>NC_083880.1:77795828-79159578 GCF_032452875.1 Bos javanicus | reverse complement strand
ACGCACAGATTAGCGATCACACCTGCAAGTCCCCCACTGCCGTGTAGGGTAACGTGCACAAGCGCCATGGTGTCAGTAGACCTCTGTGGGGAGTCGTGGTCTGGCCCTCGATGCCCCTCAGAGGGGCTGCCTGTCTCCCACCACCCTTGTATCACTGGGCTCCAGGTTAGGGGGCTTCTTTACTTTTTTTTTTTTTTTTTTTTTTTGCCACTTCTAGACTATTCTCCACCCAGGCACTGTCCTCATTTCTCAGCAACTGTAGGTCTTGAGTCTGGGCACTTTATTCTGCCGTACCCCGTCTTAATTTTCAGCAATTTCATCCCCCTCAAGCGGTGCTCTGGCCTTCCTGACTTCTCAGTTTCTCCAGTTCTTCTGGTCCTGTGACACTGTCCTCCTCCATAGGCCATTCTACCCTAGAGCTGTGGTGCTCAAACCTGCGTGCTCATCAGAAAGCTGGGGGTCGGGCTGACGAGAACACAGATTGCTGGCTCCACCCCCAGAGATTCTGACCAGCAGGTCTCGGGTGGGGCCAGAGACCCGCATGTCCGACCAGGCCCAGGTGATGCCCAGTCCTGGAACCACGGCCCTTAGTCCTCGGAGTGCTAGCAACCGTAGCCCAGCCTCCCACCGACACTGTCTCAGTATCAGGCACCCCCCTTTCCACACTGTCTTCTCTAGCTCTGACTCCAGTAACCCCCACATCCCACCTGCCACCCACGATCCTTTGCCTTTCCACCTTTTTTTTCACTTTTGCCTTTCCCTTGACATGCTCCCTCTTCCCCCTCCCCAGCTTAAATCCCACAGACCAGCATTGCCCACCCGCCCAAGCTGGTTAAATCCAATGCTCTGTTTCCTCCATGCCCACAAATGTGGCCACAGAAAAACATAAAGGCACTGCAGACCATGACCGTCACTGCCTGGACACCAGAGACCATTTCTCCTTGTCCTCCACTCTAGACTCTTCTAGATGCCCTCTCTCTCTTTGAACTCCCAGCGCCTCCTCCAGCCACCCTGCCTCTCTTCTCCCAGCCTTTCTTCCTATTTGGGAAGGAACACAGAAGCAGCTAGAAGGAGCTGCCATGAACTCTTACCACCACACCTGCCCCACTAGCATCAGGGCCCCTGTGCTCACTTGGCTTTGCCTTTGATACTTCAAAAACCACCCTGTTCCTTTCTTAGATGTACCCCCTCCATTCCCTCCCACCTTGTCAAGACATCACCCAGCCTCCTTCTCTATTAGACAATTCTGATCAAAATACAAATACGCAGTTGCTTCTCCTATCTCAAACATAATTGTGAATCCTACAATTCCCCTTCAGTGATTGCCTTATTTCTGTTTTCCTTTACAGTGAAACTCTTTGAAGTACTGTATGTGTCCACCTTCTCCCATGCCTCTCCCCTCCCATTCTCTCCTGAACTCACTCCCATCAGCTTCCATGCCCAGTGATGCTACCCTGTCAAAGTCATCAGCGACCCCAGGTCCTTATTAAATCAGTGGTCAATAGTCCACGGTCATTTCGCTGGAACGGTCAGCAGCACCAGCAGGTTAAGCCTTCCTACTTTCCTGACACGCTTCCTTCACTGGCCCCAGGCCCCCAAGTCACTTCTTTTCCACTGGCCTCTCCTCACCATCTATCTCTGGTTCCTCCTCATCTTCCTAACACTGGGATACCCTCAGGCTCAGCTCTTGGACCTCTTTTCCATCTGCCCTAGCTTCCTTGGTGACCACACCCAATCACTTAAATACTATCTCCGTGCCCAGGACACCCACGTTTATATCACCTGCCTGCCCTGGATCCTACCCCTGAATTCTAGACTCAATTTTCCACCAGCCTACTTGATAAACTCCATTTGGAACTGAAGGTGGCATCTGGTTCGACAGTGAGGAACTGAGGCCCTCAGTCCACAGCCCAGGGAGAATCGAGTCCTGCCAACAGCTGCTGATTTTGCCTGGAAAGGGATCCCACCCCGTCAGGCCTTCAGCAGCCTCTCAGCTGCCTCCTTGATCACAGCCCCATGAGTAACCCTGAGCAGAGGCCCCAGTTAAGCTGCTCCTGGCTTTCCAACTCAGACTGTGAGATAATAAATGTGTTCTTTTCAGCTGCTAAGTTTTGAGGTAATCTGTTACACAGCTACAACCAATGAACCATTACAGAGAGGTCAAGTAACCAGCCTGAGGTCATACTCCTGTTGGAAGGGAGTCAGGATCCAAGCCCAGTCTATCCCCTACATCAGTGGTCCCCAACCTTTTCGGTCAACTCATTAGAAAAGACTCTGAGGCTGGGATAGACTGAGGGCTGGATAAAGGGATGACAGAGGATGAGATGGTTGGATGGCATCACCGCCTCAATGGACAGGAGTTTGAGCAGTCAGGAGTCAGTGAAGGACAGAGAAGCCTGGCGTGCTGCAGTCTATGGGGTTGCAAAAGAGTTGGACGTGACTTAGTGACTGAACAACAACCTTTTTGGCGCCAGAGACCAATTTCATGGAAGACCATTTTTCCACAGAAAAATGGGATTTGGAGGGATGGTTTCAGGATGATTCAAGTGCATTATATTTATTGTTCACTTTATTTCTAACCTAATTCCGCTGCTGATCTGACAGGCAGTACGGTCCTTTGGCACGGAGGCTGGGGACACTCGCCCTAGACCTTGTGTTTTTAAATTTCAAAACAGGGACTTCCCTGGTGGTCCAGTGGTTGGGACTTCACCTTCCAATGCAGAGGGTGTGGGTTCAATCCCTGGTCAGGAAGCTCAGATCCCACATGCCTTGTGGCCCCTAAAAACCAAAACATAAAACAGAAGCAGTATTGTAATAAATTCAATAAAGACTTTAAAAAGAGCCCACATCCACACACACACAAAAAGCTTTACAAAAATAAACTTCAAAGCATACCACATCTCAGAACATTCCCCATCTTGAGTTACAAAGGACGTTTCCACCAGCACCTCTGCAAAGCAGAAGGCCACCTGAGAGCGCCGGCCCTAACAGGGGGATGGGTCTAAACATCGGCCTCCTTACTGGTCTCCTGCTTCTCCCACCCACTCACTCAGCTGCCAGGCGTTGGTTCTGAGGCACCAAATGGACCACATCACTTATAGATTTAAAGCCCCATGATGACCCATCCAGGGGTCCTCAGGCTGCCGTCCGTCCTGTCCAGAGCTGGTGCCCACATGTTCACTGCACACCCCTCCTGCTCGCAGTCCACAGACCTCCCTCTGCTGGGTCCTTCCTCCCAGGCGGCCATCCACCCCTACGTGGGGATTCTGGGGGAGCCTCCTCCCACCCACTCAACACCTGGTCACATGCTCCCCTTTATCCTCACGGCCCCCTCTCCTGGGTCCCGAGCATCAGCATTTAAACTAGCTGGGTGGCCCCCGTCTACATAAACCAGAAATAAAGACGGAGAAAGTCATCACCCCCCACACCCCTCTCCAGCCCCTGGCCTGGCTCTCTCCGCACACCCCAGCCAAGAAAAGAGCTGTTCACGCGTCTTGTCCCCGTGTCCTCTCCTCCTGCTCACCCTCCATTGCTGCCCTTGGCAGTCTCTGCCCACAGCATGCTGCCAAAACCAAGGCCACTGGGGCCCTCCTCCAGCTGAACCAAATGGGTCCTTCTCGAGCCTTCCCTTCCTGGGCTTCTCTGCAGCGTTCCACACTGTTGACTGCTCTCCACCATGTGAACCTGCTCCTTCGCTCTTGGTTTTCTGGACATCCATGCACCTGTCTTCCTCCTGCCCATTGGCTCCTTGTCCTCCGCAGCCCAAACGGAGGTCCCCCAGGCATCAGCCCCCAGGCCCTCTTGTCGTCTCCTCCACGGGGACCCCGTTGCTTTGACTCCCATCCTGGGATGAACAAAAGCTATGTTCATTAGCTTCAATTCAGACTCTTCTTCACCCACTGACACCCCAAGTAAATGGACCTGGGGCCCGTCACCTCTCCACAGCCCTGAAAACACCGTTCTCTTCCTGTGAACCCCTCTCTGAAGACGACATCACCATCAGCTCCACTGTCAGACCCGGAACCCCAGCCTTCAGCCTGCCTCCCCCTCCCCAGTCCCATACGGTGAACGGAGTGCCCCCCTGGCACCCCCATCTCCATACCCCACTGCCTTGGTTTTGGTCTAGTGCCTATTAAATGACCCCTCCCCGACTGTCCTTTCTCCCCCATGAGAAGGTCAGCTTCCTGAGGGCAGGGCCCCATCCGTCCAGCCTGCAGCTGTGCCTGCAGCTCTGAGAAGGGCCAGGCGCGTGGCAGGCACTCCAGTGTATGAGGGATGGACAGACAGCGCGCAGTCAGTTTTCTCTGGGATCCGTGGCTGCAGCCCGCCTCCTGAGATGCTCTTCCACTGCAACCAGCATGGCCTGAGAGGGCTGGGGGTGTTCGGAGGGACACAGACTTCCTCCTGCACTTGACTCAACCAGAACCCCAGGTCAGAACCAAATCACTCCTCTGGTGTCCAGCCTGTAGCAAAGGAGAGAGGGAACCCATGGTGGCAGGAGGCGTGCAGGGCCAGGAAATCAGGCATCTGGAGTGAGGTCAGCTGAACAGTGGTCCCCAGAGAGGTCCACATCCTGATTCCTGGGACCTGGGACTATGTCACCTTATAAGGCAAAGGGGACTTTGTGACTGTGATGATGTTAAGAATCTGGGGGTTGGGAGATTATCCTGGATGATCTAGGTGGACCCACTGCCATCACAGAGTCCTTTATAGGAGGGAGGCAGGAAGGTCAGAGAAGGAGCTGTGGTGGCAGAAGCAGAAGTCAGAGTGATGTGAGCCAAGGAACATAGGAAGCGTCTAGAAACTGGAAAAGGCAAACAGATTTTGCCAGATTCTGCTCTGGAGCCTCTAAAAGGAGCAGCCCGGCTGACATCTTGCCTTTAGGACTCCTGACCTCCAGAAATGTAAGATAATTAATTTGTGATGTAAGCCATTAAGTTTGTGGTGACTTGTTGTGGCAACAGGAAACTTGTAAGAAATAGTAGTAGCTAATCTTCCCTAACAACCTGCCAGGTGGGCGCCAGCCACTTCAGTGGGCCATGAACATGGACCGAAAACTCAGGCTAAAATCCTGGCCCTCAATGTGATTGTGTTAGGAGGTGCCTTTGGGAGTAATTAGGTCTTGAGGGTGGAGCCCTCGTGAAGGGGATTATTGCCCTTACAAAAGAGGCTCCAGAGAGCTCTCCTTCCACCCCATGAGGACACAGGGAGACGTGGGCAGTCTGCAGGCCACAAGAGGGTCCTCACCAGGACCTGCCCATGTTGGCATCCTGCTCTCAGACTCCCAGCCTCTGGAACTGTGAGAAATCAATTCCTATTGTTCACAAGCATCTTCCCCCCTCCCCCCACCAACTCCGCCCCGCCATCATGGTACTTGGTTATAACAGCCCAAACGGATGGAGACAGTCATTCCCAGAATTCTGCCAAGAAGGCTCTCTTACCTACATTTTACTCATCAGGAATCAGAGGCCCCGAGAGGTGGCATGACTTCCCCAGGGCCACAGGACTGGCTGCAGCAGAGCCCAGCTGCACAGCCCCGGCTCTTTGACTCCGAAGCCCGTGTTCTCCCATCTGAGCCGCACTGCTTCTCCAGTGCCCCTCCACCTCTTTGGGCTTCAATTTCCCCATTTGTCTCATGAATCGATTTAATTAGATCAGCCCATCCAACCAAACACAAACTTCGTGAGCTGTTAGCAGGTGTTCCATGGGGAAGAGACTGGGGGAAGCAGGTTTACGGTATGATATCTTTGGAAGCACTGAGTTGGAGTTTGAAAGCTTTTCTTGCTTTTTTTGCTGCAGGCCTTCTCAGAACCTCTCAGAGACGAAGAGTACCACGGCTGTTTAAAAGGTGGGCAGTGCCCACAGCATTTCCTGCCTGGCTGACCCATGGGGCCATGTGGAGCAGAACATTGCTCAGGACTAAGTCTGGGGACACCTCACTCTGAAATGCTGATGATCTGGACAGTCTTTTCATTTACAAAGGGCCTGGGTTCTATGAGCTTTCAACCTCCCCCCACCCCCCCACCCCCATCAGCGGTCTTCAACTGATGCTAATACTGCTAAGTTCTGCTCCGAGGAGGGAGACCCAGGTCGAGTCTGCCACTGAGCCCCCAGGGAAGCCTGGCTGTAGCCTGCCTCCTGGGATGGCTCCTTCCCCTTCTCTGAGATTCCTGTCATTGCACTGACAAATTGCCACAAACATGTGCCTTAAAACAGCGGACCGTTATTGCCTTACAGTTTGGGAGGTCAGAAGCCTCTGGGCTACAGTCAAGGTGCTGGCAGGGCTGTATTCCTTCTGGAAGCTCAAGGATTTTTCCTGCGTTTTCCAGCTTCTGGGGGCCACCGCCACTCCTTGGCTCATGCCCCTTCCTCCAGCTTCAGCACCAGCAGTGGCAGGCCCAGCCTTCCTCGCAGCCTCGGTCATCCACGTTTACGGGCTCTTGTGGTTCCACTGGACCCACCCGGGTCCCCCAGGCCAGTCTCCTGGTCATGAGGTCAGCTGACTAGCAAGCTTAATTCCAGCTGCAACCTTAATGCCCCCTCTTGAGGTGGCATCCATTCACGGGTTCCAGGTTCTAGGTGGATGTCTTCAGGGGCTGTTACTGTGCTTCCCTCGCCTCCTCTGCTCAGCTCTGAACTCAGCACAGTAACAGTGCTCAGAGCTGTGCCTGTGATGCTCTCACCATGGCCCCCGGGGCGGCTGGCGCCCGTCACCCCTCCTGACAGGAAACCGAGGCTCAGAGGTGTGAAGTTGCCTGCTGAGGCCGCCCAGCAGGAAAACAGCCCAGCTGGGGCTCATGGCCACGTCCACGCATGCGCCTCAGGAGCCCAGGCTCTTGGCCACCATGGGGGGCACCTGTTACCCGCCACGGGCCAGCTCCTCCCGCAGTGAGCGCCCCCACCGGTTTCGCTCAGGAGAGTGGACACAGTCCTAAGCTCCATGCGTCAGTTCCACAGGCCTGTGAGCACACTTCCCTGGCCCTCAGGGTTCTCCTCCCTGGGCCTCCGCCAGCTAGTGTGCAGAAACACTCGACGTGCAAAGACCCCACGCGGGCCTCACTGGGTGAGTCTGTATAAATGGTGGCCACCCTTTGGGGGGCGGGGAGTGGTGATTCTCCTGACTGTATCATAAAGCCACAGACAGGGCTTCTTCCCTGGCGGCTCAGCGGCAAAGAATCCGCCTGCCAATGCAGGAGATAGGGGTTCAATCCCTGATCAGTGAAGATCCCACATGCAGTGGAGCAAACAAGCTGTGTGCCACAACTACCGAGCCTGTGCTCTAGTCTGGCAGCCGCAACTACCGAGCCCACCTTAATGCGAAGCGTGCTCTGCGAACAAGAGCAGCCAGCACCATGAGAAGCCCGAGCGCTGCAACTCAAGTAACCCCGCCCGCCACAGCGAGGGGAAAGCCCACGGGCAGCGATGAAGACCCAACACAGCCGAAAACAAATGCATGAATAAAATATAAAATGACTGACTTGGAAAAAATGAACCATCAGTAAGTATTTTTCTCAAAAGCTGCGCACAACATTGGAAATCCAACAACCAGGGATGTGAACATGCCTGGTTCTGTTGAACCAGAATCTGGTGAGTGCCTGGGCCAGGTGCTTCTACTCGGGTCTGCTCACAGGGTCCATCCAGAGCACCTGGAGACTTTGCTCAGTAGCTCCGTCCTCACTGCACATCCCGGGAAACCGAGGCCGGGTAGCTGGGTGAGAGCTCCTACTCATTTACACGTGTACTCAACAGTATTTACTGATGCTGAGGATGTGTTCTGGACACAGCAGGGGAGAGCTCACATTCTGGCAGGAGACAGACTGTGAACCGTAGACACAGAAGGGATGGAGATGAGTGACGAGAGCCACGGAAGAGGGAAGCGGCTGGTCAGGCCAGGGGGCTGGATGGGCAGGTGGGTGGGCGCTGGTAGGGTGGCTGGCTGAGTGACCGTGAGTGTTAGGGTGTGCCTGGAACCAAACGAAGCCCGGATCACAGTCACACCGTGGGCCAGGGCTCTCCTTGTTTTTCAGGCCAGATGTGAGGCTCCAGGAGGGCCCCCTCTGATGACCACACGGCGTGAAGTGGCAGAGTTAGGACCTGAACCAGGTCTGTGTGCCCCACACAGGTACCTGTAACCCCTGCCCCCAGACAGGACCACGAGGCCACAGCATGAGGGGGTGCTGCCCATGAGCTTCAGATCAACACTGTCACAGGGTTACATCAAAACACAGCCGGGGCCTGTCCTGGTTCCCCCAGCAAGAGAGGAAGAGGACGAGGTGCCCCTAAGGTGGGTGGGGAAGACCCGCTCAAGGAGGTTTGTTTGGAGGGTCTAAAAACCCAAACCTGGCCACGAACGCTAGTGCGGAAACGCACGTCTTCTCCCCGTGAATATTACAAGTCTTAGAAATCCAGCTTCCTTCCCAGGCCAGGCTGGAGGGGGGTGAACTCCTGCCAGCTGGAACCCCAACGTGCTCCCTAAGTGGGTACAGCTGTCGGCTTCTGTGTTTCGGAACCGTTCACGTGTTACTGTGACATTAAATACTTTTCTTCCTAATGAGCACTTCCCCCTCAAACGCCCGAAGGTGAGAAGAGACATCCTCTGGGCCCAGCCAAGGCCAAGTCTGTGAAGAAATTTCCCTGCCGCGGACACTGGGGCACGTTCTGTTAATAACACGAGGAGTGCTTCCCGAGGCAGAGACGCTCGGTGGAGCCCTGCTGCCCCCTAGAGGGACAGGTCCCCGAGGCCCAGGCGGGAGGCGATGCTGGTCCTGGGGCCCGGGGCTCCCCCTGGGCCTCCTGTAAGGCCCCCCTCTCCCCCGCCTCTCTGCCCCTCCTCTGCATCTCACTCCAGGACCACCTTTCGCCTGACCTCCGTCCATCTGCCACGTCAACACGTTGTAGGAGGAGCCCCCAGCTCCACTAGCCGGTCCCAAGCTCCCAAGGACTCAGCTCGCTCTGCCCAAAACACTGGCCCCCAGGACACTGGCCAGGCCTCTCTGAAGACTTTAAAGCCCCCAACCCTAAAGAAAATAGGGTTTTTATCCCAGCCTCCAGCCTGATTCAAACAAGCCCATTCTTAAGAGTTAAGATAAGGAAAGAGTAGGGAGCTCTAAGGGGCTTCCTAGGTGGCTCTAGTGGTAAAGAACCTGCTGCCAGCACAGGAGACATAACAGACTCGAGTTCGATCCCTGGGCTGGGAAGATCCCCTGGAGAAGGAAACGGCAACCCACTCCAGTATCCTTGCCTGGAGAATCCCACAGACAGAGGAGCCTGACGGGCTACAGTCCACGGGGTAGCAGAGTCGGACAGGACTGAAGCCACTGAGCATGCACGCAAGGAGCTCTAAGATGTTTCAGGATGTTGCATGATGACTACTTTTAGGGTCTTTTTTTTTTAAATAAATATTCCTCAAATTATTAACAAAAATTTGTGGTGCCTGGCTCTGATTGTGAGTAAGAACGTTAACATTTAATTATTCCTCAGGATTAGCTGTGGCTTTTGAAGCAAGTTCTAGGAACCCTGTGGTTGTGAAGGAACCTCACGGGTTCACTCCCTGAACCCTCGGGGTGGTTCCAGGAGACTGTGTCATTGCTGCCAGCACTTTACCTATGAGGAAACTGAGGCACAGAGGGGTGCAGCAACTGGCCAAGATCACACTCGGCCAGGAAGTGAGGGCACGTTTCCAACCTGGTCCGGCTCAGCACCTGGGGTCCAGCCCAAGTGTGACATCTTCCGTGAAGCCTTCCCTGACCTCCCTGGTTGAAGCTGGTCCACCCATCCCGCCCTAGCCAGCCCCCAACCCTGCTGGTCTTGCCCCTCCCTGCTTTCCTCTGCAGCTCTACCTGCAACCCGCGGGAATGTTTGTTTCTGCTGGGTCTGCCTCCCGCGCTGCAAAGTCGGCCCTGTGAAAGCAGCTAATGGATATGTTTGCGTTGCTTCAGTCTCCCCGGGACCCAGCACTGTGCCTGGACCGTGGCAGGTGGGCCCTTGATATTTCTAGAAGGGAGGGAGGGAGGGAGAAAGGAAGGGAGGCGGTTTCCGTTCTCAGGAAGCTCCCACTTAATGGGGGGAAATTTGGCAGGTGGATTCTTGATCACTAGCCGCCAGTTCACTGACGCTCAAGCACCTCACAGGAAGGCCTCACAGGACACAGACACTAGGGGTCTCATCCGAGGAGCTGCTCCCACAGGTGGGCGGTCAGCTCAGCGCTCCAGGCCTGGGGCACTTGCCTCTCCCTGGGCAGGGGTGCCGGACGCCAGGCCTCTCCGGCTGTGCCAGTCACCACTGCTGCCATGAGCAGACCTTCACAGTATTTTCTATCCCGCCTTTTGGAGCCCCTGGAATCCCCCCTTTCCCTCAGCCCACACCCTTGCCAAATGCAGCCACCGTCTTCCCCCCAGGTGTGTCTCTCAGCTAAACACACAGGCGCTTGCCCCCATCCTGTGCAGGCCCCCACCCCCACCCTGCCCAAGGCCACGGCCGCCCCTCACCGGGAGCTTCCCAGAGCCCCCTGGTTGGAGGTGACCGCTCCCAGTCTGGTCCCTTCCAACAGCCTGCAGGCCCTGGGGGATGGAGGTCTCATGCCCACCTGTCTGCACAGACCACATGGCACAGAGTAGACAGCAGATAATCAGAACCAAGACTGTGTTCGGGGGTTCAGGGGTAAAGAATCTGCCTCCCAATGCAGGAGACACAGGTTTGATCCCTGGGTCAGGAAGATCCCCTGGAGAAGGAAATGGCAACCCACTCCAGTATTTTTACCATGGAAAAATCCCACAGACACAGGAGCCTTGCGGGCTACAGTCCATGAAGTCTCAAAGAGTCAGACATGACTGAGCATGCGAGCACGCAACTGACCTTGGTCAGCCTCAGCTTTCTGCTGCTCCCCAGCCCGTGTAGCCAACCTCCTCCCCTCTCCTATCACCGCTGACCTGGAACCCCACTCACGCCCTGCTCACCACCTCTGACCACCCCTTTGCCACCTCACCGGCTCAGAGCTTCTCCCACGGGGCTGAGCAGGCTTTGCCTTGGGCTCTGTGTTCCTAACGGGACCTCCGATTCTGCCACCAGATAGCCCTGCCCAAGTGGGTCAGGGGCTTTGACCTTCCACTCTGACCTCCCAGCTCCTGAGAAGTACCCGACAATGCCACTCAGACCACAAACTCCAGGGGTGCCTGCCTGGCAGGACGCTGCTAGAACAGACAGCTCCGTGAGAACCGCGTGGTCTGTGATGACTCAGTAATAGCGGCCGGCGTCGCATGACGACGACCACGACGGTGACAAGCGTCCCTGTCGCCCCCGGCTGGCCCCAGGTCAGTGCGCTTTCCAGGGAGCGGATGGGGGACGGCACCCCAAGTTTGACTGAGGCCGCGCCCCCCGCGCCCCTCGGGCCGTGCGGGAAGGCCCCGGCCCTGGCCTCCGCCCGCGCGACCCTCCTCATCCTGCGTCGGTTTCTGTGGTGCTGGTGGATGTTTTGAAAATGATGCGCGCATACTTCTGAGGTCAACTTCTAATCAGAAACGACTTCTAGACGGTGCCCTGGTTTAAAAAGAAAGAAAGAAGAAATCGAGTGAGTCATCATCCAAACCATTTGAATGAAACAAAGACACAACAAACTCTCTGCTTTCCTCTTGCGCCAGAACAGATTACCTCAGCCCTGCAGGGCCCAGCTGGAGGGAATTAAAGGCGATCTCCGGCTCCCCAGATAGGAGGCGGCGCAGACCCGCCATGACTCACGGCGAGAACCACAGGGACGCAGGCGCTCCGGGCAGAGTCCGGAGCCCTTGCTGGGCCTGCGGCTGAGTCGGCGGCTCCAGAGGGGGTTCTGGGGGCCGGGCGCTGATGAGCGGGGGACACAGGAGGCCAAGAGGTTGCAGACCCTCTGGGGGGTGGCGAGAAGAGACCCCGACATTGCAGGGACCGCCACCCCCCAATCCCTTCCAGGGAGCTGGAGGACACTGCCAGACCCGGGTGGGGGTCACAGATGTCCCCGACGCCCCCGCTGATGGCTCGAGGCGCAGTGCCAGCAAGTCCTCCTCAAGATTGTCCCAGGCTCGCCTCCCGCAGCCTTGCCCTGTGGGGAAGGGACAAACACAACCGTTTGCTGGGAGTCGTGGGCTTCCTTCTGGAAAACTGCGTCTGCCAAGGTTCTGAACTTGAAAGACTTTGCCAGACAGACTTTTCCTGGGAGTGGGAGGGAGGCTTGACGGGACACAACAGAGGGGACAGGCTGAGCTGGCTGTGAGAGGGGGGCTTCGGACCGCCCCCCGCCCCACGAGCGTTACTCCAAAAGGCTCAACTTCCGTTCAGGGTCGTCAAGATGATGCAACGCTTTGAGAGAATTAATTTGGGGGGAAATTGAACTTGTTTCTAAAACGATAGCAATAATACATAATAAAACATTTTGTTTCAACAATAAAAAAGAAGTATTAGCTGCAAACATGAAGACAAATGTAATATCTCAGGATATAAATATCCAAGGGGGGGGTGCAAAAAGTAAAGTGTAACAGGAGAAGTCTTCTTCCACCAGAGACCTCTCCCGCCCCCTCCCCAGGGGTGTCAATTCTTGGCTCAGGTTTTCTAGTTTTTCTGATGGTGAAATTTTGAAATTGAAGTCACTCAGTCGTGTCCAACTCTTTGTGACCCCATGGACTGTAGCCCACCAGGCTCCTCCATCCATGGAATTTTCCAGGCAAGAGTACTGGAGTGGAGTGCCATTTCCTTCTCCAGAGGATCTTCCCTACCCAGGGATCGAACCCGGGTCTCCCGCATTGCAAGCAGATGCTTTTACCATCTGAGCCATGAGGGTTTTCCTTTGACAATATGTCTACTTCTGGATTATCCATCCTTGCTGTGCTCAGTCACTCAGTCATGTCTGACTCTTCAAGACCCCATGGATTGCAGTCCGCCAGGCTCCTCTGTCCATGGGGATTCTCTAGGCAAGAAGGCTGGAGTGGGTTGCCATTCCCTTCTCCAGGGGATCTTCCCAACCCAGGGATTGAACCCAGGTCTCCCGCATTGCAGATGGATTCTTTTAGATGGTATTGATCAATTCCTTCCATTGAAAGATAAAGAAATGAGTGCAGTTATTCTGACCTCACTCTGTTGTTACCTCTTGCCTCCTAAGCACGTTAGTTACGATAGTTTTACTTCGCAGACACTGAGATCAGTATATCCGAATTCAAATCCCATCTCCGCCGCTTTTGGCTGGATGACTTTGGACAAGTTACTTACCCTCTCCATGTTCCAGGTTCCCCACTGGTAAAAATGAGGATACGGATAATCTCTGCTTCACAAAGTTTTCATGCAGATAAAAAGTGTTAATTTATGCTAAGTGCTTGGAATACTGCCTGCTATATACTGTCTCACTGTGTTACTATTATTTCTCATCATTCTGTTCTAGAATTTAGAACTAAATCTTCTTTGAACTGTCAACTGTTGTTCAGTCGCTAAGCAGTGTCTGACTCTTTGCAGCCCCACAGACTACAGCACACCAGGCTTCCCTGTCCTTCACTATATCCTGGAGTTTCCTCAAACTCATGTCCATGGAGTCAATGATGCTATCTAACCATCTCATCCTCTGCTGCCCCTTCTCCTCCTGCCCTCAATCTTTCCCAGCATCAGGGTCTTTTCCAATGAGTCAGCTCTTTGCATCAGGTGGCCAAAGTATTAGAGCTTCAGCTTCAGCATCAGTCCTTCCAATGAATATTCAGGATTGATTTCCTTTAGGATGGACTGGTTGGATCTCCTTGCTGTTCAAGGGACTCAAGAGTCTTCTCTAGCACCACAGTTAAAAAGCATCAATTCTTTGGCACTCAGCGTTCTTTACGGTCCAACACTCACATCCGACTGCTGGAAAAACCAAAGCTGGGAAAAGTGTAGAACTGCCAATAGGCTGACTCCACAGACCGTGAACCAACAAGCAGCACCGAAACATCACCAAGTAAACAGTATTAAGTGTGAAGGGATCCACGAGGAACCAAATGTGATTCCGAGTCACTGAAAGTTCACCACTCAAACGAGAATTTTCCAAGTGTCAGGTCTGACCCCCACTCTTCTAGTTTCTTTCTAGCATTCTTTTTGACTCTTCTGTATAATTGTCAACTGACGTTTTAAAATAATATATATGCCCTCCTCTTTCTTAGATTTTTTTTTCAGGAGGTTGATATAAATCCTTGGATAACTTTTTCAAATAGAGTACATGGATGGTGAATTTTTAAATTCTTGAATGCCTAAGAATATCTTTATTTGGTTTGGCTACATAAAGAACCCTAGATTGAGAACTTTTTTTTTTTCATGTAATATTCTTTTTTTTTAATTTATTTGTTTTAATTGGATGCTAATTACTTTACAATATTGTGATGTTTTTTGCCATACATTGACATGAACCAGCCATGGGTGTACATGTGTCTCCCTGTGCTGAACCCCCCTTCCACCCCTCTCCTCATCCCATCCCTCTGGGATGTCCCAGTGTACTGGCTTAGAATGCCTTGTTTCATGCGTCAAACTTGGACTGGTTATCTATTTCATATGGTAATATACATGTTTTGAGAATCTTTTACCCTCAGAACATGGAATTCATATCCCCATCATCTTCTGGCATCCAGGTAGATGACAAATCTGGTGTTAATCTGGTTTTCAATCTTTGGTAACTTATCACTTTAAAAATTATGATTTCCAAAAGCCCATAGAGTAGCCTTTTTATTCTTAATGTTTTAAAATTTCCCTGGAAATTTTGTCTGTAGGTATGCATCGTAAACGGAACCAGGTGAAACATGTAACCTAAGGACTCAAGTCTTTCCTGGAGCACCCAGAAATGTTCTTTTCATTTCTTTTATTATTTCCTCCCCTCCACTCTCTCTCTTATTTTGAAAATCCCATTTTACAGCAGCTGAAACTCCGGGATTTATCCTCCTTGTCTCAAATTTTCTCTTACATTTTCCAGCTTTGTCTCTTTACATTCAGGGAGATTTTTTCAATTACGTACTCTAGATCACTAACTTCATCATTGGCTATGTCTTATTTCTCAGTCCACTCATGGAAATGTTTAAATGTAATCCTATTTCTCATTTTCAAAGATGATCCCTACTTCTCTGATTACTCCATTTTCATAACAACCTGCTCTCGTGGATGCAACAGTCTCTTGAATCCTCCTAAGATTCAGAGTAGAATGAAAATACTTCTTCTTCGCCTCTTTGAATACTCTCTGCTTATTTCAAAGTAATCAGTTTATCCATTTTGAACCTTCCCTTTTGTGATGTTTGTTTTCTCCAAATGTCCTGAGATCCCCTGAAAGTTGTTTTGCATTTACAAATAAAGGATCAAGATAAAGACTGTCAGAAACATGGGTTTCTTCTTCCTTGGTGAAGGTTTCTTCTTCCATGGTGGGGTCAGCCATGAACTGTGTACACGTGGGCAGAGCACGCCTACCAGTGAGCCTCCCTATAATATACAAGGGCAGAGAGCAAACAGGCAGGCCAGGGAGACCCCAGACTGCCAGAGCAAAGAGGTCTAAACAAACACAGGGTTTGCTTTTCTCTGCTAGAAGGAGGTCTGCAGTAGTCCATGGATGGCAGGGGCTCAGTGTCATGATTAAGACCCAGGCTCCCCCTGGATACCCGCTTGTCCTAACTGACAGATGCCACTGCACTTGCAGAAACTCCTGAGCTTCCAGTAGGAAGAAGAAGATCAGAGAAACAAGAAGGGAGAGAGTTTCTATCAGAAAGTTGAAAGCTCTTCCAGAGATCCCCAGCAGATTTCTGCTCAAATTCATGGTCCCAAGGGGAGACTGGGAGATTGAAGTTTTTAGCCAAGTACTTTGTGATGTTGACCAAAGGAGGGTTCCTCTTAGGAAGGAGGAAGGAGATGAGACACTGAGGAAGCTATTAACCCTGTGTGTGGTGGATGTTTTCATATCTTCCCCCAGAAGGGGCTGTTTATTTCTACCTGCAGCCCCATGTCTGTGACAGAGGTCTCCATTTTCTCTTCTCTCTTAGCCTTGTGGCAGAATTGGTATTTATCTCCTGATATTAACATTTGCCTTTCTTTTTGGAAGGACTGATGCTAAAGCTGAAACTCCAATACTTTGGCCACCTCATGTGAAGAGTTGACTCATTAGAAAAGACTCTGATGCTGGGAGGGATTGGGGGCAGGAGGAGAAGGGATGACAGAGGATGAGACGGCTGGATGGCATTACCGACTCGATGGACATGAGTTTGGGTGAACTCCGGGAGTTGGTGATGGACAGGGAGGCCTGGTGTGCTGCAACTCATGGGGTCGCAGAGTCGGACATGACTGAGTGACGGAACTGAACTTGAACTTGACTTGGGACTAGGACTCCCACTTTTACTGGGCATGTGGCCACCGAGAAGGATCACATGACCCCAACCCTCCTTGCAGCTAGGGGCGCCCATGTGGCCAAGTTCCAGCCAATGGAATGGTGGTGGAAGTGAAGGCTCCCACCTCTGGGTGTAGCCACGGAAGAAAGAGGGCATGTGCTTTCCCCTCCCCTCCGCCCTGTTGACCAGGTTCCTCACCCTATCACAGCACGCCCGGGGACCCTTTGGGCATCTCCCTCATCACAGCTGCTTACAGAGGAGCTGGAGGGAGTTCTGATATCCAGCCCATGAGTGAAGGGATCCTGGGTCCCCTGCATGTTTCTCCTTTCTGCTTCTTTACCTGCAGTGACACTTTTCTTGAAGCCTGGTGCTGCCACTACCTGGGTGTTTGCTCAGGGGGCAGACCCTGTTCCCTCACTGTATCCCAGCCGCTCAGTCATCTCTGACATAGGAGTCACCATGCTTCCCGTTGGCCCCAGGTACCCAGATGTTCTCACTGACCCCAGGTGAAGCATGTCTTACTTCATACTCAATGTCACAAACCCTTATCTTTAAAAGGGCCCACCTTGTCCAGAAATAAATCCATACATGTATAGTCAATTTAACTATGACAAGGAAGGCAAGAATATACAATGGAGAAAAGGCAGTCTCCTCAATAAGTGGTGCTGAAAAACTGGACAACTACACGTAAGAGAATGAAATTAGACTAGACTCTAACACCTTTACAAAAGCAAACCCAAAATGGATTAAAGACCTAGACGTAAGACCGGCTACTATAAAATTCCTAGAGGAAAACATGGGCAGAACACTCTGATGTAAGGTGCAGCAGTATCTTTTCAGGTCCATCTCCTAGAGTAATGGATATAAAAACAAAACTAAACAAATGGGACCTAATTAAACTTAAAAGATTTTGTACAACAAAGAAAATCATAAAATGAAAAGGGAATCTACAGAATGGAAGAAAATATTTGCAAACAACGCAACCAATAAGGCATTAATTTTCAAAATATATAATCAGCTCATATCAGATCAGATCAGTCGCTCAGTCATGTCCGACTCTTTTGCGACCCCATGAATCGCAGCATGTCAGGCCTCCCTGTCCATCACCAACTCCCGGAGTTCACTCAAACTCATGTCCATCGAGTCAGTGATGCCATCCAGCCACCTCATCCTCTGTCGTCCCCTTCTCCTCCTGCCCCCAATCCCTCCCAGCATCAGAATCTTTTCCAATGAGTCAACTCTTCACATGAGGTGGCCAAAGTACTGGAGTTTCAGCTTTAGCATCATTCCTTCCAAAGAAATCCCAGGGCTGATCTCCTTCAGAATGGACTGGTTGGATCTCCTTGCAGTCCAAGGGACTCTGAAGAGTCTTCTCCAACACCACAGTTCAAAAGCATCAATTCTTCGGCGCTCAGACTTCTTCACAGTCCAACTCACACATCCATACATGACCACTGCAAAACCCATAGCCTTGACTTAGACGAACCTTTGTTGGCAAAGTAATGTCTCTGCTTTTGAATATGCTATCTAGGTTGGACATAACTTTCCTTCCAAGGAGTAAGCATCTTTTAATTTCATGGCTGCAGCCACCATCTGTAGTGATTTTGGAGCCCAGAAAAATAAAGTCTGACACTGTTTCTACTGTTTCCCCATCTATTTCCCATGAAGTGATGGGACCGGATGCCATGATCTTCGTTTTCTGAATGTTGAGCTTTAAGCCAACTTTTTCACTCTCCACTTTCACCTTCATCAAGAGGCTTTTTAGTTCCTCTTCACTTTCTGCCATAAGGGTAGTGTCATCTGCATATCTGAGGTTATTGATATTTTTCCTGGCAATCTTGATTCCAGCTTGTGTTTCTTCCAGTCCAGCGTTTCTCATGATGTACTCTGCATATAAGTTAAATAAACAGGGTGACAATATACAGCCTTGACATACTCCTTTTCCTATTTGGAACCAGTCTGTTGTTCCATGTTCAGTTCTAACTGTTGCTTCCTGACTTGCATACAAATTTCTCAAGAGGCAGATCAGGTGGTCTGGTATTCCCATCAGAATTTTCCACAGTTTATTGTGATCCACACAGTCAAAGGCTTTGGCATAGTCAATAAAGCAGAAATAGATGTTTTTCTGGAACTCTCTTGCTTTTTCCATGATCCAGCAGATGTTGGCAATTTGATCTCTGGTTCCTCTGTCTTTTCTAAAACCAGCTTGAACATCAGGAAGTTCACGGTTCACATATTGCTGAAGCCTGGCTTGGAGAATTTTGAGCATTACTTTACTAGCATGTGAGATGAGTGCAATTGTGTAGTAGTTTGAGCATTCTTTGGCATTGCCTTTCTTTGGGATTGGAATGAAAACTGACCTTTTCCAGTCCTGTGGCCACTGCTGAGTTTTCCAAATTTGCTGGCATATTGAGTGCAGCACTTTCACAGCATCATCTTTCAGGATTTGGAATAGCTCAACTGGAATTCTATCACCTCCACTAGCTTTGTTCGTAGTGATGCTTTCTAAGGCCCACTTGACTTCACATTCCAGGATGTCTGGCTTTAGGTCAGTGATCACACCATCGTGATTATCTGGGTTGTGAAGATCTTTTTTGTACAGTTCTTCTGTGTATTCTTGCCATCTCTTCTTAATATCTTCTGCTTCTGTTAGGTCCATACCATTTCTGTCCTTTATTGAGCTCATCTTTGCATGAAATGTTCCTTTGGTATCTCTGATTTTCTTGAAGAGATCCCTAGTCTTTCCCATTCTGTTGTTTTCCTCTATTTCTTTGCATTGATCGCTGAAGAAGGCTTTCTTATCTCTTCTTGCTATTCTTCGGAACTCTGTATTCAGATGTTTATATCTTTCCTTTTCTCCTTTGCTTTTCGCTTCTCTTCTTTTCACAGCTATTTGTAAGGCCTCCTCAGACAGCCATTTTGCTTTTTTGCATTTATTTTCTATGGGAATGGTCTTGATCCCTGTCTCCTGTACAATGTCACGAACCTCATTCCATAGTTCATCAGGCACTCTATCTATCAGATCTAGGCCCTTAAATCTATTTCTCACTTCCACTGTATAATCATAAGGGATTTGATTTAGATCATACCTGAATGGTCTAGTGGTTTTCCCTACTTTCTTCAATTTAAGTCTGAATTTGGCAATAAGGAGTTCATGGTCTGAGCCACAGTCAGCTCCTGGTCTTGTTTTTGCTGACTGTATAGACCTTCTCCATCTTTGGCTGCAAAGAATATAATCAATCTGATTTTGGTGTTGACCATCTGATGATGTCCATGTATAGAGTCTTCTCTTGTGTTGTTGGAAGAGGGTGTTTGCTATGACCAGTGCATTTTCTTGGCAAAACTCTATTAGTCTTTGCCCTAATCAGCTCATATAACTAGTATCGAAAAACAAACTACCCACTCAAAAAATGGGCAGGAGACTTAAACAGATATTTCTGCAAAGAAGATATACAGATGGCACAGGCACATGAAAAAAATGCTTAACATCATAATTATTAAAGAAATGCAAATCAAAATGACAATTATGTATCACCTCACTCCATCATTAAAAAGTCTACAGGTAACAAATACTAGAGAGGGTGTGGAGAAAAAAAACTCTCCCATACCAAAGGTGGGAATGTAATTTGCTGCAGCTGCTATGGAAAACAGTGTGGAGATTCCTTAAAAAAATAAAGATAGAGTTACCACGTGATCCTGCAATCCCTCTCCTGGGCATATTCTGGAAAAGACAAAAACTATAATTTGAAAAGATACATGCATCCCAGTGTTCACTGCAGCACTACTTACAGTAGCCAAGACATGGAAGCAACCTGGATGTCCATCAGCAGATGAATGGATGAAGAAGATGCACATACAGTGGAGTATACACACACACAGTGGAATATACACACTCAGTGGAATATACACGCACGGTGGAATAGATACATACGGTCGAATATATACACACGGTGGAATATATACACACAGTGGAATATACACACACAGTAGAATACTTACACGCACAGTGGAATATTCCTCAGCTACATAAAAGTAATGAAATAATGCCATTTACAGCAACATGGATGAACCTCTTTGACAAAAACTGCAACATGGATCATACTAAGTGAAGTAAGCCAGAAAGAGAAAGACTTATGATATCGCTTATATGTGGAATCTAAAAAGAAGATACAAATGAACCTATTTTTACAAAACAGAAAAAGACTCACAGACATAGAAAACAAAGTTATAATGCAAGGCAAGGACCTAGCCCAGCCTTGGGATAGACAGCTCCCAATAGATGATTGAGCTTTTAATTATTATACTTATGAATTCATCCTCTCTAACCAAACTGATGTTTTTCTTGACCTATCGATCCAGGTGAGATTTCCAAATCCAAGGCACAGGTTGTACTACAGTGGTCCCACCAGTAGTATCCAACACGTGGATGTGTTCTATGTCATCCCACACAATTGTTTTAAAACTTGAGACGGTTGCCAAAGGAATTGCTTAGGGTACAGGTCCAGATGCTGGATTGGAGACTGCAAACGACAGCATCTTAAAGAAGAGACCATTTCTTCTGTCTCTCTGAAAACAGGCCAAGGATAAGCAGATGGATATGGAGGCTGCATGGAGCCAGGGGACCCAGGCTCCCTCCTGCTTGTTCCTCTGTCTCCATTCCAGAGTGTCACCCTCTGGAAGGTCCACCTTGGCTCACCATCACGTCACCTGGGCCCGCATTCAGCCTGCAGCAAGTGGGCAGGGGAGGGCTTGTTCTGTTTTTGAGGGCAAGGCTTGGCAGCTTCCCACATCACTTCAGCTCAGAGCCAGCCCACCAGCCTGAGCTTGGTCATTTGGCCAAGCTGCTGAAGGTATGGTTTATTCAGGACTGTCACAAGCCCAGCTAAAATCCAGAAATGCCATCATCGAAGAAGAAGGAGAAAATCAATCTAGGGGGCAAACAACTGTGTCTGACACACTGACATTCAAAAGTGAGGACATTTTAGATGGGGGCACCTTGTATAAGCGTAACTAACATGCATGGGCACCTCTGTGTGGCCTCCTGACACTGTGGGCTGGCATTCAAACTCACTGCTAGGGATGGCAAAGCTAAGTTCCCTCCTCTACCCTGTCTGGGTGCTGGATGGCCATGCTGGAGAAAGCTTCAGAATGGCCCAAGGAGTAAATGCCACAGCCCCGCTCCCTGAAGGGTGGCATCATCCCACTGTCTGCAGTGGACAGTGTTCTTGCTCTCAGTTCCTTTCCTCCTGATCCCTGAGGGCTGTCCAGGCGCAAGGCTTCCTTCCAGAGTGTGCTCGCTCCCGTGTGGGCCTGGAAGAGGGAGCACCACAGATGTGCTCGCTCCCGTGTGGGCCTGGAAGAGGGAGCACCACAGAAGGGCCTTGAGGGTGCTGTCGGCATCACCCCTGGCCTGGACACCTGCCGCCCGAGCTCCCCAGCCCTTCCAGGCCCAGAAGCCGAGGAGCCTTCTAGGGAAGCTGAGCTGGCGCTGGTGAGGCTGACCCTCCAGGAGGGTGCTGGGCCACCCCCAGGCCACAGCTCCAGCTGCTGTGATGCTGCAGAGTCTGCCTTCCGCCTCCCCGAGGGTCGCAAATATTGCTCCCGGAGATTAGCTGGGCCCTGAGCTCCCGACAGCAGCCTCTCCAAGGGGTGTGGGGAAGGACTGAGTCACGGCCCCCAGCTCTTTCTAAACTGGACTTAAAATGAAAAAATAAATAAAAGAGGGAAAGGGCCTGATTGTTTTTAAGAGCAGAAGAATGAGCTTTCTTTGTGCTCACACGTCTCCAGAAGGACCCCAGGGAGTGAGCTCAGAGCAGCCGCCACCCCCTCTCCCCCCAACTTCACCTTCAAGGTGAAGCCAGGAGCCAAAGAAAATATTGTGATAAAGTCTAAGTTACTGCTGATGCCTGCCCGGCCACTTGATTAAGTGAGTTGAGTGCAAACAAATCTCCCAGCTCCTTCCTCTCTGCAAACGTGGGTGGGGGAGGCCAGGCCTGGGCTCAGAGCCAATCCTTTGCCGGCCAAGCACTGCTCACTGCCCTGACCACTTCTTCTCTTGTTTCTCTCTCCACAATACACAGGACTTGCTGCCCAACATGCGGGGCCCAGTGCAAGGTGAGAACGCAGGGCCCGTGTTCAAAAAGCAGGAAAAGAAATGCGGCTACAGGTACTGGAGGTACTAAAATATAAAGTTTTTTCCTTTCTTCTGTGGTCTCTCTCTTGACTTGTTAGAGTGTTTTATATTTGCTATTTCATGTTCTAAGTATAGGGAAGCATTTTAATTTGAATGATGGTATTAAATTATATTAAATTCATACGATATTAAATTCACAGATGGCGTGTATTTTTGTCAGCCATTTGAACATGGCACAATCCCAATTCTAAATACAGACAGAAGAGCATTTACCCCGTAAGCAGAATCACCAAAGCTACACAACTTCTATTTCCTGGTCCGTATAACCATGTGTATTCCACCCAGACCAGAAGAGTGAAAATCATACAAAACAAACTCAACTCTTTTAGAGCTGACCCTTGTACAACATGGGTTTGAACTGCACAAGTCCACTTATTGTTGTTCAGTTGCTAAGTTGTGTCTGACTCTGTGATTCCATGGACTGCAACACACCAGGTTCCCCTGTCCTTCACTCTCTCCTGCACTTTCCTCAAACCCATGTCCATTGAGTCAGTGATGCCATCCAACCATCTCATCCTCTGTCATCCCCTTCTCCTCCTGCCTTCAATCTTTCCCAGCATTGGGGTCTTTTCCAATGAGTCAGTCCTTTGCATCAGGTGGCCAAAATATTGGAGCTTCAGTTTCAGCATCAATCCTTCCAATGAATATCCAGAGTTGATTTCCTTTAGAATGGACTGGTTGGATCTCCTTGCAGTCCAAGGGACTCTCAAGAGTCTTCTCCAACACTACAGTTTGAAAGCATCAATTCTTTGGCACTCAGCTTTCTTTATGGTCCAACTCTCACATCCATACATGACCACTAGAAAAACCACAGCTTTGACTAGATGGACCTTTTTTCAATTAGAAAAAACAAATAAAAAGAACACTATTCCCAGTTGGTTGAATCTGCTGAATCAGAAGCAAGGCTAGAACAGCTGATTGCAGGACTTGACCTGGGTTTGGGAACCCACAGTGGGTCCTGGAACCAGTGGGCCCCGGATCCCGGGCGCGTGTCCTTCAGTCCCTGCTTGGCGCGTCTGCACACCCTCTCTGCCTCCCGCTCGCTGGCGAGTGGGGGAGCACTGACAGGAGAAGGAGCTGTAGGCTTCGCCCCACCTTCCCCTTCCCTTCCAAGTCACCATTTTCAGGGCAAACAGCTGACTAATCCGGGGAAGTAACCCACATAAGAAGGGGTTCCGCAGTCGTTCGGATTTCTTTCTGTCTGTGTCTTCTCACCGCATTCAGAGCAAACTCTGGTCCTGGCAGAAAGCCCGTCTCTGGGGGCTGACAGCATTCCCAGTATGGTTCAGTTATGAAGGTAACACATGCACCTTGGACTCGCTTTGAATCTCACTGAGCTGCCCTCCGTGGTGGGTACCCAGGGATTCCGACATCACTGGGAACAGCAAACATGTATGGACAGAGGAGCCTACAAACCATGGGGTCACAAAGAGCTGGCCCCGACTTGGCAGCTGAACAAGGAACAAGCGTTCCGTTGTGCTGACCTGCACATCTGGCTGCTCCACACCCTAGTCGATGGACATTCCGGTGTTCCAAGTTACGGGCTTCTGTGACCCCATGGACCCTGCCAGGCTCCTCTGTCCATGGGATTCTCCAGGCAAGCATACTGGAGTGGGTACCCATTCCCTTCTCCAGAGGATCTTCCCGACCCAGGGATCAAACCTGAGTCTCCTGCGTTGCAGGCAGATTCTTTACCATCTGAGCCACCAGCAAGTGGATAGTTATCTCCTCGCAATGAGGACCATTAACGTTGGTCCTGTAACTTTCTGGATGTTTCTCGGGGCCTATGACACAAGATAACTTATTGCAACCCTTTGATGAATTCTCCAGGGGCTTCCTGGCCCACTAGACCACAGCACACACCCCTGATGGGCCAGCAGGCCCAGAACTGGCCTTTTCTCCTGCCCTCCCTCACTCTGCGCCAGGTACCCAGCCTCTTCCCGAGAATGAAGCCTATCTGCTTTCCACCTGGCATCGCCTGCACCTGGAATCCCAGCCCCTGCTCCGAGTGACTGCCTCTTCAGCCTTCACGTCCCAGATCCACAGTCACCTGCTCTGAGAGCCCTGCTCTGACCACAGAGGGCCTCCCCGGCATCCTTCATCCAAGATCAGACCCTTAACTCCCACCAGGGCCATGCTCGGTGCCGACGGGACCAGCTTGAGTTACTGAACCCACCACAGTGTGGGTTAGACGTTCACCGCTGGCTTAGGCCGTGTGGGCAGCACCTGCCTGCGGGCCGCATCCGCCCCGCTGGCTTTGTTAGTAAAGAGTCACTGGACACAGGCCGGCTCCTTCGTGGGTCGTCTGCAGTGCCTTCCTACCACACCAGAGTTAGCTGTGACCCGGCGTGACCTGCGAAGCCTTAAGTACTTACTATCTGGTCCTTTGTCAAGGCTATGGTTTTTCCTGTGGTCATGTATGGATGTGAGAGTTGGACTGTGAAGAAAGCTGAGCACCGAAGAATTGATGCTTTTGAAGTGTGGTGTTGGAGAAGACTCTTGAGAGTCCCTTGGACTGCAAGGAGATCCAACCAGTCCATTCTGAAGGAGATCAGCCCTGGGATTTCTTTGGAAGGAATGATGCTAAAGCTGAAACTCCAGTACTTTGGCCACCTCATGTGAAGAGTTGACTCATTGGAAAAGACCCTGATGCTGGGAGGGACTGGGAGCAGGAGGAGAAGGGGACGACAGAGGCTGAGATGGCTGGATGGCATCCCTGACTCGATGGACGTGAGTCTGAGTGAACTCTGGGAGTTGGTGATGGACAGGGAGGCCTGGCGTGCTGCGATTCACGGGGTCGCAAAGAGTCGGACACGACTGAGCGACTGATCTGATCTGATCTGGTCCTTTACTGAATATGTTTGCTGATCCCTGAGTTCAATTAACTAGAGCTTTCTGCTAGACCCAGGGTGGGGTCGGCTTCTCTGGAGTCTCAAGGCTGCGTTAGAAAGGTATGGGTGCACGTGAGCTCAGTCACATCTGACTCTGCAACCCCACGGACTCTGTGACCCCATAGGCTGTGGCCTGCCAGGCTCCTCTGTCCACGGAATTTTCCAGACAAGAATACTGGAGTGGGTAGCCGTTTCCTCCTCCAGGGGATCTTCCCAACCCTGGGATCAAATCCTTGCCTCTTGTGTCTCCCACATTGGCAGGGGGATTCTTGGTGCCACCTGGGAAACCCGCATCAGAAAGGGGACAACACCTAAGGTGGTGGAGCCGCTAAGAAGAAAGGGGAAGCGGGGGTGGAAGCTGAGCGGCCAACCCACAGCTCCCGTAAAGGCAGGCGTCCACAGAAAGCGCGCTCCCCTCTGCGGCGGTGCTGTGATTTGCTCAGTGAATTTTACGAGAAGCGACGTCTAGACGGCTTCTGCATTTTCATCCTCGCAAATACTGCTGCTGTGCGCCCCTGTCCGCACGCGTCCCCTGAACCCCACCTGCTGCTTCTCACCTGTGGTCGCAGGAGTGGGCCTGAAGCTCTCTGCACCAGCCTCTGTCATCTTCCAGGGTGGGTGGGAGGTGGAAGGCTGGCCCCCTGCTGCAGGGCGGCAGGAAGGACATCTGTGTGGACTGGCTGACGCCAAGGGAGGGGCCTCGTGGGAGTCCGCGCAGCCTCATGGCGCGCCTGGAAGGCTGGCTCTCTTGCTGCCGTTCACCCCACGGAAATGGAAGTCCAGAGGCGCACACTCACTCACTCAAGGCCGCACAGCCTGTCAGTGGCCCAGCAGGGAATCCGATTCAAGATGTCCTGCACTATGGCGTGCTCATACGGACGGACTGGCTAAGGGCACTGCACTGTAAGGCTCTGCGATGGCTTGAGAGGGTTAAAAGCATCCCAAACACAGACCCCCTCGTAAGTTACACCTGCTGGACGCCTCTGTGAAGTCTTCTGCCAAAAACCAGGCGTTTTTGTCCCGCCCTCGGAGAGAAAACTGCTCGTGCGTCTGTGCAGGGAGGAGCAGCACAGTGGCCCGAGCTGCTAAGGTCCTCAAGGGGGGACAGCAGTGTCCACTCAGGGCGGCGGAGGGAGCAACCGGGAGTGTGTCCAAAGGCCCTGGGATGGCAGAGGGACAGCCAGGCCCGAAGACGGACAGTGCCCATTCCCTGGACAGTCCGGGATTGTGATAACCTTTTTCTAACACCTCCTGGTGGGGAGACCTTTCAACGATGGGCCCTAGAAAAACCACTGCAACCAGCACTCAGCTGCCCGCTTCTATAAACCCACCCAAAGGATCGGTGCTGGGGACGTGGCACCACCCACACTGGCGCGTCCTAAGTTCAAGTCATCCCAGCCTGCCTGTGGGGTCTGGGCCACATCTGAGTGCCAGCTCCATGCTTATTTTATATACATGGATAAATATATATTATATATGTTATCTGAGTACACATGTGTGCGCTCGGTTGCTCAGCCATGTCTGACGCTTTGCGACCCTATGGACTGTAGCCTACCAGGTTCCTCTGTCCATGGGATTCTCTAGGCAAGACTACTGGAGTGGGTTGCCAAGCCCTCCTCCAGGGGATCTTCCTGACCCAGGGATCAAACCCACCTCTGTTGTGTCTCCTGCATTGACAGGCTGACTCTTTACCACTGAGCCACCTGGGAAGCCCAATGACCCATCATAGCTATGTGATAAAGCTCCATAAAACTTCCCAGAGTATGGGATTCAGAGAGCTTCGGAGAGGATGAACACATCCGCGGACCAGGACGGGGGTGGGGGGTGGCCCCAAGTCCACGAGACAGGCTCCCAGCACTTGGTGCCCTTCTAGACACCGATGTGTATCTTCATCTGGCTGTTCATTTGGATCCTTTAAAATACGCTTTATGACAGCGTCCGCAACTTTTTCGGCACCAGGGACCAGTTTTCAGGAAAGACAGTTTTTCCACAGACCGGGGTGGACAGGGGATGGTTTGGGGATAATTCAAATGCATTATATTTATTGTGCAATTTATTTCCATTATTATTACATCAGCTCAGATCAGCAGGAATTAGTTCCCCGAGGCTGGGGACTCCTGCTTTGTAATAAACTGATGATAGAAAGCAAACTGCTTTCTGGGGTTCTGAAGAGGGAGCTGGGGGAACCCCCCCCCCCATTTATTGCCAGTCAGTCAGAAGCACAGGCTAGCAACCTGGATTTGGATTTGTGTTGAAGTGGAGGAAGGGACAGTCTGGTGGGACTAAGCCCTTAACCTGTGGGGTCTGTGCTGACTCCAGTTAGTGTCAGAATCGAATTGAATGGTAGGACACACAGCCGGTGTTGCAGAGGGACTTGATGTATGGAAACACAGCTTGCATCAGCAACGTTAGGTAGTACGTGAAAGAAACCAGGGACCGGGTTTTTTTTCCTGCTCAGTCTGGCATTCAGGGCCTCCCCGTCAATCTTAGCTGCCTTGTTTTTCCAGTACAAGTTAAGATAGAAAGAAGACACCACACCCACCCCCGGCCCTCTGGTTTCTACTTCTCCTTGGCCTTATCTCCACAAACCAACACAATTTATTCTCATGTATGGATCCATGCAGGGCTTCCCTGGTACCTCAGCAGTAAAGAATCCACCTGCCAATGCAGGTTGACTTGGGTTCAATCCCTGGGTCGGGAAGATCCCCTGGAGGAGGAAATGGCAACCCACTCCAGTATTCTTGCCTGGGAAATCCTAAGGACAGAGGTCAGCTATAGTCCATGCTGTTGCCAAACAGTCAGACAGGACTGAGCGACTGTTGTTCTTCAGTTGCTAAGTCAAGTCTAATTCTTTCCGACCCCATGGACTGCAGCACGCCACGCTCCCCTGTCCTTCACTACCTCCCAGAGTTTGCTCAGATTCTTGCCCGTTGAGTTGATGATGTCATCCAGTCATCGCATCTTCTGCTGCCCTCTTCTCCATTTGCCCTCAGTCTTTTCCACCATCAGGGTCTTTTCCAATGACTCAGCTATTTGTATCAGGTGGCTAAAGTATTGGAGCTTCAGCTGCAGCATCAGTCCTTCGAAAGGATATTCAGGACTGATTTCCTTTAGGATTGACTGGTTTGATCTCCTTGCAGTCCAGGTGACTGTCAAGAGTCTTCTCCAGCACCACAGTTTGTAAGCATCAATTCTTTGGCGCTCAGCCTTCTTTCTGGTCCAACTCTCACATCCATACATGACTACTGGAAAAACCATAGCTTTCACTAGATGGACTTTTGTCGGCAAAGTGATGTCTCTGCTTTTTAATACCCTAAGTTTGTTACCACTTCCCTTCCAAGGAGCCAGCGTCTTTTAATTTCATGGCAGCAGTCACCATCCGCAGTTATTTTGGAGCCCAAGAAAATAAAATCTGTCACTGCTTCCAATTTTTTTCCCTTCTATTTGCCATGAAGTGATGGGACCGGATGCCATGATCTTGGTTTTTTGAATGGTGAGTTTTAAGCCAGCTTTTTCACTCTCCCCTTTCATCCTCATCAAAAGGCCTCTTCAGTTCCTCTCCACTTTCTGCCGTTAGACTTAGCGACCGGACAACAACAACACGGATCCATGTACAGTCAACCCACCCCTAAGGCCAGATGAGACCCTTGAGACTCCAAGTGTTTATCAGCCCAGCGTCCTCCCAGGAAGCTGAACTCTCCCCAGCAAGATTGGCTCACTGCATTTTGGCAGAAGCGGCTGACATCAGCCAAGCAGACAGGCTTCCCAGGACCCAAATGCCCTGGGGCTCCCAGAGGTTGGAAGCTCTGCCATCGGCAACTCATCGTGTGACTCATCGCTTTCCAAGGTCAAGCATCATTTTGAAGGTCGACTGTTGCCCAAGGCTCTGGAGGCCATACCCTTAAATAGTCAGGCTTGCAGGTCGCCTTCTTGCCCACCATTCCTTGCCTCCATTCCACAAGCCTTTATCTGAGTTTCCCCAGAGTATACGGGACACTTTCATAAATCATCTGGGGATGTTAAACCCCAGAGATGCCAAGCCTCCTCCCTTTCCCACCCAGGGATGCCCCTGGGGCCAAGGGTTAGTCACAGGCATCTGGACTGACATTCTCCAGCGCTGGCACTAAAGTGGGTGTCCTGACGGGAGGCTCCCTCCTGGCTCTACCTCATGTGGTGTGAGTCAGATAGACACGTGTGCAGAAACACCCTGAGTGCATCTGAAGCTCTGTCCCCACCAACAGGGCTCTGGATAAGGCCCTAAACCTGAGTGTGAGCCCAAGCTCGGGACCCTGAGTTTGGCGAGGCAATAGGCCAGTCACAACACCGCCGCGTCCCCAGCAGGCAGGAGCCTCCCAGGAGGGTAGGGTCTCAGCAGCAGTTGTGTGCTGGCCCCATTCCCAGGGCAGCCTGGACTGCGGTGCTGGACAAAGCGTGAGACCCTTCGGGCCACTGGCGTCGGCATCATGCTGGGATCTTGTTAAAAATGTGGGTTTCTAAGTCCTAATGCAGACCCAGTGAATCAGAATCTCAGTGTCACACATTTTTAGTAAGCCGCCCTGGGGAGGCTTCAGCACAGCACTGTGGCCCACCCATTAGTCTAAGACGCGCGCTTCCCAGATGGCGCTAGCGGTAAAGAATCCGCCTGCCAGTGACGTAAGTTCAGTTCAGTCCCTGGGTTGGGAAGACCCCCTGGAGGAGGAAATGGCAACCCACTCCAGTATTCTTGCCTCGGCAATCTCATGGACAGAGAAGCCTGGTGGGCTACAGTCCATGGGGCTGCAAACAGGACTCAGTGTCTGAGCACTGAGTCGAAGATGCAGAAGGGAGTACAGTCAGCAGACACTGGCTAAGTGCCTTGGGTGACTGCTTCCCAGGGGCTAGCTGCGGGCCAGGCACTGCCCTGACCCCTGGGGATTCATAAAAGAAAACAACGCCTAAAGAGCAAAACAAAAAGGTGAAAGATGAAATAAAAACAGAGAAAAGCCCTGTCCCTGGGCAAATTTCAGTCTAAGGCATGAGTGTGTCTTGGTATTGGGGAAATAGATGACAAAAAGCAAACAGAGTAGAGGGTATCCAGTGCTAGGAGGGAATGAGACCTCACGGTGGGCGCACTGAGAGGCAGGGCCATTTCAGACAGTGGAGGAAGGCCTTTCTGGGGTGCAGTGGAGGGGACTGGGCTCAAGAAGGGCCATGCAGAAGGTTCCAAGTGCGACAGCAAGGGTCAGGCGTGCTGGACATGTGACCCACATCACCCCACTGGACGCTCTCAGCTTCTCCGAAAAAGCGAAGCTGAGAGTGTTGGTTGCTCAGTTGTGTCCGACTCTTTGTGACCCCATGGACTGTAGCCTGCCAGGTTCCTCTGTCCCTGGAATTCTCCAGGCAATACTGCAGTGGGTAGCTATTCTCATCTCCAGGGGATCTTCCTAACCCAGGAATCAAACCCAGGTCTCCCGCACTGCAGGCGGATTCTTTACCAGCTGAGCCTCCAGGTTCCCTACACAGGGTTTACTAGGCCCCACCCTCCACCCTTTTCCAGAAACTACCTTCTAGCAACTCCATCTCAATCAGTGGCAAATCCTTTACCAGTTTCTAGGAGCCTCCCGTGGCTGCTACAACAAGGTACCGAAATAGAGGTATAGAACGACTGGGATTGATTCTCTCCCAGTTCTGGAGGCTGGAAGTCTGTTATCAAGGCGTCCGCAGGGTTGATTCCTTCTGGGGGCCCTGAGGCTAATCCAGCGTGTCCTGTCCCCCTAACTCCCGGGGCTGCCTGGCCATCTCTGGTGCTCCCTGGATCACTAGACACATCACGCTAGTCTCTGCCCCCATCCATCTTCCCATGTCTGTCTTCTCTGTGGGTGTTCCCATCCTCCCCTTTTCTCACAGAGACTCTGAGATTGGGTTTACGGTTCACTCTATTTCAGGATCATCTCATCACGAGATCCATAATTACATCTGCAAAGACTCTTTTTTTCAAATAAGGTCACTTTCACTGGTTCGGGGGGTTAGGATGCAAGCATGTTTCTTGGGAGGCCCCTACTGAACCCTCTACACAAGTTTCTGAGGTCAGAACATGGTGACCTCTCCATGGGGACTCTTCCTTATAACCGACCTCCAATCCATCGGCCAATCCTGCTGGTCCCAGCTTCAAAATATACCCCAAATATCTCCTTCACTCCCTGCTCCCTCCCCACTCCCACCTGGGCCCTCACGGCCGCCTCCTCAGGGCACCTGGGCCCCTCAGTCTGCACTCAGTGTGACAGCAGAAGGGCTCTGTCAAACCCCTGGCATCAAGGCCCTTGTTGGCTCAAAACTTTGCAGTAGCTTCTCGTCTAAGTAGGAGCAGGGGCAAGGGTCCCGATGACATTCCAGGGGGCCCAGGTCTCCCCCATCACTCTCCTCCCTCTGCTCCCTCCTCCAGCCCCCATCGCTGCTCCGCAGCACAGGCTCCGTTTCCACTCAGGGCCTTTCCTTCTGCTGTTCCCTCTGCCTGGATAGCTCTTTCTGGAAACATTTCTCAGACATTTCTATCTCTGCCTCAAGTCTTTGTTTTATTGCTGTGGTTCAGTCACTAAGTCACGTCTGACCCTTTTTGATCCCATGAACTGCAGCACACCAGGCTCCCATGTCCTTCACTATCTCCTGGAGTTTATTTAAACTCATGTCCATTGAGTCTGTGATGCCATCTCATCCTGTCACCCTTTCTCCTCCTGCCTTCAATCTTTTCCAGCATCAGGGTCTTTCCCAATAAGCCAACTCTTCGTATCAGGTGTCCAAAGTACTGGAGTTTCAGCTTCAGCATCAGTCCTTCCAATGAATATCCAGGGTTGATTTCCTTTAGGATTGACTGGTTGGATCTCCTTGTTGTCCAAGGGACTCTCAAGAGTCTTCTCCAACACCACAGTTTGAATGTATCAGTTCTTTGGCTCTCAGCCTTCTTTATGGTCCAAGTCTCATATCTGTACATGACTAATGGAAAAACTATAGCTTTGATTCTAAGGACCTTTGTCGGCAGAGTAATGGCTCTGCTTTTTAATATGCTGCCTAGAAGGCAATGGCATCCCACTCCAGTACTCTTGCCTGGAAAATCCCATGGATAGAGGAGCCTGGTGGGCTGCAGTCCCTGGGGTCACTAAGAGTCGGACACGACTGAGCAACTTCACTTTCACTTTTCACTTTCATGCATCGGAGAAGGAAATGGCAACCCACTCCAGTGTTCTTGCCTGGAGAATCCCGGGGACAGGGGAGGCTGGTGGGCTGCCGTCTGTGGGGTCGCACAGAATCAGACACGACTGAAGTGACTTAGCAGCAGCGGCAGGTTTGTCATAGCTTTCCTTCCAAGGAGCAGCACCTTTTAAATAGCCCCAGAGCAGTGAGACCAAATCCAGCCAGAAGTCTGAAGAGCGGAAGGCCGGGTCAAACCTCCAACGATGCTAAGTGGAGCACCGCTGTGAACACTGGTGAGCACAGAAGAGGGTCCGGGAGGCCGGCGTTCCCACTGTCCTCCTGTACGCAGTTCACAGAGTGGCATCTTCTTCTTGCCTCTTGTTTATTCTGAAATGGCATCTGCATAACCCCATTCGATTTCTGTTCCTTGTTTCTCAACTTTCTATTTAATGTGGTTGCGCTCGGTCTCAGTGGCAGCAGGCAGGCTCTTTGCTGTGTCCTCTGCGACCATTCCTTGTGGCGCACGGGCTTAGTTGCTCCACAGCACATGGGATCGTAGTTCCTCAACCAGGGATGGAACCTGTGTCCCTTGCGAAGGCAGATTCCCAACCTGTGGACCACCAGGGAGGTCCCCCTTGTTTTTCAACTTAAAAATCAACCGTTTGCTTTCTTCTGAGTTGCAGGACAGGACGTAAATGTTACAAACCTCAGCCTGGCAATCCCAGTGTGTATGTAAGTATTCTTCTGACTTGGTTCCGCTCTGCAAACTTGTTTGAGGTCGAGGCACCAGGTAACCAGACAACACACTTTGTGAGGATTCTGTCCTTCAGCTCTCAGGATGCCCCAGAGGTCATTCAAATACTGCACGTGTGCAGACAAGCCAGACAGGTCGAGGCCTGTTTAAAGTCACAAAGTTGCCACGTGGCAGAGCTGGGATTTGAGCCCAAGCTTTTGACATCAGAGCACATGCTCTTAACTACTGAGCTACATCTTCCATTTCCTTTAAGACAGAATATCTCGGCCTCAGGGCAATCGATACTCTGGGCCATATGATGCCTTGTCGTGGGGGCCTGTGCTCTACGCTGTGGGGTGTTTGGCACCATTCCGGCCTCTACCCTTTAGATATTAGGAACACCCCCGTGACCACTGAAAGCATCTTCAGATATCACCTAACTTCCCCTAGCGGCAAAACCACCCTGGTTGAGACCCTCTGCCTTAGCCCAAGCTCTTCTCTCTGGTCTTTGAGTCCCAGTGATTCCTGATCAACTCCACTGCCCACCCCACTCCCCACCATGCCCATCCCACTGGGCTCCCACTAAAGAAGACACCAGTTCCTCTAAGCTTCCCCATAACTCTAGAGCAAACCTCTAGGATTTCTAGAAAAAGCTGATGAGGGATTAAGAATAAGAACAAGAAGGTAAAAGAGATGGCAGAAAAGCTGATTCTCGGTAATGCCTCCTTGAGGGAGACAAGAAACGTGAAGCAGAGCCTTGAAATGCTTTTCTATCGGGGGAGGTTGGGGCAGACACAAGTAGATGGTAAAAGCGGGGACAGATTCTCAGCTACAGAGACCATGGCTGCTTCCGGGGTGGAGCGTGGAGACACACTCCTGAGAACACAAGGAGACTGCTCCTTTGGCTTTGCTGAGCCAACTGTACTAGAAACAATAAACCACTTCCATCCCCAAATCTGTAATGAAGACTCAGGTCAGTGAATGACGGGAGAAACACCAGGCGATCCTTGTTCCAAGCACTGTTTTGGGGGGGGATCAGAACTCCAGTTCTTTTGGGATGACCTAGTCACACTACATCTCTGATGGTACAGAAACTGCTGAATATCAGCCAATGTCCAAAGACTACACTTCTTAGCATCCCTTGCAGCTGGATATGGCCATATGACCATGACTTGACCAAGGAGACATAAAAAGAACTTGGGTGGAGTTCTTGCCATAAAGGTTCTATAAAAGGGAAGGTGTGAAGGCCCTTTGGTCCCTCAGTTTTTTCTGGCTGTTTTCCTAGAAGGCAGATGTGAAGGCTGGAGCTGAAGCAGCCACTCTGAATCATAAGATGACCTTGAGGATGGAGGCCACATGCTGAAGATGGCAGAACAGAAAGATAGTCATTTGATCTCTTTTTATGAAAGAATAATAAACTTTGACCTTATTTAAGGCATAACGTATTGTGGGGTGGGGTGCGGGTCTTCTGTTATATTTAGTGAAACCCAATCCTAACATATAATTGGCTATAGATGGAAGTCTGAAGTTGGATTCATTCTCTGAACTTTTTTAACAAATGCAACCCTACACATTTGGGATTGTTTAGATTTTACAAAACTTAACGTTCTGTGTTTTAATGGCACATCTTGGGACAAGGAGCAAGAAAGGGAACCTGCCTGGTATTGCTGTGTAGATAATACTAATTACAGTGACTGGAAGTAACAAACAAAAGTAGTTTCTTGGCTGAGGGTGGGGATGGGGTGGAGATCGGAGGAGGGCATCAGGTGGGTATGAGCTGGAAATGTATTCCATGGGTGGGGATAAAATTCGTGTTTATGTGATTAGCAGAATTAGATGCAGATCAGCAGGCATAGCTGGAGTTTGTAAACAGCCTTTTGAGTGTTCGCACATTTTTTCTGGTTCGATCAAAACGAAACATCATTAAGAACAGTTCATTGCCAGTTGTCATCTCTGCCAGGGCCTTGGGAGGCATCCTCTGGTCACGTCAGGCTGCATGTAATTGTCTTTGAAGTTTGTATATGCCAAGTGCTTTGAGGGCCGCAGGCTAACAGAGCTCTGGCAGGAAGAGGTTTTGAGAGCGTCCATTTACCAATATGGGTTTAGCCTTAACTACAAAAACTTCAAGCAGTCATAAAATGCAGCCTTTGCTGAATGAACCTGAAAATAGGTTCAAGTGGGGTGAGCTCTCAGCCATCCAGAAGGAATGAAGTCATCTTAAGATGAAATGGCTGGGAACCAGACTGTCCCAGGCCTGTGGGTGATTGAATGAGACCCGCCAGTATTAAATCCCTGGCCCATCATCCGTCAGCCATCGTCACCCTGGCCAAGTCCCTCCACCTCTCTGTGCCTCAGTGTCCTCATCTATAAAATGGGAACAAGATTAGAAGCTGACACATACTGACAGATTGCTTAGAACGGCCTAGTTCATAGGAGACGTGCGACAGAGATGAACCGATTATTATTATTTAGCCACAATTTTTCTTTTTTTTAAAAAAGATTTTTTTGATGTGGATCATTTTCAAAGTCTTTATTGAATTTGTTACAATATTGCTTCTATTTTATGTTTTGGGTTTTTTGACCCTGATGCAGACAGGTTCTTAGCTCCTCGACCAGGGGTTGAACCTACAACCCTCTCTATTGGAAGAAGTCAAAACCCCTGGACCACCAGGGAAGTCCCTATTCCACAGTTCCTATTTCAAGTTAGTCCTCCCCCAAAGTTTTTTTTTTTTTTAATTGCATGATGTTTAGTATGCACACTTTTATTATATTTCTTCCATTAATAACTGAACAAGGAGAAAGTTCAGAGAGTCATTTCTACCTCCTGTTCTTATTTTAAAGCAGATAACACTGGAAGAAGTTTTTTTTTTTTTTTTTTTTTTTTTTGATGGAAGAAGTTTTAAAACATCAAATACAAATGGATTTAAATTTTTAAAACAACTCAGCAAAATAGTTGCCAGCATGTCCAAATCTCTCATTAAAAGAAAAAAAAAAAAAAGAGAGAGAGAGAGAGATTAGGTTTCACCCTGAGTATGCTTTATGATTAGCCTGGTTTCATGAGTTTGTTTCCAAGTGAAGGTGAGTTTTACATGCAGAAAGGGAATCCATGGAACTTTTGCTCTACAGATAGGCCAGGAGGTCATTCCAGGGAATAGGTCAATGGGTGGGGTGTGATGTCCAGTCTATATCAGGAAGCAGTTGGCACTGGATTGCTGGGCCCACCTGGATATAGCCTTCCTGAAGCCTTCTGTTTTTCATGGGCATGGCCCATGTGCTGACATCTGCTCACCAAAAAAGAGAGCTGGCTGACAGCGCTAACCCAACATTTGGTTAAGTCAGGAGAGACTGGGGACTCCGGCCTTTGGGTTTTAAGCTCAATCAGACGGTACAGATGGCATCTGTTGTTTGGGTGTTACCTTTAGTAACAGCACCCTGATTTGCTTCTGTGGGGACACCTCTCCTTTCTTATCAACCTAGGTTGTATGGGTGGAGTCACTCTTATTCCAGACCAGGGGGCAGGCATGTGACCCAGGCCTGGCCAATCAAAACACCACCTCTCCATGGCTACATTGGGGTCTCCATGACCCCGGGTGGGCCAGTCACCCTTGACTTCAGGACTTTTGCTGGAAAGATTTGGAAAGATATGCTTTCTTTCAGCTGAGGTTTCTAAACTTGTTTGATGTGACTCGAGAGTCATTGGCAGGGAGGGATGGAGAGGGGAGTCTGAGCTAGTGTTTGGGAAGTACTTGCCTGAGAATATAGCCAAGGTAGAAGAACTGAGATCAAGGGAGAGAAATTTCTGGAAACACTGCATCCTGAATCCTGCCATGCCCTGATTTTTCTCTTACATGAGCAACTGTGTTTTCTTCTTTTGGCTTAAGTGCATTTCCACCGATTTCCTCTGACTTTGACCAATAGGCTCTTGACTCACCTAGGTAGAGCACTGAGGCCGTAGAGCAGTTTCCCCTGGGGGCCTGGCCAGAGATGGCAGTGGAAGTTGGCAGTGGGAGAGAAGCAAACCTTACCAAGAGGCCGGAAGCCAGGTGGGGGCCCGTGTAAGCCACTAAGTCGCCAGGACACAAACAACAGTCACCATTCGTCACGGTGCCCGCAAGGGCCATTGGTGACACAGAGCTCTGTTTGTGCCCTCCCCAGCGGTGACCCGGACCACTCTGTCAAGCCCACTTCCTCTAAGTCACCATCCTTCTCATACCAGCTGGAGGGTCTTGTATTGGCACTTGTAACCAACGACAGTTGCCAAAGATGAAGGGCAGACTTGAAACTAAGAGTGAGAGCAAGTAGTATTTCTGTTGACCCATGGCAAGGGGGAAAGATGAAGGAAGGAAGGAAGGAAGGAAGGAAGGAATGTTATATACGTTTATTGAGCATTTACTGCGGGCCAGGCATGTTCCAGGCCTTTTATATATATCCTCTCATTTGATCCCCACAATTCTGCAAAGTGGGTCCTATGACAATCCCTGCCTTACAGATGAAGAAACTGAGGCACAGAGAGATGACCTTGCCCAAGAGTGCACAGGTGACCACCAGCAGAGTCTTAATCACTGCAGAATCGGGGAGAGCTCACTGAGCCCTACTCCACACCGAGCAGAGTGCTGGGCACCAGGGAAACGATGGTGTGTCAAAACACACATGGGCCCTGTTCTCACGCAGGTTGAATCCTCTGACGTTATCTTAGGAAAGACACTGGTTTGTACTGTTGGTGTTGTTTAGTCACTAAGTCGTGTCCAATGCTTAGCAACCCCAGGGACTGCAGCCCACCAGGCTCCTCTGTCCATGGGAGTCTCCAGGCCAGAATGCTGGAGTGGGTTACTATTTCCTCCTCCAGGGGATCTTCCCAACCCAGGGATGGAACCCACATGTCTTGCGTGTACTGCATTGGCAGGCAGATTCTTTACCGCTGAGCCAGCCTGGAAGCCCTACTAACTTGTACACCAGTATCTTATCTGCCTTCTCCACCAGAATGCTCACTCCACGTGGGGAAACAGTTCACGGATCTCACTCATAGTCTTGTCTCCAGGGCTGAACAAGACCTGGCATAGAGCAGGCACTCAGTGTTTGTTCAGCAAACAAGGAGCTCTAGAGCAGAGGTTCTCAGCCTTATTACTGCTGACATTTGGGGCTGGATCACTCCCTGAGGAGAGGGCTGTTCTCTGCATCGTAGAGTGTTTAGCAGCATCTCTGGCCTCCATCTATTAGGTAACAGGAGCATCCCCTCTGAACTCCAACCTCTATGGTTGTGACAACCAAAAATGTCTCTGTGCTTAGTCGCTCAGTCGTGTCTGAGTCTTTATAACCCCATGGACAGTAGACCCCTAGGGCCCTCTGTCTGTGGGATTCTCTAGGCAAGAATACTGGAGTGGGTTGCCATGCCCTCCTCCAGGGGCATCTTCCCAACCCAGGGATTGAACCCAGGTCTCCTGCATTGCAGGCAGATTCTTTACCATCTGAGCCACCAGGGAAGCCCAAAATATGTCTCTGGATACTGCCAGATGTTATTGGGGAGGAAAAACCCTTATCCGGAGAGTTAGAACGACTGCACGGACAACAGGCATGATCACCTGAGGTTCACGAACCGAGAGCCTCGGAGGGGCTGACATAACACATATCTGACACACAGGATGGCTGGTACCTACGTCAAGCTCCGGAACCATCTGTTATGTGAGCGGCCACGAGGGGGCCTGAAAGCTGAGAAATGACTTGAGCCCACAAGTATGCTGCAATTCCGTTAGCCCTCGAAACCCTGAAATCTATACATCTGTAGTGGCGAGACGGAACGTTCAGACCCTGAGTGATGTCAGAAAGCAAGTGGGCCCAAACTTAACCATTCCAAGAGGTGTCCTATTTCAGAGGCTCTGCTGGTTTGAGGAGTGGCCGTTTCTCAGGAGGGTGCCCTTTGCAGATGACAGCAAAAACGTAGTGTCATTTGCCTTTGCCACAATTGGCAAAAGTGAGTTTTCATCAAGAGGGTTCTTATTTCCTTTGAGAGGCATGTTTCTTCCAGCAATAGAACTGGAGGAGAAAAAAAATTCCCAAAGTGAAATTTTGGTGCCCTCTACGTCATTTCAAACTGCTCCTTCCCCAAGATTTTAATAGAATATAAAATAAGTAAGATACAAAGATGTCATGTAAAGCGCAGGGGACAAAGCCAATATCCTATAAGAACTTTAAATGGCATATAATCTATAAAAATATCAAATCACTCTGTTGTACACCTGAAACTAACCTAACATTATAAATCAACTATACTTCAGAAAATCACATACGTAGTATATAAATCCTGTTGCTGCTGCCATTTAGTCACTAAGTCGTGTCCAACTCTCTGTGACCCCGTATACTGCAGCCCGCCAGGCTCCTCTGTCCATGGGATTTCCCAGGCAAGAATACTAATGTTGCCCTTTCCTTCTCCAGAGGCCCTTCCCAGTCCAAGAGATCAAACCCATGGCTCCTGCTTGGCAGGCAGATTCTTTACCACTGCACCACCTAGGAAGCCCATATAAATCAAATATTACATATAAATTATGCGTGTGTTTTATTCTTGTTTTCTTCCCCCAGGTGCCTGTAGCTATTATCTCATTTAATTTTTGCAACAGCCCTCCTAGGTAGGAAGTTACTAATCTTACTTTACTGATGACCAAGACTGAGGTAGGCAGAGGTTAAGTGACCTGCCCAAGGTCACGGCTATAATATTTTCTATCACCAAAAACAACACCTTCATCCACCAGGTCACTCTGATCACAACGGTGTCTTTTGAACTTCCGACTTCCCTCCACTCGCACATCCAACCCAGGGGCAGGTCCTGTGGGCTCTGCTTCCAACAGACGCCCCAGGTCTGGTCGTGTCTCCTCTGGCTGGCCGGCCAGCCTGGTCCAGGCCATCCCTGACCTGCAGGCCTGCATCACCTCCCCCTCTGCTCCTGCTCCTCGTCCCTGCAGCCCCGACCAGGCCCATATGCAATCATATGATGTCACTTACATGAGGAATTAAAAATATGACACAAGTGAATTTACCGATGACACACAGACTCACAGACACAGAAAAGACACTTACAGTTGCCCAAGGGTAGGGGAGGGATGTGGTGGGGGTCTGGGGTTAGCGGATGCAAACCACTATCTCTAGGATGGATAAACACCAAGGCCCTACTGTAGAGCACGGGGAACTGTATCCAATACGCTGTGATAAACCATGGTGGAAAGAACGTGAAAAAGAATATATATAACTGCACCACTTTGCTGTACAGCAGAAATTAACACAACATTGTACATCAACTACACTTCAGTAAAACAGAGTTTTAAGCATAGCTGACGTTCACTGAACACCTACTATGTGCCAGATATTAGTAATGCTTTATGTACATAATCTCACTTAAATCTGCTAAACACCTGATAAGGTAGGCAATGTTGCTGCGACTCTCATTTTAGAAGTAAGAAAACTGAGGAGCAAAGAGATAGTCACTTGCGTAAGTTGAAAGAGGTAAGGATTCACATCCAGGCTACCTGGGTCCATAGCCCACCTAACACAGCAGGTTATTTTAAGGGTTAAATGAGATTATGCGCGTACAGTTTTAGCTCAGCGACCAGCATAAGGCAAACACCCAAAAAACATTGCTGTACAAGTTTAACTTCAGCTAAATATAACAGAAGCCCAAATACAGCCTTTAAAAGGTGAGTTTCCTGCTTCTTTCATGAAGAGGGCAGTACAGGTCTGGCACAGCAAGGCTGGCACAGAACCATTAACATCCCAGGCTCCTGACTTAACCATCTCAGCACAAGCTTCCATGTTCAGTGATGAGCCATAGTCCAAAGTGGCTGCCAGAGCTCCAGCCATTTTGTTAGGAGTTCCAAGCAGGAAAAAGAAGACCAAGAGAAGTGGGACCAAAGGGGATCACCTTCCAGTGAATGAGCGAACTTTTAAGAGCTTTTTTAAAAGCCCATCTGTTGCCTTCAGCTTATATCTCACTGGCTACCTCGATGATAAAGCGGGGCTGGGATGTGGCTCCAATGCCATACTAAATAAAACTGGGGTTTTCTTGTTAGTGAAGAAGGGAAAAATGGATACTGAATAGGCAGACTAAGAGTTGGCCTTGTATGCTGCGGCTGCTGCTGCTGCTAAGTCGCTTCAGTCGTGTCTCTGTGCGACCCCACAGACAAATAAACAAGGGAGAGCTTGTTTATTTATACAAATACTATTAATCAGAAGCCCCACATATAAGAACGCAGTGCTCACACTGAAGTGGGGAGGGGTGGGTGCCCTTGGTTCCTTCCATGCCCCTCACTGTGACCTTGAATTAACCTCAGAGGTCCCCAGGAGGATCACACCACACAATATGAAAACACTCTCTTAACCTCAGGTTTTTTCACCTCCCTGTAACCTCCATTTCCTCACCTGGAATTTGGGACTGATAAAGGCACACCCCCGTAAGACTGGGATGAGGACTTAATGTGATTGAACAACATACATCGCGGTCCAGCATGTTGCACTCAGTGCACATAATGCTGCTGTTCTAACCGGACAGAGAACAGCACAGCCCAACATCTGGCCTGGGAGTTTTCAAAAAGTGTTCTCTTGGCTTTTTCTTTTTTTTTTTAGAAAACCAGTGTGCTGAATCCCACGTGGTTGGCAGGAGGCCATGGGCGAACTGGGGGCAGCACAGAGCACCACCGAGTGCCAGGGCGTACCCCACCACAGTGTTTTTCCACGGACTCTGCCCGCCTGGCCCCGGCTGCCAGCGGGAGCCGAGGTCCCCGCAGAACGGCGCGTCCCGGGCAGACCGCGCGGTGCTGCCCGTGGTGACTCACGCCTGTCTGTGGGCAGCCAGCACCAAAGCTGGCACACCCCGCTGCCAAGTGGGCCTCGGCTGGGCCTGCTCCCCCCGGGCTGGAGCCCCTCCAAGCTTCTTTGCTGAGCCTCAGAACCTCAGGCCCATCCCGGATTCCACCCCGATGGGTCACTTATGGCCTGTGCTCAACCCAGGGCCTGAAACATGCACACTTAACCTCCCACAACACGGATTCGGCAGACCCTCGTGGAGACACAGAGCACCACAGGGGCAGCGAGCCATCAAGGAGACAGACAGAGATCCCCTCTTCCTCCCTCCCCACCCAGATTCCAGCTGGCTATTCAGACCATGGGTTTGAGGACCTGGATTTGATTCCTGGCTCTCACAGCTTGACTGGGGGGGCCTTAAGGAAGTAATATAACTTCTGTGGGCCTCAGTTTCTTCATCTGGAAAATGAAGATGGGGACAGTCCCATTTGGTGAGGACTGGTGGAGGCAATGCATGGGAAGGGCCTTGCCTGGCTCTGAGACAGATCCAGAGTCACAGGCCACTGTGGCCATCACCTTACCACAGAGCTTTCCATGCCTCACCTTTGGGCTCCATATTATCTCTCTGGCCTCATCTTTTTCGCATCACATGGTCCAAGCACATCACCCTCCTTGCTGATCCTTCTGCATACTTGAGCTCTGCCTCAGGGCCTTTGCACCCGCTGACCCCTCTGCTTGGAAGACTCTTCCACACAGTGAAATCCTTCATCTCCTTTCAGTCCCTAATCAGTTGTCACCTTCATAGTCTCATCTTCCTTACCTACCTTTTTTAAAACTGCCATTCCTTCCACCTCAGGAGTCCTCTTGCCCACTTTATTTTTCTCCATAGCACTTAACCTTGATTTGGCATTGTTTTGGGCATCATCTGTCTCGGCCCATGTATTAGCTACCTATTGCTGCATAACAAATTACTCCAAAATGTAATGGCTTTGGGACTTCCCTGGTGGTTGAATGGTTAAGACTCTGTGCTTCAAATGCAGGGGGGCACAGGTTTGATCCCTGGGGAACCAGGGATCCACATGCCCTGCGATGCAGCCAAAATAAAAATTAAAAACTTAATGGCTTAAAACAACAAACACTGATTATCTTAGAGTTTTTTGTGGATCAGGAGCATAGGAGCAGCTTAGCTGGGTGGTTCTGGCTCACAGTCTCTCCAAGGTCATAGTCAAGACGTCGCTGGGGCCATGGTTTGACGGCTCGACGGGGGCCGGGGGGGTCTGTTTCCAAGATGGCTCCCCCACACGGCTGAGGGTGGGAGGCCTCAGGCCCTCACTTTCCACAGCTTGCCACGCCGACGTGCTTCAGCGTCCTCACAACACGGCCGTTGGGTTCCCTTGGAGTGAGAAAGTCAGGAGAGAGCATGATGGAAGATACCACGTCTTCACAACCTCACCTCGGAGGCCACCGCCATTGCTCCTTTCTGCGTGCAGGCGTGCGTGCGTGCGTGTGACGTAAGTCAGCCCCGCCCACTGTGGGAGGGGATTGCACAGGGTGTGAACACGGGGAGGCGAGGATCACGGGGGCCCTTTGGAGGCTGGCTACCGCAGCCTGGAAGCATGTAAATAGCAGGAGATCGTATCTGCTTTGTTCACTGCTGTGTTTTCATTTTCTATAACAATGCTTGGCACATAAGATGGGCTTAATCCATTTTTTTGGATGATTGAATCAGTGGATGAACAGGACCAGGTGGAACTGAGCCAAAACAGAATGTACAGGCTCCTCTGCGGGGAGGTGGGGCTTGGCCTCTCCAACAGGCCTTTCCTCTGGGCAGCCTGTGAAGGACTCCAAGCACTCTCCACAACTTCAGAATCAGGGGGAAATAAAAACCAAAGCAACAGGGTTTGAACACAAAGCCACTTCCTCACAGTATGCCCAGAGTGTTCCAGTACACAGGATAGACATGAGACTGTGTTGTAAAGGCGCTGGGTTAGATATTAGAAGGTCGGACATCCAGTCCTGGCTAAGACACTTGATTGACAAACTACTGAAGTTTAGTTTGTTATTTTTAAATGGGAGCAACTACACCTATTCTGCCTAGTACCCAGGGACATAGTAGGTTTATTCATTCATGCTGGTCGCTTAATTATATCACCCTGGACTTCATGGATTCACAGTTCAGCGAGAGACTCAGGGGCTGGTACAAATCTGAAGATAGCACCAGACAATCTGACATACTGTCCTGTGCCCTGATGAACTGAGAATCTACTAAACCTTGTCTATAACACCTATCTGCAGGAGGTACTTTTACTCCCATTTTACAAGAGAAGCAGTACGGTTTCAGAGAGGTGAAGTAACTTGTTCTATGTCACACAGCTAGTAACTCTAAAAGACAGAAACTAGGCTTTCTGACCTCTGGGCCTTTCCCATGATACCGGAACTGTCTCATAATGTTTTAAACGTCTACATTTAAACAGTTGGGAAGGACATTTCTAATAAAAGCTGAAGTCAACTCACTCACCGCCACGTACTTTTCGATGTCATAATTGTTTGTGGGTTTGGATTGTGTCAACTCAGCGAGGTTGGAATTCCCAGAATTCCTTCCCCTGCAAAGTTTGTGATTAGCATGGGCCACAGGAGACATTTGAGGCAAGATCTGAAGACAGACGTGCAGAAGCAGAGCCGCAGGTTTCATGGCCGGAGGGCGGCTGCTGGGGGCGCTGTTGTGGCCGCCTCCACAAGCGCTTTTCTGCAGGCTCACCTGGCTGGCCTGGGCCAGCAGGAAGCCCCTGCCTCCAGCGCCTGCTCCATCTGCTTTCAGCTTCTCCAAATCCTGGGCAGGTGCCTGTCTGCGCTGAACCTTCTCCTGCAGGTCACTTGGGTGGGGTTTTGAGTCTGTCCTGTGGGTTCTGGCTTGTCCCCTTGGGCTTCCAATTCTCATCCATCCTTCCTCTGTGGCAGCTACCCTGCTGACACCCAGACTCACATTCAAAGAAACAGGTCACATATGCTGCTGAACCAGCTCTCACATTTTGCATGAGGTCACACTCCTAGGGGCAATCTCTCCCATTGACTTTCTTTCTCTGATCAAACCCTTATACTATAGTGTTGAGCTTCCAGATGTTCAAGCTGGTTTTAGAAAAGGCAGAGGAACCAGAGCTCAAATTGCCAACATCCGCTGGATCATTGAAAAAACAAGAGAGTTCCAGAAAAACATCTATTTCTGCTTTATTGACTATGCCAAAGCCTTTGACTGTGTGGATCACAATAAACTGTGGAAAATTCTGAAAGAGATGGGAATACCAGACCACCTTACCTCCCTCTTGAGAAACCTGTATGCAAGTCAGGAAGCAACAGTTAGAACTGAACATGGAACAACAGACTGGTGCCAAATAGGAAAAGGAGTACGTCAAGGCTGTATATTGTCACCCTGCTTATTTAACTTATATGCAGAGTACCTCATGAGAAACGCTGGGCTGGAAGAAGCGCAAGCTGAAATCAAGATTGCCTGGAGAAATATCAGTAACCTCAGATGCATGCAGATGACACCATTCCTATTGCAGAAAGTGAAGAAGAACTAAAGAGCCTCTTGATGAAAAAGAAAGAGGAGAGTGAAAAAGTTGGCTTAAAGCTCAACATTCAGAAAACTAAGATCATGGCATTCGGTCCCATCACTTCATGGCAAATAGATGGTGAAACAATGGAAACAGTGACAGACTTTATTTTTGGGGGGCTCCAAAATCACTGCAGATGGTTATTGCAGCCATGAAATTAAAAGACGCTTACTCCTTGGAAGGAAAGTTACGACCAACCTTGACAACATATTAAAAAGCAGAGACATTACTTTGTCAACAAAGGTCCGTCTAGTCAAGACTATGGTTTTTCCAGTGGTCACGTATGGATGTGAGAGTTGGACTGAAAGCTGAGCGCTGAAGAATTGATGCTTTTCAACTGTGGTGTTGGAGAAGACTCTTGAGAGTCCCTTGGACTGCAAGGAGATCCAACCAGTCCATCCTAAAGGAGATCAGTTCTGGGTGTTCATTGGAAGGGCTGATGTTGAAGCTGAAACTCCAATACTTTGGCCACCTGATGTGAAGAGCTGACTCATTTGAAAAGACCCTGATGCTGGGAAAGATTGAGGGCAGGAGGAGAAGAGGACAACACAGGATGAGATGGTTGGATGGCATCACCAACTCGATGGACATGGGTTTGGGTGCACTCTGGGAGTTGGTGATGGACAGGGAGGCCTGGCATGCTGCAGTTCATGGGGTCGCAAAGGGTCGGACACGACTGCATGACTGAACTGAGCTGAATTGAGTGCTAAGTTGCTTCAGTCGTGTCCAAATCTGTGATCCTATGGACCACAGCCCGCCAGGCTCCTCTGTCCATGGGATACTCCAGGCAAGAATACTGCAGAGGGTTGCCATTTCCTTTTCTAGGGGATCTTCCCAACCCAGGGATTGAAACTTCATCTCTTAAGTCTCCTGCATTGGCAGGTGGGTTCTTTATGACTAGCGCCACCTGGGAAGCCCTTGTACCAAAATTGGAGGCTAATTCTCATTTCTGTACTTTAAAATATAAAAATTGAAGCCTATCTTTGTAGCTCCACTGTTTGCAAATACCTATATCCAAAATCTATGAGTGTGTAAATGATACCTACGCATGTTACAAATCATGGTTAAAAGCTCTGCTTAAAGTTTTAAAGAAAGACACTCAAGACAATGGGCAGGACTGTGCAGAGAGAAGGAGGGGGCTGGGATGTGAGGAATTCCCTTGCCTGTGACCCAGACTCCTCTGCCTACTCACTAGGTGGTTTTCCCGGGGGCCCTGGACTCGGCAGTGGCTTTGAGGGCAGGAGGATCTCGGAGCTGGCTGTTGGAGCATGCGAATCAGACTGTCTAGTGGAAAATCCTGATGCCAGCTTAAGCCTGGATGGTAAGCACGTGGCTAGACTGAAGGGAAGTGCCCGCTCTCTGGGAAGTGATGTATCTTGCTTGACAATGCCAGCGGGCACTATTTGATATCCGTAAACTTTTCCAGGCTCTCAGAGCAGAAGATGAGCAACCCCATTTTCACAACCGCAAATAGTACATTCCTAAGCTTGTGCGTGTGTGTACACGCATGGCCTGAAAAGGACCGAGCTGAGTGTAAATCACAGAAGTGGAAGCTTCCTGCCTCTCACCTCGTCCGTGATTCGGCTTCCATCAGTGTCAAGGAGAAGATAATCATGAGTACAGAGCTCCCATTGGTTGGAACAGAGCTGAAATATTTACTATATAATCTTTGAAACGCTCTTTATTTTGTACTGAAGTATAGACAATTAACAAATGACATTGTGATAGCTTCAGGTAAACAGCGAAGGAACCCAGCCATACATAGACGTGTATTCCTTCTCCCCCAAACACTGCTCCCATCCAGGCTGCCACGTAACATGGAGCAGAGTTCCCTGTCCTCACTGGTTATCCATTTTAAATACAGCAGTATTTATACAGTACACATCCATCCCAAACTCCCCAACTATCCCTGTCCCCCCAACCACCACCCCAGCAACCACAGGTTCACTCTCTAAGTCCATGAGTCTCTGTTTTGTAAGTTCATTTGTATCACTTATTCTTAGATTCCACATGTAAGGGATGTCTTTTAATACAAGTTTGCTGACCTCCGATTTATTCTATACTCTTTGTGAGCAATGAGGTACCCAAATACTTCTCTATTGCTTTCATGTTTTCAGTAAATAAACTGAGCTTCTTTAGCAGGAAATCTAACAGCTCCTGTGAGCCTCTGACTTCCTCACCACTCCCATCGTCTAAGAACTCAGGGATTTACTGGGTCCGAAGGGGGCCAGCCCTTCTTGTGAACAACCGAACTGGTGAGAGGGAGCCACGCACTCCATGCACTGATTCTTCTTGCCACTAGGGGTCACTGTTGAACATGGGCTGTGCACACTCACCCTGGCTCTCCTAGTGATCAGACATGATAGTAGACACAATTCTAGGATTGCTCGATCTGGAAGAGATTCCAGCTGGGTCACTTGCCCTGTCGGAAGCAGCCCTCCGAAAAGCTCACCCGGGCTCTGACTTTGGCTCCCAGGCTCCCACCGTGCTGATGATTTCCCAAGTGGGTTTCTTGGCCTTCTCAGGCACCTGCCAGGCACGCGGGTAAGTGCACAGACTGTATGATCGTATTAGAGCCATCCCAAACCACTCGTAAGGTGGCACGCTTAGCACCAATTTTCAAATGTGGAAACAGACTCCGAGAGGCTGTCTGACTCGCTCAGGCTCACACAGAGGAGAAGGAGCAAGGCTGAGATTGAAACCTAAGTGGTCAGACTCCAGAGACTTCCCTGTTCACGCTTCTCTCTAAAATATCACCTCCTCTGTGGGCAGAGGGGGGCGGTGGGAAACAGCTCTCCCAGGTTCTTCATGCTATCCCCAGCCCCTTCCCTTGGCAGCTTCCCCAACCCAAGGCAAGCACAGCTATATCTGCCCTGGTGCCCGGCTCATCAGAGCTCCGTGAGGCGTTCAGCACTCATTCACACCTTTGTCCTCTCTTTATGGAGCACTGCTCTGCCAGGCTTTGTTCTTGGCATGAGGACACCCTGGTGAGCAAGACAAGCAAAAATCCCCGCCTTCACAGAGCTGATGTTGTAGAGGGGGAGACAGACTGTCAGTAAATCATCCACCACATGACATCACCAGGTAAGTTCAAAGGCTGTGAGGGGAAAAACAGAGTAAGAGGGATGGGACGAAACTGTGGGGATGGCACTGTAGACGGAGTGATCACGGAGGGCTTCCTTGTGGCGGTGACAACTGGGCAGGGACCTGAGGCCAACATTTCAGGCAGAAGGCACCGGCAGTGCAGACACCCCGAGGCCCAGTGCTGGGAAGGAGCCCGGGGACCTGGAACAGAGCAGGGGTGATATTAGGGCCGAGGGGCCCAGAAGGCGGGGGTGGGGTGGGGGGTGCTGGGCAGGGCCCACATGACGCAGGACCTTGTGGGAATTAGGATTCTCTTTTCCGTTCAGATGCAACGAGAGCTCTTTGTCTGGTGGGGGTGGGGGGGGGTGGGGGGCGGGAAGGGGATCTCGCTATGCTCCCCACACCTGGCCCATGGGAAGGACACAGGTCCCTTTAACTCAGGATGCACCTCTGTCCCCGGGGCAGGCCCTGCCCTTACCCCTCAGAGCAACCACAGCGTGAGACAGCAGACTTGGAGCGGGGACCGTGGTGCTGGAAACTGTGACTCATGGTGGGTCCTGGCAGGGCCCCTCCCACCGCTGTATCTGCTTTCTGTGACTCTGGAAGGCCCGCACCCCCCGGGGACCCAGGCCTGCCCCATCAGAGCATCTTTCCCTCCCCCGCAGGCGAAAAGTCAGGGAAAACCGAGCCTACCACCCTTCACCCGGGACTGGGTTTCCCCAGGGCGTGAATGTTCCAGACCCAGAGCCCGAGGCCCGATCCCCCGCACCCCAGCTCCCCCCAGATGGCTTCCACGGCAGCACTCTCACAGCCCCGCCTGGTGGGCCACCCCCAGAGCTCCGTGTCCTTCAGGCTCAGAAAATGTTTATTTTTGCATCTGCCAGTTCGCAAGGCAATTATCGGTAACTGAATCCACAGCCCAGGAACTCTGACTTCATCGGGACACTGGATCCTGGGAAGGGCAACACTTCTGGGTCCTGGGCTGACCACAGACACCACGAGGGGAGCTCTGCACTGTGGAATCAGGTGACATCACGGTGGCTGGGGTCCGAGATGTGACGTGAGGGCAACCCCGAGGGGCCAGACCCGGCGTGTCTGCGGGAGCTTCCCCTCCATCTGCCCACCAAAACCCCAGGCGCTGCTATTTCTGGCCTCAAGAGAAGATGGATTCGGTGGTTGTGGGAAGGAATTAGCTGTTAACGGTCTTGCTATAAACAAAGATCAATTTCCAATTCTATGGATTTTTGAGTGGAGGGGGTTTAAGGTAAAATTCATACATTTATAAAATACTTCTAATGGGATTTGGTGGAGCCATCCCTAGCACCCTAGAAGAGCATGTAACCAAGGAAACGCCGGAAAAATTTCCACACCCCTCTGAGCAAACACTGTTTCAACTCTTCTCTTTAAACACACACACACACACACACACACACACACACACAGAGCCAGTTCCTCTGAAATGCTTTCAGCTAAAAGTCTGAAATTTTCAAGTTGATTTCCTGGGCCCTTCCATTTCCTAAAATATCAAAAATGAATTGGCAAGGATTTCCATGTCCGAACTGGCCAGAGAGAGGACGAGAGAGACTGAAACGGCTGAGAAGTGAAGGTGGCGTTGTGCAGTAGGGCAGAGCCAGGGACACGTCCCGAGCCCCGAGTTCGAATCCTGCCTCTGCTCCTTTCTACTCGGGCCATGTGGGGGGCAGGTTCCATCTCATTTCCTTAAGGGAAACGGAGATAGAGATGCTTAGCTTTTCACATGTGTTTCGGGGAGGACTGAGTAATGCCCCATGTGTAGACAGATTCTGTAAATAGAGTGATTGTGTGGATCACACATCAGCTCATACAAAAAAAAAAAAAAAAACAGCTTTCATCTGCTCTCACTTCCTCTAACCCCTGGCTCAGAGCATGCTGTCCCATTATCCAGACCCTGGGGATTTCGGGCCTGAGGGGTGGTGTCTGTCGAGATGGCTCAGTACTCCTGAGCCTCAGGCCCAAGTTCACGTTTCTTACTGGGGTGTATCCTACAGCTAAAGCCTTGCCTCTTTGCGCCTTGGTTTCGTCCCCAGCCCAGCTGTAAGGACCTAACATGATATTTCTTACTAAAGTGTGAAATCAGCCCTGAGGGGGATGAGAAAGCCAGTGATGGAATTTGTCCCCGGAAGTCCTCGGAGGGGCTCCACTGGCCCCCACAACCGGCTCTGACCCTGTGGCAGGCAGGCGGCTGGGCTGAGAGATGGCAGCCCTGATAAAAACAGGGGAGCGGGGCTCAGGTCTCTCTGCAGACAAAACTGCGGGGAAGCTGACCTTTAGAAGATGCTTCCTATCCGTGACAGCCCATTTGCACACCCAGAATGACATGTCAGCTTCTCCGAGTGGTTTCTAGCCCCTGCCCCTCCTGCGCCCCCTCCAGCTCGGCACCGCGGGCCTTTGGTTGCAGTTCACTATCCTTGGCTGGGAAGCTGGCCGGGCACGGCAGGAGGTTTAGCTGCATCCCTGGCCTCCCGCCACTAGATGTCAGTAGCACCTCCTGAATCATTATCCATCAATCCCATAGTTGCCTTCACCTTTATAAAACACATGCTCCTGTATGTAAATAACACACGATTGCTTTTCAAGCTTCGAACTTAATATGAATAAACGGTATACATAAGTAACAATAAAAGACTATGCCTTTCTCATTCTAAAATGATGGGTTGAGATCGGTCTGTATTCATAAACATAGCTGTGGTTCCGTTCCACTGCGGATACGGCACAAGGCATGTCCCTGTCCTCCCGTTGATGGACACTGTATGTCCCTGTTACATGTGTGTGCACACGGTCCTGAGATGAATATCTTCAGCACGGCTCCTGAGGTACGGACCGGCGCTGGTAATAGACTTTCTAGATCCTGGGGAGAAGGAAATGGCTACCTACTCCAGTACTCTTGCCTGGGAAATCCATGCACAGAGGAGTCTGGTTGGCTGCAGTCCATGGGGTTGCAAAAAGTTGGACACGACTGAGTGACTAACACTTAGGAGTGAGGTCAGCTGCATGCATCTCATTAAACCTCACCCCTGTTTATGACTGCCTCTCTCCCTCTGCCTAAAAAGGACTTTGGGGATCACCCACCACAGTCCCACTCCCCCTTTCTGGATGGTGCACTGACCCACAGGTGGTGGATCCACGACCCTATTCTCACCCCATGCTCCCACCTTCCTAGAAACCCCACCGCCTCTCATGTCTCCTACATTACCCCAGGACCCGGAGGTCAGGACCAGCATCGCTGTGTCCCCAGGTCGCAAGCACCAGGCGCTCACAGGCCCACCCTCGACGCCAGCTGAACAAACCCCACGTTCTGCTCCAGCTACCTGGGCAGGGGCTGTTATCAACCCCGCCACAAAGGGGAAGAATCAGAAGCTCGAAGAGGTTAACCCAAAGTCATGCAGCCCCAGAGCTGCAGGAACCCAAACTCAATTCAAAGCCCACACTCCTCCTGTCATTGCTCCAACAGGCGGAGATTCAAAGTCATTTCTTCCAGTCTTGGAAGGAGCTTCAACGTGTCCTTTGAAGGAGGGCCGGGGGCTCGGAACTAAGCTAAACCTAAGCTCTGAGGCTAGGTGTGGAGAGTTCTCCGTGGGGAGACGAGCGGTTTCCTGCTCCTCACCTTCCCCACCCTCACCTGGGCCCTGGTCCCAGGATGCCCCCGCCCAGGGGACCTCATTTGTCTGGAGTGGGGTGGCCTTGCTTCTCCAAAAATTAGAAAACCAGTGGATGCTGTGTTAGCTCTCCTCAAAGCCGGCATCTGGGTTGACACAGTTCACTTACTCCGTGCCCTTTACAGTGTGGGGAGACAGGCCAGGGGGCCAACTGGTCTGGGCCATTAGAAGACCCCCATTTAGACTTCTGACAGTACCTGTATCTTAGATGAGTAATCATTGACCTTTATATGAAAAGCATTACCTGAACACAAAAAACTTAAAATCGACCACAATCCTTATAGCCCTTTTAGCTTTACATTTTTTTTTTAATTTTAAATTTTAGGGGCTTCCCTTGTGGCTCAGTGGTAAAGAATCTGTCTGCTGATGCAGGAGAGACCAGTTCGATCCCTTGTCTGGGAAGATCCTACGAGCTGCAGGACAGCTACGCCTGTGAAACTAAGCCGGTGAACCACAGCTATTGATCCTGCGCTCTAGATCCCAGGAGCCACGGATTCCGAAGCCCTTGAGCCCTAGAAGCCTTGCTCCGCAACAAGAGAAGCCACTGCAATGAGAAGCCTGCACCACAAAGAAGAGGAGCCCCTATCCACTGCAACCAGAGAAAAGCCCATGTAGCAGCGAAGACCCAGCACAGCCAAAATAAAATAGCAGAATTATTTAGATTTTTTAAAAAATGGTTTTTGCCTTCCTCAGCTTCTGAGAGGCCCTGGTTAGGTGTCAAAATCAAGATGCTTCCAGAGCTAAACAAAAGCCAGTTTATGCAAGACCCAAGCCTGTCACAAGTCAATTAGGGTGCAGACAAGACAAACGTCTTCTAATCAGTTCCATCCCCACCCACTTCCAAAAGTCTCAAAGGAGTAAACACAACATCAGAACCACATGAAACAGAGGCTCTGTGACTTCTTTGGGTCCCAATCCTTCTGCCCATCTCATGGCTGCTCGGGGCCTCTCTCCAGGGAGATGTGCAGAAATGCACACAGCATTTCACATTTGTGAAATGGAGTCTGGATTCCCAAACTCCATCCCGGACCACTTAAGTCCCCCAGAAGCCTTAGACAAGGTTTTTGGAAAAAGCAAGTTAAAAATAATAGACATGCAATTCATGATCCACATGATTGTCCCCCAGCGGTAATAGTTGAGTGTATTCTATAGGCCCCAGACTCACCGGCTGGAGGCACAGCCTCCGTGTGAAATGGATGTGGGTCCAGTGCATGTCTCTCTAAGGAAATGACACCACCATTCAAATGGAAACACAAAAGGGCCAGCCTCTCAGAGCTGCCAAGAGGATCCAGTCAGTGTCCGTAAGGTGCATGGAGGTATACCCTGAGTGCCCCACAAATGCTAGCTCTCACCAGCACCATGGGTGCCTCCCCTTCCGGGGTCCCTGAGCCTAGCCGTCAAGCCCAGAGCTGACCTCCCGCTCTGCCCCCTGGAGGACGCCAGGCTAAGCTCCATGCCGCCACGAGAGGGCACCCGTGCCCTTCCTAACACTAACATTGGAAGGACTGATGCTGAAGCTCCAAAACTGTGGCCACCTGAGAAGAACCAACTCATTGGAAAAGACCCTGATGCTGGGAAAGATTGAGGGCAGGAGAAGAGGGCAACAGAGGATGAGATGCTTGGATGGCATCACTGACTCACTGGACATGAGTTTGAGCAAGCTCCAGGAGATGGCAAAGGACAGGGAAGCCTGGCGTGCTGCAGTCCATGGGGTCGCAAAGAGTCGGATACCACTGAGCGACTGAACAACTATAATCTTTTAATAGCCCTATAATAGAGCATCTCTTATTACAGCGCTTTTACAGATGGGGAAACTGAGGCTCAGAGCAGTAAGTGACTTGCCGTAACAGTGACTCTGGTCCTAAGAACACAGCACAGAGTGTAAGACCCAGCTGGGACCCAGAAGGGGAACCCACCCCAGCATCACGAAAGCGCAGTGGCTGGGATGTGGAGAGAGGAAGCCGCGTGCCCACGGCCACACAGCAGGAAAGGGCAGCATGGAATGAGGACCAGGCCCTCCCCGGCCTGCTCCCAGGCCACGGGGGCTGCAGCATGTCCTGCAGGGGCAGGTGGGTCGGGGGCACCCCAGAGCTGCACTGTTCTGCTGAGTGACCTGCCCGTGGCCAGGGGAACCGCGGGACCGGAGGGTCCTCTGGAGGAGTTCCATCAGAGACAGACCACGTAGCCAGGATGGCTGTGCCCCTGGATTAAAAAATACATGTGGCCAGGTCAGCTTAGCAAGCTTTAGCCCCAAGAGGCTGAGGTGCAAACTTCTATAAAGTGGGCGCAGGTTCCAGGCCCCATCCCAGGAGAATCTGACACTACGGGTCAGAGACAGGGCCCAGGAGTGTGCATTCTACAAGTAACTCCTTCTCCCATCCACGTCGTTTTTGTGGCAGGTGGCACATGGTTCCGACGGGGAGAAACCCTGGTTGGAGGGAGAGGTGACGAGATGAGACAGAAGTGGTGAAGTCCTGCAGAACCGAGCGTGGTGGCCAGGGCTGCAGGTCGCTGGCTGCCACCTGCCTGCCTTGCTAGCACTGTCCTGTCTTGGGGGATCCTCCCACCCCCGCAGCCCTGACCTAGAAAATTCACCCTCCTGCGGTGCTGGAGGCCAGGGGGGTTAGTTAGCTTGTCCAAAGTCATCCGGGAGTAAACGGACTGGCGCAGCTGGATTTGGAGCCAGGCAGACTCACTGCAGAGCCTTTAAATCCAAAGCTTATCATCAAGTGGCTTCTGGGGACACGGCGATGCACAAAGCCATTCTCGAGGCTTCCCAGGTTGCCAACACTTGGAAGGGGAAAAAATAGAAACTAAGGTACGGAGGACGTCCTACATCTCATGGGCCTCTGACGCAATCTCTGTCAGGCCTCACGGCAGCCCCGGGGGAGGGGTGACTGCACCCATTTATCACACGAGGACACCCCAGAAACACAGAGGTTAAGAACTGCCTAAGATCATAAGGTTTGGCGAGTTTAAGATCCTCTGAAGGTCAAGCCGGGTCAGTCTGGGCCCAACGCAGTGCCCTTACCCTGGTGTCACGGAGGCTCATCACTGCCAGTTCCCTGAACCTCAGAAGATCACAGTAGGCTCTGTATCTGTCAGCTTCTGCTGTGTAACAATACATCCCAGAGCTCAGTGGCATACTGCAAACATTTATCCTCACACTGAAAGGTCTGCAGGAAAACCGACATGGCTTCTCTCCACGTGTGTTTATTCTGGGACGCAGGGTGAAAAAAGAGGCCATGATCCAAGAGTTTGTAATGTCCGCGGGTAAAACCAGAAGCTACCAGGAGGACAAGCAGAATTATGAGATCACTCTTGCAGTCTAGGCTCAGAACTGGCAAATAGTCACGCTCACTCCCATTCCATTGGCTGAAACAAATCATATGGTAGCAGCAAGGGGGCAGGAATATACTCCTTCAGTAGAGGCTTGGGAAAACAGGGAGAAAGAGAAAGTTTGCCAAAAGCCAACCTACAGGCTGCTCTGGAGGATCTGAGTGCTAATGACCCCCTCTTCCCTGAGATGTTTTCAAATACTCTGATACCAGGATGCCAAATGCCTAGTCTCTACGGGGGAGAAGAGAAGACGGCAATTCTGCAAAGGCAAGACAGGCACTGTAAGTGAGGCACGCAGACAAGACGGAAGACAATAGGGAGCGGTGGGGACTGCGGCAAACTGGAGCACACAGACCTGCCCAGCTGGCGGCTGCTCCTCCGCTCCTGCAGACTGCTGACGGCGGTGTTACATCTCCACCGAGTCTGGCCACCCTTGCTGGCTTGGGCCTGGCTCCCAGGCATCCTGCCAGCCTTCGTGGCAAAGATAAGGCTCCTGGAAGCAACAGCTAGGAGACATTTGCTGCCGTTTTCTCCTGTGCTGCACACAGACCTTCTCAGCCCTGCCGGATATCTGCCCTGGGCCCCTCATTACGCCTCGATGGGCTCCTTCCCCCGCAACCCAGGAGGCTCAGGCTGCCTTCCTCCCCTAGAACTCTTCGCTGCGGGGAGGGGCTGCCACACAAGCCCATTCATTATTAGTGCAAAAATAGTCAGACTTGATCAAAAGAAATGTGAATTATCACTAATTGGCCTGAAAGTTCAGCAAGATTGCTTTGTGGGAGGAGGAGGCGAGAGTACATTGTTAACCAGGGATTAAACAGCCTGAAGCAGAAGTAGGTAACGCTGGGGGGGGTCACAGCTGGGAAAGGACCCAAGTGCCCGCTGCCTCGAAGACCCATGCCAACCTGGGGATGTCAGGCAGGAGACCAGGCCAAAGTCTGGCTCCGCCCCAAGCCTGCTCTCCCACCGTCGGGGTGCAAGCCCTCTGTGTTAGGCTCCCCTGCAGCAGAATTTGTCCCCTTTGCAAGTTTAACGTGCAGCCCTCTTTTTACAATGGAAACAGCACCCCAACATCTGGGTGGGCCATCCCACCCCAGCTGTCACTGTATGCGATTGGCTGGGGCTGGCTCCACTCCCAGATCAGTGGGAGGCTCAGGCCCGCTCATCTGGGTGGGTGGGAACCTGGTTCACAGCTTCTGTTTCCCTCTCACGGAGGAGGATGAAGGCCCGGGGATGGCGTGCCACGTTGGCCACCAGCAGCAGGAGCCTGCCGTCAGCGCGGGGCCACTCACAGCCTGTGCTCAGCCGGCCAGAGTCTGAGTCAAAGAGAAACAATCACCCAGGATGATCCCGGCTTTGTTTCAGAATCTGCTATTTTGCCTTGTGGCTATTTGCCATAGATTTTTTTTGTTGTTTTGGGCATTGATTCTGATGTAAATATATATATATTTACATATATATATTGCATTCAAATCTAACTTATCATGATCACTGAACTTCAAGGTGTCCCCTTACATCTTGCACTCGAGGTGAGTGTCTCGCTCTCCTTACCCCATTCCCGGCCCTGGTGCTCGAAGTCGGAAGGGCCTGGGTCCCTCTTGGCTCAGCCGCTTACAGATCTGTGCGACCTGGAACAAACTGCATGGCCTCTCTGAACTCCAAGCAGCTCACCTGCGACTCAGAGGTGGCGATACCTGCCAGGCTGGATGAAAGGAGGTGATGGATGTGAACACTCCTTGCAAACCGTGGTCGCTGAATCTAAGGGGTGCTTCTGTCTGCACGTGCCCAGTGCTGACCACGAGAGCTCACCTAAGGCTGGGCACTGGGCCGAGAAGATAATGTGCTTTACCCCACTAGAGCCTCACCACAGGCCCTGGGATTTTGGCCAGAGGAAATAAATTCTACAGTTAGAGTGGCCCCATTTTCCAGATCAGGAAACAGGCACAGACAAGGGCCACTCGGCAGTGAAATGGTCAGATCCCGGTGGAGGGGATGCACGTGGAGCGTCAGGGAGGAAGCCTCACGCCCGAGACCGACTCCAGAGCTGAGCTGAGTGGATTACGTCCCCATCGCAGCAGCCTGAGGCTCGTGAACTTGCTTTGCTTGTTGCTTTTGATGAGTTTTTACAGCTGTGCATGCTCAGTCGCTCAGTCATGTCCGACTCTTTGCAACCCCATAGACTGTAGTCCACCAGGGTCCTCTGTCCCTGGGATTTTCCAGGCAAGAAGACTGGGGTAAGTTGCTATTTCCTCCTCCAGGGGATCTTTCTGACAGAGGGATCAAACCCACGTCTCCCGAGTCTCTGGTTTTACACTTGAAATGACTATAAACGGCCATAATCGCTGCCTGCGTATGACTGGTGACAGCAGCGTTGATGTTGGCTGCTGCTGACCTCCTGTTCAAATGCAGTGACGGGGGCTCGGGCCATCCTGGCCAAACCCAGAGCCGAGGGAGCGATAAAAACAAAGCTTTTCTCAACAGATGGCGAAGCCCCCGTGTGTCTGTGTCATGGAGCAGAGCCTGCCGGCTGCAGGAAGGACCACTGGCCTCTTGTCTAGACTACGAGCTGCTGATGAATGGCTTGGACTTTCTCACTTGCTTACATCTCGTCTTCAGTAGAAAATTTCACTGCCCAAAACTACACGTGTGGGTACCCAGTCGCCCCAGTCGTGTCTGACTCTTGGTGATCTTACGGACTATAGTCCACCAGGCTCCTCTGGCCATGGGGATTCTCCAGGTGAGAAACTGGAGTGGGTTACCATGCCCTCCTCCAGGGGATCTTCCCACCCCAGGAATCGAACCTGCATCTCCTGCATGTCCGGCATCGCAGGTGGATCCTTTACTCACTGAGCAACCTGGGGAAGCCAAAAACTCTACATACTGTCAATAAACTCCCTAACTGGCATTCAAGTCGAAGACATTAGCCTACATGTGAGCTTTAATATAGTTTTATTATTTTTTGTAGTTCACACGTATTAAGTTTTCATTTACTTTAATAATAGAATACTGGACAGTAGTGAAAGGTTTATATTCCAAAGTTTAAAAGTTTATTTTTAAAAAAAGACTGGGATTTGAATACCTGCTTCAGGTATTTCTTGTATGATCCTGGGCAAGTCAGCTAATTTCCCAGCTCTTCTGTTCTTTTATCTCTGAAGTCGGCACCACGATAGCCATCCTAGTTACTACCTGGGGATTCTGTGAAAACAAACTGGGATCACGCACGGGAGAGCATTTGGTGAGTGGTCCAGGGCCTTCCCTGGTGGCTCAGATGGTAAAGAATCTGCCTGCAATGCAGCAGACCCAGGTTCAATCCCTGGCTTGGGAAGATCCCCTGGAGAAAGGAATAGCAACCTGATCCAGTATTCTTGCCTGGGAAATCCCATTGACAGAGAGGCCTGGCGGGCTACAGTCCATGGGGTCACAAAGAGTCGGACACAACTGAGTGATTAAGTTTCACTTTCCCGGGCCATACACGTATAAAGGACTGGAGAATCAGGTTGATAGCTAAGAGATGGGATTGGTATTTGGGGAGGTAGAAAATAAATAAAATAAGACAACTGATGACCAAGGTGAAACATGTCCAGCTATGGCAGATTGGCTGAGAAACATGAGGATAACCAGGGGAGAGATGGTGTCAGCATTTAGAGATCCTGGTAAACAACCCATCACTCTACAAGGCACATGTAACAGGTTTTCAAATCACAGCATAGCAAGGACCAGAGGGAAACTCGGTGCTTAGATGTCCAGTCCAGCTGAGTCCTCCTCCCCTCCTGGCCAGGCTCCACCCCCCACCTCCAGACCATCACCTCTGCCTGGAGCTGGACCTCCAGATGCCACCCATGACCTCCCCCCTCAAAGGGCGCCACTCCCTTCAACCCTCCCCCTGCACAGAGGATGGGGTAGACCTCCTAAAGATCAAACCTGCTGATCTGCTCCCTCGTTAGAAACCCCTCTCAGGACTTGCCACTGCTCCCAGGCTCTACCCCAAACGCGTGCTGTCGTCTTGCCCTGCTCCCAGGCTCTACCCCAAACGCGTGCTGTCGTCTTGCCCTGCGGTCTTTCCGAGCTCCCCCTTTGTCGCACATGTTCCGTCATACTCCGCTGTCTGGTAACGAGACACTGGCCACACTTCCCCTCAGGCCTCACCTCTAAGCATCTGGCCCTACTGCCTTCCGATTCAGTCCTCAAGACTCAGCTCAGTGTTCACCTGCCCCAGGAAGCTTTCCCTGAAGCCCACCCATAGGCTGAGCACCTGTCTGTGTACCTGTGGCTGTGTTCATCCTGCCATCAACCCCACGACTAGAAATAATCCAGCTACATAACTCTCTCTTTAAAATCTGAGCCACCTCTGTCCTCCCATCCGCAGCCCCGACGCGCGCGCGCGCACACACACACACACACACACGCACGGGACCAGGATATAACCCTCTCTGGATCAGTCCTGCTGGCAACTGATTGTCAGGTGCTCACTGTCTGCCCGACCCAGGGCTGGACACGGGGCTTCCCCGATGGCCCAGTGGTAAGGAATCTGCTTGCAGTGCAGGAGACTCAGGAGATGTGGGTTTGGCCCCTGGGTAGGGAAGATCCCCTGGAGAAGGAAGTGGCAACCCACTCAGTTGGTGTGTTGGTGCTTAGATGTCTAGTCTACCAACCCCCTCCCAGTATTCCTGCTTGGGAAATTCCATGGACAGAGGAGCCTGGTGGGCTACAGTCCACAGGGTCACAATAGTTGGACACAACTTACTGGGCACACACGAGGGCTGAACACTGAGTCCTCCTCACTACCCTCTGAAGCAGACGATAGTATTATTCCTGATCTGAGTGGTCAGGGACCGGGTCAACACTACTCAGTCACCAAGGGACAAAGTCAGAGGGAGTCAGACCCAAGTCCATCAACCCCCAGTACCTGGCAGAGTCCTTAGCCAACATCTACTGAATCCAAGTGCAGTTCTGGGAGTGAATAAGCAGAATGAAGGTCTCTGTGAAAACGTCTTGCTGAGTGTAGCCTGGGAGGCCCTGTGATAAATCAAGGGAGGGGGCTTGAGCGGCCTCTCCCGATGCAGTCCCGAGCACTGCCCTCCCCCACAGCTGCCAGCTCTGTCCTAGCCGCAAGCCCTGCCCTTTATACTTTGAACATCTTTCTCGGGGATCTCCAGGCAGTAGCTGAACCTTGCAGAGATGGCCCCCGAGGGGTCTGCGTGGGTGGGAAGGAAAGGTGTCCGACTTCCTACCCTTCCTCCTTGCTATGAGCCATACCTTTGCAGCAACATGTGAGGGTGGGGCGACTCAGAGATGCTTTATGCAGCCAGGATCGTACCAACAGGTATCAGTCAGGACTCTTGCCATCAAACTGAATTTATGAATCTGGACAACCATCTAGTGCAAAATGAACGGCTTCAGGAATGGCTGGATCCAGGCGTTCAAGTGATGCCACTAGAACTCCCATCTTGCCCTCTCTCCCCCTCAGGTTTTAGCCCTGCCTTCCTCTGTGTTGGTCTCAGCATCAAAAAGACTCTCCCAACTCTGGTTGCCAGCAGCTCCCAGTTCGCCTCTTACCCATTCAGCCCATTCCTAGTGGGATTCCTCTTGGCTATTCTTATACAAGTCCCCAAACCAAGTGGCCCGACTTAGGTTTCTCTTGATGCCTGAGCCATCAAGGTAGGTCAGAAACAGAGTGATGTCCGCTGGCCAGGCTTGGGCAATTCGGCCACCCCTACAGTATGGGTGGGCGAGGAGGCCGAGGGGGATTTCGTCCCCACCCAAATTGCCGGATCTGAGGGGAGAGGGGCAGCAGTGTCCCTGCAGGGAATCCAGGCCTTATTTTCAGCAGTGACCGGGCAGAAAAAAATCAACAGACATTTACGACAAAATGTCTTGGTGAAATAAGAAGTCTTTCTTCTGCAGTAAATTTCTCAAGCCTGAGCCCACGCCAGGGACCCCAGGACCCTAGAATTCAGGATTCTCGTGAAGGGGCCCTAAAAAGTGACAAAGCACAGGACGCCTGGCTCGTTTATGACGGCGACTTTCCACGCGCCCTCTCATGTGTCTGGCTAAGATGATATCAGAATTCAAAGACTCAGGAGAGCAGAAGCTGTAAAAAATAATCTTCTATTAAGCCCCGCGCCGCCCCAAATGCGGTGGCATTTGGAAGATGAAACCAAGGCCGTTCCTTTGGAGATAGCAGCTATTTTCCAATTGCACTGATAAAAAAGGAAGACATGAAGTAAAGTGACATTTACGTGCTAGGAGAAGCATATTTTCTTTCCTACTCCAAAACCATTTCAGGAGCTGGGGAAGGTGGGGGTCGTTGGTGGATGCCACCCCCACGTCTTTTAGGCTATGGGAGCATCTGGCGGGGGGGTGGGGGGCTGCTAGCCTCAGCAGCTGGGGGGGATTCAGCCTCCATGCCTCGTGCTGCCCACACCCCCACCCCCATCTGCTACTCCGCTCCCCACAGACTGAAATACCAGCCTGTTTCAGCTGAGAAACGTGGAAATCCAGAAAGGCAAGGAGGGGCGGTGGGGAGGAAGGAGAAGCGATGAATCACTTTTGGACGGCTGCCTCATCCGCCTGCCGCGGCAGAGCCCGGTGGGAGGAAGAGCTTGGGAGTCGCAAGGACCCAAGTTCAAAAGATGCCTCCCCTGCAGGCGGGCAAGAGGCCCCAGGCCACTCACCCTGCTGAGCCTCAGTTTCCTCATCTGTACAATGGGGATCGTGCCTCTCATGGGGTCAGTCTAAAGGGTACGCAGCAGCTGGCCCAGGGTGGCCTGAAGTGCGTTGATCGTCTCTTTCTCCTCCTGGAAGGCGGGGCCGCAGTCTCAGGCTCCATCAGCATCGACCCCTCTGTCTAGACCAGCGCCCATCAGTTCCTGCCCAGGGGCCCTGAGACCCAGCGGCTCAGCTTCCCAGGCCGACTCCTCCCGCTCCCGAAGGCCCTGCTTTGACCTCCAGCACATTCTCCATCCCCAGGCTCCACCCATGCGGGCGGTTGGGTGTTTCTGCCCTCCCCAGGGCTCTTTGTACTCAAGGCCTTCCCTCTCCCACCCCTCCTTCTCCCAGGGTCAGCTCCTTCACATCATTCCTAACCTCTGCTCAGATGTCACTTCCTCCAAGAAGCGCTCCCTGACCACCCTGGTGAAAGCGGCTGTCCACACCTTAGTCGCTTTCTAGCTCATCTCTCAAAAGATGAGCTCGTTTATTTGTTAGCCTGCTTCTCATCCCTCCCCCAGGAGAACACGAGCATTAAGAGGCAGGGGCCGCCCCCGACGTGCTTATCTCCACGTCCTAGGGTCCAGCGGCCTGCCTGGGGGAGTGAGGGAAGGAAGTTGGAGACCCAGCCCTCACCCGACTCTAGAGCCTCTGCTCCTGACACCCCGGGGCCTGGGTCTCCCCACCTCCCGCCCCCAGCCCCCTCACATACCCCGCCCTCCCCTGGACTCCAGTGCCCGGTTCTTCCCCCATGTAGATGGCTGCCTAACATAAGGCACTCCACCATAGCTCTTCCTCCTTCCGTGTCGTGGGGGCCGGTCCAGCTCGCAGATAACACTTGCACGTCCCGTTCTGAGGGAGCCAGCAAGCGTAATGTCACCCATCTGTCAGATCTGCCTGCCCCCCAAACATCCCCTTCTGGGAACAGACCCCTGTGTCCCCTCAGGAGATCCACCTTGCCCCACCCATAGCCCCTCGAGCTCTGATGGCATCATGATGACCCCAGCTGCAGGGCTGGACATGTGACTGCATTTGGCCGATAACAAGGGAGCATTTTCAGAGCTACAGTGATTGGCTAGGAATGGTCACGTGTCTCCAGCTGGCGCCACTGACGTGGAATCCAGGACTGTTCCTGCACCTTAATTAGCACAGAGGCACTGTCTCTCTGCCGGAAATGCCAGCCCATTTGGCATCAGGTCAGCCATGGACCTCTCTCTGCTGGGGACCAGGCAATCTGTACCATCCAGGGCACATGTGACCCTCCCTTCTGAGTTCCAGAGCCACAGGGCCACCCCCAGCTGGACGTCTCAGCTACGACATCTAACAGACACCTCAAACGCAGGGCTTCCCACACTAAAGTCCCCGCTCCCCACACCAGCTGCCCCTTGTACTCCTCCTGTGTCCCTCAGTGAATGTCATCTCGAAGATAAATATATCTTATATCTCGTAGATATAAGTCTGGAGCTGACAGCCGCCTTCCCACCACGGGGGGACAGCCTGACTGAGAATAAAGCCAGCATTCAGGGCAGCAGAGCCCAGAGACAGAGTCTGATGATGCTGCTCGAGCACCTGGATCCAGCTCTACCTGAAGGAGGAAGATTCCACCCCTGAAAATTTCAGTGGCCCAAGCCAATAAATTTCCTTTTGTGCTTAAGCCAGCTGGAGCTGTACTTGTCACCAAAATGGTTCTGACCCATAGAGCATTAGTCAGTCGTGGGGTAGCTGAGACGTGAGGCAGCCAGGGGGACCGTGGGTTGCGTTTGACCCAGAGAAGCAGCACCCGCCCCGGCCCTCCCCCACCCCCCTACACCAGCTCCTGAGCAGCTCTCTGCTAGAGGGACCCGGTCTGCCTGGAGCACCCTGCTGCTCTCTCTCCAAGAATCAGACGGCCTTCAAGTCTTTCGAGGCGAAAAATACATCAGAGGGAGTTAGTAGTCATGTCTTTGGAGGAAAAAGACTTGCTCAGCCTTTTTGAAGGTGCAAAGAATTTCCAGCATGCAGGAGGCCTCCCACCTGCCATCCGTTCCCAGGCCTGGATCAGGCATGCCTCTTGGAGGCTGTGTGAACTTAAAATGGTACCTGGGGGGCGGCTGGGGCCCAGTCCAGCTCTCCCAACAGGCAGGTGTTCACCTGAACCCACAGCAGCTAGAGCTCCAGAACAAAGCAGCCCCATGGGGTGCAGCCCAGCTCCCTGAACCCCGCCTTGGAGTAGAAGCAATGGCTGGGGGTGCGAGGCCCCAGAAAAGGCCTCCTCAGTGTCAACTGACAGGTGTCAGGCTCTCGGGAAGAGTGACAGCCTCTAATCCTCCTGGGATCTCTGACTGCAGGCAGACAGACAGTTCTCTCCCTGCTGCTGGGCCCAGGAGGAGGGCCTGGCTGCATGGGGGATGGGCCGGGCGCTGTTTGGTTCTGGACGCCCCTCCTGGCTACAGTGACACCCGACACTCAAGAGGTGGTCTGCAGACAGGAGGAGAAGCACAGTGCTGCAAGAGTGTGGGCTCGCAAAGACCCAGCCCCAGGTCTGAATCTCGCCCGGCAGGCCAGCTGTGGGCCTCTCTCTGCCGGGGACCAGGCAATCTCTACCATCTAGGCCACGTCCGGCCTGGCCCTCCCTTCTGAGCTCCAGAGCCACAGGGCCACCGCCCAGCTGGACGTCTGGGCTGAGACATCCATCAGACCCCTCAAACACAATGCTTCCCAGACCGAAGTCCCTGCTCCTCACACCAGCTGCCCCTTGTACTCCTCCTGTGTCCCTCAGTGGACGTCCCCTCCAAGCCCTCCTCAAATTGAATTTCTCCCTGATTCCTCTCTCCCCCGCTCACCTCCAGACAACCAGCCTCTCTCCTGTGGCTTCTCCCTCTGAACTCACTCGCCCCACCAGGACTTTCCAGCCCAGGCTTCTCCTGCCAGGGTTACCTGAGCAGACTCCTGCCAGGCTTCCCTTGCTCACTGCTACCAATTCTCCCCTCAGCAGCCAGACTGATGATCCCCAAACACACACTAAAACTCCCGCAGGGACGATCCTTTGCCAGCCCAGCTAGGCTCAGTTCCTCACCCCGGCTTACAAAGCCTTTCCTGACCTGATTTCCAGCCTGGCAAGAAGAAAGTATTCACGTGTTTCCTCTAAACCGGACCAACTTTTTCAGGAAAGGGCCAGATAGTAAATATTTTAGACTTTGTGGGCCATATGGTCTCTGTCGCAACTACCGTGCCTTTGTAGCGGGAAAGCGGCTGCAGGCATTACATAAATGAATGGCGGTGGCCGTGGGCCAATAAAACTTTATTTACAGAAACAGGTGGTGGGCCGGATTTGACCCATGGGCCATAGTTTGCCAATCTCTGCTCTAAAGGGATGAGCTCATTTCTCACCATCTCCACATTTCAGATGCCTCTAGAAAACGGCGACAATAATCCTCACATTGAAGAGCTGGTGAAGGATTTCAAAGAACCCGTCAAGCACCTGGCATAGAGTCTAGAACACAGTAGGCGCTCAGATGGTGATCACTGTCACTAAAACTTATCACGGCTTTCCGTTTCTGCATGTTTAAGCGTCGATCAGGCCTGACTCCAGAGCAAGGTGGTTTTCAGGGTAGAGACCCTCCTTCTCCAAAAGCCTGACAACACCTGGTGCATTTACTTACGTGCTGCAAAACCATATAGCTGAGCACCTACTGTGTGCTGGGCACTGGGCTGCATGTTGCTGAGTGATCCCCGTAAATCATGAGGCAATATTCACCCCCCTGAGGCCAAGCTAAAGAAGCGGAGGGAAAACTTCAAGAAATTACTTGTTCAGGAGCATGCCTACTATGTGTCAGGCCTCATGTAGCACCAGGGCTGCCCAGAGGAATGGGAAGCAAGCTCTGCCTCTAAAAAAGGCACGGCCTAAAGAAGCTATTTCCTCTTGACCTTGAGATTTCTCCCTGGCCTTGAAGCCAAGTCTCCCACTCACAGGGAGGAAGAGGCGCACTTCGCCTTGGGTCTCTCCAGGGCTCTGCAGGCCAGGCCTGCGTCCCCTCCATCTCCTTGATGGGGCCTGGGGATCTGATACTGAGTGAATCTGGCTTCTTCCTTTACCCGGGCGGAGCCTTAGCAGGTCCCAGCGCTGAGGGTAAGAGGGGAGGGGCGTCCTGGGTCCTGGCTGACTGAAGATTCCACGTTGGTTCACGAACAAGACCTTCTCTCTGGCCTGCATCTTCCAATGACGCCTCTGTACAAATCCCAGCTCACCTCCCATCCAGGCTCCTTTTCATTCACGAGGCGGAGTTCTGGGCTTCTTCCCTAGAGAAATTAAGTGTCTCGTGCAGAGACTGTGCTCCAGTACCCATTCCCCACTCGTCTCTGTGAGAGACAGAACCCCTGCTTCTGGTGGGACACAGGGATGCCCAGTTGGCCACTTGGGCAGGGCTGTGTGCCCAAGCATCGTTCAGCAGGATGCCTCTGGAGGAAGTGGTGCGTGCTTCTTTCGTCTCTGTCTCCCTCCTGCTACTGGGGATGGGGCCTTGCAGTTGAGGGGAGCCAATCTTGGGTTACCCAAATGCGAGGAATACCCGGGGCCTCACGGAGCCTCACCAGGGAAGGCGCGGGGTCCCCGAGGCCACTGTCCCGGCTCTGGAGGGTCTCATCCAGACTACACGTGATAGACAGACTGCCTTGGCCGAGCTACCGTGCTCCTGGGTTCTTTGTAACCACAGCTGAGTCTGAATCTTAGTTAACGCGTCACACAGACTGGCCTGACGTCCCAACATCTCACCGGTGGCCACAGCGCTGGGCAAACTAAGCAGGAAGTTAGGACTCACTAACCCAACATCCGCGGGACACTTCCTGTGTGCTGGGAACGGAACCAGACGCTGGAGGGGCTACTGAGACGAGTCCACATCCTTGGTTGCCACTTAGCAAGAGGAAAAGAAGAATACCAATAAAGACACACGGGATACTTTCCATATAACAGACCCATGAGATATGTATGCCCAGTGAGAGCCGCCATTGCGCAGATGTGCAAGCCGAGGTCTAGGAAGATTAGATTATTGCTATGGACTCAACTCTGTCCCCCTAAATTCACATGTTGAAACACCAAACCCCGATATGACTACATTTGGAGATAAGATCTTCAGGTTTCTTGTTGTTCAGATGCTAAGTTGGGTCTGACTCTTTGAGACCCCATGGACTGTAGCCCACCAGGCTCCTCTGTCCTCCACTATCTCCCGGAGTTTGCTCAAATTTGTGTCCTTTAGGAGGTAATTAAGGTTAAAGGAAACAATAGGGTGGGGTCCTACTGTGGTAGAACTGTGACCTTCTAGAAGAGGAAGAGACAGCCGCCTCTCCGGCCCTCCATGTCTGCCCTGTCCCTTCTCCCCTCCTCTCCATCTCTGTGGTGTCTGCGAGGACACAGGGAGGCAGCCCTCTGTGGGTCAGGAAGGGAGCGCCCGCCGGAACCCAGTCACTCTGGCCCCTGGTCTCAGCCTTCCAGCGTCCAGTGCCGTCTGTTGTTTGAGCCGCCCAGCCTGTGGCTTTTTGTGACGGCAGCCCTCACAGACTGAGACACAAATGCAAAGCCAGGCCATCTGACTCCAAACTCTTCTCCACTCATCCTCCACGAAGACTATAAAGAAGCACATTCCAGGCAGACTAGTCCCAAATGACCGCTGACGTCACCCCAACAAAAGAGAACAGTTCACCTTCACGGGGTCCTCACGGAGAGCCTGTGTTGGGCTTCGTGTTCTCCGGGCATGAGGTCTCTCCTCGCTCGTTACAGCGCCAGGAGGCATGTGCTGCTATAATCGCCGGAGGTCCTGCCCAACTCTGCACCACTGCCTCATTCTAAGCCAGATGGGAACAAGCTCTCACTTGTCCTCTGGGCTGTGAGCGCCTCAAGGCCATGGCCTGTCCCTCACGTGTCCCCTCGTCTCAGCACAGAGTCTGTGGGATGGTGGGCCTTCCAGGCTGTGCTGGGAAAGTGGCTGAATCTATTCCTTTCTACTGGAGAAGGAAATGGCAACCCACTCCAGTATTCTTGCCTGGAGAATCCCAGGGACAGACGAGCCTGGCAAGTTACAGTCCACGGGGTCGCAAGAGTCAGACACGACTTAGCGACCAAACCAGCATCACCACCATCCCTTTCTACTTTTTTGTCCATTGCCACCGGCTGTGCACACTTCCTGCTTTTGTGCCCAGCACCTGGCACCCTTTTTCTGACAATATTGCCCTAGTAATGTCTTACGGACTGGCCATCGGAACTCTCCCAAAAAGGTAAAACGTGTGTGTGTGCTAAGTTGCTTCAGTCGTGTCCAACTCTGTGTGACCCCATGGACTGTAGCCTGCCAGGCCTGTCCATGACACTCTCCAGGCAAGAACACTGGAGAGGGTTGCCACGCCCTCCTCCAGGGGATCTTCCCAACCCAGGGATCGAACCCAGGTCCCATGTCTCCTGTTCTGGCAGATGGTTCTTTACCGCTGGCATCACCTGGGAAGCCCAAAGCGTTGGCCAAAGCCTAAATTAATCAGAGCATAGCCCTCACCCACCCACACCAGCCACAGGGACAGGGGTTAGGATGAGCCCTTGTGCCAAGGAGGTAGAAGGACATGCCATTCTTTGCCACTTTCTGGGAGCCCGTGAGGATGGATGAGGGGCAGGAGCTGTCGCCTTCTTGCTCCCAGGCAGAGCAAGGGACTGAAGCCAGCACAGAGGAGAGCGGCTCGCTGTGACAGCGGGAAGCTAAGGTTCTGCCCACAGGTGTGTCTCTGAAGATGGACCTAGCCCTGGGTTTTCCTTTCACCCACCAATACATTTTCTCTCCCTCTCTCTTTTTCTGCTTAAGTCATTTTTGAGACCAAAAGTGTTCAAATGGGGCACGTTGTATGGGGCCTGTCTCCTACTTTCAATAAATTCCAACTTACCTTTTCAGGAAAAAACTCCCCTCATCTCCATGACTCTTTTTCCAAGGCTGGTTGGTCCATACAGATGGTTTCAGCATCCGCTGTTTGTCCCGTTCATTCACCATAGTGTTATAAGGTCGCTTCAAGGAGGAGGATCAAATACGACAGCATCGATTGCCTGAAGAACCGGCGCTAGGACTGGGTCTCAGCCTGTCTCACGTCATATTTAGATTCAGATCTCTGTGTCTCATTATTTTAAGGAGACCACAAGTTCCACGAGGAAAGCATGCCCTTTGAATGTAACAAATGACAACGAATGCCTGAGGGGGCCTGGACTCTGGCGAGAGGCTGTGAATGCAGAGGATAAAAAAAGGTCATTGTCTTCTCCAAGGAGGACGCGAAATCGGAACAATTGCACCGATAAAAGAACGTCCTGACAGGGTGCTTCTCGGTCGCAGGTTACCGAGAAAGGCGACTCGCACTGGCTAGCTACATCGAGACCTGTTTCCCGCGAGTGAAAGTGCAGGTAAGATCCGGCCTCCGGGCTGGACGGTCCCAAGGTTTAACAACGCCCCCTGTGACCAGGTGTCTGCTATTTCTCAGCTCTGCCATCTCAGCAATATCTTCAGCAAGGCTGCCTGCATCGCACACGTACACCTTTCTACAGCTGCATCCAACCCGAGGGTCCAACCCAGACTTGCCCATGAGTGTCCAGGAGTCTGCAGGGGAGGCGTGGGTCGGCGGGGGCCTGCTGCAGGGTCGGGGGCACTGAGTGCAGCAGTGCACCATGGGACCTTTTGAAGGAGGTCACCACTGTCTTCATTAGCTCCACCATAGTTTGGCCTCAGGTCAAACAACAGGGAGGGAACACAGCCCCACCCATCAACAGAAAACTGGATTAAAGATTTACTGAGCATGGCCCTGCCCATCAGAACAAGACTCAGTTTCCCCCTCAGTCAGTCTCTCCCATCAGGAAGCTTCCATAAGCCTCTTACCCTTCTCCATCAGAGGGCAGAAAGACTGAAAATAATCACAGAAAACTAACCAATCTGATCACATGGACCACAGCCTTGTATAACTCAATGAAACTATGAGCCATGCCATGTGGGGCCACCCAAGATGGATGGGTCATGGTGGAAGTTCTGACAAAACGTGGTCCACTGGAGAAGGGAATGTCAAACCACTTCAGTATGCTTGCCGTGAGAACCCCATGAATAGTATGAAATGGCAAAAAGATAGGACACTGAAAGATGAACTCCCCAGGTCAGTAGGTGCCTAATATGCTGCTGGAGAGCAGTGGAGAAATAACTCCAGAAAGAATGAAGAGATGGAGCCAAAGCAAAAACAATGCCCAGTTGTGGGTATGACAGCTGATGGAAGTAAAGTCCGACGCTGTAACAAGCAATATTGCATAGAAACCTGGAATGTTAGGTCCATGAATCAAAGCAAATTGGAAGTGGTCAAACAGGAAATGGCAAGAGTGAACATCGACATTTTAGGACTCAGCAAACTAAATGGACTGCAATGGGTGAATTTAACTCAGATGACCATTATATCTACTACTGCAGGCAAGAATCCCTTAGAAGAAATGGGGTGGCCATCATAGTCAACAAAAGAGTCCGAAATACAGTACTTGGATGCAATCTCAAAAACAACAGAATGATCTCTGTTCGTTTCCAAGGCAAACCATTCAATATCACAGTAATCCAAGTCTATGCCCCAACCAGTAACACTGAAGAAGCTGAAGTTGAATGGTTCTATGAAGACCTACAAGACCTTCTAGAACTAACACCCAAAAAAAAAGATGTCCTTTTCATTATAGGGGACTGGAAGGCAAAAGTAGGAAGTCAAGAAATACATGGAGTAACAGGCAAATTTGTCCTTGGAATACAGAATGAACCAGGGCAAAGTCTAATACAGTTTTGCCAAGAGAACACACTGGTCATAGCAAACACCCTCTTCCAACAACACAAGAGAAGACTCTACACATGGACATCAACAGATGGTCAATACCAAAATCAGATTGATTATATTCTTTGCAGCCAAAGATGGAGAAGCTCTATACAGTCAGCAAAAACAAGACTGGGAGCTGACTGTGGCTCAGATCATGAACTCTCTATTGCCAAATTCAGACTTAAATTGAAGAAAGTAGGGAAAACCACCAGGCCATTCAGGTATGACATAAATCAAATCCTTTATGATTATACACTGGAAGTGAGAAATAGATTCAAGGGATTAGATCTGATAGACAGAGTGCCTAAAGAACAATGGTCAGAGGTTCATGACATTGTACAGGAGGCAGGGATCAAGACCATCCCCAAGAAAAAGAAATGCAAAAGGCAAAATGGTTGTCTGAGGAGGCCTTACAGATAGCTGTAAAAAGAAGAGAAGCAAAAGGCAAAGGAGAAAAGGAAAGATATACCCATTTGAATGCAGAGTTGCAAAGAATAGCAAGGAGAGATAAGAAAGCCTTCCTCAGTGATCAATGCAAAGAAATAGAGGAAAACAACAGAATGGGAAAGACTAGAGATCTCTTCCGGAGAAGGCAATGGCACCCCACTCCAGTACTCTTGCCTGGAAAATCCCATGGATGGAGGAGCCTGGTGGGCTGCAGTCCATGGGGTGGCTAAGAGTCGGACACAACCGAGCGACTTCACTTTCACTTTTTCACTTTCATGCATTGGAGAAGGAAATGGCAACCCACTCCAGTGTTCTTGCCTGGAGAATCCCAGGGGCAGGAGAGCTTGGTGGGCTAACGTCTATGGGGTCACACAGAGTCGGACACGACTGAAGTGACTTAGCAGCAGCAATCTCTTCAAGAAAATTAGAGATACCAAGGAAACATTTCATGTAAAGATGGGCACGATAAAGGACAGAAATGGTATGGACCTAACAGAAGCAGAAGATATTAATAAGAGGTAGCAAGAATACACAGAAGAACTATACAAAAAAGATCTTCACTATCCAGATAACCTCATGTGGTGATCACTCATCTAGAGCCAGACATCCTGGAATGCAAAGTCAAGTGGGCATTAGGAAGCATCACTATGAACAAAGCTAGTGGAAGTGATGGAATTCCAGTTGAGCTATTTCAAATCCTAAAAGATGATGCTGTGAAAGTGCTGCACTCAATATGCCAGCAAATTTGGAAAACTCAGCAGTGGCCACAGGACTGGAAAAGGTCAGTTTTCATTCCAATCTCAAAGAAAGGTAATGCCAAAAAATGCTCAAACTACTACACAATTGCACTTATCTCACACACTAGTAAAGTAATGCTCAAAATTCTCCAAGCCAGGCTTCAACAGTATGTGAAGCATGAACTTCCATATGTTTAAGCTGGATTTAGAAAAGGCAGAGGAACTAGAGATCAAATTGCCAACATGTGCTGGATCATCGAAAAAGCAAGAGAGTTCCAGAAGAACATCTACTTCTGCTTTATTGACTATGCCAAAGCTTTTGACTGTGTTCAGTTCAGTTCAGTTCAGTCACTCAGTCATGTCTGACTCTTTGCGACCCCATGAATCACAGCACGCCAGGCCTCCCTGTCCATCACCAACTCCCGGAGTTCACTCAAACTCACGTCCATCGAGTCAGTGATGCCATCCAGCCATCTCATCCTCTGGCGTCCCCTTCTCCTCCTGCCCCCAATCCCTCCCAGCATCAGAGTCTTTTCCAATGAGTCAACTCTTCACATGAGGTGGCCAAAGTACTGGAGTTGCAGTTTAGCATCATTCCTTCCAAAGAAATCCCAGGGCTGATCTCCTTCAGAATGGACTGGTTGGATCTCCTTGCAGTCCAAGGGACTCTCAAGAGTCTTCTCCAACACCACAGTTCAAAAGCATCAGTTCTTCGGCACTCAGCCTTCTTCACAGTCCAACACTCACATCTATACATGACCACTGGAAAAACCATAGGCTTGACTAGACGGACCTTTGTTGGCAAAGTAATGTCTCTGCTTTTGAATATGCTGTCTAGGTTGGACATAACTTTACCTCCAAGGAGTAAGCGTCTTTTAATTTCATGGCTACAGTCACCATCTGCAGTGATTTTGGAGCCCAGAAAAATAAAGTCTGACACTGTTTCCACTGTTTCCCCATCTATTTCCCATGAAGTGATGGGACCAGATGCCATGATCTTCGTTTTCTGAATGTTGAGCTTTAAGCCAACTTTTTCACTCTCCACTTTCACTTTCAAGAGGCTTTTTTGACTGTGTGGATCACCACAAACTGTGGAAAATTCTGAAAGAGATGGGAATACCAGATCACCTGACCTATCTCCTGAGAAATCTGTATGCAGGTCAGGAAGCAACAGTTAGAACTGGACATGGAACAACAGACTGGTTCCAAATCGGGAAAGGAATGTATATTGTCACCCTGCTTATTTAACTTATATGCAGAGTACATCATGAGAAACACTGGGCTGGAAGAAGCACAAGCTGGAATCAAGATTGCTGGGAGAAATATCAATAACCTCAGATATGCAGATGACACCACCTTTATGGCAGAAAGTGAAGAAAAACTAAAGAGCCTCTTGATGAAAGTGAAAGAGGAGAGTGAAAAATTTGGCTTAAAACTCAACATTCAGAAAACTAAGATCATGGCATCTGGTCCCGTCACTTCAAATAGATGGGGACAGAGTGGAAACAGTGTCAGACTTTATTTTTTGGGGCTCCAAAATCACTGCAGATGGTGACTGCAGCCATGAAATTAAAAGATGCTTGCTCTTTGGAAGAAAAGTTATGACCAACCTAGATAGCATATTCAAAAGCAGAGACATTACTTTGCCATCAAAGGTCCGTCTAGTCAAGGCTATGGTTTTCCTAGTGGTCATGTATGGATGTCAGAGTTGGACTATAAAGAAAGCAGAGCACCAAAGAATTGATGCTTTTGAATTGTGGTTTTGGAGAAGACTCTTCAGAGTCCCTTAGACTGCAAGGAGATCCAACCAGTCAGTCCTAAAGGAGATCAGTCCTGAATATTCGTTGCAAGGACTGATGCTAAAGTTGAAACTCCAGTACTTTGGCCACCTGATGCGAAGAGCTGACTCATTTGAAAAGACCCTGATGCTGGGAAAGATTGAAGGCAGGAGGAGAAGGGGACGACAGAGGATGAGATGGTTGGATGGCATCACCGACTCAATGGACATGCGTTTGAGCAAGCTCTGGGAGTTTGGGAGTTGGTGATGGATAGGGAGGCCTGACGTGCTGCGATCCATGGGGTCGCAAAGAATCAGACATCCCTGAGCGACCGAGCTAAAATGAACGAGGGTCCAAACAAGATGCACACTGATTGGACACCCTAGGTCACATGCTGCCTGCGAACCAATGCCTGGGAATGAAATAGACGGTGCGGATCCTGTAAGCCAATCAGGGCCCAGCACTGGGCCCAGGGGGTGGAGTCAGCTTTCCACAAAGCGCTGGCTGAATGGAGGCAGGGTATGTACCGGAAGGAGCTTCAAGGAGCTCCAGGGAGGTGGGAAGGAAGGAAGGGCTGGTGGCAGACTCCCAGTGTCTGCTCTCAGAAGTGGGAATCGGAGCAGACTGCCCTGAGCGGACTCGGAAGCCTTTCCTCCTGCCTCCATCACTGGGCTGCGCTCGTGTCCAGCGCTCAGGATTTCCCCGTGGACTCCTCGGCAGCAGAAGCTGGCCTGACGTTTCTGAACTGCTTCCTAGCGCCTGGATCCACAGTACCCCGCGTTTGCTGTTCATTGTCTCATTTAACCACTGCCTCGGGAATGGAAGCCTGGAGAGCCAAAGCGCCCTGCCCAAAGTTGTTGGCCTGAGCTGAAAAGTGAACCGCACCTTGTAGTCCTTAGTTCCTTACTTGGAGAGGTTTAGGCACCCCCGTGTGCTGAGTGCCTGGCTGGGAGATGGGCCTTCAGGGTAGACAGAAAATAGAAGACACCTCTCCACCGAGCATCACATTGTGTTTAAAATAACCCCACACAGTTCACAAGGGCTGCCACCAGAGCCCTCTGCAAATACCCAAGTCGGCGATCTCTGTTGCCTTATTTCATTTCTCTGCAAACTGCAGGAAAATGTAACTGAAGCATCCGCTTCAGGCCTCATGATGCTCTGAATTAAAGTGAATTCTGCCACGAAAAAACTCGACACCGTGCTACACTGCTACGAGCACAGCGACATTAGCCATTGCTTTCTAGAATCTGCAGAATCAACACAGTTACTGATTTTGGGGGGAGAAGGGGGCATATTTCACCAGCCAGGTCACCTGAGGACAGGTGTGCAGAGCACGGGGGGCTCCGTAGAGCCCGAGGCAGCCCTCTGGCTGGTCCTGTGTTCTCTACCGCGTTCCCCTCTCTCCCATCTGCTAGAAGTGCCAGGTAGCTCCCTGGGCTTGGAGAAGCTCTCAGCTGCTCTGCCTCAGCTGGGTCCACACCTTCTCCTCTGCAGTCTGCAGGCGAGGGTTCCAAGAAGTCCTTTCTCCACTCGGGTAAGTCCCTTCTCTGATGGGTCAGGGCCAAGGTAGGGCAAGGGTAGGTGGGGGAGATAATGAGGAAGGAGTCACATGGGGCCCGTCGCCACCTAACAGAGCAGGGCACTTGGCATTGGAAGCCCACGGAAGCTTTGAGTCTGGACATTTCCACTTCTCCCGCCTTCTTGACTGTGTGAATGAGTTGCCTGGTGCTCTCCTGGAAGCAGCTGCCCCACTTTCCTCTGAACCCCTGGAGCCCTTCGTCAGCCTTGCCTCCTGGAACTTTGGTTCTTCCCGTCACATCAGCTCCACTCCATCAAATTCACCCCCAGTTCACCTCTGCCTACAGAGGCCTCTGAGGAGAAGCAGCCTGGCACAGCTGGCCCACAGAAGCAGGAGAAATGTGCCTCGGGACTCTGGAGCCGGGGGCCCCATGGGAGCCATGTGGCTTAAGCATTGAACTTCCTAGTCCTGAGTGTCATCCATAACCTGAGGACAAAGGTGGCACCTACTCCCCTGGAGGTGCACCCCCCCTTCCTCTCTGACATGGACATAAACTTCAAGCCCCCTTGCAGCAAGGCTGCCACCCCTAACACCCTCCCACCCCCAATTCTGGAGCTGCCACAGATATATCTCAAAAAGATATCTTGAAGATCCATGAGCATGTAAAATGTTTACCAGGAACTTCTTGGGTGGCTCAATGGTTAAAAAAAAAAAACAACAACAACAACAAAAAAACTTGCCTGCTAATGCAGGAGATGCAGGTTCGATCCCAGGGTTAGGAAGACCCCCTGGAGAAGGAAATGGCAACTCACTCCAGTATTCTAGCCTGGGAAATCCCATGGACAGAGGGGCCTGGCAGGCTATAGGCCATGGGGTTGCAAGAGTCAGACACAACTTAGCTACTAAACAACAACAAAATGTTAACCACAATGTCGACCTCAGAAGCATCCAGCACAGAGCCACAATTACTATGGCCTGATGATGCTCAATTTTCAATATCTCTGTGCCTCAGTTTCCTCATCTGTAAAATGGGAACAGTAATAACACACTCTCAAGAGGTTTAAATGAACTGCTGTAGGAAAAACACTTAGCACAGTGCCTGGCCCATAAAAAAGACTCGGTAACTGTTGGTTACTACACAGTTAAATATTAAAACTAAATAACCGAGAGGCAGTGGGGCATGGTGAGAACAACTGATCTGTAATTTCACTTAGTCCAAGTCCAGTTTTTACCACTTATTAGTTCCTAGTAGAGAAGTTCTCCACCTACTCTGAGCCCAGTCTCTTCTTCAAATGGAGATAATGATTGTGTAGGTTCATAGGGTTGCTGGGAGGATTCATAAATTTTAAATGCCTCACTGTGCAAAATCCAGTTACCATAGCAGGTCTGGCTGCTAGCCTTTAAAATATCACTTACAAAGTTGGCCCTCAGCGGCATCGGGGAAGGTGTATTTCAGGAAGGCTTCCACCATTCCCTAGTAAGAAGAGCTAAGCTATTTGTACTGACAGTGTGGTTTCTGCTCAACACCTGCTTCCCTTCTGGGAAACTTGTTACATGCCAGGCGCTGAGGGCCTATTTTCCAGCCCCAGTAAAGACCCTGGGCGCTGAGTCTCTAATGAGTCTCCCTGGTAGGCAACACTGTGCATGTGTTATCACAGCTAATTGCTGGAGAAGTTCTGCTGGTCCTGTGACTCCCTGGCGGAGGGCTCTGCACACTTCTGCCTGGTTGCCCTTGGACTTCACTGCATGTGCCTTTTCCCTTGTGGATTTCCCTCTGCATCATTTTGCCATAAGAAGTCATAGCCATGAGTTCATCTATATGCTGAATCCTCTTAGCAAACCATCATTCCTAGGGGTGACCTTAGGGAGACCCGATCCACATAGTACCTGCCCCAGGGTTAGTGCTCAGGAAGTAGAGTCCTCAGATATAAGTTCCCTGGGGTAGTCATGGGCTCAATGTCCTTAACTGTAAGAATCAAACAGGAGGGACTCCCCTCATGGCCCAGTGGCTAAGACTCTGAGCTCCCAATGCAGGGGGCTGGGGTTTGATCCCTGGCTAGGGAACTAGATCCTATATGCTGCAACTAAGATTCAGTGTAGCCAAATAAATAATTTAAAAAAAAAAAAAGAAGAAATGAGAGACTTCTCTCCTCAAAAAGTAACTTGTTTTCCATTTTTTAAAAAAAAGTTCAAAAAGATATTTATTGGCATGAACCCAGAACTTACAAGAGTGGCAAGAACAAAGATATGCAGTCAGGAGAGTATTTACAGCCTCTTTCATCTCAAATTCTAAAGAAAATTCTATCAGCTTCGCTTTTGCTCTCTGGGAAGGAAACTTGTCTGATTGGCTATGGGGCTTTTTCATTGAACTAATCAATAAGGGAGATAAAGTGAGGAGGGGTGAGTGGGGGTTCCAGTGGGAAAGGAGAGAACTGCCAAGGGGAGAAAGGGATAGATTTGGGAAATCAGGAGAGGGGTCAGAATCAAAGAGCTGGGAGCTTCTCTGGCGGCCCAGTGGTTAAGACTGCACTTCGTCATGTAGTCTGGTTTGGGAGTTAAAATCTCACATGCCTGGAAGCCAAAAAAACAAAAGTTAACTCAGAAGCAATATTGTAAGACTTTAAAAATGGTCCACATCAAAAAATCTTTTTAAAAATTCAAAGAGCCCATGAAGGTTGAATTAGAGATCCTTTTGTTTCTTTAATTTTGTTTAAATGTGGTAGATAAAGAGAAGAAAATAACTTTTTGGCAGCCATTGTGTATTGAAGGACAAAGAATTGGGAAAGAACTTACACATACAAGGCACAAGATCAGAATTTCTTATGGGAAAGAACCTGCAGCAGGTTCTTTGAGGGCAAACATCTCCCAGTAGATTCTGGAATTAAAGACAAATTAATCACATATGCATAAGATGGGCTCCTGAAGACTCCTAAGATTAGAAAAGAATGAACAGCCACACTCTCCAAAGGAGACAGACAACCATCAAGGCAGAAGATTAATTTATGCAAATAAAAGGCATAAAAGATTATTTGAAGAGGTACTTCACAAAGAAGGAATCTGAAATGGCTACAAACATATGAAAGGGAGCTGAGCTGCCGTACTTATCAAAAAGACACAAGTTGAAACCACACAGCAATACCAGTGGGCACCCTCCTGAAAGGTTGATGTGAAAACATCATGCGTTAGCAAAGAAGTGAAACAGCTGGGATGCCAGATACGGCTGCTTGTAGAGAGAGAATAAGTGGGTACAACTACTTTGCAAAACTATTGAGCAGTAGCTTCTGAAGCTAAACATATGTATAACTTACAACCCAGCAATTCTGCTCCTTGGAACATACCCAGCAGAAATGTGAACATATGTTCACCAAACACATGGGCAAGAATGTTCATAGCACTATTCATAAGTAGTCTCAAATGAAAACCCACCCCAAAAACTCATCAACAGAATAGATGACGGTTTCAGGTAGGGCTGGATCCAGTATTATAAACGATGTCATTGAGAATCTGCCTCCTGTATTTTGACACTGCCTTCCCCTCCGCCCCTCCTGGGTTTCATCCTTCGAGAGGCTATCTGCCTGTGGCAACCCCAGCAGATCCACACTTGCAGCTTTTACTCCAACTTTAGAAAGAACCATTTTTTCTTTCTAAATGAAAAAAATTTCTCTTTATAATGAAAGAGAAGTTGCAGAAACAAGTCTCCTTTAGCCTCCGTGGGCCACGGGCTAACATCTGACCAAATCCCTGAAATCCAGGAAGGGAATGTGGTACTTATCCAACCATGGGTCAGACCTTCCCCCTGGAGCCTGCGATAGGGAAGGTCAGTGCCATCCAAACCTCATAACCTGAGGATGTGAAGGGAGAAGCCCCCTGCAAAGGAAAACAAGGGCGCTGTTACCCTATTACCAGCACAGCGAGGAGAGGAAAGTGAGCAGGTCAAAACTATGGCCACGGACTTCCCTGGTGGTGGGGATAAGAATCCGCTTGCTAGTGTAGGGGACCCAGGTTCGACCCTGGGTCTGGGAAGATTCCACATGCCACAGAGCAACTGCTAAGCCCATGTGCCACACGTGCCGAGCCCTTGTTCTAGAGCCTGTGAGCTGCGACTGGTGAAGCCCCTAGGCCCTCTGGAGCGTGTGCTCCACAGGAGGAGCCACCGCGATGAGAAGCCCGCCCACTGCAACGAAGAGTAGCCCCAGCCCACTGCAACTAGAGAAAAGCACTCACATAGCAACAAAGACTCAGCACAGCAGAAACAAAACAAAACCGTGGCCGCCCCATGGGCCTGCTTATTAACTGTGACCTGAAAGAATGTTTTCTGGGACGTCCCTCGTGGCCCAGTGGATAAGAACCCGCCTGCCGATGCAGGGCACGTGGGTTCGATCCCGGTCTGGGAAGACAGCACGTGCTGAGGGGTAACTCAGCCCCGGCGCCACAATAATGAGAAGCCCACGCGCCGCAGCTGGAGAGTAGCCCCCAATCTCTGAAACTAGAGAAAGCCCACACGCAGCAATGGAGACGCAGCGTGGCCAAAACAAACAAACAAGTAAACCTTAAAAAAAAGAACGGTGTTTTCTGAGCTGTACCAGGGTGTGTGACCCGGCACTTACTGGTGTCTGATAAATGGTGAATGCTCTGTACCATCTTGTCCTACACTCATGCCCGGGGAGGCTGGGGACGAGGGTCAAGAGCACAGGGTCCCTGCCTGCAGCCACCGCAGAGCTACTGTGTGTGCAGGGCCCTGCCAATCACAGCCACTCAGCCCGACAGGAGAATCATTATTCCTTTTTAATCATGCAATTGAAACAAACAAGAATCAGGTTCAGATTAATTCAGTAGAAAAGTGGTTTTGTGATTTGCAAGTCAAATATGGGCTTTACACTTTCACTCCAGGTTAAAAATCACACGTTCCTGGGATTACTTGGGAAGGCACGGGGTTAGGGGGCAGAAGACCTGGTTTTATACTGTGGTTCTGATGCTGCTGCTGCTAAGTCGCTTCAGTCGTGTCCGACTCTGTGCGACCCTATAGATGGCAGCCCACCAGGCTTCCCGTCCCTGGGATTCTCCAGGCAAGAACACTGGAGTGGGTTGCCATTTCCTTCTCCAGTGCATGAAAGTGAAAAGTGAAAGTGAAGTCGCTCAGTCGTGTCCGACTCTTCGCAACCCCATGGACTGCAGCCCACTAGGCTCCTCTGTCCATGAGATTTTCCAGGCAAGAGTACTGGAGTGGGATGCCATCGCCTTCTCTGGGTTCTGATGCTAATACTGACTAATTAGTGTCACGTCTCAAGCCAGACGATGAGCTACTATGGGCCTCAGTTTTCTCATCTGTAAGATGGAGTCAGTGTTGTGAAGATTACGGGCGTGATTGAAGCGTCAGAAACAAAGAACCGCTCTAACTACTTAAAAAAAAAATTACTAGAAGGCAATAGGTGCTTACAAAAGCCACTGGCATTTCAAAAGGGGCCGTCTCTGGGCTGGCTTTCCAGGAAAAACAGACCACGGGCTGCTGGCTTCAAGAACACACAGCAGAAGCTGCGATGCTGCAGACAAGAAGCCTTCTTCACCTCTGCACAGATCCCTAAACATCTCACATAATTGGCAAATGGTCACTGAAATCCAGGTATGGAAAAACTGGATGGTTCCAGAAAACCCGAGGCAGCAAGGAGACAGCCTTGGCCTCACCCTCCTCCACATCTCAACTGGTGGAGCAGAACTGCGTCCTGAGTATCCCAGGTATGAAGGAATTGGGGAAGTGGTTTCTTTTTCCTTCCTTCTAGCCTCTGCAGTACAGGACGACGTAACAGAAGGAAGTTCAATGGGATGATGACAGCTGAGAGCAGTGTGTCGTCAAGCAAGGCCCTGGAGAGTTTGGGGGTCCAGCGGCCAGTCTTGAGGAGCTGCCAGACTCATCTGTGGCCCCCCGGCATCTCCTCTCAAGCTGGCGCTCTGAGCACCGAAGGATCCTGGAGGTCAGTCTCTCAACCGCAGTTCTGCAGGGAAACGATCGTCTGACCTTTCCAGGAAGCCTGCCTGGTTCCCAGCCCCAGGCGGGGAGGGGAGAAGACTGGCAGGGGGTGAGCTTGTTGTCAAGCATTGTTCCTGAGCCCCTGTCCTCTCTGTGCCCCGCCCTGCGGTGCTGGGCTGTGTCTCTGAAACCACCCTCTGCCGGCTGGTGGGGCTGGAGGATGGAGGAGCACGCGCTGTACATGTGACATGTGTGGGCTTTGGAGACAGACATAGCACACAGCTCCCCCGTTTAGGAACGGCAGGGCCTGTGACGAGTGGCTTCATCCTTCTCAGCCCCAGGTCTTCATCTCTGTAAAAGGGACAGAAATAGTCTGTCCACGCAGAGGTGAGGCGACAGTTCGTCACGTCCGTGGTGTAAAGCACGAAACACTCATATCATCAGAGGCAGCATCCTTCAAGTCAGACTCTCTCCATAGACAGTCCTTATCTGCCTAAAGACCTCTGGAAAGATACCTGGTCCCGCCTGTGAAAGCCCATCATGCAGATGCTACACGCAACCACCTCCATCCTCCTCCTCCCCTATCGGAGTCGCACCCTCCTAGAAAAGCTGAAAGTTGCAGAAGCTCTGTCCCAGGGTCTCTTGCAGTCAAGCGTGGGTGTGTGACCCTCCCCTGGCCAGTGGACATTAAAGGGGAGGGTCTGCTGGGGCTTCTCAAAAATGCTTCTCACTGCGGAGAGAATGAGCTGCATCAAGAGAACATCGCCTCCTCTTCTTTCCTAGTTTGGACCAGTTGTTCTCACCTGGGGGTGATTTTGTCCCCCACGGGGCATCTGGCAATGTCTGGAGGCATTTTTGGTTGTCACAACTAAGTGGGGGCTGCTACTGGCGTCCGGGGGGTCGAGGTCGCATCCTGTGAGGCACAGGGCAGCTGGCATGACAGAGACTGCTGCTGCTGCGTCGCTTCAGTCGTGTCCGACTCTGCGACCCCATAGACGGCAGCCCACCAGGCTCCCCCGTCCCTGGGATTCTCCAGGCAAGAACACTGGAGTGGGTTGCCATTTCCTTCTCCAATGCATGAAAGTGAAAAGTGAAAGTGAAGTCGCTCAGTCGTGTCTGACTCTTAGCGACCCCATGGACTGCAGCCTACTAGGCTCCTTCGTCCATGGGATTTTCTAGGCAAAAGTACTGGAGTCTGCCCAAAACACCGATAGTGCCAAGGTCGAGAAAATGGCTCTGGAGGTGGTGGTATAAATAGATGACATCTGGACAGTGGCAACTATTTTGAGACCATGCAGAAAGGTTTAGAGAGCCACCGAGTTGACAAGGGTCCTGACACGAATGAGCTGCTGATGGGAACCTGGAAGCCCCATTCTTCAGGCTTCTTGTTGAGCAGCAAAAACTAACTCCTCTTATTCCAGTCACTTTTAATCAGAGATGCTGTTATTTGCAGCCCCAGATAACAAATCACAGTGAGAAACGGGCTGAGACAGAGAAGATGGAGATGAATGGTAGGAATGCTCACTTCTATACAGCACTTGTTACTATGAAGGGTTTCAAACATACACAAAGCTGCAGAGAATCACAATCGGGTCAACCCCATGTGTATACCGTCCAGATTTAACAAGTGGTCAGGTTTGCTAAATGGCTTTCACACGATGCCCGCTGGCGGCTCCTCTGCCCAGCACATTGGCCTTGTCCCTGCTCCGTCATGCTGACGTCGTTCAGGCTTTGACTTCAGCTCTAGGTCTTTAGGGAAGCCCTTTCTGATTTTGCAATTTCCTCCAGGCACTCTGAGCTCCCCCTCCCCTGCCTGTCTGTTCTCCCAACCCCATCTGTGAGCTCCCTGGTAGAGGGGGATATGGGGAGGGGCAGATTCTGTGCATTACCCACTGCTGAATTTCCAAAGCCTGCCACAGACGGGCTCTGAGGGTTGATGGTGAGAATGAGTGGGCGAGTCCCTGCTTTCCGGGTGATAAAACTGAGGCTCAGAGAAGCTACAGTGACTTGCTTAAGATAAGGCTTGGAATTTGCTCCAGGTCTCCCGAGGTCCCGCTACACCACACTGCTCTGAAGCAAGTTTAAAGTCTGGAGTTCCTTTGAGATTGGCCTCGGGCAGGGAAGGAAAGTTTGATGTCAGATTCCACAAAACCAGGTCTGCCGGTCTCCTGCACTGAAGCGACAGCAGGCAGCTTGTGAAAAAGCTGACTTCCACACCGACCACAGAGCTGCGGGGCTGAAAGCCATAGGCTGAGCCCCAGGTTCCATCACTGTTGGCAAACTCCCCACGTGGCCCCGAGGTTCGCTGACACCGAGGACCTCTCGCGGTTCTGGAGCACGACCCGGAGGCCACCCGAGCTGCCCTTCTTGCCCGTTTCCCAGTCTCTCTTAACACGTCTCCTCAGGCCGGCCCCTGGGATGCAGGGTGTGAGGCTGTTGTCGGAGGTAAGAACTCAGCTCCCCCTGCACATTCCTCACTTCATTTTTTTTTAAGATGATTAATTTAAAAAAGTGTGAAAACCACATTGCCCACGAACAGCATTTTCGCCTTGAACGTGTGATCCTTGAAGCAGTGGCTGTCAAAGGGAGTAAAACTGCTGACCCCTTAGTGACAGAGAGGGGACTGGCAAGTGTCTTTGGGTCCAGCTTCTGGGACCGTCAAGGTGAGAGGACCCGAATCTCTCAGGAACCAGGGTGGGTCCCTCACACTGGGGTTGAATCTCTGCCGCTCCCTCTCTGTGGGGTCCTGATCAAGTCCCTTCAGTTCACCTGTAAAACGGGAGCAGTAATAGCTCTGCCGCAGCGTGGCAAGATCACACGGCTCCGGAAAAGCACTTGGCACAGCCGTGGGAATAACGACAGGGCGACTCTCCCATCTGCTATTCCTACTGTTACATTCCCCGTAAGATGGAATACTGAGGCTGTCTCGAGGTTCAGCCATCCCAGAATTAACAGCCTTCTCTGAAATCACGTTTTATTTCACAGCAGGTCGAACGTTTGCTGACGTTGTTCTCAGCATTATTACTGTAGGCAGGTGACATCTTGCTATTAATGCCTGTGATTTATCATTTCTGGTAAGCCACTTTTGCCTGGAGACATCACCCTCCTCCACGTTTGGGGGCATAAACTGAACTCCCTGCCTCTGCTGGGAGAGGGGAGCAGAGGAACAAGAGAAGTGAAGAGGAGACCATCTCAGCTTCGGGGTCTCTGAGAGTTCCACCAGGGACCAAGGTCAAGAGAAAGGGCAAAAGCCAACGTTTATGACCTAACATGTCACAAACATAAGCAACACATGAAGCCAAATAATCTTTAGGAATAATGAATGGTGATTTAAGAGGGGGAAAAAAATCCTTCTGTGACACGTGTGATGGAGTTGAGTGTGTATAGAATGACATGATTCCAGGACTTCCCTGGTGATCCGGGGGCGAAGACTCTGCTCCCAAATTGGGGGCCCGAGTTCGATCCTTGGTCAGGGAACGAGACCCCACATGCCACAGGAAGGTAGAAGATCCCGCACGCTGCAGCTAAGACTGGTGTGGCCAAATAAATAAAAATAAATAAATATTTTTTTTAAATGACATGATCCCAGAGGCTCCGTGGATAAGGGGAAGCTCAGAGAGAAGAGCTAGTTTGTCACTGAGTAGGACGCTCCCTTCCCTCTGTCTCCAGTGCAGTAGAGAAGACACCGCCTGAGAGTTTGGGGACGCGATCGGAAGTGGCCGGCCAGGTCCTGCGGGCTCCCCTCCCCACCAACGGGGCGGCAGGAGCGAGCACGTGAGCTCGCATCTCCCGTGGCCCCAGAGAGTGCGGGGGCATCTCGACGTTCCCCAAGCCCTTGAGGAAAGCAAGGACTGGTTACAGAGCCAGCCATGCGTACGTGCTGCTGTTGAACTTCCCGGGTGGTGCAGGTGGTAAAGAACTCGCCTGCTAACGCAGGAGACGTGAGACACAGGTTCAGTCCCTGGGTTGGGAAGATCGCCTGGAGGAGGGCATGGCAACCCACTCCAGTATTCTTGCCCGGAGAATCCCATGGACAGAGGAGCCTGGACGGCTATACAGTCCATGGGTCGCATCAGCAGACAGAAAAGGGCTCATGATGCAACAAGGCTGGTGTTGTTCCATCAGCTGGAGCCTAGTAAGAATCAGTGGCTGTGCGTGGTCATCACGGGGAGGAGGGGTGCTGAGGGCAGAAAAGCAGACGTTACCTCCCTCTCATCTCAACACGAGCACCTCCAAACACGCAGCACCCTGGGGGTGGGGGTGTGTGTGTGGAGGGAGTCCCCAAACAGCTGAGTTTAAACCTGAAATGACCAAGAACAAAACCTGGAAACAACTCCCTTGACTTGATTACAATTTCTACCACTGACAAGAGTGAGAAGTTGAAGTCAACGGTCGGAACAAAGGTGTAAATTGTTTTGCACGTCTGCACTTGTAGTTTGAGAAACCGGACTCTGCACGAGCATCTTAATAGCAGCGGATGAGATCTGATCCCGCCAGCAGCCTGTGCTGCCCCGCGGCTGAGGCTCAGCCTCTGTTTCCTCACCACTGAGAGCATGTGCACTGCTCCGCTCATGTTTCAAGATCTATTGTGGGGCTCAAATGAGATCATATGTGTGAAAAGGCTCTAAAAATACGAAGCTTCGAGGAAGCAGTGTGGTGACCGTGATGACAGCCACAGTGATGATAGCACGGTGGCGGTGACGTTTGCCGGAAAAGCCAGGAGGAAGTCGCGTCTGCCTTCATCACGCCCGACATTTCAGAAATATGCAGAAGAGTTGGCAGTCCTAGAACCACAGAGCCCCACCATGCTGTAGAAATGTAGCCACGACATGAAGGGAGAAGCTGATCCTTGTGTGATGGACAAGTCTCGTTTGAATGACAAAGCTTGGAAATGACGTCAGTACACCTTTGAAATCGCAGTGATGGCATTCGGCTTCGACGGCTGTGTCGGGATGTGAAATTCACAGAAAGTGAAAAACGTGGTCTCGTCCCCCAGAGCTCATGCGCTGCTGTGGGTGGTGGGGAGAGAGAATGACTCGTCACCAACTCAGGAGGGAGCAGCTCCCCAGGAGTGACTGTTCCCGGACAGCCGGAGCCGAGGGGTGACTGTTCCCGGACAGCCGGAGCCGAGTGCCAAGCTGCCGTCATAGGACCTTGAGCACAAAGCCAGGATTCGTGTCTTTGTTTGTTCAGCAACTGGTGTTTCTCTGTGTGATTTACAACATCACGCAGTGGGGGCCCCCCAAAGAGTTAAGAGTTCACCTTCAAAATCCCACAGTTCAAATTCCAACCGTCAACTCTGTGAGCGACCCCATGTCCTTCAGTGAAGTCTCTGCAATGGATTGAGTGTTTGTGACCCCCACCCCCCAGATTCCTACATTGAAATCCTAATCCTGATATGAGAGTATTTGTAGGTGGGGCCTTTGGGAAATCATTAGGTCATGAGGGTGAAGCCTCCATGAATAGGATTAGCACCCTTATACAAAGGGGAAAGAGAGGAGCTTCCCTGGTGGCCGAGTGGTTAAGAATCCACCCTGCAAGGCAGGGGACGCCTTGTAACGTGGGGCCAGTTCGATGCCTGGTCCAAGAAGATCCCGGATGCCACAGGGCAACTGAGCCTGGGCACCACGACTACGGAGCCCATGCTCTAGAGCCCAGGTCCTGTAACTACGGGAGCCTGCATGCCCTCCAGCCTATGCTCTGCAGCGTGAGAAGCCACCTCGATGAGAAGCCTGCACACCACAGCTAGAGAGCAGCCTGTGCTCAGCGATGAAGGAAGGCCCAGTGCAGCAGGAACAACAGAAGGGACTGGACACCTCCCTCTCTTGCTCAGCGTAGGGGTACAGGGAACCAGCCGGGAAGAGGCCACGCTGGGGCCTGACCATGCTGGTGGCCCGATCTCAGAGAGCCAGCCTCTCAATCTCTGAGGAAGAAATGTCTGTTCTCTAAGCCAGGGGTCCCCAGCCTCTGGGATCTAATGCCTGATGATCGGAGGTGGAGCTGATGTGATCAGAATAGAAAGTAAAGTCCGCAATAAATGCACTTGAATCATCCCCAAACCAACCCCGCCCCCCCACTCTGGGTCCATGGAAAAATTGTGCTCCACAAAACCAGTCCCTGGTGCCAAAAAGGTTGGGCCTGCTGGTCAAAGCCACCGAGCCCGTGGTTATTTGTTGCAGCAGCTTAAACACACGAAGACAGTCCTTTGTTGCTTAATTAGCCAGAGGCAGTTTCTGTTGCTTGCAACCCAAGAATCCTGAATGCTAGGTACTGGCCCCAGTTGTTAATAACATGCACCAGCTGGCACGTGACTCCTGCCCTGAGATATGAATGCCCTCCTGTCACCCCAGACCTGTCCCTGGTACCCCACCCCGAGCTTCCTGTGATCCTGTAGGCAAGTGGCTAGTCCTTGGCACAGCTGGGGCCTCCGGGTCCTGCTCCAAACCCGAAGCTGTCTGTGGCTAAGTGCTGAAAACCACCGCTGCACAGACAGCTCAGCAGGCCACCCTCCTCTGCAGCTCCCTCCTCTCCCGACCTCAGTTTAGCCATCTATGAAATGGGCAAACTGAGCACACGGTACGGCCTCCTCCCCCAGACGAACGGGCACAGAGAAGCAGAAACAGCACTTCCCAGATGTGAGGAGTGCTTCTCACTCTCAGATCGCACAACACAGAGGTGACAAAACAAATCTCCCAGCAGAAAACGCCGTCTCCCAAAACAAAGCAAGCATTGCTAGAGGCTCTGAAAGAGACCCAGAAGTGATAAAAACAGCTTCCAAAGAGTCAGAGGCTTTAAAAAAAAAACACAAAACACTGCATTTCTAAGCTTGGGTGTCATGCTGCTCTGCCTCCGAAGCGTCTCCCCACGGTTCTTGCTGGGGGTGGGCAGGTGAGGATGGGACAGGGATGACAAGGCGATTTGCAGGAGGGCCACTGATGGGCCTCTGCTGGTTGGGGAGGCTGCCCAGCTCTGCTGTGTGTCCAGGCTGAGAATCACTCACACTTCCTGTCCTGCAAGAACCCTGGAGAGTCCTCAGATGGGGACCTCCAGGAAGAAGTTATGATGCAAGTGTCGGGGGTGGAAAGAAGTTAATTCTGCAAGGCAGAGCCTTTTCGCAGAATCCCAGAGCTTAAACAGCCAGTAAGAGCTGGAGAGACCACTCTCTTTCTCACCCCAATGCCCCTGCCTGTTCCAGGGAGGGAGGGAGCCCACGTGGGTAGGAACCGTGTCCCTGCATGAACGGATCTCAGGATGCACTTAGCGGGGTCTGAGAGCAGGGTCTCCAGCACAGGAAGTAGGCAGCGCAACCGCAGCGCCGGGGCGGGAAGCTGCCTGCTCGGGGGCCTTGCTGCAAGGCGCTGCGCTGAGCCTGACTCCTGCTAATCAGCTCATCTAATCTTAACAGTCTTCTCATTGCTACTCACTAAGGCTGGGGAGTCCAAGAGCTCACCCAACGGGACACGGCTAGGACGCAGCAGAGCTGGGCCTCACAGGCAGGCCCCTGTCTCCAGGGCCCACGTCTGAGCCCATCTGCCCTTCTGCCTCCCACACGTGGCAGTAGGGGTCCTGCGGGTGTCTCCAGGCAGAGGCAGGCCCCCAAGGAAGTCCCCACACAGGGACGAGACAGGAACCTGTCTTCCCGCTTCCCACACCTGCAATCGAGCATCCCTGATCTTCAGAAAGTACCTGCCCAGGGCCTCTAGGTTTCTCCGTGACAAAGCAGACTCTCCCTAGGCACGAAGCTCTGATTTAGAAAAGACTCAAGGCCTGTTGTGGGTGGATGCCTGAGGCCTACAGGAGCCTGGCCAGGTGGTTGACATCCTACCATTCCCAGCAAAGCCCCCAGACCAATCCAGGAACACCAGTTCTTTTTACTTATCCAGGAGAAAGCAACGCAAGCAACTAAAAAAAAAAAAAAACCCAAGCTTTCTATTTTCACATAAAATTCCTCAGTTTGTAAATGTTGGAAACTTTTAAATTTTTAATCAGAAAAAAAATTCAGCACAATACAGCTCATAGACCACCAGCTGGCCTCTCTCGCCAACAAGGGTACAATCTGTCTGAGGTCAGAGAAGGGGTTTACCTGATGGAGCCTCCACTTGCCTCTTCTGTGAAATGAGTTTACACTAATCCAGTTTAGAAGGAGGGAAAATCAGAACCAGGGAACAACAAAGATTCAGTATAGAGGAAGACATGTGTCTTAGCCGCCTCAGGCTGCTCTCATAGAACTCCACAGACGGGGTGTCTAAAACAACAGACACTTATTTCTCATCGTTCTGAAGCCTGGAAGCCTGAGATCAAGATGCTGGCCAGTTTGGCTTCTGGTTGAGAGCTCCCTTTCTGGTTCGTAGATGATGTCCTTCTCGCTGGGTCCTCACATGGTCTTTCCTAATAGGATTATGGAGATGGAGGTGGAGGTGGAAATAGAGGTAGCTGCTGCTGCTGCTAAGTCACTTCAGTTGTGTCCGACTCTGTCTGATCCCATAGATGGCAGCCCACCAGGCTCCTCCATCCCTGGGATTCTCCAGGCAAAAATGCTGAAGTGGGTTGCTATTTCCTTCTCCAATGTGTGAAAGTGAAAAGTGAAAGTGAAGTTGCTCAGTCATGTCCGACTCTTAGTGACCCCATGGACTGCAGCCTACCAGGCTCCTCCGTCCATGGGATTTTCCAGGCAAGAGTACTGGAGTGGGGTGCTATTGCCTTCTCCGAAATAGAGGTAGAGCTACTGCTAAGTCACTTCAGTCGTGTCCGACTCTGTGTGACCCCATAGATGGCAGCCCACCAGGCTCCTCCGTCCCTGGGATTCTCCAGGCAAAAATGCTGAAGTGGGTTGCCATTTCCTTCTCCAATGTGTGCAAGTGAAAAGTGAAAGTGAACTCATTCAGTCGTGTCCGACTCTTAGTGACCCCATGGACTGCAGCCTACCAGGCTCCTCTGTCCATGGGATTTTCCAGGCAAGAGTACTGGAGTGGGGTGCCATTGCCTTCTCCGAGAGGTAGAGCTATGCTATGCTATGCTATGCTATGCTATGCTAAGTCACTTCAGTTGTGTCCGACTCTGTGTGACCCCATAGACAGCAGCCCACCAGGCTCTGCCGTCCCTGGGATTCTCCAGGCAAGAACACTGGAGTGGCTTGCCATTTCCTTCTCCAGTGCATGAAAGTGAAAAGTGAAAGGGAAGTCGCTCAGTCGTGTCCGACTCTTCGAGACCCCATGGACTGCAGCCTACCAGGCTCCTCCGTCCGTGGGATTTTCCAGGCAAGAGTACTAGAGTGGGGTGCCATTACCTTCTCCGGAGAGGTAGAGCTAGAGATTGCTAAAAGCAATCTGAGAGTCACAAGCTGGAGTTCTGAGCTGCTAAAGCATCCAGGAACTGAGGGAGCAACATGCCCGAAAGGAGAAAGGTGCAGGGCAGTGAGCCCACTACTGTGAGGTTTTCCCCAACATGCCCGAAAGGAGAAAGGTGCAGGGCAGTGAGCCCACTACTGTGAGGTTTTCCCCTTGAGGTATGTTCTGAATTCTTAAATTGCACGTGATGAGAGTCCTAAGAACAGCACCTGGAAACAAAGCGGTTTAGGGCCGTCTCCTAGCGCAGGAGGCAGATCGCTGAGTCCAAGAACCACCCAGGAGGATGAGCCCCAGACAACATCACAGGCTGGGTGTCTGCAGGGTGGCACCCTAAAGAGGAGGTGACCAGAGGCATCCCGGTCCCTCCTACACCAGCTGCCTCCCAGAGGGCAGGGGACTCACCTCTGGAGGCAACTGCAATCCAGAGATAGTAACTTTTCATACACAACGTCCAACATTCAGTCAAAAGTCACCAGGCATGCCAAGAAACAAGACCAAGGGAAAGGGGGACGATAGAAACAGACCCACAAATGTTACAGATACTAAATTTAGCAGATGGGGGTTTTAAAATCACATTGGCAGGATGTTCAAGAAAAATCGTAAATGGTATTTAAAGACCTCTGTTCTCCTCCTCCAATATCCACGTGGTTTTATAGGTTGAGCTCCACCCAACATTTGAGGAAGAGTCAATTCCTGTCTCCTATAGGTTCTTCCAAAAAGTCGGAAGAAGAATTCCGAGTTTATGGGACATGGCTTGAGAGGGGAAAGTGTCAGATGGGGAGAGTGGTAAGCCAAGTCAAAGGTAAGAACACGGGAGAGTGCCAAGGTCAGAGGTAGGTTAAACTGGAGACAAGCGCGTAGAGAGGGGATAAGGCTGGACTCAGTGGTCTTTCAGATCAAGGTGAAGACGTCACAGATGTGCACTGTGGATGAGGGGAGGCGACTTGGGCTTCTGACTAAAGGCATGACACAGACACCTCGGGCATGCCCGTCCTCATCCCATCCCAAAGTGCAGATCAGCAGAAAAGCAACCTCTTTTCTTGCAAGTACATTCCCAACTTGCAAGCAGGCATCTCGTTCATGCTTATGCGTGTTTCAGAAAGAACTTGGCCAGTAGATCACTCAGCATCCCCTCAGACTCCTTAGGAAGATCCCAGCATTGCAGTGACGACCTCCGTTCCTCCTCCCACCCCCTGTGGAGGTGCTGGAAGAGGCACCAAGGGACCGCCACCCACCCAGGCCGCCACCGTCCCCTCCTCGTTAGGGACCGCCACCCACCCAGGCCGCCACCGTCCCCTCCTCGTTAGGGACCGCCACCCACCCAGGCCGCCACCGTCCCCTCCTCGTTAGGGACCGCCACCCACCCAGGCCGCCACCGTCCCCTCCTCGTTAGGGACCGCCACCCACCCAGGCCGCCACCGTCCCCTCCTCGTTAGGGACCGCCACCCACCCAGGCCGCCACCGTCCCCTCCTCGTTAGGGACCGCCACCCACCCAGGCCGCCACCGTCCCCTCCTCGTTAGGGACCGCCACCCTGGCCAGGCCGCCACCGTCCCCTCCTCGTTGCAGGAGCCTCGCTCCTCCCTGACCCTCCCACCCCACCTTCCCACAGCCAAAGGACCCTGTCCAACTTGAGCCATGTCACGCCCTTCTGCTCAGAGCCCTCCAGTGACCTCCCAGCACACCCCGCCTGGCCTTGCTGCCTCTCTAGGGCTCCCAGGGAACCTGGGAGAGAAGGAGCCTGCGAAACAGCGCTGGCAGGGCCTGCCTCAGCTGCGTGCATTCTCCGGGCGATTAAGCACATGAACTACTCTGTATGCAAACAACCTCCAACAAGCCGTCCTGGCTTGCAGACTCCAACAGAAAGCAGTACTACCGATGAGCTAAATTAGACTTATAAATAATGTGTTGGGTTCGGTCTGCTTGTGCTCGGCTGGGAATGGGATTTTGGAAGCATGGTTAAGAGCCGATTCATGATTCAAACACAACATCAAGTTCAGCAACACTGCATCGGAGGAATAAGAAATTGGCGAAATGAAGTATGGCATGCTCTCCAAGGTAAAAACAACAACAGTAATAATGAATTTGCAATTGTTTCTCGCTCCAGAAGGATATATGGGCACAAGAAAGTCACTCAACTTTCTAGCAGCCTGACAAAATGGGCCCTGGCCCAACTGCCCTGGGTACGCCTCCTGGTCAGGGGGCTTCACGGGACACGAAGACTGGGTCTGAGCTCCACGCTGGTAATGGACACGCCCCAGATGTGCAACAAAGCCGCAAAGGTGACAACCCGGACACTGGCTCTAAACACGGGTGTGCGTCCTGCGTGTGGGCTGGACCAGAGACGGCGAAGGGGACCAACGTGCCTGACGACCCCAGTGTTAGGGAGCGTCTGTTGTAGCACTCCAGGACCGTCCAGCTCTCGAGAGACCGCTCTGGTTAACAAAGTCTGGGTCCTCCCTGGGGGTTCAGGGCTAAAATCTGCCTGCTGATGCAGAAGACCAGCGTTCAGTCCCGAGTCCCCGCGGATCCCACGTGCCTCAGGGCAACTAAGCCCACACACCACAACCACTGAGCCCGAGCACTGCACCCGCTGAAACCCACCCACACCCAAACCGCATGCTCCGCAACGAGAGGAGCCGCTGCAGCGAGAAGCCCACCCCGCAACAGAGAGAGCGTAGACCCCGCTCTCCCCAGCTAGAGAGATCACACACACAGCGATGAAGACCTGCTACAGCCAAAATAAATAAATAATAAATAAATTAATGTTTAAAAAGGTCTGCCGTGGGTATTGGAGAAGGGAAGCAGTCACGTGCATAACATTTCTATCCACTCAGTTAATCAGCAAATATCGAATACTTACTCTGGGCTGGGAGACAGTGTCAAACCACAGAAATAAAGGTCTGCTTTCCTGGAACTTAAATTCTAAAGCTCTGTGGCCCAACATGGAGCCACAAGTCACATGTGACTCTTGAGCACTTAACACGTGGCTGGGTCAAACTGAGATGTGCTCTCAAGTATAAAATACCCCATAGATTCCAAAGACTTGCTAAAATGAGCCATCAATTATCCCATTAATAATGCTCACGTGTTGAAATGATAATAGGGGATTAATAAAATGTATTAGATTCATTCCACCTGTTTTTTTTTTTTTTCAATGTGGCAACTAGGAGATTTAAAATTATATACGTGGCAATTTCTGCACGTGGAACTCTCTTCCCACGGAACAGCACTGGTAGCTGATAAACAATAAGTTATCAAATAATGGTTAAGGTCATTTCTGAAAGTGATAGATGCTTTGAAGACACAGCAGGATATGGTATAAAGAGAGAGAGGGCAGGATATTGCTGTGGTTCAGTTGCACAGTTGTGTCCGACTCTTTGCGACCCCGTGGACTGCAGCACGCCAGGCCTCCCTGTCCTTCACCATCTCTCGGAGCTTGCTCAGACTCATGTCTAGTGATCCCATCCGACCATCTCATCCTCTATCATCACTTTAAATAGGATGGTCAGGGACTTCCCTGGTGGTCCGGTGACTAAGACTCCCAAGGCAGGAGGCCTGGGTTCCATCCCCGATTAGGAAACAAGATGCTACATGCCCCAACTAAGACTTCACGCGCTTCAGCTAAGGACCCTACGTGTCCCACCTAAAAGATCCCATACGCCACAGTGAGACCCAGAGCAGCCAAGTAAATAAACAAATGTGTTAAATGAATAAATAAATAGAATGGTCAGTGTTATGGGCCAACAAAGTCTTTCCCCCAAAATTCATATTCTGAAGTCCTGACCTGCAACACCTCAGAATGTAGCTGTGTTTGGAGTCAGGTATTTGGAGTCTTCAAAGAGATCACTAAATTAAAGTGAGGTCCCTAGAGGGGGCCCTTGTCCAGTATGACAGTGCCTTATAAGAAGAGGGGATCACGACGCAGACACGCACAGAGGAAAGACCACGTAAAGATGCACGGAGAAGACGGTCATCTGCAAGCCAAGGAGAGAGGCCTCCCTCAGAAGGCACCAATGCGGCAGGCACTGTGACCGTGGGCTTCCAGTCCTGAGGACTCTAAGACAATACCTTCTGTTGTTGAAGCCCCCGGTCTGTGTGATGGCAGCCTGAGCTGACTGAGACAGCCAGGAAGGCCTTGCCAAGGCGGTGACACTGGAGTTGAGTGACAGGAATGACCCACCTCATGTTATCTCTGGGATAATTCTGGGTCCAGGAAACAGCAAGCACAGAGGCCCGGGGAGGGGAACAGGCAGAGTGGACTCTGCAGCTGGCTCGAGGCAGAGGAAGGTGCAGAGGCGGTGGGGGTGGGGGGCGCCGGTGGAGGGGCCAGACCTCAGCATGATTGCAGGGCAGTCCCCCCCGCCCCCAGTCCCGCTACGATACACTGAACGTCACTTGATGTAAAACCTCCTCTGTGGAACGTTCTCCAGGATGTCTTTAAGAAGCTCCATATCCTGGAATCCACGTATGGCACCCTTCACTTAGAATCTGTCAACCCTGCTGCAAACCAGATGCACCCCGACAACCATTTCCCAGGCTCCGCGGGTGAGTCAGTGCGGCTGAGAGCCCCGGGGCCTCCAGGAACTGGGCTCGGCCAGTGGGGACACTCGCAGGCACATTTAACACCGCTTGTGCTGGGGAGCTGGGGGCCAGAAAAGGACTTCACGGGATGGAACAGGAGCGTCCAAGAACAGGAGGGCCGACACCGGTCTGAGCTGCGACGACCTCATTGGGAGGGGGTGGAGAGGAGTGGAGGGCTTGCGGGTGTCCGTGGGGCTCCCCCAGACTTCCACAGTGTAGGGCGGAATGAGAAACAACAGTGGGGACCAGCAAGCCTGGGACCCCCGAGGAGAGCTGGCTCCCTGCTTCAGGGAAGCCCTGAGCTGGAGGGGAATCTGAAGAACGTCTAGCCCTCACCCACTTGCTTTCCACTTTTTTTTTTTTTTAATTTTTGGGTTTTTTTAGACATGCTGTGTGGCATGTAGGATCCCTCCATTTTATTTATTTTGAAAATTAGCATGTGGGACTTCCCTAGTGGGAAGTCTAGTGGTCTTCCCTAGTGGTCTGGCAGCCAAGACTCCACGCTCTCAATGCAGGGGGCCCAGGTTCAGGCCCCGGTCAGGGGACTGGATCCCACAAGCTGAACCAAGAGTTCGCATGTCTCGTCTAAGACCTGATACAGCCAAATAGATAAATAATAATAAAACATAACATTTAGCTACCTGCTGCAAGGGTCCATTCTCCTTCAGAGCCACAGAACTTTCCGTGTCTTCCTTCCTCCCTAGATACTCGTTGTTACCACTTTATATGTATTTGCTTATTTTTGAAAAAAGAAGTGTAGGTCTGACAACCAAAGACGAATGAACCCATAGGGGATGGTGAGAGCTTGTAGAGGGGGCTGGGGAGCGGGTGATGCTTTACTGAGTCACTGCTATACGTGGTCTGGTCTTCGGGAATCTTGTCCATGTTTTAGATAACAAAAAAATTAAATTACATCCACAAGAATAGGGGAAAATCCTAACACTGAATAGAAACAAAGGCATTAGCTGTATTTCAATCACACAGAGAGGGCTAACCTGAGTAACTTCTAGGCCTAATAGTTGGGTTACTAACCCTCAGACTGAAGACAAAAAAGGACTCAAATGTATCTAGCACTCTGTTTAGCAGTCATGCTGCAGTGGTTTGGATACTACAATTGTGAAATGATTTTGTGTGTGTTGTAGGATGAAATACATGGGTGGACACTTTGGTTGTGCTGAAAGCCTGGTTTGCCACCATGGGAGATGGGAGACCCAATGTGGAAGGCAAAGAGGGGCCTGTGATGTCAGGCTGGAATTAAAGATATGGGTATAAATTCAGATATCGGTACAAACTCAGATTATACACAGTCGTGTCCCCTGAGCAGCCGAGAAGCTGTGACAGCCTGGTAGCAATGGAGCATCCAGAACCTAATGTTGGTTTCTAAGTACCACCCCGCTGAAAGAACCCAGGGCCCCTTGAGAAATGGCTGAATCAGGCTCAGAGCAGGAACAAAAGGCAAGCAAGGTAATACCTTGCTGTGCAGAAGGTGAGGAAGAGTTCAAAAATGACAAGATCGTATAAACAAGACGCAGACGGAAGACAGAAGACAGTTCATTTCAGGGCTGGTAACCGGACAAGAGGGGCTTCCCAGGGGGCTCAGAGGTGAGAATCCGCTTGCCAGTGCTCAGCCCCACCCTCCAGAATTATGCAGGCTCGCTCAGGGGAATGCATGTTCCGTTGCTGATTCAATGGGTTGCTGCTGGCTTCTATCAGCAAGAATGTGGTTTAACATGCCCAGGGGACTCCAAACAACACGTGTGCCCCTCTCCAACTGGTTTCATTACAGTCAGGAGTAGGCAAAGCTTTAGACTTGCTCAGTCTTCCCCAGCTTGCTTGTACAGCATCGGGAGAAGATGGAAGCGATTTCCTGACGCTGAGTGCAAACATTCCACTGGTTTTAGGGTTCAGCGATGGGAGAGTGGGGCCACTTCCTGGCTCCCCACACTGATCGGCTGTGTGAGACAGGGGCAGCCACCTCATCTCTGTGCCTCTCGGTTCCCCATCCAAAAGACAAGTGCAGCGAAACCTGCCCAAGCAGCTGGGAGAAGCCACAGTAGGAGTCAAACCCAAGAGCACCTCTGGGCTGCACCGCGCAGGGGAAGAACAGGGAGGAGTGCTCGGGACTTCCCTGCTCACTCTCAGCAGCATTCCCCGAAGGGAGAAAACGTGCCTGTCCTGGGGAGGCAGCACTCAACGCATTTCATGTAAGATCCAGGGGCTTAACACATGTCACAAGCCTTTTAAGAGAACACGAGCAGCTTGCTAAGCGCCAAGCACTGTGCCGTGCCCTCCACACGTTAGCCTGTTGGACGATCGCAGAGACTCTGTGACCCGGCCACCCATGCTTGGGCTTCCCTGGTGGCTCAGCTGGTAAAAAAGTCCGCCTGCAATGCGGGAGACCTGGCTTTGATCCCTGGGTGGGGAAGATCCCTTGGAGAAGGGAAAGGCTACCCACTCCAGTATTCTGGTCTGGAGAATTCCATGGACTGTATAGGCCATGGGGGTCACAAAGAGTCAGACACAACTGAGCGACTTTCACTTTCACTATGAACTGGATTCTTAATCCCATTTTAATGACAGAGAGTTAAAAGGATAAAATAACTTACTCAAGGTAATGCAATCAAGAATCATCAGAACCTGGATTTGACTCTGTCCAGAGGCCTTGTCACCCCCATCTTAAGTGGGCTGAACAGTGGCCCCCCAAAGACATGCCCCCATCTTCATCCCTAAAACCTGTGAATATTTCCTTAGATGGCACACGAGTAAAAATTACCTGATATGGCAAAAGGTGTGATTAAATTAAGGCTCTCCAGAGGAGGCATTTTGGAGAAGGCACTGGCAACCCACTCCAGTACTCTTGCCTGGAAAATTCCATGGACGGAGGAGCCTTGTAGGCTGCAGTCTATGAGGTCGTGAAGAGTCGGATGCGACTTAGCGGCTTCATTTTCACTTTTCACTTTCATGCATTGGAGAAGGAAATGGCAACCCACTCCAGTGTTCTTGCCTGGAGAATCCCAGGGACGGGGGAGCCTGGTGGGCTGCCGTCTATGGGGTTGCACAGAGTCAGACACGACTGACGTGACTTAGCAGCAGCAGCAGCAGAGGAGGCATTTATCTTGGAATCTGGGTGGGCCCTGCGTGTAATCACAAGTATCCTTATAAGAGAGACACACACAGGGCTTCCCTGGCAGTCCAGTGGTGAAGAATCCCCCTGACAATGTAAGGCATACGGTCGGGGAAGATGCTGGTCTGGGATCGATCCTGGTTGATCCCTGGTCTGGGAAGACCTCACACGCTGCGGAGCAACTAGGCCCACGCACCTCAAATACTGAGCCAGCACTCTAGAGCCCGTGGGCTGCAACCAGGGTGCCCACGCACCACAGCTGCTGAAGCCTGCATGTCTAGATTCAGTGCCCTGCAGCAAGACAAGCCACAGCAATAAGCAGCCCGAGGACCGCAACTCGAGAAAAGCCCTGAAGACCCAGTGCAGCCAAAGATAAGTAAAAAATAAGTCTTTTTTTTAAAAATAAGAGAGACACACGCAGAGTGGACAGAAGTTGGTCCACCAGAGATCAACACGGACAAGGTCTAATGACCAAGCCGGGGTGACTAGGAAGCATCTGGGTGTGTAATGCAGGTCAGCTGGTCAGCGGCCATCGTGGCCTGCCTGCTGCCCCTGCCGGCTCATGCCTAGGTGGAAGTGGGTTCTGAGAACTTTCCCTGAAGCGCCAGGTACCCTGGGAAGTCTGGCTGGCACAGTTATGTGGGGTGTGGTGGGCAGCCTAATAGTCCTCCCAAAGTCGTCCATGTCCTAATCCCCCCAACTGGTGAACATGTTACCTTATAAGGCAAAAGGGACTTTGCAGATGTGAGTAAGTTAGGGGTCTCGAGATGGGGAGATGACGCTAGATTGTCTGGATGGGACCAATGTCATCTCGTGGGTCCTCACAATAGGGAGTCTGGAGTCAGAGGAGGAGATGTGAGGACAGCTGCAGAGGCGGCAGTGACGCTGACCCGGGAGCTAAGAAATTGGGAAGCTTCTAGAAGTTGGAAGAGGCATGGAAATGGATTCCTCCCTGAGAACCTCCAGAAAGAACACACCTCTGATGATTCACTCGGGACTGGTGACCTCCAAACCTTAAGATAATGAATCCGCGTGGTTTTAGAGCACCGGCTCTGTGCTGAGAGGGCCTGCCTGCTGCTCCTGCCAGCTCACCCTGGAGGGAAAAGGATGCTGAGAACTTTCCCTGGGGCCACAGGACCACTGGGAAACCTGGCTGCCACGGTCAATTATGCGGGGTGATGTGGCAGACGGCGGGCTGCAGGGGTGTGTGTGTGAGTGTGTGTGAGAGTGAGTGTGGCAGGCAGTGAGGCAGAGAACAGGAGCCTGAGACTTGGAAACAGAGGTAAAGAGCGATGTGTGTCTTTCCACACAGGCAGTGTTTCCTTCCGTCTTCCCTCACTTTACAGAACAAGGGTGGGATCTGGCTCTGTTTGCACTACGCGCTTTTTCCCAATAATACTGTTGTTGTTCAGTAGCTTAATCATGTCCAACTCTTTGGGACACCATGAACTGTAGCATGCCAGGCTCCCCTGTCCTTCACTGTCTCCCAGAGTCTACTTAATCTCATGCCCATGGAGTCGGTGATGCCATCCAACTATCTCACTCCCTGTGGTGCCACTTCTCCTCTTGCCTTCAATCTTTCCCAGCATCAGGGTCTTTTCCAGTGAGTCAGCTCTTCGCATCAGATGGCCAAAGTATTGGAGCTGCAGCTTCAGCGTCTGTCCTTCCAATGACTATTCATGGTTGACTTTGTTTAGGACTGGCTGGTTTGATCTCCTTGCTGTCCAGTTCAGATCAGTCGCTCAGTCGTGTCTGCCTCTTTGTGATTCCATGGACTGTAGCATGCCAGGCCTCCCTGTCCATCACTAACTCCTGGAGCTTGCTCAAACTCATGTCCATTGAGTCGGTGATGCCATCCAACCATCTCATCCTGTGTCGTCCCCTTCTCCTCCTGCCTTCAGTCTTTCCCAGCATCAGAATCTTTTCTAATGAGTCAGTTCTTCGCATCAGGTGGCCAAAGTATTGGAGTTTCAGCTTCAACATCGGTCCTTCCAAAGAATATTCAGGACTGATTTCCTTCAGGATTGACTGGTTGGATCTCCTGGCAGTCCAAGGGACTCTCAAGAGTCTTCTCCAACACCACAATTCGAAAGCATCAATTCTTCAGTGCTCAGCCTTCTTTATAGTCCAGCTTTCACATCCATACACGACTACTGGAGAAACCATACCTTTGACTACATAGACCTTTGTTGGCAAAGGTTTTTCCCAATAGTGTCTTCTTAATAACAGGAACCACAATGCCAACTAGAAACTGCTGGGTTTTCACTGTGGGCTAGGCACTGTTCTAAACATTTTACATGTTTTCTCATCTTAATTCTTTAAAAAAAATTTTTTTTAATCTTTTTATAATTTTTGAAGACGACTTTCCATTTCCAGTTATAAAATACCTATATTGCCCGTGTTGTACAATTCATCCTTGTCGTCTGCTTCGTTTCCAATGGTTTGTGCCTTCTACTTCCCCACCCTGTTGTGCCCCCTCAGCTGGTAACCAGCAGTTTGTTCTCTGTCTGTGAGTCTGCTTCTTTTTGGTGTATTCACTAGTTTGTCATGTTTTTTCAGATTCCACGACGAGCGTTACCGGGCAGCATTTGTCTTTCTCTGCCTGACTTAGTTCAGTAGGCACGGCGCCCTCCAAGGCCCTTCATGTGGCTGCAAATGGAAACATTTTGTTCTTTTTTACGTCTGAGTAGTATTCCATTGCGGAGAAGGTGATGGCACCCCACTCCAGTACTCTTGCCTGGAAAATCCCATGGACGGAGGAGCCTGATGGGCTGCAGTCCATGGGGTCGCTGAGAGCTGGACACAACTCAGTGACTTCACTTTCACTTTTCACTTTCATGCACTGGAGAAGGAAATGGCAACCCGCTCCAGTGTTCTTGCCTGGAGAATCCCAGGGACGGGGGAGCCTGGTGGGCTGCCATCTATGGGGTTGCACAGAGTCGGACACGACTGAAGCGACTTAGCAGCAGCGGCAGCAGCAGCATTCCATTGTGTGTGTGAGCCACGTCGTCTTTATCTGTTCATCTGTTGATGGACACCCAGGTTGCCTCCACACCTTGGCCGTTGTAAACGGCGCTGCTGTGAGCACCGAATCTAATTGTTTAAAAGTCTCGGGTCTGCACTGGGTCTTAGTTGTGGCACACAGGATCCTCGTGGCATCATGTAGCTTCCAGGCTCTCCAGCTGTGGCTCGTGGGCTCCGGAGTACACAGGCTCAGTACTTGTACCGTGCAGGCTTATTGCCCCACGGCATGCGGGATTTTAGTTCCTCACCCGGGGACAGAACCCACGTCCCCTGCATTGCAAGGTGCGCTGTTACCCCCTGGACCACCAGGGAAATCCCCGTTGCATCTAATCCTCAAGGCTGCCATATCAGTTACAGGCTGCTGAGAGCTATAAGAACACAATATTTTTTAAACAAGAAAATTTCTCATACAAAGTCACTTCTCCATTACCCCCTGCCGAGACTGGCGCCTGCATCATGGTAGGGGTTCAGTAAACATTTGTTGATGAATGCACCTGTGGTCTGGTGGGGGAAGCAGGTCAATCACACAGATACACTGTCCTTCTGGCGAGCCCCTGGTACAGTTTAGGGGATGGACCACACTCCAGGGTGAGGGTGGGGTCTGGAAGGTCGTTTCTGATAAGGAGAGCATAATTCTGAAAAGTGAAAGGAGGGTGTCTGTGGTCAAAGCAATGTCAGCGTGGGTGACACTGTTAGGGAAGGAGATGGAAAGAACTGGAACCTGCGAGAGAGCCCGCGTGGTGTGGGACAGTGACCCAGGGGGCTGAGGCCGGCAGGTGAGTTCCCGTGCCTGCGGGAGCAAGTCCGCACAACCTCAGTGGCTAGCACAGCAGACGCGTGCTCTCCTGCGGGTCTGGTGGCCCGAGTCTGAAGCCACGGTGTCGCCAGAGCCACGTTCCCTCCGTGCTCCAGAGGAGCATCCTCCCTTCCCTCTTCCCATTTCTGGTGGCTCCTAGCAGCCCTTGGCTTGTGGCCACATCACCCTAATCTCTGCCTCTGTCTCCACGTGGCCATCTTTCCTTGGTATCCTCTTCTCTTCCTGGAAGGACACCAGTCACTGGATGTAGAGTCCTATCCAGAAAACCACCTTTTCATTCCTTAACCTAATGACATCTGCAGAGACCCAGTCTCCATTGAGCTCACATTCCCAGATAGTAGGGTTTGGATTTGGAAACATATCTCTTTGGGGGACACTATTCAATCCAATACAAACCAACTCTCTCAATGTTTCCAAAACTCACCTTTTCCAGCAGCCGAGGGCCCTGGAAAGCTCCCCCTCCACTGTCACCAGGATTGAATTAATAAAGAGCACTGGTGAATGGACAGAAGCATTCTAGAAACGCCGCTGAGCGCATCAAACAGGCTCCTTCCTGCGTCTGGGGGATATATTTAGGCCAGTGGGAATGCAATTCAGTCAAGGTCCCCCAAACCCAGATGGTGCCCTCCCCCGGTTTCGGGAGTTGTATTTCACTTGGTTGAAAAACTACAGCCAAAATGAGAATCTCAAAATAAGAACCGCCTAAGGATCAAGAATATTTGAATTGGAAAACATCCCCTAGAAGTGTCTGGTCTCTGTCTGTCTTTTGTTACCTTTTCCTTACCACCTAAGCATTTCCCTTGCAGCTCTTTCTGATACCAGCACCCCTCGCCAGTGAGCTACCACTTGGGGGCTTCGTCCCTGGGGTAGGGGGGCCGGGAGGGAAGGATGGATTAGTGGGAAAGGCAGCCAGTCTGTTCTGAATGGTTCTCAATCACTCGGCGTCTTTTTCCAGCCTCGGCTAGAATTAGACTTCCTCTTCTCCCTTTCTCCTCAAGGACCATGCATTATGGATGAGGACTATTTCTTATTCAGCAGCTGAGAATCAGTCTCCTATCAAAAACACCTCTTTCATATGCTCTCAGAAATCAACACCCCCCTCTGAACTCTGAGTTTTCTGGCCTGGCTCTGCAGAGGGGCCTGCTGGATGAAACTCTTGAGCAACAAACATTCGAAATGTAAAATGCGCACAGGCTCCCGCTGCAAACACACACGATGTGGCGGGGAAGGACCACCCAAAACATCGCTAGGGCCCCTGGGTTGCGGTCATTCTAACCGAGGGAGAGGAGGGGCAATTGCAAACCTTAAGACAAGGGGTCTGTTTTGCAGGTGGATGGAAAGCTACTGAAATTTTTGCTTTGGATTCTGTGTGGGCGTATTTCCTTCACTGTCTTGTGCCTTCCTTTTCCTTTATGCTTCTAAGTCCACCCTACGATGGGGCTTCCCAGGTGGCTGGGTGGTAATTCAGGAGATGTGGATCTGATCCCTGGGTGGGGATGATCCCCTGGAGCAGGAAATGGCGACCCACTCCAGTATTCTTGCCTGGGAAATCCCATGGACAGAGGAGCGTGGCAGACTGCAGTCCACGGGGTCGCAAAGAGCCGGACACGACTGAGCACACAGCACACTGCTTTGATTCAGGGGGGAACCCGGGGCCTGCTTCACCTCCTCGCTCCTCACATGACCGACCCGTCTACGCACTTGTCCCAGGACCCAGCTAGTGCTGACTCATCCAGGCGGCGGGGAGGGGAGTGCCCCTTTACTGGTTTCCCTGGTAACGAATGAGCCCACCTGACGTCAATTCCCCTGTAACTGATACTCTCGCCACCCCCTGGGAGCAGACTGTCACCCTGCCTCTGGCGCAATGCACACGGTGGGGTGTCTGCCACCCCAGGACCTCGCTTCAGACGTGCAAGCTCCCCCTCCTCTAAACCGCTGGTGTCTCAAAAAAATGGGGGGGCAATCAATCAAAAGCATAAGAGATGCGGCCAAACCTTTCAGTTCTAAGTTCTGAGATCCATTGTACAGCATTATGGCTACAGTAAATATAGAGCTAATAATAGCATCTTGTACACTTGGAATTTGCTAAGGGGGTAGTTCTCACCACACACCACAGACAACAACTCTGCCAGGTGATGAATGGGTTAGTTTAGCTTGACTGTGTTATCATTTCACAGCATACATACATCACACTGCACATCTTAAGTATATACAATTTTTATTTGTCAATCATACTGCAGTAAAGCTGGGGAAAAACTTTTTAAAACAGAAAGAGAAGATAAAGGTCTGGATGCAAATTCAGTTTGGTATGACCCTCATTATTCACGCACAGAAATAAAGGCTGATAGAACTTGACCTCGAAACAAGAGAAAAGGAGAGAAAGAATCGCCACCGGGAACAAACAGTCCAAAGATAATAAAAGTCATTAGGTGGGTAATTTTCTTCTTTCTATTTCTAAAATAGCCATCATTAACATATGTAAGCTAGTTTTCCTAGCGGGCTAGTTTCTTAAACCTGCTTTCAAGCCCTATTCATGGAGACAGGGAGACAGGAAGTGTGCAAAATGCATTAAGTTTCTGCATTCTGAATTTTTCGTTTTTACAATTAAAAAATTCCCTATACGAATTGTGCTAACTAATACTTGAAGAAAGCGAAGTCGCTCAGTCATATCTGACTCTTTGCGACCCCATGGACTGTAGCCTACCAGGCTCCTCAGTCCATGGAATTTTCCAGGCAAGAGTACTGGAGTGGGGTGCCACTATGGCCCAGATGCTGGTGTACATCCTTTGCATGTATCACCCCTGTTAATCCCCTGTGAGATAAACGTGATGCCTATCCCCACTTCACAGCTAAGTGAACTGAGACACAGAGATGCTGAGTGACTTATCCAAGATCACACAGCTGCAGCTTGGAGTTGAAACAAAAGCTCCTCATGACGGCCTCCAGCAAGGGTGGTGCTGAAGTGACACCATCTGACTTTTAAGGCAAAGTCCTAAGAGGCAGTGCAGCACCTGCTTGGGTCACTCAACATCTCCTGGGCTCCCAGCCCCGCCTGTGTGGGTCACTGAGCATCTCCTTGGCTCCCAGCCCCGCCTGCGTGCGTGGGCCACTGGGCATCTTCTTGGCTCCCAGCCCCGTGCTATAAGGAAGGCCAGGCCGTGTGGGGAGACCATATGAAGAGGACCCAGAGCTCGTGGCCCTCCTGAGCCCCCAGCCACAGCCAGGACCAGGCTGGCAGCCACATTCTGGAAGCAGGTCCCTCAATCCCAGCCAGAAGCTCCCCTGGCTTTATGTCCCGTGGGAGAGAGATGAGCCTCCCACTAACCTGGCCCCGGTGGCTGATTTGTGGGCCAAATAAATGACCACTTTTGCTGATGTCGCTAAGTTTGGGCGTTGATTAATGAGCAGCAGAGAACTAGAAAGTAGGGAAAACCACTAGACCATTCAGGTATGACCTAAATCAAATCCCTTATGATTATACAGTGGAACTGAGAAATAGATTTAAGGGCCTAGATCTGATAGACAGAGTGCCTGATGAACTATGGACGGAGGTTTGTGACATTGTACAGGAGACAGGGATCAAGACCATCCCCATGGAAAAGAAATGCAAAAAATCGAAATGGCTGTCTGGGGGGGCCTTACAAATAGCTGTGAAAAGAAGAGAAGCGAAAAGCAAAGGAGAAAAGGAAAGATATAAGCATCTGAATGCAGAGTTCCAAAGAATAGGAAAGAGAGATAAGAAAGCCTTCCTCAGAGGAAAGCAACAGAATGGGAAAGACTAGAGATCTCTTTAAGAAAATTAGAGATACCAAGGGAACATTTCATGCAAAGATGGGCTCGATAAAGGACAGAAATGGTATGGACCTAACAGAAGTAGAAGATATTAAGAAGAGGTGACGAGAATACACAGAACTGTACAAAAAAGATCTTCACAATCCAGATAATCACGATGGTGTGATCACTGACCTAGAGCCAGACATCCTGGAATGTGAAGTCAAGTGGGCCTTAGAAAGCATCACTACGAACAAAGCTAGTGGAGGTGATGAAATTCCAGTTGAGCGATTTCAAACCCTGAAAGATGATGCTGTGAAAGTGCTGCACTCAATATGCCAGCAAATTTGGAAAACTCAGCAGTGGCCACAGGACTGGAAAAGGTCAGTTTTCATTCCAATCCCAAAGAAAGGCAATGCCAAAGAATGCTCAAACTACCGCACAATTGCACTCATCTCACACGCTAGTAAAGTAATGCTCAAAATTCTCCAAGCCAGGCTTCAGCAATATGTGAACCGTGAACTTCCTGATGTGCAAGCTGGATTTAGAAAAGGCAGAGGAACCAGAGATCAAATTGCCAACATCCACTGGATCATTGAAAAAGCAAGAGAGTTCCAGAAAAACATCTATTTCTGCTTTATTGACTATGCCAAAGCCTTTGACTGTGTGGATCACAATAAACTGTGTAAAATTCTTCAAGAGATGAGAATACCAGACCATCTGACCTGTCTCTTGAGAAACCTGTATGCAGGTCAGGAAGCAACAGTTAGAATTGGACATGGAACAACAGACTGGTTCCAAATAGGAAAAGGAGTACGTCAAGGCTGTATATTGTCACCCTGCTTATTTAACTTATATGCAGAGTACCTCATGAGAAACGCTGGACTGGAAGAAACACAAGCTGGAATCAAGATTGCCGGGAGAAATATCAATAACCTCAGATATGCAGATGAAACCACCGTTATGGCAGAGAGTGAAGAGGAACTAAAAAGCCTCTTGATGAAGGTGAAAGTGAAGAGTGAAAAAGTTGGCTTAAAACTCAACATTCAGAAAACGAAGATCATGGCATCCAGTCCCATCACTTCATGGGAAATAGATGGGGAAACAGTGGAAACAGTGTCAGACTTTATTTTTTTGGGCTCCAAAATCACTGCAGATGGTGATTGCAGCCATGAAATTAAAAGACGCTTACTCCTTGAAAGGAAAGTTATGACCAACCTAGATAGCATGTTCAAAAGCAGAGACACTACTTTGCCAACAAAGGTTCATCTAGTCAAGGCTATGGTTTTTCCTGTGGTCATGTATGGATGTGAGAGTTGGACTGTGCAGAAGGCTGAGCGCCGAAGAATTGATGCTTTTGAGATGTGGTGTTGAAGAAGACTCTCGAAAGTCCCTTGGACTGCAAGGAGATCCAACCAGTCCATCCTAAAGGAGATCAGTCCTGGGTGTTTATTGGAAGGACTGATGTTGAAGCTGAAACTCCAATACTTTGGCCACCTAATGTGAAGAGCTGACTCATTGGAAAAGACCTGAATGCTGGGAAGGATTGGGGGCAGGAGGAGAAGGGGACAACAGAGGATGAGATGGCATCACCGACTTGATGGACATGGGTTTGGGTAGACTCTTGGAATTGGTGATGGACAGGGAGGCCTGGCGTGCTGCAATTCATGGGGTTGAAAAGAGTCGGACATGACTGAGCGACTGAACTGACAGAACGAGAATGGTACTAGACCCAGCTGGCCTGGGAAATCTTCATCAGCTTCCTGTTGGGGAGGAGACCTCTCTGCCCAGGGCAAGAAGCCTGCCTGCTGCTGTAAACACATCTCTCTCTCTCTCTCAACACAGTCTGCCAGCTGCAAATGTCCAGAGCAGCAAAGCACATTTCTCCCATGGAGGAAATTCAGGCCAGAGCTGGACAGCCATCAGGGAGGCGAGTTGTGCAGCAGACATCTCCCAGCAGCACCGTCAGGTGGAGACAGGTGGGAGGAGGAAGAGGCAGGTGGTCAGCACGCACTGAAAGCTGCATCTCTGCTCCAAGATGTTTCTGGCTCTGTTGACAAGCCCCTCAGCTGACTGGGCCAAGGTTCCCCTCGACCGTTAACATCTTTCCCCATCTCCATCTTGCCAACTCTTTCAAGTCAAACTTACACTGTGCTCAACCTCCGTTTCTCTCTCCCCCAGCTGGAACCATCAGCAAATCCTACCTCCTTTCATAGTGTGGCCATCACTGTCCACCCTAGTCCAAACCACCTCTCTCACCTGGACCCCTGCAGTCACTTCCACCCTGGTCTTCCTGCTTCTGCCCCACCGCTTGTCCTCCACAGGTAGCCAGAGGATCTATTTGAATGTAGGTTAGGTTGCATCACAAAGCTCTCTGGTGGCTCATCCCACACGGAGGAAAAATCAAGTGTCCCCCGAGATGCGTCAGGATCCAGCCCCCTTTCCTATCTCACCCCCTCACCCATCCGTTCCCGCCACCCTGGCTCTCACCGTTCCCCGGGTGTATCGGGGCTGCTCCAAACTCAGGGCCTTTGCACTTGCTATTTCACTTTTCCGGAATGATCTTCCCTAAGTATCTTCGCGGTTCATATTCTCACTCTTTTCACATATTTCCTTAAGTTGACTTTTCAATAAGAGCTTCCTTCCCTCTCAATCTCAAAACTGAAACTCACCCCAACACTTCATCTCCCCGCCTTTGCCTTATATTTTCTCCTTAGTTTTTACCCAATATGCTAGATATTTGCTGAACTTCTTTAACTTCTTCTGTTTTCCCCACTAATACTTCAAGCCTGGGGGGACGTGACTTCTGTCTATTTTGTTCCCTGCCAAATCCCTAGCACCTAGAGCAAAGTCTGGTTCATAATAAGTGCTCGATAAATCTTTGTTGAATACATACAGACCTTCGAGACTCAGTCTGACCCTTGATTGCTCGAGGAATCCCTTCTTAGGCATGCCCACCCCGACCCCCGTGGTGGGGGAGGCGCTTACCCGAACACAGTAAAGTCATCAACAGCTGCATCGTTGTCAAAACCACTTACCCTGACTACACACCAACCTCTGTGTCAAGCTCCTCATAGGAGACGTGCCAGGTTAAATACAGCGTACAAATTTCAACTTCATATAAAAATTATTAGTATTTTTGAGTGTAAGTATGTCCCACACAACACTTGGGAGATGCTTATACTTGAGGAAAATTGTTTATCAGGCACATTAGGCACAAGGGTCCTGCAGTTTTATTTGCTGAATGTGGCACACTTACTTAAATACTATTTCATCTTATTGTCGTGAGGTAGGCGTGTTTGCTGTGCTTTAGTGGGGAGGCTGCAGCACAGTGGCTGCTGGGGGCAGGGGAAAAAAGACAGCCAAATAGCTCTCTGTCAAACCTGGAACCAAAAGAAAGATAAAATGTTGGAGCCACCTGCTATTTCAAATGAGGAAATAAAGAAGAAGTGACGAGTGGCTTCAATCCAAGCAAAAAGAAATGAGCCTCTGCCTCTGAAAAGTGAATGAAACGGGACTTCGGGAGAAACGGCTTCTCCATTGTGGAACATAAAAGGCACTGTCTCCATCTTCGAGGATGAGCCAGGCTCTGGATAAGACACGGCAGGGATTTCAGCAGGTCAGGAGGACTCTCGGGAGAGCAGAGAAGCCGGCTTTCAGGGTCCAAGGCTGGTCCCCTCCAGGGAGGCAGGCTGCCCTGCAGGAGGTCAGGAGCGCCCCCTGCAGGAGGAGCAGCTGTACTGCTGGGTTATCAGTACATTGGTCATTAGCGTGGAAAGATTGAAGGCGGGAGAAGGGGTGCCAGAGGATGAGACGGTTGGATGCATCACCGACTCGATGGACGTGAGTTTGAGTAAGCTCCGGGAGTTGGTGATGGACAGGGAGGCTTGGCGTGCTACAGTCCATGGGGTCGCAAAGAGTCGGACACGACTGAGCGACTGAACTGAACTGAGTGTGTGCACGCTCAGTCGTGTCCAGCTCTTTTGAGACCTCGTGGACTGTAGCCCACCAGGCTCATCTGTCCATGGGATTTTCAAGCCGAGAATTCTGGAGTGGGTTGCCATTTCCTTCTTCAGGGGATCTTCCCAACCCGGGGGTGGAACTCATGTCTCCTGCTTCTTTTCTGGTAGTAAAATTTCCTCTATTCATACTATTCATCATATATGCTACATTTTATTTTATTAACATCTTTCTCCCACAAATAGGATGGATACTTCATTCTACCAGGGTAAAAGTATACTACTTTTTACTAGTCTTGTTCACTGCTGAATTCCCAACATCTAAAACAGTTTCTAGCAGGTGAAAAGTCATCAAGACATGTATGTTAAATAAATGAATGAATGAGTGGCGCTTCTAGCTGGGGCCTTAAGGGAAGCATTTGGAGAGAAGAGCTCAGAGGCAAGGCTGCTGGGTTCTGCGGGGGGTTGACACCCTGATCAGACCACAGTGACGGGGTCTTGACAAATGGGCAGAGGAAGTGATGGTGGCCCCAGCGGATGATACAAACCCCACGGAGAGCTAGAAGGATGAGGGTCACAGCGGAATCAGGGAATAGCAAGACTGCTGGTGGGCTGGATCGCTAGGGCCGAGTGGAGAGGTGAGACACATGGTGGATGCAGGAGGGTCTCATTCGAAGCCCCGAGAATGCTCAGCTTTGGGGGAAATGTTCCCTCTGGTGCCAATCCTCTGGCCTGCGTGCAAGTTCCATGGGCTCTGCTGCCGGGGTCCAGCCCTGGTGGATCCAGGGAAATTCGAAGGAGAGACGGCGTTGGCGAATACACTGGCTTTAATTAAATATTAATTAGAGATATAAAGAGTATTGGAATAAGGATAGCTCAGTGGGAAAATTCAGTGGAGAAAAGAGGCTGAATAACTTGGTTTACATGGAAAGCTAGTAAAATTCCAAGGCAAGGAATTTACGTCACCTACGTAGGCCGCAGGCGTCCTCCCGTTCTCCCAAAGGAGAAGAGACACTAAGGCCTCCCCGGTCAGATCTTAGAAGCCCAGGCATAATTAGTAGGCTTGACGAGCCTCCACGTTCCAGATGGGGATTCAGCCAGAAGGTGAGAAAAAGAACGACATGGGGAGACCAGTCTTTCGAGGAACTGATCCCATTTTTCATTTTTCCAGGGTCTGTTTTTATACACTGAGATGTTATACAAAAGTCACACGGGATCAGCAGTCCTGACTTTTATTAAAGTCAGGTGCTTCATACAAATGTATACAGAGGTCTTAGGGGTGTTACATCATCTTCTGGCCAGGGGGCCTGCTGACAATTTATTACCCTCTCCTTGTAACAGCGGTCAGTTAACCAGAACACTTATTTCTCCAGGGGTGATTATTCTTAAAACAGATGCCACCTTCCGAAGGTACCAGATAAAGTTACATTCCTATTGGGTGAGGGTGTAGTGGGTTTTAATTAAGGAAAGAATTTACTTAGCCTAATGTCTAATGTGATTAATATCAAAGGTTAATACTTATTTCTTCTATATATTCATTAATGTGTATAAGGGCAGGGGATGTGGAGACTTAGCAGCAAACATTGGCTCAACAAATGAAAAACCCTTCACCAATACAATTTCTAATCAGCCCACTATACTATACTAATAGTTTGCTAACTTCTCTAAAGAACCTGTTTTTAGAAGGTTTAAAGCATCTCGTGCCTCTCACGATTGGGAGGCTGTGAACAATCACATGTAGCCGGACAAGCCTGTCAGGCAGGCTAGAGAACCTTCAGAGGAGTTTGTAGGTTGAAACACTCCTATCATGCCCAGAAATTATTATTAACTGGAGCTCTAAGTTAACTCCTTCTCCAAAAGAGGTGGTAGGAGACAGCTCCCCGTAAAGTCAGAGGTGTAGGTGAGAGCACAAAGTAGTAAAGTAGGCAGACTCTGGTTTTGGGGGTAGATGCTCGAGAATTTCCAGGGGGACTCCTGAGGCTCGATCCCGCCTTTGCGTATGCCAAGCCTCCTTCCTCATGACCTTTGTCACGGGCGGAGTTCCTTACGCTGGCTCCCGGCACTCTGCCTTGTGTGGGAAATGAGTGAACCCTGAGATTTAGGTTTGAGGAAAGGGTCTCACCTGGACCAGCCTCGGTTTCAGAGGAGGACCACAGGCTGAATCCCCCAACCCCTCCATCAGTAGGGCTGTGTCCTATGCCTCTCTCCTGGGAAGTCACAGGCCTGGGGAGGATCTGAGGGCCACAGCATCACCAGGCCATCCAATCACCAAGTATTACTCTGATCTCCCTCAGTTCAGTTTAGTTCAGTTGCTCAGTCATGTCCAACTCTCTGCAACCCCATGGATTGCAGCATGCCAGGCTTCCCTGTCCATCACCAACTCCTGGAGTTTCCTCAAACTCATGTCCATTGAGTCGGTGATGCCATCCAACCGTCTCATCTTGGTCTCCCTCTAATCCATCTAATTTCCAATCCATCTCGTTCAGCCTCTCAGGTGTGCAAACTGCAGAGATCCTCAGCTGACCACATGTCCTGACTCCGGTTCAGGAAATACAATCACTCTACATGTAATCTCCAAAAAGACACCCTGATGCTCTGAGACAGGGTTGGGGTTCAAGTTCTGGAGCCAATAGCCCAGGAAGAAGCTAGACTCTGCCCCTAAAAACAAATGACCCAAATAGCCCTGGGAGATGTCACATGAGCAGCCCTGCCCAAAGTATCCTGTGTCCTTTTAAAGAGTGCTTTTCAACAGGCGTTCTGGGGAAGAATTGGCCTGGTTCCTAAAACCCCTAATTGTGTGTAATTTTAATAAATACAGTAATTAGGACTCACTCTGACTTACAATTTAGGTGGAACTGCATTTTTACGGGAACAAGAGAATTAAGCGGAAAGAATTTTAGAGCATCTCTGAATTCACGGACCTCACTCCTAATAGGGAAACTGGCTCTTAGGACCTCAAAGTCGTGTCCAGAAACCACTGCTCTTTTGGTGGCCCCGTGGGAGCAGGGAAATAACAAACAAAACTCCTGCCCTGGCTCTCATCAACCTCCTAAATCTAAACTTAGAGAATAGAAGTTACAAGATGGCAGCCTACAGTCCATTGTCTACTGTTTAATGGACTCGGTTCAACAATTTAAAAATTCAGAAATTTCACAGAAGAATCTGGATTTTCAGCTTCTCTTAACACCTCAGAGGCCAGGCCATGCGGAGCCTGCATTCCCGTCAGACAACAATGTGCTGAAAGCAAGTGGCATGTTTGACGAGGCTCACGATCCCTACTCTGCTGCGGTGGCCACTCGTCCTTATCAGCTCTGGCACCACCCACTTTCAATGCTCTTAGCATTCGCAAGGCAGGGCAGCCATCCTCTGTACCCATGTTTCTATCAGAGATGGGGAGATGTAAGGCTGATGGCCAAATGGTTCCAAGAGATACGTGATAGGTCGTGTGAGTTTATGGATGAGATGAACATGGCCAAATCTTTCTTGACTGAAAATATCACCCCATCACTATCACCCAGGGTCTTTACTTGTTTGTGAGGCCTTGCTAGGTCCTGGTAGGCGTGGGAATTCTTAATCCCTTCTCTTGTAGATTGCATTATGGTTCCCAGCTCAGGCCACTCCCCAAGACCATACCGTTCCCCCCACTAGGGTTAGGATGCACTTCCCCACCCTTCACCCTTCGCTTCCCCACCCTTGGGCTCGAGCAAATGACCTGTTTGGCTCATGGGATTTGGACAGATGTATCACAAACATAGGCTTGTGGGAAATTAGGCTTACACTCCTGACCTTTGCCATGGCCGTGAGAAGTGGCAACATTTCAGGTAGCCTCTATTTCAAAAAGAATGCAGTTTGGAGCCACGCCCTCAAAGAGCCCAGCCCTGATCAGGCAACCCAACACACGTGAGCAACGGGAAATTAGAAATCCTCATTGGTCACAGGATTTGGGAACGGTTTGTTCTGCTGCAGTGCTGTGGCATGAGGTGACTGGCACGTCTGCTGCCGTGGAATCTCGTAACACCCTCCTCCTTTTTGTTATTGTTTGCTCACTTAGTCCTGTCTGACTCTGCAACCCCAGGGACTGTAGCCCACCAGGCTCCTCTGTCTGGGCATTTCCCAGGCAAGAGTACTGGAGTGGGTTGCCATTTCCTTCTCCAGGGGATCTTCCCGACCCAGGGATCAAACCTGCATCTCCTTCATTGGCAGGCAAATTCTTTACCCCTGAGCCACCAGGGAAGCCCATCTCTTCCTTTTTTGAGACCTCACAGTGTTGCAGGTATGGGTTATTTATATGAATAGTGTTTCCCTTCCACGAGGTATGAGATGAATCTGGTTAATTGTAGGTCTTTCTGTCAGAGACCACGGACCCCGAGCAGCTACTCCTCCAGCATCTTAATTTGGAACTCACCCACTTAGTCACAGTCAGGCAGCTTGTTCAGAATTTCTGAACATCATCGGGCTTGGGGAAACGAATGGCACGCACAGACAGGCTTCACTTGTTTTCAAATACAATATGAAGATGCTCGACGGAATCCATACAATGTGATCGCTATGCACCCGGCGACAGCCGGTTATCCAGGGCACGCGGAGCCCTGAGTGTCTTCAGGGAGAGGGTGCTGGGTGCTTGACAAGGCGCAGCGGCGTGTTCATCACAGACGCGTGTCAGAGCCCAGGAGGAGCCGGGTCCACGGCAGGAGGAGCACGACCTCGGGGCTCTCTCCCTCCGCCCAGGCGCTGGATGTGGGGTTTGCTGGGGCCCAGGCTGTGCCTTCTTCAACTAGCCCTGTGGACCCTCTTTCCAGGAAACCTCACCCCTCCCCAGGGCTCCAGACTGGGGATCTTTGCCAGTGTCTGGTTTCGAAGCCCAGACTCACATCAAGGACCTATTGGACAGGCCTGCTTCCATCCCTCACAGGCAGCTCACACTTAGCGTGTCCAGGCAGGGCTGTCTGCCCGTTTCTCCCTTTCCTCTAGCAGTAACTAGGACCACCCAACTGCTCCAGGCAGAAACTTGCAAGTCATCCTCCGCATCTTCCTTTCTTCCCCCTCCCGACCCCATGCCTGAGCCAAGCCCAACAGATTCTACTTCCAGAACCCGTCCGCTTCTCTCTCAGTCTCCACAGCCGGCACCTAGTCCAGGCCACCGGGGCGTCTCGCCTGGATTTTCTCAGCAGTCCTCCCTGTTCCATCACCACCTGCAGCCTGAATGAGCACCTTGGAAATCTGGAGATGTGTTGGTTGCTCCGGTGGTGGGGACACTCCATTGGAACGGGGCAGGGGCTGGGGGTGGGGATGAGGGGGGCCAGGGATGCCAGATGACCTGCAGGACCCCCACAGAAAGGCCTGTCCCCAAACCAGTCAGGCTTAGAAAGCGCCCCCCACTGCCCCTGACTTGCGCATAGGAGAAAAATGGGTGTCAAAATAGTCCTCCTAGAATTCAACTCCTGTTTATATATAAAAAAAGGACGTTTTTGCATGACTGACAAATCCTGGATTTTCCAGGAAAGCAACTATTGTGTAAATAAAAAAAAATTAAGGGAAGTCTGAACCTCTCTATTTTAATCTTATACAAAGAGTTATTCGCCATTTGGGAAAGTCACATCACCTGTAGAAATGCCCGTGGCCGCTGTAATACTCTGGTCACTCTCCCTTTGCAGCTGTTGTCTGCTGTTTCTCTGGGGTTGCATGTAAGTGTCAGCGCACTTTTTCATCTTCTTAGCAGTTATACAGGAGTGTTTGCTTACTGACAATATATAATATTTTACTAGAAATTAATTTCTTTTGACTTCTCCTAAATAAACTACTAATAAACTAAATCACACTTCGGGCAACACGCACACGCTAACCTAAAACTGTATAGCTAGGTTGTATGACTATTAATTTTATTTCATGACGGTGAAGGAGGTGCTGTCAAACACGTTATAAGGGAAATCACTGAATCTGCTAGGATGGGAAACCATCAATTCAACAGAAATCTCTGGAAATAGATACGGAGAGGGTGGGGGCGATGTGGGCTCCTGAGAAGAAATATGGGAAGAAATATCCACTGTGAAAAATTAACAGATAGCTTGCAGCCAGAAGGCATTTAGAAAATAAGGAAACAGGAAACACTGGGGAAAAAAATCTTTGATGTTGAAATGATCTTTGTTCAAAAAATTAGAAGGAAGAAATTTCCTTCCAAGTCAGCGGACTTGGGTTTTCATCTTCCTCTTCAAAGGAGAGTTAAACAACCCCTGTGAGCTTTCCGCTCCTGGGAGATTTCAGGGCCCTTAGATGCAGCCTTCGGGGTCTGCCTGGGGTCTCCACCCTGCCCTCTTCTCTCCAGGCTGGGAAGGAGCAACAAAGGAACAGATCTAACTTTTTTATGTTTCATCAATGAGTCAGGATAACCTGGAGGCGACGTCCATGGGGGTCTGGGGTGAGCTGGGAGCCTGTGGTTCAAGGAGGGAGTTTTGTAGAGAAGCCTGTTCAGAGACTTAAACATGTTCCTTTTATTTCTTTTGCCTCAGGACTGCTGTCTGTAGAAGCAAGGTGTTTTGTTTCATTAAAAAATCCACTGAAAACAGAAATGTCTCAATTAATTATCCCCTTATCCAAGACTGTCAAAGAAATGTGGGTGCCAAGAGATGCTGACAGCAATAGCTCCTGTCTTGCCCCAAACAGGCAAAACAGCGAGGAGGTGAGCTGCAGCTCAGGAAGAAAATATATAGAAAAGTATTGACAACTTGGGTACAAGGCAAAAGATACTGCATACTCTCTCAAAATCAGAACAATTCTGCCCAAGCTTTGGCTATTGCTCTGGGGCAGTGGTTTTTAAAGTATGATCCCTGGACCAGTAGCATCAGTGTCCCCTGTAAAACTGTTAGGGATGCAAATTCTTGGATCCCATCCCAGACCTACTGAATCAGAAACTCTGGGGGTGGGGTCCCGCAGGCCGTGTCTTAACCAGCCCTGTGTTTGAACAAGGGGGTTCTGAAGAAGGCCAAAGCTTGAGAACTGCTGTTGAGAACATGTAGCTCTTGTTTGACTTTCCATGTCTTTCTTGATTGAAGCCAAGATTCTGGCTCGAAAGAATACTTACTGTATGACTCCATTATATAAAATTCAAAAACAGGAAAAATGAATCTATGCAATAGAAATCAGAGAAAGGTTACCCTGGGGGGAAGCATTATAAACTGATGGGGGAGGGAAAGATGGAGTTCTTGGAGTGTTAGACCGTCCGCGTCTTATCTACTCAGGTGTATACATATGTAAATACCACCAAGCCATGCGCTTCAGATTTCTGTACTTTTAAAATGTAAAAATATAAAGCTCCACAGGTAATTCTGATGCCCCACTGAGGTTGGCAAAAGAGACCTATTTCGCCCACACCGGAAAAAAAAAAAAAAAAGCTTTTTATTCTGAATATTGCTAATTAAAGCTTCCAACAACTCAGCCTACTTTGTTCCAAAACCATACATGCAAAAATCGTGCCTTCTAAAATGGATGAATTAGTTGGCAATTATTTGCTTTGCAGAAGTGTTCACTGTGGGGTTCCTTTAAACAGCGGGCTCCCTTAGGTACCTTGGAAAAATGGGATCCAAGTTGCCAAAAGGCTATGTATTTGCAAGTGTTAATAGAGGTACAAAGTCTTGGTGACTTATTGGTTCTGGAGGGGAATCCAGATGGGAGGTGGGAATTCAGCCGTAATACTGTAGACAGAGGTCATCTGCCATCTTCAGTTCTTCATGTCCTGCGTATTGATTTACATGGGTGGAGGGTAAACCCTTTAAGAATGGAAAGCAGAGACCACAGAAAACCCAACACCCTAAAAATGTAATAGGGGGACTTGCCTAGTGCTTCAGTGGCTGAGACTCTGTGCTCCCAATGCAGGGAGCTTGGATCTGATCCCTGGTCAGGGAACTAGATCCCACATGCTGCAACAAAGATCAAAGATCCCTTGAGCTGCCACTGAGACCTGGTTGGTGTTGTTCAGTCACTAAGTCCTGTCTGACTCTTTGTGACCCCATGGATTACGGCACGCCAGGCTGCCCCGTCCTTCACCATCTCCCAGAGTTTGCTCAGACCCATGTCCACTGAGTCAGTGATGTTACCTAACCAACTCATCAACTGCCAACCTTTCTCCTTTTGCCGTCAATCTTTCCCAGCTTCGGGGTCCTTCCGCAGTTGGCTCTTCACATCAGGTGGCCAAAGTACTGGAGTTTCAGCTTCAGCATCTGTCCTCTCAGTGAATATTCAGGATTGATTTCCTTTAGAATAGACTGGTTGGCTCTCCTTGCAGTCCAAGGGACTCTCAAGAGTCTTCTCCAGCACCACCATTTGAAAGCAACAATTCTTTGGGGCTAAGCTTTCTTTATGGTCCAACTCTCACATCCATACAATGACTACTGGAAAAACCATAGCTCTGACTACACAGACTTTTGTCTCTGCTTTTTAATACACTGTCTAGGTTTGTCATAGCTTTCCTTCCAAGGAGCAAGCGTCTTTTCATTTCATGGCTGCAGTCACCATCTGCAATGATTTTGGAAGACTCGGTACAGCCAACTAAATAAATTTTTTAAAAAATGTAATGAGCTCAGTGTAGGAGGAAGATGGCATCAAGGCAGTGTGGCTCAAACTCCACACACGTTAGAGTCACTGGTGATCTTGTTACGATGCAGAGGCTGGTTAAGGCCTGAGATTCTGTATTTTCCCCAAGTTCCCTGTGGAAGACAATGCTGCTGGTCTACGCACCAGACTTCGTGAGAAGCAAGGACAGAGGTACCTTACATGGATCATCTCTCTTCACCCTCACCACCAGGCTCTACACGTGTGTTATTATTCTCATTTTACAGATAGGGAAACTGAGGCAGAGGCCAGCTAGGCTGCCCAGCTAGCAGGTGGGGTCTGAACTCAGGCCTAGTCTGACCCTGGTCTTCTTGCCAACACAGTCATGGATAAAGCAGAGCTGGAGCAGACAGGAACTTCCTTCTCCACACTCTTAGCCTCCCCTTTCCCCACCTCACGGCTCTGAAGGTAGACAATTAGCTAGCCTCCAGCCAGCGCTCTGTCTCCAATTATATTCAATTACAAACGGAAAGCTATTTTTGGTGAGGAATATAGATGAGGGCTGTGGTAACATCCCCTCCCCTCCCTGCCACCCTCTCCACCCTCCCTGAAGCTAAAACTTCAAGAGAATACCAATAACTAGGAACTGGCCGGGGACCAAGGCGCAGAATTTACCTTCCCTATTCCCCAAGTTAGTCTTTGCTGTGTTTCCTGTTAAACCTCGGGAAGCGTCTTCTTCCCCTCACAGCCCATTTTGCAGTTACACAGCAGTGGGGTTTATGAAAGAGCTTCTTCTTCTTTTTTTTTTTTTTTAATCAAAATTGCATCTCCAGCTAATCACTCTGCCTTTCCCCCAGTGCGCACGCCAAGCATCATTTTGAAAGGTGAGTTCCTGGGGGTACCAAGTGCTTCTAACTGTGAAGAGAGATAAGAAATGCAGAATGATGAAACTCCCAAGACAGACCAAGACAGGGGAGCCCAGGAGGCCGTGGTGGCCTCCCGCCATGCCTGAGGAGCTGAGCCACGCACACAGGGCTGTAGGAGGCTGGGAGCTCACGCGGGGACCTGCATTCCCTCCAGCACTGCGCCTCGCTGGCACTCTCACTCCAGACTCCCGTCTTGCACTGAGCCTGGTTCTGTGCAGATATGCTGACTGCTGAATATTTAGAAAAAGAGATTCTTCCCCCTGTTCCTTTCAGACCCCAAGTGGGTGCCCTCTTTAGTTCCATAAACTCAAACACCAGGCAAAAGCAAGCCTGAGTAGCTATGTTGTGTGTGCTTAGTCGTTCAGTCGTGTCTGACTCTTTGCAACCCCATGCACTGTAGCCCACCGGGCTCCTCTGTCCATGGGATTCTCCAGGCAAGAACACTGGAGTGGGTTGCTGTGCCCTCCTCCAGGGGATCTTCCCAATCCAGGGATCGAACAGAGTCTCTTATGTCTCCTGCAGTGGAAGGCGGGTTCTTTACCACTAGCGCCACCTGGGAGGCAAGAGTAGCTGTGTTAATTTCAGACAAAGCTGACTTTAGAACAAAGGCTATTTCAAGGATAAAGAAAGGTATTGCATAATGATAAAGGTGCCCATTCTCCAAAAAGACATAGCAATTCTAACTGCATCTGTGTCTAACAACAGGACATCAAAATAGACAATGCAGAAAGTAATAGAATTAAATGGGGAGATATATTAATATATCAATGTGTTAATAGTTGGATGTTTCAACATTCTTTTCTCAGTAATTCATTGAACAAGTAAGTGAAAAATCAGTTCGGATACAGAAGGTCAATATACGACTACCCACCACATGGACCCAACCAATATTTATAGAACACTCTAATCCAGCCACAGAAGAATGTGTGTTCATCTCAAGTGTGCCTAGAACATTCACCAAGATGCACCATCATCTGGTCAATAAAACCAACCTTAACAAATGTACAAAATAGCAATCATACAAACTATGTTCTTGCAAAATTAAATTACGATTGTACAAAATTAAACTAGAAGTTGTTGACTGAAAAATGCACACCCTAAAGGCTGAGGATTGTGTTTTACTTAGCAGACAAGAGTGGAGACTGAAGCCCGGGATACAACCTCTCAGATAGCCCTGAGGAAGTGTTCAGAAGAGGTAAGGGAGGAGCCAGGATCTACATGGTAGAAAACTATAAAACACTGACGAAAGACCTCAAAGAAGGTCTAAAAAAAGGAGAGACATAATGTGTTCATGGATGGAAAGACTCAATATTGTTAAGGTGTTCGTTTACTATAATCTGATCTATAGATTTTAAATCCCACAAACTCTTTTGTAGATACAGACACAAAGTGAAGTCGCTCAGTTGTGTCCAACTCTTTGTGACCCCATGGACTGTAGCCTACCAGGCTTCTCTGTCCATGGGATTTTCCAAGCAAGAGTACTGGAGTGGGTTGCCATTTCCTTCTCTAAGATATAGACAAGCTGATTCCAAATTTTATACGGAAAAGCAAAAGACCTAGAATAGCTAAAACAATTCTGAAAAAGGAGAATGAGGTTGGAGGAATCTCACTGCTTGGTTTCAAGACTCAGTATAAAGCTACAGTGATTACACTGATATGGTATTGATGAAAACGTAGATACGTAGGTCAAGGGAGTAGAATAGAGAGCCCAGAGATAGACCCACACAAATATGCTCATCTGGGTTTTGACAAAGATGCAAAGGCAATTCAGCAGAGAGAGAATAATATTTTACACAAATTGTGCTGGGACAACTGGACATCCATATCGAGCCATTACTCAGCTCCTCACTGCTAGTAATGGCGAGCCATTAGTGGCCATTACAGGTGGCTCAGCAGTAAAGAATCTGCCTGCCCAGGGAGATGTGGGTTTGATCCCTGGGTGGGGAAGATCCCCTGGAGAAGGAAATGGCAACCCACTCCAGTACTCTTGCCTGGAAAATTCCATGGACAGAGGAGTCTGGCAGGCTACAGTCCCTGGGGTCGCAAGACAGTCAGACACGACGTGTTTAGTATTAAGTGTTTTCCATGCGTCATAATATTTAATCTGTACAAAACACTGTGAAATCAGTATTGCTAATATTTCCAGTGCTCAGATATGGACACTGAGGCTAAGTATTTGCCTGAAAGCAGTTACTGTGTGGTAGAGCCAGATTTCAATCAAAAAGTCTAGCAGCAAAGACAGAGTTCAAAACCACAGCAGCCAATTTGTCTCAGGCAAGTCACTCAGTTTCTCTGAGACTCAGTTTCCTTATCTATAAAATAGGAATGTTAGTGTTTACTTCCAAAGGTTGATGCAAGACTTAGAGAATTTAGAATACCTGGAGCACAGTAGGTATTCATTTGTGTTCAATAAATGTTAGTCCCACCTTCGCCTCATCCCTAAAGGCCTGTCACTGGCAAGGCACACAGCCCTCTGCTTGTGGCTGACATGCTGCTTCTCTGGGTAAATAGTGGTGACTTCCTCCTTTTGTGCCTAGATCAGTCTGCAGAGAAGGGCCTTCAAGGTCCTGGGTCTGAGGACCAGAGATGCCCCCAGGCTTGAATCATCCTCAACTCTGGAAGGAATGACTGGAGTCTGAAGCCAAGACACTATGTCTCAAAATGACTCAATACATCCTCCTCCAAGATGCCTCGAGATCTTCCTGATGCCAAGAGATCGTCCGGATTTCAAAAATTCATACCTACTCGTCCACCCCCTTGTTCACTCATTTGCTAAATATCTACTTGCTCGGTGATTACACTGTATCTGCCACACTCTAAGTCCTGAGGATGCAGAAGTAAATTAGACATCTTCCCTGCCCGGGAGGAACTCACAGGAGAAAAAGTTACAGACTGTGTTTTCTGACTGTCCAGCTCCTTTTCAATCCCCTTGCCCTTCTTTGGGGGAATTTCTGCCTTTCCACAGCAGAAGCCAGAGACTCAGTCTCCCAGCATCCCTTGCACCCAGGGCATCATCATGTGACACAGGCTCCACCAATCAGACATCGTCATGTGAAATTTCAATTCTGAATTGAGCGACTGAAGACACATATGCCCAGAGAGCCTAGTTCTGAGTGTCTGGCTTTGGGAGGCATTAGGGGCTCTATTCAGTGAGATTTTAGTTTATTCCTGATTGCATAGCCTCCAAGCTGCCTCCAGCCCTCCTGGAGATTCTTTGAACCACCTTATCTCCTTTAACAAGTTTTCTATTAAAATGTCTAGAGTAGATTCAGTCATTTGCAAGTAAGAAATCAGGCTGATAAGGGAGCAAAGATAGTCAAACGGTTAACTATGAAGTGGTGTGACAGGGGCTGTAAGAAGGAGCTATTCGGCTGGAGGTGAAGAAAACAGTCCCCCTGCAAGGCACCATAGGACAGCAGTCACAGCCCAGTGCTTGGGGTCCGAGTCCTGGGTCAAACTTTAGCTTGTGATGTTAGCTCAGTTGCTCAACCTCTCTGACCCTTAAATTCCTTTTCTTTGAAATGGGGACAATAATATAACTTAGTCAAAGGTTGTGATAATAGAAAACCTCTGTGAGGCAAATGCTGTTAAGTATGGTAAAGACTCACTAAACATCAATACTGATCAGCAGCCATCAACCTCGCCAGCCCTGCTGGGGGGAAATCTGGGACGGGATCTTGGAGGAGAGGACATTTAAACCCAACATTAAAGAATCAGCATTAGGAATATACCCACAACTAACACACTTGTTGCACTGGATTGTCTGTGAAGCAGAATCAAATTTTACCTTAAAAACATAGTATAGATCTCAGGACTTCCTTGGTAGTCCAGTGAGTGAGAATCTGCACTCCTAATGCAGGGGGCCTGGGTTCAATCCTTGATCAGGGAACTAGATCCTGCTTGATGCAACCAAGACCCAGTGCAGCCAAATAAATAAATAATTTTTTTTAAGTACAGTATGGATACTGACTGTGATATGAATGAAAGAAACCAGATACAAAACAGTCTGTCCTGTATGATTCCACTTGTACAAAATTCTAAAACAGGAAAGACCCATCTATAACAACAGGAAGAGGATCACTCATTTCGAAAGGCACGAGCTAGGGGGACTGACTGCTGAAGGGCACAAGGACGCTTTCTGGAGTGATAGAAAAGTTCTATGTCTTGATAGCAAATGTGTTTACATGTCTGTATGTGTTTGTCAAAACCCAAACTGTACAGGTAAAACAGGTGTATTGTATTGCATATAAATTATACTCCATAAAGTGTCCAACTCTTTGTGACCCCATGGACAGCCCACCAGACTCCTCTGTCCATGGGATTCTCCAGGCAAGAATACTGGAGTGGGGTGCCATTCCCTTCTCCAGGGGATCTTCCCGACCCAGGAATTAAAGCCAGATCTCTTGCATGGCAGGCAGATTCTTTGCCATCTGAGCCACCAGGCAAGCAAAGTTTATTTTAAAGATGAGTAACATGGCCATCCAGAAGCACCGGCAAAACCTAGAATCCCTTCCCTCTGTCCCCTTCTCCTTCTCCCTGCGTCCTTTCTCCATCTGTCCCAGGGAGCGGACATCTCCCTGTCCTCTGTCTCCTCAGCCCCGCCCAACACCCAGTGGTTACTTTTCCACATCCTGCTTCTCTCTCGGCAAACTGATGGCCCCAAGCTACACAACTCCAGCGCGTCACTACAGCTTGTTAACTTGGAGTCACTCGGACAAATTCCTTTCCCTCCCATCCAGTTTTGAATTGAGTCAGGAAAAGACAGATTGGCCAAACATTACCAGAGTTGGAATTTATGACAAGCAGCTACTCTTTTCAGAAGCCTCTGCTAGCACCTCCCCTGCGGGATGACTCAACAGAAGCTCTCACCTGCCCTCTGGTTGCCCCGCCTCGGTCTTCCCCAGCAGCTCCCATTATGGTTCCACTCCACACGTGCTTTGTAAGGTGTGCCAGACCCTGGAATCTGGGGATGCGGTGATGACCAGTGGGTGGCCCCTGCCTTCAGAGCGTTTAGGGTCTGGTGGGGCCCCAGACAAGTTAACACTGAGATGACAGGGCAGCATGGAGGTGCTAGGACAGAGGTGGCACAGAGTACTAAGGAATACGGAAGAGACACGGCGGGAAGAGGAGCGATCAGGAGGGACATCTGGAGGAGGTGTCCCTTGGGATGAGCTTGGAAGGAGGAGGGGGAGCGCCAGAGATCTTGATTTTTAGCTCATATTAATAACTAGCCTTTGCTGAGCTCCATCGATGAACCAGGGTCTGGGCTCAGCTTTTTACATGTCTTATCCCATTTCAACAATTGCAACCACTCTCTCCATGTTCCCAATGAGGAATCCAAGACTCAGAGGTAAAATGATTTGCTCATGGTCACCCAGATAAAGAATAGTAGTAATTAGAGCTACCAGTCCAAACCATTTTCTCTCTGCCAGGCTCTTATTCTACTGCATCTTTTTGACAATCCAACCAACTCGGTTTTAGTATTAGAGCCTGTTTAAACCTTCTCCAATGCATGAAAGTGAAAAGTGAAAGTAAAGTCTCCCAGTGGTGCTCGACTCTTAGCGACCCCATGGACTGCAGCCTACCAGGCTCCTCCGCCCATGGGATTTTCCAGGCAAGAGTACTGGAGTGGGGTGCCATTGCCTTCTCCGAAACCTGAAAACACTGAGGCTCAGAGAGGTTAGGTGGTTTATCCTGGATCACACAGCCAGAAAGTCATAGATGTAGGATACAAACACAGATAGTTCAGCTCCACATCACACACTCTCCAGCACGACACTGCACTGCCAGACACGTTCCAAGGTCTGTGCTCTCAGCACAAAAAGGATAGTCTCTTAGGAGGGCAATGTGCAGGGTAAGTGAGATAAACTCTGGAAAGCTCTAAGCACATGTCTGGCACACCACAAGAACACTGTACTACTGGCCGATCTTTAAAAAAATCATTTCTTTGTTTGAGCACACCAGGTCTTAGTTGCGGCATGGGAGATCTAGTTCCCTGACCAGGGATCGAACCTGGGCCCCCTGCATCCAGATCACGGGGTCTCAGCCACGGGACCATCAGGGAAATCTCGGCTGCTTTTCTTATGGAGCGACAAGAAGGCACAAGAAGTAACCCGTCCTCCCAGCACGTGCTTGCTGAGCACCAGCTGTGCGCCGGGGGGCATTGCCGGGGATGCAAGGCTGGGAAAGACAAGGGCCCCAGAGCCCACCGGACTTGCAGTTCATATTCAAACTGCAAGGAGATTGCAATCCTGTTCCTCTTAAAGGTGAACCAGTACCCACAGCAGGAGATATGATTGCATTTACTATACAGTCTCAAGTTATATTAAAAAAAAAAAAAAAACAGCCAAGAAAAAAGCTTAGGCAAAGAAATGCCCCCAAATGCTAATAGCAGTTGACTTTGGGTGGCAGGACAATGGATGGATTATTTTTTTTCCTTTTAATGCTTTTCTGCATTAAGGAAAACTTTACGGTTTTCCCTGTGGGGAAAATGTTAAAGAGGCGAGAAGTGGTTATGGTCCCAGGCAAGGACAGCGGCCCATGTGGGCATGTCCCTAAGTCTGCCTGACCCTCTCAGTCCCTACCAGCCCTGCCAGCCCGCTACCCGGCCCAGACCCTGGAGGAGCAGAAGGCCCTGCTCGCCCTCCAGAATCCCATCCTCCAGCATCATGTCTTGGGTCTTCACACCTCTGCAGTCTCCATCCCCACTCCCCCCTCCCCTCAAGTTCCTCCGCCAAGACATTCAATTTCATCCAGAAAAATAATGAGACAAGGGTTCTAAATTGGAACGAAGAAATGACATTCCTATTTATTATTTAATCTGGTCTCAGACTTGAATGAACACTTCCAGGGGTAATTACCGCAAGACTCCAAATTCATTTCTAGGAAGCAGTCGCCAGAGGCGTGTGTGGAAGGTAACGACACAATTCAATATTTATGAAGCAACATTTCCCGAGAACATCAGGCCAGCGAGGCGCCTGGAGAAACCTCACCCAGCGAAGATCAAAAATCAGGATGGTTGCTTGTTTTCAGTGTACACACACGTATGCACACACACACACACACACACACACTCACTGATTCTGGCCCTTCATTAGCCTCACCCCTGGGCTGTAAGAGGGTCAGAGGAGTGGGGAGCAGGCTTCCAACACAGACCCCCAAACCAGAGAGAGCCCAGGGAAGTCACATCTTCACAGATATTCAAGCAACTTCTGCTCTGAAAGAGCTAACCATCTAAACACACACTCCCTGATGATCTGTCTGTACGGCAGACACGTGGCATGTTTACAACATGACACAAAAGCCTCAATCATAAAAGGAAAGTTGGACAAACTCATCAAAATTAGGACATTCTGCCCAACAAAAGACCCCATTAAGAAAATAAAAAGGCAAGCCGTGAACTGGGAGAAAATATTCAAAATACACCATATCAGACAAAGCACTTGTACCCAGAATATATAACGAGCTCTTGTCCTCGTTGCTGAGTCACTAAGTTGTGTCTGGCTCTTTGCGACCCCATAGACCACAGCACACCAGGCTTCCCTGTCCTTCATCTCCCAAGGTTTGCTCAAATTCACATCCATTGAGTCAGTGATGCTATCTGACCGTCTCATCTTCTGCCGCCCTTTTCTTCTTTTGCCTTCAATCTTTCCCAGCGTCAGGGTCTCTTCCAATGAACTCTTACAACTCAGTAAAAAGACAAAAACCCAATAATAAAATGAACAAAAGAGTCAAACAGACACTTCAAAAAGGTAGATTGAGAAATGGCCAGTAAACATGTGCAGAGGCGTTCCACAGCTTTTGTCATCAGGGAGCTGCAAACTGAAACCACACGAGATATCACTGCAAATCCATCGGAAGAGGGCAAGTTAGAAAACAAAACGACCTGATGAAACCAAGTGTTGGTGAAGGTGGGAAGCGCCTGGAACTTACACGCAGCTGGTGAAATGTAATATGGTTGCTCCACGTTGGAAAACATGTCGCAGTTTATTACTAAGGTAAATGTATACCAATCATATGACTAAGCAATCCAACTGTTATGCATTTATGCAAAAAAATAGAAATTAAAAGACTTGCACATGAATGCCAATAACTGGAAACCACTCACATTCTCCAATCAACAAGTAAATGGATAAGCAATCTGAGGTCCGGTTGTACAGCAGAATAGTACTTGACAATAAAAAGTAACAAATGAATGCCATAAGCAATAACATGGATCACACAGAAAAACAAAATGCTGAGCTAAAGAAATCAGACATAAAGGAGCCCAAGTGGCGTGATTCCATTCATGTGAAGTTTGAGAACAGGCAAAACTAATATATAATGATTGAAAATGAAGTGGTAACACCTGGAGTGCGGTGAGAGTTGGAGGCTGGCTCCCAAGGGACAGAAGAGAACTTTCTGAAGTGATGCTGTGCGCTGTGCTCCGTCGCATCCAACTCTGCGACCCCATGGACTGCAGCCCACCAGGCTCCTCTGTCCATGAGATCTTCTAGGCAAGAAACCTGGAGTGGGGCACCATTCCCTTTTCCTGGGGGTCTTCCTGAGTCAGGGGTCGAATCTGCGTCTCCTGTGTCTCCTGCATTGGCAGGCAGATTCTATGTCACTGAGTCACCTGGGAAGCCCTTCTGAAATGATGGAATCGTTCTGTCTTAACCGAGGTGACGGTAGCAAGAGAGTTTACAGGTGTCAAGACTTGTCAAGCAAAAAAAAAAACTTGTCAAGCTCCACGCTCAAAACATGTGCATTTTATGACATCTGCATCAAATCGAATTAAGTCAGTTAAATTTAAAAAGAAGAGAGGCTTCCCTGGTGGTCCAGTGGTTAAGAATCCACCTGCCAATGCAGAGGACATGGGTTTGATCCCCGGTCTGGGAAGATCCCATATGTTGCGGAGCCACTAAGCGCCTGCGCCACAACTACTGAGCCCATGCTCTGAAACAATAGAAGCCACTGCAATGAGAAGAAGCCCTGGCGTTGCAACAAGAGCAGCCCCTGCTTGCTGCAACTCGAGAAAGCCTGCACGCAGTGATGAGACCCAGCACTGCCAAAAATAAATAAATACATCTTTAAAAAAATAGAAGAACCATTTCCTCCGGTTTCAAATTTTATCAGTTCCAACGCTCACCTAACATCCTCCTCTAAGAAGACTACAGAAGCAGCCGGCCTCCCCAGACCCACACTTTCCCCCACACCCAAACCCACATCGACCTCTCCTTCCTCTATGAGCGCGTATGAAAGGCTTACTGCGTGTGCTGTTTCTCAGGAAGCAATGCAGCAAAACTGTTAGGAGCACAGTTTGAGAGGAAAATGATTTGAAATCCAAATCCTGCTTCTATTCACAATGTTTTTGGCAAGAACATAAAGACTCCTGGAGACTGCTGGAGGTTCTCGCAGGTATGAGGCAGTGCCTCCTCCCAAGGGCACATGGCTTCCTGGAATGAGAACTATATTTCCCAGTTTCCTTGCTGCTTGAAAGTGAAAGTGTTAATTGCTCAGTCATGTCTGACTCTTTGCGACCCCATGGACTGTATAGCCTCTGTCCATGGAATTCTCCAGGCAAGAATACTGGAGTGGGTAACATTCCCTTCTCCAGGGGATCTTCCTGATCCAGGGATTAAACCTGGGTCTCCCGCATTGCAGGCAGATTCTTTACCGTCTGAGCCACCAGGGAAGCCTGTGAGTACTCTGTGTGTGTGTGTGTGTTAGTTGCTTAGTCGTGTCCGATGCTTTGCGATACCATGGAATATAGCCCTCCAAGCTCCTCTGTCCACGGAATTCTCCAGGCAAGAACACTGGAGTGGGTAGCCATTCCCTTTTCCAGGGGTGTCTTCCTGACCCAGGGATCAAACCTGGGTCTCCTGCATTGCAGGCAGATTCTTTACCATCTGAGCCACAATTTCCCAGTTTCCTGGATGCTTAAGGTGGCCTTGTTTCACCCCATTGGCCAGAATGCCGTGAGGCCCCTTCCAGGAGCCTCCTTAAGCCACGGTGCTCCTACCCGCTGGATCCTGCCTGCCTTCCTCTCTGTGCCTGGAATTTGTGTGCCACCATAATGGGCCGTGCACCCACACACATCAAGTGATGGGGCCTCTGCACCAGCTACACCACCCAGCTGCCATGCCTCTCAGCCCTGGGCACCCACACCCATCATTTCATGAAAGAGACAAGCATCCCTCTTGCTTGTTTTTGAGTTTCTGTCAGCTTTAACCCAATCCCAGACTTAACTGAAATGAGTACATCTCAGGAAAGCTGTACATTTACGATCTACATTTGCAAAGGCACAAAAAAAGCTCAACAAGCTGCCTAAGGAATTAGAGGCTCAACATGGCTGGAATATGGTGTTTGGGGGGCGAGTGGGGAGCAGCGAGGGAGAAAGGCAGTGGGGAGGTGGATGAGACCACTGGAGCCTGCAGGCTGTTATCCAAAAAGAACTGGGAAACAGCCAAGGAGGTGAAGCCCGGCAGTTGCAGGCTAGCCGGGCATTTTGGACCAATTCTTCCATCTGTTCAGAAACGACTGGTTGCAGGGAGCCCAGTGTGGGAGCAGGGAGGCCACCCCAGAGGCCAGGTGGCCTCAGCCAGGCTGCCCCCATCTTCCACGCACCGTTCAGCTAATGAAAAGTTTCTTTTGCTGGGTCTTAGGGATACTGACATCTGGAGCCCAGATGCCTTCAGAGGCCCCAGCAGAGGAAGGAGCAGGGATGGGAGATGACAGAGGTTGGGGGCAGTGGCAACCGGCCAGCGTGGACCTCACCGCAGGCAGCAGCCACCCCAGCCCCTGCCCATCCGTCCAGTGCTGCTGGTAGGCACAGTCCCGGAGTCCCCGGAGCTTCCAATTTTTCAGGGGAAGCTCAAAAGGTGGATTTTTGTGTAGGAACCTAATTTTCTTTCAGGCGGGCAGACCCTTCCTGTGAACATCAAAGCAAACGTGGCCTCGGGCAGAAGCGGCCTGGCAGGCTGCCAGCGTGTGGCCTCTGAACTGCCTTATCTTCCTTCTCTGGCTTCCTCTCTCCAGGCCCACCACCAACATTTTAAATGGAAATTCTAGGACAGGCACAGGCAGCAGGAGAGGGTTAGCACAGATAACGCTTCTTTCAGATTAACACCACCAGGGTTTCAATCAGCTTGCTGGATGATCTCCGGCCACATTTTCTTTTTTTTTTCTTCTGTGTGGGAACAAGAGAATTTTAGAAAATAAATGCAAGGGAGGAATTGGGATTTCCCTCCAGAATGCTCTGGACCCTTAGGAATCCTGGGGACATGCTGCCCACTCCATTCAAGGCTTGGGCCCCTGCATCGGGGTCTCATCCAGCCTCACCCACTCTCTCACCCTGAGAGTTCATCTTTACTGAGCTTGGTCATTAGCAGCCCTACTTCTCTCCCCCCACATGGCTCCCTGAAAGCAGCTGGCTGGAGATGAGAGATCGGTGTACTTTGTAGATACTTCATAATCTCTGGCAACTGCCTCTGGACCTGCCTGCTCCAGCCTTGATGGATAACCCTCTTCTTCATGACTTATAATAAAACTTAGAAACAATGACTCCTAGGAAATTTTGATCCAGTTTTGCAGACAGATGATGTGGCAATCCAACATTTTATGGAGAAAGAACAGGGATTGAGAGCTATGGCCCACAGGCCATCTCTGGCCCCCCACTTGGCTGTGTAAATAAAGTTTTACTGGAACAAAGTGATGCCCATTTGTTTTTGTGACTCCCTCTGGCTGTTTTCCTGCTGCAATGGCAGAGCTAAGTATTTGCAGTGAGACCCAGAGACCGTATGACCTGCAAAGCCTAAAAGATTTATGATCTGGCCCTTTGTAGGACAAGTTTGTCCAGGTACAGAGAAAAGAATGAGCAGATGTTGAGGGTCTGCTTTGTGCCAAATTACTGTTAGGGACAGCAGGCACATCCGGGCATTTCCTCCTCAAGCATTCTTCAGAGGGAAGATCTGTTATCTCCCATTTTAGTAAAAAGAGGTTCAGTGAAGCCAGCTTGCTCAGGGACCCCATGAGGAGATCTTCCCCTGTGTGTAGAGTCCAAACTAAGCCCAGCCCCCACCCCACACCTGTGAGTCTTGCTGGAGTCGGAACCGCCCCCAGGAAGGCATTTTGGAAATTTGAAAGGGGCAGTTGGGAGCACCACTGGCCTTTAGAGGGTGAGGACCAAGGATGCTGGCTGCCCTGCCACACCCGGCACGTCCTGCAGGGGAAATAACTGTCGTGTCCCTCGTGCAGCACCACCTGTGGTACTGGAGTCACAACATAACAAAAAGTGCCGAAGCAGTTCCGGTGGGTTGTTTTATGTACGAGGCAAAAGCATATGACCACTTCATTATGCTTTTCTTTAGTCACAGAACATTCACTTAAATATGCAATATTATATAAGTTATTTTTCTTTTATTTTATGGTATGGTATTACATTTTTAAAAATTATGTGTATAGGTAAGTTGTTTTATCTATGAATATCAGTTTAGGATAGCAAAGGGGATATTATAAAATAGTTGTTATCAAGACAGAATATGGCCTCTGAGAGTCAAAAATATGCCCCACACGATGGGTCAGATAATTAACACAGTGACCTTGAGCCCGCCAGGCTCCTTTGTCTATGGGCATCCTCCAGGTAAGAATACTGGAGTGGGTTGCCATGCCTTCCTCTGGGGGATCTTCCCGACCCTGGGATCGAACCCAGATCTCCTGCATTGCAGGCGGATTCTTTACCAGCTAAGCTTCTAGGAAGCCCCTTTATGTAAGCTATTTTCCTTTTACTTATTTTATGTTATGGTATTATATTATTTTTTAATTATATGTATATATAAGTTGTTTTATCTATGAATATCATTTTGGGATGACAAAGGGGATATTATAAAATAGTTGTTATTAAAACAGCATATTGAGTGTGAGAGTCACAAATACGCCCCACACGACGGGTCAGGTAACTAACACAGTGGCCTCTCGCTCCATCAGGCTCCATCGTGGCCCGTCCGGCCACCGTTGTGCTGCACCAGTTAGCACCTGCCTCCCTCAGCAGCACCGGGGCCGAGAGCACGGCCCTCCCCTCGCCCTTCGTCATCTGCGAAACGGCACTGCCAGTGCCTCCCTCACCAGTCTGAGTGCGAACGACAGCAGTGAGTGGGTCTCTCCGGGAGGACCCCAGTCACAGACAGCAGGGAGGAGCTGCTTTGGGGATGAACACGGGAGAAGTGAACAACGCATATGACGATCAGGGCTGATTTACTGAGTGACGCCACGGATGGGAGCCTGCCAGGCTCCTCTGTCCATGGGATTTCCCGGGCAAGAACACTGGAGTGGATTGCCATCTCCTTCTCCAAGGGATCTTCCCAGCTGCTCTCTTGAGTGCTATCTGTTGAACAACTATATGTGCCCTAAGCATGGGGGACCCAGCAGTGACCATGGATGGGAAGAGCTCCCACCCTATAGAGCTGACAGAGATAAATCAGTAACACCAACTCAGACTGTGGCCATTTCTACGAAGCAAATAAGCAAAGTGACAGAACAGGAAAGCAGACGGAGGGCGGGGCAGGAGATCTTGGCAGAAAGGGCGAGAGGCCTTTCCGATGGTGACATGAAAGCTGAAGAGTAAAGGAGGTGTGGGCATGTGAAGGGATGGGCCAGAGTATCCAGGTCTGAAGAAAATGAGGTCCTGGGGCGGGAAAGTGCTCGTTTGTTGAGGGCCAGGGTTGTTACGTGTTAGAGAAGAGGGCAGGTGCAGACGACAGCACACGGCCTTGAAGGCCACAGGGAGGAACTGAGCTTTATCCTCAAGCAGCTGGCAGACAGGAGGGGCAGGAAAGAGTAAAAAGATCCTGGGGTGTTCAGAGGACAGTGAGGTCGGCCTTCTGTGAGCACGGAATGTGTCTTGGGAAAATGAGGTGGGAAATGAGGTGAACTCAGGCCACGTAATTCATATTTTATGCTGCCGAACCTAAGATACTACCATATTTCAGCAGCGTGGGGAAGGCAGTATTTCAATATTTCTGAGCCAAGATGGATAGGGGCCACGAGAGCCTGGAGTCAGGCAGGCTGGGGAGAAGCTTCTATTAGATCAACTGCATGAACTGATGGAGAGCTGGGTGGGGGCGCTGGCAAACAGGATGCAAGGCCAGCCGGGAGCAGAGCGTGAAGACAGACGTGCGGTGAAGGACGCGGAGGAACTCAAACCAGGGGGCAGACGCGATCACACCGCGCAGGGGAAGGTCCCAGATGCCCGGGCAGGGGATGGGAGACAGACTCTAACACATCTGGAAACAGAGACCCTCACGTCTCCTTTGGTAACCAAATGCATGCATCCACCCACATGCTAAGGAAACTTAAGGCACGTTGGGATGAAATAAAGATTTTTTTTTTTAATCTCCCAATTACTTGGAAGCATCCTTTGGTGCGACAGAGGCAACCCTGGATGGAAATGTTTCCTGACATGTTGTGAAATGTGATTTAAAATCCTGGGCAATTCCTTTCTCCAGGTAAAACCTTTGCGCAAGGACCGCGATGCTAGACGCCTCTGTGGGCTGCTCCCCTCCTCCCACGAGGACTGGCTCTGGGGCTGCCCCACACCTCCTCCTCTCTGTCCCCCTCTCAGCTGACGACCTTAGTCACCATTTAGACCCGTCTGCCATCCTACTTCTCTGCTACCCCTTTACAGATAAACACCTGGACAAAGCTGCCTGTATTGGCTGCTTCCTCTTCCACCCTCCCCGTCTCTTGAGCCCGCTCCACTCAGGTTCCCCTTCCCAGCATCACGGAGGCAGCTTTTGTGTGGGCCTTCATGTAACCAACCCCACTCCATCAGCACAGGGGAACACTCGTCTCTCTTGAAATCCTGGAGGACGTTTTGCTAAGGGAAATAAGCTGGACGCAGAAGGACAGACACCGCATGGGCTCACTGACACGCAGTATGTAAAACAGCAGGACTCACAGAAGCATGGAGCGGAAACGCGCCTGGGTGGGGGAGGTGAGTAAATGGGGGGATGCTGGTTGGAGGGTATAAACTGCAGTTACCCGGGATGAACACCTTCTGGGGGTCTAACGTATAGCATGGAGACCATAGTTAATGGTACTCCACCATCTCCTTGAAATTTGCTAAAAGAGTGGATCTTAAAGCGATCTCATCCCACCCACACACACACATTAGTAACTATGTGAAGTGATGGATGTGTTAATTAGCTTGATTGTGGTTATCATTTCACAAGATATACATACATCAAAACAACCAGTTGCACATCTTAAACATGTAATCTTCATTTGTCAGTTACATTTCAGTAAAGGTTAACAAATAAAAGCAAGTATATGCTGGACTGAAGTGTCTCCTCTAAATTCATGTCAAAGCCCTGATCCTCGATGAGACCATATTTGCTTAAAGAAGGTCCTAAGTTGTTGTTCTTCGGTCACTAAGTTGTGTCCAACTCTCTGCGATCCCAGGGACTGCAGCACAATAGGCTTCCCTGTCCTTCACTATCTCCCGGAGCTTGTTCAAACTTATGTTCATTGAGTCAGTGATGGCATACGACCGTCTCGTCCTCTGTCACCCCCTTCTCCTCCTGCCCTCCGTCTTTTGCAGCATCAGGATCTTTTCCAGTGAGTGGGTTCTTCGCATCAGATATCCAAAGTATTGGAGCTTTGGCTTCAGCAAAGTCCTTCCGATGAATACTCAGGGTTGATTGCCTGTAGGGTTGACTGATTTGATCTTCTTTCTGTCCAAGGGACTCTCAAGACTCTCCTCCAGCACCACAGTTTGAAAGCGTCAATTCTTCAGCACTCAGCCTTCTTTATGGTCCATACATAAAGAAGTCTGTACATGACTACAAGAAAAACCAAAGCTTTGACTATACGGACATTTGTCAGCAAAGTTATATCTCCGCTTTTTAATATGATGTCATAGCTTTTCTTCCAAGGAGCATGAAATTTTAATTTCATTTAATTTTTTGAAATTGAAATTAAAAGGTCATAAGGGTGGGGCCCTAATCCCAAAGGGTTTGTGTCCTTATAGGAAGAGAAAGAGACACCAGAGCTCTCTCTCCGCCCACATAAAGACATAGAAAGGAGGGGGCTGAATGCAAATCAGAGGAGGATTCTCATGAAAACTCGACCAGTTGATAGCCTGACCTCAGACATCCAGCCTCCAAAACTGTGAGAAAATAAATGTTGTAGTTTAAGCCCCCCAGACTCTGCTATTTTGTTATGGCAGCTGAGCTGAATAGGATGGGTGCCCCCAGAGGGCTATGAACTGGCAAAAAAAGAAAAAGCCTCAGAAGCCAGGAGTGCTCAGTCAGGGCTCTAGATGAAAGGATTCTTCAAGTCAAAAACATTAAGTGCTTGTCAAAGTTAAGTGATTATTAGAATCAAATGATGCCAAGTACAGTGTTTCAACAACCTCAAACCAGTGGGACCCAGGGCCAAAGGTCTTTCTGATGAGCATGTGAAGGGTGAGGTGGACCATTTCCATTTACAGAGTATGTCCTGCATGCACAGCACATCAACAGTGACAATTACACCCATTATACAGATGAGGAAACTGAGGCGATACAAAGAGAAGAGAAGCCATTTGCCCGAGATTAGGCGCTTTGGAAGACGAGGAGGGGGAGTGACAAGTGGGGTTAGTTGCAGCCTCTGTCCCTGAGGAGGTTCCTGGCAATCCCCCAACAGTCACACCCCATTCAGGCCCAGCCTGAGCTCCCGCAGGAAAAACAGGAGTCGAAAGAATACGATTCAAGTCCTGGGACCGCTCACTGCTTGTTTGCCGCGTGACTCTGAGCAAGCTGCCTTGTGTCTCTCAATCTCAGTTTGATTTGTAAAATGTGATGCTAACAGGGGCTCTGCTTCCCTCATCAAGGGGGCTCCGACAGTCCAGGGAGACGATGCAAATGAGGAACACTTCACTTACTACCAAGTGGAAGAATACGACTGTTTCAATAGTGGCCGTATCTGAACCCACAATACCAGGTATGCCACCTGACGTCCTGTAAAGTCTTGCCACTGGGAATTCCCCCAACACCTGAGCTTTCTTCCTTCTGCAAGTCTGACCACACTGAAGAGGCAGAGCACAGGTTACCTCGGCCCCTACTCCTCTCCAGATAAATCTCCAAGAGTCTCCTTTCACCCCACCGCCCCCCAAGTCAACCTCCGTGGAATTCCATCTTCTGAAAAAAAGCAAACAGATCACTTAATACTAGAAAACCAGCAGCTGGGGGCAGCCAGACTGTTCTCCATTTCTTTTTTTTTAAAGGTCTTTTAGGAGACAATTAACAAAGGCTAAGATGGAAGGAGGAGACAGAACAGAGAGCCCCAAGACTTTTCTAGGTTTTCTCAACAGACTCGTGGTGACTTAGAACAAGTGCAAGACCTGGATGCCCAGGAGATGTGATGAATGACGATGATGTGAGGTTTTAAGTTTTTGTTTTTAACCATTAAGATCTCACCTGTGCCCACAGGGCTTGGCATATAGCAATTGCGTTAACATCCCCCTGGGACAGGGCACTGAATGATTTAGTAAGTAGCTAAATCTTCACAGGCTTCCCCAGTGGCTCAAAGGTAAAGAATCCATCTGCAATGCAGAAGTCCCAGGAGGTGGGGGTTCGATCCCTGGGTTGGGAAGATCCGCTGTAGGAGGGCATGGCAACCCACGCCCTTGTATTCTTGCCTGGAGAATCCCATGGACAGAGGAGTCTGGGGGGCTATGGTGCATAGGGTTGCAAATACTCAGACATGAGTGAAGCAGCTTAGCACGCATGGAAACCTTCCCACCAAAGTTGGCCATTTGCTACTGGGTACAGACTATGCTACAGAACACTGGTCTCAGCCCATCATGACAAAGAACAGGGTTCACTGAGCACCTGGTGGGTCTCAGTGCCATTCTCAGTGGTCAGCATGCATCATCACAGTGCATGATCAGCATGCGTCATCACAGGGCGTGATCAGCATGCGTCATCACAGTGCATGATCAGCATGCGTCATCACAGTGCATGAGCAGCATGCATCATCACAGTGCATGAGCAGCATGCATTACTGTGTGTGTGAGCTTAGTTGCTCCCTCACGTCCGATTCTTTGTGGCCCCGTGGACTGTAGCCCGCCAGGCTCCTCTGTCCATGGAATTTTCCAGGCAAGAATACTGGAGTGGGCTGCCATTCCCTACTCCAGGAGATCTTCCCAACCCAGGGATCCAATTATTTTCTTTAACTCTCACCAGTTTGCCTTTCAGGTAGGGATATCTCCATCTTATTGATGGGGAAACTGAGGCTTGGAGAGGCACAGTCAGATGGGGCCCAAGGGCACACACTCACCACTGACTTAGTGGCATCATTTGCTTCCAAAAGCCACAGTGCCACTCAGACTCCTAAGTCCTCTCTGGGACAGGCAGGCAAAGCGAATGCAGGCCTGGTGGGGACTGGGGGGCTGGCAACACACAATCCCCTAACGGGAGGTGCTCACAACACATGGAGGACAGATACTTGTAACATGTGCATCAGGCCAGTGGAAGTAGCCGCCTCTAAGTCCACATGCTGGGGGCTTCCCTGGTGGCTCTGTGATAAAGCATCTGCCTGCCAATGCAGGAGACACGAGTTCCATCCCTGATCCAGGAAGATCCCACATGCCGCGGGGTAACTCAGCCTGTGGGCCACACCTACCGAGCCTGTGCTCTCGAGTCCGGGAACCGCAACTACTGAGCCCATGTGTTGCAACTCCTGAAGCTTCATCACCCAGAGCCCGTGCTCCCCAACTGCAGAAGCCACCGTGATGAGAAGCTGGAGCATCAGAGCAAGAGAGCAGCCCCTGCTCACCGCAACTAGAGAAAAGCACAGCAGCAACAAGGACCCGGCGCAGCCAAACACACGTGAGATAATAGGTGTTTTTAAAAGGCCACATGCTGTATGATTCAATTTTACGACATCCTACCAAGGCAAAGCTACAGGGACAGAAAACAGACGAGTGGGTGCCGGGAGCCGAGGGTGGGGAGGGTTTGACCGAGAAGAGGCAGCAGGGGAAACGTGTTGATGGGGGGATGGAGAAGCTCGGGGTCTCGGCTGTGGTGCGGGTCACACTACTCGGTGTTTGTCAAAGCTCCCAGAGCCTAAAACAGGCGACTCTTCAGATCAGATCAGTCAGATCAGTCGCTTAGTCGTGTCTGACTCTTTTCGACCCTATGAATCGAAGCACACCAGGCCTCCCTGTCCATCACCAACTCCCAGAGTTCACTCAGATTCACGTCCATCAAGTCAGTGATGCCATCCAATCATCTCATCCTCTGTCGTCCCCTTCTCCTCCTGCCCCCTCCCAGCATCAGAGTCTTTTCCAATGAGTCAACTCTTCGCATGAGGTGGCCAAAGTACTGGAGTTTCAGCTTTAGCATCAGTCCTTCCAAAGAAATCCCAGGGCTGATCTCCTTCAGAATGGACTGGTTGGATCTCCTTGCAGTCCAAGGGACTCTCGAGAGTCTTCTCCAACAACACAGTTCAAAAGCATCAATTCTTCGGCGCTCAGCCTTCTGCACAGTCCAACTCTCACATCCATACATGACCACAGGAAAAACCATAGCCTTGACTAGACGGACCTTTGTTGGCAAAGTAATGTCTCTGCTTTTGAATATGCTATCTAAGTTGGTCATAACTTTCCTTCCAAGGAGCAAGCGTCTTTTAATTTCATGGCTGCAATCACCATCTGCAGTGATTTTGGAGCCCAGAAAAATAAAGTCTGACACTGTTTCCACTGTTTCCCCATCTATTTCCCATGAAGTGATGGGACCGGATGCCATGATCTTCGTTTTCTGAATGTTGAGCTTTAAGCCAACTTTTTCACTCTCCACTTTCACTTTCATCAAGAGGCTTTTAAGTTCCTCTTCACTTTCTGCCATAAGGGTGGTGTCATCTGCATATCTGAGGTTATTGATATTTCTCTCGGCAATCTTGATTCCAGCTTGTGTTTCTTCCAGTCCAGCGTTTCTCATGATGTACTCTGCATATAAGTTAAATAAGTAGGGTGACAATATACAGCCTTGACGAACTCCTTTTCCTATTTGGAACCAGTCTGTTGTTCCATGTCCAATTCTAACTGTTGCTTCCTGACCTGCATACAGATTTCTCAAGAGGCAGATCAGGTGGTCTGGTATTCCCATCTCTTTCAGAATTTTCCACAGTTTATTGTGATCCACACAGTCAAAGGCTTTGGCATAGTCAATAAAGCAGAAATAGATGTTTTTCTGGAACTCTCTTGCTTTTTCCATGATCCAGAGGATGTTGGCAATTTGATCTCTGGTTCCTCTGCCTTTTCTAAAACCAGCTTGAACATCAGGAAGTTCACGGTTCACGTACTGCTGAAGCCTGGCTTGGAGAATTTTGAGCATTACTTTACTAGTGTGTGAGATGAGTGCAATTGTGTGGTAGTTTGAGCATTCTTTGGCATTGCCTTTCTTTGGGATCGGAATGAAAACTGACTTTTCCAGTCCTGTGGCCACTGCTGAGTTTTCCAAATTTGTTGGCATGTTGACTGCAGCACTTTCACAGCATCATCTTTCAGGATTTGGAATAGCTCAACTGGAATTCTATCACCTCCACTAGCTTTGTTCATAATGATGCTTTCTAAGGCCCACTTGACTTCACGTTCCAGGATGTCTGGCTCTAGGTGAGTGATCACACCATCGTGATTATCTGGGTCATGAAGATCTTTTTTGTACAGTTCTTCTGTGTATTCTTGCCACCTCTTCTTAATATCTTCTGCTTCTGTTAGGTCCATACCATTTCTGTCCTTTATCGAGCCCATCTTTGCATGAAATGTTCCTTTGGTATCTCTGATTTTCTTGAAGAGATCGCTAGTCTTTCCCATTCTGTTGTTTTCCTCTATTTCTTTGCACTGATTGCTGAAGAAGGCTTTCTTATCTCTTCTTGCTATTATTTGGAACTCTGCATTCAGATGTTTATATCTTTCCTTTTCTCCTTTGCTTTTCGCTTCTCTTCTTTTCACAGCTATTTGTAAGGCCTCCCCAGACAGCCATTTTGCTTTTTTGCATTTCTTTTCCATGGGGATGGTCTTGATCCCTGTCTCCTGTACAATGTCACGAACCTCATTCCATAGTTCATCAGGCATTCTATCTATCAGATCTAGGCCCTTAAATCTATTTCTCACTTCCACTGTATAATCATAAGGGATTTGATTTAGGTCATACCTGAATGGGCTAGTGGTTTTCCCTACTTTCTTCAATTTAAGTCTGAATTTGGCAATAAGGAGTTCATGGTCTGAGCCACAGTCAGCTTCTGGTCTTGTTTTTGCTGACTGTATAGAGCTTCTCCATCTTTGGCTGCAAAGAATATAATCAATCTGATTTTGGTGTTGACCATCTGATGATGTCCATGTATAGAGTCTTCTCTTGTGTTGTTGGAAGAGGGTGTTTGCTATGACCAGTGCATTCTCTTGGCAAAACTGTATTAGCCTTTGCCCTGCTTCATTCCGTATTCCAAGACCAAATTTGCCTGTTACTCCAGGAGTTTCTTGACTTCCTACTTTTGCATTCCAGTCCCCTATAATGAAAAGGACATCTTTTTTGGGTGTTAGTTCTAAAAGGTCTTGTAGGTCTTCATAGAACTGTTCAACATCAGCTTCTTCAGCATTACTGGTTGGGTCATAGACTTGGATTACTGTGATACTGAATGGTTTGCCTTGGAAATGAACAGAGATCATTCTGTCATTTTTGAGTAAATCACACCTTAAACAAAATGGAAAAAACCAACAACAACAAATCTGTGGGCCGGAGTTGAGTGGCAGGCTGCCTTTTTGTGAGCTCTCCCCTATGCTGCACTGGAAAACCAGAACGGCCAGCTTCCACGTGACACACACATGGATGATTGTTCAGACTGGTCCTTGCGTGTGGCTGGCAAAGGAAGAGATGAGGCAAAGGAATCACTGGCTGGGCCTTGAACTTCACCCTGTTCCTCCACTCACTTGTAGGGTGACCCTGGGCAAGTAGCCTCTCTTCTCTGAGCTTCAGTTCTCTCTTAAACTGAGGAGATGATACCTTTCCTAACACTGTTGCTGCCAAAACTAGACAAGATTCTCAAAGTGACGCTGCCGCACACAGCTTCCTGGCTCAATGGAGTCTCCCATCCTTTCATCCCTCATGGCCTCCAAGGACTCACATGGGTCCAGCCATGGTTCCCTTTGGTGGCCAGATTTCCCAAGGGTCCTGGGTCACCCTTAGCCCATGGACCAAGCCCACTGGGGAAAAACAGACTGTGACTTGCTTCTTCTCCAGCAAGCACCCTGAAGTGTCCACCCATACACACCAGGATGGGAACCCTTAGCCCATGCCCCCGCCGCCACAGTATTACAGGTGAGTTTTTCAGAGCAGCTGGGTATGGCATAACCAGGAAGACAGAGCAGCATAGTGGTTAAGAGTGGGGGCTCTGGGTCCAAGTCTTGGTTCTGCCACGTCTTTACCAGAAGATGTTGAGTAAATCACTTCAGCTCCTACCTGCTGCTTCCAGACCTAATCTCGATGATCATCACTCTCCCCGGTAATCCGTCTCCTGATGACTATTTTGTAAGGAGTAAATAAAATAAAGTTCTCAGTGAGGTACCTAGGGCTTAATAGATGTGTGATAAATTGCCACTATCATTATATCATTAGTGTTACTATTGTTGAAAGATCACGCCTCAGAGGCCGCCGAGTAGGAACAGACACGCACAGATGGGACAGTGGATTCCCGAATCCAAAATGCCACAAACGCTCTTACTGCAGAAACTAAAATTGTCTGGGCCCCATGGTCTCAGACATGAACCAAAAGAGACCAAGAAGACTCTTTAAACATCCAGAAAATATTAAACCCTGATCTATCCAGAAGCCAAAGAACAAACCTTTGGAAACAGACCGAAGCGCAAAGCGCTCACAAGAGGCCACAGAGTGAGCCTGCAATGGAACCCAAAAGGATCCAGCCCCCAGCTCCTCCCAGATTGCCAAAGCAGACCACCACCCCCATTCATGAAGCCCACAGTCAGACAAGGGCGGATAATGAAGCACTAGCAGGAAGGAACTTGGAGAGAAGAATCAGGTCCTCAACTACGCTGACTGCCAGAAAGGCATGTTTCCGCTTCTCTCTCCAATCATTCAGTGTTCTGCCCCACCGGACGTCCAGCAGGAGCCAGTCAAGGCAACAGAACCATGACAGCGCCTTTTCTTGCTGGGACACTTTGCAAAGTTGGAGAGAAGTTTGCAGGGTCCTTCATGGGGTCGGGACACGGGATGGTTTGGGTCCTGCTACTCCGAGGCTGGCTTTTCCCCTCCTGGACCAGAAGAGGGGTGGCTGTTGCCCTCTGCACGCTCCTCCTCCTTCGCTGCTGAAGTTATTTCCGTCTTAGCAATCGCTGAGCATCTAGCATTGCTCACGCACACGCGCACACACAGGCACACACAAGGAGGGAGAAGGCAAGAGGCAGACAGGACAGTGACGGAGAGGGGCTCTGGCCGGTGCTCCCCGCATCTGTCATGGTCAGGTGGGAAGAAGAGAGACGGTTTGGTTTGAAGCCATCGTCCTCTCTCCCTGACCGTCTGAACCCGCCCCTGCCTTTTCTTTCTTGCCCAGCAACCCCGGGATGAGCTGAGCTCAGCTTTCCTTGGACATCTCCTCTGTCCTTTCATCTTGGTCCTGCGCCCATCATCCAAACTCCACCCCAGAGCCTCCTCCTCTGAGAAGTCCTATTGGACTCTTTTACTGCTGCTGCTGCTGCTAAGTCGCTTCAGTCGTGTCCAACTCTGTGTGACCCCATAGACGGCAGCCCACCAGGCTCTGCCGTCCCTGGGATTCTCCAGGCAAGAACACTGGAGTGGGTTGCCATTTCCTTCTCCAATGCATGAAAGTGAAAAGTGAAAATGAAGTCACTCAGTTGTGTCCAAATCTTAGCGACCCCATGGACTGCAGCCTACCAGGCTCCTCGGTTCATGGGACTTTCCAGGCAAGAGTACTGGAGTGGGGTGCCATCACCTTCTCCGGACCCTTTCACTACTGATCTCATCTAAAAAATAATTTAAGGAATTTTTAAAAATCATATTACAGTGGCAGGAGCTCTGTTTAAAGCAGCAAACAACACACATCCCTGCCAATAAGGTGCCTTCTGCAATCTGGGTACCCCTGGGTGCAGCCCCTCCCCTCAGGGGGCCTGATGGTGTCTGCATCATGGGGTCTTTGCAGGTGAGCAGGAGAGTCAGAGAGATCGCTCTGCTTCCTCCCACCTGTGCAACCGTGAGCAGTCACTTAGGTTCCCTGACCCTCTCTTCCTTCCTGAAAATGGGGTAATAGTATACACCTGGGCTTCCCTGATGGCCCAGACGGTAAAGAATCTGCTTGCAACACAGGAGACCCAGCTTTGATCCCCAGGTCAGGAAGATCCCCTGAAGGAGGGAATGGCTACCCACTCCAGTGTTCTTGCCTGGAGATTCCTAGAGCAGCCTGGTGGGCTGCAGTCCATGGGGTCACAAAGAGTCGGACACAACTTGGCGACCAATGCTTACTTATTGAATATATATATATATACCTACCAGGTATGAGGCAGGTCAAGTGTTTAAAATCCTGCCTGATATATTGCAAGTGTTCAACAATAAGTTATACTTTTATTATTAAGTTTCAGTGTATTATTAAATGATTCTTTTCATTTACATTGTCAACTCCTTATCAGCACCAGTCTCCCATGCTCCCTGTGAGCAAAGGACAGAGGAGTTCCTTAGTTCCGTGAGGAACTCCGTGTTTGGTGATGGTGGATAAAGTTGTTCCAGTTTAAAAGATTAATAGCTGCAAACATTTTCCTAACCGTAGCAGCCAGCCTTTTTTGATGTGGGTCAGTTTATTGGTGGCTTTTTTGGGTAGGCAGCATGTCACCCAGCCCTCAAAGCCGTCCTGGGCGTTTGGTCCTGGCTCTCTCCCTTCCTCAACCTCAACTGGCTGGGCCTCTCATGCTTCTGGAGCGTTCACAGCTTGCTCCCCCAAGTCCTTAAGAGGTTAGGACCGTGGAGTCAGGCAGACCTGGTCAGAATCCGGGTCTAGTTGTATTTATTTATTTAGCTGCCCCAGGTCTTAGTTGCAGCAGGTGCGATCTTTCGTTGCCACATGTGAACTCTTAGCTGCAGCCTGGGGGATCTAGTTCCCTGACCGGGGATCAAACCCGGGGCCCCCTGCACTGGGAGAGCAGAGTCTCAGCCACTGGACTGCCAGGAACGCCCCACCAGGCCTCATTCTCTACTACCTGCGAACAAATCAGATTATCTTTACTGGGCTGTCCAAATGTCTTCTCCAAAGGTCACTGGAGACTGAACATCTTAATGCACGGGGGAGGCCTTGTTTGCAGCAGACGCGGTAACTGCTAACTGCCTGCCACCATCATTGCCCGTGTGGGCAGTGGCAGCAGCGTTAAGACTGTGCCTTAGAGAGAATCCGAGTCTGCGTGTTGACATGGGCCCTGATTTGTGTGAATTTGGGAAGTTCTGACATAAAAAGCCAGGTTGCAAACTCTAACGCCTGCAGTGGATAAAGGCAGCTAGAAAGAATTAACCAACCCGCCAGGGGGGCTTCGAACATATTAACAGTTCCCTCTGATTGGACTAGTGGCAGGCACCTGACCTACAGCCGGAAAACCCATTGGCTGTCCATGAGCCAATCAGATAGGGTCTGTTTTCAAATGCAGGGGTGGAGAGAGGTACTCCTGATGGAACCCAGGTGGGCTTTGGGTTGAGATGACTAGATTTGGTTCTGGGCTTCCCCACAGTCTGAGGAACTGAGCCTAAGGGGCAGAAAGAGAGGTGGGCAACCACGTGATTCCAGGCAGAGAGGGACCTCCAGTCCAGGGATGGGAACATCCAATCCGTAGGAATGTCCCTCTGGCCCATTCAATCAATCCCTCCAAAGTCTTCAAAACTCCCTTCAGGCCTGAGGAGGCGGGGATTAAATAAATCCTTTCAATAGAAAATTATGCAGTGTTTAAAGTAAATGAGGACGATCGACATGAACTGACACGGAAGGATTTAAAAGACATATTAAAAGTGAAAAGCAAGCTATTAATCCATATACATAGCATGATCCCACTTTCAGCTTTGAAAATGTATTTAAAGCAATGAACTACATATGGCACTAAGAATAAATCTCGAAATCTAATGTTGAGTGAAAAAGAAACAGAACAAGGTTTATAAATTAAAAGCACATTCACACTAAAACCATGCTAAATATTTTACAATATATACATGCCTCCAAGTACATAAATCACATCCATGATACCCACGCCAGGGATGGGGGTGGCAGTGAGCTTTGCATGGTAAATGATGGCAGCCTTTGTGGCTGGCAGAATTTTAAGGCAGCCTTGGTGAGTCCTGCCTTTGTGTGATCCCCTCCCCTTGAGTGCCAGCAGGACCTGTAACTTGCTTCCAGCCAACAGAATATGGCAAAGGTGATGGGCGAGTACCTCCTCTAATTAGAATTCAGTACAAAATACAGCAACGGTGACTCCCTGACAATGACATGTTACATAAGATTCCAGCTCAGCAAATGAGAGTGAAATGCTCCTGCTGGCCTGGAAGACATAAGCTGCCATGCTGTGACTGCCCTGCCACAGGTCATGAGAGGACTTGGCAAGGAGCCACAGAGGCCTCTAGGGACTGATAGTGACCTCTTGACACCAAGGAAGCGGGCACCTCAGTCCTGCTACCGCAAGGAACCAAATTCTGCCCAACAGCCACATGCATTTGGAAGTGAGTCCCAAGCCCAAGAAAGCCATGCATCCTGCTGACACTCCAAATCCAGCCTCGTGAGTCACTGAGCAGAGAACCCAGTTAAGCTATGCCAAACTTCTGACCCTACACAAATTGGGCTCATGAAATTACACTGAGTTAGGGCTTCCCAGGTGGCACTAGTGGTAAAGAAGCCCCTGCAATGCAGGAGGCTCTCCTGGAGAAAGGAATGGCAGCCCTCCCCAGTATTCTTGCCTGGAGGATCCCATGGACAGAGGAGCCTGGCGGACTACAGTCCATAGGGTCCCAAAGAGTCAGACGTGACTGCAGCGACTCAGCACACACACACACAAGCTAAATTTGTGGTCATTTGTTACACAGCAGTACATAATTAATATGACATTTAATTAATAATACATAATTATTATGACATTTAATTATGGGAAACAGGGAATATGACTACTCCAACTGCCTGCCCCTGAGGTAAAAGAGTAAATAAAATTAAATGTATCTTGAAAGTGAAAGTTGCTCAGTCACGTCCAACTCTTTGTGACCCCATAGGCTGTAACAGTTCAGTTCAGTTGCTCAGTTGTGTCGGACTCTTTGAGACCCCATGGACTGCAGCACGCCAGGCCTCCCCGTCCATCACCAACTCCTGGAGCTTACTCAAACTCATGTCCATTGAATCAGTGATGTCATCCAACCATCTCATCCTCTGTCATCCCCTTCTCCTCCCGCCTTCAATCATTCCCAGCATCAGGGTTTTTCAAATGAGTCGATTCTTCTTCACATCAGGTAGCCAAAGTATTAGAGTTTCAGCTTCAGCATCAGTCCTTCCAATGAATATTCAGGGCTGATTTCCTTTAGGACGGACTGGTTGGATCTCTTCTGTCCAAGGGACTCTCAAGAGTCTTCTCCAACACCACAGTTCAAAAGCATCAATTCTTCGGTGCTCAGCTTTCTTCACAGTCCAACTCTCACATCCATACATGACTACTGGAAAAACCATAGCTTGGACTGAATGGACCTTTGTCAGCAAAGTAATGTCTCTGCTTTTTAATATGCTGCCTAGGTTGGTCATAACTTTTCTTCCAAGGAGCAAACGTCTTTTAATTTCATGGCTGTAGTCACCATCTGCAGTGATTTTGGAGCCCAGAAAAAGAAAGTCTCTCACTGTTTCCATTGTTTCCCCATCTATTTGCCATGAAGTGATGGGACTGGATACCATGTTCTTAGTTTTCTGAATGCTGAGTTTTAAGCCAACTATTTCACTCTCCTCTTTCACTTTCATCAAGAGGCTCTTTAGTTCTTTGCTTTCTGCCATAAGGGTGGTGAGTGTCATCTGCACATCTGAGGTTATCGATATTTCTCTATAGTCCAGGGAATTCTCCAGGTCCGAACACTGGAGTGGGTGGCCCATCCCTTCTCTAGTGGAACTTTCCGGCCCAGGACTGAACTGGGGTCTCCTGCATTGCAGGCAAATTCTTTACCAACTGAGCCATGAAAAAATATTCTTAATCTTTTGTTTTGCTTTTGGGGGTTCTTTTGGCTGTGCTGCACAGCTTGTAAGATTTTAGTTCCCGGACCAGGGATTAAACCTGGATCCTCAGCAGTGAACATGCAGTCTTAATCACTGGACGGCCAGGAAATTCCCTAAATGTTTTATTTGACAATTATGCCTCAGAGAAGGTGAGGTTTGGTGCAGGGGACCAGTTTCAAACACAGAAAGAAGACAATGATGTTCTAAGAAACATTAGCACCAAGAAATCATATCACAATCTTTCTTAATGAACATGGTAAGTCACATACTAGCCAACTGTTGACTAAAAATGATGCCTCAGAAAGAAAGCAAAAAATAGGACAAGCCATTGTGTTTTTTCCTTTCAGTTCTTCCTTACTCATCTTTAAAAAAAAAAAGAAAGGAAAAAAAAAAAAGTAGAGCAGGAGGATGTGCACGTATCCAGAAGTGAAATAAAAGCAGTTGAGTTAGTTCTGTCCATTCTTCTGGCAAGAATGAAATATCTAGTCCTGCAAACACTATAAAATACAAATCGCGTCGTTTCAGAGTTTCCACATATGAGCTAAATGTTTATATTTGCATTCTAAGTAGGCATTGCACGATATAAAGATGAACCATAAAATTCATGCTAATTTAAATTTTGCTTTACTTAGAATGACATTCAATAGCAAGTACAAAACACGATGACAAGTTGAGAGAGATCACAGGGGAAAAAAAGGAATGAGCTTTATACTTTAGTATCTTTAATGACACTTTTCCCCCTGCTTTTTGAACTAGGGCCTTACAATTTTTATTTCACACTGAATCCTGCAGATTGTGTAGAAATGCAACAAAGTGCTGTGTCAGGTGTAGCTGGCACAGGGAGGCGAACCTGTACTCTTCAAGCGTCTCTGAGATGGACGACCTTTATCCTAGCTCCACTCCTAGTGCCTGGGCACCAATCCACGTGGGGCAGGATCTTCCCTACAAGAGAAGGTCCTCTCTACAGGAGGCTCTTCCACCGTCCCCCTCCGGCAAATCCCCGTAGGCAAAGAGTTCCTTCCAGTGCTCCAGGACTTAGGACACCTTCTGGTCAACTGGTACCGAGACCGCCCCCTTCTCTAAACTCCCTGAGCCCCGAGCTTTCACCCTGCTCTGATCTCAGACATTCCCTCTGCAAACTGCTGTGACAGGGATGGTTCCTGGTGCATTTTTTAAAAGTCATAACTGAAAGCTGGACGGTGATACCTGCCAAGTCCATCGAGGAGCCTGGGGAGGAGGCTGGAGTGTCACGACACCATGGTGTCAGCTTCCAGCCGTCCGCGTGTCCGTTATCAGCTGTCTTCCTGGCTGGGACGTGCTCCAGCAGCTGTCTGCGGCTCGCCTCCCCTGAAGAGACTAAGGCCAGGGAGATCCCATGCCCAGTCTCGTCCCTGGATGTTACTTTCCCCCTCGGGTGCAAAGCGGCTCCCGTCGCCTCCCTCCCCCACCTGTCTCCCTGCACTGAGGAACGACGTGCTTTGTATTCTTGTGTCCTCTTCAAGCTGAGGCTTTGGCCCTTCTAATCTCACCCCCCAGAGCGGCACTGTTTTGTTACGCGCCTACAGCCAGGCTCCTTTCCCCTTCCCCTGGCATTCTCGTTTGCCCCCAAACTCAGCATCAAGCTCCGGAGTGGGCCAGCCTGCTTGACGTTGCTACCTTCAGACCTGTCTTCCTGCACACGCCTCCTGAGGACCACGCGCCCGCGCACACATGCGCACGAGCCTGCACACGCACCAGGTTTTGTATTGGTCACCACAGCTGTGAGCGGCCGGGTGCTTGGCTCCTCTACACACATGGTCTCGTTTGACCCTGTGAGGGGAGGGGTTATCCTCCACCCCACTGTCACAAGAGACCCAACTGAGGTACAGAGAGGGGAGGAAGTGACGTTTCCTCGTGAGAGACTGACCCTCTGACCCCAAAGTCCACGCTCTTCCCACCTGGCGCGGATCTGGAGGACAGACGCGAACGCGGACGGAGCATCCTCTGTGCGCCAGGACTGCGACCTCATTAACAGCGTCTCCTTCGTCATTACGTGTTCTCCTGTTCTGATCTCACTCTTTACATCCACTAGGGAAGCTTCCCTGATGGCTGAGTCGGTAAAGAATCTGCTTGCAATGCAGGAGACCAGAGTTCGATCCCTGGGTTAGGAAGATTCCCTGGAGAAGGACATAGCAACCCACTCCAGTATGTTTGCCTGAAGAATCCCATGGACAGAGGAGCCTGGCAGGCTACATACAGTCCATGGGGTCACAAGAGTCGAACACAACTTAGCAACTAAACCACAACCATTGACTAGGTTCAGATTGAAGGATTTCTCCCTCTGGTTAGATTTTCCTTCTCATCCTATATTTGAAGTGAATCATCTCCAGCACATTCCCAAACCTGGAAATACATTGGGATCATTCAGGAGGTCCTCTCACCCCAATAGGGGTCCCTGGAGCCCCAGACCCACTAAGTGGAGACCCCTGGTGATGAGCCCAGCAATCTACATTTTAAAGCATATCCATGACACTGTCGCAGCCAGTGCACTTGGGAATCCCTGAATCCTTTACTGGTGTTACCTAAACTTCATTATAAAAGCAGAGACATTACTTTGCCAACAAAGGTCCATCTAGTCAAAGCTATGGTTTTTCCAGTAGTCATGTATGGATGTGCGAGTTGGACCATAAAGAAGACTGAGGAATCCCATCCCCTCCACACTTCCAGGAGAGAGAGAGAAAAGAGAGAAATAGCTAGTTTGGATAGAAAACTGCCTGGAAACACAATGCCCAGATATTTCTTTTCCCCAAGTGCCCTTACTATTTGACTTTTAACCAAGAATATCTAACCCCTCTTAGAATATATAATCAGCATGCACAAGGCTCTGGGTCTACAGCTGAGGACCATCACACAGCAATTCAAGAATCATGCAATCGTTAGAAAGGACTTTCCTTCAGCTTTTTACTTTCATTCAAAATACCAAACTGGTCCAGGCTGTAAGAAATATTTCATCCCCAAGATACAAACATCTTTTCTCTTCCAGATCACAAAAGAGGGAATATCAAAACCCAAACACCATGCTTCCCTAAATCTGCAATTAATTTCTTGAGAGTCCCTTGGACTGCAAGGAGATCAAACCAGTCAATTCTGAAGGAAATCAACCCTGAATATTCATTGGAAGGACTGATGCTGAAGCTGAAGCTCCAATACTTTGGCCACCTGATGCAAAGAGCTGACTCATTGAAAGAGACTTTGATGCTGGGAAAGACTGAGGGCAGGAGGAGAAGGGGGCGACAGAGGATGAGATGGTTGGATGGCATCACTGACTCAACAGACACGAGTCTGAGCAAACTCAGGAGATAGTGAAGGGCAAGGAAGCATGACGTGCTGCAGCCCACGGGGCCACAGAGTCGGACAGGACTGAGCAGCAGCAGCAGAACTATTTACGCCTCTGACGTCCACTAATGTCATAAATCAAGCTTTTCTTTCCCAGAAAACTGGCTGTTAAACATATGCGAGGGTACCTGCAGCCCTCAAATACCTGCATGCATCATAATCCCCTGGTGATGTTTAGTAGATCAGTCGTGTCCAACTCTTGTCGATTCTATGGACTGTAGCCCCACCAGGCTCCTCTGTCCAGGCAAGAATACTGGAGTGGGTAGCCATTTCCTTTTCCAGGTGATTTTCCCAACCTAGGGATGGACCTTGTGTCTCCTGTATTTCAGGCAGATTCTTTACTGACTGAGTCACCAGGGAAGCCCCTGGGGGCTTGATAAAAAATGCAGGCAGCTGGAGACTCCTTAAGACTTCCAGAACCAATACTGGGTGTGGGACTTGAAGATCTGGGAATTTTTTTCAACTAGAGACCCGGGCAATTTCTTATCCACAATGAAGTTGCCTTAGAATATCAATTAAGTCTTCCTAATTAGCAAAACAAATCAGATGAAGATACTTTCTCACTGGCATTCTTATCTCATTAAGAAATTATTTTCAGTGCATGTTGAAGACTTCAATCTGAGATCCAGTGAGTTGCTGTCTCTTACAGCTTCTGGGCAAAGCACTTCTCCCCCAGACCCTGTAGAAAGACCATCAGGAAACTCAACGGAGGCTTCGTCCCCTAAGTGTGCTGGTTTCTGACCCCACAACCAAAAACATCAGCCTCCGATCTTTTTTATAAAGATGATGCGTTGATCAGAAATTTCCATCCTCAAATGTCTCATCGGGCCTAGGTTCAAGTTCAGACCCTTTTGAAATGGTTAGAGAAGGTTAAGAATCGAGAAGCTAAATGATTAGGAGAGCATAAAGAAAATCCTGATTAATTACATAATCTAAAACTTTATTGAAATTTGCCAAGGTTTGCCTATCCCCGGGGTCATCATGCACGCATGCTCAGTCACTAAGTCGTGTTCGACTCTTTGTGACCCCACAGGCTGTAGCCCGTCAGGCTCCTCTGTCCTTGAGATTTCCCAGGTAAGAATACTGGAGTGGGTCGCCATTTCCTACTCCAGGGGATCTTCCTGACCCAGGGGACAAACCAGCATCTCCTGTATCTCCTGCATTGGCAGGAAATTCTTTACCACTGAGCCACCGGGGAAGCCCGCTGGGGTCATGGAACTGGGCAAATACGGTCCTTGTGGGGACTGATTCTTCAGCCGCTGTTCCAGTTAACAGCAATTGAGCTTAACATCCCCTCACATTAGGTAGGAGCTTATATTTAGTTCCTCACTTGTTCTTCCAGAAGCCCCACGAGTCTGTGTTTCTGTCCCCATGCGACAAACAACGAAACAGTTTGAAATAAGAAACTTGCCCAGGTTGATGACGCTCCTTAAATATAGATCTCTAACCATGTGTATTAATTTCTTATCCCTGCATTGGGGCTTCCCAGGTGGCACAGTGGTAAAGAACCCGCCTGCCAATGCAGGAGACGTAAGAGACACGGGTTCGATCCCCGGGTCAGGAGGATCCTCTAGAGAAGAGCATAGCAACTCACTCCAGTGTTCTTGCCTCCAGAATCTCATGGACAGAGGGGCTTTGCGGGCTACAGTACACACGGCTGCAAAGAGTCACACATGACTGAAGAGACAGCATGCACGCACGCGTAACTATCACAAACTTAATGGCGTAAAACAACCCAAATTTATTATCTCACAGTTTCCATCCATGTGTCTGGAGTCCAGGAGAGGATTAACTGGGTCCCCTGCTCAGGGTCTCCCCAGGCTGAAATCAAGGTGTGGCTGGAGCTGTAATTCTCATCTGAGTTTCTGCCAAAGCCAAGTATTATGCAAATTAAAATATTTACTCAGGTTTTTTAAGTAAACTCACTGTATTAAAATGCTGTCCTAAGCAATAAATAATGTCCACACAAGTCCCAGCTTTGATGGTCAAGCCCTCCTTTGTTCCTGATGACACATTTTAAAACAAACTTGTGATTATTTTTAAATGTTTTAAAGGTTCCATCTAAAGTCATCTTGTGTACCTACTGTACCCGCATCACACTTCAGGACTCCTCACTGGACCATATCTGGGCCTCCTGACACCATAACCAGCTCTAACAGGGCCCTGGGCACCTGACGCCTCATTTCTCTTGCCAACCAGCCACAGCGAAGCTACAAAGCCCAGGCTGCCAGACCCAGCAAGAGCAAGCCTGGAGACAGGTACAGGCTTTTTCATATGGAGCCCCTACAGATTTGATACACACATTATCAGCGCCAGAAATGAATTTCCACAGCATGCCCCAGAGTGTTCACAGATGTTTTGGGAACCTTAAAAAGTATCTTCCAATACAATGTATCATTTAACCTTCACAAACTGTGAGGTCCTTCCCATCATCCCCCCTTTACAGCTGAGGAAACTGAGACCCAGGGAAGTGGTAGGGCAGATTAAAAGGCAAATGTAGGTCCTCTGATGCATTCAGCAACGTTTTCCACGGCATCACTGCTCTTTCCCAAACAACCTGCTGGTTCTCCCCCAGGGACCACTGCCCTTTCTCTCTTGGTAATAGAGCTCACATATCTTGTAGCCGAGCACTCAGCTACTAGGGATGAAGACTATATTTCCCAGTCTCCCTTGCAGGTAGGAGCAGCCATGTGACTAAGCACCAGAACATTGGGATGTGAATGGAAGAGACAAGGGTAACTCCTGGAAGAGTCCTCCAAGAAGGTGGGTCTGCCAGCTTTTGTCCTTCCTCCTTCCTGTTGGCCTGAATGCAGCCATCCACCAGCCCTCCTGGACAATGAGACAGCCTTGGGCCATAGACACCAGGCACAGGGAAACCGCAAGCTGGAGGGATGCTCAATCCCTGGGGATGTCTGGCAGCTGAACGGCCCTCCAGGCATCAGTACTTTCCCTCTGGACTGTTACATAAGAGAGACATCAACCTTTACCTCAGTTAAACTCCTGCCGTGGAGGTCTCAGTTGTTCACAGCTGAGCCTTTTCCGAACTATTAATAATATAAAGTCACAGCAGGGAAGGGAAGGACCGAGGTCTCGATGCCCCCATTTTACAGATCAAGTCCTTGTTTTCTTGGAAACAGAACACCTGGTCTGCAGGAGAGGTAGTGGCGTCCCAGCCCACAGCGGGTCCTTCATGGACATGTAACCACTTGGGTGGAGCCTGGACTGAGTCCTCAGTACCTGCCACCTACAAGCAATCCGGTGCTGCAAAGCTGTTCCTTCCGACAGCTCCCCTTAGTGATGTGTTCTGCAAGCCAGCTCCTCGTCAAGAATGGAAAAAAGAAAAACAAAATCAAAGCAGCCCCACCAAGCTTGCCAGGCACTGCCAAATTGCAGATCAAAGCCAACCAGTCTGGCAAAACTCTGATGCCTTCCTCCCTGAGCTCTTCGGAGCATGTGGGAAACAGCAGATGATGATAATAGAGGGGGATCAAAACTTCATTGGGGGGTGGAGGGAAACCGTGCCTAAGCTAAATAATGCCCACCCAGAGATGGCAGGGAAAGGAGTAGGTTTTGGCAGGAACGCGCGGACAAGCACAGAACGCACTGTTGGACGGGGAAGGAAAGACCCACCACTCCTTGAAGCATCTCCAATGTTGACCTAACTCTACTGGGTCCACAGCCCTAGTCCAGCCCCTGGAACCCTGCCGCGACGTTTTCTCACTTCTTGAATTGCTTTCTTGCACATCAGTAACAACTGGGGGTGGAATCCTTCCCAATAGCAGCCGCCTCCAGCCCTAACTCCCCGCTGGATTTTCCCCAAGTAGCTTCCTATGGTGCTGCCAATATGCAATTTCTGGGTTATTGATTTTCACTGCCCCTTATCCTTCAGCTCCAGTAAAGGCCATGCTGCTGGCCTAGCAGGAGGAAAAAAACAATTAATTGGATGTCAGTACACAGAAATGGAGAAATAATGGTAACTGTCACTACGGTTTATTTATTGCCTACAACGCGTCAGCCATTGTGCTGGGTAATTCAGGTCTTTAGTAATAATGGCTAATATTGATGGAATATTTACTATATGCTAAACACTGTGTTAAACATTCTCACATGTACTAGCTCATTAATCCTCTCAAAACTCTAAGAGGTAAATGATGTTCTTATCTCCATGTTACTGATAAGAAAACATGAGGCATGGCGGTAGGGACCCTTCTCAAAGCCATGCAGCTAAGAAGTGGCCAAAGCTAGGACTGACCCAACACAGAGCGCTTTCTGTCGCTGGGAGGGAGAGAAGCGTGAGCGGGCACAGAATGTACCAGAAACAGAGGCCCTAGGACGCCTGCACATCCCGTCACCACGCATCCACCTATGGCTTTAAGTCACTCAGTCGTGTCCGACTCTTTGTGACCCCATGGACTGTAGCCCATCAGGCTCCTCTGTCCATGGGATTCTCCAGGCAAGAATACTGAAGTGAGTAGTCATTCCCTTCTCCAGGGGTCTTCCCGTCCCAGGGATCGAACCCAGGTCTCCCACATTGCAGGCAGATTCTTTGCTGTCTGAGCCATCGTGGCTCAGATGGTAAGTGTATCCCCTTACTCAGCTTTATCTTTCTCCACAAACTCATCGCTGTATTATGAATTGTTCATTGTCACATCCTGAATGTCAGTTCCATGAAGGTGGAGATTTTTTTTCCCCTGATTTCTTTGCTGCTATATTCCCAGCTCCTAGAACAGTGCTGAGCGCACAGCAAATGCTCAGATAATATTGGAGAAAGGAAGAAAGGGGGAGTTGGAAGGAAAGAGGAGAGATTCAGTAGCACAGAGCACTGCTTAGAGAAACGGCTGCCGTGAGTGCCATATCACAGAGGAAAGGGGCACAGGCAAGGGGCTAAAGAGTAAGGCCCTGGACGCAGACTTGGGAGGGGCCGCAAGGAAAAACTCGGAAACAAAATCTGATTGGAAACTAAGGCCTTCGGGATCACAGTGAAGAGAACACACAGACAGACAGTCGGCCTTAGTCTGGGCAGACAGGAGGGGGTGGTGGGGGCACCAGCCAACTGGGAAACCCGTGCCCCCTTCAAGGGGGTAATTGGGGAGGGGGGACCGGATTTAACTCCAACCACTTTTTGGCAGACAGGAACACAGCCTGCAAACCAGACTTTTGTGATAGTCCAGCTTCTTCTGTTGGCATCAAATTCCAAGTTGTTGTCATCACTGGTATTAAAAGCTGTAGGAATGGGAGTGCATCTCGGTTGGACTAACCCTCATCATAAAATCTAAACAACAAACTTTGAAAAAGCTACTTGAAGGCTCCAGAGACCAACCAGAGAGGAAGCGGTCTCAGCCTTCCCTGCCATGCTAGGCATGGTGAGGTTCAGGCCTGCAACTGCTCCTGGGGAAGGTTCGAAGTTCTTTCAGAAACAAAGAATTATTGTGTAGAAAAGTCCTTCTCTTACACATACTCCACTATTTTCAAGGTGTAAAAATCCAAAGGGAGGCTGGGTTTTAAAATACTTAGGATTGGCAAGAAGGTGGAGGAGTTGGAATGCTCATGCTTTGCTGATGGGAACGTAAAATGGTACAGCTGCCGTGGGAAATTGTATGGCGGGTCCTCAAAATTTAAAAATAGAACTGCCATATGATCCAGCAATTCCACCCAAAAGAAGTAAAAGTAAGGACTCAGATGTGTATTTGTACACCTATATTCACAACAGCACTCTTCACTATAGCTAAAAGGTAGGAACGACCCAAAGTCCATCAACGGACAAACAAAATGTGGCATATTCATGCGATGGGATACTGTTCAGCCTTAAAGAGGAAGGAAGTTCTGACACAGTCTATTTACCATGTGGATAAACCTAGAAGACATTATGCTAAGTAAACTAAGCCAGACACAAAAGGATTAACAGTGTAGGATTCCACTTAGATGAGGTCCCTCAATGATGAGTCATATTCGTGGAGACAGGAAGTAGGATATGGGTCACTAGTGGCTGGGGAGGGGGTAAGGGAGGTTGTTGTTTCTTGGGTACAGAGTTTCAGTTTGGGATGCTCAACAGGTTTTGGAGACGGATGATGGTGATGGTGCCATAATTGTGAGTGTGCTTAACGCAGTGTACACTTAGATGGCTATAACGATAAATTTTATGTATATTTAAACATTAAGAAAAACACTTAGGAGCCCCTAGGACACAGTGAATTTCTTAAACTGAAATACCCATGGAGTGTGGACTCTAGGGTCCCAGATCTCAAGGGACACTGACTCTGCCAAGGTCACGGGAGGTTGTTTCCTTGGTCTAGGGCCGCTCTCTCACCAGCCGGTCTCCCAGGCAGGGTCCCCTTTTGGTGCTTTCCAATGCACCCTTTCCTTCCCACACTGTCTCCCCAGGACTGGGCACACGTCGTGGTAATATTTATAAATACAGACACTTCTGGGGCGGATCCGTTTACCCCTCACCACCCCGTGAGGTCGGCACCATTGCCTTCATCTGACGGACGAGGAAACCAAGGCTCCGAAATGTTCAGTCGCTTGCCTGAGGCTTCACCGGTGGTTAGAGACAATGATAGGATATAAGCACAGGCCAGCCAGCTCTAGAGCCATATTCTTAACCATAACTCCGTTGCCATTCTAAGAGCAGCCATGCCTCTCACTCAGGAGTGATGGGCCTTCTAAGCACAGATGAGCCTTGTGTTGTTAATTGTTGGGATTGTTCTCATCAGAGAAGCCACCCAGGACCTCGACGCTGATGTCAAGGGCCGCTCCCTGTGCTGGGTCCCTTCCGTGACCCAGGAGCCACCTCTCTCAGTCCTGACAGCTCTGCTAGGGGGTCGACACTGCCCCGTTTCACAGATGAGGGCGGTGAGGGCTCAGAGTCACCGGCCAACTTGCCCAAGTCTACACCTGAGCCGGGGTTGAAAGCCAGGTGTGGCTGACTTAGAATGTCTACCCTGAAACCCAGCAACTCTCAGCTGTGGGGGGGCGGGGGGGGCGGGTCTGTTTAGCCCCTCAGGGGACACTTGGCAATAGAGACATTTGGGGTTGTCTGGACTTGGGGGGGTGGTGCTGCTGGCATCTGGTGGGTAGAGGTCAGAGACGCTGCTATCCACCCAACAATGCCCAGGACAGACCCCACAGCAAAGAGCTCTGGCTCCGAATGTCAGCGTAGTGAACAAGAGCGGTGCGAGGATCTCCATTTTAGGGTTTTAAAAATTTCCCCAAAGTCTTAAAATATACACCTCGGCACGTCGACCACGGCTATCTCTGTGAGATAGTGGTGGTGAGAATGCTAGTGAGTTTTATTTTCTTCGTTTGGCAAACTGCATTTTCTAAATTATCCTTGATGAATATGCATTAGTCTTGTAATCAAATGAATTCCAGCTTCTTAGAGAAGCCGGCGGGCTCCACGTTGGAGAACCCTTCCGGGTCGCCTTTTCGTTACCTGATGCTGTTTCAGGAGCTGAGTCATTGGCTCTGCCCCTTCGCAGAGGCTCACCCTAAGACTCTGCCTCTCTGAGCCTGTTTCCTCGTCAGTGATGTGCAGGCGATAAACTCTTGGGTCAGCACCAGAGTGGCCGCTGAGATATCTGGTCAGCTGCCGGGATCTGTTGCTGTTGTTAATCTCTAAGTTGTGTCCAGTTCTTTTGCGACCCCGTGGACTGTAGCCCGCCCGGCTCCTCTGTCCACGGGATCTCCCAGGCAAGATCACTGGAGTGGGCTGCCATGTCCTTCTCCAGGGGCTCTTCCTGACCCAGGAGTCAAACTCATATCTCCTGCATTGGGAGGCGGATTCTTCACCACTGAGCCAGGGGAAGCCCGCCAGGTGCTGTAGAGTTAAGCATTTCACATGCATTCTCTCAGTTCAACTCCCCACAAGCTTGGGAGATTGGATATTGAATCTCAGGAAGGAGAAATACCTGCCTAAGATCGTGCCCATGTTGGTGGTAAGACTGAGGCTCAAACCAAGATATCATGGACTCCCAGAGCCTGTTCTTGACTCCACTCTGTACAGCCCCACTGCCTGGCTCCACACCAACCAGCAAGTTAACGACTCGAGCAATGGCAGCTTCTGCTATTCCTGCTCCTGGAGCTACTTGGCCAAGACTGCCCTTGTGAGATGGCTGAAGGGCTCCACAGGCAGCTGGGGCCCTGGGACTCCTGGAGCACCAGGGGTTGTGTTGTATCCATCACAGCCAGCTCAGCAATCAACGTGATACTGACTCAGGAAGCTGCCCTCCTTTAGCCTCCCAGGCAGAGGATAAATGCCAGGTGGGTCAGACTAGTCTCCTGTAGAAGCAGAGTGGGGTGAGGGACATACACTGGGGAAGCGGGGGAAAGCCCATCGTGAGGCTCCGAGGAGGCTGGGTGAGGCTCCCCTGGCTTTTCTCTGCCTCCGTCTTGTTCTGTCTTGGGAAGACGTTATCCTGCCCTCGTCAGGCTAAGGGCTGAGCTCTGGTGAGCCTGAAAGGATGTGGTGCTCCCCCAGATGAGGCCGGGCAGCTCCAGCCTGCAACCCCACGGAGGCAGGGCTGCCAGAGCAAGCAGATGTTTTAGCCTAAGTAAACACGAATGTGTTAGTTGCCCGTTGTGTCTGACTCTTTGCGACCCTGTGGACTGTAGCCCGCCAGGCTCCTCTGTCCATGGGATCCTCCAGGCAAGAACACTGGGCTGGGTAGCCACGCCCTTCCCCACGGACTGCCCCACGGGAGAACCTGGGCCTCCTGTGCTGCAGGCAGATTCTTTACCGTCTGAGCCACCAGGGAAGCCCTTTAGTATATGTCCCATGCAGTATTGGAGACATACTTATACTTTACAAATTATTTGTTCATCTGAACTTCACGTTTAATTGGGCATCCCGTATCTTATACGACAGCCCTACACGGAGGGAAAGGGCTGAGGACTGCCTTGCTGGCCCCCGTCATGAAAAATCTACTTGGATTGGGCCATGGCGATCCCTTTCGAATCCATGCTGGGATCTGAATTCTCTCTGAGTCAGCCTCTGCATCTTCCTTAAAGGCACATTTTTTAAAAAAATTTTATTTTCCTGCCTAACGTCCTCCCTTGGCTCCCCATTAGCCAGGGCTAAAGGCTAAACTCTTCGGCCAAGTGTTCTCTATGCCCTGTTGTGGCCCCAGGGCTTGGACATAGAGAGGGTCAGTGACCACCAGCAGGATGAGCAGACGCCCGGATCCCGGAGGATGCCCTGGCTACCTCCAGCCTCCCCGCGCCTCCCTCCCCCTCAGCATCCTGCCAGGGCCGCAAAAGCTGCTCCACTCCTGTCTCCCAGCCCCCTGACCCCCAACTCCTCCCAACTCCTACTCTTTCTTCAAATTTCAGCCTTCTCTTGACCTCCACCCACGGCTTACGTAGTATTGGGCTGGCCAGAAAGTTCACTGGGATTTTCCATAGGATGTTTTTGGCCAACCCAATAAAAAGCCTGCCCACCCAACTGAGCAGGCAGAAGATGCTGGCTGTACTCTAAGCACTCAGGAGTTTGTCAGTCTCCCCGCATCGAGGTCAGGTGGGTGGTCCCCTTTTTACACCCAGGAAGGGTGAGGCCTGATGCTGGGAAAGACTGAGGACAGGAGGGGGCGACAGAGAATGAGACGGTTAGCATCACCGACTCAGTGGACGTGAGTTTGAGCAAACTCTGGGAGACAGTGAAGGACAGGGGAGTCTGGCGTGCTCCAGTCCATGAGGTCGCAGAGTCAGATGTGACTGAGTGACTGAACAAGGGTAAGGCCGAAATCTCAAGCCACAAGGTTAGGCCCCACTTTACCAGCTCCCCTCTCGGTTGCCTGTATATGGAACTTTCCACCCTGGGTGGTAACTGCCTGTTGACTTGCCTGACACCTCTGCTGCCCATGTGCTCCATAAGCTGGGGCAGGGGTAGATAGGGTCTTGTCAGAACCTAGATCAACATTTATTGACTGCTTGCTACATTCCAGGCACTTTCAAAAGGTTTTATGTTTCACTCAATTCCCACAATAATCCCTTGAGTTATAAGTATTGTCTTTATCCCCATTTTACAGATAAAGAAACTGAGGCACAGAGAGGTTAGGGTAGTAGGTCAAGCCTCAAAGCCAGGGGTCAGGTTGGGAGTCAGACTTGAGCCATCCCATCTAAGCAGCACATCTGCCTTTCTCCACCCGACTTATTTCACTCAATCCTCTCAAGAGCCATCCATCTTATTACAAATAGCAGATACCGTATGATTTCACGCACGTGGAAAATGAGAAGCAACGCAAATAAACAAAATCAAACAGGGATACACAGAGAACAGAGCAGTGGCTACCACAGAGGAAGGGGCAGGAGGGAGGTGGAAGTTGCTCAGTCGTATCCAGCTCTTCGTGACCCCGTGGATGATACAGTCCCTGGACTTCTCCAGGCCAGAATACTGGAGTGGGTAGCCTTTCCCTTCTCCAGGGGATCTTCCCAACCCAGGGATCGAACCCAGGTCTCCCGCATTGCAGGCAGATTCTTTACCAGCTGAGCCACCAGGGAAGCCCGAGGAAGGGCATGGGGAGGTAAAAAGGATGAAAGGGACCCACGGTGCAGTGGCAGATGGAAAGGGAACGTTCGGTAGTGAGCACCTGATGCAAAGAGCTGACTCACTGGAAAAGACCCTGATGCTGGGAAAGACTGAAGGCGGGAGGAGAAGGGGCACCAGAGGATGAGACGGTTGGATGGCATCACTGACTCAATGGACATGAACTTGAGTGAGCTCCGGGAGATGGTGAAGGACAGGGAGGCCTGGCGTGCTGTGGTTCACGGGGTCGCAGAGTTGGACACGACTGAGCGACTGAACAACAGCAACACTGCAGGGTATACAGAAGAGAAACGTAATGTGTGTGCATGAAACCCACATAGTGCTATAAACCAGTGCTACCTCAATAGAAAATAAAGGAAACAAGAAACAAGAGTGAAGTGGTTTGCCAGAGGCCCTGCGGCTTCGTGGTGACAGCTGGGATGGGAGTGCTAGGCTGCTAAGGACCACGCCCACCACCCTGATTTCACAGCCCCTCGAAACCTAACGTGAGGCATGGAGGAGGAACGGAAACCAGTCAGGAGAAGTTGGGGGGGAGGGGTTGGTCAGAGGCGCAGCTCATGCAAAGGGAGGGTGGTGAGCAGGAGGGAACCCCCCAACCCCTAGGACCCAAAACCCCAGCATCCCTGGAGCACAGACTGTGTGGTGGGGAAATGGGACAGCCGGGGTGGTCAGGTAGGGACTTGACCCTGAGGGCAATGGGAAGCCACGGAAAGCAGGAGCAGAGACAGATTCACTGTCCCCTGCTCATCCCTCATTTGGGATCACGTGACCACTTCTGGCCGATGGGAGGTCAGACGTACCCTTTCCAGGCTGAGGCATCTAAGACCCAGGGCACAGACCTGCAGGACTCCTCCTGCCACAGGGACGCTGGGCCCACAGGCAGGTAAAGGATGGGGGCCCTGGGAGATGGGAGGCGCCATTCCACAGGGAGCTTCCCTGCAGAGGCCCGGGATCCACAGCCTGCTCTGTGTCAGTGAAAAGCAAACGCTCAGTTCAGCCACTGAGGCTCTGAAGCCTGCTCACAGCAGCTGGCGCTGCAAGTCCAGCCTGACTACATCAGTATGTGGAGGACGAGACACCCATGGTGACTCACGGTGGGGGAGAGGCTTTGGTGGAGCAGGCTTAGTAGGTATCAAATTAAAGTTGAATCCGAAATACTGAGGTTTCAGTTCGTGCACATTGGATTTCCGCCTCTGTTCCACAGGCTGAGATCTCTGTCTTGTACACTGTGGGCACATAGTAAGTGGGGAACCAAGGCAGGACGGGGGGCTGGGCTGTCTCCTAGGACTCAGCCCCCCGTGGAGGAGCAGACAGGGGCTTGAGTTCTCACCCTACCACCAGTGGCTGGCCACCCACCCCTGGTCAGCTCCTTTTTTCCCTGTCTCCTGGCACTAGGGCTTTCCCAAAGCTCCTCTGCAGACCCAGGTTGGGGGTGCCCTCATCCTGGCCAGTGAGTTGAAGGAGCAGGTGTTAGTCATTCAGTCGTGTCTGACTCTTTGTGACCCCAAAGACTGTAGCCCACTAGGCTCCTCTGTCCCTGGGATTCTCCAGGCAAGAATAGTGGAGTGGGTTGTTATTCCCTTCTGCAGGGGATCTTCCTGACCCAGGGATTGAACCCAAGCCTCTGGGGTCTCCCGCTTTGCAGGCAGATTCTTTATCAGCTGAGCCACCAGGCAAGCCCCGAATGCGCAGGTGGGTCTTCTCAGATCAGAAGACATCGGCTGAAAAAGACAGAGCCTCTTGCTCAATCCTGCTTCCTCCCTGGGGAGAAATAACACCCGTCTGAAGCTTCAGCCGCCACGTTGTGAGTCTGAGACAACAAACTGGGGGCCAAAAGGTCAACTCGGAAAGGGCCCTCTCACCACATGGGGCATCCTTTAACTTCTGCTCTCCAGACCTCTTGTTAAAAGAGCAAATATTCCCTGAAATAATGCCATTTGCAGCAACATGGACGGACCCAGAGAATGTCATGCTGAGTGAAGTAAGTCAGACAGAGGAGGAGAAATAAATGACATCCCTTCGATGTGGAATCTAAAAACAAGTGATATAAATGAAATTACTCACAAAACAGAAAGAGGCTCACAGACTTAGAGGATGAGATTACGGATGCCAGGGGGAAGGACAGAGGGACGGGATAGTTAGGGAGTTTGGGATGGACATGTACACACTGCTGTATTTAAATTGGATAACCAACAAGGACCCACCGTATAGGACAGGGAACTGCTCAGAGTTATGTGGCAGCCTGGATGGGAGGGGAGTTGGGGGAGAATGGACACATGTGTGTGTGGCTGAGACCCTTCCCTGTGCGCCTGAAACCGTCACCACATTGTTGGTTAGTCAACTATACCCCAGTACAAAAGAAAAAGATTTTACAAAATAATTGAAAAAAAATAAAAATTACAAAATTTTTTCTATTTCTTTACATTTGTGTCCATATAAAAAAGAGCAAATATTCTCATCCTTTTAGCTCCAGTTAGAAGGTTTTTTCGCTACCCAGATCCTAATGCTGCTGCTGCTGCTGCTAAGTCACTTCAGTCGTGTCCGACTCTGTGCAACCCCATAGACGGCAGCCCACCAGGCTCCCCCGTCCCTGGGATTCTCCAGGCAAGAATACTGGAGCAGGTTGCCATTTCCGTCTCCAATGCATGAAGGTGAAAAGTGAAAGTGAAGTCGCTCAGTCCTGTCCGACTCTGAGCAACCGCATGGACCGCAGCCTACCGGGCTCCTCCGTCCATGGGATTTTCCAGGCAAGAGTACTGGAGTGGGGTGCCATCGCCTTCCCCAGATCCTAATACACCCTAACAATTATGCTTTTCTCTTTCGCAACTGCAACCTATCAGTAGTGTAAATGGTTATCTCAGCCCAGGAGGATGAGTCTCACTGCTGAAGCAAGAAAAAAAAGCCACTGTCTCTGTGGGCTAATTGTCACATCCACCATTGGCATAGTCTGGAATCTGAGAGCTGGAGCATCCCTTAGTTGGGGATCTTGGCCTCTGATCCTGCAGGTTGTGGACATTCAAGGTCTGTGTTAAAAGCTTTACAGCCCAGGCCTGTATCGGAGGCTGATCGGATGCCAGCTGCTCTCAGGTTTCACATCTCCTTCCCAAAGCTCAGTGTGCAGCCCCACAGCCATCTGTGCGGGGAGCTTTGCAGGCAGGCTTAATCATTAGCGATGCTTTACACGTCTGCGGGAGGCAGCAAGCCCATGTCTGGGGTGCCGTGGCCTCCTACAGATAAATCCCTATTTCCCCAACCAATCAGGTCTCCATCAGGCTCCTGTCTGCTTCAGCAAACAGAACTCTGAGCCCAGTGATGCCACATCAGCGTTTACTTCTGTCTCATCACGCACATACCAATCTTAAATTCATAGAAAGTAAGAGTGGAAAGGATTTGAGAGGGCAGTGGGCCCAGCGTATCCATATTACAGATGGGAAGACTGAGGCCTGCAGAGGAGGTGAATTTGGCCCTGGCTCACGCTACGACTTAGAGGCAAAGCCAGAGCTAAAATCCAGGTCCCCATGGATATCAAAAAAATCTCTTAAACATAAACTGGACACAAATACCTATATGTCCACACAAGTATTACAATAAAATAGAAAGATGTTCCTCTGGGTTTTGGAATGAGATCATGAAGATCAAGTGGTCAAGTGTATATAAGAAGCCACACTTAAAGTGGGCTGATTATTTTAAATGCGTCTTGTAATCGAGAAGCCCAGAGACGTGCCCGACTTCATCCAGCAAGCTGAGAAATCTCTTCTGGATGCTCCGTCTCACAGCTGTGCCATGCTCTGCTGACCCGTGCTGGGGGTCCCCATGGGGCGGCAGGACAGCCCTGAGCATCCCCAGGCCCACAGCCAATCACTTTTACAAGCCCAGAGGGAAGAAAGTGCCCCCCCAAGACCCAGGGCTGACCCTCCTCTGAACAGCTAACTGCGGCCAAAGGACGTGGCGCTCAACCCTCCTAGCCAACCACCTGAACAGGAGTGGGCCAGGTCCTCCGAGAGCCCTGTGCTTTCTCAGAGGCGGGGAAGGGGGTTCACCAGATGGCTGCGTCAGCGAGGAGTGTGAACTGTAGTCCCTTTGGTGTCCCTACAGACCCCAAAACACGACTCCCACATGTGAGTGAACACATGAATGAATGGCGTCTCATGAACACTGGCTTGCCGAACCGTCCGTGCTGAGTGCTTATGCTATAAAGCTGTGAGGACTCTCCCATCTCTCTTCATACTTTCCCCTGTCACAGCCCAAGTCTTCTGCAAGGCCCTGGAGAAGCTGGTGAACAGGAAAAGCAAGAAGGGACCTATTTCGATTGTGCCAGGGGATCAGGAAAGGTCCCCACCCGATGCTGATCAAGACCTTTGCCCCCAGGCACTTCCTGCCATGACGGGACCCCTGACCTTCAGCACAAAGGACTGTCACAGAGCACAGAGCAGAGGCTTCAGAATCCGGCAGACCTGGGCTCAAGCCCCAGTGCTGCCCCGTGTCAGCTGAGGGTCCTCCTGCACTTCCCGCCCCGCTCTGAGCTCAGTGTTCTCACCGGTGAGGTGGGAGTAGCTAGAGAGCCTGTCCCTGGGAGCCGGAGGCAGAGGGGCCGGGTGACAGGACGGGTCGGGGGCACAGTGCTTGTGACACATCCTGGGTGACACCACTAGCTATTCGGGTCCCAGGCGCCACTCTTGACCCCTTTGACGTCCAACATACTTGTCAGAAAAGCACCTGGTTGGCAGGAACAGAGCCCTCTGGGGCTTTAATAATAAAGAAGGGGGTGGCGAAGCGTCCAGAGTACGAGAATAACAAATACAAGGGGCTACCATAGTCTACTGAAAAGTTCTGAAAGAATAATTCTCTTAATCCCCCCAGTAATCCCGCTGGAGATCTGCTATTGCATCCCTTATACAGATGAGGAAAATAGAGGCTCAGAAAGTCTAAGTCATCTGCCCATTTTACGCAGCTAGTGTCCAAGATCAGGGCTTTTAAACAGACATAGAGGACAGAGCTATGGAGAGGGCAGGAGAGGGTGAGATGTATGGAGAGAGTAACATGGCAACTTACATTACCATATGTAAAATAGATAGCCAATGGGAATTTGCTGTATGGCTCAGGAACTCAGAGTTTGTATCAACCTAAAGGGGTGGGATGGGAAGGGAGGTGGGAGGAAGATTCCAGAGGGAGGGGACATATGTACACCTACGGTTGATTCATGTTGATCTTGGCAGAAAACAACAAAATTCTGTAAAGTAATTATCCTTCAATTGAAAAAAAAAATAAATTGAAAAAAAAAAACAAACCTGTGATCCCACCCTCCCCTTCATCAGGAAGGCGGCACGTAACCCAAGTTCACCCAATCAGAGTGCCCTGGCCTCCCTCCCAGAGGGACGGGGGTGTGGATGGACATGTTATCTGAAGACACCAATCCAATCCTGGCAGGGCTTTTACGGAAAGACCTCTCTCTCTGCAGGAGACGCTACGCAGGGGGCCACCAATTCCCATCTGCAACTGGGAGTAAAGTCAGATCCAACAGAACCGAACGGACTGGGAGTCGGGGAGAGGAAGTTTCCCAGAAGGAAATCAAGATGCTGTTTCCAGGGGAAGAGGGAAGGAGGGCTGTCCAAACAGCAGATGGTCATCACGGTCACAATTACCAGGGGGCTCTGCGAGCCACCTGCCAAGTATCAGACCATTGGCTTCCTCATGACCCCAGATCACCCAGCACATGTACTGATCGGGTCCCAGTCCAGGAGAAGGGTCCAGGCCAGAAAATGATTCAAGGACCCCCCGATGAGCCAGGGAGGCACTGACTTTGCTCCCCAGTTTAAATGCGGGACTCAGATTATCTAAGTTTTATCTGCCACTCATCGCCCTCTCGCTGACTCTAATTATTTTGTCAGGATGCTTCTCTAGAGCCAGGCTCTGCTCTTCCCCAGCAGCCTCCCCGGGGCTTGGCTGTAAACAGAAGGGTGGATGTGGATGAGCCCGGAGCGTCAGAACTGCGGCACTGAGATAACGGGTGCAGCTGTGCGGTGAGAGCGGGATGAAGTTTGAGAGTCTGTCGCTGTTTGTGCATCCCCATCACCTCCCCGCCACCAGCGCTGGCTGAAAATGACAAGACTACCTAGAGGTCATTTATCAACCCCACCACCTGCCAAGCCCACTTAGCACCTGGTCCCATCCATTCCCCCTCCTAACTCTTCTTCAAAATCCACTCTCTGTTGTCCATCTTTTTCCCTGTATCACCTCTGCCTGACCGTAGCATCCCTCTCACTGATCATACCTCCACCCTTGCCGTGTGTACTAAGTCGCTTCAGTCGTGCCTGACTCTTTGCAATCCTGTGGACTATAACCCGCCAGGCTCCTCTGTCCATGGGATTCTCCAGGCAAGAAGACTAGAGTGGATTGCTCCAGGGCATCTTCCCAACCAGACACTGAACCCACGTCTCCTGTGTCTCCTGCGTGGCAAGTAGATTCTTTACCTCCAAACCACTGGGAAACCCTCCACCGTTGCCATCCAGAAGCAAATACAACCCTAGAATCCATTCCCCTCACTCATGAACATCCTGCCAGAGTTCCCTATTGCCCTCAGAATAAAGTCCAGGCTCCTTGGCTTGGAGGAACCTGCGTGGCTTGGCCACTGACACTTCTTTCTAGCTTTCTGTCACTATCTCACAATGAACTCTGGGTTCCTCAGATGCACGAAGTTCTCTCCCCTCTCTGAGGTCTTTGCTTTTGCTGTTTCCTCTACTTGCAACACTTCTCTCCCTTTCTTCACTGGCTTAAATCCCAGCCATCCTTCAGTGCTCAGCAGAGAACCCGTTGTCTGGAGAAATGCTAGTTTCGCCTGCTGCAGGCTCCCATAGCATTCTGCTCTGTGCCAATCACGAGTAAACTGTCATTCTTTATTTGCCATAAAACATGCACACACAGAGTATGTGTTTTGGGTTGGGGAGGGACTTTGGCTTATTGTTCAGTTTCTCTAGCACAATGCTTGGTACATAAAAGGCACCCAGTACATTTTTTGTTGGGGTTCCCTGGTGGCTCAGGGGTAAAGAACCTGCCTGCCAATGCAGGAGATGCAGGTTCGATCCCTGGGTTGGGAAGATCCTCTGGGGAAGGAAATGGCAACCCACTCCAGTGTTCTTGCCTGGAGAATCCCAGGGACGGGGGAGCCTGGTGGGCTGCCGTCTATGGGGTCACACAGAGTCGGACACGACTGAAGTGACTTAGCATAGCATAGTATAGCATATCTTCTTTGATAAAGTATATTTTCAAACCTTTTGAGCTTCAGAGTTCCTTATATATTCTGCATTCAAGTCCTTTATCAGATAAGTAATTTACCAATATTTTCTCCCATTTTATGACTTGTTTTTTTCTTCTCTTAAAAGTATATTTCAAAGAATAGAGTTCCTAATTTTGATGAATTCCAATTTATCAATTTGTTCTACAGTGTGAAAACCTTCTCTGGGCAAAAAGCCAAGACAATCATACAACTCCTATTGACTCCCTTCTCTCAGAGATAACTGTTATCCCTGCTATATATGATCACATATGTTGCTTCTTTTTCCCCTAATTTTTGAATAATTTAAAAAAGAAAGGTAAATCTAGCCTCTGTTACTTCATCTTGATTTTAGTAAAAATCTCTACAAGTTTTGATACTTAATCTTTTCATTATTGAATTGAAAATATTTTCTAATCTCCACTGTAATTCCTACACTTGATCTTAGCCAAAAGACTGAAGAGTGATCCACTATAATTTCTTCTTTAACATATCAGTTATTTATTCCAAACACGTGGGAGTTTTCTAGTTATATTTGAATTAATTTCTAGCTTAATTCTACTATAATCAGAAAATATATTCTATGTGATTTCAGCCCTTTGAAATTTGAAGAGACTTGCCTTATGGCCTAATGTGTAGTCTATTTTGTTAAATGTTCCATGAGCTCTTGACAAAAACGTGTACTCTGTAGTTCTAGGGTGCAACGTTCTATATATGCCAATTATGTCAACTTATTAATAATGTTGATTAAATGTTCTAAATCTTTAGCTGTTCTGATTATTTTTTTCCTACCAGTTACTGATAGAAGCATATTAAAAATCACTTAATAAGATTGAGATTTGTCTATTTCTCCTTTTGAAAGTGAGAGTGAAAGTTGATCAGTTGTGTCCAACTCTTTGGGACTGTATAGTCCATGGAATTCTCCAGGCCAGAATACTGCAATGGGTAGCCATTCCGTTCTCCAAGGGATCGAATCCAGGTCTCCCTCATTGCAGGTGGATTCTTTACCAGCTGAGCCACCATGGAAGCCCAAGAATACTGGAGTGGGTAGCCTATCCTTTCTCCAGGGGAATCTTCCCAAACCAGGAATCGAACCAGGGTCTCCTGCATTGGAGGTGGATTCTTTATCAGCTGAGCTTGTCAATTTTAAGGCTATGGTATCATACACAAACAAATTTAGAATTGCCATATATTTCTTAGAGAGTGTGATTTTTATCCTTATGGAATATCCTTCTTTACCTCTAGTAATATTTTTACCTAACAGTGTATTTTCAGACAACACTAATATCTGAATTTTCTATGGTTCTATTTCTGTTGGCTGTATCTTCTCTTATTTTTTTTTAATCTTTTTGTCTTTCTGCTTACTTGTTGTTGTATGCTAGACATTGTAGGTGGAAAATGTAGAGGATTTTAACCTCTACATTTTCTTAGAGTGGATTCTCGAGAAAGTAGAAGCTCAGACCTTGACCTGTACATAGACAGTTCATTTGGGGTGGTAATCCAAATGCACAGGCGTGGGGTTCTGAGTAGAATAAAACGGGAAAAAGAAAAAAGCAATTTCTGGGCACCTCCTTGAGTTGGTCGTTACCTTAAGCTACTGGTGATTGATCCTGCCAAGACCTCCTAAAAAATATAAATATAACTCGGAATTTTCTTCCTGAAGAATGGAAGGGAGATGTACTTACTCTACAACCCACATCTCCCATTGATGAAGAGTTGCTCTGTAAGTGGATAACTCCCTTTTACTTCCAGGCTGCATGTGTATGAAAGGCAGGTTCCCACAGGCACCAGAGAACCCCTGGTCTGGGAAGTTAAGGGATATGCAGAGGTTGATGCAGCGTTCTCGAGTGACACCTGCATAAAGCTAGCTCTGGGAGCTGTGGCTGCAGTGAGATCCAGGGCAACAGGATGCAAGGAAGAGCAAATGTAAATGTTCCGACCTCTTTCCAAAGATTTACCTCTGCTTCTGGCAGACAACCAGGTTAAGATCAACTTAATCCAATCAGGGACTGAGATGACTCACTGTTGAGCTTCAGTCTTTCTGAGAGAGGATCTAAGCTCATCCTTACTCCCAGGGAGCAGCTCTCCAGGGCTCCAACTGAAAGCTGAGGCTGTTCCCCAGGGCCCCTCTTTCTTGGCAGGCCCTGAATGCCAGTGTTTGTTGCCCTAGCTCTATAAATCTGCCAAGAGTATTGCTCAGCCCATCAGCCCCTGCTTCCAAATCAGCAAATGCTGCAAAAGGAAAATTGTTTGAAATACTAGACTCAAGCCTGGGAGCTTCTCTTTTTTCCTGGGATCTTGGCCCCTCAAACCCTTAGCAGCTTTCTAAAACCTTCAAAGGGATTTTTTTTTTTTTTTGGTCTAGGTTTCCCATTCATCCTCAACAGGAAGACTGGCCCAAGACAAGCTAGACTGCCATTGCCAGAATCAGGACACCCTCGGTTGCCCGTGAAAAGGTTAATGGTGAACATGGCACCATGATGTTAAAAACTGCCTTAGGGAATAGAGTCATCTCAAAAGCCAAGTCTGAGCTCTGCATCCGTTAAAGAATGGTTCCATCCTTTGTCATCTCTGCTTTGCAGGATCCTCCTAGGGCTGGCACAACGCCTGGCATTTAGCACATACTTAAAATGTACCAATAAATAATCTGCATACCAAGCTGATTTTGTGTCTGTGGAGGATGCCTGTAGGGGCTGGGAAGAGCACGCCCCATCTCAAAGTCTCTCTGCCGCTGCTAAGAAGCTGAGGTGGAGGTTCACAGACTTCCTCAGTCATAAGAACCTCTTGCAAAGACTATGATATCAGCTCATTTCTGGGCTCCTCTCTGCAGATTCTCATTCAGCCCTAAAGCCAGTGTCCATCAAGAGAATCTACCCAGTGTGACAACGACCCCAGCACTGATATCTGCCCAGGACCCGAAATTCTTGATTTAGGGAAGACTCAGTCTAGGGACTCCCCCTTGAAGAGGACCTCCTGGCTAAGAGGAGCTGAGGTTGAAGGTACAGTATCTGCTGGGATGGTTTTCTCCAAAATGTAGAACCTTTATGACTTCGGATGGTGAGGAGGAGGGAGCACCATATTAAAAAGCATTGAGTCAGAGAGGGGGTGGCTCCTGGTCTGTCGTCCTGTAGGATAAAGGCTCAGGACGGTGCTACGATGTCTCTGAGAGTCCTCTGACACCTGTCATTTCCCCTCCGACAAAAAAGGGGCAGGTGTCAGGTTAAGAGCCTTCTTAGGCAGCTGAATCTAGCTGGTATATAATGACATTACTTCCATTGTAGCTCTATTTCCTATAAATCCTACTTTTAGAACATGATCTTGGCTTCCTATTTGTGTAAGTTTCCCTTTAAGTAAACTCATGTGAGTTTATGTAAACAAAAATATTAAGTTACTAGTAGCCTGGTTCATACATAAATATGGCAAAACTCAGGAAGGTTGTGTGCAAAGAAGTGAAATTTGAGGAAGTGTGTACTTAAGGAGTTCTCCTTCACTTGGAGCAGACAGGTGTGACATGAAGACTCTAGAGAGCAAGAGAACCAAAGCAAATGACCTCCTCTAGGGCTTATCACCTGACCAGGGAGGATCCAGGGTGAGTGGGCCAGATGGTCAGGCTGCCTGAAGTGCCCTCTCCCTGGGATGCGTTCCACTGGGTTCTAATGACGCATTTACCAGCGATCCTAGTTCAGATGCAAACATTCTGAGGAATCGAGAGTCCTCAGTAGCACCCCCGATGCCTGCCCTTTGAGACTGAACCGGGACAAGTGTTCACCCACAGGAAAGTTCTCGCTTCACCCACCAGAATGGGGAAACGGGGGGAGGTGAGAACTTCCGTGTGGGTGCCTGGGACCTGAGAGACCCGGGAAGAATGCTGGAGCGGGCGGGCGCCTTCTTCACAAGCATTCACGGAATGTCGTCCACGGGCCCCTGAACCTTCACCACGGTGGACCCAATGCTCACCATCAATGGGACAGCTCTTCCCACTTCCAGAACCTTCCGAGTTCCATTAGTGAAGGCCACTGATTGGATCAGCACACATTTGCTGCAAAAAAACTGTAAGATCCATTCCACTCCTGCATATGTATCTGGAAAAAAAAAATGAAAACACGAATTCAAACAGATACATGCATGCCAATGTTCCAAGTAGCATCATTCAAAATAGCCAAGGCATGGGAGCAACCTAGGTGCCCATCAGCAGCAACTGGATAAAGACGATGTGGGTCTATATGTATATATGTATATATATACACACACACACGTAATGGAATGTGAGCTAAAAAAAGAGTGAAATTCTGCCGTTTGCAGCGATGTGGATGGACCGAGAGAGTATTATGTTCAGTGAAATAAGTCAGAGGAAGACAAAGACTGTATATCACTTACATGTGAAATCTGAAAAATAACACAAAGGAATATATATATGCAAACAGGACAGACTCACAGACATAAAAAAAACTTGTGGTTACCAAAGGGGAGGGACAGGGACAAATTAAGGGTGTGAGAGTAACAGATACAGACTCTTATGCATAAAACAGATGAACAACCAGGATTTACCAATAGCGCAGGGAATTACGGGCTTCCCTGATAGCTCAGACAGTAAGAATCTGCCTGCAATGCAGGAGTCCCAGATTCAATCCCTAGATGAGGAAGATCCCCTGGAGAAGGAACTGGCAACCCACTCCAGTACTCTTGCCTGGAGAATCCCATGGACAGAGGAGCCTGGTGGGCTAGAGTCCATGGGGTTGCAGAGTCAGACACAGCTAAGCGACTAACACATACATACACACATAAGGAAATTATACCCGTGATCTTGTAATAACCTACAATGGAGAATAATCGACAAGTACTGAGTCACTATGCTGTACACCCGAATCTAAAATTATATTGTAAATCAACTATACTTCAGTTAAAAAAGAAAAAAGTAAGGTCCGCAGATGGCACAACCATGAGGGAGCAGAGGAAGTCAATGACCCCGCCTGCCACGTGACCTAAGATGAACGACTCTTCTTCCCCCAAACACCGTGACGGTGACAGAGCCACCCACGGCACTCACACCCACAGCTAATTTCTCATCGTGCAGCTTTCACAAATGAGTGACGGGGAAGATATTTATCAGGGAAATCTTTCTGTCCATGCAGCCACCCAGACTACGGAATGTTTTTCTTCTTCAATTTCTGTCTTATGCGTCCTGCAGAAGCAAATAAGAATGAGTTAAGGAGCCTCTCTGGGAAGGCAGGAGATAAATATACATGTTTCAGAACCAAGAAACATCCCGCCTGTAAGGGATGGAGGCTGAAAAGAGAGGAGTAAGATGTAAAATGGCAGCCCAAGGGTCCAGCAGTGTGGTTGGTTTTTTTTTTTTTTAATGTTTAAAATACGTAAACATTCAGATATCTAAAATAAAAAATCCAGCTATCTGGCTTTTCTGGAAAAATAAGTTCTGACCCCATGGTAGGAAAGATGTCAACTGCCTGGCAGAGTGACGTGACCAAGGTGCAAGCTCTCCGGTTTGCCTCCACCCTCCCAGCCCACTTCACTCGTTCCCTCCCGAGTGATCAGCTCCCCTTGGTGTGCCCCAGACGGTTCTGGTCTTACAACTGAAAGTCCCGTGTCCGAGGCACCCAGTCAGTCCTGGACAAACCAAGACAGTTGCCTGCCTTAGGTATCTGCCTGGTCCCAAGAAACAGAGGCAATAATACTCACATAGTTTGTGTTTCATGCTAAGCAGAGTTCTCGGCATCTTAACCAAATTAACTCCCTTAATCTTCACAGAAACCTCATAGTATGAGGCAGGTACTAAAACCATCCTCATTATTACAGATGAGACCCTGAGGCACAGATAGCTGAAGTCATGCCCAGCCCAGAGGACTCTGCTATGGGCTAGGACTTCAGTCTCATTCCGTGTGTGTGTGTGTGTGTGTGTGTGCATGCACGTGTGTGTTAGTCACTCAGTCGTGTCCGACTCTTTGCGACCCCATGGACTCTAGCCCACCAGGATCCTTTGTCCATGGGATTCTCCAGGCAAGAGTACTGGAGTGGGTTGCTTGCCATTTCCTTCTCCAGGAGATCCTCCTGACCCAGGGATCAAACTTGGGTCTCCCACATTGCAGGCAGATACTTTACCATCTGCCCACTGGGGTCTCTAATCCAGGTGAGCCAAGGCCTCTCATTTTATGCTGATGTGAAAGGAAGGCACACGGGCTGCTTCTCACCCACTTATCCCCATGGCTCTGTGTGGCAGATGTGTTCCTTGCCTGTGTTAGTCGCTCAACTGAGATTCTATAAAGATGAAATACTTGGGGCTGTGGCAGCTACTTTGTGACAAAGGTCAAGCTTAAGGATGGAAAGTCAACAGATTCAGGAACAGAAAAGTCCAGCCCCCAAACCTCTTGTAGAGTGACCCCACCTCCAGATTCCTTTATATACTGACACTGTGAGTTCCTTACCCTGTTTTTGCAACTGAAGTAATGCTCAAAATTCTCCAAGCCAGCCTTCAATAGTACATGAACCGAGAACTTCCTAATGTTCAAGCTGGATTTAGAAAAAGTAGAGGAGTAAGAGATCAAATTGCCAACATCCGCTGGGTCATCGAAAAAGCAAGAGTTCGAGAAAAACATCTACTTCTGCTTCATTGACTACACTAAAGCCTTGACTGTGCGGATCACAATAAACTGTGGAAAATTCTTAAAGAGGTGGGAATACCAGACCACCTTACCTGCCTCCTGAGAAATCTGTATGCAGGTCAAGAAGCAATAGTTAGAGCCAGACATGGAACAGCAGACTGGTTCCAAATTGGGAACAGAGTACGTCAAGGCTGTATATTGTTGCCCTGCTCATTTAACTTCTGTGCAGAGTACATCATGAGAAACGCTGGGCTGGATGAAGCACAAGTTGGAATCAAAATTGCCGGGAGAAATATCAATAACCTCAGATATGCAGATGACACCACCCTCATGGCAGAAAGTGAAGAGGAACTAAAGAGCTTCTGGATGAAGATGAAAGAGGAGAGTGAAAAAGTTGGCTTAAGACTCAACATTCAAAAAACTAAGATCATTGCATCCAGTCCCATCACTTCATGGCAAATAGATGGGGAAACAATGGAAACAGTGACAGACTTTATTTTCTTGGGCTCCAAAATCACTGCATATGGTGACTGCAGTCATGAAACTAAAAGACGCTTGCTCCTTAGAAGAAAAGCTATGACATACCTACAAAGCATGTTAAAAAGCAGAGACATTACTTTACCAACAAAGGTCCATCTAGTCAAAGCTATGGTTTCTCCAGTAGTCATGTATGGATATGAGAGTTGGACCATAAAGAAAGCTGAGTGCCAAAGAATTGATGCTTTTGAACTGTGGTGTTGGAGAAGACTCTTGAGAAACCCTTGGACTGTAAGATCAAACCAGTCGATCCTAAAGGAAATCAGTCCTGAATGTTCATTGGAAGGACTGATGCTGAGGTTGAAGCTGTAATTCTCTGGCCACTTGATGTGAAGAGCCAGCCCTTTAGAAAAGACCCTGATGCTGGAAAAGACTGAAGACAGGAAGAGAAGGGGACGACAGAGGATGAGATGGTTGGATGGCATCACCAACTCGGTGGACATGAATTTGAGCGAGCTCTGGAGATTGTGAAGGACAGGGAAGCCTGGTGCGCTGCAGTCCATGGGGTCGCAAACAGTCAGACACAACTGAGCGACTAAAAACAACAAATATCCTAACTAATACACCATGGGACCCTCAAGAATGCCCTTGCTTTTCCCATGAAGTCTAGAGCAGCTTGCTCCCTATTTTCCTTCTGTCTGTGCTCCTCATGACCTTATAGAGATTTCCAAGGTTTAGGGGCACCTCGTAAGCATGAGACACCCCAGACCAGTTTCACTATGCCAGGCACATTAAAGAGATCAGTTGGTTGATAGGCCAAAACGTCACCATATAGAAGGGAACCAATTCAAGAGAAGGGCCAAGTTTTCCTGCAATTCACTCAATAAGCAACTCTGTACGCTGGGCTTCCCTGGCGGCTCAGACAGTAAAGAATCTGCCCGAAATGCAGGAGATCCCCTGGAGAAGGAAATGGCTTGCCCGCTCCAGGATTCTTGCCTGGAGAATTCTACGGACAGAGGAGCCTGGCGGGCTACAGTTCATGGGGTCCCAAAGAGTCAGACATAACTAGCAACTAACACTTTCACTCCTCTTTGAGTTTCTACCAAAGGCCAAGAACCGTCCAGATCGTGGTCACTTCATGTCTCTCGAATCACCTCACCCCATCGCAGCGTCCTCAGGTCCTGCTGTGACACTCACTGCCTTTAACAGGACGCTTCACCTTTCTGTGCCTCAGTTTCTCCATCTTTAAAATGGAGATAAAATAATTCCAGCCTCCTGAGGTCACTGGGATGATTTAATAAAACAGTGATGGCAATGTTTTCAACAAAGCACCTGGCATGTAGAGATGCTCCATGAATGTCCGTGATTATCTCTGATTTGGGGTGGAAAGTGGAATAATTTAGTAAAGCGAGGACACCAGTGTTTCCATTCTGCAAGTAAGGAGCTTAAAACTCTGAGATTCTCTCAAGGCACCCAAATATCTAAATTTGAGTTTAGACCCAGATCTGTCCAAGTACAAAACCTATTCTAGAGAGTGGAATATTATTTTGAAGTAGGTAATAAAGAGAAGGAAAAAAAAACACAAGAATTTTTATCCACATTTGGGATCCTAATAAAAAAGCAAAGCTGCCTTTTGCATGGCAGCCTAAACATTTTTCAGTGAGACCTTTGATTAAAGACAATTACCCTTGCTTTGGTGATAGAAAAGCTGATCTCAGCGAATCAAGAAAGCTATCCCCAAATGACAATTGGAATTAAATATCCACTCAGCTACTCCAGATGGTCTCTGAAGCCATGGAACCACAAGACTTGATTACAATGACAAGTACAGGGTCACGGGCCCGGCTGGAAGAGAACAAAATCCACTTTCAAACGATTCTCCAATGACTTCAATTAACTGTGGGCTAAAGCAGACAGTTAGCTGTATAAGCACAGATCTCTGCTTTTAATTAAATTTCCTCTAGTCTAAATGCCGCTTTGAGATTTTCAGAAGGAAAACACAATATCCAGGAAATGCAATTGGATCTGATGTGTGTGTGTTGTGTAGAGTTCAGGTGGACCCTACCCCCCCAGAAGCACGTGTAAAAGCTCATATTTATAATTATTATTAGCAACCTTCTCATAAGACCCACACTTCTACTCACTCGGTTTCCATCCGTCCTATCTGCTAAGTCACTTCAGTCGTGTCCGACTCTGTGCGACCCCATAGACAGCAGCCCATAAGGGTCAGCAAACTCCAGCCCCCAGGGCCCAGCGTGGGCAGTGCTTGTTTCCCTAAACATAATTCTGGAATACAGGCTCGCTTGTTCGTTTCTTTACCTACGACTGCCTGCATGCGGCCCCAGCAGAGTGGAGGCCTTAGGTGGCCAGCAAAGCCCAAGACGTTTGCTGAGCCTTGCAGAGGCCGTAGGACAAAGCCCCCCTGAAGAGTCTGTCGGCCGTGCTCAGGAGTCTGGACTTCATCCAGGAGGCAGCAGGGAGCCACTGAAAGATTCGGAGAAGGCTGCAGAGTGGCCGCGGGGAGCGGGGGAGGTTGGAGCCCAGCCCCACCTGGGGCCACTCACCCCACCTGGATAAGGCTGCTCGTTGCAAACTCCTGTGAGGCTACTTGGGCGCTGTTGCTGGTGTGGCCAGCCCTCCTGCCAGGGAGCAGAACCAGCCCCACAGGCCCGGGGGCAGTGCCCCTCCCCGACCAGGCTGCAGCCCCCAGACAGCAGCTGGAGAGACGCCAGGCTCCCCGTGCCACACAGCTCCCAGCTGGACAGAGCCCTGGGTGCCCACGAGGCTCCCAGCCAGATGGAGCTCCCAGCTGGACGGAGCCCCAGGTGCCCACGAGGCGCCTGCCCCCACGGCAGACCCTTCCGTGTCCTCTTTCCTTTCCCCCATGGCCAACACCAAACCCCTGTCATAAGCTCTGCTTCTGGGGGACCAAACAAGACAGCTGGATCCTCCTCTAAGAAAGATCGCTCGGGGTGTCCCTCAGACAGTGATGGGATGGGAGTCCGGAAATCTGGTTGCGGCAGAAATGACGGGGCCCCGTGTCTCAGGTACCCGGGCCTCCCCCACCGCCAGTCAAGCACCAGGCCCAGACCGGACCTGCCTCCCTCCTGGGAGCTCAGGAACCCGGCCTCCTCCGCCCACCTGCACGGCGGCCCCCGGAACCCCGACACCAGCACCTCTTACCACCTCCCCCTTGACCACACAGCAGCCAGACGGGTCCTGCTCCTCCCGGCTCAGGCCCTCCTGCGGCTTCACTTTGCTCAGAATAAAGTTAACAACCTTCCTCTGAGCTGCAGGGACCTGCCGTGACTTGTGCCCGCCGCACGGCTCACTCCATGCCCCCTCCCCTGCTGCCCCCAACTCACTGGCCCTGGGTTCTGTGCACAGGCTTCCTCTCCCTGCTCCCGCTTCCTCCAGATCCACGCCACTTGCCCCATGACCCCTTCCGTCCCACTCAAAGATCCCCTTCTCATCGAGACCACTCCTGAGCACCCCATTTTAACGGCATGTCCCTCTCCTGACTCACAACCCTCCTTCTCTGCCCGGCTTGTCCCCATTGCACCGGCCACCATCCGACATCAGCACGGCTCTGATCTGCCGGCTTGGCTGAGGGTTTATCACCCCCTCCCTCATAGCTCAGCTGGTAAAGGATCTGCCTGCCATGCAGGAGACTGTTGGGAAGATCCGCTGGAGGAGGGATAGGCTACCCACTCCAGTGTTTTTGGGCTTCCCTGGTGGCTCAGGCGGTAAAGAATCTGCCCACTATGCGGGAGACCTGGGTTTGAGCCCTGGAGAAGGGATCGGCTACCCACTCCAGTCTTCTGGCCTGGAGAGTTCCATGGACTGTATCGTCCACGGGGTCGCAAAGAGTCAGACACGACTGAGCAGCTTGCACTTCACTTACCACCCCTACCAGACCACGAGGGCTTCCCTGGTGGCTCAGTGGTAAACGATCCGCCTGCCAATGCAGGCAACCCGCGCTGGACCCCTGGGGCGGGAAGATCCCCTGGAGAAGGAAATGGCAGCCCTCTCCAGTGTTCTTGCCTGGAGAATCCCAAGGACAGAGGGGTCTGGCGAGCTCCAGTCCATGGGGCCTCAGAGAACTGGACACGACTGAGCGACTAAACAAGTAGACCATGAGCTCCAGGAGGACAAGTCACGAGTCTGTTTGCTTTCGCTTTATCCACAGCACCCGGCAGAGCTGTGTATGGGCAGGAAGGTCCTCAATGAATGTTTATGTGGAGGAAAGAAGCGGATAGGGAGGCCTGTTCCTCTATTCCCTAGGCAGAGGCATCCACTTCTCCCCACTATTTCAGGTCCAGACCTGCTCACCCTCTCCCAGGCCGGCAGGCAGGCAGCAGAAAGGAATCGGAGAGTGAGCGGCCCGGCCCTGGGTCTCAGCTCTAACAGTGTTTCAAGATGTGACAAAGTGCAATCAGCACGGGCTGGACTTGCGTTCAAATCCCAGCTTCTCCACCGACCTGCTGAGTGACCCCAGGCGAGTTGCTAAACCTCGCGGGAGCTGAGGGCGCTAGTGGTGAAGAGTCTTCCGGCCAAAGGAGGCGACGCAAGAGACAGGGGCTCAGTCCCTGGGGTGGGAAGATCCCTTGGAGAAGGAAATGGCAACCCCACTCCAGTACTCTTGCCTAGAAAAGCCTATGGACAGAGGAGCCTGGTGGGCTACAGTCCATGGGGGTCACAAAGAGTCGGACGTGACCGAGCACACACATCTAGGGCTGGAGAGGTGGTCCACTGTTTAGTGCCCTGGGGGCCCTGTGAGGGGAACCGAGTAACTCAGAGTCTGAGTTTAGTGTCCTTGTTTGAAAGATGAGGAGAAAGATCATCAAAAAAGACTGTGCCTACTCACCCAAAGGACAGCTTTAAAAACAGAAGACGGTGCCCCTGACCTCTGAAGTCTTCCTCTAGAGCCGCCAGATCTGAGAACAGAAGTCTGCGGTTTCAGCTTAGCATTTAGGTTTAAATTAGCTCCACCTGCATCAATTTACTAGTAAAGAGGGTCATTTATGCCATGCTTTGAGTAGAGCAAGTTATCGTTTTCTTTGGGCAAGTCCACCAGAATGACCAAAGGGAAGGGGCGCGAGCTCAGGGGACACCGTCCCATTTTCTTCGAATGACAGAAAACCACGTGTGAACCTGAGCAAATTTAATTTTCTCCTCCAGCTCAATATTTGCAGCAAAGATTTTGAGAAACCAAATTGGATTTTCGGGAAGGGGGAATGTCTTTTAACACGCGCCACTGCAGCTGGGCAGATTCAACTTGTTGCAACCAGAGGGCAGTTTCCTGGACATGCCGAGGGGCTCAGTTCATGTGAGCCTAAGCAAGGAAATGGGGCTTCCCAGATGGCTCAGGGGTAAAGAACCTGCCTGAAATGCAGGCGGTGCCGGTTCGACCTCTGGGTCAGGAAGATCCCCTGGAGGAGGGCTTGGCAACCCACTGCAGTATTCTTGCCATGGAGAAATCCCATAAACAGAGGAGCTTGATGGGCTACAGTCCAGGGGTTGGGTTGCAAAGAGTCAGATATGACTGAGCACAAAACAGCAAAGGCATAGACCTTTAGCCCTAAGCGGACGGGGAGGATTTTAGCCAAGGTCTTGAAGCACGTTATTCCCAGGGTCTCATAGAATTGGGAGAAATAATGACCCAGCTTTCAGAAATATAGACTTTGAGGAGGAAGATATTTTGGACACCACCTAGGAGATTCACCTACTATGCACCCAGGGCTCTCTAAAACTCTGGCCAGGAGAGAGTTTAAGAGACTTCAGCCATCAGTTACAATGACTCCTCCTATTAAGAAAGGTATTTTTTTCAATCCATCCTTTTCATTGCATCTCAGCGTCTCTGCTTAGTTCCTTGAGGATTCCTCTTGAACCAACAGACCTTAGGCTCCAGGACTATAGTTTCCCCCTAGAATTTAAAAACAAAACACTGTATCCTTTCCTTTGTAGACCAAGAAGTCAGCAAGTACTTTCTGTAAAGGGCCTGAGGGTACAGCATTTAGTCTTTGATGTCTCTGTTGCAACTAAGCTCTGCTATTTTAGAGCAAAAGCAGACACAGATGGTAAGTAAAACTAATGAGGAGGGTGGGTCTCCACAAATCTTCATCACTTAGTCATGTCTGACTCTTTGTTACCCCATGGACTGTAGCCCACCAGGCTTCTCTGTCCATGGGATTCTCCAGGCAAGAATACTGGAGTGGGTTGCCATTTCCTCCTCCAGGGGATCTTCCCAACCCAGGGATTGAACCCACGTCTCCTGCATTGGAAGGCTGATTCTTTACCACTGAGCCAGCAGGGACAGAAAAGGGGGACTGAAAGGGGCTCCCGATGGCCTGGGTCAACCGAATCATCTGTCATCCGCCACACCTCTGCCAACTGTTCACCCAGAACCTGCTTGAATACCTCCAGGGATGGGGCTCCCTTTGGAGAGCTGGAAAATTCTTCTTAATTCAGAGTTATAATTGGTCTCCCTGTGACTTCACCTATGGATCCCACCCTCTGGAGTTTCAGAAAACAAGTCTATGCTTTAAGATACAGGACTACAAATGTGTATGTGTATATTTTGAGGGAAGATATAGTAAGAAGGAAGGAAGGAGATTCTACGTCATTCTACACCAACTCTGTGTGTGTGTGTTTGTGTTAGTCGCTGAGTTGTGTCTGACTCTCTGAGACTCCATGAACTGCGGCCCGCCAGGCTCCTCTGTCCCTGGGATTCTCCAGGCAAGAATACTGGAATGGGTTGCCGGGCCCTCCTCCAGGGGATCTTCCTGACCCAGGGATGGAACCCAGGTCTCCTGCACTGCAGGTGGATTCTTTACCGTGTGAGCCACCAGGGAAGCCCTGGTGACTATGTATTGACATCTAATTAGGATTTACTGTGTGTTCCTATGCGCCGGGCACTTTACAGATATCACCCGGCTTCACACTCACAGCACCGCTGTATGAGGCGGGGATTGTTGGAAGCCCTTCTTCAGATGCCAACACCAAGGTTCAGAGAGCTGGCAGCCCCTTCCAGAGCCCCAGAGATGAAACTTGTCTGACCAGGAGTCACCCCAGGCTCAAGATGGCCTGGGCTCTCGGCCAGCACACGCCCCTCCACGCTCACAGGCCTTGGAGCCTGGTCCTTTGCCTCGAAAGATTTCCCATTTGTGTTATTCAAGTATTGCTTTCCCTTTAAAAAAATTTTAAGCACAGGATTCACCCATAATCCCATCACACGCAGGTAACAAATATTACTATCTTTCATATATATAATATATATGTGCATTCATATTTATACCTATATACATCGATACAGTCATAACTATACTTCCTCATATATATATAATCTGCATGTAGACAGATGGTTCGGTTTTTTACACAACTGAGATGATACTATGTATGTGATTTTGTAACCTGTGTTCTACCCAACAGTGTATCTGGACCATCTTTCCATAGCAACACATAAAGCTCTGCATCAATTTTATGAGTGCCTGGCAGTCTGTACAGGGACACACCAACACGTTTCTAACTAGCCACCTCTCCTTAGACATTAATCTTCTCCAAATAGAAACGCTCCAACACATCTTTGCACACACATCTTTGTGTGAGTCTATTTCTTGGGTTACTGCCTATGGGGAAAGTGGGTGGGGGCCACAGGGGAAGTGCCTGGAAGCTTCGAGGGTAACCCTGGCGCTCCTTGGAGCCGTGTGGAGAGGGCTGGCTCCCCCACCCCCAACCCACATGGGATGCTATCTTTGTCTAATCTTGGCCAAGCTTTCTGGCCAGGGACGAATAATACGACTAACTACATCTTGTTCTAATGTGCTTATCTTTTATTGTGAGATTGAATTTCTTCCAACGCTAGGCAGTTCCAACCTGTTTCAGGCATCCTTATAGTACGACAGGATGCCCAAGGACAGAGAAGACCCTAGGTGGGGTTCTGACCACACATGTTCTGGAGGCATCTGCCCAGGGCGTCTCTGCCTGAGGGGATCACTGGTCCCACGAGGGCGCTGCCCGGCTGCCAGGACCTCCGAGGATTTCAGGCTCCGGAGGTGGAACAAGACCGTCTGGTGGAAAGCTCGTGTGACCCAGTCCCCCAGGGTGGCACTGGAGACACCCACTGTTTCCACCTGCTCGGCACCCCGCCCTCCAGCCCAGCCTCTCCTGCCCTCTGCTGAGCCTGCCTCCAGCCTCGGGAAGAGGCTGAGCTCCGACCTGGGAGCCTCTGCCACTCTGTCAGGTGCCAGGTGCGTGCTTCAGCTTCCCAGAGCCTCAGTTTGCTCATCACTTAGGCGGGGCCACAGTAATACCTTTCTCCCAGTGTCGCTGTGAAAATTAAATGAGATCAGTTGGCTAACACAATTTTATAAACCACCATACATAGAGCCAAGTTCGTTTTATTTCACAAGGTCTGACTGAGCAGCTGCTTGCACTCTAGTATAATTGCTCCTTGAATATAAAGTAGGAGTGGGACAGCTCACAGAGAAGTTAAATTTATAGTCATTTGGTTTCACTGCCCCCACCTCTCCGCTCCAGGCCTCAGATCTGGGCCCTTCGCAAGGTTCACGATCACTAGTGTGTTGACTTGAATCAAGAGAAGGTGGTTGAGCCCACACCGGTAGGTCTGAACTGTTGAGCGCCTCCCAGCTTGCTGCGGCTCCAGAATTTGGCTGCTGCATGTCGTCTTTGGTTCATCCATTCAGCAGGCGTTGGTGAGCCCCAAATGTCTAGTCCTGTGCGGAGGAAATCCTCGGAAAGGCAAGAAAGAGGCCCTATTGTCAAGCTGCTCAGCATGCCAAAGAGGAGACACACACACAGCCTGCACACTGCTGTGCGGACAGACAACCGCCAGGCCACCGATGACTAGAATCCAGACCTACATCTTTGTTCCGCCAGCCCAGAGTGGCCAGGGCTTGCTCAGCAACCACCAGCTTCCTAAGCCAGTCCTTGGGTTCCCGTTTCATAGTCTCCATATGACATGTGTTTCAATGGACATGCCACCCAGCTGTAAATGAGGTAGGGGGTGGGGAGGGGGACGAGGGCCGATGCTTGGCGACAAAGCCAGAGAGAGCAGTCTTATGGCAAACAGCTATGCTGCCTGGCCTGAGAAAGAGAGAGAGAGAGAGAGAATGAGACAGAGACGGAGGGGAGGGAGAAACCTGGAAGTGAAGGGGTTAGTCACTCAGTCGTGTCCAACTCTTTGCGACCCCATGGACTGTAGCCCGCCATGCTCCTCTGTCCATGGGATTCTCCAGGTAAGAATACTGGAGTGGGTTGCCATTCCCTTCTCCAGGGGATCTTCCCAACCCAGGGATCGAATCTAGGTCTTCTGTATCACAGGTGACTTCTTTACCATCTGAGCCACCAGGGTTCATAGGGAGAAACCTAAGCCCAAAATAGAGAACAAAACCTCTCTCCGAACACAGATTTTGAGCAAACCACACCTGCCTTAACAGAGGAATTAACTCCTTCGAGCCAGACCTAGAAGCCTATGAATCAGCTGGAGGCTTGTTCAACACCTGACCCCTGAGCCCACCCCCAGGGTCTGAGCAGGCTGCAGGCTGCCCTAACAACAGACCGCAGGCTGGGGCTCCAACAATGGACAGTTACTGTTCCCAGTGCCGGGGCTGGACGCCCAGGGCAGGAGCTGGCGCGGCCTGGCTCTGGTGAGAGCTCTTCTCCCGGCTGGCAGGTGGCTGCCTCCTCACCATGTCCTCACAGGGCAGGCAGAGAGCGAAGGACTACTCTTTGGAGTCTCTTCTTGTAAGGGCGCTGATCCCGCCATGAGGACCGCACCCTCAGGACCTCATCCAATGCCTCATCAACTCCCAAAGGCCCCGTCTCCAGACACCATCACCGTGGGGCTCCAGCACGTGAATTTCGGGGAACACAGGCTCCTTCTTCCTCTGCCCCCTCATGGCTCATGTCCTTCTCACTTGTAAAACACATTCTTTCTATCCCAACAGACCCAAGAATCTTAACTCTTTCCAGTATCAACTCTGAAGTCCAAAGTCTTGTCTAAAGAGCATCTAAATCAGACATGGTGAGACTCGGGGTACCAATCGTCCTGAAGCTGGCGTCCTCTACGCCAGCTGTGACCCTGTGAAACACAGGTTATGTGCTTCCAGAATACACTGCTGGGACAGGCACAAGAGAGACACCCTCAGGGCTCCCCTGGTTTGGCTCAGATGGTAAAGAATCTGCCTGCGGTGCAGGAGACCCAGGCTTGATCTCTGGGTTGGGAAGATCCCCTGGAGAAAGGAATGGCAACCCACTCCAGTATTCTTGCCTGGAGAACCCCATGGACAGAAGAGCCTGGCAGGCTACGGTACATGGGGTCACAGAGTCGGACAAGATTGAGCAACTAACACTTCTTTTTCACTTTTTCAGACATTCTCATTCCAAAAACGACGGAAAAGAAAGAAGGGTTGACAGGTCCCAAACAAGCCTGAAGCTTCGCAAGGCAAATTCCTTGAGACCTTACGGCTGAGCCTGAATCCGTGGGTCGGGGCCGGGCCTGGGAATCTGCAATCCTCACCTAAGTTCTCAAGATCCTGTACCTCAGACTGCGGTCTGTGAGCAGCTACTTGGCCGCAGTCTGAACTTGTTGCTGGTGTGGACGCTCAGGCCCTACTTACAACCTACTGAATAAGAATCTGTATTTAAACCTACGGTGTTTCTTCCTGGAGGAGGGCATGGCAACCCACTCCAGCATTCTTGCCTGGAGAATCCCCATGGACCGAGGAGCCTGGCAGGCTACCGTCGGTGGGGTTGCAAAGGGTCAGACAGGACTGAGTGACTGAACACACACAGCAGGGCGTTTCGTGTGCCCATTAAACCTTGAGAAGCTGTGCTCGAAGCAATTCCCACTGAAAGAATACAAATACCACTTGGAAGGACTTCTCTGGAGGCTCAGTGGTAAAGAATCTGCCTACCAATGCAGGAGACGTGGGTGTGATCCCTTGTCTGGGGAGATCCCACCTGCCGCAGAGCAGCTAAGTCCGGGCACCGCCGCTACTGAGCCCGCGCTCCAGAGCCCGGGAAGCGCAGTTACTGAAGCCCAAGAGTTTGTGCTCGGCAATGAGAGAAGCCCCCACGATGAGAAGCCTGAGCACTGCAACTAGGGAGCAGCCTCCATGCTCCACAGCTAGAGAAAGCCCACGTGCGGCGGCGAAGACCCAGCACAGCCAAAAATAAATAAAAATTTAAAAAGATACCGCTTGTAGTATAATAAATAACAGCAGTGAAACAGGCAGGGTTCAAAGTGCTTCATGCGTAGTAATTCATTTATGGGTCAAAATAATCCCGTGAGCTAGGGACTATTATTATCCCCATTTTACAGATGAGAAGTGTGAGGCACAGAACAGTGAAATCACTCGCCAGTGTCTCAAAGCCGGCAGGTGCTGAGGCTGAGATTCAAGACCACGCCGACTGGCACCTGCTGCCCTCCCTGTAGCTGGTGTGCTCACCTGGGAATGTACAGCCCTGAGTCATCCTGCTACCCTCCTGAACCCAGACACCTCAAACAAGGCTTTCAACCCCTCTGCAAAAATGCCGGACCTGCACTTACTCCAGCACGTCCTGTAGCTGAATATTAACAACACATACACATCACGTTGATTTTCCGGGAAGAAAACGGTTGTGCAGATTTGGGTATAATCATTAGATTTCTAAGGTCGACCAACTTAGGAGGAAAAAAAAAATCAGTACATGCAAGAAGCCGTGCCCAGGGACTCACAGGAGCCCCGTGATTCAATTTCTCTATCTCAAATCTGCTCTGAGAATTATCAAAACAGTCCAGAAGGTTCTGGGGCAAGCACGGAGAGCAAAGACGTAGAGTCATTTGCACTGGCCTCCAGCCATAAGGACTTGTTCGGACACTTTTCCGTGGTCTGCCCTTTGGACTGAAACTATTTTATAAAACCAAGCACTGTTCTTTGAACTTAAAATGACAGGACATGAAAAAGCACATAAAACAGGGCTGAAGCGCTTCATCATGCCCCGCCGCTGCCAGCGAGGAGCTGTTTGTATCTGTATTTAGAGATTCCTTCCTTGCACCATTGCTGCCGCTGAGTTACCAGGTCGTCCTGTACCTAAGTGAGATCAACCCTAGGATTTAGTCCCATTTCCCCAAAGACAAACAGCCGTGAGATTATCAGAAGTTCCTCATGCCCTTCTACCAAGGAGAGGCCAAAAGCAGATTGATACAAGCATCATATGAAGAGGTGGTCTGCCTAAGACTTCCCTGGGCACAAGCCAAAGAACAGAATAACCATTAGCTGGTTACTCATAAATCGGAAGGCTTTATCAACGCAGAGAATCAGTGCAGGCAAATCAAGGCTGGTAGGCAGACTCAGCAGTGGGAATTCAAAGTTTTCTGTGTTCTAGAAAAAGATAAGGAGTGATGCTCCAACAGAGATGGGTGATTAAGGATCTGCAGACTTCAGGGCCGTAGCAGATTGTTTTCTCTCTAGTTCCACGCAGCAGGAAAGATAAGGGCAATAAATGAAAATGTCACAAGGCAACCAGGAACAGAACAGACCGTGTCTGGAGGCCAAAGAAAGGATTCCCCTTTGATCAAAAAGGACTCTTTGTACATTTCAGCAGAGAGCAGGCCCCACTCCCAAGAGCTCCCAGAGAGCCCCGGACCCACGCATCCATTTGTCTGTGGCATTGACATAAGCATTCTGACAAAAGCTGGGGCCAGCCAACCAGAAATTCAGCCAGGAGCCCGCCCTTTGGGACTGGCCTCTGAAAGTCTGACCACGTGCAAACGCAATTTTTAATAGAGAATAAAGAGCTCATGGCAACACTATTTACAAGAGCGACAAAAACTTGCATGATCAACAGGAGGAGACTGGCTGAATAAACGTGTATCCTTCCAAACTGTGAGAATCAGACGGTCAAGGAATATCTAACAAAGTGGGGGAAACAGTTAAGAGTCAATGATAAGCGGCGGTGGGGTGGGGGAGCAGGACCCACAGGCTTCTCTGTGCCTGTATTGATCCATCTTCAAGGAGAAAAATAAGCTAGAAGAATAATCACCAAAAGTACTTATCTTTGAATGGTGGAAATGTGGGTGGGTTTTTTCCTTTTGTCTGCCTGCATTTTCTAATTTTCCATAATGAGCATGAATTACCCTTCAGTTCAGTTCAGTCGCTCAGTCATCTCTGACTCTTTGCAACCCCATGAATCGCACCACGCCAGGCCTCCCTGTCCATCACCAACTCCCGGAGTTCACTCAAACTCATGTCCATTGAGTTGGTGATGCTATCCAGCCATCTCATCCTCTGTCGTCCCCTTCTCCTCCTGCCCCCAATCCCTCCCAGCCTCAGAGTCTTTTCCAATGAGTCAACTCTTCGCATGAGGTGGCCAAAGTACTGGAGTTTCAGCTTTAGCATCATTCCTTCCAAAGAAATCCCAGGACCAATCTCCTTTAGAATGGACTGGTTGGATCTCCTTGCAGTCCAACGGACTCTCAAGAGTCTTCTCCAACACCACCGTTCAAAAGCATCAATTCTTCGGTGCTCAGCCTTCTTCACAGTCCAACTCTCACATCCATACATGACCACTGGAAAAACCATAGCCTTGAGTAGATGGACCTTTGTTGGCAAAGTAATGTCTCTGCTTTTGAATATGCTATCTAGGTTGGTCATAACTTTTCTTCCAAGGAGTAAGCGTCTTTTAATTTCATGGCTTAGGATTAGCAAAAATAAAGGCCATGCATTAAAAATACATCTCCGATGTTGTTTCCTAATAGCGGTTACTGTTTACTGAGAGCTTAATATTTGCTTTATATATGTTATTTTATCAGGTAGTTTTAAAGAGCACACACAAGAGGTGGGTGCTGTCATCTGCACTTGCTCTTGGGGAAAGAGCAGCTCCCAGCCGTTAGATGCCTGGCCTGCAGCTTGGTCGCCACTAAGGGGCAGGGCCGTTTCCAACGAGGCATGTCCAGCACCAACGTCCACGCTCTTAGCCCTGATGTAGGCCCAGAAAGGAAAGCCGTAGGCAGGGTTGCCAGATAAACTACAGGACGTCCAGGTAAATTTTAATGCAGGTACACAACAAATGCTATTTTTTTTTTTTTTAGTAAAGTCTCATGGACGTCCCAGGTGGCTCAGTGGTAAAGAATCCACCTGCCAATGCAGGAGACACAGGTTCCATCCCTGGGTCGGGAAGATCCCCTGGAGAAGGAAATGGCAACCCACTCCAGTATTCTTGCCTGGAGAATCCCATGGACAGAGGAGCCTAGTGGGCTACAATTCATGGAGTCGTAGAGAGTCGGACACGACTGAGTGACTGAGCACAGTATGTCCCATACAAAATCATTCATCGTAATTGTTCATTATTCAGACCAATCTACAGACACCAAGTTGTGATGGAGGACAGTACAGCGTTTATCGTAAGGCGCCAGACAAGGAGCCTGGGCCAGCTAGTGCTCAGAACACCAAATCTCCCTGACGGGATTCAGTAAAGCATTTTTAAAGGCCAGATGAGGAAGGCGAGTCCCAGGGTATCTGGCTCATGTACAGTCCTCTGATTGGCTGATGGTCGGTAACAGGAAGGGATCACAGGGGTTAACATTATCAATCCGCAGGCTTCGATAGGTCTGGGTACTACGTGCTCGTGGTCATTAAACAGTTAATTTCTTCCATTTGATGGGGGGTTTAGCATCTGTAAAAGAACTCAGGAAATGTGCATCAGATACTATTATCTGGGTACTTTAGAATGGAGCGAAAGCAGAAACATGGGACAGGGGTCTGTCCCAGGAAGGCTCCATAGGGTCCTGCTCAGTTACAATCTAATTGGGCATCTTTTTTGTTTTCTGTAGGGAAATGACCTCTATCTGCCATGGGGGAAGCTTGAAAGCATTGCAGCAATCCTGAGATTCTAGAAAAAGTGAGATTCGGGCCCCAGAGTTCCTCCAACAAGGACCAGGAACCACGTCAGCCCCCAGACAGGCCCAGAGAAAATCACCACGTATCTCAGGATCCCTTTTGTTACACCCCACTATGAAAGAATCTGGGGCTTTGCTGACTGATACAAGTTGGCTGCCTGCTTCAGACAACCCCATAAAAGAGAAGGATGCCGGAATTCATAGGCCGCACCAAGCAACAGAACTGAGCTCTTAAAAACCACCCCTCAGAGCACACCTACGTTTGTCTGGCTTTGCTGTCAGTGGTCAGGGTGAGAAGTGACTCGCAGCCCCCGCCTCGCCCCCTCACCATGGGGCTCATGGTGACAACTCCGTGATCTTCAACCCCAAACTCAGACCAACGGTCCTCACTCTGGTTGCCCATTAGGATCATATGGGGAACTTCAAAACATACTGACACTCAGGTCACTCCCAGAAATTCTTTTTTTTTTTGGTGGGATCTTAGTTCCCTGACCAGGAATCGAACCTGTGCCCCGTGCATTGGAAGACGGACTCTTAAGCAGTGGACCACCAGCGAAGTCCCACTCCCAGAAATTCAGAACCATTTGGCTGAACGGGCGCAAGCGTGGGTATTTTATGTCGCACTCCAGGTGACCCCACTGGCTCAGGGAGGGTTAAACATCACTGCGCTGGGCCAGCCCTCAAGGAACCAGAGGGTGAGGACAGTGGGCCCCACGGGGGTGGATGTCAGGTTGCTCGGTCAAATGGAGACACCAGGTAAAACTTGCTAGAATGCTTACACAGGATCAGCTCAGAGGGTGCTTCGCATAGAAAATACTTGGCAAGTGTTACTAAATATTTCTTTCCCTAGAATCAAACAGGCTAGCTAACATGTATTACCTACCTGTTATCCCATTTAGTCCTCGGAACACCTCTCTAATGTAGACATTACCATTGTCCCCCCATTTATAAGATGAGAAAGCTGAGGCAGAGAAAGGGGATCTCTTAAGATTACCAGCTGGCAGTGGTGTGGGGCGGGGTGGGGGCTAAGACTTGAACCCAGCTATTCCCACTGCAGAGCCCCTGGCTTTCCATCTCTTCCTTGTACTATTTTCCTGCTTAAAGGGCTACTGAAGGGCAGTGACGTCCTCTGCCTCCCCACTCCTGGGCCTTGCCTGGCTGTCCCCCTGTCTTGAATGCCAGTCTCTTCTCTGCCTACAAGTCATAACCCTCCCAGGAAACAAGTGGTCCTCTCCAGGCTCTTCCAGATGTCACAGGGAGCGTCCATCCATCTGTTCATTTATTCTTCCCGTCCTTAAACAGACATGGAGTGAGCATCTAGTGAGTGCCACGGACCGTGCTAGACACTGGATAGAAACACTGGGGAGTCCTGGTGGAGCTTGAGGCCCTGTGGGGGAGACAGAAAAAAAAATACCAACCCACAAATAAATCACTGCAAACTGCAGCAACTGCTCCAAAAGGAGCTTTCACCTGACCCTGAGCATGAGAAGGCATCTGCGGGTTTTATGCTGAGGCCGAGTGATTGGTCTTTCTGCCTGCTGAGTGGAGGATGATTGGCTGGGGGCTGAAGGTGAAGGCAGGGAGGTTGGGACGAAGGCTAAGGGAGGAGGCTAAAGGAGGACTCCGGATAAGACAGGAAGGGGCGTGGCCCGGTGAGCCGCCTGCCGCTGCAGCTTATAATGAGTGGTGACTGCGACTCGCTTGGGCCCTTGGGACACTCTGCAGTCTTTTTACTGTGTCTTATTTCATTATTGTATAAATTGCCTCCAGGGTAATATTCTAAATTTTTAACTATAGGGAGACACCAGGGGCCTGACCAATCAGAAGAGACTGTGACTCCAGGGCAGCTCATCAACCCGGGTTAGGCGTTAACCCTTTCACTGCTGGATTAATGGGGCGGTCCCAGGGGAGCAACCTGGATGGAGGAAGGGGTTTGGAGTATAACAACTTGTTGACCATGTTTTAACAACCAGTATTAAAACCAAGCGGTTCAGGACTTCCCAGGTGACCCAGGGGTTAAGAATCCCCCTAGCAATGCAGGGGATGGGGGTTCGACCCCTGGTCAAGGAACTAAGACCCCACACGCCATGGAGCAGCTAAGTCCATGCGGCACCTACTGAGTCCATGCGTCACAACTAGAGAATCTGCAAGCCGCAACTAAGACTCGATGCAGCCAAATAGATAAATAAAACTTAAAAAAAAAAAGAATGAAAATAAAATGAGAAAATTATATTTAAAAAAACCAAAGTGGCTCATATCAGCTAAGGCTGACTTCCTCACTAGGTTTTCAGCTTCTAGTAACAAACTAGACTTAATCAAGATGAATTAGCCAGGCAGTAGTCACACAGGTACCCCTTCCCAGGGGAAACGCCCTTGTGAAGGCTGGGCCAGTCTTGCATACTCAAACACTCCACAGGTATTTCCTGATGTTACTATTATTATCCTCCCTTCATGTTTGTTGCTGTTGTTCAGTCATTCAGTCCTGTCTGACTCTCTTGTGACCCCATGGACTGTAGCCCACCAGGCTCCTCTGTCCATGAGATTCTGCAGGCAAGAATACTGGGATGGGTTGCCATTCCCTTCTCCAGGGGATCTTCCCGACCCGGGATCAAATCTGGGTCTCCTGCATTGCAGGCAGATTCTTCACTGTCTGAGCCACCAGGGTGGAATCACTATGAGTTAGAAGTAATTCAAGTTAAATTGTACCTTTCTGGGTTCCACCGAGGGAACACCTTTCCTTCAAACGGAGTCCCTGGCTCCATGTCACTGGTTCTAACAGCCTTCTTCCAAGGGCTACATTTCTTCCCGTAACTACTTTGCTGTGGGCTTTCCAGGTCTGCCTGTTATGTATAAATACACTTAACTTTTATGGGGTGTGTAGTGCTCTCATCATAAACCATCTTCTCCATCCGCAGGATTAGGGGAAGGGCTGGGGTGGGGGTAGGGGGGAGTGTGTGTACAGCCAAGCCCGGACCTTTGTGGTGAAAACTGATGCCGCCAGGTACCTCCCCAGCTGCTGCTGCTAAGTTGCTCAGTCGTGTCCGACTCTCTGTGACCCCACAGACTGTAGCCCATCAGGCTCCTCTGTCCATGGGATTCTCCGGGCGAGAATACTGGAGTGGGTTGCCATGCCCTCCTCCAGGGGATCTTCCTGACTCAGGGATCAAACTGGCATCTCTTGTGTCTCCTGCAGGTTCTTTACCACTAGCGCCAGCTGGGAAGCCCAAGCCAAACAATATTACCCCGAAGCCTTTAAATCTGGCCCATTGTTTTGGTGGGGAGTAAGACAAGATGCTAGAGGGCTTCCCCGAAGGCTCCGATGGTAAACAGCCCACCTCCAATGCAGGAGCCACAGGAGACAGGGGTTCAATCCCTGGGTCAGGAAGACCAAGACCCCCATGGAGGTGGAAATGGCACCCCACTCCAGTATTCTTGCCTGGAAAATTCCACAGACAGAGGAGTCTGATGGGCTATAGTCCAAAGAGTCAGACATGACTGAGCGGCGGAGCACACACAAGGCAGGAGGCTGGGGTCCAGCACGGGAGCCCCCCTAACCTCACATCTCCATCATCTGGGCCACTGCAAGGACCTCCTCGCTCCAGTTTCCTCCCAGTTTACTCTGCGTTGCCCATGGCCACTTGGACATTATCTCACATAGTGACCCCAGCTCATCACAGCCCTGCTGCAAAACCTCAGAGGCTCTTGGAATTGCTCTTAGAATAAACCTCCCGCCCTTGCCCAGCCTCTTGGTCTGGTCCTGCCTTTAAAGCTTAATGGACAAGTTGATCTCAATAATAAATGGTGAGGAGTATTTTATTTCTGTTTTCAGACAAAGTAGCAGCTAAAGCCATCAGCTCTGGAGTCACATGGCTCATTCATTCATCAATTCAGTCAGCCGTCAGATATGTAGTGATGGCTTGCTATGCGCCAGGCTTGTTCCGGGCCTTGGGGGACTGGTGAACACGACACAGCTCCTGGCCAGGGCTGCTTTCCAGGGCGTGCAGACCTCAGAGCAGCACAGGAGCCAGGGTTTACAAGGGCTCCGGGCCCCTTCATGCTCTGCTGTGGCCCTCACAAGATTTGCAGTCATTTTTGGACACAGTCCTGGCTGCCTCTACAGGGTGCTCATGTTCTCATGGGGAGTCAGGCACTAAATAGAACCCTGATTTCAGGCCATAAGAAGTGCTAGGAAGAAAGTAAGCTATATTAACACATATATATGGAATCTAGAATGGTACTGAAGAATCTATTTGCAGGGCAAGAACAGAAATGCCAGATGCAGAGAACAGACTTGTGGGAGGGGGTGGGGGGGAGAGGGGGGGACACACTGAGATGGTGGTGTTGACATCCACACACTGCCACGTGAGGAATAGCTGGCTGGTGGGAGGCTGCTGCAGAGCACAGGGAGCTCTGCTCGGTCCTCTGCGATAATCTAGAGGGCGGGGTGAGGGGTGGTGGGTACGGAGGCTCAGAGGGGAGGGGATATATGTATACTTAGAGCTGATTCACGCTGTTGAACAGCAGAAACTAACACAACGTTGTACAGAAGTTATCTCCCAATTAAAAATAAATGTAAGGGACTTCCCTGCTTGTCCAGTGGTTGAGAATTTGCCTTCCAGTGCAGGGGATGCAGGTTCGATCCCTGGTCAGGGAACTAAGACCCTACATGCCACAGGGCTTGTGCGTCACAACAGCGGTTCCTGAACACCACAACTAAGACCTGACCCAGCCAAATAAATAAATATATGTGTCCGTATATATATTTAATAAATTCTAAAATGGAAGCTATGGGGTGTACCGGCTGGTGACGGCAGGGAAGTCCTCCTGAGAGGGTGAGAGAGGGAAGTCCCCCTGAGAGGGTAAGAGCAGGGAAGTCCTCCTGAGAGGGTGAGAGCAGGGAAGTCCCCCTGAGAGGGTGAGAGAGGGAAGTCCTCCCTGAGAGGGTGGCAGCCAGCCAGAGGCCTCAGCGAGGAGCAGGGGCGGTGGATGGAAAGAACCTTCCAGGCAGGAGAAAGAAGAGCTAACGGTAAGGCCCTGGAGCAGGAACAGACTGCTGAGCTGGGAGAGCCAGAGGGCGGGGGAGCCCAGACAGGTCAGCTCCTGCCACCCCCATTCCACCCCAAGCAAAGCAGGGACTGCTGAAAGCAGCTGGACCCGAGTCCAGAGCTCCAAGCCCAGCCTGCCAGACCTGAGGCTGATCCCGAACCAGAGAACTTCCTGGCTCCCTCCCAGCGCCCCCCAACCCAGCCCCAGCCCTGCAGTGGAGGGAAGTTTCCAGCCAAGCCCTGAGCTCATACCAGCTGGAGGCTTGCAACCCAGGAGGGTCACGTGTCCCCACGCTACAGATGGGATGTGGGGGACGTGGGGGTGCTGGCTACATCCTCCAGCGCACGTGGTGAGGGCCCAGCTCACCAGCACAGTGACTGGGAAAGGAACAGCCCCCCAACAGCCCTCGGGTTCAGGGAGCTCGGCTGTGTCTGAGAACCCCTCCACTCACTTCTTTGGACCCATTTTGTGTCTAATGGGAGGCCCAGCCCCTTGCTTCCCCCAATTCTTTCATTCAGGAACCGTGCTCGTAATACACTACTATACTATTATTCATTTTTCATGAACTGGATTGTGATTTTTTTTCTTAAAGACTTTTAAAAGGAATCATTGTATTGATACCGTATACTTGCCATAAACAAAAGGTAACTACTTTGTAATACCCACGCTATTCAGTTCTACCTAGATACTGACCCTGGTCTCCAGTGCACTGGCTTTGTTTAAAAGGGAGCATGCTCAGTCACTCAGTCGCATCCTCCTGTGTGACCCCATGGACTGGAGCCCACCAGGCTCCTCTGTCCATGGAATTTTCCCAGCAAGAATACTGGAGCGGGTTGTCATTTCGTTTAAAAGAGAGATTGTACGCACTCCCTGGTGGTCCAGTGGTTAGGGCTCTGCACTTCTACTGCAGGGGCAAAGGTTCAATCCCTGGTTGGGGAACTAAGATTCCACATACTGCGTGGCCTGGTCAAAAATAAATAAATACAAAAGGGAGATCGCATGGTGGGGGGAGTCCTTTCACAATGAATATGTATATCAAATCGCCACAATATACATTTTAAATATCTTATAATTTTATATGTCAATTGTACCTGAATCAAGCTGGATAAATAAGTAAAAGAGAGAGTCACAACTATTAGAAAGAGATTAAAGAGACTAAGTGTGCTAGGAGCAGACACCGTCCCTAAATAACAAACAACAACAAAAACTGAAAAAGAAGAGAAAAGAGAACATTTCACTCTGTGATGCCATCTTGTCTAGCACCATCTTAAAGTGATTCTCCAGGAAACGAAACCCAGCTCTGTCCAACTTCAGTCAAGACAAGAGTCTGCTATGGAGCTGGTTACCAGGAACCCACCAACGCTCCAGGAGGACCAGAGACCCAGGCAGGGACCACGGTGCCCAAAGCCTCCCGAAAACCCAGGGCAATTCCAGAGGTCCATGCTGCCCGAGACTCCCAGCACCATGGAGACTGGACGGGGCCCCTAGCAGGAGCCCTGCTGTCATCACCACCTCTAGGAGCAGGGCGTAGCTACCCCCTCCTACCAGTGTGGCCACCACTTCTCCATGTCACTTCTTGTTCTTACCCTCAGGCGTCTCCGACTCTTTGCGACCCCGTGGACTGTAGCCCGCCAGGCTCCTCTGTCCATGGAATTCTCCAGGCAACAATACTGGAGTGGGTTGCCATGCCCTCCTCTAAGGGATCTTCCCAACCCAGGGATCGAACCCAGGTCTCCCGCATTGCAGGCTGATTCTTTACCATCTGAGCCACCAGGGAAGTCCAAGAATACTGGAGTGGGTAGCTTATCCCTTCTTCAGAAGAACTTCCCAACCTAGGAATCAAACCAGGGTCTGCTGCATTGCAGGCAGACTCTTTACCAGTTGAGCTGCTGCTGCTGCTGCTAAGTCGCTTTAGTCATGCCCGACTCTGTGCGACCCCATAGACAGCAGCCCTCCAGGCTCCTCTGTCCACAGGATTCTCCAAGCAAGAATACTGGAGTGGGTTGCCATTTCCTGCTCCCACCAGCTGAGCTACTAGCTTCTAATTAAAAATCTGGGCGGGTTCATCTGACTGGCAGGATTGGGCTCATGCCAGTGTCCCCTCGCTTCAGAAATGGCTGGGAAAATGAGTACCTGACATTTTCAGCCTCTATCATGAGAGGTGGATTTTTGTCTCAGAAGACAGGAGATTCCCCAGGCACAGAAAGGGGATTTGAATACCAGTGTGGAAGAGTGTTCACACTGCAGCCTGGCCACTCTCCTCTGAAAGTCTGCCGACAGGGCTGGCCCTGGCTTACACTCAGGAACTCAGATGTGGGGAGGGGGTCCCACCCCTGTGAACGGATGATGATGGCACCGAAAGTGTTTGTACATATGATGCGGTTCATGTTGGACCCCTGTGGTCCTCCTGGGAGTCTGAAAATCTGGTGCCAGGCATAGGCTGCCTATGTGAGCAGCCCCCACTACAAACCCTGGGCACTGAGTCTCTAAAGAGCTTCCCTGGTGGGCAACACTCCACAGGCACCGTCACCCTCGTAGCTGGGGAGCTAACCGCCTCCCAGGGGCTTCCCGGGAAAAGACGCCCAGAGCTTGTGCCTGGTTTCCTCTGGACTCTGCCCCACGTGCCTTCTCCCTTTGCTGGTTTTGCTCTTCATCTTTTCACTGGAATGAGTCACAAGCACAGGGAGACTGTGTGCTGAGTCTGATGAGTCCTCCCAGGGGGCGCGGAGGTCTCGGGACCCTACACACCACCAGCGTCACAGCCTCCACGAAACGCCAACTCAGGAAAGTCCCGACATGCTCAGGGTTCCCAACACTCCCAGTGACTCTTCAAGGCAGGGCTGTGACGTAGATACGGCAGTCTGGCTGGCCCTGTTAACAGAGGGGGAAACTGAGGCTCACAGAGGGGAGGGACCTGCCAAGACCTCAGGATCAGCAAACCGAGCTGAGTCCAGTGCTCTTGCCCTGGGGGGCTCCCCCCAAAACTCTCTCCAAGCTTAGAAGCCTGGATCAGATTTTTTCTACCAGCTGAGCCCTCTGTGCAAGAAAAGCATTCCAGGCAGCCTGAGCCTTCTTGCAAATGGAAATGTTATTTCAATCATGTCTGCACCAAACAGAGTGCAAACAGGACATTTTGCACCATGGCCGTCTAGCAGTTAAATGAGTGTCCCCTCTCCTTGGTCTGCCCAGGCGGTGCTAGCGGTAAAGAACCCGCCTGCCAGTGCAGGAGACATAAGAGACCTGGGTTCGATCCCTGGGTCAGGAAGATCCCCTGGAGGAGGGCATGGCAACCCAATCCAGTGTTCTTGCCTGGACAATCCCCATTGACAGAGGAGCCTGGTGGGCAACAGTCCATGAGGTCACAAAGAGTCGGACACAACTGAGCGACTTGGCACGCACACACCCCTCCCCTTACACCTGCGTGTCTCCAGGCTGGGACTCCAGAGTGCCTGCATCTGGATCAGAATCAGTTGGTACCTTGCTTAACAAGCAGATTCTCAGGCCTCAACTAGACTTACTAAAGGAGCAAGCCCACCAGGCAAGCCAAACCTGTCGTGAGGAAGCTCCCTGAGGAGTGCGTGTGGTCAGCACGAGCCCGCCGCATCATAAGCCCTCTGTAAATAAAAACTGGACTGGAGAAAGCAGAGACTGCGAGGACTTAGAGATAAAGGTCTATACTTCAGCGGGGTATGGGTCCAGCAACGTGCGTACGTGCGTGCTAAGTCCCTTCAGTCGTGTCCAGCTCTCTGCAACCCTATGGACTGTAGCCCACCAGGCTCCTCTGTCCAGGGGATTCTCCAGGCAAGAATACTGGAGTGGGTTACCATGCCCTCCTCCAGGGGCTCTTCCCAATTCAGCGATCAAACCCGTGTCTCTTACATCTCTCCACTAGCGCTGCCTGGGAGGCCCCCAGCCGTGTATTTGGAGCCAGTTCTGAATATTGAGAAGCGGAAGTTCTCAGAAATAGTTTACACGACTGGAAACTGTTTTCAGCTCAACTTAAAACAGGTGGAGTTTTGCCCCTTTTGTTGCTGCTTTTAATGTCTGGAGCCTGACACATCTTCCTCGGTGGTTGTAGGGGCTGCATGATGGCCCCCCAAAAGATCTGTCCATGTCCTCGTCTCTGGAACCTGTGAATTCTACTGTATTTGGTAAAAGAGTGAATACTGCCATATAAGGCAAAGGATGTGATTTAAGGATTCTGAGAGGAGGAGTTTATCCTGGACTATCTGCTTGGGCTCCAAATCCAATGACGAAACCACTGTTATAAATCCATGCTCATAAGAGCGGGGCCGAGGCAGGCTTGACAGATGGGAGTAGAGACCGTGATGTGAGGATGGAGAGACTGGGGGTTGACTCCGCTGCAAGTCAAGAAGTGCTGGCCACAGCCCAAGCTGGAAAGGGCAAGGAAGAGAGCGTCCCCTCGAGCCTCCAGAGGCAGTGTGGCCCTGCTGACACCTTGATTTCAGATCTCTTGGCTTCCAGCACTATGAGGGAATACACCTGTGTTTTATTAAGCCACCTACCGCATAATACATTGTTACAGCAGCCACAGAGAAGTCACACAGCCACGGAAGTTATTCCAGATTTTAAAAAAGGGAAGTCCCTGCATTTGCCCCCCACACCCCAGGGCCTTTGCACATGCCGACCCTTCTGCTCCTGTGCTCTGTCTCAGCTCACCAGGGCCCAGCTCCTTCTCACGGTTCCTGTCCCTGCCCGAATGTCACCTCCATGCAGAAGCCTTCCCTGAACCCAGGCTTGCAGGGGAAGGAGCTGCCAGTCACTCTGCGGCGTCTTACCCCGTTTTTACTTACCACAGGATAAACGATCTCTCAACTTGTTTACTTGATTGGAACCTAGTCTGTCTGCTTTGTGACCACAGTCCCCATGCCAAGTAGCTGGTGGGGGTTAAATCCACGTGTCACTAGAGGGGGTGATGTTATTTTATACTGAAACGGAGAAATACAAGCTCCATATGATCACATTTAATATTCCAGAGAACTCTTTAGCTACAAGAAACCTCCTCACTATATCCCAGCCCACCAGGCCACACTGTCCCTCCCTTCGGCCATAAGGTCACTTAGATGGGAAGCTGAGGCCTGGAAGGATTCGCCCTCTGGCCACATCATGCTAGCTATCTCTGTGTGACCTTGAGTTTAATGTCTCCCTGAGACGAGGTGACCTCCTTAGTAAAGAGAGGAATTTTTTTTTTTACTACTGGCACTGGGTCCTATTGATGAAGTCATTTCAAACTGCCCAACTCTGTGCTAAGCCTTTTCTTTTTCCTCTGAAGTATAGTTGACCTATTATATTGATTTCAGGCATACAACACAGTAATTCAATATTTTTATAGATAACACGTCAGTTATAAAATGTTGACAATTTTCCCGTGCTGCACATTCCATCCATATAACATTTATTTTATACCTAGCGGTTTGTGCCTCTTAATCCCCTTCTCCTATCTTGCCCCTACAGCTAGCTGCTCGCTAGCGGTGTGAGTCTGTTTCTCTTTTGTTCTATTTATTTTTTAGATTCCACATATAAGAGAAAACATACACTATTTGTCTTTGTCTGATTTATTTCACTAAGCATAATACCCTCTGGGCTTCCCTGGTGGCTCAGATGGTGAAGAATCCACTTGCAATGTGGGGGACCTGGGCTCAATCCCTGGGTCCAGAAGATCCCCTGGAGAAGGCAGTGGCAACCCACTCCAGTATTCTCACCTGGAGAATCCCCATGGACAGAGGAGCCTGGTGGGCTACAGTCCATGGGATCACAAAGAGTTGGACATGACTGAGCGACTAACACACACACACACACACACACACACACACACACAATACCCTCCAGGTCCATCCATGATGTAGGCTAGACTAGTCACACGCATACTCCTACTTGGTCCTTATGGTAATCCTATGGGGGAGGGGGTTACTATTATGGACCTAATTAATGGATGCAGAAACAGAGGCATATGAAAGCTTCATCACTGGCCCAGGGTTGCAGAGCTAGTAAGGTGGAACCCAGACTCTGAGTTATATACCAGGACACTGTTCTGCTCAAGACACCCACAGCCCTCAACCTTCTAACTCACTTTGAACAGTTGGCTGAGAGAGACTTAAAGTGCTGACTAATGCATGCACAGTGGCACACACCTGCCGGTCTTTAATCAGAGTCAATGTCTGGGGAAAACGTTTTTTCTTGTTTCCCTTGCTTTTGAAAACTTGTTGCAAGAGTCAGCATCCTGAAAGCCTGAACTTCTCTGCCCCTAAATCAAAGGGCAAGTGCAGAGACTTCTCTCGTGGCTCAAAGGTTAAGAATCTACCTGTCAATGCAGAGAACATAGGTTTGATCCCTGGTCTGGGATGATCCCTTATGGCACAGAGCAACTATAACTACTGAGTCCTCACCCAGAGCTCACGAATCGCAGCTACTGAACCCACGTGCCACCACTACCGGAACCCAGGTGCCTAGAGCCCACGCACCACAGCAGCAGAGTCCACCACAGCTAGAGAGCAGTCCCCGCTCGCCACAGCTAGAGAAAGCCTGCATGCAAAAATGAGGACCCAACACAGCCATAAATGATTTTTTTAAAAAAGGGGCAAGTGCAAATTTTCTCTGTAAACACACAGTGGGGAGAACGTTCTTGTTATCATGGCCCTTGCATTCTTCACTCTCCAACTCCTGCTTCTCTGTCCACAGCAGGCAGGCAGACTGATCTACAGGTGCGGGGGCGGGGGGGGGAGATGTAAAGGGCCCCTGAATTATTTACTATTAAAAGGCACTGAGCTGCCAGCTTCCTCTCTGAATTATTTAGCACCGCCATGTAAACTGTGCAATCCCAGCATGTCCCATTCACGTTAGCTCTGTGGAAAGTGGTTTTGTTCTAGGCAGTGACAAGCTCCCTGTCTCTTTGGCATCAGCTACTCTGTGCATCCTGAAGTCAGGAATAACTGATGTTGTTTGCTAGGGGCCCACAAAGTTCAGAATCAGGTCCATCACGAAACACAGAGGGGTTTCTGCCTCCCAGCAAAGATGAGATGACCGGGTTCCTCTGCAGGCGGAAAAGGCGGAGCAACACGTGCAGTGAGGTTTCAGTGGCTGATTCCCGAGAGCCCACTGGGGCCTCATGTATTTCCCCCAAAATATGAGACACCGACTTCGGTTTTTGCAGAAGCTGCTACACTGTTTGGTGGATAAGATGCATGTGTAAGACAACTGGAGAAAAAGGGCTCATCCAGCTTCCACCACTTAAACCTGCTGATCTCTGGCTCTCTCATTTCTCAGAATCTCAGAGTCCCCCGTTTGTAAAATGGGAGCAATGTGCCTTCCTTCCACTGCTGTGAAGACTGAATGTGTTCGTGTAGAATATTAGGAATCTGTTCATCCATTTACACCTGACAGCATAAACATCAATTCCCCAGGGTCTGGGGAATACACGAAATGAATCAATGAAAAAAATGCAGCTGGTGTCTGATTGGATAGACGGATAGAGATGAGCCCGTCATGGTCAAGCCTCAGACAATGTGGTTTTAGGAACATGGGGAGCAACTTTCCTTCATACAGTCCTGCCTTTCTCTGCTAAGCCCTGTGCAATGGATAAGCAATGCAGAAATACATTCAGTGAGTACTCACTGAGCACATACTAGGTACTGGGTACTAAGCTGAGGGGAGATAGCCAATGAATAAAATGCAGACAAAAATACCCATACACTCTAGAATGAAGGAGGTAGAATCACTGCCCTCAAGGAGCGTGGAGAGGAAGAGGGACAGGTGAGCAAGTCAGAGCACAGAGGGTCACGATGCTAAGCGAGGGCTCAGGGCAGCAACAGTGAGACCAAAACAGACACGTTGGGGCATTCGAGGGAAGTGTCACAAGGGGGCTTGTGTCTGAGCTGAAGTTCAGGGCTGTAAAAACACCACCAGCACTAGAGAGGCTGGGGGAGGACATACTGGGATTTGGCTAATGATAGCTTTGCTGACTAGAGTAGGAAAGGAGAGTTTCAAAGATGGGGCTTTATGCTGCCATAACAGATGAATTTCTATGTTAACTTTAGGAGGTAATAAAAATTTTAATTAAACATCTGCCAGGTTACAAAAGGGCAGCCATCATGAAAAAATAATCCAGGTCATTTCCTCTTGAAAATAGCCAGTTTCAAAGATGGTCTTCGAAAGTAAATGGAGAAAAAAGCCTAATCAAATGTAAGATGGTGTCTCAGCCAGGCTGGGAGAGATTCAGCATGGACAATTTCGGGACATTTTGGCTTTCCCCTCTGCCTCCACCCCCCGTCCCTTGAAGGTATCTGTTTTTTAGCTGTCTCTGAAAAGAACTTGAAGTCAGCCCATTAATAGAATTCAGACAAATGTCAGCACTTCTCATGTACTGGAAGGGGAGGACTTGAGAAAAGCTTAAATGCTTGGGGCAGCCACAGGACCCTGAATTAGTCAGGACTTTTTTGCAAGTGATTGAAACTCAACTCAAAACTTTCCACCTTCAGGCATGGATGGATCCAGGCGCTCACGATACAATCAATCAGGCCATGTCTGGTCTCCGTCGTCCTCTGTGTTGGCTTCTCCCTCAGAAGGCACGGCCCGTGTCCTTACCTAGTGGCCACTCTGGTCCCAGGTGTACTTATTATCAGCTGAGCAACCAGGGCAGAAAGATCGTCTCTTTTTTTAGTAACTCTCTAAAACATCTCAGAGTTAGCTCTGATAGCCCTGCTGGGTCACATGCCAATCCCTAAATCAATCTGTGACCAGGGAAACGAGCATTCTCGTTGGTCACGTGTCCACTCTTGGCACCAAGGGTCTGGTTAACCTTTTCTTTTTCATGATCAATCTAAGTTATTAATTTTTATTTAAGCTGTTTCTTGCTATGAGCATAGAGACAGAAAATCAGCCTACTGGTCATCATTTGATATACGTAAAGAAGGTGAGTCTAAGGTCCCACATACTTTTCTGGTCCGTGTGCAGAGTAGTAGTCCAAACCACGGATGCTGTGGTCCAGGCTCTCCTTTTTCATCTTCGTGGCCGGTTGGAAGCAGATTCACAGGTTGCTGTTGTTGCTGCTGTTCAGTTGCTCAGTCGTGTCTGACTCTTTGTGACCCCCTGGACTGCAGCACGCCAGGCTTCCCTGTTCCTCACCACCTCCTGGAGCTTGCCCACTCATGTCCATTGAATCGGTGATGCCATCTAACCATCTCGTCCTCTGTCTTCCCCTTCTCCTCCTGCCTTCTATTTTTCCCAGCATCAAGGTCTTTTCCAATGAGTTGGCACTTTGTATCAGGTGGCCAAAGTATAGGAGTTTCAGCTTCAGCATCAGTCCTTCCAATGGATATTCAGGGTTGATTTCCTTTAGGATTGACTGGTTTGATCTCCTTGTAGTCCAAGGAGTCTTCTCCAACACCACTATTCAAAAGCATCAATTCTCTCATGCTCAGCCTTCTTTATGGTCCAGCTCTCACATCCATATATGACTATTGGAAAAACCATAGCTTTGACTTAACAGACCTTTGTCAGCAAAGTGATGTCTCTGCTTTTTAATATCCTGTCTAGGTTTGTCATAGCTTTTCTTCTAAGGAGCAAGCATCTTTTAATATCATGGCTGCAGTCACCATCTCCAGTGATTTTGGGGCCCAAGAAAAGAAAGTCTGTCACTGTTTCCGTTGTTTCCCCATCTATTTGCCATGAAGTGATGGGACCGGATACCATGATATTTGTCTTTTGAAAGTTGAGTTTTAAGCCAGCTTTTTCACTCTCCTCTTTCACCTTCATCAAGAGGCTCTTTAGTTCCTCCTCACTTTCTGCCATAAGGGTGGTGTCATCTACGTATCTGAGGTTATTGCTATTTCTCCCGCCAATCTTGATTCCAGCTTGTGCTTCATCCAGCCCGGCGTTTCTCATGATGTACTCTGCATATAAGCTAAGTAAGCAGGGTGATAATACACAGCCTTGACGTACTCCTTTCGCAATTTGAACCAGTCTGTTGTTCCATGTCCAGTTCTAACTCTTGCTTCTTGACCTGCATACACATTTCTCAGGAGGCAGGTCAGGTGGTCTGGTATTCCCATCTCTTTAAGAATTTTCCAGTTTGTTGTGATCCACAGAGTCCAAGGCTTTGGTATAGTCAATAAAGCAGAAGTAGATGTTTTTCTAGGAATGCTGTTGCTTTTTCTATGATCCAACTGATGCTGGCAATTTGATCTCTGGTTCCTCTGCCATTTCTAAATCCAACTTGAACATCTGGAAGTTCTCGGTTCAGGTACTGATGAAGGCTAGCTTGAAAGATTTTGAGCATGTCCTTGCTAGCGTGTGAAATGAGTGCAACTGTGCGGTAGTTTGAGCATTCTTTGGCATTGCCTTTCTTTGGGATTGGAAGGAAAACTGACCTTTTCCAGTCCTGTGGCCACTGCTGGGTTTTCCAAATTTGCTGGTATATTGAGGGCAGCGCTTTCACAGCAATCTCAAGGATTTGAAATAGCTCAACTGGAATTCCATCACCTCCACTAGCTTTGTTCTTGGTGATGCTTCCTAAGGCCCACTTGACTTCACCCTCCGAGATGTCTAGCTCTAGGTGAGTGATCACACCATCATGGTTATCTGGGTCATGAAGATCTTTTTTGTACAGTTCTTCTGTGTATTCTTGCCACCTCTTCCTAGATATCTTCTGCTTCTGTTAGGTCCAGAATAGACAGTGGTGACTGACTCCAGGGACAGGGCTTGGACCTAGTGTAGAGAGGGGGTCCATATGAACTTGGTCCCTCATCCCCTCCATGCTACAAATTCCAAAGGACGACCAGCATGGTCACTTCCACCCCAGGGAGCAAGCTGAGAGCTCCTTGCCACGCATACTCCTCAACAGAGGCTGCCCCAGCTGTGGCTGGGACCGACCTCACAGTCCAGAAAGCCGGAACCCAGCCTCCACTGCCACCCTCAACCTGGACCGCCCTGGAGCCAACCCCTCTTGAACAGCAGAGACTGAGATGAAGAACAGGTAGTTCCCCTGTAAAGTACAGGAAGAGTGAGGTTGAGTTACCAAAGTAAGGGCAAAGGATTCTGGGTGGACTAGAATCCCCATCACCCAGGATAGTCCCCCGGGAGAGTTCATCTCAAGGAAAGGCTCTAGCTTGGCAGCTGAGCCTGGGACTCCAAGGGAAGGTGTGAATCTTGGGCAGCGTGAGGTCTGGAACTTGACCCCACCTTCGTCAGGCGGCCTTGACCATGTGGGCTTGAAACAGCACATAAAATGCTGACCAGCTTAAACTGGTTTTGCCTCCTTAAATAGGTTCTTGATTAACCGAAATTTGAATTATTTTAGAGACACACGTGCAGGATGGAATCCATGTCTCCAGGCCGTCTCTATGTCTGTCTCCACGTCTCCAAGACATCTCTATGTCTCCGTGTCTCCAGGACCCTGGATCCAAAAACCTTCAGTCTATGTTCAAGCCGGTTTTAGAAAAGGCAGAGGAACCAGAGATCAAATTGCCAACATCCGCTGGATCATGGAAAAAGCAAGAAAGTTCCAGAAAAACATCTATTTCTGCTTTATTGACTATGCCAAAGCCTTTGACTGTGTGGATCACAATAAACTGGAAAATTCTTCAAGAGATGGGAATACCAGAGCACCTGACCTGCCTCTTGAGAAACCTATATGCAGGTCAGGAAGCAACAGTTAGAACTGGACATGGAACAACAGACTGGTTCCAAATAGGAAAAGGAGTTCGTCAAGGCTGTATATTGTCACCCTGTTTATTTAACTTATATGCAGAGTACATCATGAGAAACGCTGGACTGGAAGAAACACAAGCTGGAATCAAGATTGCCGGGAGAAATATCAATAACCTCAGATATGCAGATGACACCACCCTTATGGCAGAAAGTGAAGAGGAACTCAAAAGCCTCTTGATGAAAGTGAAAGAGGAGAGTGAAAAAGTTGGCTTAAAGCTCAACATTCAGAAAACGAAGATCATGGCATCTGGTCCCACCGTTCATGGGAAATAGGTGGGGAAACAGTGGAAACAGTGTCAGACTTTATTTTTCTGGGCTCCAAAATCACTGCAGATGGTGATTGCAGCCATGAAATTAAAAGACACTTATTCCTTGGAAGGAAAGTTATGACCAACCTAGATAGCATATTCAAAAGCAGAGACATTACTTTGCCAACAAAGGTTCATCTAGTCAAGGCTATGGTTTTTCCTGTGGTCATGTATGGATGTGAGAGTTGGACTGTGAAGAAGGCTGAGCACTGAAGAATTGATGCTTTTGAACTGTGGTGTTAGAGAAGACTCTTGAGAGTCCGTTGGACTGCAAGGAGATCCAACCAGTCCATTGTGAAGGAGATCAGCCCTGGGATTTCTTTGGAGGGAATGATGCTAAAGCTGAAACTCAAGTACTTTGGCCACCTCATGCGAAGAGTTGACTCACTGGAAAAGACTCTGATGCTGGGAGGGATTGGGGGCAAGAGGAGAAGGGGACGACAGAGGATGAGATGGCTGGATGGCATCACTGACTCAATGGACGTGAGTCTGGGTGAACTCCAGGAGTTGGTGATGGACAGGGAGGCCTGGCGTGCTGCGATTCATGGGGTCGCAAAGAGTCGGACACGACTGAGCGACTGATCTGACTGATCTGATCTGATGGTAACAATATACATGTTGCCAGCAGCCCCCTTTATGAAGCAAGAAGCCCGTCACTAAGGAAAACCTGACATCCAGCAGCACGAGTAGCTTATGGGGACTGATTCAAGACTAGCCCATCAGCTTCCAGGCTTGAAATTTCCCTAAACCCTTACATTTTATCCCAGAACCCTGGATCGCAGAGACAGATTTGAGCCCTGCCTCCTGCCTCCTTGCCTGTCAACTTGGCAATAAGCTTTCTTTTTTCAAAAGCTGGTGCCACAGTATAGGCTCCTCTGTGCGTCTGGCAGTGAGCCCATGATTGGTGACAGGCTTACCTGAAAAAGAGGGCAACATCCCCCTCCCCACCCCGAGCACAGCACACATCTCTGGCCCGCAGCCCACGTGGTGATCCCCTACCAGAGTACGTCACCAGGGCAGGAGACAGGCCCTCTTTAGTTGCTGGGCTGACCAGTTACATGAAGATGTGAAACTCTGGTGGCAGGAGAGCCCAAAGGGATTTGCTCCCAAGCATGAGCAAGACCACAGGGCTTAGAGGCAAACAGCCCAGAGGATGCATCAAAAACCATGACCACAGAAGTCACCCACACTGGGGCCTGCCATGTCCACACGTGAAGCCCAGCTACAATCAGAAGCGTCTGACAAGCCCGCAGAACAGCCACAGTCATGGTCCACCTCCTCGCGGAAGCCACCCTGAGCATCTTTTATTTTTTGGCCGCGCTGGGTCTTGGCTGCTGCCTGAGGGCGTTCTCTGGTTGAGGCGGGAGGGGCTGGTCTCTGGCTGTGGGGTGGGCTTCTCACTGCGGTGGCGTCTCTCCACTCAGCACAGGCTCGAGCGCGCGTGGGCTCAGTGTTCGTGGTGAACGGGCTTAGTTGCCCCAAGGCATGCGGGGTCTTCCCCGAGCAGGGATCAAACCCGAGCCCCCGGGCCTGGCAGGTGGATTCTCAGTGGCTGGACCACAGCAGAGCCCTGCACTGAGCACCTTAGGGGCACCGTGGCCTTGGGTCCTGACGGCAGCCCCAGGGCATAAGCATCACCATCTCTCTTTGACAGGTGGAGACACTGAGGCTGGAAGAGATTCATCTACTTGCCCAAAGCCAACCAACGAAAGGTGACGGAGCTGGAACAGAAACCTGGCTCTTCTTGACTGCACAGGCTCGGAACCACCCCTTCGCTATGGGACCCCCTCCCCAGACAGAAACCTGGCTCTTCTTGACTGCACAGGCTCAGAACCACCCCTTCGCTATGGGACCCCCTCCCCAGCTAAAGGTTTTGCACACACCCACTGAGGGCAGTGGTACACCAGACCATCCAGGTTAGAGAGAAAACAAAGGATCACCCACAGACCAGAAGTCGACGTTTCCGTGGCGGGCCCCGTGTTCAGATCCCAGCTGCGCCTGTTTGGAGCTGCTGGCTTTCAGCAAGTCACTCTGGTCCCTCCAAGCTATCACCCGTCAAGAGGGGAAAATAGTGTCCTGGCCATCCCATAAGAGGCCGCGTGCTAGTGCTCATGGATGTGTTTGAAAACTACAGCGGGCTGCACAGATGTAAATAATCCTGATAATACCCTCCAAGGAGGAGGCCAATGAACGTATTAAATACTTCTGAGGGAGGAGACGGCGGTGTTGATACCACACTGTCTCAGCCCGAACAATGCCATCTGCCTCCAAATATTGTGATGTGGGAGGGAAGAAACAATCTTTATCTAATTATCTCCCTTATGAAGATGTACTGGAGTACAATTAATTCTCTATGCCATAATATTCTCTTAATTCGGGGTAAAAATAGGCCTTTCTTCCCGAGGCCTCTGCTATGATATGCGAAATGCCGCTTCCCCATTTGTAATATGCTAATACGTTGGTAATTAAAAGCTCCAAGATTCTGTTTAATGACTGTGTTTGGTTCGTTCAGGATAACCGCATCATCTACCCACTTTTCTGGGGTTCCCAGGCAGCATCTAGAGGGAAAAATAAGTGGTTGAGAGACAAGAGGAACCCTCCAGCCTCGCAGTGGTCCAGACACACCTCCTCTAGACTCTGAGGGGCGTATATGCTGGGAGCTTTCACCTCCTCCTCCAGTAAAGGGAAGCATTCTTGTATCACGAGCACTTGCTCCAGTCTTGTGACTTTGGACTTGACACTTCACCCGCTCCCAATTCCCCAGCGCCAACCACAGGCTAGAGGGATCAGCCAGCACACGGCTGACACTGTGGGCTGGGTCATTCTTCCAGGTGGGACCATCCATGTATCAGGACATCTGCCAACATCCCAGCCTCCACCCACAAAAGCCAGGAGCATCACCCTCACCAGTGGTAACAACCCCAAATCCCTCCAAACATTGCCAAATTTCTCTTTTCATTGCACAGTCACCGAGTGGAGAACCACTTGACCGAATATAAAAAGCTGAAAAAGCCATTTAAAATTCTATTCCAAGGGGATCAATTAAATAAAGCATGGTGCATCCACTCAGTAAAATTTACTCAGCACGTAAGTCAGCCCTATAGGAACGGACACGGAACCATCTTCAAGCGAAAAGGTCAAGAAGCAGGACAGTATGTGTAGCGAGCTAATTTTCTGTTCCCCTTATTTGCATATTTGTTTGTTTGTTTACAGGATGTCATTAGCGGGGCACAAGAACACATAAATGGGTGAGCCGGACTTTGACATGGAAGGGAGATGCTTCATATTCACATTTCTGTATGAATTTTGTGCCCTGGGCATGTATTACTTATTTAAAGAGTAAATAAAGTTTTAAAATAAACACCTAGCTCGTTGTCTGGCTCGGAACAGTCTCAGTAAATTCTATTTCCGTTCTCTCCTCTCCACGGTCACAGCCACTCTCAGACAGCCTCAGACAGGATATTCTTTATCTGTCCCGTACTGTCTCCTGGAATATTATCAACAATTCACATCTTGAGAGCAGCTGCCCAGCCCTGCAGACTGACGCCCCCTGTGCCAGGAAGGCCGTGAGACTCGGGGGTTTGAGAGAGAGGAACTGGGCCCCGAGGCGTGGCAAGGTCAGGTCCCTGATTCTGCGCTGGTTTCTCAGGTCCTCTGGGACACTCACAGTCCAGGCTGACCCAAAGGCTGAAACGTGAGGTCCAGACACACAAATGATCCACTAGATCCTTTGCTATGTAAAAGAATTTAAATGGGACGCTTTTAAACTGTGAGTCCTTGAGAGAACACAAGCATGGCTTCCCTGAAAAGGAGCTTGACTGTCTTCACCGTGTCTAGGAAAGTCTCTCAGATGATAAACATTGAAGTCCTACTTCATACAGGGATCAGCTTAGGAGTAGTGAGCACGCAGCAAAATGATCTGCCCAGTATCAGATTCTTCATTTGCCAAGCAACACACGAATTGCGTCAAACCAGTATTTTCCAGTATGTCTGACACAACTATGCAGAAAATTTTGAAACATTAAGAAATCTGGTAAAATGAGTTTGGAAAAACTGGGTTAAAAGAGGTTAGACAAGTTTCTAAGTTTCTTTACTGCAGGACCTCTCAGAGCATTTATTGAGAACGAAACTAATTTTTCTTGAAAAATTAATTTTTTTCTTCCTCCCTTTTGTGGGTCCTGTTCCTAGAGGGCACAGAAGCCTATCTGTGCTTCCTGCCCTGGGGCCGGTGGGTTGCAGGGTCGAACAAGAAGAAGCCTGAAACCAAAGGCTCTTTCTGCCTTTAATAAGGTAACATAGCAGGGGAGTGCGGGATGTCCTCTAGCAGCAGAGAAAGGGTGATGGGTTTCCAGGGTCTGAATGTTTGTGTCCCTCACCAAAATTCAAATGTTAAAATCCTAATTCCCAATGTGATGGCATTAGGAGGCGGGGCCAGGGGTGTGATTAGGTTACGAGGGTGGAGCCCTGGAAAACAGGATTGCTCAGTTCAGTTCAGTCTCTGAGTCGTGTCCAACCCTTTGCAACCCCATGAATCCCACCACACCAGGCCTCCCTGTCCATTACCAACTCTCAGAGATCACTCAGACTCACGTCCATCGAGTCAGTGATGCCATCCAGCCATCTCATCCTCTGGCGTCCCCTTCTCCTCCTGCCCCTAATCTCTCCCAACATCAGAGTCTTTTTCAATGAGTCAGCTCTTCGCATGAGGTGGCCAAAGTATTGGAGTTTCAGCTTTAGCATCATTCTTTCCAAAGAAATCCCAGGGCTGATCTTCAGAATGGACTGGTTGGATTTCCTTGCAGTCCAAGGGACTCTCAAGAGTCTTCTCCAACACCACAATTCAAAAGCATCAATTTCTTCGGCGCTCTCTTTCTTTACACTCCAACTCTCACATCCATACATGACCACAGGAAAAACCATAGCCTTGACTAGGCTCTCACCAGACACAGGATTGCTATGCGAAGCTTATTCAGTCATGTCAGACCCTTTTGCGACCCCCTGGACTGTAGCCTGCCGGGCTCCTCTGTCCATGGGTTTCTCCAGGCAAGAATACTGGAGAGGGTTGCCATGCCCTCCTCCAGGGGATCTTCCTGACCCAGGGATCAAACCCGGGTGTCGTATGTCTCCTGCACTGGCAGGGGGGTTCTTTACCACTAGTGCCAGGACCAGTGCTCTTATAAAAGTGACCCAAAGAGCCCTGTTGCCCCTTCCATCACGCGTGGACACGGTGAGAAGACAGCCATCTGTGAACCAGAAAGCGGGCTCTCACCAGATACTGGATCTGCTGGTGCCTTGAACTTGACTCTGCAGCCTTGAGAACTGCGGGAAATAACTGTTATTTAAGGCTCCCAGTTATGGCAGTTACTACAGCCTGGACAGGCTAAACAGAAGGCAAGGAGAGAAAAGAAAGAATGTGCAAAACTAGGGACAGAAAACATCCTGGGGCTTGAGAGCCCTGCACAGTGGCAGTCCCTGCCCCCCTCCAAGTGCACAGCAGGACTCCAGAGAAGCAGGGCCCAGCCAAGAACTCCATCCCCGAGGTGGCAGAGCTTCCAGACCAAAGGAGGGATCTCTCCCACGGTACCCGGTAATCAGGAGCACCCCCTCCAGACACAGCTCCCGCTGCTGTCTGAGACGCCCCTCCCAAGCCAGTTTACAGAAGCAAGTGAGAAAAAGCCCAAGGCTGAGCAAGACGGATTTCCTACCAGCCCAACAGAATAGCAGCTCAGAGAAAGCAGAGAGTGGTTAAAAGCACATTGATAACAGCAACAAGACGCAGGGCTGGGTGCACAGCTGAAGGCAGAGCCTGGGATTCGTGCTTCCAACAAGGGTTAATGGCGGGAGGAGTCTCCAAAATGGGGCGAGTGATACTCGGCTTCCCAACCCCTTCCCTTTCTGTCTGTAGGTCAGATGTTGTAATGAGGCCTTGAGGATGAGAGGGAGCACGGTGAAGCTGCCGAGCTGACGGCTCACCTGCCGGGCGCACAGCCCCGCAGGGCGCGGTGGAGGAGGCAGACAGAGGAGAGGTGGCCCACTCACTCTCAGGGGGCGAAACTAAGCTGCCTAGGTGGTGCCCAGACACTGGAGGTGATTTGGCATTTATATCAATCAAGAGCCTCGAAAAATGTTGTGCCTTTTGGCCTAGTAATTCCCCTTCTGGGAATCCGTGATAAGGATTTCATATAAAATGCTGGGGGCTCTTTAGGTAAAAAGTTAAATTATTCATAATTGGGGAGGAGAGGAAAGGAAATACACTGAAGTCCAAGGAATGGGGAATGGACAAGTAAATTACAGTACATCCATCAGATGAACTATGAGGCAGCCATTAAAGTGAGGTTTATGCAAAGTTTCAGTGACGTGAGAATATTTCGTGTGAGGCAGCAGAGCAGGATGCAGACGTGCACATCTGGAACGTGTGACAAAAATGCATCAGAAAAATAACCCAAAGGAAACACAGTAAAATATTGTCCGGAGAAGGGGAGTGGAGAAGGATGACAAACTCAGGGGAAACGATTTTATAACAATCCAAGGTAGCATGTTTATTTAACTTATATGCAGAGTGCATCACGTGAAATGTCGAGCTGGGTGAAGCACATGCTGGAATCAAGATTGCCGGGAGAAAAATCAATGGCCTCAAATATGCAGATGACACCACCCTTATGGCAGAAAGCAAAGAGGAACTAAAGAGCCTCTTGATGAAAGTGAAAGAGGAGAGTGAAAAAGCTGGCTTAAAATTCAGCATTCAGAAAACTAAGATCATGGCATCTGGTCCCATCACTTCATGGAATATAGATGGGGAAACAATGGAAACTGTGACAGACTTTCTTTTCTTGGACTCCAAAATCACTGCAGATGGTGACTGTAGCCATGAAATTAAAAAGATGCTTGCTCCTTGGAAGAAGAGCTTGATAAACCTAGACCGTGTATTAAAAAGCAGAGACATTACTTTGCCAACTAAGGTCTGAATAGTCAAAGCTATGATTTTTCCATTAGTCATGTATGGATGTGAGAGTTGGACCATAAAGAAGGCTGAGCCAAGGAATTGATGCTTTCAAATTGTGGTATTGGAGAAGACTCTTGAGAGTCCCTTAGACTGCAAGATCAAACCAATCAATCCTAAAAGAAATCAACTCTGAATAATCATTGGAAGGGCTGATGCTGAAGCTCCAATACTTTGTCCACCTGATGCAGACAACTCATTGGAAAAGTCCCTGATGCTAGGAAAGATTGAAGGCAGGAGGAGAAGGGGGTGGCAGAGGATGAGATGGTTGGATGACATCACTGACTCCATGGACATGAGTTTGAGCAAACTCCGGGAGATGGTGAAGGACAGGGAGGCCTGGTGCTGTAGTCCGTGGGGTTGCAAAGAGCCAGACACAGCTTAGCGACTGAACAATTGGCAGTTCAAAGAAGATTTCGTTCTGAGTGACTGAACAACAACAAAGGTAGCAGGTGAGGTGCAGACGGGACTTTCCTGCTCGTTATTACTTCATTCCTTAAGAGCCCCCTGGATAGACGAGCCTGAGGGGTCAAATGAGATGACGCCGTGGTAAAGGTCCCCTCGAGAATTCGGAAATGGGGCTCTGGTTGGCTTCCTATGGCTGTCATCGTGTTGTTAAAACAACACAAATTTACTATCTCATGGTTCCAGGTGAACTGGAATGGGTCCCCTGCTTGGGGTCTCACAAAGTTAAAATCAAGGTGTTCACAGGACCGCATCCCTCACTGAAGGCTCTGGGTGAGAATCCACTTCCAGGTTCACTCAGGTTGCTGGCTGAGTTGAGGTCCTTGTGGTTGTAGGACTGAGATCCCCATTTCTTCCGGCTCTCAGCCAGGGCTGGTCTTCTAGTGTGTGTGTGTGTGTGTGTGTGTGTGTGTGTGTTAGTCTCCCAGTTGTGTCCCACTCTTTGCGACCCTATAAACTGTAGCCCACCAGGCTCCTCTGTCCATGGGATACTCCAGGCAAGAGTACTGGAGCGGGTAGCCATTCCCTTCTCCAAGGGTCTTCATGACCTAGGGATTGACCCACTTCTCCTGCACTGCGGACAGATTCTTTACCATCTGAGCCACCGGGGAAGCCTCAGTCTCCCAGCGGCTGCCTGCATTACTCCTCATGTTTCTCATGTGCCCCTTCCGGCAGCAACAGCTCAAGCCCCTCTCAGGCCACACATCTTGCCAACTGCACCTTCTGCGGCATCTCTCTGATTCCAGCTGCAGACACTGCTCTGCTTGTTGAGTAATTAGACGGGACCAACCTGGATGATCTACGGTAATCTCTCTCCATTTTAAGGTCTATAACCTTAACAGTTGGAGAAGGAAATGGCAACCCACTCCAGTATTATTGCCTGGGAAACCCATGGACAGAGGAGCCTGGCGAGCTACACTCCATAGGGTTGCAAAGAGTCAGACATGACTCAGCGACAGATCACCAGCCTTAGTAACATCAGCAAAGTGCCTTTTGCCAGGTAATGTAACTCCCTGGCAGGCTCCAGGGAATTAGGGCATGGTTTCCTCTGCACGGCCATTCTGCCTCAAACAGACCCCAAGACTCTTTCCTCCTAATCACTTCTTGACTTGACTTCTTGATCCCCAGACACCACACATCAGAATGAGCCTCCAATTCGGCATCCAACCCAGAGGTGTCCCAGCTGGCCCCACCTCCAGATGTTGCCAGGTAATGTAACTGGCCCAGGGCTGGAACGCACCCACCAACATCAGCTGCCCGAATTCGGGGCGGTGCAAAGGTGTCTGACTGTTCTCTCCCCAGGAAAACTGCATTCAGAGAGAGTTTCAATGGATTTTTATGCAGCCATCACCATGTGGCCTGCAGCTACTGAAATAAAACATTAATCATGCAACTGTAAAAAAATGTGAGAAAGAGGAATGAGGGCCACTTCATTTGCTGCCCTCATGTCTCTGCCAAACCATCCCGGCTCGGACGAACACTCTTCCAGGTGGATCCCCAGAGGCAACTGGGAGGCCGTCTCCGAGAAAGGCTGACTGTCAGCCCTCACCTCGGGCCTGCTGGCTCAGAGCCTCGGAGCACGGTGGCTCTGGAGTCTGGATGTGAACTGCGTCCGCCCCTTCGCACAGGTGATCCTTATGCACCTATTTAAAGCAGCAGCGGCGTGAATGGACCTAGGGAGGGTCATACAGGCTGAAGTCAGTCAGAAAAACAAATCCCATATATTAACGCATGTATGTAGAATCCAGAAAAATGGTATAGATGATCTTATCTGCAGGGCAGGACTAGAGACACAGATATAGAGAACAACCGTATGGACACTAAGGGGGCAAGGGGGTGAGGGGAAGAATTGAGAGACTGGGATTAATACATTCACACTATTGACACCACGTGCAAAATAGAGAACCCGCTTCATGCACTGTGGGGATCTGAATGGGAAGGAAACTTTTTTTAAAATGGGGGATATATGTGTACGTAGAGCTGATTCATCTTGCTGTAAGTGGCAACTAACACAACCTTGTAAAGTGACTATATTCCAACAAAAATTATTTTTAAAAATAGACAAAGGTTTTTTTAAAGCTACCACGCCAGGAAGGCAAGCACTGTTCTCAAAGTGTGTTCTTACGATGTTACGCGATGAATAAGTTGCTTTCATGTGAATGTTTTCATTGATAGTCTACCAAATAAAGCACAGCACGGCTAAAAAATAATAAAGCAATGGTCTCCGACTTTAAATCCTGAAGGTGATAAATGAGAAAAGCTTACATGCCTTGGGTGAGGGGGATCACAGAGTCCTGGACTCTCCCCTGAACTCTGAAACTAATAACACATCAAGAGGACGCCCTTGGGGAGCAAGAGCCAAAAAGGAGGATTATAGGGAAGAAAAAGGCCAGTGATACAAAGTGAGACAAGTAGGGTACAGCTGCATAGAGACCTGGGCTCAGGGCAAGGGGAGGGATGGCCAGGCCCGTCCAAGGGGCAGCGACGGCTCTCTGCAGCGGGCTTAGAGGATGTGCGTCCAGCAGAGTTACAGTGAGACACAGCACCCCGCTTCAGTGTCCAGGTCGAGGGTTCACCCAGGTCATCAGCTGTCTTACACTGGGAAATAGCATGGGGGTTGTTTCCTTACCTGTAAGAAAGGATAATAACTGTCCTTTCTTCATTCACAGGGCTCTTGGGTAAGTTAGGGTGGTTTTTCACACAAACCTGTTTAACTTTCAAGCACTTACATCAACTAAGAATACTTCTGGCTGCAAGTAACAGAAAACCCGTGACCCAGAACTCAGAGGTTGGTTCTTATCGGCTATAGTTCACAGCCCGACAACATCAAGACGGCGGTCTCTGTGGTTCTCCAGGCAGGGCTTCTCAAACCCTAATGTGCACACACATACCACTAGGAGAGCCTGTTAAAACGTACGTTTCGATTCAGCAGATCTGGAGTAGAGTCCAGGAATCTGCATTTCTACAACCTGCTCCTCAGAGCACACTTTGAACAAGACACTTGGCCTTTCTCTCACAGCTACAAAACGACTGCTTCAGCTCCAGCCATCACGTTCACAGGTGAGGCACAAAGAGGCATGACAGAAGTGTGTGTCACCCATATCTACGTCTTTCATTTAAGAAAACAAAGCCCCTCCATGAGCCAGAACAGACATCCGCGTAGGATTCATTGGTCTCAAATGGGCCTTACAGCCACCCACGGCTTCATAGGAAGATGGAGAAATGAGAAACTGGATTGTTAAAGTTTAAGCCTTAAACCAAACACAACTCACCCAGAACTGCACCCTGCCACGCAGCATGACATCCATTTTGCTTAGCAAGGAAGGAAAGGATGGATGTTGGGAAGCAAACATCAGCCCAGCAGCACTCCACACCGCTTGTTATGTGAATGAAGCGCTTACCGCAAACTGAACGTCCTCCAGATGGTGGCAGTTTTCTCACCCGCATCAGCGTGTATCAAGCAGGCCGGAGGCAGGTTCCCTTCCACATCCCGTCACCCAGACCCCAAACAACCGCACCCAGAGTGGGGGTGGGCAGCTTTCCCAGGGCACAGCGCCTTTGATTCCCTGAAGCTGGTGTCCTGAGCTTGCAGAGTGTCCAGGTCCCTGGGAATGGGCCTTATATGTGTGGATATGTAAGCTTCCTGGGACCAGGCAGGCACAGAGGCACATCCTGGAGCAAACGGCCGGGTTGCCCCCCTTCTTTGTAGCTCACAGCCACCCAAGGGGATGGGTTCCCAACTTCACCAGTTGCCTTCATCCTCAACCCCAGCCTGAGACTCATCAAAAGGCAACATGCGGCCCTCATGACTCTGTTTCAAAGGAGAGGCAACTGCCTTCTTTCAAGTTCTGCAGAGCAAGTGACGCCCAGCAGATGTGCTTTGTGAATTTCACTGAGCAAGCCCCTCTTGGAAAAGCTGCCTTCCTTTTCCAGGGTCAAAAAAGAGGATGCCTGGGAGAACCTGGAAGTTCTGAAAACGGAACCTCACCTGCCGGCCTCTTACGGGAACACCCAGGGCGGAGGTCACCTCCTGGAGCAACCTCCTGACCTTCCAAGGTCGGTGCGCAGCAGCCTGGTTGACTCCCACCTCCCCGCCACTCGTTTCAGTTCCATTTGTAATGGAGCCAGGTCACTTTATTGTCCTCATCACAGAGTTTAGTTTGCAGAGAAAATCGGAGGAGCCGGAAGGCGGGTTTTGCAAGTTCAACCTGCAGTCGTCTAACCGTGTGTGTGACTTTGTGTTTAGACCTGGTTACTAAGCTATTAATATCATCAGTGCTGGAGTTTCTCAAAAATAAAATTTTTAAAAGCCCTCCCTCAGGAGGCAGCTGTGGGGTGTAAAAAACATCAACCAGATTTCAGATCCCAAGGTCTGAGTTTAAATGCTGGGTTTTTTCCACTTTGCAGTTTGGTCATGAAGCTGAGCCAGTTTCGCTGACTTCATCTGTTTGGATATTGGTAATGACAATAACCAACATTTAAGAGAGGACTTAGGAGGCACTGGTCTAATTGCTTATAAGCATTAACTCATTTTGCAGCAACTATGAGGTAGGAATATATCATTAGCATCCCAGTTTTTCTGGGGAGTTGGGGGCACAGAGAGATTAAGTAACTTGCCCAAAGTCACACAGCTGTTAAGTAGTAGAGCTAAGATTCTAACCCAGGGGCAAAGAATCTTAAAAAAAAAAAAAAAAAGAGTGGATATATGTATGTGTGTAACTGATTCCTTTGCATACGTCTGAAAATGATAGAACACTGTGTATCAACTGTGTGCCAAGTCGCTTCAGTCAGGTCTGACCCTTTGTGACCCCATGGACTGTAGTCCCCGCCAGACTCCTCTGTCCAAGGCATTCTCCAGGCAAGAATATTGGAGTGGGTTGCCATGCCCTTCTCCAGGGGATCTCCCCAACCCAAGGATTGAACGTGTGTCTCCTGCGTTGGCAGGAGGACTCTTCACCACTAGCACCGCCTGGGAAGCCCACGTCAATTATAACATCAACTAAAACCCCAGCAAAAGTTTTTTTAAAAGATTCCAACCCTGGCACTTTGACCCTTCTGCTCAGGTTTATTTCCACTCTGCACCAGAACACTTGGAAACCTAGAAAATGACTCTGATTATTAGGGATTACAATCCCCATCTTACACAGAAAGGTTATGTGACTTACCCAAAGATGCAGAGATTGCCCGCCTTCCAAACCCAGGGAAGCACAAGAGGCCAGCTCCCCTGTGAACCCCATCCTCCCTGCCCTTCTGTAGCCCACTCCTCACAAAGGCCCCCGCGATGGAGCTGTCCATCTGCAGCCCTGGGGGGACCCCACGCACACCGAGCACAGACCCTGTGGCCAATGACCTCAAACCGGAAGCACAAGCGTCCATTCAGCCCACTGGCAGGGAAACCATCTAAGCATCTTGCTATTTTCGTTTCTGCCAAGCCACAGGGGTGTTGCAAAGAACCATTTCTTTTTTCTTTCTTCTTTGCATTTAATAATACATAATCACCTTTCTTCAATCAGCCTGGGGGAAATGTGTGCTTGCCAATCTAACATTGAGGCTTAAAAAAAAAGAAAAATGGGAAGGGGGAAGGGGTGAGATGTATTTTCAATGCCCAGAAAGAAACTTCCGTGGTCCCTGAAGGGGACGTGAGCAGAGATGGATACTGTGTCTGTGCTCCTCATGAAAGCCTGTAATGAATACAGATACGAGGCAAGGGGCGGGGTGGGGAACAAACAGCCGCGTAACTGCTCTTCACCCACTCGAGGAAGCGCCGGCCTGAGCAGCAGCCTTCGACACCTAATTAATCCCTCCCAGCGGGTACAGAGCCTTCAGCGCCAAACTCAACAGCTCCAGCTGCTGTGAACCAACATGTTCAGTGCTGTCCTGGTCTTTGTTCTAAAATAGCCAACGTACAACATCCACAGGAAGAGGGGAAAACACACAAAACAAATACTCCCCAGGAGTCTTAGGGGTAGATCTGACGGAGGCTGGCCCACGCAGCTGAGTTTCAATTGAAGGAGGGTGTTTTTTTTGGTTTTTAAAGGGGGTGGGGCAAGGAAGATTCACAAAGATGAAGGAAGAGAAAACTGCCTATACAATGTCAGTTACAAAACAAGATTAATGATACATAAACCTATGTAGGAACTCTACTCTAGAAGCATCACACAATGATGAGGAGAATTAAGTGAGAAAATATAGAAACCACACTCTGCACGTGCCCGGCTGAGCGTTAACTATTTCCACCATCACCGTGCCCCCCAGCTAGCTAAGACGAACAATTACGGTTACAGTGTAACCAAGTGATTATAACATGAGAAACGCTGGGCTGGAAGAAGCACAAGCTGGAATCAAGATTGCCAGGAGAAATATCAATAACCTCAGATATGCAGATGACACCACCCTTATGGCAGAAAGCCAAGAAGAACTAAAGAGCCTCTTGATGAAAGTGAAAGAGGAGAGTGAAAAAGTTGGCTTAAAGCTCAACATTCAGAAAACGAAGATCATGGCATCCGGTCCCATCACTTCATGGGAAATAGATGGGAAACAGTGGAAACAGTGGCTGACTTTATTTTGGGGGGCTCCAAAATCACAGCAGATGGCGGCTGCAGCCATGAAATTAAAAGACGCTTCCTCTGGCAGGAAAGTTATGACCAACCTAGACAGCATATTAAAAAGCAGAGACGTTACTTTGCCAACCAAGGTCCGTCTAGTCAAGGCTATGGTTTTTCCAGTAGTCATGTATGGATGTGAGAGTTGGACTATAAAGAAAGCTGAGCACCGAGGAATTGATGCTTTGAACTGTGGTGTTGGAGAAGACTCTTGAGAGTCCCTTGGACTGCAAGGAGATCCAACCAGTCCATCCTAAAGGAGATGTTCATTGGAAGGACTGATACTGAAGCTGAAACGCCAATACTTTGGCCACCTCATGCGAAGTACTGACTCATTGGAAAAGACCTTGATGCTGGGAAAGACTGAAGGCAGGAGGAGAAGGTGACAAGAGGATGAAATGGTTGGATGGCATCACCGACTGAATGGACACAAGTTGGGGTAAAGTGCGGGAGTTGGTGATGGACAGGGAGGCCTGGCGTGCTGCGGTTCGTGGAGTCACAAAGAGTCAGACACAGCTGAGCGATTGAACTGAACTGAACATTTATGGGAGGAATACACGGCTAGGGGTGCTTTATGAGTCTTGTCTTCACTTCTCCCTCCAGCAACCTGAGAGGCAGGTACAACTGTTGTCTCTATTTATCCAACAAGGAGACTGAGGCACAGACAGGCACCTTACTTGCCTTGGTGGATCTGCTAGAAATCGGCAGATTCCAACCCAAGGACTCTGGCTGCAGAGTCCAAGGTCTCAGTAACGATCAGGACAGCAGTGTAGTACCGTGGCTGAAAGGACAGGCTTCAAAGTCAGACTGACCTGCGTCCCAATGCCGGATCTGTGACTCATTTTTACCCAATAGAATCACAGTTTTTTAAACTTTGAAAACCCTCTGGCGACCATCTACTTAAACTCTCTGATTTCACAGGTACGGAAACTTGGGAGCATACGGGAAGGCCAGGCTGGGCTCACACAGATGGACCCTCGATGGATTCCTGTGGGCTAAACAGGCCATCCCCATCGTTTCCAGCTCGCCAGTCTGGAGGATGACAGAGAGGACCATCCGCACCCCCAAGGCAGGCTGGTCCTCAGCACCACGATTCTACAGCCTGACTGCTCCCCAGACCCGGGACAGAGCCTGGGCGCAGGAGGCTGAGCACAGCCAAGGGCTTCCTGAACATCCCAATGCCATTTGGGGCCCAAGAAATCTGTGATTATTTGGAATCTCCCAAAGAGCTTCCCCAGGGCTTTCCAGGTGGCCCAGTAGTAAAGAACCCGCTTGCCAATGCAGGAGACATGGGCTCAATCCCTGCATCAGGTAGATCCCCTGGAGAAAACAATGGCAACGCACTGCAGTATTCTTGCCTGGGAAATGCCATGGACAGAGGAGCCTGGCGGGCTATAGTCCATGGGGTCACAAAAGAGTCAGACACCCAGAGAGCTTCCCTGGACCAAACTCAAACTCTCGGCACAAAGGGTAACTCCCAAAGCCTGCACTTTGATTCTTGGTTTGGTCAATACTATGCCACCAAGGAGGGAACACAAAACAAAGTTACACCCAGCTCAGAGAAGACTACTCACAGACTCCTTAAGCGTTTGACCTTTCAACTTTTTTTTTTAAAGTACTCTCTCTCTCCTCCAGCCTCAGGAATGATGGCTTATTTTGTAGAGTGCCTACGCCATGCTGAGTAGTCTCCTAAGGACCTAATAAACATACCTTAACCCTCACAGCACACCTGTAGCAAAGAGGAACTCGTTCCCCCTCTCCATTTACCGCTGTGAAAACTAAAGTGCACAGGTGGTCACCTGGAGGAGGCCCAGTGCCAGCCCGCTGCAGAGACGGGATCTGAACCCAGGCAATCCAGCCCCAGAGGTCGGGGCGTAACCACTACTGCCAGCACGCTGCAGAGACGGGATCTGAACCCAGGCAATCCAGCCCCAGAGGTCGGGGCGTAACCACTACTGCCAGCACGCTGCAGAGACGGGATCTGAACCCAGGCAATCCAGCCCCAGAAGTCGGGGCATAACCACTACACCGCACTGCCTCCCAGAGCCACAAGCAAATTCCCATTTCAGGGAACAGGCGCCAGTGACGTCCCCTCGGTGATGCCTGCATCTCAGCCATCCCCTCCATGTTTGGTGCCTGCTTCCTACCAAACCGATTCCTTTTTCTTCCTTGTTTTCATTATTATACTTGTTTTCCCTGATTTTTTAGAGGAAAAAAAATTAATCCTGAATGAACCAAGTTTAGTTGCAAATAAAACTGAATAGTCCACAACGGAAAGCCTGTAATTAGAGAATGCTAATCTCTGGGTGGTTTTCCACCCCCCTCCCCCAACCCCAAAATACACTAACATTTGCAAAAGAGGATTCATCTTTACCTAAAACTATAATTAAGCGGCTGCCGGCGGTTACCTTGGTGATATTAAAAAAAAAATCCTCCGCTATAGCTCCCCACACTGGATAATACAAACTCGGCAACCAAATAAGTCAACAGGTTGTCCAGGAAACTGTTTCCTTGACAACCAGGAAGATGGAGGGGGACAGAGAGTTGGGGGAAATGTCAGAGCAGCAATGCTGTATTAAAGAAGCAAAAGCCCCTTTGGCATGGCTGAGCGAGCTCCCCAACTGGTACCAAGCAGCAGAGCAGAGAACAAAAATGGCTCTTTGTTCCATGAGGAAGGCTGCTGGGAGGAATGTCAAAACTCACATCTCAGCGATCGGATGAATTTCCACTTGAGGGTATGGAACACGGGAGACTGGGGCTGCAGACCCTTCTAACTTAGAGAGCAAGCTCCATTCATTCTCTCCCTCTCTCACCAAGCGTGCACTGAGCACCAGCGAGGTGCCAGCAAGTGCACGCCTCCCGGCTCCAGCCTGGGGTGGTTTTCCATGCTTTGAAACCTTGGCCAGCTGGGCCAAGAATTCAGGAGATGACAAATAAATTGTATGACCAACTTTCGGAATTTTAATGTCTGGGTTTCTCCTTGTACGTTCTTCCTGTCCCCCCCTCCCCGCCCCCCACTTCTAAGCAAGGCCAGTTCTGTGCTTCCTTGTTTGCGCTTGGGGGGAGAAGGGAGCTCAGGGGGTTGCAGGAGAGTGAAAGTAAGAAGGGTCTGCATGAGGATCTTACCACCGGCTTTGCTTTAAAGGACAAACAGCTTGCGGATGGGATTCAGTCACGTGACCTGGAAAATCTGGACAGGACACGAGTCCCCCGGAGGAATGCAGGAGGGGAGCAGGAGAGACGACCGTGGAGCCTGAAAAGATTTCTTGTAACTGTGAGCCTTCAAAAGAGCGGGGGGTCTTAGCCAGGCTGCAGGTGGGTGGGAGTGTGTCATGCCCTTGGAAAGGAATGGTCACAGGGTCTGAGTCTGACCAAGAGTAGCTGGAAGGAGGCAGCAGACCTGGGGTTGGCTGAGCTAACACGTGCGGACAGATGATCAGGAGCTCTGCCCAGGGCTTCAGGGCTTGATAAGGCCCCCAAAGCTTTCTCCACCGTGGGGATGGAGCTGCGGGTGGATCAGAGAGTCCCAAGAATCAGCGAAATATCAGGGCTGGAAATAAAAATATTTTTGAATAAAGAAATGCTCTATTTCTTGCCTCGTAAGTCCATGGATAGAGAGCTACACTTGACACGTGTCATTTTCAACGCTGCATTTTCCAAACTATTGGAAAGTTCCTGCAGCTGAATTCTGCAGAGAAAAGAAGAAAGAAAGAAAGCGCACTCCAGAGGCATCTAGACCTGGAAACCCCAAATCTATTTTCCCCTTCATAAAACGTCTTTCACCTCTGATTGGCCTCACCAAATGTTTTGCCTTGTTCCTTGTCCAAATGTGCTTTTAATCAAATTATTCTCTAATCATAAACGAGATTCCCTGGTGGCTCAGACGGTAAAGTGTCTGCCCGCAATGCGGGAGACCGGGGTTGAATCCCCAGGTCGGGAAGATCCCTGGCGAAGGAAATGGCAACCCACTCCAGTATTCTTGCCTAGAAAATCCCGTGGATGCAGGAGCCTGGTGGGCTACAGTCCATGGGGTCGCAAAGAGTCAGACATGACTGAGCAACTTCACTCATTCGCTCGTCATAAATGAGAAGGGAACGCTGCAGTACTAGTCATCAGAGGGTGGACAGGAAACAGGAGTCTCCTCGCTCCAAAGCCTGGTTGATTCTGACAGAAAGGCAAAACTGACCTGAGTCTATGACCTGACCCCACATCATCACCACGTGCCGCAGTAACAACTCAGACCTGCCTCGCGCTTTCACAGCAGGCAATTTATTTGCTCTTTACAACTAATCCTGTGCTGCAGACGCCCATTTTACAGATGAGAAAACAAAGGCACAGGAGAAGCAGACTTACCCAGGGTACCCACAACCAGTTGGGTCGTGGTGCCAAGAACCAAGGCCAACTCTTCAGATCCCGTCTCTAACACCACCCTCTCCTGCGCTCACTCCTTGCCTTCCGCCTGGGTTGGCTGCACTCCGATGTCCTGATTCCTCCCTCCCCTACTGTCTTCTTTCTATTTTTTGGTGTCCCCTCAAACAAACTCCAGTGGTTCTCAACTGCAGGTGACCCTGTCCCCCTCTCAGGGGACATTTGATAATGTCTGAAGAATTTGTGGTTGTTATTGCAGACGGAGGTGCTTCTGGAATAGAGGCCAGGGGTGCTGTCAACACCTTACAGGAGCTAGGACAGCCCTGCGAAACACAGGCTGATCCGACCCTGAATGTCCACGGTGCTGAGGGGGAGCAACCTGCCGCCAGAGGAAGATGAAGGAGTTTGCACACAGAAGCGCATGCAATAGCGCCTGCTGGGGAATTAGCTGTGATCTCTTGGGTTCATGAGGTTCACAATACGGCTGCAATTTGGGAAGTCCAGGTTACTTTCAATAAGGAAAGAAGAAAAACCACTCTGTGTACTCAGACGCCTTGCTTCCGAAGTTTATTCATTTACTAAGCAGTCATTAGGGCTTCCCAGGAGGCACAGTGGTGAAGAATCTGCCTGCCAATGCAGGAGACTTCAGGAGACATGGGTTCGATCCCTAGGTCAGGAAGATCCCCTGGAGGAGGAAATGGCAACCCGCTCCAGGATCCTGCCTGGGGAATCCCGTGGACAGAGGAGCCTGGCAGGCTACAATGCAAAGGGTCATAAAGAGTTGGATGAGGCTGAGCACACCTGCACACAAGCAGTCATCGACTTCCTTCCCTAGGAAGGGGCCTGCCGTCCACAAGGAAGAAGTGTTTTGCGGACAAGGCCAAACACGGGCCTTTAAGTCCAAATGTACAATCCCGGATACAACACTCAAGGGCACTGGGATGAAGGTCCCGGAAGACCTTTCCTGCGTCTTGCGAGGGGCCTACCACTGGGTCTTTTCCTGGTGGAGGGAGGGACTGGACTTTGCTGAAATTCTTTCTTCCCAAATGCCACATGGATTCACTGTCTAAAAAAAAAAAACATCCAGGAAATACAAATACACCCACAGGGCACTGCTAACAAATCGAAGAATCTCAAGCCCCCAAAACAACCAAGGATAAATTATTTTGCTCAACCACCTTTTTCTGCTTTTACACCCATCACCGCAGAACAAAGAAAAGGTCTGGAAGGTGAAGGAGATGAACAGGATTTGCATATTTAACAGCCGCAAGGAAGGTGAAACTAACGGGAGCTGAGATTATCACAGGAGAAGTGTAACACGGAGAGGCACGGGGTGGGGGGTGGGGGGACGGTTTCCCGTCTAAATAACAAGAGCTAAAAATACCCCGCCACATGTCATTCACAAATTCAAAGGGTGTTTAGACAATACTATGATCAGACTGCAGTTGATACATATTTTCCCCCCAGTGACTGAACACAGCCTGATTTTTAAGTACCAAGCAGCTGCCTCCAGGTTAAACTACTCTTAAGTTTCTATTTTTGATTGACACACTAGGGGGTCCCAATCACTGCTCCTTCATCCTGGTGCCTAAAATCAGATGTTAGTGGAAGAGGAGAGGGAGCAGCTGAAAGGAGGCAGAGGGAATAACCAAAGAGAGGAAAAGCTTTAACAAAAGCGGCTTCTCAGCAGAGGCGAAGACAGCCCAGAGCCCTGCCTATACCTACGCCTGCTTTCTCCCCAAACCAAAGAAGACTAGGGTGGTGGGGGGAACTGTGGGGATGACAAGGCAATGAAATGAGAACAGCCTGTGGCCCTGGAAATAATTAAATATTCCCCATTCACATCGGGAGGGAGGGGGGCTGAATAGCTCAATATAATCAGGTGAAGCTTTCTGGGACCTCAGATGTGAGCATGAACGCCCTCCCCACCCCACCCCAGCCTCCCCATCTCTTACTTACCCCAGCCCCACCTCCCCTCCTCTCCCCACCCCAGCCCGTCCTCCCCACCCACATACATATTCCCCTGAGCCCAGTTGGCTAAAGGGAAGGTGGTTTCTGCGGAAGCCCAGAGATACATCCAATGTCTTTGAGTATTCTTGGGGAGAAGAAGGGGCGTCTGGGTTTTCTTTTCAGGGGAGTGGAAATGTTCTAAAATTTGATCATCCTGATGGTTGCACAGCCCTGTGAATATACCGAAAATTCAGTTGCAAACTTTAAAAGGTGACAGTTATGCATGGAAATTAACTTTCAACGAAGCTGCTCTAAAAAAAGACGAGAGAGACAATCAGGAAATTACTCTAAGTAAAAGCTAAGTTTGATGAGCCTGTGCTTTGCATAATAGAAAGACAATACATGTTTTGTGAGTGGATGAATGAATGAATGGAATTGTCCCTCCGGTCTTTAGATATTTATAGGTTCAAGCTTTAAATCAGGGCTGACCAAGTGATTAATGTTACCACTGGCCCCAATTAAAGGCCTCCCTGCAGCCATGCGCTTTGCTCCAACTTTGCTGTCCCTCCCTCTCTGAGGCTGGGCTTGGATATATGACTTGCTCTGGCCAGTGGGACAGATTAATGAACGCGATGCCAGCAGAGCCTGAAAAGCATGGTTATTGCCGCCTGTCCTCCTGCATGACTGGGACATTAGCTCTCTCTTGGACCGCTGCCACCACCGTGAGAACATGCCCGAACTGTGGGGAACGTGGACAGACACGGAGGAAGCAGAGTCCGAGTCATCCTAGCCCAGGCGATGCTAGACCACCAGCCCCTGACCTACCCACCTGCTGACCACAAACTCAGCTGCAAGACCAGCTGGGATCAGCACAACTGCCCAGCTTATTCTTAAACTCATGAGAAATAATAACAAGCTGCTGTCTAAAACCACTGAGTTTGGGGTGGCTTGTTATGCAGCAGTAGCTACCTGATGGCACCCCACTCCAGTACTCTTGCCTGGAAAATCCCATGGATGGAGGAGCCTGGTGGGCTGCAGTCCATGGGGTTGCTAAGAGTCAGACACGACTGAGCGACTTCACTTTCACTTTTCACTTTCATGCATTGGAGAAGGAAATGGCAACCCACTCCAGTGTTCTTGCCTGGAGAATCCCAGGGACAGGGGAGCCTGGTGGGCTGCTGTCTATGGGGTCGCACAGAGTCGGACATGACTGAAGTGACTTAGCAGCAGCAGCTACCTGATACCGGCTGCCTGACTTGAGATTTACCCAAAAGCTCAGGGGTGCCTGCTGCCTTCTCCCCTCCAAACCTGCCATCAAGAACTCTAATGAAAAGCCCCACCAAGGCTTCCTCTTAACTAGAGTCAGGTACACGATCATCCCCAGTAAGGAGAACAGAGAAATCTACCTTCAGCTAAATGAACAAAGACATCACCAAACATCTCCATTCCCTCGGGGAATACAGCCCCCTTAGCTGAAAAAGATTCTTAAAGAAATTCGGAAGGAGCAACAGGCTTCATTTCCATTCCTGCTTTGAAAGATGAGTTTTGTCTGAGTCACTGCTGAGCTGTTCTCTCTCTTCTTCTCTATCCATTTGCAGCCCGATTCTCTGCCAGGATTAAGACATCGTCTCGCCTTCTGATGTAGATGGAGATTGGGCTTTACCCTTCCAATGGGATTCTTTTTCTGGTGTGACATCAAGTCCCAAGATACACCAGAGCCAGCACTGCTAAGAGCTGGTAGAATCCAAAATATGATTTTCAGACTGTCTTCCAATCGAGGCAAAATGATGATGCAGTCTACCATCTCCCTACTCAAAGTGAGGTCCACCAACCAGCCACAGAGGGGTCACCCGGGAGTCTGCTACAAATGCAGAGTCTCAGGCCCCACCCCAGACCTACTGTTTCAGAACGTGGATGTGAATAAAATGCTGTGCATCCGGCTCTGTGATGCACTGGTCCCTGCTTCTCTGGGTGGACCTGAATCTCCCCTGATGCCAAGGCCTCTGGAGGGGCCCTGCAGGGGGCTTTCAAACTGAACCTTGGCCTTCATTGTTATTACAAGTGACACGTTCATCTAGAAGAAGACAAATTCTTCCAACCTCCAGTGCATGCGTGCACTTGCTCACGTGCGCACACACACACACACACACACACACACACAAGCATACTTCCTACAGCCACGCTTAGCAAACCCTTCACTTGTGAGCCCTGCTTGAAAAGTTTTCTCCTCTGAAACACAAGCCTTTCTATCCTGAAGGGCCTTTCAAATGTCCCACTGAAACCCAGAGATTCATCCATAGGAAATACTTAGTCTTGTCTTGAGATTAAAGGTTCCAAATGATTCCCCTCTGATGCCAACAGGATAGCTCCTTGCCTAAAATACAAGAGCTTTGTTGGAAGTAGTCTCCATGGAAATCATTAACCCAATTTATTAACAAGGAAAAAAAATTCTATTTTAAACTTTTAAACATCTTTGCGAGCTAATGACAATGAAAAAGGAAAGAACCCCTATAGCAGAAATTACACTCAAACTAAATGCTCTCTGAATTTTAACAATTTTATTTTAAGCTCTTAATAAGCCCTGGAAATCCAGTTAATTTAAATTACTGGCCACACACCAATTTCTTCCCTGAAATAACTCACAGCTTCAATCATCTCAGGGAATATTGCCCCCACCAAAAAAACAAAAACAGGGGATTGCTTATGTGCTACTTCTGCTGACATAAGAATTTCTAGAAATCTCTGAACTTTGGGATGAAAAGACAACTGAAAAACAGACGTAGGCTGTGTTTCCAAATGATTTCTTGTCCCCTGTCCACAATAACCTTTTCAAGAAGGAATTGGTGAGGCTGAAGGTGACTGTAATTATATGGCTACCAGCATTGAAAGGAAAAGCTGTGCAGTGACAAAGATAAGACCCGGGTTTCGCATGTTTTAGGCAACATGCAAATGTATTTTGGTTTTTTTCAACTTCAGAAGAGGGGGGAAAATCTTATTTGAAAGATGTTCTCGAGGTGTAGCTGGTAGCAGGTTAATTAGAAAAATGAAATGATTGGGAAAGGGAAAATCTAACTGGCTCTCTGTCTTTGCCCAAGCTGGGAAGAAGTAGGATTTTAGGATCCAGCCCTCTCATTTCAGAATGTGGGGAAGTGAGTCTGCTCCAGCAATGTGCACTCGCCGACTGGAGTGCCTGATGGGGGCCCCCCTTTTTCTAGCTCCAGCTCCTGATTTTCCTCTGTAGAAGAGTTCTTCCTCTCTTTGTGGGGACTGGGCAGTACTGACCTCACCTCTCACTCCACAGGTAAGCGCCGGAACCAGGTCTGGCCAATCAGCTCATTTCATTTCCCCAAGTCCTCACTGATGGGTTCAGGGTTGGGCATGTGACCTAAGTCAGTCCCGTTGGAGTCCTCCCCGAGCTTTTTCCAGGAACTATTGGAAAAGCAGTGTTCCCTTTCCACTGGAGACACGTAGCTGGAAGCTGCCAAGGGTATGGCTGGAGCTGCTGGAACCTCATGAGAAGAGCTGGCCTGGGAATAAAGACAGCACAGTGGAAAGTAGAGCTGAGTGAGGGAAGCAGTCAGGCTTTGGTGAGCCCTGGATGCAGCCGCACCCGAAACCTCCAGACTTCTAAAATACGAGAGCTGATAGATACCACCCTTTTTGCTTAACCAATTTTGAGTTAGATTTCTGTCACTTGCAACCAAAACCATCTATCTGATTCTAGCAAAAAAAAAAAAACAAAACCTTAGGGCTTTCATAAGAAAGTGGAGAGAAATAGCAAAGTGCTGCACCAAAAGGAAAAGTCTCACGAAAATATTTAATATATTCCCTTGCACATGAGCCTGCTAGTGCTCCAGATTTTTTAAATCTTATTTTATATTCTTACTAAAAATCCCCAGGGACTAAGACTCTGTACCCTCCCTCCTAAATCTATATGAGAACACACTATGAAGTGAAGATTTGAGCTTAAAGATGCAACATACGTCTGTAGGTGGCTCAGGAAATATTCTTCTGACTGACAAAAAAAAAAAAATGCACCAACCAAACCAAAATCCTAATATTAGATTTCATGTGCTACCAAGTAAACTTTGTCTCTTATAGAATAAATTGTTTCTATAGAAACGAATGCTTTTCTAGCAACCCAATCCCTACTAGGGTTGCTATAGGAACAGATTGAGAAAATTAGGAAACTGTAGGAAAAGGTAAATGACTGCTCTGTGTCTTTTTTCCTGGAAACCCACAGAGGGCAAATGCCTTTTCGTTTCTGAATGCCTTGGTACTTGGAGCAGGCCACGGGAACACTTGAGAGTATAATTCCCACTCTGCTGCATGCCTGTTTCCCAGCAAGGGTTTTATCAAGTCATTAAATTTAATTCTGCATAGGACAAGTTTTACAAGAACCACCTTGTGAAGACTGTTTTCAAGGACCAGGGGTAGGCAGGAGCGTGAAATAAGGTACAGGGGTGTGAAAAATGTAATAATAAGGACAGAAAACCGCGCACGCACTACAGATACTGTCTTTTAGAGAGAAACCCTTCACTCGGGGAAACGTTCAAGTGCTCACGTTTTGTAAAAGCTTGTTGTGAGCAGTAGCACCGCGCAGCGTGGGTCTTGAAGTGCAAATGACAAGCACAGAGGTGAACGTTTTCCTTTCTTTACTGGAGAGTGGGAAAAGAATACAAACACTGGCCCTTGTCTACTACTCAGCTTCTGGAATCATCTACTCATAGACAGGGCGTGACATCTGTCTACGGAGAATTCTCTCTCAACGTTCACCGGCTACGAAGCCAGTAGATGGAAATGGAGAGATTTGAAGCCAAGAGTTGTAGTCAGCAAGCGAGAACCACATGCCTCGGGTGAGTTATTTCATTGCTCTGCATCAGTTTATCTACCACCGTCTGTAAAATGGAGCTAACACCATGTACCTGGCAGGAGGAACCTGTCTGCCCAGCTCTCTCCTGTCTCCCCCTTGGTCCCTCGAGGTATTCCCCATGAGACAGAGCTACGGTCCCCTCACTTCTGAGCTGTGCACCCTGGCCCTATTTTTCCCTTCTTTGGGATAAACTTTTGTGTTTGCAAAAGCAATTGTTGTTCAGTCACTAAGTCACATCCAACTCTTTGTGATCCCATGGACTGCAGCACGCCAGGCTTCCCTGTCCTCCACTATCTTCTGGGGTTTGCTCAGATTCATGTCCACTGAGTTGGTGATGCTGTCCAACCATCTCATCCTCTTCTGTCCTCTTCTCCTTTTGCCCTCAATCTTTCCCAGCATCAGGGTCTTTTCCAATGAGTCAGTTCTTTGCATCAGGTGGCCAAAGTATTGGAGCTTCAGCTTCAGCGTCAGTCCTTCCAATGAATATTCGGGGTAGATTTCCTTTAGGATTGACTAGTTTGATCAATGGAAAGGCAATGAATCCAACCAAAACTCAACATTTCCCAGCCTCCTTCCTTGCCCTCTGCAGCTAAGCTATGGCATTGTGATCACAGTTCCGCGTGTTGTGCAAAAATTCCTCGAATGTTCCTCAGCTGCCCCAGCTGAGAAGTGGGCCCCCTCTGTCTTTTGGCCTTTTTACCTGATCCTTGGAATGCAGACATGATGGCTCCAGCTCCAGCAGCTGTTTTGCACCATGAGGCAAACTTGAAGGCAGTGCTGCAGGAAAACACAAGAAGTCCCAGGCCCTGAAGACCAAGGAGTTGCCAATCCAGATGGCTGATTTCTAAAGGAAAATATACTTCCCTTTTTTGAAGCTACTGTCACTGCATAATATAATTCCAATGGATACACATCAGGGCTGCATTATGACTCACGGATCCTCAGTACCTGTAATTCATGAGCTCCTTCCTCCATAAAAAAAATTAAAATTATATTGTATGACTGCTGCTGCTGCTGCTGCTGCTAAGTCACATCAGTCGTGTCTGACTCTGTGTGACCCCATAGACGGCAGCCCAACAGGCTCCTCTACCCCTGGGATTCTCCAGGCAAGAACACTGGAGTGGGTTGCCATTTCTTTCTCCAATGCACGAAAGTGAAAAGTGAAAGGGAAGTCACTCAGTCGTGTCCGACTCTTAGTGACCCCACGGACTGCAGCCTACCAGGCTCCTCCGCCCATGGGATTCTCCAGGCAAGAGTACTGGAGTGGGGTGCCATTGCCTTCTCCGATATTGTATGACTATGTAGGTACAAAGACAGATAGAATCTTGGCTAGATTCATTATTATGTATTCATTATTAGCATTATATTCATGTTTTCCTTATGATTTAAAAAAATTAAAACGGAAATGTTTTGTGGTTCCTAAAAGGATCACGGGTCCCGTACGTTCCGCACCTAATGGAGGCATCCATCCATCCTGGTACTCGTGCCTTATCATGCTTTACCCCTAATAGAACCCGACAGTGAAGGTACTATAAGTCTTCCTGCTTTTTAGGTCAGGAAACTGAAGCCAGAGAACTTAAGTAACTTGCCCAGATTTGACTCCAGGTTCATCCAACTCCAACCCTAGGAAAGTAGCTATTTTTAGCACCCAAAGGCAACCAATTATTGCTAGAGCTATTATTATTATTCAAGCCAACAGCTCTGACTACTTACGAAAAAGACCTGATAGATGGTAACAAAGCAGAATGGACATGCTGACCTTCTGGTAGCTTCTTTTTATTTTAATCCACAAGATAAACCCAGCGACGAGCCTCCGTCTCTGCAGGAAATGTTTTAAAGCCCCATCTTTTAGCACTGAATTTACTCATCCAACTCCACAAGGAAAATAACTCCACTTAGCTTGACAGACTGCACAATGAAAAGTAAATTATTTTTCTGGAAATGACCCTAAAAATAGCATGGAATGGGTCTGCTTATAGATACCGGAGGCAATAAGACTGAATATGCTAGTTTTAAAGGCACAGATGTGTTTTGAAACACGGAGATTCTTCTGTGGTCTCGAGAAGAAAAAACATTATTCTCCAGAGAGTACGATAAATCACACAGGGCAAGAACTTTGGAGTAAAAACAGCATGAACTTTGAGGGGATGGCAGGGCCCTCTATCCGTCTTCCATGCCTCGCCTTAATCGGGAGCCAAGAAGTCATCCCCCCGCCGGGCCATCATTGTTCTGCTTATTTCTTTTCAGGATCTGTTACCACAAATTAAATGACAAGGAAATGTTGATGACACCAGAGGAAAGGATCGCTCAGCCTTACAATCCACTGCTACCAAGGGAGAGGTGTTCAAAGGGCTGGTTTTTAGAAAAGAGCTACAAGTTAACTGCCTTTTAGGCAGGATCTGAGTAGACAACTTAGGCCTCAAACAACTGCATTCATTCATCCAGCGCTTATTAAACGCCTTCTGGATGCATCGCACCATATCAGACACCGAAGGCCACACCGAAGACACCGAAGGCCACACCGAAGACACCGAAGGCCACTACAAGACCCTACCTTTGGAAAGTGAAGTCAGCATTCAGCGATGGCTTGGAACATACCCAGAAGAATCAAGCGTGTGACGGACGATACCTCCCCAAACTAAAGGTTAAGAATCGGGATGCTGGAGCCAGGCAGCCCCAGGTTCAAATCCTGCATCTACCACTTATCTGCAAAACAAAATTGAGGCAAAATAACCTGAGCCTCAATTCCCTGACCTTTGTCTTAGGAAATTCCCTGGTGGTCCAGTGGTTAAGACTCCACGCTTCCACTGCAGGAGGCACGGGTTCCATCTTTGGTCACGGAAATAGGGTCCCGCCTGCTCTACTGTGGGCCAAAAAAACAAATGCACCTCTGTCTTAGAGTAAATGGGAAAATTTAAATGAGGTGGTGTGTGTAAAGTGTTGGAGACACAGTCAATGTTCTTTCAATACTAGCTAGGCTTTATGAGGGAGGTGCTTCTTCTTGCTCTAAGCAGCAGTTACACGATCGAGTTCACTTTGTGAAAATTCATGAAGCTGTACATGTGTGACTTACTCACTTTCTGTGGGTACTGGAATAAAAAGTTTACATACGAGAACTGGATACCTAACGTTCAGCTAAAGACTGTTGAAATAGCAGTCGCATAAAAACCAGCTCTTGATTTCCCCATTTTCTCTAAAGCCTGCTTTATGCAAAAATCCCTGGTGGGGTGGGCTTTTTCTGTGGGAAGTGGGGGGAAAGACTGACTGTTCCTTCCGAGTCGACCTCAAACTGGGACCACGTGGAACAAGGGGCCGCGGACAGAGTCAGCCGGAAAGGCCAGAACCAACCCAACACAACAGGCAAGAAAGCCTCCAGAGACTTCTCAGAAACCTGGGGCCAAGCACCAAACTGCCACTGGCATAAAATGGGGTTCAAGACAAACTCTAACTAGACAGGAAGAGGAGGGGACACCAGAGACCGGAGCCAAGCTATTTGGAACACGTGTTGTCGGGTTGACTCGAGAGGAGACATCAGGCACAGACTCAGATTTCCTGTAGACCCTGGCTACAACTGACCAAACATATGACCTTGGGCAAGTCCCCATGACCTTCAAGGCTCAGTTTCCCAGCCTGTAAAATGGGAGACAACACCTTCCATGTAGGTGAGAATTACGGAAAGTGCCTGGCGCACCGGAAATATGCCTTCCAAGGTAGCTGTTACTATGGAATTGAATTGAATCTGGCGGAAGACAGCTCTGCGGGAGCAGGGAAAGGCTGCAGCCTGTTGAAACAACTTTGCTCTTTTCCTATATTTCTGCAGACGTGTCCACAAAGACATGGCATTTAAGTTGATAGTTTGAGCAGAGGAGCTGCTCCCACACATCCCTGAGACGTTGGCTTTGGCCAAGGGGATTTAATAAACCCGGGGCCACGGATGCCTGGGGCTGGAGCACACCGGGGAGTGTAATGGAAACATGGATATAATTAAGAGGCGGTTCATTCGCAATAATTATGCACTGGTTGGTTAATTCTCTCAAGATGCTAAACAGCCCTTCCCTGGGGCTGTGGTAATTGACTCTGTCATCTGCCTCACACACTGCTGTCTAGAGAATTCTGTTTGGACAACCTGCTGACTCATTTTAACACACACTCATGCTCACTTTCTAAGCTCCCTAACAGACAGGTCTGAGCAGAACTGCCAGGGTGGAGACTCTGCTTGGGAGGGGAGGGGAAGGAGAGAGGGCTGGCGAAGGACTTAGCTGGGAAGAAGTGCTGGCCGCAGGGAGAGGGATGGAAGGAGAAAGAGCCTGTGAGCCGGGCGCCTGTGGTGAAGTCACGGTGAGAGATAGACGAGCCCCTACCGAGTTGCTGCAGGCAGTCTTCTGCTGCTGGGGCTGCTGTTGTTTAGTCGCTAAGACCTGGCTGACTCTTTGTGACCCCAGGGACTGTAGCCCACCAGCTCCTCTGTCCATGGGATTTTCCAGGCAAGAATACTGGAGTGAGTTGCCACTGCTTTCTCCAGGGGATCTGCCCCACCCAGGGACTGAATCTGCATCTCCTGCCTTGGCAGGTGGATTCTTTGCCTCTGAGCCTCCAGGGAAGCCCCGTCCTGCTGATGGGGCCTGTGCTCAGTCGTGTCTGACTCTTTTCAACACCACGGACCACCAGGCTTCTCTGACCAAGGGATCTCCCAGGCAAGAATACTGGAGTGGTGTGCCATTTCCTACTTCAGGGGATCTTCCCAACCCAGGGATGGAGCCCAGGTCTCCTTCGTCTCCTGCATTGGTGGGTAGATTCTTTATCATTGCACCACCGGGAAGCCCTGGGCATCCTGCTGATACCTGGAGATAAAAGGCCAGCAGTAGACCCCTGACTGGGTAGAAGACAAAGCACCCACATTTTCCTCACTGTTGTGGTCACGTGTCACAAATGTCACAAGGGTGACATTTTCCAGAGTGACACTTGTGTGGAGAAGATCCTCAGTCTAGGGATGGGCCAAGGGAAGGAGGGGCTGCCAGCCCATAATATGTCCTGTCAACTCCCAGAAACCTTCGAGCTGGAGTCCGTCTTGACTGAGGGATGCACGTGCAAGCACCAGCAAGGGCCCTGAGTCGGGCCAGATACGGGCACAAGCAAGACGAGCGGCTGAGGGCACCCGGAAGCCCGCTCCACGCACGTGAGGAAAGCCATCCATGCTGGGCGCAACTCACTCCCCAAGCTCACCAGGGTGTTGCTTCACACGCACTCTGCTTCTAACAAACACTTCATCTGCTTCACAATCTTTGTCTCTTTGCTGATTTTTTTCTTCAAAGAAGATAGGGACTGAGGTCCCCTTCAAGTTGGCACACCCCTTGCCCCTGCCCCCAGATCACTCAGGCCAGCTAGATTCAAACTTGCGTTCATCGCTTCCAGTTCTATGACCTTGACCAAGCTCTTGGAGCCTCAGCTCCCTGTGAGTGGGGATAAAAACCTTCATCTTGAACAAACTGTCGCAAGAATTTGAAACAACATAATGGATGGTGCCTGTGCCGTGAGGCTGTTTAATGAGCGCTGGCTCTTTCTCTTGCAGAAGGACTGGGCTGAGCTCTGACACCATGTCTGAGACAAAATCAGAAAAGCTGGCAGCCGGTCCAGGGGAACCAGCACAGGCTCTGCCCGCCGCTCGAGGAACCTGCTGTGCGACCTCAGGCAAGGCTCTTGACCTCTCTGAACCTCCGTTCTGCTTTGGAAAGTTGGAGTTACCCTTCCCCAGGAGGGTTGCCCGAGGATGAAATGGAACAACAGCTGGCACGTGATTGATCCTCAAGAAATGGGTCCAGGACCGTGTCCACCTACAAGACGGGCTCCCCTTGAAAGCCTGACCTCCAGGCACAAGTGGCCAGGCAGCATCTTCCTGTGGATTTCACAGGGACTGAAACTAGCTGGATTCCCGGAGGAGCCCCAACCTACTCTGAAGGCTTAATCAACTCCAGTGACTGCCCTTCCTGGGTCCGTCCAGATGGCTCCGGTCCTGGCTCAGCCCATCCTGGAGGTCAGACAGGAGAACAGAGCCTCAGTCAGGAGCCACCCCCTAGGCACTGGGAGCAGGGGTTTATGTGTTACTCGCTCATTCGTGTCCGACTCTCTGCAACCCTATGGACTGTAACCCGCCAGGCTCCTCTGTCTATGGGATTCTCCAGGAAAAAGACCAGAGTGGGTTGCCATTCCCTTCTCCAGGGGATCTTCCCGACCCAGGGATCAAACCCGGGTCTCCTGCATTCTGGGCAGATTCTTTACCATCTGAGCCACAAGGCAAGCCCAGGAGTAGGGGAGATTTCCCCAAATGTGCCCCCTTCCAGCCACCTGGATGGCAGCCAGGGGCATGGAGAACCCCTCTCATTTCACTGGTCCATACCGACCCCAGCTGCCGTTTCTCATGCTGCTCTCATGATGGAGAGAGGGCCCATGTAGCGGTGGGGGCCACTGTCCAGCTTCCTGTCCCTGAAGCTGGGACAAAGGACAGGAGTTAGCTTCCGGATCTATCACAATGAGCATCGGTACCTTCTCAGCCCCGCCTCCCTGACTCCACAACCCCCGTCATCTTTCTGCAACAGAAACGTCATCGTGCCGTCCACTCATAAAAAAGCAGTAGATTCCACCGAGCCTCGGGGCAAAGCCCACGGTCAAACACAGCGCACAAGGTCCTTCGTACTGTGACCTCTGCTGACCGCCTCGGATTCACTGACCCCGCTCCCTGCCCCTCCTGACATCCTTCCCCGGACTCGGCACACAAATGGCTCTGCGAGCAGACTGTGCGGTTCCGCACCTCCGCGCTCCTGCACCTGCTCTCCCGTCTCCCTGGAACGCCCACCCTCGCACTCCACCTGGAACATGCCTACTCGCTCTTCGGCACGGAACTGACATCAGCTCCCCACATGACGCTTTCCTCCACCTCACGAGGCCGCCGCTGCCTCTGTGTCTCCCTTATGCTTTGTGACCATCCTTTCTTTCCTTCTCTTTCCTTCTCGAGAGAGCCCCTGCCTGGAGGATGTTCCAGAGGGCAGGGAAGGGCAGCTACTGCGCCATTAGCCTCCGGTAGCTGTGAAGCCACCGTCCAGCTGCTAGAGTCTAACTGAAATGACAGGCACGCCAAAAAGTCACAGGGGTACATGGTGGTGATGGAAAAGCACAGGGAGCTGAGCAATCCTGGGAAGAGGGTTTCAGTCTAGTCTGCATGTTGAGTCGCTTCAGCGGTGTCTGACTCTGTGTGATCCTATGGACCATAGCCTAGCAGGTGCCTCTGTGCATGGGATTCTCCAGGCAAGAATACTGGAGTGGGTTACCATGCCCTCCTCCAAGGGATCTTCCTGACCCAGGGATCGAACCTGCATCTTTTAGATCTCCTGCATTGACAGACAAGTTCTTTACCACTAGCGCCACCTGGGAAACCCCTCAACCTAGTCTGGGAAACAGCGAACCCCCTCCCCGGCCCCGAGAATGTGCTGTTTAAACTAGGGTGTACAGTATGAATAAGCATTAGTCAGAGAAAGAGGAGGACAACCAGAGAGAGAGCAGATGAAGACCTCGCAGAGTAGCTATGCCAGGGCGGACTCCACGCTGAGGCCATCCCCTCCTTCTCCCCACTCCTGCCCTGCTCCACGAGGAAGTCTTCGGGGACCGAGAGTCCCAAAGTCACTGTGACATATCCATTCCACCCCACTCCCACCAGATTTTAATCAGCCATCCTGATCTGCTGACAGTGGCCTGGCTTCCGGTCAGTACCCATCAGTCGGGCAGTGGGTATGTCTGTGGAGCCAGCAAGATGTGGTACCTCCTCTGCCCTCCTCACCCACTGTCTGCCTTTCTCCCAGGCTATATGTTGCTCCTTAGCACTTATCACACTCTGGGGTACATCTGTTTATTAATTATTATCTTTAATTAATAATTAAAGTCTATGCTTCCTACCCCTAAACCCAGAAGGTAAGTTCAGGGATTCTCATCACTTTGTCCTCTGCTGTATCTCAGCATTTGGAACATGGACTGGAGCTGCCATGCTCCTCTGTCCATGGGATTCTCCAGGCAAGAATGCTGGAGTGGGTTGCCATGCCCTCCTCCAGGGGATCTTCCTGACCCAGGGATTGAACCCGGGTCTCCTGCATTGGCAGGCGGATTCTTTACCACTGAGCCACCTGGGGAGCCCCAGTAGCCATCCTGGGACCGGGTAATACACATCTATTGAACTGAGTCCTGATTTGAATGAATGGAGAGAGTGTCCCCAGAAATCGTCCATAAACATTTGGATCTAGTCAGCGTCTGGGGGATCTTGAGTGAAAGCCGATTCCCATCGTGTGCCCAGTACTGTGCTTGTGGTTAGAGGAGAAAGTTCCCGTTCACAACAGTGGGACAGGCGGACCTGACCACCAGTGGGGGCCTGAGGGGGGTTAAAGCTTTGTAACCCACATCTCCCTCCCGTGGATGAGTCTGTTTAATCAGCGCAGGCACAAAGCCTTAATGAAATAAACAGCGTCGCCAGTATTTTAAAAACGGACTTGGGGAAGTGATGCGTGGCATGCTGCACTGGGAGCTCATCACAGCCTGGGCGGTGGCTGAGCGAGATCGGGTTTGTCAGCCAAATTTTCAAAGCAGTTAGATTCATGTCATGGAATCAGATAAATAGACGGAGGTTCGCAAAAATCGAATAAACTTGGAATCACCACAAATAATGACCACACATACACACACAAACACACACATGTGCACACGTGCACGCACATGCACATGCACGCACACACATGCACACACGCACATGCACGCACGCACACGCGTGTGTGCACACATGCAAGCACATGCACATACACACACACATGCACACGCACGCACACACGCAGGCACACTCACGCACGCTCGCCTTCTTGGCTGCCAAGCCCGCTGAACTCTGAATTATTCAGCAAGGAAAGAGATGGGACAATGTGCTGTGGTGTCACTGGAAAGTGTTAATAGTTAACCCGAGGTTTCCTGAAGGGTTCCAAAGGGACAGCGGCAATGCCCCCTCCACCCTCCACCCTCCCTCCCGCTCCTCCAAAAGGCTCTGAAACAAGCGCCTTCTCACAGCCCCGTTGGCTCCTGCCGGCAGCCTCACAGCCCTTCCACGAACAAAGGAACGGGCTACCACACTGCAGCTCCCACGCTTCAGTTTACTCTTCATTCACGTCGAGAGGCATTCCAAGGAGAACATGTAAATGCCATGTGAACCTGGGGGGCTTTCTGACCCTAGACTCCTCAATCCGTCTTCGTCTATCAATTTCCTTCCCCGGCACCCCTGAGCAAGCTCATTCTGGGCTCACAGACACTTGCTTCCCCTTCAGTGGAGCCAGGGGTCATCACACGGATGACACCCTCACGGGCCGCGGTGCCCAGGCTCCGTTTCTGTTGCCCGGTGCTTGCTTTCTAGCAGGGAGTATCTTTCAGGGAAGGTGGGACAAAGGACTAACACAGGCCAGCGTCTCCGAGGAGACAGCCGCGTTGGCCCGTGCTCGTTTAATGATCACAGGAACCCTCTAGTGTGAACAAAACTCGATCCTTGCTTTACAAACAGGGAAACTCAGGCTCAGAGGCGTGAACCCTGTAACTGGGATACAAACGCGGGGGCACGTTCTGTCTAACACCTGAATCCATCCTTTCTCATCCACCAGGCAGCCTCTGAGGACTTGGTCCTCACCCAGCCCGCCTTTCTGAGATTGGCAGAGTGCAGATAAGAATCCTCTCCTAGGAATTTAGCAGCAGATATAGCTCTACTAGTGGCCAGACACGTGAGTACAGGTACCACTGGAAAATGACTATACCTGCATTTTGTATTTAACACAGTAGTCTCATCAAAAAGTGTATGAAATGAATAAACCTACTTTAAGCCACTGAAATGAATCATCCACTGTAACTTGAATACATAAATGTAAAAACGTTATGAAACGCTGAGCACTACAATCAGCACAGAAAGTACAAGGGCACACACTGCACATTTAATGCAAATTATTAGCATATAAAACCCAACAAAGTGTTAGGAAAGTAACATATTCAACACTGAGTAAAAATAAAAGGAAGCTTTAATAACTGGAAAATTTTTTTAAATATTATGATTCATTAAATGCAATCGTTAAAAAATAAGTGTGTATCAGTGATGTCTCACAGTTGATTCCCGAGCATTTTGTCATGAAAAATTGTCAAGATGTTAAAAAAAACCCTACTCAGAGGAATGGAGAGGACAGCGTTAGCTAATCCAGGTATTTCCTTCTGACACTTTGATATTCAAGTAACTTTGAGACCCTTTGGAATAGCTGATTTCTTCACAGAGAGTATAATTTTTTACTGATAGGAGCCTGGGGTTTTCCCTTAAGGAAACTGTTGCCCGCTCACCTTCGAGCGCTCTCATGGTTTTCATAAACGGTTGCAGAATCACTGGGTTCAGCAGTGGCTGCAGAAGTCCCCACCTCAGCTCCAATATGGTCATGTTCTCATCACACTAACGCGGAGAACTTTCATTAGTGGCAGCTCTGAAACACACGCTTTGCCTTGTCAAATACATGTTATTTTTACCTTCTCTTGAGGTTCATGGAGATGAGAAACACATTTTCTAAACAGGTGATCTTTTGTTCAATTAAAACTCTCAAGGAAGCATAAAGCTCTCTTGAAGTCTCGAGATGTAAATGATTCAGCTTCAGATTTCTTAAAATAACAGTATTACCTTTTTTAAAGGCAGTATTTTGGTACTTAAAAATAGCATAGTATACCAGAATACAAAATTCATTAGCCCAGTTGCTAGGAAACCTGTGAGCGAGCAGAAAGTTAAGGTATAGATAGGTAAAAGGGTGTTTCTTCAAGCAAGATGGGAAAAACCAGAGTTAATTTTAGCAACTATGAGTAACAGAGAATGCAAGATGATAAGACGATACTTGATTGTATTGAGGGGTTTGTATTCCTTTAGAACATGCTCTTAATTACACCCTCCACTGAGTAAGTATAAATACTAATCATTAGAAATAATTAGACATGTTTGCTATTCTTCTAAATATCATCTTTATTTTCAAACAGCACATTGACATTTTCATTCTCCGTGGTTAAATAAAGACTCTGTGACTGGATCCACTGCACAGTAAAGGCACCGACAGACGGACGAACCGACAACTCGAACTGCAAGTATTTTGCCACATGCATCTTGACCTTTAACACGTGACAAGTAAGAGGAGCCAGTTCTTGACAAAGAGGGAAAGGCTGAAAATGCTTTTGACAAATTAATCAGAGTTCTGCTTCCTGCTGAGTAAGCTCCTACTGAACTGACTCTCCCACAAATAACAGCAACAAACTCAGGGGGCAGAGGGAGCCACCGCAAGAAGGCACTGGAAAGTCAGCCAAAGCAGGTGGGCTTTACAGAGGCAGGGGCCCAGGAAGAAGGGAAAGGCAGGAGGTAGCTTTCCTGACTTTTTACACTTTCTTAGCCTGAGGTCAGGGCACAGTCAGTGCTACATGGGAAGCTAAAACTCTGATAGAAAACCCACAACCTTTCCGGCTTGAATAACTGGAAGACAGAGTTTGGAGCAACTGCAGCCGCAAGAAAGTGAGGGACGTCGGGAATCCTAAAAAGGAGAGACACAGAGAGGAAAGGCTCCCAAAGTCTGTGTATAAACTTTGCCCAAATCTCAGTCTGCTTCCCTGGCGGCTCAGCTGGTAAAGAATCCATCTGCAATGCAGGAGACCCTGGTTCAATTCTTGGGTCACGAAGATCCCCTGGAGAAGAGATAGGTTACTCACTCCAGTATTCTTGGGCCTCCCTGGTGGCTCAGCTGGTAAAGAATCCCCCTGCAATGCGGAAGACCCATCTATTCCCTGAATAGCATGAGGAAGACTCCAAGAAGCTTAGATAAGGGTTAAAAAAAAAAAAAAAACACTAAACTAAGATATTACCCATTACTCAAAAGACAGATTTTACAATTTTATTTAAGGGTTAAAAAAAACCCACTAAACTAAGATATTAGCCACCATTCAAGAGACAGATTTTATGATTTTATTTCAATCAACTCAACTGCCTACAAAAAAAAAAAATCCAAAAACCAAACACTCTTTAGAAATGTAAAACAATCTTAAGTCTCTATGGTATGATATTCACAATGTTTAAGATAAAAACAAAATTATTCATCATGCAAGGAAATGGGAAAATGTAGCTTATTCTCAAGAGCTACTATAACTGCCCAAAGATTTAAAGGAATACCTGATCATAATGAACATGATAGAACACTTCAACAGGAAGAGAAGATGCAAAAAAACCAAATAGAAATTCTAGGTCTGAAAAACACAGAATATGAAATAAAGCTCAATGGGCAAGTATAATGGCAGAGCGGAAATGACAGAGGAAAGACTTGCTCACCTAGAACACAGGTCAACAGAAATTATCCAATCTGAAGGTCAGATGGAAAAAAAAGATTTTTTCCAAAAGTAAATAAAACCTCTGAAACTTTCAGGGCAATATTAAGAGGTCTAAGAAGATAATTCAGGCCGCTTAGGAGCAGAAAATCTGGATCCAGGAGAGTGGATCTCATGGCCACATGGACACAATCACTAAGATATTAATCACGGTCTGTGAAAGGGAAATAACAGATTCAAGAAACAGTCAGAAGAAAGGACATCAAGCCTTGGTAGTTAGTTAGATAAAGACATACAAAAGAAAGAGAAATCTCAGATTTAAACCTAGAGTTATGAGACTATAAAAATACATGAATTAAAATGAAGAATTATGACATTTTTAAAATAAGAAAACTCAAAAAACAAGTGAGAAGCCAAGAGAATATATCTGCAACTAATTTTTCAGCTAATAATATATTACAGCCGTATCATAGGCATATATATATATAAAGGATTAATCTCTTAACTATATGAAGAACTCTTTAAAAGAGAGGGGGGGAAGACCAAAAATCTGTTGGAAAAATAGGCAAAGGACATGAACAGTTAACAGAAAATAAAAGAGACAAACATAAGAAGATGCTCAACTTTATTCATAAGAGAAATGGAAATTAAAACTACATGAGTTATTTCTCCCCTACCAAATTGGTAAATTTACATATGCTTTTACTCTTTGACCCACCAAATTCCACTGTTAGGAATTTATTTGCAGATATATAACTCCATGAATATGAAAAATATGCGCATGACTATTCATTGCAGCGTTATTTGTGATAGCAAAATATGAAAAATCATCTAAATTTAAATGATCATCCATGGGAGAGTAATTGAATAAAATATGGTACCACCACACTTAGAATAATAAGAAAGTGTTAAAAAAAGAAAAAAGAAGGAGAAGAGGAATCAGCCTGTGACCTGATATGCAGTTATTTCTTGGATATATTGTCACTGTCAAGGGGAAAAAGCAAGTGTGGGTGGGGGGTGTGTGTGATGGTTTCATTGAAACAAAGCATGGGAAGAAAAACCCAGAAATTTATGAAAACTGTTTGCCATAGTGTGAGATGAGGATGGGGTCAAAGGTCGAGAAGGGAGGCATATCCCTTTGAGTATAACTTGTGATATAGTTTTGCTTTTGAACCATGTAAATTAAATAAAAAGGAATAGAGGGATGCAAACCCTAAAACTGAAAACAAGCAGGAACAACTCTATCTTACAGCAAATAAATAATGTCATCCACAGAGAAAATAACTGATTCAAGTAATTTTTAGATGCTTTTCTAACTGGACACCCTCAGTGGACGGGACAAAAAGAACTGCAAAGAAACTCTGAGCTTGATTTAGGAGATTTGTGACAAAAGGACCGTAATTCGGAAAGTGTTCTGTGTGTTCATAGATTAAATGAGTAATATACTACATTTTTTTTTTTGGAAATTAGGACTCTCGCTATGGGAGAATGAAGATACAAATATGGAATGAGGAGAGGTGAGGAAAATTTGGCAGGAAAAATCACTATGAACTCATGATCTAAATACAAACGTATCCCAGCTCTGCACTCAAAAGAGCTAGAAGTAATAACAAAAAAGCACACCCAGCATCAATCATTTCCCCTAGCATGCCCGTGCTCCGCAACAAGAGAGGTCCCTGTGATGAGGAGCTGGAGAACCGCAACTAGAGAGAAGCCCACGCAGAGCAACACAGACCCAGCTCAGTCAAATAAACAACTAAATAAATAAATACCATGCCTCTTCTAAAAGGGGAAATGACTGATTCCATTTCTGGGGGAACATTCTGTTGTGTAAGCGAGTAAGTGATGCTCAAAACGGATGGAGATTTGTGAGAAGGCCAAAGCAGCCAGCTTGGAGGGGCTGTGCCTGGCCAAATCTTGTGGGAAGTGGAGAGGCTCTGTAAGACCACAACAATACTGAAAATAAGAAACTTACAGGTGAGAGGGAGACACAGGCGGATGGAGCCCTTCTTGACGCAAGAACACCAGACAATAAGGGCTTCTCAGGTGGCGCTAGCGCTAAAGAACCCTGCTGGTTTCTTTGCAGGAGATGTAAGAGACAAGGGTTCGATCTCTGAGTCAAGAAGATCCCCTGGAGGAGGGCTTGCCAACCCTCTCCATTATTCTTGCCGGGAGCATCCCATGGACAGAGGAGCCTCGCAGGCTATGATCCATAGGATTGCACAGAGTTGGACACGACTAACGCGACTTAGCACGCATGCGAGCACCAGATAACAAATGTAGAATGAAAGACAAAATTAGAGATTGTAACTGCCAATATAATAATGGATTTCGGCAAGGATCATCAGTGGATGTTAAAACCATTGAAGAAAGGCTGTTTGGAACAGAACTGTCAGCCTCGACTGTTCCTTATAAAAGGAAAGAAGTCCCTTTACTAGCAAATACCACCTTGAATAGTGCTCAAAAGCAGCATTACCAATGGTGGAAAGTGACTGACGTGATGTGCCTCCCAGAGGGACCCGGCAGTAAGTGAAAAACACCCCCTGTGTGACATTTACCAAAGAGATTTATTCTATATCTAGTCAGAAGGCAATAATTAAACACATCCAAGTTATTGAACACTCAAGGAGACAGCTGGCTGGTTCTTCAAAAATTGCCAGGGTTGGGCTTCCCTGGTGATCCAGTGCTCAAGACTCCATCTTCCAATCCAGGGTTCAGTCCCTGGTCAGGGATCCCCGGTCCCACGCGCTGTGGTATGTTGGCAAAAAAAAAATTAATCCCAGCGTCACGTGGAGCAGAAAGAACAAAGTCGATGGGAAGGGGGTGTGGGGAACATTCTAGGCAAGAGCCCTAAGAGACAGGACAACTGAATGTAATGTATAACCCTTGACTGGATCAGAAAAGAAAAGTAGCTTCAAAGAACAAGAAGAAGGTCATTGGAAACTCTGAATATGAATTTTATGTTAGATAAAACAGTCGTACCAATTATTAAGTGTTTGAGCATGATGACAGTATTGTAGCTACGTAAGAGAATATCCTAGTTCTTAGGAGATGCAGACTCCCGAGAGGTGAAGGATCATGATGTCCACAATCTAATTTCAAACGGTTTGGGGAAAAAAGTGAAAAATGTGGCAAAAAAATGAAAAATATGGCAAAAAAAAATGTCAAATGCCAATAATTGGTGAAGGGAAAAGGTTGTCTGGTCATTATATTATTTTTTTACCTTTTCTATAGATTTGAAAAGTTGGGGAAAATGAAGAATTGGGCATGAAAATCCAGTTTACATGTGTGGATAAAGGGAGCCCTCTTTCAGCAATAGGTATGAACGTTGCTAGAATAACAACAGGTAATTTGCTCATGGCTTTGTTGTGGAAAACTGGTTACTCAGCAACATCAGTGGGAAAAGCCCTGTTAGTTTTTTTGGGGGGTTGGAAAAGTAGCAAAGAAAACCATTTAATGTCAAGTACTGCAGATGAATGAAACTCCAGCTGTCCCTACTCAGACAGAAAGTGAAAAATTAGATCTTACTGATGTTCGATTTCTGGGAAGCCACTTGGCAGAACTTTTCAAAGCCTGGGTCTACAGTTCTCTGCACTCACCCTGGTTCCTGAAACATTCGTGGCACACCCTGAGCTTGCCCAAGCTGACATAGTTGCCATCTGTGTCTTAAAGACAGGCTAAAAGAGCAAGGCATAAAATACAGTTTTCTGCCATTTGTACACACTGATACATTTGTGTGACTGCAAAATGTTTCTGGAAGGAACCAAAAGAAATGGTAACTTATTCTCTAAGGAGGAAAACCAAGTTGCTACTGCTGTTACCTTTTACTCCATTGTTCTATTTGAATTTTTCCATGTGAATGCATTAACTGTTCAACAGAAATTTTTAAATTAATGGTGAAGAATGGGTGGAAGGATGGATGACGGGTGGATGATGGCTGGATGAATAGATGGATGAATGGATAGACGATGGATGGATGGATGATGGATGGGCAGACAGAAAAATGAGTGTATGCACAGCTCCCATCCCACACACCTGCTCCACAATACCTCCCTCTGGGCTCCACACCCCAATCACAAGGATGGGGCTGCTCCCAGGCTAATCTATTTGAGACTGGCTGACTCTGTGCTGTGTCTTAGGTCTTTAGTTTATGAAACACAGCTTCTCTCAGCCCTGCCTCTCCCTGATTCTAGGACTCGCCCCCCGACCTCCTACAGCCCTGAGACACTGTCCCCTAGCCCACTGTGGTTACGTCCCTAGCCAAGGGGACTTCATCTGTCAAATCCTAACACCCATCCACTTTATCTGCAAGGACAGAACCGAATTGCAGCAAATTTCATGGCCTGGAATTGCTCAGCCTCTAGCACAGGGAAGAATTCTATTCACACCCCTGGGAAGCCTTCTGATGACTGGCCAAGGTACCTCGCTTCCCCGGGGACTGCCTGCTACCATCCCTCTCTCCATCGCTGCAGTAATGTGCTTTTTATAGTGATTTCTCTCACATCAAGCAGCCCCCAGGATCTCATCTCTCTGGCCTCTGGGGGGGCAATGTTTCTGGCTGCTTTCATTTCCAGCACAGGGAGAGAAGAAGCGTGCAAAGGGCTCAGACACCTTCCCACCTCCACTGCCGGGTAGCAGCAGGGCAGAGGAGACGAAGCATGGAGTCCAGGTAGACGACGCCACCAACAAGCATGAGTCCCCGGCCCAGGCCGTGATCCCACGAGAGTCTGCGTGGCAAGAGCGAGGACCGTGGTGTCTCCATCTTTTACAGGCAGAAGGTCCTGAGGGTGCCGCCCCCCACCCCTTACCAGGCGCGCACCCGGCCCGACCTACGGTGCATGAGTGAGCACTGGCATCCCCTGGCTCCCAGCTCCTCCCAACCCAGCAAATGACCTTCCTGCGCAAGGAAGCCCCCACCTGCCCCCCTCCACACCGGGAGCATCGGCCGGCTGACACAGGGTCCCAGGGTCTAGCCGCTTGCCTCCTGGTGGGACCAGTTCTGTGCAGTTCACACGCCAGAGCCCCCCTCACCCGCCCACCACCGGGAACAGGCTGAAGCTGAGACCCCAGGCTGACTCAGTTTCTCTCCTGCCCCATGCTGCTTGCCTCAGCCCCTCTGTCGTGGGGGTGCCCCCCAGCAAAGCGCAGGCTCTGCCGTCCGGGCTCAGGCTCCGTCCCCGAGGAGCCCCCCTCCAAGGCAGTATTCCCCTCCAAGGACGCTCCTCCAGCAGCCCCTCTCGTCCGACTCCTACCACGTGCCAGGCACCTGCAGAAGGGAGGCGCATCCACGGCCGTAACCTCACAATAGTCCCATGAGCTGGGGCGATTATCAGCCCCGTTTCACAAGTGACATCAAAGGCGTAGACTGCTGAGCCCACTTGCCCCAAGGCACACAAACAGAGCGGGGAGGGACCACCACACGGTTAGAGATGCCGGCTGCTGCCGTCCCGCTTAGGGAAGCTGAGCCAAGAGGGCGCTAGAACACGCGTCAGCCTCAGACCAGACGTCCAGACCGCTACAGGGCTCCTTCCATCACACCAGACCTTTTAGCCTCTAGTCAGGATTACGTCTTTAATCACAAAACCAAAAAAAAAAAAAAAAGTCTTGTTAACACATATACATCAATTGGATCTTTTATTTCAAACAACCCAAGACAAATACAAACCCGTCTGTGGTATCCTTAATCCCTAACATGATTAACCTGTTTACCATCTTTAATAACCTGATTACCATCAATGACTAGGGCCCCTCGTGGACGACAAGCAGGACAACAAAGCTCGGAGTTTTAGGGAGGCCCCATAGCTGGTGTTCCTGGAGGACATCAAGCCTTTCTTTTAAACGGTTACACTTTTTGGGGGGCGGCCACGCCATGCAACATGTGGGGTCTGAATTCCCCGACTGGGGATTGAACCTGTGTCCCCTGCATTGAAAGCTCAGAATCTTAACCACTGAACCACCAGGGAACTTCCAGAACATGCTGCTTCAACTAAGCCGCATCAGGTCCATGGGTATGATCTTCGGGGGCTGCAGGCTGGCCCTTTCTTACCCTCCAAACTCTCCCCACCCCCTGACCCCCACTAGCATCAATATCTTGCTAAGATTTTGGATCGCTTCATATCTGCCAGGTGCCAGGCCAAGTGCTTTCCCCGCATCTTCCCTTTTCATCCTCACGATCTCCTGTCTGGTAGGTACAACCAACTGACTGGTCAGAAACCCGAGGCTCAGAAAATTGAATAAATTTGCCCAAGTCTACACAGCTAGAGAATGCCAGAACCAGTGCTGGCTTCCGGGGCAATCTGAGTGCAAAGCCCGCACTCTCACACCCTACTGCTAAGGCCTGGGCCTTGCCTAGGTCCGCGTGGATCCCTGCAGCTGACCCTAAGGTGTGTTCTAACAACATGGCCCCAGGAAGCCAAAGACAGAACCGATGGGGCCTTTGGGTCCATGCAGAATCAGAAACCAAACTAAAACTCTCAGTCTGCGAAGAACATCCCTTCGCGTCCCTGGCAGAAAAACAGAGGAGAGATAAACAGCTGAGGCTGTTCCCAAACCTGTCAGCTATTTCCACTTGAACACAAAGACACTGAAGGGAGTGAGGCTATTTTTATTTTTTTTCCTTTTTCTGAAAGGCCATTGGTAGACACTTCTGCCCTTGCTGGCGATAAAGCGTTCCTTTAATTATCAGTTTGGGGCCAAGTCCAGAAAGCTATTTTCCAGCACTATTGTTACAAGGAAATGAAAGGCTCCAGCCTCCCGAGCAGCTCTCGCCGGGGCCACGGGTGGTCGCAGATATGCTGCCCGCCAGAGAGTGTGGGTCAAGCGTCCAGAGGGAGGCCACTGTGGTGACAGCCCAAACGCAGAGAACATGACCCTCAGGAGTCCGTGACTGTCCCGGGGAACAGAGCCAGCACCTGGATTCAGCTGTGGACTTCTGCCTGCCTTCCTTCTGAACACAGGGGTCTTCAGGAAACCATGATGGGAAGGAGACCAAGAGGGTATTTCTTTTGCTACTTCTGACCCTCAGCTTCATTCCTGAGAACATTCCAAGGTCTTGCTGGCATGATCCCGATGTCCCCGGCTCCCAGGCTAGCCACTGCCAGCTGGAATCCAGATATTCGACTCAAGAAGACACAAGCTTTCCCCCACCCCCACGTCACTCCCCACCAAAACCTTCCCCAGCTTCCCATCACCTTCATGAAAGGGGCCCCACTCCTGCACCAAGCATTTAAGGCCGTGTGATCTAGACTCTAGAGGCGCAGGGGGGATGATAAAGAGAACTGAGCTGAGCATTAGTAGCCCAGGTCTGGGATCATAGCTGTGTGACCTTGGACCAGTGCCTTTACTTCTCCGAGCCTGTTTCTTTATTATATATTGCTGCATTTTAAAATTACCACCTGGGACTTCCCTGGTGGTCTACAGGTTAAGACTCTGTGCTTCTAATGCAGGAGGCACGGTTTCGATCCCTGGTCTGGGAACTACGATTCCACATGCCAGATAGTGTGGCCAAAAAATTCAAAATAATAAAATAACTTCAAAAGTTAGAGGCTTAAAACAACACACTTTTGTTACCTCACAGTTTCCGGGGATCAGGAATCCAGGCATAGCTCCCCTGGCTCCTCTGTTCAGAATCTCTTACAGGTTGGAAAGTATCAGGCTAGCCTGCGGTCTCATCTGAAAGTTCAACTGACGAAGGATCCACTTCCAAGCTCATGCCTCTGGTGTTTGAAGCATTCAGCACCTCGGCAGCTTCTGGAGTAAGTGCCTCATATCCTTGCTGACAGATGGCAGGAGCCGCCTGAGTTTGCTGCCACCTGATCTCTCCTGCTTCATCAGAGCAACCACATGAGAAGAGCTGAAAGAAAGTGACAGAGGAGTGTCACTTACATGATTCAGTTCAGTTCAGTTCAGTCGCTCAGTCGTGTCCAACCCTTTGAGACCCCATGGACTGCAGCACACCAGGCCTCCCTGTCTGTCACCAACTCCCAGAGTTTACCCAAACTCATGTCCATTGAGTCAGGGATGCCATCCAAGATCTCATCCTCTGTTGTTCCCTTCTCCTCCCACCTTCAATCTTTCTCAGACTCAGGGTCTTTTCAAATGAGTCAGTTCTTCGCATTAGGTGGCCAAAGTATTGGAGTTTCAGCTTCAACATCAGGCCTTCCAATGAATATTCAGGACTAATTTCCTCTAGGATGGACTGGTTAGATCTCCTTGCAGTCCAAGGGTTAAGTGGTTATAAAGAAATCCATCCTTATAGCCTAATCACAGGCATGACATCTTACACATTCTGCCCTACTCTGGTAGAAGCTAGTCACTAGGTCCAGCCCACATTAAAGGGGAAAGGATTACACAGACGTGTAAACACCAGAGGGTGAGGATCTCTGGGGGCCAGGTCAGAAGCTGCCCACCCGAGTTTCCTTCTCCCTCAGGTGCAAATTGGGTTTCCCTGGTGGCTCAGTCTGTAAAGAATCCACCTGCAATGCTGGAGACCTGGGTTCAATCCCTGGGTTGGGAAGATCCCCTGGAGGAGGGCATGGCAACCCACTCCAGTATCCTTGCCTGGCGAATCGCCATGGACAGAGGAGCCTGGCAGGCTGCAGTCCATGGGGTCGCAGAGAGTCGGACACGACTGAGCGACTAAGCACAGTACAAGGTGCAAACTATAGAGAGTTGTTGCAAAATTGAATTAGAAAACATAGAAAATGCTTAACACAGCGTCTGATGGATTATCAGTATCCAGTAACTGCTCCTCTCACTTTTCTTAGATCAGAATTTCTTGACCTTTATTTCATCATCACTCTCATTGCAAGGCTCCTGGACAGTGTTTTCCTGATTGACCCTCTCTTCTAACACCTCAGATATACTACACAGGGTTGAGTTCTGGAGGACCATTTACCACTGTAATATCTAAGATTTTTCACTCCCTGCAAGAACTAATTTTTTTCCCTGTTGGTGATACTGCCTCTGCAGCAAATATGTGCTCTAGATTCGTCTCATGCCTCCCCATAACTACAGGTGTGTTCACGCCTGTGTCCATGCATGCTAAGTTGCTTCAGTCATGTCTGAATCTTTGCAACCCCATGGACTGTAGCCTGCCAGGCTCCTCCGCCCATGGGATTCTCCAGGCAAGAATGCTGGAGTGGGTTGCTGAGCCGTCCTCCAGGGGGTCTTCCCAATCCAGGGATGGAACCCACGTCTCTATGTCTACCTGCCTTGCCGGGTGGGTTCTTTACCACTAGCGCCACCTGGGAAGCCTGTGTGTACACGCATGTGCATGCAAGCACACGTGTGTGCAAGCACACATACAAGCTAATGCCAGCGACACGGGCACTGCTTTCTCCTGATGCCGTGGGCTTTCTTCTCTCTCTCTGCTTCTGCTGACTGGTTCTCCCTGCCTACAGCACCGCCTGACCCTTAGTCACCTGATTAACTCCAGGTCAGCCTTAAAGGCTCGACCAGAGCAAACGTGTGACAGGCAGCCTCCAGGATGACTCAATGATTTCTGCCTCCTGGTGTGCACACTCTTGTGTAAGCCCCTCCCCCTTGAGTGTAGGCTGGACCCTCTGACTCACTTCCGCAAACAGAAAGTGGCAGAAGTGACGGATTGTTACTTTTGAAATTAGGTGACAGGACTTCCCTGGTGGGCCAGTGGTTCAGAACACACTTTGCGATGCAGGGGGACGGGTTCAATCCCTGGTCGGTGAATGAAGATCACGTATCCCCCTGGGCAACCGAGCCCGTGAGCCACAACTAGAGAGCCGCAAGGGGAGCTCCTGAAACCCGCGCGCTCTGGAACCCGTGTGCAGCAACCACCCTCACCTAGACAGTCGTGTGCCTCAGCGAAAAGATCCCGCGTGACGTAACAGAGGCCCCCGCGTGACGTAACAGAGGCCCCGCGTGACATAATAAAGGCCCCGCGTGACGTAACAGAGGCCCCGCGTGACTAACAGAGGCCCCCGCGTGACGTAACAGAGGCCCCGCGTGACGTAACAGAGGCCCCGAGTGAGGTAACAGAGGCCCATGCGTGACGTAACAGAGGCCCCGCATGACGTAACGGAGACCCCCGCGTGACATAACAGAGGCCCCGAGTGAGGTAACAGAGGCCCCCGTATGAGGTAACAGAGGCCCCACGTGACGTAACAGAGGACCCACGTGATATAATAAAGGCCCCGAGTAATGTAACAGAGGCCCCGTGTGAGGTAACAGAGGCCCTGCATGACGTAACAGAGACCCCCGCGTGACATAACAGAGGCCCCGCATGATGTAACAGAGGACCCACGTGACATAACATAGGCCCCACGTGACATAACAGAGGCCCCGCGTGAGGTAACAGAGGGCCCACGTGACATAATAAAGGCCCCGTGTGAGGTAACAGAGGCCCTGCATGACGTAACAGAGACCCCCGTGTGACGTAACAGAGGCCCCGCGTGAGGTAACAGAGGACCCACGTGACATAACATAGGCCCCACGTGACATAACAGAGGCCCCGCGTGAGGTAACAAGAGGGCCCACGTGACATAATAAAGGCCCCACGTGAGGTAACAGAGGCCCATGTGTGACGTAACAGAGGCCCCGCATGACGTAACAGAGACCCCCCACGTGACATAACAGAGGCCCCGAGTGAGGTAACAGAGGCCCCCGTATGAGGAAACAGAGGCCCCGCGTGACGTAACAGAGGGCCCACGTGACATAATAAAGACCCCCACATGAGGTAACAGAGGCCCCGCATGACATAACAGAGGCCCCGCTTGACGTAACAGAGGACCCACGTGCCGCAACTAAGACCTGTGCAGCCAAATAAAAGACAAAAGAAATTAGGTGACAGAAGACTCCAGTCTCCATCTTGCTCACTGCCAGCTTGCTAGCTCATTTGCTCAGTTGGAAGCCACCTGCCAAGTGGTGAGTGTCCCATGCAGAGGCTCCTGTGACAAGAACTGAGGTGGGGCTCAGTCCTACAGCCCACGAGGAACCGAGTCCTTCCCGCCACCTGTGTGACGGAGCTTGTAAGCTGATCCGTCCCCAGCTGAGCCTTCAGATGAAACCCCACCTGATGACAGGCAGCTCCTAAGCCCACCCTGATTTCTGACCCACAGAACTTGTGAGCCCACGCTTGCTGTTTAAGCCACTGTTTTGTCGCTTGTTGCACAGCAATACATAGTGAATACAACCAGCTTCTTTAGGAAGACTTAGCCTCCTGGGTGGCGCAGTGGTAAAGAAGCTGCCTGCCAACGCAGGAGACATAAGAAATGCAGGTTTGATCCCTGGGTCAGGAAGATCCCCTGGAGTAGGAAATGGCAACCCACTCCAGTATTCTTTCCTGGGAAATGCCATGGACAGAGGAGTCTGGGGACTATAGTCCCTGGGGTCACAAAGACTCAGACACGACTGAGCACACACACACCTAGCATGTTCAACCACAGACATACACACTCACTTAAACATATATTCCCATACACATAATCACACACGCACACCTACTCACACTTTCTCACACACACTCACGTACTCCCAAGTATTCCCGCATATCCATGAATGCCTGTGTCCTTACACATTCTCACATATGCACGTGCACACACACACATACACACACACACTCACATGCACTCACACGCACTCACACACCAGTAAGCATGGAGCATCCGTCCTCCATGACGCCTTGTTCTTAGCATTGATCAAACTTCCTTGTCACTGCATCTCGACCACCCAGTCTGGCTCCACTGTGAACCCCTGAAATCAGGGACTGAGGTTTCGTTTGCCTGTTTTTAGGGTCTAATATCTACAGGCATCAGTACATTTTAACACGTTAATGTTGTTCGTCCCTCCCCTCTTGAAGCGAGGGTCAGTGATTCACTCTGCTTCTTGAGTTGGCTGAGTCTCCTTTGCTCTTTTTCACAAACAGAAAGACTTTTCTTTTTAAGAATCCTTTGCCATCGACCTGCTCCCACTGATGACAGGAAATCACTTCCCATCTTTCCTGGAAAACAGCCTGCAGACTGACTCACAGATGATAATGAGACAAAGATAAGAAGGACCAAGCCCCTGCATCCACCTAGAACACCAGGAGAGGAAAAGACACAGCGTTCTCGGGAAGGGCATCAGCCTCGCTGTGCATAAGAGGTGATGCCAGGGGGTTCCTGGTTTCTGATGGTGTGACAAAGCAGAGTTCAGACAGAAATGCGGCAAAAGCGGGATGCATGAGGTTCACTTTGCGAATTTCAAAACTCTGAAGCCCAACTGCTTAAGCTTGGAACCAGCTCTGCCAAACCCAACAGCGTAGCGACCTGGAGCAAGTTACTTCGTCTCTCTGCGCTTGTTTCCTCCTCTTAAAATATAAATAGCCACAGTGTTTTCCCCCAAAGAGCTTGTGTAAGGAGTTTGAAAGGTAATATATGGATTGTACCAGAAACTACCATTATCATTGTTAAGTTCAGAAAAGAAAGATAAGGAGGAGTAGGAGTAAGCAGGGAAGGCTTCCTGGAAGAGGCAAAGTAGGAATAACTAAATGGATGGGATGAATTAAGCAGGAACTACTTGGGGTAGTAGCTCTGGCAGATGAAACTGCACAGACCAAATGGAAAGATGACGCTGAATTGCTGGTAATCCCCAAAAGGAGGGCACTTTCAAGAGGTACAGATAGGGGAGCTGGAGGGTCACACAGCCTCGGGACAGACAGACAGACAAAGCTGAAGGCCAGGTCACCAGGGCTGTGTTTCTGCCTTTCAGTAGATGGAGACAGCAGGTGGCTCTGCCATGTCCTAGGGGGAGTTACTGGGCACAGCTGCAGCAACAGAATAAGAGTGAGGTCGTAGATAATCATGGACTTGGCAAAGGAGACTGAACCCCTACTCCAGTGAAATAAACGTGTTAATTAAGTCTAACCTCAACCCAGCAGCATTGATTTGGTCAGAGATTACCTTTGATACACATTCCTGTGTGCGCAAGAAGACACGTCCAAAGACGGTCCCTGCAGCCCTGACTGTAAATGAAACCAAACGCACTGGATTTCTATAAAGCAGCATAGAAAGAATGAGATGAGGAGACAGCATGGTGGCCCCCCAGCAAAGCGAACGCAGATGGACCATAAGACGCGGCAGTTGCACTTCTAGGCATATACCCCAAAGGACTGCAAGCAAAGACTCAAATAGCTATTTGTGCACCCACGTCTATAGCGACGTCACATCATTCATGGCTGCCAGGAGGTGGAAGCAACTCAAGCGTCCACCAACAGATGAGCGGATAAACAAAACGTTGGTGTATCCACGCAACAGAGTATTATTCAGCCTTACAAAGAAATGAAATTGAGAGACACACTACAGCCTGGATGAACCCTGGAGACACTGTGCTAAGGGAAATGGTTCAGTTCAGTTCAGTCGCTCAGTCGTGTCCGACTCTTTGCGACCCCATGAATCGCAGCACGCCAGGCCCCCCTGTCCATCACCAACTCCCGGAGTTCACTCAGACTCACGTCCATCGAGTCAGTGATGCCATCCAGCCATCTCATCCTCTGTCGTCCCCTTCTCCTCCTGCCCCCAATCCCTCCCAGCATCAGGGTCTTTTCCAATGAGTCAACTCTTCACATGAGGTGGCCAAAGTACTGGAGTTTCAGCTTCAGCATCATTCCCTCCAAAGAAATCCCAGGGCTGATCTCCTTCAGAATGGACTGGTTGGATCTTGTAGTCCAAAGGACTCTCAAGAGTCTTCTCCAACACCACAGTTCAAAGGCATCAATTCTTCGGCGCTCAGCCTTCTTCACAGTCCAACTCTCACATCCATACATGACCACAGGAAAAACCATAACCTTGACTAGACAGACCTTTGTTGGCAAAGTAATGTCTCTGCTTTTGAATATGCTATCTAGGTTGGTCATAACTTTCCTTCCAAGGAGTAAGCGTCTTTTAATTTCATGGCTGCAGTCACCATCTGCAGTGATTTTGGAGCCCCCCAAAATAAAGTCTGACACTGTTTCCACTGTTTCCCCATCTATTTCCCATGAAGTGATGGGACCGGATGCCATGATCTTCGTTTTCTGAATATTGAGCTTTAAGCCAACTTTTTCACTCTCCACTTTCACTTTCATCAAGATGCTTTTGAGTTCCTCTTCACTTTCTGCCATAAGGGTGGTGTCATCTGCATATCTGAGGTGCTTGTGCTTCTTCCAGCCCAGCATTTCTCATGATGTACTCTGCATATAAGTTAAATAAGCAGGGTGACAGTATACAGCCTTGACGTACTCCTTTTCCTATTTGGAACCAGTCTGTTGTTCCATGTCCAGTTCTAACTGTTGCTTCCTGACCTGCATACAGATTTCTCAAGAGGCAGGTCAGGTGGTCTGGTATTCCCATCTCTTGAAGAATTTTCCACAGTTTATTGTGATCCACACAGTCAAAGGCTTTGGCATAGTCAATAAAGCAGAAATAGATGTTTTTCTGAAATTGTCTTGCTGTTTCCATGATCCAGCAGATGTTGGCAATTTGATCTCTGGTTCCTCTGCCTTTTCTAAAACCAGCTTGAACATCACCTGACACAAAAGAACACAGGGCTTTGGGCTCTACTTCGTTGAAGTACTTAGAATCGTCTCACTCATAGAAACAGCTGGAGGTTGCAAGGGGCTGGGGATTGGGCGGGGTCTGGGGTTAGTGTTTAATGGGTATAGGATTTCAGTTTGGGGTAATGAAGAAGTTCTGGAGATGGATGGTGGTGATGGTCATCCAACAAGTGTGAATGGAATGGCACTGAAATATCCACTTAAAAATGGGTAGCATGGCAACCTTTATATTACACATGTTTTACCACGAGCACCACCCCCAAAAAAGAATACAACAGACCTGTAATTAACACACAAATTTAAAGAGAGGATTCATATTTTTTATAATTTACTGATTTTTGGCTATGCTGGCTCTTCATCGTTGCATCGGCTTCTCTCTAGTTGTGGTAGACAGGCTTCTAAGGTGGCTTTTCTTGCTCTTGAACAGGGGCTCTAGGGCATGCGGGCTTCAGTAGTGTGGCATGTGGGCTCAGTCACTGCGGCTCCCAGGCTCTAGAGCACAGGCTCAGGAGTCGTGGCTCACGGGCTTATCTGCTCCGCAGCACGTAGGATCTTCCCAGACGAGGGATCAAACCTGTGTCTCCTGCACCGGCAGGCAGATTCTTCACCACTGAGCCACCAGAAAGAAAGCGAAAGTCGCTCAGTCGTGTCCAGCTCTTTGTGACCATAGACTGTAGCCAGGCTCCTCTGTCCATGGAATCCTCCAGGCAAGAACACTGAAGAGGGTAGCCATGCCCTTCTCCAGGGGATCTTCCCAGCCCAGAAATCAAACCCAGGTCTCCTGCATTGCAGGCAGATTCTTTACCATCTGAGCCACCAGGGAAGCCCCTACAAAGAGGAACAGAGGGCTTAAGTAGCGCATGGTGCCACTGTAGACACAGCCAAAGGGCCAGGGCACAACCCCCATATCTGATGGTGGTCATTCCCCGGGAGGAAGAGACTGCGAGCCACAGGCAGGGGCCGGCAGGGGGCCCGGTGAAACAAGGGCCGCCCTCCACAGCCAGGAAGCAAGAGCAAGGCCTTCAGCCACACTGCCTGGATTCAGACCCCACCAAGTAACTTTCCCCTCTCTGCCTCCTGTTTCTTCATCCATTCCTTATTAAAAAGGAAACAATAGATCAACGTCATACGTTGCTGGATTATTACATGAATTAAAACGTGTAAAGCCCTGGAAATAGTGCCAGGCACATAATCCTTTAAAGATGGCTAGCCATTATTACCATTGTTGTTATTATTATTACTCTGAGTCCAAATAGTGGGAAGAATAAAGCAAGATGTTCCAGAGACAGAGTCTGCCTGGCACAGGGGCCAGTAACGTTGGTCCCCAAATGCCAGACGTGCAGAAGGACTTTTTCCTCCAGGACACGAAGCTGAGGCAGGGGCCCAATTGTGATCCATCTCGCAGACTGGTCGCCTCAGGACAGCAGCAGTCTCACGGTCTGGGGTCTTCCTCTCCAACCTAATTACCTATCCTCACCTCACCATCACTCGCTCACCCTTCAAGACCCTCTAATGGTGCTTAACAGTGCTTACCTCACCTCTCCCCAGCCTCTCCTAGGCAAGGCCCCCCACTTCCCTGAGTGTGAAACAAAGCTGGAATTCAGATGGCGTAAGGCACTCTTGGAAGGGCATGGGACAAAGTCAGCACAGTTACAGACATTGGCATGAAGACGGCTCTGTGCTCCCTGCCCCCCACCGCCTGCCCTCTGGGGTGTGACTCCACACCTCGGGCTCAGTCCTGGCTCCAACGTGATGCCCCAGGTTCAAATCTTACCTCGGCCCCACACAAGCCCCGTCTGCTGCCTTTCCATGCATGGCCTTGCTCCAGGCATAATAATTGTGCCTGCTTCACGGCTGTCAGGATGATGAAATGAGCATGCTCCCCCAGAGCACCTAGAATCTGGCCCCTCAGAGTAAGCACCCCATAAACTACAGCTACATTACTGCCATATTCATATGGGTGAAAAAAACACCAGCAAACCAGTGTTTTCACAGGACAGATAAAGTAGCTAGTGGGGCAAGCTGGTTTTCCATTTCCAAATTATTCAGTATACAGTTAATCATTTGTCAACTGAAAAAAAAAGCACCACCTAAAATTTGAGGATTGTGCTTTTTCTGGCAGCTATAGACCAGGATGGGAGAAGGCAATGGCAGCCCACTCCAGTACTCTTGCCTGGAAAATCCCATGGGCAGAGGAGCCTGGTGGGCTGCAGTCCACAGGGTCTCGAAGAATCGGACATGACTGAGCGACTTCACTTTCACTTTTCACTTTCATGCATTGGAGAAGGAAATGGCAACCCACTCCAGTGTTCTTGCCTGGAGAATCCCAGGGACGGGGGAGCCTGGTGGGCTGCCGTCTATGGGGTCACACAGAGTCGGACACGACTGAAGCGACTTAGCAGCAGCATAGGCCAGGATAACAGCCTCTCAGAGAGCTCTGAAGGACTGTTCTAAAGAGGTAATGGAGGAGCCAGGATACATAGGAGTTTTTGCTGAAAAAAAAATGTAAAGATCAAAAATTACTGTTTATCATAAAACAGATATCTCAAGTTAACAATTGCAGTGTTTTTCCATGTATGGGAGGATGCAAGAGTTTGGACTCATTGGAATTACGCCTTTGGTATGATAAGCAGCATAGCTATGGAGGCCAGAATCCTGTTTTTCTCCATCCTGAGTCCCCTCAGGGAAGAGTCTGGGGTGGCTGCAGTGGCTGATGGCTTGATGACCACAATATCCTTTGTTTACTGAAATGGTATGCAACATTCTCTGTCCACATGCTCCATAATGTACCCTGCAGGCAGGTAGCAGGCTAGTGTATCAACAGTGTTAAACCAGAGACCCTGTGCGGAATGGCCCATTGGATGAGGTTTCTTATCAAACTCCAGATTTCAGTCTCCTCCTCTTGGAAAAACAGGGACTCCGAAGGTCACTGGCGGAGAAGGCAATGGCACCCCACTCCAGTACTCTTGCCTGGAAAATCCCAGGGACGCAGGAGCCTGGTAGGTTGCAGTCCATGGGGTCACTAAGAGTCGGACACAACTGAGCAACTTCACTTTCACTTTTCACTTTCATGCATTGGAGAAGGAAATGGCAACCCACTCCAGTGTTCTTGCCTTGAGAATCCCAGGGACGGGGAGCCTGGTGGGCTGCTGTCTATGGGGTCGCACAGAGTCAAACACGACTGAAGTGACTTAGCAGCAGCAGCAGCAGGTCCCTGGAAAAGGCTCTGATGCTGGGAAAGATTGAAGGTGGGAGGAGAAGAGGATAGCAGAGGATGAGATGGTTGGACGGCATCACTGACTCAATGAACATGAGTTTGAACAAACCCCGGGAGAGGGTGATGGACAGGGAAGTCTGGCATGCTGCACTCCATAGGGTCGCAGAGAGTCAGACACGACTGAGCGCCTGAACGACAACCGCAGGTCTGACCTGTAGTCTCCTGTGGCAACAACTGGCTGAATCTCTTCTCCCCACTAGGGGCAGCTAGCCACACCCCCACTGTATCTCCATCAGACCCCTACCCACTCACATTACTGTCTTTTCCCTGTTGTCATCCCAATTTGCCACCCCTGTAATCACGGCCAGATACACAGAAATGAATCACAAGTGCTTCCTTAGTCAGGAAGTTTGGAAACAGGCTAGAGAAACTCTCAGAGGGACACAAATAATAAACTACAGCATAGCAGGTGATGCTGCTTTTGATCAAGAGCAGTAAACAGACAAGGAATCCAGGAGCCTTCCTGGAGGAGGTGACTACTAACTCAGTCTGGAGGGATGGAGAAGGTTGAGAGAGGAGCATCTGTGAGGAAGGGGTGACAAGGACAAAGAGGCCAGACACAGGAGAGTGGAGATGTATGCAGAGACAGCTCATCCAGTTGGTGGCCAGGTGCAGAAGACGAGGAGGCCAAGCTTAGGGAGGCAGGTGAGAGTCATACTGTGGAGCACCCTGAATGCTAAACTGAGTTCAGACTGTTTTTAAAGGGAAATACAGAATGACAGCGTCCAGAAGAGTCTGAACGTATGGTGAGAAGTGCATTTGGTTCAGGGCCGAAGGCAGCATCAGAAGAGCAGTTACAGGACTTCCCTGGTGGTCCAGTGGTTAAGAATCTGCAGTTCGATCCCTGGCCCAGGCAGATCCCACGTGCCTCGGGGCAACTAAGCCTGAGAGCTACAGCTACAGAAGTCCATGTGCCCTCGAGCCCCTGCTTGGCAACAAGCAAAGCCTGTCGATAAGAAGCCACAGACCACAACGAGAGGGTAGCCCCCTCTCTCACTGCAGCTAAAAAAGGCCCGAGCGCAGCAACCAAGACCCGGCACAGCAAGCATGAACAAATAAATAAGCACTGGCAGTAATTCAACAGCAAGTTCAAGGGGCCTGAACTTTTGGGGGACCAACAGTATCAGCGAAATACACCCCCAAATCCCAGGGCGGGGTGGGGGGTGAGCTTTCCGCCAACAACTTGCAAAAGTGTTGGAATATTAGGCTGAATTTTACAGGAAACTGTAGTGTTACGAGTTTTTCCAGCACAAGAAAGAAAGAGTTTATAACTTCAGGCATAAACAGGCTGATTAGGTATCACTGATTTTTCAGAAAGTCCATAACCTGCAAAAGTTAAGTGAATGTGATGCTGAATGCAGAGTAAATTACTATTGAAAGGGATTACTGGATCCCTACATTCACAGTGAAGTATCTGGGGGACTATGATAGAGAAATGTTTCATAAACTTAATAAGGAGGGGAAGAGTATTGCTAACCAGAAAGACACACTGTATTCCACAGTGATTCCCTCTAAGTATGTTGGACTGCCGACGAATAATCAGGCATAATAATCATATTACTATGTCTAACTAACATCTATATCAAGACCCACTGCAGAGTTTATGAATCTTAGTTGGTGTTTAAATGTTTTCACTAATTGTGATTATTCCCTTCAGCATTTTCTAAGTGGTTCGAATGTGGTGCAGAAGGTGATTTTAGGTAGCACATAAATGACTATTTTGTTTTAATTTAATAACATTAGGGAATCTCTTATTGCATTTTTATTTTCTTTATTTTTTACTTATGCCAATTGATGTTAGTTTTTTCATTTACCATAGTAATGTTACAAAGCTTATTCATAAAATAAATCCATTTAGCCAAAAAGAATCAGTTAGTTTAAAATTTTTTCAGTAATAGTATAGGTATTGTACTATGGTATGGACGTGATAAATGGATATGACAAATATAAGGAATGCAGAAAACTAAAGTTTGAAAAATATTGTTCTTAAATAAAATGGAGTTTTGATGGAATCTGATAAACAACTTCTTGGGTATTGTTTCCCTCTCATTTTGTTCTTTTTAAATAGTTTCCTATCATTTCTAGTATATTAGCATGGCAGGCTCTCATACATATTCGTTGGATAATTAAGTGAGCATTAATCAATAGAAGAAACTTACCATAAGACCTACAATTAACTGATTAATTCAGTGAACAGTGACAGTAACAAAGGCATTTATAATACATTGAATATTTTTTATATTCCAGACACTTAGATGTTTTACGTATATTATCTCATTAAATGTCTACACTAATGTTATGCAGTATTCATTCTCTGCTTCTTACATAAAAAGTGAGGCAGAGACTAGTTAAGTTGCTTGTCCAGGGGTATCAAGTCTAAACTCTAAGGATATTTGAGTATGGTCTAAACTCATAAGGATGTTTCTGAGGTTTATTCAGCGGTTCACTAAGGTCTGACTCACTAATCTCTGTGAGTCTCCTGACTTACCTCATGGTCACAAGATGGCTGCCACAGCCCTAACACCACATCCCTACATGGGTACTCAGGCGAGGAGGCTTCAGGGTCTGACATCAAACAGCTCTCCTCTCCAGAACACCTCATAAAAGGAGAAATTTCTTTCTCAGAGGCCCCCAGCACATCTCCCCTTACATCTCATTGGCCAGAACTGTGTCACATGGCAACCTCAAGCTGCAAGAGATGCAACAAGTGTCTACCACTGGGGTGTGCATACGACTGGCTTAGGCCTGTCATAGCTCATTTCTGTGGCTGGTAAAGGACTAAGCTCTTTGAAGGGTGAGTTACTTTAGAAGACAACAAGGGGGAAGCTACTTTCAGAACAACAAGAAGAGAAAGAAAAAAGAGGTTCCCAGACCGTGAAGTGGTCAGAAGTCAGAAACCTGGGAAAACAGAGGCTCGTGAATCTTTAAAGCAGGCTTTCTCAATGTCAGCACGAGCAGAGGCAAGATGCTTCTCTGTTTTGTGGGAAGCTGTCCTGTGCACTGCGGTGTTTATCAGCGTGTGTGGACTCTACCCACCAGGTGCCAGTTGTGAAGCCAAAAATGTCTCCAGAAAAGTATCCCCCAGGGAGGGAGGAAGAGGAGAGAAGTGAAATTGCCTCCTAGGGCATTTCCCGATGTCACCTGGGCACGTCAGGGTTCTGGGCCAGCCTGAGTCACGTGTAAAGAGTTTATGCAGACGCGGTGATGCTCTTTGTGGACCTAAGGGCAGCCAGGAAGACTTTCAGGGTTCGTGTTGGGGGCCACGGAGCCAATCCCAGGGTTTCCTTTGGGCCTTTGGAGAAGTTAGGAGGCTGGCAAGGCGTTTGAGGGGTCTCCGGAGCAGATAGGGTGCAGCCAGCCCAGAGTCTGCTGGGAGGCACAGCCCCACCCAGACCACCAGCGTGGGCCGCCTGGGAGTGCGACCCCCATTCAGAAGGGCCCTGTGCCTGGGTGAATGCTCTGCTGTCGCCATCTTAAAAAGCTGAATATTTAAAAAATAAGGGCCCACGTTTTCATTTTGCACTGGACCCTGCAAACTCCCCAGCCAATCTGGAAAACCACCCACCGGGAGGTGGCCGGGTTCAGTAGCCTCCAGGTGAGGCTGCGGTGTGGTCTGCAGAGTCAGCTGCTGAGAGCAAGGCAGGTAAGCGCCCTGGCTTGGGAGGCAATCTATCTGGATTCACTCGGTAGCTCTGAGACCTTGGGCCACTGCCGGAACTCTGCCCTTCAGTTTCCTCATTTGAGTCAGCAGAATGATGACGCAGTGACCTCACAGGGTTACCGTGAGGAATACAGCAGATGATAGATAAAAGCACAAAGCATCAGGCTTCACTGGTGGCTCCATGGTAAAGAACTCACCTGCCAATGCAGGAGACACGGGTGCAATCCCTGGGCCTGGGAGATCCCACGTGCCACTGGGCAAGTAAGCCCTGCACCACAACTGCTCAGCCTGTGCTCTAGAGCCCAGGAGCTGAAAATACTGAAGCCCACCTGCTCTCGAGCCCACCCTCTGCAATGAGAGAAGCCACTGCAATGAGAAGCCCAGGTACCCAGTAACCAGAGAGCAGCCCCTGCTCGTGCAACTAGAGAAAAGCTCACTCAGCAAAAAACACCCAGCACAGCCAAAGATAAATCAGTACATTTAAAAAACATACACCAAGTACCAGATCTCATTTACACTAGGTGTATGATAGTTCACCATACTTATTGGCATAACCGTCACCGCTAGATCCCATGTGCTTCACAAATACAATTTCATACATTTTCTTAAATGATGCTGAAGGTACAATTATCCTCATTTTCCACGAAGCAGGTTAACCAGCTCCCCCAAGTCCTCAGAGCTAAGGGCATATCAGAGCCAGGATTTGAACCCAGCACTACCAGGCTCAAAGCCAGCCATGTTTCCACCATGCTACCCTGCCTTGTATTCCCCTTATCCATCCAACAGCTCCCACTCCCTGAATGCAGAGAGCTGGGTCAGGCCAGAGGCTGTAGAACAGCTGTGGGGAGGGTGAGACAGTGGGCACGGGAGTGGCCAGGGGTGATGCAGCACGAGGGTCCGTCCCAACCTGCCGCTGCTCGGCAGTTTCCTAGCTCTAACGACCCACGGCAGTCTGGTCCGGGGGCCTCCCAGTGCTCATATTCACAAGCCTGCTCTTGCTGCTCCCTTCACGGAAGTGATAGGCTAGCAGATTTGACTTTCCAGCCTGATAAAAGTAATGTATACTAAGCACGGAAGAATCGATGCTTTCGAATTGTGGGGCTGGAGAAGAGTCTTGAGAGTCCCTTGGAATGCAAGGAGATCAAACCAGTCCATCCTAAAGGAAATCAACCCTGAATATTCATTGGAAGGACTGATGCTGAAGCTGAAGCTCCAAAACCTTGACCATCTGATGCAAATAACTGATTCATTGGAAAAGACCCATCAAAGACAAAAGGAGAAGATGGCAGAGGATGAGATGGTTAGACGGCATCACTGACTTGATGGACACGAATCGGAGCAAACTCCAGGAGACAGTGAAGGACAGGGGGGCCTGGCGTGCTGCGGTCCATGGGGCCACAGAGAGTCAGACACGACTGAGCGACTGAACAACAAGGACCGCTGAGGTGCCCGGCATGGGGCTGGGCGTCTGAAGGAGTGGTAGTGGCCAGGGAACAAAGAAATGGGAGATTTTTAGCTCTTCCTCAAAGAGCTCATCTTCTTCCTGGAAATTCTGATATACTTATCTGTTTACTCATTTATTCATTCATTCGATGTATTCAATACTAATGTAATTGGAACAACTCACAAAAGAGAAATGCAAACATCTATGAACCATAAAAAAAAAGATGTTCAATCTCACTTGTAACAAAAATGCAAATTAAAACTACACTGGCCCACCTGAAACTAACACAACATTGTAAATCGCCTACAGTCCAATATGAAATAAAGATTAAAAGAAAAAAAAAATAACACTGGTAAAGCATCTCTACCATATTGGCTATAATCCAGAGATTTATACACAAGGTTTGGGGGTAAAACCAAGCCTCCTGTACACTGCAGGTGGTGATGCAAAACGCTATCCGGTCTGTTAAGGGCATTGACAATATCTGCAGAATTGCACATGCATTTACTCTTCGATGCAGCAATTCTACTTCCAAGAATCCATCCCAAAGATATGCTGGCAAAAATATAAAAGGACATATGCACTGCAGCACTATTTGTATCAGCAAAAGACTAGAAACAATCCACTCTCATCAAAAGGAGACCAATAAATAAAGCCCGGTGCTTCCACACAGGGGGATGGTCTGCAGCTGTAAACTGCTGCTGCTACTGCTGCTAAGTCGCTTTAGTCGTGTCTGACTCTGTGCGACCCCACAGACGGCAGCCCACCAGGCTCCCCCGTCCATGAGATTTTCCAGGCAAGAGTACTGGAGTGGGGTGCCATTGCCTTCTCCGGCAGCGGTAAAAGGAACGAGGAATAACTCTTCATGCTGCTACAGAGTAAGCCCCAGAATAGACGGTTAAGTGAAAGAAGCAAGGAAAAGAAGAACATGTATAGAACTTACTGATTCAGGAAGGGCACACAAAGCTATGTGCATTTGGTTGTGTATTTATGTGGTTGACCACGTGTGCTGTGTGCGCACACTCAGTCGCGTCTGACTCTCTGCGGCCCTTTAGACTGTAGCCCACCAGGCTCCTCTGTCCATGGGATTTTCCAGGCAAGAATACTGGAGTGGGTTGCGATTTCCTCCTCCAGGGGATCTTCCAGACCCAAGGATTGAACCTGCGTCTCTTGCGTCTCCTGCATTGCAGGCAGATTCTTTACCACTGAGCCACCAGGGACTTCTAGTTGATGACATAAGTGTGCATATTTTTTAAAGATGGAAGGATAGGCCCTAAATACACATTTAAGATTATTAGGGAGGGTAGACTAGGGTGGAGGCAGCGGGAGTAAATGCTAGACCTAGTCTTGGGAAGTGTGCGTGTTTCATATGGCTGCTATAAAAAATTACCCCAACGGGCTCAAAACAACACAGACTTACTCTCTTAGAGTACGGGGCGGGGGCCCTGGGTTAAAGTCAGGGTGCTGGTGGGGTTGTGCTCTTTGGGGGGCTCTCAGAGAGATCCAGTCCCAGACCTCACCAGTCTTGCAGGCCACTCGAGTTCCTTGGCTTGCAGCTTCTGCTCTCCTCTCCATCCTCTGCTCTCGATGCCACAGTTTCACTCACCACCCCCTCTCCCACTTCCCTCTATAAGGACCCTTATGATTCCATTGGGCTTCCCTGGTGGCTCAGACAGTAAAGAATCCGGCTGCAAGGCAGGAGACGCAGGTTCAATCCCTGGGTGGGAAAGATCCCCTGGAGAAGGAAGTGGCAACCCACTCCAGTGTTCTTGCCTGGAGAATTCTAAGGACAGAGGAGCCTGGCGGGCTACAGTCCATGGGGTCGCAAAGAGCTGGACACGACTAAGGAAGCACGCACAAGCATTGGGCCCACCTGATTATCACGGATAATCTTCTCATCTCAAGGTCCTCAACCTCATCTGCAGTAATCCCTTGGCCGTGTAAAGTAACATAGTCACAGCTTCCAGTCCAGAGATTAGATTGTGGACATCTGGGAGCAGTGGCAGGAGAATTAATCAATATGAAAACCATAAAAATATTTTACATATTCATAAACAAAGTTGAATTTTTCACAAAGCAATACTTGGGAAATGACAACAAATTAAAACAGAAGACACTGTGTGTCCAGCTGGTGCCATCACCTCACAGAGAGGGGAGATGTGCCAAGTGATTTTACCTTTTTAAAAAAATTTTTTTATGTGGACCATTTTTTAAGTCTGAGTTGAATTTGTTACAATATTGCTTCTGTTTTATGTTTTGGGTTTTTGGCTGTGAGGCATGTGGGATCTTAGCCTCCCGACCAGGGATCAGTCCTGCACCCCCTGCGTTGGAAGACAAAGTCTTAACCACTGGACCACCAGGGAAGTCCCCCCAACCAAGTGACTTTAACTGACAGTATTTTAACTTGCGTTATCCCAAGGCCAAGGGCTTCCCTCATATCTCAGTTGGTAAAGAATCCACCTGCAATGCAGGAGACGCCAGTTCAATTCCTGGGTCAGGAAGATCCTCTGAAGAAGTGATAGGCTACCCACTCCAGTAATCTTGGGCTTCCCTTGTGGCTCAGCTGGTAAAGAATCTGCCTGCAACGTGAGAGACCTGAGTTCGATTCCTGGGTTGGGAAGATCCCCTGGAGAAGGAAAAGGCTACCCACTCCAGTATTCTGGCCTGGAGAATTCCATGGACTGTATAGTCCATAGGGTCACAAAGAGTTGGACACGACTGAGTGACTTTCACTTTCACTTTTCATCCCAAGGGAAAAAAGGACTGCAAGTAAATCTTAAATTGCTTTAGTTCATCATGTTGTTGACGGTAACATTGATATTTTGCTATTCTGAGACTGCTGTGTGTGTGTAATGGAATAAAGAAGATGAGCAATTATGCTTTTGTTGAGAGAATCGGCGTGAGGAAAAGGAAACACAATGCACAATCAGTGAAATTAAGTAAAAACCCTTTGGTTCCTGAATTTGAAGTATGAAATCGTGATTTATTGTATATACTTTAAGTCCTATTTACTGACACTACAGTGGGCTTCCCTGGTGGCTCAGCAGGAAGGAATCTGCCTGCCACTGCAGGTTCAGTCTCTGATTCAGGAAGATGCCCTGGAGGAGGAAATGGCAACTCGCTCCAGTATTCTTGCCTGGGACACCCCATGGACAGTGGGGCCTGGTGGCCTATAGTCCATGGCGTTGCAAAGAGTTGGACATGATTTAGGGACTAAAATAACAACACCAACCTAATGCTATCTTCTGAAAATACCTAGGAAGAATAACCAGTCCAGTAGCAATGAACACCCTAGCACCTAGATTATGGTCTCTACGTGTCATTTCCCAATAAAGGAACCAGAGCCCCTGGAGAAATGACTGATTCCAGGCCTGGGGCAGGAAGTATACAGCATGAGTCTGGGACATCTCATATCAGAAATCGGAGAAGCTACCAAAGACTGCTGCTAGGCATCACCCACCAGGAAAGGCCTCTGAGGAGAGGTGGCTTTGAGCTGAAACATGAAGAACAGAAAAAGGGCAGCCATGAAAGGATCTACAGGGAAACCAAGGACAAAAGCCCTAAGCCTGTTCAAGATGCAGAAGGAAGCCTGGAGTAGTATCCTAGACAAGGCAGAGGTGACAAGACAGGCTGGCGGGGGGCGGGGAGGGAGGGCGGGGGGTGGTAAGCCCTATCAGAGTCCCGGGAAGGAATTGGGACTTTTTCCTTCCTCCTAAGTGCAGTGGGACACCACTGATGAATTTTAAGCAGGTGATGACATCATCTGAATTAAGTTTTCAAAAGATCCCTCCAGCTGCAGGGAGAAGGGTGACTTCTAAGAAGGCAAGAACAGCAGCAAAGAGCCCAGTTAAAAGGCTGCCACATCCCTCCAGGCAGGACATGATGGTGGCCTGGCTCAGAGGAGGGACCATGGAGGGTTGACAAGTTGGATTCAGGATTTGTTTTGAAGGGAAGACCAATGTGACTGCCTGATGGACTGGATGTGGGATGGAGAAGAGGGAGCTGAAATAAAGGAAGACTCTGAGGGCTTTAGGCTGATAACATTAGGGTTAGAAAGAGGTGAGGAAGATGGGGCAAGGGTGATCTGGGGAACGTTGGGAGGGGATCAGTGGAACTTTTTCTTAAGTGGAGTTATTGAATACATAGCTACATGAGTTTGGAGATCAAAAGAGAATCAATGCTGTAGATATAAACTTAGGATTCATCCCAGTATAGATGGTATTCTAAGACTTGGGAAAGAATATGATCACACAGGGTCTGTATGAGCTTCCCTGGTAGCTGAGCTAGCAAAGAATCTGCCTGCAATGTGGGAGACCCTGGTTCAATTCCTGGGTCAGGAAGATCCCCTGGAGAAAGGATAGGCTACCCACTCTAGTATTCTTGGGCTTCCCTGGTGGCTCAGACGGTAAAGAATTCCCCTGCAATGTGGGAGACCTGGGTTCAATCCCTGGGTCAGGAAGATCCCCTGGGGGAGAGCATGGCAACCCACTCCAGTATTCTTGCCTAGAGAATTCATGCACGGAGGAGCCTGGGGGGCTACAGTCCATGAGATCGCAAAGAATTGGACATGACTTAACGACTAACACACACACGCACACACATTTAGGGGTTACCCAGAAAAGGAAATGGCAATCCACTTCAGTATTCTTGCTTGGAGAATCCCCATGGACAGAGGAACCTGGCGGGCTACAGTCCATGGGGTCACAAAGAGTTGGACACGACTAGGCAACTAAGCAAAGCACAGTATAGGATCTGTATGCAGACAGGGGAGGTGAGAGAGACAAAAGCTAAGTCATGATTTAGTCCAGTATTCAAGTCAGGAGCAAAGGAGGAGGCAGCAAAGAAGGCTGGCAAGAGGCATCAGGGAGGAAGGTGGGAAGCCAGGAGCATGTGAGGTCCCCAAAGCCGAGAAGGACGTAGGCATCAGGGAGGAAGGTGGGAAGCCAGGAGCATGTGAGGTCCCCAAAGCCGAGAAGGACGTAGCTCGAGGACAAGATCAGCCGAGTCAGGGACTTCCTTGGTGGTCCAGTGGTTAAGAATCAGCCTTCCAACGTTGAGGATGCAGGTTCAGTCCCTGGTCAGGGAGCTAAGATCCCACATGCCATAGGGCAGCCAAGCCCGTGTGCCACAAGCACGGGGTCCACGCACCATGGAGCCCACTCGCCACATCTAGAGAAGCCCACATGCCCAAATGAAGAGCTAGTGCAGCCAGAATAAAAATGGACTAAAAATACATTTTAAAAAATGTTAGAAAGATCACCTGTGTCAAATGCTGCTGAGAGTTTGCAATTCTTTTGAGTAGATGGGGTGGTTAGAAAGACAATGGGCGGGGAAGGAATGGAGACGCAGGTATCCACTCAAAGGTAGGAAACGAAAGAAGGACTCTCCCCTGGAGGCGCTGGAGGGACCACGGCCCTGCTAACACACCGGTCTCAGATTTCTGGCCTCCAGAATCATGAGAGAGTCCATTTCTGTTGTTTCATTCCACCTGTCCTTGGCACTTTGTTCCCGCAGTCATGAGAAGCAAATCCAGACTTCTAATAAGATTACTTCCTCCTCAATAAGGGGCTTGCCAGATGGCTCAGTGGTAAAGAATCTGCCTGCCAGTGAAGGAGAGATGGGTCGGGAAGATCCCCTGGAGCGGGGCATGGCAGCCCACTCCAGTATTCTTGCCTGGGAAATCCCATGGACAGAGGGGCCTGGCGGGCTGCAGTCCATGGGGTTGCAAAAGAATCGGACACGACTTAGTGACTAAATACACGCACACGTGCACATGTGCACACACACGTGCACACGCATGCACACACATGCACACACATGCATACACACACATGCACGCGCACGCACATACACACTCCTCGATAAATTATGCAAAACTTATCCTTATCCCTGGTCAGGGAACTAAGATCTTGAATGCCACAAGGTGAGACCCCCAAAATAAATTAATTTAATTAATAATAGAAAAAAATGCTATGTATAAATTACCCAAAGCTTAGGAATTCAAAGGATTTTTCCCGCCTAGCCTCTATCTATTCTGAAGCCAATATATATATATATTTTCTAGTCTTATCTCTGAATATGTTACCTAATGCTTAATAAAGTCTGATTACACTACTTAATTACTTAAAACTTAACATGCAAATTTCAGAATTGTTAAGGAAGAAAATTAATTAGGCACCACGGAACACTCCATCCATCACTTTTTAGGGGTGAGATTTGAAAATGCCTTATCACTTACGTGGTTACCTGAATATCATCTCCTTCTCCCCAAGCTCCCTCTAGAATATGGTTTTGTGTGTGGGCAGGGACAGGTCTTTCTGGTTCAACGTTATATTCCCAATATCCAGCCCATAGTATATTGTCATACAGTATGTGACCAAAACCTCCCAGCGAGAATTCTTCCTTCATTTTCCAGCAACAAGGATTTTTGGAATGGCAAATGAGCAGTGGCTGTAGCTTAAAATCACCAGCTGCATTCACCCCTAACAAGAGAGGCAGCTTGTCCTTTAAAGACTTCAAGCACTGCCTTCTCCCATCTAGCCATGAAAGTCCTAGATGGTATCTTTTTCCAATTCTGTTGTTGATCAGTTGCTCAGTCATGTCTAACTCTTTTCAACTCTATGGACGGCAACATGCAGGCTCCCCTGTCCTTAACTGTCTCCCAGAGTTTGCTCAAATTCATGTACACTGAGTCAGTGGTGCTGCTATCTAACCATCTCATCCTCTGTCGCTCCCATCTCCTCCTGACCTCAATCTTTTCCCAGCATCAGAGTCTTTTCCAATGAGTTGTCTCTTTACATCAGGTGGCTAAAGTATTGGAGCTTCAGCTTCAGCATCAGTCCTTCCAATGAATATTCAGGACTGATTTCCTTTAGCATGGACTGGTTGGATCTCCTTGCAGTCCAAGGGACTCTCAAGAGTCTTCTCCAACACCACATTTCGAAAGCATCAATTCTTTGGCACTCAGTCTTCTTTATGGTCCAACTCTCACATCCCTATATGACTACTGGAAAAACCATCACTTTGACTGTATCAATCTTTGTCAACAAAATGATGTCTCTTGCAATAGAAGGCTGTTTTTATGCTGAAAATCCATTGTTTAGTGTAGCCACCTTCATGGAGTATCTCACCTCGATTGTCTGGATAACTTGCTGCAGCTTCTCCGCCAGCATTTGCTGCTGCTGCTTCACCCTGCATTTATCTGTGATGGAAATGGCTTCTTTCCTTAAACTCCATGAGCCTCTGCCAGCTTCAATCCTTCCTCCTTCAGTCCCCTCCCCTCCCTCAGCCCTCACAGAACTGAGGAGAGTCAGGGCCTTGCTCTAGGTCAGCTCTGGGCTTAAAGGAATGCTGTGGCTGGCTTCATCTTCCATCCAGACCACTCAGACTCTCTCCACATCAGCAATAAGGCAGATTCGTTGCATTATCCTTCACGTGTTCACTGAAGTAGTGCTTTTAATTTCCTTCGAGAACCTTTCCTTTGAATTCGCAACTTGGCCAACCGTGATACAGAAGAGGAACTAGCTTTTGGCCTCTCTCAGCTTTGGACATGCCTTTCTCTGTAAGCCTAACCATTTCCAGCTTCCTGATTAAAGTGAGAATCACGCAACTCCGTCTGCCTTTCATGTGAAGAGCTGGAGGTCACTGTAGGGCTATTAACTGGCCCAGTTTCAGTGCTGCTGTGTCTCAGGGAACAGGGAGGCCACGACAGAAGGAGGGCTGGGGGAACAGCCCGTTGTTGTGCGGGGCGGTCAGAACACACACAACAGTCATCGATTAACTTCCTCTTCTTACCTGGGTATGATCTGTGGAACCCCAAAACAATGAACAACAGCAAAGATCACTGACCACAGATCACGATAACAAATACTGATACAACAGTGAAAGTTTGAAATGTGGCGAGAATAACCAAAAGGTGACCCAGAGACTCAAGAAAATCACAGATACCAAGGGAACATTTCAAGCAAAGATGGTATGGACCCAACAGAAGGAGAAAATATTAAGAAGAGGTGGCAAGAATACACAGAACTACATAAAACAGATCTTCATGACCTAGATAACCACCATGGTGTGATCACTCACCTAGAGCCAGACATCCTGGAATGCGAAGTCAAGTGGGCCTTAGGAAGTATCACTACGAACAAAGCTAGTGGAGGTGATGGAATTCCAGTTGAGCTATTTCAAATCCTAAAAGTGGTGCTGTGAAAGTGCTGCACTCAATATGCCAGCAAATCTGGAAAACTCAGCAGTGGCCACAGGAATGGAGAAGGTCAGTTTTCGTTCCAATCCCAAAGAAAGACAATCCCAAAGAATGTTCAAACTACCACACAATTGCACACATTTCACACATTAGCAAAGTAATGCTTCAACAGTACATGAACCAAGAACTTCCAGATGTTCAAGCTGGATTTAGAAGAGGCAGAGGAACCAGAGATCTAATTGCCAACATCTGTTGGATCATAGAAAAAGCAAGAGAGTTCCAGAAAAACAACTATTTCTGCTTTATTGACTACACCCAAGCCTTTAACTGTGTGGATCACAACAAACTCTGGAAAATTCTTCAAGAGATGGGAATACCAAAGCATCTTACCTGCCTCCTGAGAAACCTATATGCAGGTCAAGAAGGAATAGTTAAAACCAGACATGGAACAACAGACTGGTTCCAAATCAGGAAAGGAGTATGTCAAGGCTGTATATTGTTACCCTGCTTATTTAACTTATATGCAGAGTACATCATATGAAATGCTAGGCTGGATGAAGCACAGGCTGGAATCAAGATTGCCGGGAGAGATATCAAGAACCTCAGACATGCAGAAGACACCACCCTATGGCAGAAAGCAAGAAGAAACTAAAGAACCTCTTGATAAAGGTGAAAGAGGAGAGTGAAAAGCTGGCTTAAAACTCAACATTCAAAAGACAAAGATCATGGTATCTGATCCCATCACTTCATGGCAAATAGATGGGGAAACAACGGAAACAGTGACAGACTTTTTTTTTGTGGGCTCCAAAATCACTGCAGATGGTGACTGCAGCCATGAAATTAAAAGATGCTTGCTCCTTGGAAGAAAAGCTATGACAAACCTAGACAGGATATTAAAAAGCAGAGACATTACTTGGCTGACAAAGGTCCGTCTAGTCAAAGCTATGGTTTTTCCAGTAGTCATGTATGGATGTGAGAGTTGGACCATAAAGAAAGCTGAGCACCGAAGAATTGATGCTTTTGAACTATAGTGTTGGAGAAGACTCTTGAGAGTCCCCTGGACTGCAAGATTAAACCAGTCCATCCTAAAGGAGATCAGTCCTGAATATTCATTGGAAGGACTGATGCTGAAGCTGAAACTCCAATACTTTGGCTACCTGATGGGAAGAACTGACTCACTGGAAAAGATCCTGATGCTGGGAAAGATTGAAGGCAGGAGGAAAAGGGGGCGACAGAGGATGAGATGGTTGGATGGCATCACCAAGTCAATGGACGTGAGTTTAAGGAAGCTCCGGGAGTTGGCAATGGACATGGAGGCCTGGCGTGCTGCAGTCCATGGGGTCACAAAGAGTACGACACGACTGAGCAACTGAACTGACTGATGACCCAGAGACGTGAAGTGAGAGGATACTGCTGGAAAAACGGCGTCGAGAGAATTGCCAGGTGCGGGGTTGCCTCAAACCTTCCATTTGCAAAACAAAAAACAAAAAAACACAGTATCTGTGAAGTGCAATAAGGCGAAGCACAAAAGAACGAAGTATCCTTCGGTGTCTGGGCTGAGAAACCCCACCCAGAAACACAAGGCGTTCAAACTGGAAGGAAGCTCACACATCACAATACAACCCTCTCACTTTATTAATGGGTAAACTGAGGCCCAGAAAACGAAGCAACTTGTTCACAGATGGAATAAGGAAGTGGCAGCGCTGAATACTCGGAGTTCCCCTGCCAAGGCTGGAGTTCGGGCTGCTGAACCCTGAGACCCCACGGCAGGAAAGCAGGATGGATTCAATAAGCTGCCAAGATGAGAGAAAGAGGGCCTCTCTCCCCACCCCTGACAATAAACACAATCACCATCATCAAAGCCAGAGAGCGACAGCGGGCAGCGGCGGCTGGCTGAGAACCGCCTCTAACGCTGGCACTCGGGACAATGCCAAATGCCAAACCACTGCAATTAGCCGTGCCATGCCCACCAGCCGACTTCACGCTGGGCTAGTGGCCCAGATTGCTGAGAGCACGTCGTCCGCCTCTAAACACCTTGGCATCCACAGCAGTGTCCCCTGCTCTCCCTGGAGCAGGGCGCCCCGGGCTCTGGCCACGGGGTGTTTCCTACCTGCCATCGTCTAGCCTGAGAGTCCAGGAACAAAGAGATGGGGGCGGGCAGTGTTCCCCACCCTCTTCCTGCAGCTCTGCCCACAACCCTGCCACCCTCTCTCACCCCTAGAGGGGCGCTCCCCTTGAGTGGAGCGACGGAGAGAGGAGGGGGACGTACCGATCAGTACCTGAAGCGTTTATTAAAAGCTGGAATCAAGAGCTTGTCTACAGGGCCCCCGCAGAGACTGGGCCTCTTGCATACTGATGGGTTAACAGAACTGCTACCCAAACCTGGGAGTTTAAGCATTTTGTGGATTTTTCCATCAGAAACCAATTTCAGGGAATCAGTTGAGTTGGAAACATCTGTCATTCCCAGGTCCTCGTGGTGACCAGGAACCCATTCTGCATCTAGACTTGGAATTCCCAAGTCAACAAAAGCAATGTGCTTTAAGAAAAAAAAAAAAGCAATGTGCCAGGTGGCTGGAATTAAAGCAACCAATTTTGTCCAAGACTCTGGCATTTGCAGAGCATTCCCGAATCTTCACTGAAACTGCACAACCGTCCAGAGAGGGATTGAGGAGAGAGGTTTTTTCCTTAATTCTTTCTGATTTGCAGGTGCTTTTTAAGAAACATTTATTTCTGTGACTGTGTCTGGTCTTAATCCCAGCACTCGGGATCTTCCATCTTCACTGTGGCAGGTGGGATTGTTAGTCGCAGCATGTGGAATCTAGCTCCCTGACCAGAGATGGAACCCAGGCCCCCTGAATTGGAAGTTTAGAGTCTCAGCCACTGAACCACCAGGGAAATCCCAAGAAAGGATTTTTAACTGCATTTAACAAATGAGGATGTGCACTCTAAGGGCATGGTAATTTATCCAAAATCACCCACCTGGTCATGGGGAAAGCTGAAGTTCCAATTCAGGCCTTGTAATTCTCTGCACACATCCTGGTGGAAATGCTGCCGGCCTGACCAAAGTCCAGCCCACTGGGTTACTCCTGGCCCACTGTGACAGCCAACAAACTCTTTAGTAAAAGCTCAGGGCTTCAAACAAGAGTTCGAAGTCCACCCCGTCCAGATCAACTTCTCCGCCCTTCTTTGGGCCCTTAGAGGCCAACAAGTGCCTGCCTCCATCCTCTGACTGGGCCTGGCCAACGGGAAGCCTACGGAGGAGTGAGGAGCGAGTATGTTCACCAGGCGGCCTGGTTCCTCAGCCCAAGGTCAGTGGTTCTCCCCAGACAGCTCTCTGTCTCCACCACACTCTCTCTCCCTAGGATTCCGGTAACTGCTCCCTCACCTCAGCCCAGATGATCAAAATCTGCAATTTGTCAAAAGGTGATAAACACTCAAGAGGGAAAGGAGACAGGACAGAGGATGGGGAGGCCCTGGGGGGCGGAGGTGGGGGGCGGCACTTTTAAAGAGGGGGACCCGGAGAGACTTCACCATGAAAGTGATGTCTGGGCCAAGACCTAAAAACAAGTCAGTGATCAAGCCGTGCAGGTATCTTAGGGAAGAATTTTCCTGACGCCGGGTGAGTTGGAGCAACTCCAAGGAAGCTGGAGCGGATGAGCCAGGGGTGGTCCAGGCATGAGTGGACTGCTGTCCCAGGTGATGGACTGGATTTAGGAGAATGCAGTCGGGGCAGGAGCCAGAGAGAGCGGGATGAGGGTGATCAGCACAGAGAATCCCTGACTCGCAGGAAAAGAGCACAAGGGACAGCCTCTGGAGGAAGGCTCTGGCTCAGCGCTCTGATTGTGAGTGGACTCAGCCCCGGACGTCACTTCCCCAGAGCTGCCCCCGCTGCTCTGGAACCCTCACCGCTTGACTTGTCCACCCTTCCTTAATCATTGTCTCTCATTCCACACGTATTTATTACTCACTGCCTCTCTCACTCACTAATATTTAAAGGGCACGAAAGGGACTTCCCTGGAGATTCAGTGGTTAAGACTTCACCTTCCAATGCTGGGGGTGTGGGTTGGATCCCTGGTCGGGGAGCTAAGCTCCCATATGCCTTGTGGCCAAAACACCAAAACATAAAACAGAAACAGTATTGTAACAAATTCAACAAAGGCTTTAAACATTGTCCGCATCAAAAAAAATCTTTAAAAAAATTTTTTTAAGTAAAAAATAATGTGTGTGGAGACAGAGATCTTACCGGTCATGACCAAAGCCATAGCCCCAAGATCCAGTAGAAGGCTTGCCTCAAAGCAGGCACTCAGTAAATGTTTGTTTCAAGATGCATAAAAGAGCAGACCAATGACTGCACGAACTACTATTATGGCTGACGGCTAATTTTTTTTTTCCCCAAAGATTTTTCATTCCCGTCCCGATGAAATTAAAGGCAAGAGCTACCACTCTACCCCTGAGAAGAAAGCATATCTTTTAAGCATTCAGGGTCCAGGAGTCAGCAAAGCATTTGGCACACAGTAGGTGCTTTATAAATATTCAATGACTTTACCAGTAGCCTGAAGTGACGAGAATGCATTCCCCTCCAAACCCACCCCACAGTGTGTAAATGCCACAACAGACGCTCTTGAAATAGGAGGCCATGTTTCGGCTGCCTTCTCTGCCCATTCCTTCCCGTCCAAGACTCTGCCCCATAAGTCAGAAGAATCCACATTGTGTGAAAGAGGATTAAACCTGTTTCAGTAGAAATGAAAGGAAAAATGGATAAGGTTCCTTTTTCCCTTACTTCAAAAGGAAGCTCTTGAAAATAAATGGGAGGCCCTGAGGGGGTGAGCATGAAGGATGCGCCATAACAAGGGTACGAAGAGAGGACAGGAAGGTACCGGGAGCTCCATTCCGGGGTGCCTGAGGGGACTCAGCGAGACTGGTAGTCCAGACCTAGGGGGCTCCAAGGACAGGATCTGCGTCAGCAGCAAGAGGGCCGTGAAAGCCAAGCCCACCCCTGCAGACCACCCGCCGCCAGCAGCCTTAGCTACAGAAGCCCCTCATGGGAACAGACACCGAATGCCCATCAACAAGGGTGCAGAGCAGCCAGCTGTACCATGTCCACACAGTGGATACTTGTCTGTTGCTGTTTAGTTGCCAAGTCATGTCCGACTCTTTGAGACCCCCATGGACTATAGCCCACCAGGCTCCTCTGTCCATGGAATTTCCCAGGCAAGAATACTGCAGTGGGTTGCCATCTCCTTCTCTAGGGGATCTCCCCGACCCAGGGATTGAACCTGCATCTCTTGCATTGGCAGACGGATTCTTTTTTGCTGAGCCACCAGGGAAGCCCACCATGGAATACGACTCAGCAATGAAAACAAACCAACCAGTGACATGTGCAACAATAAGCCAGGTTTAAAGCTGAGCACTGAACTTTACACGGAGCCGAAGAAGGCAGACGCCAAAAAAAGCACACTCAGTGCGGTTCCACTCTCGTGAAATTCCAGAAGACGCAAAGCTAATCTATGATGAAAGAAATGGGGACGGTGGTGGCTCCTGGGATGGCACGTTTGGGGGAGGAAGGCCTCACAGGAAAGGAGGGGGCACTTCCTGGGATAATGGAAATGCTCTGAATCTTGACAGGTGTGTGCCTTTGTCAAGACTGATCAGCCCACACACTTAGGACCTGCGCATTTCACTGTATGTAAATGACATTGTAATTTTTTAAGTAGCTGTTTTTCAATGCTTATTTGTTTGGCTCTCCTGGGTCTTAACTAGTGCGTGTGGGATCTTTACTTCCGGCATGCAAACTCTCAGACGTACGGCATGTGGGATCTAGTTCCCTGACCCGGGATGGAACCCGGGGCCCCTGCGTTGGGAGCGTGGCGTCTTAGCCTATGGATCACCAGGGAAGCCCCTAGGAGGTATTTTAAAAACATGGGCTTTGGAGTCAGGCAGATGAGCCCCTCAATTTTTCAACCACATGAGCCAATGGCTTCTCCTTTGTGCTGAGACCCAGTCTGAGAAGAATCCTGGTGAACGCCAGCTCCTCCTCGTCTCTGCACACCCAGCACCTTGCAGAGGGTGTGGCACGGACCCGGAGCTCAGCAAACGGTATCAAATGAACCAATCAAAGTGAGGCTAAATGTATGGCCTTGAAGCATTTTTAGGAGCGAACTTTATCTCTACCAATAAATTCTGACCTAAAGCAAATGAAGGACTGATGCTGAAGCTCCAATACCTGGAGCCACCTGATGCAAAGAGCCAATTCATTGGGAAAGATTCTGATGCAGGGAAAGATTGACAGGAGGAGGAGAAGGGGATGACAGAGGATGAGATGGTTGGATAGCATCACCGACTCGATGGACATGAGTTTGAGCAGACTCAGGAGACAGTGAAGGACAGGGAAGCCTGGGGCGCTGCCATCCATCAGGTCGCAAAGAGTCAGACACGACTTAAGTGACTGAACAACAGAGCAAATGAAAGGGATTCCGCAGACATTTAGATGTTCATCACTTACGGAAAACTGTTTCCTAACCTGAGGATAAGCTGAGTCCCTGAAATCCACCTGGATTATTTCTTTGTTCTGTATATAGTCATGGAGCACTGCTGGTGTGCCAGCTGCTTGAGAAAGAGGGGTAAATAAAGCAGACACCAGGCCCAGTCCCTGCCCCCACGGAGCTTGAGTTCTGGTGGGGGAGACAATAAACACATAAATGAAACTCAGATAGGAGATTATTTGGGGGACTGATCAGAGCTCTGAGGACAAGAAAGTAGACGCTGCGAAGGAACGTGAGGTGGGGGAAGGGTTGCTCTGGATACAGGCGTCCGAGGCCGCCTGAGGAAGATACACCTGAGCTAAGACCGAAGGAGGAAGAGGGCTGGCGGTAGAGCTTTCCAGATGGCTGGTGCATAAGCAAGAGGTGTCGAGGCTGAGCCTTCTGAGATTCTGAAGAGCCCAGCTTGTATAATTAATGGAAAGAGCTGGAGCCCTTCAGCCTTGCTCTGTTGCTCACTTGCTGTGCAATCTCCACAAATCTCTTGCCCTCTCTGGGCTTTGTCTCCTTATCTGAACACTCAGAGAGGGTCTGCAAACAGTCTCTAGGTGTCTTCCCAACTATGATGATCCAAGGGGATCTGATAGGACACTTGCAAAGCACCTCCTGTGCCCTCTCAAGGTTCTGAGTCCAAAAGGACAAAAGACAGGGGGGACTGAGTCCACCAAGGCGGTGGCCTCTGGGGCCAAAGGGATTAGCTCTGAGGCTCTGACAGCTTTGCTGCTGCAAAATGAAGACATCCTCCTGCCTACCACCCCTGTCCACAGGGAGAAAACCGGGTGGCAGAAACCCAGAGGCCTCCGCGCAGCTGTCGGCCACCCTCCACCCGGCTGCAGCCTTGGAAATAAATGGTCCCGTCAGCTCCGAAGAGGGTGAGCTCAGGATTTCAAATGAAAATGAAATAAGAGGGAACGCAGCCCAGAAGCAATGCAAAGTAACAAGGGCACAGAAATCTTCCACTGGAGCAAGATGGATGCAGACAGCTGAGCAACGGGGCGCTAACCTTGGACGTGGGGACACAGGGGAAACGAGCTGATGCCCCGGGCTGGCTGGGGGCACCTGAGTTTCGGGGATCCGTGGGCTGGCTGGGGGGATCCGGTCCCGGCTTGCAGGGCCGCTGCTTTCCTGCCCCATCCCCACCCCACCCTCCTCTTGCTGAAGCCTTATTATCCTCCTGTGTGTCTGCAGAGCAAAGACCTCCAGGGCCTGACCTGCAGGGCGCCTAACCCCCAACCCTGTGCCAGGGCAAGGGAGCCTCAAGACGCACAGACTCCCAGCAGGAGAGCGGCATGTTCCCATGCCAGGAAACGAGACAACACAGACAAATGACCCAGGCGACACGGATGACTTTAAAAACCACCCTCTACCGGCACCTCCAGTCCTGCTGAGCCCCAGGCTGCAGAGTCATTCTGTGGACACGGCGGTCATGGCTTGTTGTGTTCCGGCTGTGTCCTATCCTGAGAAGTGACTTACCTGTTCCCTCATCTCTAAATCGGAGGAAATAATAGCACCGACCATGCAAGGTCATTGTGAGAATTTAACGTAAAAAAAAAAAAAATCTGAGAACAGTTTCTGGCATGCGGTCAGTGCTCTCAACAAGTTGGTGTATTTTAATTTTTGTACTGTTTACAGTTGCATTAAGTATGTTGCTACACATACCAGGAAAGCAACACAGCATCAGCCAAGTTCAAAGAGCCATCTAAGTTCACTGACGTTAAGAAACTACAGCCTGGATTCATGGCAATCGCCTGACGCTCCCCTCCCCCACCGACCCAACAATCTTGAGCAACGACACCCAGCCTCCCTTTGAGCCTTGCTGAGGCTCTGCCAGTGCACGGGGCTCTGATGAGCTGTCTCTCCTCTTAGAAGAGAAAACGTTGAAAGCAACGGTTAAAATCTGATGCCTGCAGGGGCCAGGAAGGTAAAGCAGATGCCTAAAGGGAGTCCAGCGTTAGCCATCAAGGAGCAGCAGCGACTGCGGCAATCTAGAGAACCACGTCTCATCGGAGGGAAAAAGCTGCTACCGTCTCTAGCCAGCTTTTGCCAGGGAGGAATGTAGGTCCAGGGTTGGCACATCTTTTAGTTTTCAAGGGAAGCCAGAAATCCAGATTTTTGTGTGAGATCTCCCGATGTTAAATATTGGCACATAATTCCTTATTTTTAAAAACATGGAAGCCCTAGCAAAATTCATCTGTTTGCACCCAGTTAAGTAGAGGGGCAGAGTCCTCCCAGCTGTTACTGGCTGCTGGGCAAGTGCCATCTCCCTGCAAAGAAATCAGAACATTCTGGCTGGGCTGGAGACAGATCTTAATTAAGCTCCAGGCGGAGTGCCTATTAGCTGATAAAGGCTTTGGGAAAGAGTGAGTGCAAGAGTCCCCCGAGAGCTGGAGTGGTGGAGGAAAGCTAAAAGAAGGGGGTGGGCTTTGAAGTGGGCTTTGGGGGCGTCAGACCAGGAAAAGACAAAGCACAATCCATAGGAGGGACGGGACATGGATGGGGGATGGGGGGAGGGTGGAGATGGGGAGTCAGGAGGAACTGAAGGCGCCAACTCAGAGGTGTGCCCGTTCAAGTGTGGATGCCAGACGTCACACTGCAGCACTCTTGAGAAGATTCTGTTAGGAAGGTGATCGTCCGCTGCTCCGGGCTGGGGGCCCTTGGAGACAGCACCAAGGATGCAGGCTCCTCCCAGGAGGAAAGGCCATGCTTGGATCTCCAGACATGGAATTAACTGGAAGTCCTCTACCCTGAGCAGATCCCACTCACACTCGGATTGGCTACGTGCAGCCTCCTTCTCTGGAACTAAGCTCTTCCAAAGCCAGAAACTTGTCTTCTATGCGCTGGGCGTGTAGAGGATCCTTAATGAACGTGTGTTGTGTGAGCCAGTGAATGAAACCAAAGAACAAGAAAAGTGAAATTTCCTCAGTCGTGTCTGACGCTTGGTGACCCCATAGACCATACAGTCCATGGAATTCTCCAGGCCAGAATACTGGAATGGGTAGCCTTTCCCTTCTCCAGGGGATCTTCCCAACCCAGGGATCAAGCCCAGGTCTCCTGCACTGCGGGCAGATTCTTTACCAGCTGAGCTACAAGAGAAGCCCAAGAACAAGAAACAAGACGTCAAAGAAGAGGGTGCATGCCCACACTTCCAGAACTGAGCATCTCCCTCCGGGGGGAAATGAACAAAGTCATCAGAGATCACTCCACTCGACAGCCACAGAGACCTGGTGTTTGTCCAGAGAAACACCTCGAGTGGGGTGGCGGGAAGATGACAGAGGTACCCCATAATGATCAGAGTCAGGGAGGCGTCCTACGCCCCAAAGCCCCAGGGAATGGAGACGATGCATGGCCTCAGTGGGTGTCTTGGATCATTTTAGAATCGATATACTATAATAAAAACTACCGTATCATTTTAAGCCCTTTCCAGGCTAGGTGGTACAGCTGAGAGGCTCAGGGCATGGACGGGCCTTGGTCCAGTCACACAGCGAGTCAAGGGGCACAGGCTGGACTGGGGCCCAGCTCTCCTGACTCCCAGTTCAGAACACTAGACTCAGAGCAGAGCTGGGGCTAGGGAGGCAGCTGAGGCCCTCGCCTAGGAAGCCAAATGTAAGGAGGGGCCACAAAGCTTCGTGATCAAGTTAACATTGTGATGCAGTATCTTTTAAAAATCGAAATTAGTGCAAGACAAACCCAAGATGAGAGAGATAGCAACTTATAAAATAAAGACGTAAAGTTGTGCTCTTGTGGCCCTCAACCTCCCCCAGTCCACGTTGCTGCTGTGGTTCAGTCACTAAGTCGCGTCTGACTCTGCGACCCCATGGACTGCAGCACGCCAGGCCTCCCTGTCCTTCACCATCTCCCGGAGCTTACTCAAACTCATGTCCATTGAGTTGGTGATGCCATCCAACCATCTCATCCTCTGCCACCCTCTTCTCCTTTTGCCTTCAATCTTTCCCAGCATCAGGGTCCTTTCCAATGAGTCAGTTCTTGGCATCACAAACCTCCACCCTGATCTTGGCCCAAACAGGAGTCCCGAGGTGACAATTGCCCAAGACACAGAGAAAATTGTGTGGAAATCTACGGAAAGATCACTCTAGGAAGAGGGCAGGAAAGCAGCAGAGTGCCAGGAGAGGTGGCAGACGAATGCCACCCCAACTCCCATCCCCACCCCAACTCGCAGGGCTGCATTTTTCCTGCAACAAGCCGTGCTCCAGGGACACTCAGCAAGACCCGCCAGGAGAGCTCATGGAGCAAATGGCACCCCCAGATCCCTCCCTGACATCCCCTTCCTAACTCCAACCAGTTGTCTTGCAAATCTTCGCCTTTTCATCTCAAGGGGCAAGATGGATTAAAAAGTTTGGCCAGCTCTGGACAACTCTTCTTGCCCATGGAAAAATAACCCAGAACTTTATGACTTACTGACAGTGGGTTATGAATGGGAGGGAAAGCATGTCCTTAAACTGCTGACAGTAACTCCCTTTTACGGTATTTCCTTGGGGCCAGAGACAACACGTCTTCCTCCTGCCCCCGATTCTAAGAGCAGCTTGTCTTTCAGAGACAGACTTGGGCTTTTAGGTCAGCCAGGCTTGGATTCCTCGGAGAAGGCAATGGCACCCCACTCCAGTACTCTTGCCTGGAAAATCCCATGGACGGAGGAGCCTGGAAGGCCGCAGTCCATGGGGTCGCTGAGGGTCCGGCACGACTGAGCGACTTCACTTTCACTTTTCACTTTCATGCATTGGAGAAGGAAATGGCAACCCACTCCAGTATTCTTGCCTGGAGAATCCCAGGGATGGCGGAGCCTGGTGGGCTGCCATCTATGGGGTCGCACAGAGTCGGACACGACTGAAGCGACTTAGCAGCAGCAGCAGCAGGCTTGGATTCAGATCCGGCTTTGCCATTTATTGTGAGGCCCCAGACGATATACCAAGATGAGACACAGCAACTCATGCTGCCCGGGGGTCCAACTTAGAGGACGTGACTGTGGCTGAGGGGCAAACCACAGGCAAAGGGGTGGGCACAACCCAGTACCAGCACACCACTCACAAGGGGGATGCCAGCCAGATCTCCCTGTGTTCCTAAAGAAAAAAAATGTGAAATCTTCTGATTTTTAAAAGTTGGCCAACTAATTCAGATTAGTTGGAAATTCAAGAAATTTAACATTGAAGAAAACGTTAACCCAGCAGGGTCAAATAAAACAGGTCTGGGAGCCAGAGCCCACCACCAGGCCCGACATGTGCCGCTGACATCCACAAATGCCCCGGCAACCTGCCTGGCACTTAGCGGGTGTTCAGCAAACACGGACTGTTCCCATCTTTCCCAGAAACTCTCCAAGCATCATCAACATCCATTTCCACACAACAGCTTGGGAAGGAATGCTTCTCGGGGTGGGACACGGAGATATGAAAAGAAGAGCTGAAAATCTGGAAGGCTCCAAAGGGAGGTGGGAACCGCCGAGGGAATTCCTTAAAAGGATTTAAAAGAATTTTACTGGGCATAGTTTACCACGAGTCAGGGATAAGATCAGGCAGTAATTTAGCTCCTGGGCCCCGCAAGCAAGCCTGAGCCTATAGGGTGGATGGGGGCTGGGAGGGAGGATCCGGGCTTACTGAGGTCTCCACCACCATTTCAGGGGCTCTGTCCACAGGTCACCCCAGTACTGGACTCAGCACACGGGGTTCTGATAGGCCCAGCCCCCGGGCACAGCCCCTCCACACAGATGCTCCTAAGGTCCAGCTGATCCTACCCAATCAGAAGCAAGGCCCAGGGGATCTGGTAGCTCACAAGAACTTTGAAGTCAGACTCAGCTGGGCTGCGTTTCAAATCTACAACATCAGAGGCTCTCTGATGTGATCCCCGCAGACCACCAGCAATCGTGCCGTCAGGCAGCAGCAGCAGGGAACTCATTTGAAGGGCCCCACCGCAAACCCACGGAGACAGAAACTCAGGGGGTAGGGTCAACCATCCGGATTTGAACAAGCGGATTCGGATGCACAATACATTTGAGAACTCCTGCTCTCCACCTTTGCCCTGTGGTCGTCAGCAAGTCCTGGGCCTCACTGAGATGATCAACTCTGTCCTATAGAATGGTCCTTCAGCATCCTTCCACCGACGATTTCAGAAGCCTGGTCTATTTGTGCCAGACAGTGTGGGAGATACTAGGGGGACAGCACATAATCCTGACCCTGATGGAGCATGGGGTCTAGCTCTCGATGGAGACAGATGATGAGCGAGGAAAAAAGATATAAATGCCAATTTTCAGAAGTGAGAGGAAGGCAGGGCGTGACCCACCACATAAAGCTGCTTCTCACAGTGCGTTCTCGGGACCACCGGAGCACTAGAGCCCCAGAGTCAGGTGGATTTCCTTTCCTACATCCCCCAACCCCCTCGCTGATGTCCCTGCTGTTCCTCAAACACATCTCCTCGCTCCGACTTCAGGGCCGAGACCTTCACCATTCCATCCACAGGGAAAGCCCTCTTCCCAGATCTTCCGAAGACGGGCTCCTTCTCCTTGTCCAGGCTTCCACGTCACCTCCCCTGAGGTCGAGCTGAAGCAGTCTCTCCCCTTACTCTGTACCCCAACCAGCCTGCTCTGGCTCCCTCCCTGCCTTTTTCTGAGCCTCCAATCCTGCGCCTCCCCGTGGCCTTCCTAGTCCTGCCTCTCTCCCAGAAGAACATGACTTCTTGGGGGCAATTTCTTATCACGGTCACCTCAACAGCATCAGCGAGCAACCGTCTGCCTAATAAAAGACACTCTAACCCTATTCCCAGGCTTCCCTGGTAGCTCAGTGGTAGAGTCCGCCTGCCAATGCAGGAGACGGATGTTCGATCCCTAGGTCGGGAAGATCCCCTGGAGAAGGAAATGGCAACCCACTCCAGTACTCTTGCTTGGAGAATCCCATGGACAGAGGAGCTTGGCAGGCTAGTCCATGGGGTCGCAAAGAGTCAGACAGACTGAGCGACTCAACAGCAAAAACAAACCCTATTCCCAGAAAGAGGGGGCGCTCCCCATCCTTGAGGAGGAGGAGGCCACAGGCTGTGCCCAGGGCAGGTTCTTCACGACCTTGCTTGGTTCTCTGATGGTGGAAAGGGGCTTAGAGACTGGAAGGAAAAGAGGAAGGGGGCAACAGGGGCGCTCTTGCGAGGCCAGCGACCCTGAAACGCCGGCTGCGCGGAGGCGCACCCCCTCTGGCAGAACCCTCCAACCCAACCCCCCTGGGCAAAAGCGCGACTCCTACCCATTCCGAGGCGAGGCGTCGCTCTCAGGCGGCTCAGGACCGCAGGGCCCAGTCCGAGTGCCCCGCGTCGGCCGGGGGTGCGGGCAGCTGGGCCTCGCGGACTCTGGGACTTGGAGGGAAAGGCACCTGGCATGGCACGTGCCGTCCTAGGAAGTTGACGCCGCCGGGCGCCTGCGGTCCCTGCCCCGCGGCGGCACGAGGCGCCCAGGGGCAGCGGCTCACCGGGACCTCCCGGGAAAGACACAAGACCCGGCCCGCGCGGCGTGCGCCCCGGGGCAGCGGAGCGGGAGCGCTTCACGTGGCACGTTGGCGCCCCGGGCAGCGCGCGAGGGGTCCGCGACCTGCGGGGCCCGGGAAGCACGTGACCCCAGCAGGCCGGCGCGCCGCGGGGCACCTGCAGCCCGAGCGCAGCGGAGCGCTGGGATCCCGAGGGCGGGCTGGCGGGGGACGCGGGGAAAGGCGGAGAGGGCGGCGGCCGGGCGCTCGGCGCGGGCGGCCCGGGCGGAGGCTTGGAGGGAGCCCGGCGCCGCGCGCTGCACCCGAGGGCGGAGGCCCGGCGCTGGGCCGCCCGGACACCCCGGGCGGGCGCCGCGTGCCCCCCGCGCTCCCCGCCGCCGCCCGCGCTCCCCGCCCCGCGCCCCGCCCCTCCCTCCGGCCCGCCTCCCGCCCCGCTCCCTCCCTCCCTCGGCGGCGGCCGCGCGGCGCTCCCGGCGCACTCGGAGCCCGGCGGGGACCGGGAGGCACAGGCGGGCGGCCCTCGATCCGGGTGCTGGAGCCGAGCGGGGCCCGGGGGCCGAAGTTGGCCGGCCGCTCCGGGAGGCGGCGCGGGCGGCTTCCAGCCCCTGGTCGCGTCCTCGCCGGGACCCGCCGGCCGCCGGGGGACGCGAGCCGCGGCCCGGCCAACTCCGCGGCGGGGACGCCTTGCCGAGAACTTGAGGTGGGACCCTGGCGCGCTGCAGCCCCGCCGGGCGCCGCCGGGCGGGCGGACTCGGGCCCGGGCGGGGGGAGCCGCACGTAGCTGTGGCCCCTACGGGGACCCGGAAGGACGCCGAGGGGGGCGGTATGGGGCGACAGGGGACCCGGGAGCAGCTGCGCGCGGCGGTCACCCTGCGGGTCCGGCTTCTGCGCTTCCCTGGGGTCCCCCGGCGCGCGAAGTGACAGGGCGGGGGCCGCACCCCAGCTGTGGCCGGGGTTTCTCGCCGTCTCGCAGGAGGATCCGGGGAGGAGGGGGTGTTGGGGAGAGGTTGATGGAGGGGGGTGGGGGGGGTCCGTCTGTCACCCGCTCATTCACTCCGTCCTTAGGTACAGTGGGGCCTCGGTCAGCGGGCTTTATTGAGTTGTTCATCAGAGCCACGAGCTTTTATTGAGAGCCCACTGTGTGCTAGGCGCTGGGGACTCTTGAGACAACTCTTCCTTGGAGGGGAAGGTGGCCTCCTCACCCTCGGGGGGCGCTCCCTACCCAGAAGGGGCTCAGCCTGAATGGAATCTTTGGGTGAGGAGAGAAAGGAGGGAAGCTCCTTCATTCATTCACGGGTTGGTTGGGAGACGGGTTGAGCGCCTACTATGTGCATCTCCCTTGCCAAATCTCAGGGGTTCGTTATTTCACTAACAGTTATTGAGGCGCTGTGCTGGGGAGAGAGCCAGGCAGGAGAGGGATGGGATGTGGGGCAGGAGAGGATGGAGCCGGCTTGCAGCTTGGAGAGAACACCCCTCACCCCTCTGTGTACAAGCAGGTCACTGGACAGCTTGCAGAATGGCCTTTCCTTGGTTCATCTACTGCATTCATTCTCAGGGGGAGGAGGGAGGCTGGAATAGGTTGTTGGATAGGAAGAAAAGGCATTTAGAAAGCTCCTTAGGGGGAGGGTTTTAATGGGGAGGAGGATTGAGAGAAGCCCATCTAACCGTACTGATGAAGGCAGGCTCCCACCAACGGGGTGTACTACAGAAGTTGTCCATTCAGCAGGCGTCTCCTGAAGCACTTGCTGTCCATAAGCACATCCAAGGTGCCAGGCATCAGAGTCAGCAGGGTGAACGAGGCAGTTGCAGAGACTCCCTTTGCTGACCCCTCAAGATAAACGCAGGGGAGGTGAGAGAAGGGAGCCGGAACCGCTCTGATTCATCGCGTGTGTTGAGGAGGGTGGCTTCTCCTGACTCCGAGAATCTGAGCCGAGGTTTATTCACTAGGGCGTGTTTGATACCCACACGCATGACAGCACAGTCAGAGTCGCTCCGGGGAGCCTCACCCGCTCACGTTTCCAAGGCAGGTTTGGCACTGCTGGCGACCCGGCCCCAGGGCTGGAGCCAGGGCATGTGCCGGCTTTCTTGGGTGGACTTCTCAGATGAGCTTGACCCTGTGTCCTCCGATCCGGAGCTTTGCAGAGGCACCCACCAAGCGGGAAGGGAGGGAAGGCGCATCTGAAAGGCAGGCGATGATGGCTCCTGGGGACTGCCTTCATCTGTCATTCCCTAAGAGCCCATTCCAGTGGAAAGATGTCTGTCATGGACACACTCAAACCCACAGGGGCTGTGAGGGTACAGCCTTGATCCACGTCCCAAGCCTTGAGGGCCAGGCGAGGGAAGCCCTGGAGTCTGAGGGGGGCAGATCTGGGAGTCAGGCTCCCATCCCACCGCCACTTTGAACCCCCTGCACCCCACACAGCTGGGCTGTGGCGAGGGTGAGGACGATGCCCCAGAGAACAGAAGGGCCCAGAGATGTGGCCTGGATGCAGGCCTGAGAGACTCCAACCAGGTCTGAGGAGTCAACCCCCGGGGCACTCTTAGGCGTCTTGACCTGGCCGTCTTTTCTCCACGTCCCCTTTCCGAATATGTGAGGCAGAGTCAACGTTTCCGGTGGCCGGAGATAGAGGGTCTGGAAATCCACCCTTGGTTGGCTCACTAAACCCAAAGATGGAGCCCCATGGTTGGAAAATGGCGGCTGGAAAAGCCAATCTAAAAGAGAGTTGATACAAAGGCGGAGGCAAGGAAGTCTGGCTGCCAGCACTAGTCCCTCCTGGCCGTTTTTGTTCCCTAGCAGACAGTATCTGACTGACAGAATCCACTCAGGAGTCATGGTGGTCCAGGTAGGAGCCAAATGACGGCCTCACGGGGCACACCGCCCCTCCTTCCCCGCTCCGTCCCACCGCAGCTGACCGCAGACACATGGCCTCAACACTTACTGAGGAACGAGAAGCGAAGGATTACTTAAATAGGTGTCCCCACCCCGCTGCTCCCCGAGCCTGTGCCTCCACTTACCCCTGTGCTCCCGAATCAGAGGCCGCCAGGGGTCAAACAGAGAAGGACCCCCTGGCTCCTGCCCCAAAGCTCCTGGTAGAAGGCAAGTGTGTGTGTGTTTTTATTGTGCCAGAGGAACGTTTTTCCAGAGGCTGCCTCTGTCTGGGGGTGGGGGATGGGGGTCTCTGGATATTCCCTCTTAGGGGGCAGGTGGGATGGAGGAGAGAGCCCAGGTCCCAGCAAGTATCCCCCAACCCCAGTGACTGAGGCCCCTGCTCACTGGAAGCAGGGCTGGGGGCCAGCCCACTTGGACTGTAATGAGCATGGACAGGAGAGCATCAGGGAAGATGAATTTCCTACACAGGCACAGCATTTCACAGGGATCCAGTGTGCCAGGGCCTGGGCCAGCCTAACGGCTGGATCCGTTTTGATTAACGGTCTAATTGAGGATTAATGCAGCATGATCCGCCTCTGAGTCAGCCCAGCCAGGAACCCTGACCATGACAGATGAAACTCCCCCGGCAGGGGAAGGACTGCAGGGAGAGACCGCTGGAGTCCCCTCAAAACCCGCTCGGGATTAAGGAATGACACGGGTTGGCAAGTGTGGGGAGGAGAGACAGAAACCAAAGCCTGAGGAGCTCAGGGAAAAAATGCTTTTTTGTTTTTTTAAAGAAAGTTGCACTGTGTTGGTTTGTTTCTTCCTGCCACATGCTCCTAACAGTGTAGCGGCTTAAAGCAGCACAAACTTGGTATCTTACAGTTTGGGGGGATCAAAAGTCCAGATGGCCCTCAGTGGGCTGACACCAAGCGGGCAGCAAGGCCGTGTTCCTGCAGGGAGAGGCCCTCCCTTTGCCTTTCCTAGCTTCTGGGGGCTCCCTGCGTCCTTGGCTCCTGGCTTTACCACATTCGGGCCTCAGCGTCTGCCATCACGTCTCTTTCATCTCCGACTCTGATCCCCTTGAGGGGCAGCTGCTCAGTCACGCCTGACCCTCTGCGACCCCGTGGACTTGCCTCCCTGTGATAGGGACTCTTATGGCGACGCTGGGCCCACCGGTCGATCCGGGGCCGTGTCCCCATCTCCAGCTCCTCAGTTTAATCGCAGTAACACCCTCCCTTTCACCATGTAAGGTTACACTCCCAGGTTCCATCCAGGGCCTGGGACGTGGGCCTCTTCGGGAGGCCACCCTTCTGCCGACCGCAGGCCTGTGCGGCCAGTTTCTGTTGGCTGATGGGGAAGCGGAGGCCCACAGAGCGAGGCACTTGGCTTCAGCCAGGTGAGGAGAGCGGGCACTGGGGTCCCGCCCTCTGGAAGGCGATGTTGGCTTCACACTGCTCCTCTGAGGAAAGAAATGCCGGGGTGGGGCGGGGGAGCAGGCAGGTAAGGTGCCAGGCATGCTGCCCAGAAGCCATTCTAGCAAACAGGGGACCCTTCTAATGCACCAAGCATGGCTCCAAGCACTTAGCAGGCGAGTGGACAACACCCCAGTTTATAGCTAAGAAGCCAGGCACAGAGAGGTGAAGGTATTTGCAGAAGGCTGCACAGCTGGTGAACGGTGGGCCAGGCATCATGGTCCAGAGGCCACACGCTCAGCCCTGCTTGGTGCCTGCTACCCCACAGGAGAGTTCTGCCCAGAGACTGAAATGGCAACCCAGAACTCGATGAAACCAGTTTTGTTGATTCCTTACTCTGCTCTTGTGCAAATATCTGGTAGGACCAAGGATGTTTCCCCAGCTATGGGCAATTGCCTGCTTCTCCCCATCCCCAAAGACTCTTCAAAATCTTGTGCCTAGAAAATAGAGGCGAGGTACTGGACACCCTTCCACCACCAGGAACCAGCGATGCAGGGAGACAGTAGAATGCAAAGAGGTTTGCTCAGAGTCCCACAGACCTAACTGGACCCTGGCTTCATCACTTGCCACCAGAGTCATGAGTTTTCACCATTCAAAGCCTCAGTTTCCTCATCTGTAAAATGGGCGTGAAACCTCCATTCACCAGCCTGGTGAGGTCAACATGCTTGTCCCTGCTGTATGGGGAAACGGGCCTGGAAGAGGGCCAGTGACTTGGTGGGTATAGATGGCTGTATCAGGCCGAAAGGTTAACAGCAGAAGCAGCAGCAATAGCCAGACAAGCCTGACGGAGACCTTCCTCCCACCCTGTCAGAGACCTTCCTTCTGCCCTGCTCCCCGCTCCGGAGTCCTACCCCCACCCCCGGGGTCCTGCACCCCACCCCCAGTCACACACTGGCCACAGAGCAGCCTCCAGGTGGGGGTGCTGCCCTTCAGAACTCCTTCTGGCTTCAGTGATCATCTCTCTTTGGAAATGTATACTCAAGTCTCTGTCACAGCTTCTGAACGTCATCTTTCTCCCAGGAGGAAGAGAAGCTGCCTGGGGAGAATCCGCGGAGCTGTGGGCTCACGAATGGGCGTTCGATCAAGGCAGCCCCAGAGCAGACAGATTTTCTCACAAACCAGAGGGTCTCCACTTTCCCAGTGAGGCTCCCCTCGCGCAGGATCCACAGAGCATTCCAGAACCCCAGGGAGACTGGCAAGTCAGAGGGCTCCCAGCCGAAGCCCAGAGCACCTGGAAGGCCTGCCGGCTTTCCTGGCCCCTGCCTTTCCTCTCGCAAACATCAGCAGGCTCTCAGGGAGCCTTCAGAAATGCCGGTTCCTGGCCCCCCTTAAGGATTCTGATGAGAGGGTCTTGGGAGGGCCCTGGGGGTCTGTATCTCAGCTGAGTCCAGGGAGATGCTAAACCCAGTGGTGTGACAGTTTTTGTGCTCGTCTTTTTCTCTAACCTGGATGAAAACCCAGGGTGGTGCTAACCACACTCTTTAATTCATATCGCTCTGCATCACCAGGCTGTCTTAGTCACTGTTCCCTTCGTTCCAATCCCCAAGCTTATTCCCTCCCCCTGCCCTCCCAGGCACCCTCCCTGTGGTTGACAGAGATCCTTACATGTGCTCGAGTCTTTGTAAGACATGTAATGTTGTGTGTGTGCCCATTTACATAAACAGCAAAGTGCTATAAACTTCTGTTGTTTTTTTTTCCACTTGGGACCATGTTTTTAAGATCTAAATGTGTTGCTAAACCCGCATCTAATCCATTGCTTCCAGTTCCTGCGGAATCTACAGGCTTTTGCCATCTGCATCACTTGTTCATCTCCCCCACCGCCGGGAGGGACACGGGGAGACCTCCTAGCGCCAAAGCAACACAAGATATATTCTTGTGCCTTGTTCCTTGCTTGCATCTGAGTCCCCAGAAGCGGATCCTGAGTCAAGAGTTGGAGTGCAAATATATTACAGACAATGTCTGTCATAAGCCCTGTGGATCCAAGTCTGAGGGATATACCCAAGAGTGGGATTCCCAGGTCATCAGACGCCAGCGTCCTTCATTCCCCTCGATACCCCTCAGGCTTTCCCAGAGGCCATATGAGTGCATTCCCTCCCGCAGTGGGCTCTGGGGGGTCAGACGATGCTGGGGTCCAGTCCTGCCTAATCAGGTCAAGAAAGGAGTCATCCTTGGCTGGAAGAGGGGAGAATGACAGATCCCCCTCATAGCTAGTAATAATACAGCAGGCCCATTGAGGATCCCCTGCAGGTCAGGCGTTGGGCCAAGCACCTGTGTTATCTGTGTCCTCTGCTTTAGTCCTGACCATAACTCCAGGAGGTCAGAGCAACAAATATCCCCATTTTACAGATAAGGAAACTGTATCTCAGAGGCAGAACATGACTTGTTCAAAGTCACCCGAGACCTTGAACCCAGGTCTCCTGACTTCAGAGCTAGCAGGCTCTTCTGCTTCCCCACCTTGAGGTCGTCAGCAAATTGTCCCCCACCCCCCCACTCCCAAGCTGGAGTCTGACCAGCTTTTTCTCAACACCCGCCGTATTTGTTTCCAATTGTTACTGTGACACATCACCACAAGCTGAGTGGATTAAAACAAAACAAACTTACTGCCTCACATTCTGGAGAACAGAGGTCTGCAATGGGTGTTGCAGGGCTAAAATAAAGGCATGGAAAGGCTGCGTTCCTTCCCGGAGAGCCCAGAGGAGAGTGTTCTCCGTCTGTCTCAGCTTCTAGACGCTGCCCGCTTTCCTTGGCTCGTGGCCCCTTCCATCGTCAAAGCCAGCACTGGCCAGTCAGGTCTTTCTCAGCGTTTCATCACTCTGATGTACCCTCCTGCCTTTCTCTTCCATCTTTTAAGGACTCTGGTGGTTGCATGGGGCCCCCAGAGAGTCCAGGAAAATCTTCCCACCTCAAAGGAAGCTGGTTAGCAACCTCATTTCCATCTGTAACCTTGATTCCTGCTTGCCAGAGAAGCTAACATAGTCACTGCTTCCAGGAATCAGAAAAAGGATACAGACATCTTTTGGCCAGGGCTGGGTAGGGGCGGAGGAGTGTCTACCTGCACCCACACTCAGGGCTGGGGCGATGTGCAGCGTCAGCAAGGGGGTGGGTGCTGGGCGCTGAGCCCAGGGAATACCAGCCCCCGGGCTTTGCTATGTCCCTGGGCTTTGCTATGTCCCTGCTCGCCGGGCCCTCCCATCCCGTCCAGCCCAGCCAGGTCAGAGCTCCCCCTCCCCCTCCCCAATGATCATCAGGTCGGCCCTGGTGCTCTGATACCACCCATCACCCATGTGGGAGGCCCCATCCCTGACCTCTCTGTCTCCGATTGGCCCACAATTTCTCCTTCCATCATCCTGTAGCCCGGAAGGCTGCCTCTAACTTGGGCCTCCTAGCGCCACCTATCGGCCACCTGGGTGAATGGCACCCCTGGGATCTCCCTTCGTCCTTGTCCTTCCCTTCACCGCACTCCCGTCCCACAGCATGAGTCCCCTCAGCTCTCTCTCTCCAAAGCCCACCCCAAATCCTTCCGATTCTCCAGACCCCTCCACTGGTCCAAACCTCGGTGGTCTCTTTCCAGAGACAGAGGTGGTCTCCCCAGCCCAGCCTGGGACTTCTCCAGAGGATGCCCGGCCCACAAAGAACAAACCCAGCCCTTCTGTCACCTGCTGGCCCCACACGCTCGTCTTCTCCCACCTCCCCTCGCCCACTCTGCCTGGCCACTTGGCCTTTACTGCGGTGTCTGACCATCCAGCCCCATTCCCAGGTCAGGAGCAAGCTCTTCTAACTCCACCCGAGACACTGCTCCCCAGGTCCTCCCAGGGCTGGCTCTGCCCCAGCGTCCCCTCCCCTGAGAAGCCCTCCTGGGTCCCTCCAGCTAGCGTTGACCCCCCACCCCCCACCTCAGTCATTTCCCATTGGCCACCTAGTTCTGTTTCCATCGCAACACTCATCACGGCCTGCAATGATCTGTGTATTTACTTAGAGGCTGTGTCCCCCACTAGAACGTCTCCTCTATGAGGACAGCACTGGCTCTGTCTGGTCCTCCGCTGTGCCTCCAGGCCTGGCCCAGTCCCACACGTGGTAATGTTGGATGAATGAATGAATGAGAGCTCCCTCAGGACTCCTCCTTCTCATTCCCACCATTGGAGCCCCTTTCTCAAACAGCTTCCTCTTCCTAAGTAGACATATAGACCCTAAGAGGCAGAATCACTAGATCCCACCATGCTCTAGAACTCACAGACCTAACACCGAAATTTTTAAAAATCAGCTTTTTCGTGAGGGTAATAGCAGACTGAGTGAAAAGTAGCTTTATATTCCAGAAGCAGGACTTTGGCGCCTGTTTGTTCTATGAACCTTACCAGAGACTCTAGCAGGCAGAACTGTTACCCGCACCCCCATCAGGCTGGACAACCCTAAGACCAAAGGCTCAGGGCAAGCGTGCCCCTCCCTTCTTGAGCAAATTCAGCATCTGAGCCTCCCCAGGGTCCTCTGGCCCTCCGTGTACAAGCAGGCTGCACAAAGCAACTTTTTCTCTCCTCTTCATACTTGTCTCTGAGACAGGACAACTTTCCATGCAGGAGGCTGAGGCTTTGACTCACGGCTGATACAGATCACGAGAGAAAAAGTGAGGAATTGCTAATTGGGGGAGCTTTCAGCTGGAGGGAAAGCGAGGAGGGTTGAAAAAAAAATTCTGCAAGAAAAGAGGTGATTACAGACGTGGGGTTTCACAAGCGCTCTCCAGGGTTTGCAGGATGAGAGGAAGGCTCCCGTGCCTCCATCACTATTCTTGCCAAACGGAATGTCGTTTTCCCTCTTGTCTTTAGTGGCAAAGATGAAGCAGCATAGCTGAAAAGCTGTGGCACTAAAAGCCATCTTCCTCCTCCAAGGGATTCTGGCAGGCTCTGCCTAAGGAGACGAGTTCCAATTTTAGGTGAAGTTAAAAACACTCTTAACGCTTTAAAGTCAGATCATGTTTTTTCAAACACAGGTGTACCCTAGTTTTCCAAAACTTGAGCTGAGAAACGATAGTTTGCCCCAGAGATAAATGCGTGGAGTGATGATTTGCGTTTGTGAAAGAATTTTTGTTAGGAAGGTGCCCCTCTCAGATGTGGAAACCTCCGTGGCTCCTGTGACACACTGCTTCACACCCACGCGGGGCTGTGTGTATATGTGTGCAGCCGCGTGTGTTCCCGCTGAACATGCCCATAACATGGATGGACACTCGGGCGTCAGAAGTGGATCTCCATTTGGGATTGACAGGCTTGGCTGGCTGATCTCCATTTGGAGTTGACAGGCTTGGCTGGCACCACTGCACCCATGGGTGACGGAGCTGGGGTGGCAGGGGAGTGAGGGTGAATCTTAAAAGCAAAGTATTGGAACTTCCCTGGCAATCCAGTGGTCAAGACCCTGCACTCTCAATGTGGGCAGCCCAGGTTCCATCCCTGGTCGGGGAACTAGATCCCCCATGCCGCAAATAAGACCTGGTGCAGTCCGAGTAAAAAGAAAAACCATAACATCCAAGTATTGTAGACTCGTACTACACTACTTTTCCCCAGATCAGCGTAATTCTGGAGAGCTCTATTGCTGTCATCTAGGGATGTCAAACTCAAGCGCCTACAGTGACCAGGAAGGAAACACACATAAGGGAAGTAAAGTGGGCGTCAGGAAGACAATAAGGAGGGGTGGGGACGACAGTGGATTGTAGCAGGCCTGCCCTGCCTACGGAGGGACAGGCGTTTCTCAGCTGGAATTTGAAGCGAAGGTTGCCAGATAATCTGATTTTCCCCAAAAAACATATATGAATTTTTAAATGTCTCCATTTTTCAAAATCTTCTCCAAGCCAGGCAAAATATTTGTAAACCAAATGCAGCCCATGAGCTATGACTGCATAAGCAATCTGATTCTAACGGCACAAACCCTTAGCTTTGAGGACGGGGAAGGAAGAAGTCTGTGTAAGCTGAGATTTTAACCTCAGTTTCCTGGACGTGCCCTCATCGGATTGGCCTCACCAACAGGAAATGTAGTTATTTGTTGAGCATTTCTTGGAGCGTTTATGTTGCTGAATACAGAGGTTCAGAAATGAGTAGAGCACGTTCTTCCCACAGAGAGCAAGCAGTCTACTGAAGGAACCAGGCTTGCACACAGATCCTTCTAAAACAGGTGGCAAGTGTGGTGACAATAAATGGGGGTGGGTGGGGATGACACTTGATTTAGCTGGAAGAGCCAAGGAGGGCTTCCTGGAGGAGTGAGCAAGCCTGTCCAATTCAGTCCTGGGTCCTCAAGATGACGTTTGCTACCACACGAGCAAAACATGTCGCTGTTGTGACAATTGTGCATTTTTTGGACATTGCCTCTGATTTATGGCAAGTGATATGTTTTCCACGCATGGAACGAATACAGGCGGTCCCTTTGAGTTTAATACTTGTAACAGCAGTAAACAGTGGGAGTTCCCTGGTTGCACAGTGGTTAGGATTCCACGCTTTCATTGCCATGGCCCGGGTTTGATCCCTGGTCAGGAAACTGAGATCCCAGAAGCCACATGGTGCAGCCAAAAAATAAAATAAAACAGAATAATAAAGTAATAAAAAAAATAGTAGACAGGAAGTATTGAGTACCTACCATGTCCCACATACTGTGTTCAGTGGTCTTGGGTACGTAATTCCTTGAATCTTCTCAGTAATCCTGTAAGGTAGATCGTATGGTTATACCCATTTTGCAGATGAGGACATTCAACAGCAAAATCTACGCTCATAACCACCACAGCAGAGCCCCTCCTCACACTATGGACATGGGGGGCAGGATAAATCTGTTGTGGGATCTGACCATAGGACTTTTAGCAGCATCCTTGCTCGATGCCAGTAGCATCCCCTAGTCATGACAATCAAAAATGCCTCCAGACATTGCCGTCTGTCCCCCGGTGACAAAATCAGGCCTGGTTGAGAACCTCTGGTCCACACTAAACTACTTTTCCAAGCTAAATAAATATCCCCCAAAGTTGGACAAACTTAAAATGTTAAGTAAATAACAGTACCGATGTAGGCTGTCAGCTCTGTGGGGCTGGGGGCCACAGCTGATTATATGCATGGCTGCAAACTCCCAGTGCTTGAAGCCACTCCTGGCTTACAGTAGTACTCAGTGCATTTTTATGGTGTAAAAAAGGTGGATATGGAGGAATGGTAAAGTTTAGGAGATGCTGAACAATAGAGTGGCTCTTCTGACTCTTGAGTATCTTCCCTCAAGCTGCTGTAACAGAGTATCTAGACCAGGAGGCTTAAATAACAGACGTTGGTTGCTCTCCATCTGGGGGGCTGGGAGTCTGAGATCAGGTCAGGTTCTGACGAGGGCTGTCTTCCTAACTTGCAGGTCGGCTGCCTTCTTACCAGGCCCTGACTTGGTGGAGAGAAAGGAGACCCTGCTGTCTCTTCCTCTCCTTATCAGGGCACTAATCTCACCCTGGGGGCTCCACCCTCCTGACCTCATCTACGCCTGATGACCTCCCAAAGACCTCACCTCTTAACACCATCCACTTGGAGGTTAGGGCTTCCCTCTGTGAATCTGGGGAAACACAATGCGGTCCATATCAGCAATTAGCTGCAGGATCCACATTGTCCCCAGAGACTCGGGAGTCACTGAGGCTCTTTCCTCCCTTCTCCCCCCCACCCCAGGCCAGAGAGGGATGTGAAAGCTCAAAATGACCCTCCTACCGGGAGACAATTCTGATTACGACTACAGCGCTCTGAGCTGCACGTCGGATGCCTCCTTCCATCCAGCCTTCTTCCCCCAAAGCCAATCACTCAAAGGCGTCTTCTACCGCCGGGCCCAGCGGCTGCGGCCACAGGACGAGCCCCGCCAAGGCGGCCAGCCCGAGGACCGCAGGCGGCAGATCATCATCAACGTGGGCGGCATCAAGTACTCGCTGCCCTGGACCACGCTGGAGGAGTTCCCGCTGACGCGGCTGGGCCAGCTCAAGGCCTGCACCAACTTCGACGACATCCTCAACGTGTGCGACGACTATGACGTCACCTGCAACGAGTTCTTCTTCGACCGCAACCCGGGCGCCTTCGGCACCATCCTGACCTTCCTGCGGGCGGGCAAGCTGCGGCTGCTGCGGGAGATGTGCGCCCTGTCCTTCCAGGAGGAGCTGCTCTACTGGGGCATCGCCGAGGACCACCTGGACGGCTGCTGCAAGCGCCGCTACCTGCAGAAGATCCAGGAGTTCGCCGAGACCGTGGAGCGGGAGGACGAGGAAGACGCGCTGGACAGCGAAGACCCCGACAGCGAGGGCCCCGCGGAGGAAGAGGGCCGCCTGGGCCGCTGTATGCGGCGGCTGCGCGACATGGTGGAAAGGCCGCACTCGGGGCTGCCCGGCAAGGTGTTCGCCTTCCTGTCGGTGCTCTTTGTCACGGTCACAGCTGTCAACCTCTCCATCAGCACGCTGCCCAGCCTGAGGGAGGAGGAGGAGCAGGTAAGGGCCCCGCCCCTGCCCCGGGGGAGGACGGGGCTGCTGCTGCAGGGACCACTCTCTGCCTGCCCTGTCGCCTCCTCCAGGAAGCCTTCCCTGACCGCACTGGCTCAGTAGCATCCCAGTCCGTCGTTGTGTTTACGTGTGTTTACAAATGTGTCTCCGTGTGTGTCGGCCTCCTCCACATGCAGACCTGAGCTCCACAGCCTGTTCAGGTCTGCGCTGTGCCCCCTGCCCACCGCAACAATGTCCAGCATGGGAGAGGCACTCAGCCACTCTGTTGAATGAACGGATGGATGGATGGAAGGATGATGCGATGTTTGATGTGCCTGGCCCCAAGCTGAGCACATGACGTGCACCACCAAAATTTATTTCACCAACTTGCGTCCTTTGTCAGCCTTCCCAATTCCCTTACATGAAAAGATCCCAGAAAGCTCTTTGGGGTCCTGAATATGATGTTCATTGACAGATGTGTGTGTGTGCAGGCAACCTCAATTAGCCAGCATTGCTTTCTGTTAAAGAAGGGAGTTCTCGTAAGTGTTTACTCCAGGGCATGATGGGGTGCATGCCCAGTTCTCAGGGATACCACTTACTTACCGGCAGTTAATGGGAGCCAGAGGCTGGGCTGCCACTCTGCCTGTATCTTATTTCCCCAGCGAATTTTCCAGCATCCGAGTATGGGAGGTGTTCCCACAACCACCTGACAGCTGAGAACACTAAGGAAAGGCAGCTTGCCCAAATCCAGGTCTAATTGAGTCTGAAGTCTGGGTTCCTAAGTATGGAAGTATGGGTCCCACGTGGCAGCCTGGGACCTCATGTAGCCCCTCAGCTCAGCCTCCGTCTGTATGAGACCCATCTCTGGGACCCTTTCCCCACACATAGGGGTTCCAGAAGCAAGGCTCAAGACAGACTGAAAAGTTCAGACAGGTGCAAATTGTGTAGGCACTGGAGAAATAGGTATGGCAGTATGAACTAAACATAAATATCATGCCAGTCAGCATTTATTGAGCACTGGCTGAGTACCACTCATGTGCTAAGGGTTTTATGTGAACCCTCTGATTTAACATTAAAACCACTCACCACGTGAGGGTTTTTCCATACATAAGTATTGTGGGGAAAGTAGCAATAGTGTTACATTTATAACTCTCAGGGAGTTTCTGACACTTCTTTTTGAATACATTGAATTTTAAAAGCCAGTGTTAAGAAAATACTCAACCAGTAAAATGAACACTCAATCAGTACAGTGAACCTTTGAGATCCATGAGGGGTAGATGAACCAGGCAGGGTTAGAGCCAGGTGGCCTGAATTTGAATCCCACCTCGTCCACTCTGGCTGTGCTTCTGTAGACAAGTCACTCAGCCTCTCTGTGCCTCTGTTTCCTGACATGTCGAAGAGGTTGTGAACAGGCCCACCTCATAGCGCTGGGGGGATTCAGTGAACGAGAAGCGATTAGAACAGCGCCTGGCATTGCACATTCAGGAATTACTCACCGTGAGGACTATACGCCCCTCCCAAAAAGGAGCAGCGCTTGTCACCCGAGACCCGTCTGGAAGCACCTGTGCTTAGCGCTGATTTCTTCTTGGCCCAACACACACAACGCTGATTTTACCAGGAAAATACTAATAAAGCCACAGTTTTATTCAACTTCTGATACCTGCTTAAAAAAAAAAAAAAAGATACCCAGCCTTTTTCATGACTCAGTAAAAATGTCGTTCTTCAGTTTCATTTGGGGGACCAGTGGGGTTCACTGTCTCACCCGAGCAGGTGTTTGAGTGCCTCCTGTATTCAGGCTCCAGGGGGCAGTCGGGGTGACCAGAGCTTCAGGGTGCTCCAAGCCTTGGTGACAGCCCCGTAACCATAAGTATGGGGCACAAGCCAAGAGGGCTCTTGTGAGAGGCCCATCAACTGTGCTGGGGATACTTGGAGGGACGTACTCCAGGAAGGCTTCCCAGAGGAGGGGGCTTCCTGTCCAGAAGTCTGAGACCTCAAAGCCTCACCAAGTATCAGCTCATCTCTCCAGCTTCTCACGTATTCCCAGAGACAGAGCTAGTACGGCAAGTCTGATAGACCCAGCTGTGCCCCAGAACCGACAAGATGCCCAGGTAGAACCACGTGTGCCCTCCTCTCTGCCAAGCCCCTTTGAGGCTGAGGTCTAAACTGGGCACGGTCCCCCATGCTGCAGATCAGAGCAGTAACCTGACAGCCTGCATGGCAAAGGCACAGATGTGCCTGAATGAAATGTGGAGTGCTTTCTTTGTATCAAATTGTCACAACATTTAAAACCCAGGAGATTTCATGTAAAACTCCAAATTTCCAGCTTCTCTTAAAAAAATGGATGAGGCAGCCTCAAGACTGAGTTCACCTGGGACAGCCCTCAGGGGGTGCCAGGCAGGATGGCCAGGCTCCCCAGAGCCTCCACCCAACCTGGGCCACCTCCCCTGGTTTCGCTTTGCCTGCCTGGCCTTCACTTGGCACGCTGTCTAAAGACAGGCCAGTGCTCTGCCATCCATCCTGGTAACAGATCATCCTGGTGTGCCAGGCCTTTCCAGGCACTGGGGCCTGAGAGTGAACAATACACAAAGCGTTCTGTCCTGTAGGGCTACAGTCTTCTGGGGCAGGGTGGACAGGTGAGCAGAGCTGAGACAGACAGTAAAAACGATAAATAAGTAACTTATAAAACATATTTTGGAGGCGGGCATGGCAACCCACTCCAGTATTCTTGCCTGGAGAATCCCACAGACAGGGGCGTCTGGCGGGCTACAGTCATTAGGGTTGCAAAGAGTCAGAGATGACAGAAGCAACTGAGCACGCGTGCCCCTTGGTGGTATTCGTATCGCAATACGTAAATGTGTCAGATCAACTCGCCCTATGCCTTGTGTTTGTTATATGTCAATTACATATCAATAAAAATAAATTTTAAGAAGAAAGAAGTCAGGAGCTCATTTGGGGACATGATAACTTTGAGACACCTGTCAGACCCCCCCTAGGAGGCAGCTCCTTTGGAGTCTGGAGTTCAAGGGTGAGGTCTGGGCTGCAGAGAGATTAGGGGTAGTCAGTGTTGAGAAGATGCTTCAAGCTCCAGGCTTGCACAGGATTGCCCAGGGAGTGGGTATAACTGGAGAGAGGGGACCCAGGGACAGGCATAGTGCCCAGACCACCCTGGCCCAGGTAGCACCCCCCCCAGGACGGAGCCCCGTGCTCCTCGCGGTGGAACCGCTGACCTCCCCCACTTCTCACTCTCCCAGGGCCGGTGCTCCCAGATGTGCCGCAACATCTTCATCGTGGAGTCGGTATGCGTGGGCTGGTTCTCCCTCGAGTTCCTCCTGCGGCTCATCCAGGCGCCCAACAAGTTCGTGTTCCTTCGGAGCCCGCTGACGCTGATCGACATGGTGGCCATCCTGCCCTACTACGTCACCCTGCTGGTGGACGGCGCCTCCGCGGGCCGCCGCAAGCCCGGCACGGGCAACAGCTATCTGGACAAGGTGGGGCTGGTACTGCGAGTCCTGCGGGCGCTGCGCATCCTGTACGTCATGCGCCTGGCCCGCCACTCGCTGGGGCTGCAGACGCTGGGGCTCACGGCCCGCCGCTGTACCCGTGAGTTCGGGCTCCTGCTGCTCTTCCTCTGCGTGGCCATCGCGCTCTTCGCCCCGCTCCTCTACGTCATCGAGAACGAGATGGCTGAGAGCCCTGAGTTCACCAGCATCCCTGCCTGCTACTGGTGGGCCGTCATCACCATGACGACCGTGGGCTATGGCGACATGGTGCCCCGGAGCACGCCCGGCCAGGTGGTGGCTCTCAGCAGCATCCTCAGCGGCATCCTCCTCATGGCCTTCCCCGTGACCTCCATCTTCCACACCTTCTCCCGCTCCTACCTGGAGCTCAAGCAGGAGCAGGAGAGGGTGATGTTCCGCAGGACCCAGTTTCTCATCAAGACCAAGTCGCAGCTGAGCAGCATGTCCCACGACAGTGACATCTTGTTTGGAAGTGCCTCCTCGGACACCAGAGACAATAACTGAATCCAGAGGTCGCACCTCGCCACCGCCACCGCCAGGATGCGCCCCCCGCTCCCCAGCCCTGCCCACCCTCTGAGGCTTGACGCTATCACCATCGCTGCAGAAGCCTCCAAAGGCACGTGCTGCTTCTGAGCGCAGCCCTGGCCTGGGATGGACCAAGCCACGCCCCAGGGAAGATGGCCCCACCCCGGCAGGGGGTCCCTGGTCCCCCAAGTCCAGATGTGAAGCCCAGCACACAGTCCTGACAGTACCCCCCCACCCCCCGCCCCAGCCCCCACGCCCTTCCCTAGTGAGGAGATGGCTTGTTCTTTCCACCATGTAAATAACATGCCCAGCAAAGACTCGCTTTGTGGGGCTGCCTAGGGAACAATACAAACAGCAGCTACAAGTCTGTCTTGAGTGTGGATCGCGTGCAATTAAAGAAAACCGGTGAAAAAGAGAAGAAAGCCTTCCCTGGGGCTCTGTTAAGAGAGGAAACGGCACTTTCCAGTAAGCCAGCCAGTGTGGTACCAGAAGTATTGGGTTAGCCTTTTTCCTTGGGTCCTTCCTACCCGGTGAGGCCCAGTGAGGTTGGGGGAAAGAGACAGGGTAGACACCTTTGGGAAGTTGCTGGTAAATACCACAGCCCCTCACTCTTCTATCTCTTCGATTCTTCCCCTCTCTGAGGCTTTCCTCCCCACCTTTTCCTTCTCTCCCATCTCCTCTTCTCCTCTTTTGCACCTTAAGGCCTGTTTCTCAAACTTTCCGCCTAAGGCACCCCCAACAGCGAAGTGGACACCAAGTCAGCCCTGCTGACTACAAAGGTGAAGTCACTTCATTTTATCTTCAAAAATTAGTGTGCATTTTTTATTCTATGCCACATTTATCTTAATTTTTGGGGGAGGGGGGTGGAAATGCTTCAAACCATTTACCTAAATCTAAATGTAAACCTAGATTGCATTGGATTGATGCTTTGGGAAAATGGACCTCAGTTTTCTGGGCCACCTGAGAACACAGTCTGAAGCCCCCAAGGGTCTCTCTGGGCCCCTCAGAGACCCGCAGAGCACCCACCCGGCCGGAACATCTCACGACCTCATGTAGTGTGGAAGATTCGGGGTAGGGCCTGAGCCCCAGGCCAGCCCACCAGGTCTGCTCTGCTCTCAGGGTTCAGAGGCCTCTGGTGCCCATCTGGGGAGGGGCTTCCCGTCCAGGCGGGGGTCACATGCCTGCCTCCACTCTCAGATGCTGCAGCAGTGTGGCTGTCTTCTTCACCCCTCCCCTGGGCCAGCTACAGAAAGCAAGCTCTAAAATAAACCCGAGACTTCCCTGACGGTCCAGTGGTTAAGACTCTGCGCTTCCAGCGCAAGGGACAGCATGTTCAATCCCTGGTCAAGGAACTAAGATCCCACGTGCCGCACAACACAGCCAAAACAATAAAGTAAACAAAGCAAATCTGGCCCCATCACTGTCCCGCCTAAACCCACAGAGGTGTATCCATCGTGCTGAGAACGACGCCCAAATGCCTGGCATTGCCTGCGCCCGCCGCGCCTCTCACTCACTCCACTCAGTCACAGCGGCCTCCACGCCGCGGTGTAGAAGCACCCAGCCCTGCCCACCGCGGGCCTTCACACATCACGTCCGTCTGCGGGGAGCAGGCTTCGTGAAGCGCACTGCGCTGGCTCCTCCCACCGCCGCCCTGACGCTCGCTGTACAGGGTCCGCCCCAGCGGCCCGGCCTCCGCTGTCTCCCTCACCCAGTGCGTCCTCACACCCGCTGATGGGCCCTGGAGCCGCTCCTTCACTTCTCTGCTCCTCCCTTGCGGTCTGTCTCCGCCCGGGGAGCCCCGTGCGCACTTGGCAGGGACTCAGCCACAGAGCTCACAGCGACTCCCGGCACCCACCGCAGGGCCCGGCACCCAGCCGGCGCTCAGCAAACACTCGTGCAGTGAGTGAAAGAGGAAGGGGAAACAGGAAGCCCGCCCGAAAGCGGAAAGGCGTTCGCTGTTAACGCTGGATACTGGGGCTTCTGGGCGCCTCTCGCGCTCCCCATCCCCATGTCTCTCTCTCGCTCTCTCTGTCTCTCTCTCATTCCCCGGCGGGGAGGTTGGACGAGGGCTTCCTCTGCACAGTAGACAAGGAGGCTGGAAATATCACACAAGTCACGAGAGCCTCGTTAAAGTCTCCCCTGACACCTGCTTCCAGTGGCGCACGCCTGAAAAGTAAGTTTTCCGACTAATTGGCTCTACCGTCCCCAGCCCGGCGGGTGTCACAGCGATCGGGCACTGCCGTCACAGTAATAATACCTTAGATTTATGGAATGACCTTTCTCCCCACTCCAAAGTGGCTAAGAGACATGGGAGACAGCTGAAAATGCTAAACAGACAGAAATGGGACACGAAGAGATTTAAGACAGAGCCTTTAAAAACTCCAGGGAGAAGCTGATAAATGGCAGAAACCGTCACAATATTGTAAAGCCGTTATCCTCCAATTAAAAATAAATAAATTTTAAAGAAAGATTCCAGGGAGGGGAAATGGTGGGGTTTGGGGGAGCCTTGAACGGGCCTCACTGGGAGGAGAGCTGTGCCTCCACCACATCAAGGACAGAAGAGGAGCCGGGGTCGCTGAGGGTCCAGGCTTCTGGCATCTTCTTGCCCAGATTCTGGTCTGTGCCAGTGGCCAAGGTGGAGACCCAAACACGGGCACCTCTCAAGGCCTCCCTTGAGGGACAAATACTCGAGATACTGAACTTCATGCCCAGAGTGGGGCTTAAGGATCCTTGGTTCAAATTAAGAATCCCAAGGCCTCAGGACAGCTAACTAGCCACTTCTAACACCATCATCAACTTGACCATCGTGGCTTTTCCACTCTTTTTTTTAGAAATATGAAATCTGATGCAGAAAGCCAGCTATAAATCAGATTAAATGAAAGCCATTCTGATTGAAGTAGGGGCCCAATTCTTCCCCTGGCCCCAATGGGGCCTTCCTTTTGACCCCCATACAGGCAACTAGCTCCATACAGCTGGGGACAGCGAGTAGAGACAGTCACTGCTCTGGAGGAAATGGCAAATCAGAACTTCCCCAATGTATCTTAGTTTTTTAGGACACGTGGACATTCCCCCCTCTCCAGCTAAGCCCAGCGCTGCCCTAAGACTCACAGTGGGAGTTGAGGAAGGTTGATTTCACAACACAGATTCTCAGGCCCACGTTTTAAGCAGGGCTGGGATCTCTCACCTTGGGCACAGAATTCAGGGGAAGCAAAAAAAAAAAGGAAAAAAAAAACTTGGTCATCAAGATAAATCATATTTTAATGCAGTAATTTTTAAATCAAGATTCTGTTCAGTTCAGTCGCTCAGTTGTGTCTGACTCTTGCGACCCGATGAACCACAGCACACCAGGCCTCCCTGTCCATCACCAACTCCCAGAGTCCGCCCAAACCCACGTCCATTGAGTTAGTGATGTCATCCAACCATCTCATCCTCTGTTGTCCCCTTCTCCTGCCCTCAATTTTTCCCAGCATCAGAGTCTTTTCAAATGAGTCAGCTCTTCACATCAGTTGGCCAAAGTGCTCAATGTTCTACAAACTCACAGTGACCACCACGAAGATAGGATCTGCCTTTGCACTTGTTGAACTCAGACCCACACGCCTCGCTTCCTGCCTGGACCCCCAGGGTTTCCTGCGGCCCTGCTCCGGCCACCCAAGCCCGTGTCCCAAGAAGTGCAGGCAGAAGCCCATAGGCCCTGGCACCGCACTGCTGGGCACGGGCCCCTTCGCCTTGGAGGGGATCAGAACGGCCCCCAACCCCTCTCCCTACCAGAGTGAACCTTCCAGAACCAGGCCCCTGTCCTCACGGGGCCCGCACAGCGATGGGGAGAGCGAGAGAAACAGTGAAATGAGAATTGAAAAAAACACTTGCTGATGGTGAGCACAGGATGAGCCGGCAGACAGTGACTGGGGCCAGGGACAGGCGGAGAGTGGGCCCCGAAGACAGTCGGGAGGGACTCTCAGGGGAGGTGACCTCGCACTGAGGACCTGGAGGGGTGGGCGGGGCAGCCTTCCCAGCAGGCAAAGCCCGGAGGTGGGAGGCCCCGGGCATGTCACCAGCCGTCGAGGGAGCCTGTGAGCCCAGAAACACGGCCCCCCGGGAGCAGCCTTCCTCCCGGGGAGGAGACTCAGGTCTGCACAGCAGACACTCTGAACAAACATTTCCAGAGACCTCACTCCGAGCCCGGCCCTCTCAGAGCAGCTGGGGACAAAACAAGCAAGCAAACGGCAGAGCTGGACTCGGCGCCCAGCACAGAGGGGCTGGCAAGTCACTGGGGAAAGGGCACGTGAAAAAGACTTCTGCACATCTGGGATGATCGGGTGCAGGTGCCCAGGGCGGTACGAGCACGGGGAAAGACGAGAGCTGGGAATTCCCTGGCATTCCAGTGCTTAAGGCTCAGATTTCACTGCTGGGGCCCGGAATCAAGCTCTAGTCGGGGAACTAAGATCCTGTAAGCTGCTTGATGTGGCAAAAAAAAAAAAAAAGACATCAACTAAAGGAAGCATGGTTTACATTCAGATTTGCATTTGCTATTAATAAAATGGCCTTACTTATATTTTCTTTCAGAAAAAAAAAAAAAAAGACAGTGTTCTCCCGTCTTCCCATCCAGTCCTGTTAATGTATATGAGGAGTTCGGCCACTTAACCGCTCCAGTGGGCCGGTCCCCAGCCCCTCTCACATGGACTGCTGCCTGAGCCCCCTCCTCGGTTTATCCGCTCGCCTGCCTCCCCTCCCAACTGTTTTCAGCACAGCAGCAGAGGGGCCCTGTTGGAATGCAAGTCAGATCACACTCACCCACTGTTCAGAGTGTCCCCCCAACCAGCTGATGTCCCATCCCACTCAATCAAAGCCGGAGTCTCTCTCAGCCTCATCTCCGTGACCTGGTCTCCTGGTCTCCTTATCTCTCCTTTTACAGCAACCTCTTTACTCAGTGAACAGGCCAAACATGGTCCAACCTCAGGGCCTTTGCACTTGCTGTTTCCTCTGCCTGTTCAGCTCTCCCCTAAGGTACATCCACGTGCCTCCTCTCTCCTCATTAGGGTCTCTGCTCAGACGTCACTTAAACAGAGAGCCCGTATCTGACCTCCTGCCAGCAGCCTGCTCAAAAGACCATGCTGCCAGCATGCCCCAGGGTACTGACCACGGCTCTGCTGTATTCTGATGCTTGGACATCCAGGGCCTGGCAGACCCAGGGATGCTCCTCCCAGAGATGGCCAGTTCCTAGAGATGGTGAACCACACACCCACAAGTGTGCTTTTCAAATACAAAGCAGGCAACCTGGATGCCATACCCTCAACCACCTCTTTCCACCTCCCTTCTCGGGGTCTCACACACCAGGCCACTCTCCACCTGTCCTAATCACCCCAGCGCCAGATCAGACCACCAAGCACAGCCCTATGACCAGAGCTCACTGCAACTGTTCAGACTGGCCCGTCCTGAGCCTGCTCACCCTGCCTTGCCCACTCCTTCTCTCGAAACCACAGCAAAGCTCTGGCCCACAGTTTCCCCTCCCTCTGCCTCTGACCAGAAACTGGTTCTTCCCCACATGGCCCCCCACAATGTGGGACATACCCTTCTTTGGGGAACTATGAGTATAATAAACTCTCTTTTCAGTGGCAATTGTCTCCTGACCTGTTGGCCTCGCCATACCTGAATAATAATAAAATCTATACTTTAAAACACCCAGCCTCTAAACTGGCTTCATCCTCCTCGATGAGCCTAGTTATCATCCAATACCTTATGTATTTATTGCTCTTGGGCTTTGTCTCTCCACTAGATGACCAGCTCCAGGAGGGCTAGGACCTCACAACAGTATCAACCATCTGTCATAGCTCCGGGCACATAGTAGGTACTCAATAAATATTTGCTGACTAAACGAATCTGTGAATCCCTTACTCTATACAGAGGCCTACAAAATACATACACACATCAACCACATTTGTCCATACCTACGGTGGCATGAGTCTCATTATAATCTATTCCTGTTTACCGGCACCACAACTAAGCAAATAACCCACCCCCACCCAAGGTCACCTGATGATTTCCGCCTGGAAATCACCTCCACCTGTGAATGTGGTCCTCCACCAACATCCATGTATTATAACAAGATACTGTGGGAGTTAGTCTGAAAACATAAAACAGAACCCACAAAATTTATTCATTTTCTTTTCTGAAAAGAACATGCCACTTACCCAAAGAACCAGTAAATGTGCAAATAAATAAATTTGTTGGAATAAATTTAAAGCCACCAACTAGCCTTGCCTTTAAAAATGCAGGGGAACGCCTAATAGGATTACATCCCAGGTCTGAATTATTGGGTAGCTATTGGCACTCCCCATGTTATTACTCTATATACATGAGACCCCATAAAGAAGTCCTTAGACTCATTCTCTAAATGATACAGCTATGTAATAAGGACAAGCCCAAGGAGGTGGTGTGTGACCCCATTTAACAGAACCACTGCTAAATAGATAGAAGCTGTTTTTCCATAAGGATGATTAAATGGGAAATGTCTCATTTTAGAAGCTCAGGGGTTTTTGAAATAGGCATAAAATTTACTCAGCAGTGAGAGTTAACCAAGGTTTCTGGGGACAGTTGTGGGGAAAGGAGAGGCACTGGCAGAAGAGACGCGACAGCTTTATTCTTTGCCCTCAGTTACTCAGTCTTACGCATCCAAGGCTGCTCGGCTGGGCTTTGCTCTCTGCTGCTAAATCGCTTCAGTCGTGTCCGACCCTGTGTGACCCCATAGACGGCAGCCCACCAGGCTCCCCCGTCCCTGGGATTCTCCAGGCAAGAACACTGGAGTGGGTTGCCATTTCCTTCTCCAATGCAGGAAAGTGAAAAGTGAAAGTGAAGTCACTCAGTCGTGTCCGACTCCTAGCGACCCCATGGACTGCAGCCTACCAGGCTCCTCCGTCCATGGGGTTTTCCAGGCAAGAGTACTGGAGTGGGTTGCCATTGCCTTCTCCCGGGCTTTGCTTTCAGAGGAGAATAAACTGGAAGGCCCAGCTGAAAGTACATCCCCAAACACCAAGATTTACGGTATCTAGCAAGGTCTTGGGGTGGAGTCTTAACCACTGACCCGCCAGGGAAGTCCCCAAAATGCCCTTCTGATCTAAGTTACTGCTACTTAGGTGAACTAACCATCCCAGTTTGCTTAGAACTCAGGATTTCCCAGGACGCTGCATTGGCTTTCAGTGCTAAAGGCTTCCCAGGTGGCGCTAGTGGTAAAGAACCTGCCCGCCAATGCAGGAGACATGAGAGATGCAGCTCTGATCCCTGGGTGGGAAGATCCCCTGGAGGAGGGCATGGCAACTCACTCCAGTATTCTTGCCTGGGAAATTCCATGGACAGAGGAGCCTGGCAGGGGAGCCTCACAGTCCATGGGGACATAAAGAGTTGGACACAACTGAGCGCGCGCGCACACACACACACACACACACACTCAGTGCTAAACTCAGAAAAGTCCCAGGAAAACCAGGATGAGCTGGTCACCTTACTGCTCGTCAGGCATTCTCTGCTTGCAATCAGAGGCAGATCCAGCTGATGTGCCTACTGTTCCCATTTTACAGGTGGAGAAACCAAGATACAAGAGGCAAGATGAGGTGTATGTGACCACATGGCCAGTTAGTGGCAGAGCTGAAATCAGCGATCAGAACTTTTGACCTCTAATCCAGAACTATTTCAAAAACATCGTTTTTGAGGAGGAGTTGTTAGACCCAGGACAACACTAACTGCCCAGTTGGGCGGGCGCCTGTGGTCTGCCTCCCCAGCATCCACCCCCAGCCTCTGGCAATGGCCACTGGGACAGAAACTCTAGGGGCTCATGTACCGCCCATTCTCCCTTTCCTCCTTACTAACAAGCCCCAGTTCTATCCAAGTGCACTGCCTCTGAGAGAAATGCTGCACTTTCCAGCCTCCTTTGCAGCTAGATATGGCCAAATGAAAACAGTTCTGGCCAGTAAGATAAAAGCAAAGACTTGTAGGGGCTTTGAAAAGGCTCTTAACGAGGGAGAAAATGATCCTTCTTCTGTTCTCTCTGTTCCTGGAATGCAGATGTGATTGTCAGGTCTCTTGCAGCCCTATTGGACAGTGAGGTGACTCTAAAGGTATAAGCCACATACCAAGGATGGCAGAACAGGAACTTGGTACCTGGGTCCTTGGGGGCATCTTAGGGCTGCCACATCCTGGACTCCATTCTCCAAATCAGTGTTGGGATTTATATAAGCCCTATCATCAAAGACCCTCTCTCTTCCTCGCTGGACACAAACCTGAATGGTTTATATACAGGAGCCTAGAAATGGAGCCAATACAGAAGAAACAGAACCAAGACATGGAAAGAGGGAAACTAGGTTCTAATGTCCACTAGGAACCCCTGGATCCAGCGGTGCCTGAAGCCATCCCTTCCCCTGGGTTTTTCATTATGTGATCCAATAAATTAGGTTGCGGTCATCTTTAACTGACTGATACATACTGGAATTGACTTAGAAGTCCAGGAACGATCCTGTGACATTTAGCATCGATCAAGACACCTTTATCAACAAAAGCATCTTCAAGCTGAGGTTAGCACACTGGTCTTCAGAGGAGTCAGTCCACATAAGTTTCTTAATTTGAATCACACCGAACAGACACATACTATTATGTGAGCGGGACACCCTGAAGGAGCAGGAAGGATTGCAAGTCCCGGGACAAACAGGAGGAACTTGGGCTCTGAAGCCAGAGAATCTCAAGTTCAACTCTGTGACAAGTCACTACCTTGCTGTGTGTCCCTGGGCAAGTTATTGAACATCTAGTTCGTCCTCTGTTTAAAAAAAAAAAAGGAAGGAACAGTCACCCCCACCACACTGGGATGACATGAGGATTAAATGAAGCAAAGAAGACAAAGCATCAGGAACAGAAGCTGGCCACCCCCAGCGCTCGCAAATAGGAGCTACTGCTAAGACGGTTTACTAGTCTCTCCAAACTCAGCCAGAAACAATGACCTAGGTCTGATAAAGTAATAGCATACACAAGGTAACGGAAGCAGGCTTTGGCCTGACTTTCTATAACATTTCAAGGGACTTTGGCATATTTCCCATTTGTCTGCACACTGGCTGCTAATTACAAATGCGTGCTCGCACTTCGTTCCAAAAGACTTGGCAGAGCCATAATCTGGGGCTCTTTTCATTAGCAGAGAGTGAATGTGGGGGGCTGCATTCCTCTACAGTTACTCGGGGAGCTGGACTTCAGCCCTGCCTCCTCCGCAGCCAGGGTGGACCCCCTCTGCTGTGGCGCACGGCTCTGGCCACGTAAGGAGGACTACTGCCTGCCGCCCTGCTGGGTCCACCACCCGCGTCCATCACTGGCCGGCCGGGTGGCCCTGAGCTAGTTACCTGTCTTCTCTGAGCACTGTTTCCCTCCACTACAGAATGAGGGTAAGGACTGCACACCTTCCTTCCTCCCTGCAAGGGCTGCAAGGGGATGGGGAGAGGATTAAATGAGATAATGCAGTGAAGTGCTTGGCAAAGAGTAGATACTTAGTGATAGTATTTTTTTTTCCCTAAAGCCATTTTGTAAAAAAAAAAAAAAATGAAAGGGATATTCTGTCAGGCAGGATTGCTGTGTTTCTAAATAGCAGAAAATCCAACTCAAACTGGCTTAAGCAGCAGTGATGGGTGAGTGGGAAGGAATGTGGTGGTGGAGAAAGGAATGTATAGAGAGGACACTTATACACTCACATCACTGAAAAGTCCCAAGGACATAACGCAGTGTCATGAGGCATGCTTCTCCCGTCTGCTGGTCCCCACCCTGTCATGTTCCCATGGTGAACACTCCTGCTCCACCAGGCAGCTCAAGACTCTCCCTTCCTGGTGACAACACGGCTGCAGCAGCCCAGCCCCGCATCTTCTCAAGTGTCGAACAGGAAAAAGCAAGCTATCTTTGGGGTAGCTCCTCCTGCCTTAAGCCCAGAGATTCACTCTGATTGGTACCCAGACCACCTGCACATCTCTGAGTCAATCAGTGAGGCCCTGAGGAGGCAGTGTTCCGGTGGGCAGGGTCCTGGAAACATGCTTCAACTCCTGGACAGCAAGTTGTCGTTGTTCAGTCGCTCAGTCGTGTCTGACTCTTTGTGACCCCACGGACTGCAGCACGCCAGGCCTCCCTGTCCATCACCAACTCCTGGAGCTTACTCAAACTCATGTCCATCAAGTCGGCGATGCCATCCAACCATCTCGTCCTCTGTTGTCCCCTTCTCCTCCTGCCTTCAATCTTTCCCAGCATCAGGGTTTTTTCTAATGAATCAGCTCTTCGCATCAGGTGGCCAAAGTATTGGAGCTTCAGCTTCAACATCAGTCCTTCCAATAAATATTCAGGACTGATTTCCTTTAGGATGGACTGGTTGGATCTCCTTGCAGCCCAAAGGACTCTCAAGAATCTTCTCCAACACCACAGGTCAAAAGCATCAATTCTTTGGTGCTCAGCTTTCTTTTTGGTACAACTCTCACATCCATACATGACTACTGGATAAACCATAGCTTTGACTAGACGGACTTTTGTCAGCAAAGTAATGTCTCTGCTTTTTAATATGCTGTCTAGGTTGGTCATAACTATTTTTCCAAGGAGCAAGCGTCTTTTAATTTCATGGCTGCAGTCACCATCTGCAGTGATTTTGGAGCCCACAAAAATAAAGTCTGACACTGTTTCCATTGTTTCCCCATCTATTTACCATGAAGTAACGGGACCGGACGCCATGATCTTCAGTTTTTAAATATTGAATTTTAAGCCACCTTTTTCACTCTCCTCTCTCACTTTCATCAAGAGGCTCTTTAGTTCCTCTTGCTTTCTGCCATAAGGGTGGTGTCATCTGCATATCTGAGGTTATTGATATTTCTCCCAGCAATCTTGATTCCAGCTTGTGCTTCAGACAGCACAGCATTTCTCACGATGTACTCTGCATACAAGTTAAATAAGCAGGGTGACAATACACAGCTTCGATGTACTCCTTTCCCAGTTTGGAACCAGTCCGTTCTTCCATGTCTGGATCCAACTGTTGCTGCCTGACCTGCATACGGGTTTTTCAGCAGGTAGGTCAGGTGGTCTGTTACTCCCATTTCTTCAAGAAAGTTAAGGAGGCTAAAAACAGAAGCCGCCAAGCAGCGTTCCTCTAGCGCCCTCTACTGAGAAACCTTTGCACTCGATGCAAAGGAAAGATGCTGAAAAGGAACTGGGCATCATGGCAGAGCTGGCATTGAAGGGTTGAATCTGGAGCTGAAAAGCAATAATTAGTAATTAGCAAACATTTCAGGGCTGGAGCTGTAGAAGCATCTTCCTGGCAGGAGCGGTGGGCAGAGAGAAATGCACAATTGCCACCTATAGTAAGGATGGAACAGGTAATAAATAACAGCACGTGTCTTCTGCAGGTACCTCCCATTGCAAACCCAACCCAAAGCCAGAAGACAGTTAAGGGTGCAGGCCCTAGTGATCAGCCTCTCAGGGCAGAGAATGGGTCTGGGGGGATAACAGGGTATGTCCAGCTCAGCAAGCAGTCAGTACCCCCATTTTACACCTAGGAAAAGAAACTTGCCGAAATCACATACCACCCTGCTCCACCGTGCTGAACTGCCCAGCCCTGGAGCCATTCTACGTAAGCAGCAGTAGAAGGCGACAGAGGCCGTTGGCTGCTACTGCAGCAATTTGAGATACTCTTCAAAAACAGCATTCCTAGAAGCTCAAAGTTCAGTGTCATCCCTTCCAGCAATTTCAACAAATCTGTCTCTACTTGCCGCAGGAGGAGAGAGAGAAAATAACTTTTATTTCAATCTCTTTCCAATAAGGCTGCCCAACAAGAGTTGTCATTTACCAGAAGACGGTCTTTCATTTGCACACTGACCCAGGCTTCTGTGGAGTGAAAAGAGAATGAAGAGAGAAGGGAAGAGAAAGATGCGAAATGTAGCCCCACTGCACCCAAGCAGGAGAGATCCAATAATCGGAAAGCAAACCAGATAAGACAGCGCCTGTGATGGGTGCGACCTGCAAGAGGTGTGCGTCGGCTTTTGAGCAGAAATATATTCAGCAGCTACTTTTTGCTGCAAACCTGGGGCCTGGGCGACCCGGTAGAGAGGGGGCTGGATTGCATTTGCCTCAGCAGACGCAGGTGTGCTTTTGGGGTGATCACAGCCTCTCTCGGCTCATAGTTTTGGGGTGACCATAGAGGCTGTTTCCAGTGAGCCTGAGTGTGCTTTGAACCCTTGCCACCCAAACATGGACCTGTGTCCCCTGGACACCTGTTGGAAATGCAGTTTCTACAAACTTTCGGCTGCCGGGAGGAAGGGTGGGGGGCAGGGACAGTTAGGGAGTCTGGGATGGACGACAGAGGGTAAGGTGGCTGGATGGCAGCACCGACTCGATGGACACGAGTCTGAGCAAGCTCTGGGAGTTGGTGATGGACAGGGAGGCCTGGCGTGCTGCAGTCCATGGGGTCGCAAAGGGACACGACTGAGCGACTGAACTGAACTTGGGGTGAACACGTAGACACTGCTGTTTTTAAATAGTTAACCATTAAGGACCTGCTGAATAGCACATGGGACTCTGCTCAGTGTTATGCGGCAGCCTGGAGGGGACGGGGGTTTGGAGGAGAGTGGATTCATGTATACGCATGGCTGAGTCTCTTCGCTGTCCACCTGAAACTGTCACAACATTGTTTGTTAATCGGCCATACCCCAATACAAAGAGTTTTTTTTTTAAAAAAAGAAAGAAATGCAGGTTCTTAAAAAGTGCAGGTGGTCAGGCCCCAACCCAGACTTGTGGAATCAGAGTCTGCATTTCAACAAGAATCTAGGTGATTTGAGTACACGGTGAAGTTTGAGAAACGCTGGTCTACACCTACACAGGTGGGACCAGTGTCCTGTGGAGACAAAGGTGAGGGGACGCCCAGCTTCGTTCACGTTTGCAAAGAGGCACAGCCAATCCAGACCCTGAGCAGCATGGAGTCAGAACCCATCACACATGGCCAACCTAAGATTCTTTCTTAAGCTATCCAGAGGTTCTCAGCCCTGCTCACACTAGAATCTCCTGGGGCTTTGAAACGTAAAAAATATTTCAAGATATCTACAGCAAGTGTAATGGAATATGAAATATTTGGGATTTTCTCTGTGGTAGATGTAAGGGAGGGGAAATAAAAAGCTTTTTCCTTCTACCCTCTAGGTTCTCAATTGGGCTTGGTTACAAAAGATAAACAGGAGAAAAGTATAAAAATTGATATAATAAAACTTTTCTGTGATATTTCCTCATAAGGACAAAGACCCAAGAAACAATGAGGCCTTAGGGCTTATATCCTAGGCTGAAGAAAGAGTAGGGGCTTTCCCTGGTGGCTCAGTGTAGGGAATCCGCCTGCCAATTCAGAACACACAGGTTTGATCACAGGGTCAGGAAGATCCCCTGGAGGAGGAAATGGCAACCCACTCCAGTATTCTTGCCTGGGAAATCCCATGGACCGAGGAGCCTGGCGGGCTACAGGCCATGGGGTCCCAAAACAGTCAGACATGACTTAGCGGCTACAGAACAATAAGGAACCCTCAGCATTCAAAATGAGGGCCAAGGACCTGAGTACAGCATCAGCCTCACCCGAGGGCCTGTAGAAGTGCAGACACTCAGGCTCCAACCAGACCGACGGCACCAGGAGCTGCACGTTAATGAGCTTTCCAGGCGACCGGTGTGCGTGGGAAATGCTGAAACGCCCTGTCTACACCTCGTGGCTGTGGAATCAGGATGAAAAGAGAGAACTTAGAACTGAGCCTGACTTACACAGTAGCAGGAAGGAAGACAGGGGAAAAGATTTACCAGCAAATAAGCCTGAGGTCCTGGGCACAGATGCGACATAAATGCTCACGGACGCCGCTCTTTTGGAGCTCGCGTGTATTCAGACATTAATGCGCCAGAAGCTGGCGTTCTGTATTCCTGGACTTCAACCTGGACGGCAACCAACTAGAGGCTACAGTTTGGTCTGTTTCTTGTCCTTCACCCCCACCTACTGGTTCATCTAAGAACTACAACCTGGAGTCCAGACAGCTCTTCCCAATGACCCTGCTTGTAAAGGTCTAAGCCTGTAAATTTCCATAAAAGAGGTGGTTGTTGTTCAGTCACTCAGTCATGTCCAACTCTTTGTGACCCCATGGACTGCAGCACGCCAGGCTTCCCTGTCCTTCACCAACTCCTGGAGCTTGCTCAAACTCACATCCACTGAGTCAGTGATGCTATCCAGCCATCTTATCCTCTGTCATCCCTTTCTCCTTCTAAAAGGAGGTAAAAACCCTAAAATGTCTATGCATCTGGAAGACATTCTCTCCAAGGCTTCCTTTTCTTCTCCATGTTCTTCTAGACCCCTTCTTATTGGCACGGGAAAATCATTCAAGCCAAGATCATGATATCCTGTCCCATCATTTCATGGAAAATAGATGGGGAAATGATTAAAACAGTGACTGACTTTATTTTCTTGGGCTCCAGAATCACTGCAGATGGTGACTGCAGCCATGAAATCAAGATGCTTGCTCCTTGGAAGAAAAGCTATGACCAACCTGCTGCTGCTGCTAAGTCACTTCAGTCGTGTCGGACTCTGTGCGACCCCATAGAGGGCAGCCCACCAGGCTCCCCCGTCCCTGGGATTCTCCAGGCAAGAACACTGGGGTGGGTTGCCATTTCCTTCTCCAATACATGAAAGTGAAAAGTGAAAGTGAAGTCGCTCAGTCATGTCCGACTCATCGAAACCCCATGGACTGCAGCCCACCAGGCTCCTCCATCCATGGGATTTTCCAGGCAAGAGTGCTGGAGTGGGGTGCCATTACCTTTTCCAACCTAGACAGCATATTAAAAAGCAGAGACATTACTTTGGCGACAAACGTCCGTACAGTCAAAGCTATGGTTTTTCCAGTAGTCATGTATGGATGTGAGAATTGGACCAAAAAGAAAGACGAGCACCAAAGAACTGATGATTTTGAACTGTGGTATTTGAGAAGACTTTTGAGAGTGCTTTGGGCTGCAAGGAGATCCAACCAGTCAATCCTACAGGAAATCAATTGTGAACACTCCTTCGAAGGTCTGATGTTGAAGCAGAAGCTCCAATACTTTGGCCCCCTGATACGAAGAACTGACTCCTTGGAAAAGACCCTGATTCTGCAAAGAACTGAAGGTGGGAGGTGAAGAGGAAGTGAAGATGGTTGGATGGCATCACTGACTCGATGGACGTGAGTTTGAGGAAGCTCGAGAGATGGTGAAGGACAGGGAGGCCTGGCGTGCTGCAGTCCATGGGGTCGCAGAGTCAGACACAACAGAGCAGCAACATCTCTTCCATGTCATGCAGGCATTTGACAGGTCGTTTTTCATGGAAAGTTGAGATCTTTGCCCTGATGCCAAGCAGGACCCCATGGGGCTGGGCACGGAGGCCTTTTGATCCCCCATTCCTTGTAGGCAATACTTCGGCCTCCATGACCCTCTCTGAGTTCCAAAGGGCAGAAGGCTGCTAATCAAACAGAGAAGCAACAATGTGCCGGGGTCCAGCCCCGACTGATCCAGGGTATTCGAAGGAGAGACGGCGTAGGCGAAGATCAGGAAACAATTGCTTAATTAAACGTTAATTAAGGATATAAAGAGTAATAGAATGAGGATAGCTCAGTGAGGAAATTTAGTGGAGAAAAGCAGCTGAAATAAGGATAGCTCAGTAGGAAAATTCAGTGAAGAAAAGAGGCTGAATAAAATTCCAAAGCAGGGAATTAACGTCACCTACGAAGGCCGCAGGCGTCCTCCCGGAGACACTAAGGCCTCCCAGGTCGGATCTTAGAAGCCCAGGCAAAATTAGTAGGCTTGACGAGCTTCCCCGCCTCAGAGGAAAAATTCAGCCAGAAGATGAAAGAAAGAACGACATGGGGAGACCAAATTTCGGTGAACAAAAAGGGGTGTACTTTATTTTTCAAAGTAGTTTATACCTTAAGTTGTGCATAGAGGATAATGGGGGAAGGAGTGGAGTCATGCCAGGACAGCAGTTCCTGGTTCTAATCGAAGCCAGGCTTTCAAACTTATCATATGCAAAAGTTCAGGTGATTTACATCATCTTCTGGCCAGGAGGCCTGTTAACATTTTAAGAAACTTATTTTTCTCTAAAGGTGATTATTCCAAAGTCAGGCGATTGTTCTAAAGTCAGGCGCCAGCCTCCAAAAAGCATTGGATAGAGTTGCATTCCTATAGGGCAAAGGTGAGGTGGGCTCAATCAAGAAAAGAATTAACTCAAGCGTCCAAGGTTACAAACATTGAGGCTACTACTTACATTTCTATACACCCATTATATCAATCAATACACTGCCAAGGACACAGTAGGTAAGGGGTATGGAGACTTAGCAGCAAACATTGGCCCAATAAGTGAAAAACCCTTCACCAATACAATTTCTAATCAATCTTTTAACTGCTCAAAAGAATCTGTGTTTAGACAGTTTAGAACATCTCCTGCCTCACAGTTGGGAGGCTCTGAACAATCACATGTGGCCGGAAAAAACCTATTCAGGCAGGCTAGAGGACTTCCAAAGGAGTTTGTAGGTTGAAACACTGTCACACCCAGGAATTATTAACTGGAGCTGTAAGCTAACTCTTTTTTCAGAGAGAGGTAGTGGGGGACAGCCCCCCGTAAAGTCAGAGGTGTAGGTGAAAGCACAAAGCAGAAAGTAGGCAGACTCTGGTTTTGGGGGTAGATTGCTCGAGAATTTCCAGGGAGACTCCTGAGGCTTGATCCCGCCCGTATGCCAAGCCTCCTTCCTCATGACCTTTGCCAGGGACCGAGCTCGCTCCCCGCAACAATGGAACCACCTGAGGCAAGATTAAAGGACCAGAAAGACTCCTCAAGATTAGGAGAGGACCGCCTAGGAGACTGTTACTGTTCAATTGCTCAGTTGGATCGTAGAAAAAGTAAGAGAATTCCAGAAAAATATCTACTGCTTCACTGACTACTCTAAAGCCTTTGACTGTGTAGATCACAGCAAACTGTGGAAAATTTTTAAAGAGATGGGAATACCAGACCACCTGACCTGCCTCCTGAGAAATGTGTATGCAGGTCAAGAAGCAAGAGTTAGAACTGGACATGGAACAACAGACTGGTTCCAAATTGGGAAAGGAGTACCTCAAGGCTGTATATTGTCAACCTGCTTATTTAACTTCTATGCAGAGTACATCATGAGAAACGCTGGGCTGGATGAAGCACAAGCTGGAATCAAGATTGCCGAGAGAAATATCAATAACCTCAGATATGCAGATGACACCACCCTTAGGGCAGAAAGCAAGGAGGCACTAAAGAGCCTCTTGATGAAAGTGAGAGGAGAGTAAAAAAGCTGGCTAAAAACTCAACATTCAGCAAACTAAGATCATGGCATCCAGTCCCATCGCTTCACAGCAAACAGATGGGGAAACAGCGCAACTTTGCAGAAGAAGGAATGACGACTGTGGCTGCCCCTGTCCTGATCGCATATCCCTGCCTGACTGTAATCTCTCTGTAATTACCAGGGGGAGGGGTGGAAGGAGGCAGCGGTTTTGAGGCGCTAGCCGACTGTGCTCCCCTTTGCCCAGCAAAGTAATAAAGCCACTCTTCTCCGTAACTCTGTCTCCATATTGCTGTTTAACATTGGGGCACAGAGAGCCAAGATTTTGGCATCAGCCCCAGCAATTCCACTTCTGGAAAGTTATTTCACAGCAATAAGTAGGTATAAGTGCGAGAAGTTCACTGAGGCAGTTTTTAGGAGGAAAAAGACTGGGCATCTGGTGGGGGCCCTCACTGCAGGATCCGCAGACTGAGGCAGGGCTGTTTCACGCAGTCGGCTCCTCTTGCGTTGCTGCTGTTCAGCCCCTCAGTCGTGTCCAACTCTGCGACCCCACGACTGCAGCACGCCAGGCTTTCTTGTCCTTCACTACTGGCTTCCCTTCTGTTCCTGTGGATTTTACTTTATGCTCTTAAAAACATTTCTTTCTGAGATGTCCATTAGTTTTACCGGCTGCCAAAGGAAGCTATGGTGGAACGGAGCAGGGTCTTGTGGGGCCCTCCTGGGCACATTTCTTTCTGGGTTCCTTTTTGTCTTAAACGCAGGATAAAGGTTTCAGCCTCTCAGACCACACTCCCACACCCCCACACACACCCCCCCACCCCACCCCCCGCCAAGTATCAAAGCGCAGATTCAATCAGTTACTAATCGGGGACCTAAGGGAATGTTTATTTAACTTCTATGCAGAGTACATCATGAGAAATGCTGGGCTGGAAGAAGCACAAGCTGGAATCAAGATTGCAGGGAAAAATATCAATAACCTCAGATATGCAGATGACACCACCCTTATGGCAGAAAGTGAAGAGGAACTAAAAAGCCTCTTGATGAAAGTGAAAGTGGAGAGTGAAAAAGTTGGCTTAAAGATCAATATTCAGAAAACGAAGATCATGGCATCCGGTCCCACCACTTCATGGGAAATAGATGGGGAAACAGTGGAAACAGTGTCAGACTTTATTTTTTGGGGCTCCAAAATCACTACAGATGGTGACTGCAGCCATGAAATTAAAAGACACTTACTCCTTGGAAGAAAAGTTATGACCAACCTAGATAGCATATTCAAAAGCAAAGACATTACTTTGCCAACAAAGGTTCGTCTAGTCAAGGCTATGGTTTTTCCAGTGGTCATGTATGGATGTGAGAGTTGGACTGTGAAGAAAGCTGAGCACTGAAGAATTGATGCTTTTGAACTGTGGTGTTGGAGAAGACTCTTGAGAGTCCCTTGGACTGCAAGGAGATCCAACCAGTCCATTCTGAAGGAGATCAGCCCTGGGATTTCTTTGGAAGGAATGATGCTAAAGCTGAAACTCCAGTACTTTGGCCACCTCATGCAAAGAGTTGACTCATTGGAAAAGACTCTGAGGCTGGGAGGGATTGGGGGCAGGAGGAGAAGGGGACAACAGAGGATGAGATGGCTGGATGGCATCACTGACTCGATGGATGTGAGTCTGAGTGAACTCCGGGAGTTTGTGATGGACAGGGAGGCCTGGCGTGCTGCAATTCATGGGGTCACAAATAGTCGGACATGACTGAGCGACTGATCTGATCTGATCTGATCTGATCCGAAGGGAATGCTGGGAAAGATTGAAGGCAGGAAGAAAAGGGATAACAGAAGATGAGATGGTTGGATGGCATCACCGACTCGGTGGACCTGAGTCTGAGTAAGCTCTGGGAGTTGGTGATGGACAGGGCAGCCTGGTGTGCTGCAGTCCGTGGGGTCTCGAAGAGACTCAAATGAGTGACTGAACAGGAACAAAGGGAAGGCAGAAACAAAGAAGGAGCGACCAAGAAATGATACTGCAGCAACGAAAGGAGGGTCCTGGTTCCTCCGGGAGGGACACACAGGAACTGAGGCCCCCACCTGGGTGGAGGACAGCAACTTCAGGCTGAGCACAAGTTTCCTGGAGCACCGCCCTGTTACCTCACCACCAACAAACCAGAAGAAAGTTACCGCCTTCATCCCAGATTTTGCCTATAAAAATGTCTCCCCCCGAGGGAAGGCGGGAGAACTTGTGAGGAGGCTGGAGAGGGGTCTGGGGCCCGGCGGAGAGTGCGGCGGGGGGCGAGGGGAGGGAGAGGACGCCACCGAGGGCTTCCCGCCGAGCCCCGAAATTTAAAAAAAAAAAATGTCTCCCCCCAAATCTCCGGGAGTTCAGGGTCTTTGAGCACCAGCCACGGGTTCTGTAACTGAGCAGGGCCCTCTGGGTCCTTGACAGTCCTTGATGACCATGAACATGTCGCCCCAGGCCTCCTGGAGCCTCCTGTTGTTGTTCAGTAGCCTAGTTGGTTCCTATCCAACTCTTTGTGACCCCAGGGACTGCAGCACGCCAGGCTTCCCCATCCTTCACTATCTCCCAGCGTTTGCTCAAACTCAAGTCCATTGAGTCAATGATGACCTCCAACCACCTCATCCTCTGTCGCCCCCTTCTCCTCCTGCCCTCAATCTTTTCCCAGCATCAGACTCTTTTCCAATGAGTTGGCTCTTCACATCAGGTGCCAAAATATTGGAGCTTCAGCTTCAGCATCAGTCCTTCCAGTGAGTATTCAGAGTTTATTTCCTTTAGAATTGACTGGTGTGAGCTCCTTACAGTCCAAGGAACTTTCCAGCACCACACTTCAAAAGCATTGATTTTTCAGCACTCTGCTTTCTTTATGGTCCAACTCTCACATCCACACATGACTACTGGAAAAACCATAGCTTTGACTGTATGAACCTTTGTCGGAAAGTGATATCTCTGCTTTTTCATATGCTGTCTAGGTTTGTCATAGCTTTTCTTCCGAGGAGCAAGCCCTAAGGACTGATTAAGTTAACCTTGGTGACACCACCCTGTGCCCTCATCATCAGCCAATCAGAACTGTGCTCGATCTGATCACGTACTCCGCCATCCCCCAAGTATACACCTGGCCTTTAAAAATTCTTTGCCAAATCTTTCAGGGAGTCTGAGGCTTTTTAGGGCCTGAGCCACTCTGTCTCCTCGCACGGCTCTGCCATAAACCACCCTCTGCTCCAAACCCCGACGTTTCGATTCGTCCGACCTCACTGTGCATCAGGCACGTGAAGCTGTGTTCAGTGACAAGGACACACAAAAAAAGATGCAGAGCTCCTGCACCCAAAGAGACTGGTTGATTTGGCTGTGGTACGAGCATAGCTTATTTAACTTCTATGCAGAGTACCTCATGAGAAACGCTGGGCTGGAAGAAGCACAAGCTGGAATCAAGATTGCTGGGAGAAATATCAATAACCTCAGATATGCAGATGACACCACCCTTATGGCAGAAAGTGAAGAGGAACTTAAAAGCCTCTTGATGAAAGTGAAAGTGGAGAGTGAAAAAGTTGGCTTAAAGCTCAACATTCAGAAAACTAAGATCATGGCATCTGGTCCCATTACTTCATGGGAAATAGATGGGGAAGCAGTGGAAACAGTGTCAGACTTTATTTTTTGGGGCTCCAAAATCACTACAGATGGTGATTGCAGCCATGAAATTAAAAGACACTTATTCCTTGGAAGGAAAGTTATGACCAACCTAGATAGCATATTCAAAAGCAGAGACATTACTTTGCCAACAAAAGTCCGTCTAGTCACGGCTATGGTTTTTCTAGTGGTCGTGTATGGATGTGAGAGTTGGACTGTGAAGAAAGCTGAGCACTGAAGAATTGATGCTTTTGAACTGTGGTGTTGGAGAAGACTCTTGAGGGTCCCTTGGACTGCAAGGAGATCCAACCAGTCCATTCTAAAGGATATCAGCCCTGGGTGTTTTTTGGAGGGAATGATGCTAAAGCTGAAGCTCCAGTACTTTGGCCACCTCATGCAAAGAGTTGACTCATTGGAAAAAACTCTGATTCTGGGAGGGATTGGGAGCAGGAGGAGAAGGGGACTACAGAGGATGAGATGGCTGGATGGCATCACCGACTCGATGGACATGAGTTTGAGTGAACTCTGGGAGTTGGTGATGGACAGGGAGGCCTGGTGTGCTGCGATTCATGGGGCAAAGAGTCGGACACGACTGAGCGACTGAACTGAACTCAACTCCACTGAACGAGCATAGCGTGGGATAGTCACTGAACTGTTTAAGAGAAATAGGCTATCTATGCGTACTGATTAGAACAATCCCAAAAGGACATTGTTAAAGGTGTAGAATGGTATGTATTATGGTCATATTTACATTTCAGAGAAGGACGTTTTTACATCTGTACTTGTGCACACACTTAACATCTCGGGAAGGAGACGCAGGACACTGATAACCATGGCTGCTCTGAGCCAGGGAACTGGGGGTCTGAGAGTTGGGCTGAATAATAGTTCCTTTTTGCTCTTTATCTTTTTGTATTGTTTGGATTTTGTCAAACATTACAAACATCTTTTTTAAAAGTTCAAAATGCAAGGTTTAACTAAATCTGAGGCTTAATCCTTGAAACCACAACATTTAATAGTCTCATGACATTTGTTGGAAAAATGACTACAAACTTAATTAAAAAAAAAAGCCTCACTAGGTCAAGTGCATGGTCCACGATGCTCGGGGTCCTCTCCCAGGAAAGGGCCCTTGGGGTGACCCCAGGGGAGCCGGCGGTCACATAGTGGATGGGGGGTCCCCAGTCTCTGTGTTTTTTTAGAGACCCCTGCTGTCGGGCCTCCCGAACACACCTTTCTTCCTATTGTCCTTGAACCTTTATTATATGGTGGAGAATATCTAAGTGGCAGGACCTTGAAGAAGAAAAAATATTTATCCTGTCTACTTTTAAAATATATATTTTTTTAATTTGGTTTAATAAAAAGCCACATATCATAAAATGTGCCACCTGAACTGTTTTTATATGCACAGTTCATTAGTATTAAGTACATTCACGTTATGCAACGGACCTTCAGAACTTGCAAAACTGAAACTCTATACCCCCTGAAGGACTCCCCATTTGCCCCACCCACCGCCCCAGCCCCTGGAAACCACCATTCATTTCTATGATTTTATCTACTCTGTGCTGTGCTAAGTCGCTTCAGTAGTGTCTGACTCTTTGTGACCCCATGGACTGTAGCCCCCCAGGTTCCTCCATCCCTGGGATTCTCCAGGCAAGAACACTGGAGTGGGTTGCCGTGCCCTCCTCCAGGGGATCTTCCACGACTCTCAGGTCTCCTGCACTGGCAGGCGGGTTCTTTACCACTAGCGCCGCCTGGGAAGAAGTACCTCTTGTAAGCCTTGGGTGGGACCCAGAGTAAGTCAGGTAAACTTGTCTCCGGTTCTTCATCCTCAAAGCAGGGATGAAAGTAGGAGTCACTTCACAAGGTCGTGTGAATCCAACGAAGCCCTGTTTTAAAGCTGTTTGAACAATACCCGGCTCACAGGAAGTGCTGTATGAAGGTACGAAGGTCTGCTATAGTTGTGATGGTTGGGATGTATTTTCATGTCCGTTAGGGAAAAGATTAAACCAGAACAGCAAACCTATGACTTCATGAATGGTACTGCTTAAAATGAGACTAAAGTATGTTTTTAATTTTTAAAAGTTGATTTAAAGAAAGTTCCATTTTTCCCAAAGTTCAAGCATACGAAACGACTAATTTTTCCAAGGCGATCTGGCGCCCCCTCCTGGTACTGGGGAAGCAGCGTCGTGCGGGTCCCCTACTTAGGAAGCCCAAAATGAGAACAGTGGGCGTCAGTTCTGTGGCTCCCTTTACTTAGACCCTGCTGTTCACCGGCCATCAAGGGCTCGATGTGGCCCAAGGTGAAGGTGACCAGGCTCAGCCAGCCACCTGCCACCCACTCCAGGACCCACCTCTGGTTCCCCAGGGTGGCACGGTCCTGGCCGGCCTGGTTTTCTCTGGGGAAGGTCTACAAGTGTGAGGAAGCCCAGGGAAAGTCCAGCAGGTCTTTGCGCTCTAACGTGGGTCTGGGCCCTGCCAGCCAAGACACACATCAGAAGGAAGGACTCGTCTTCCCTGCCCTGCTGCCCTTTGCACCTCATGGCAGGTAGCAGTTGGTAGGTCCATAGGACACACCCCGATTTTTCCCAGTGCCTACATCCTCTGAGCCTGAACTTATCCTCTCCCCCACCTCACCTGCCAGAGGAGGGCATGGAATTCCACTCCAGTATTCTTACCTGGGAGTCCCATGGACAGAGGAGCCTGGTGGGCCACAGTCCATGGGGCCGCAAAGAGTCAGACACGACTGAAGCGACTACACACACTCTCCTCACCCCCTTGTTAACACACCTTTCTGTGCCTGACCACAGTGACGCCAAACTGAAACGTCAGAGTTTGGAGCAGAGAAAGGTTTCTTGCAGACCATACAAGACGTGGTGGCTTCTGCCCTAAAAATGGCTTCCTTGGTAGCTCAGACAGTAAAGAATCCGCCTGCAATGCAGGTGCCCCGGGTTCGATCCCTGGGTTGGGAAGATCCCGTGGAGAAGGAAATGGCAAGCCACTCCAGTATCCTTTCCTGGAAAATCCCATGGACAGAGGAGCCTGGTGGGCTGCAGTCCACGGGATCTCAAAGAGTCCAGCATGACTGAGCGACTAACACTTTCACTTTCATGCCCTAAAAAGCCTCCAGCTCCTCAAGGGTTTCCGCAAAGCATTTTTAAAGGCCAGGTAAGGGAGGAGGGGGTCGCTGGGCACCAGACCAGCTCGTGCACAGGTCTCTGACAGGCTGATGCTGAAAGACTCAGGGTTAACTTTAACGGTCCTTAGGCTCCAGGAGGCCAGGGGCTACGTGCTCTTGGTTGTCAAGTAGTTAACATCTTCCATTTGTGTGTGTGTGTTTGGGGGGGGTGGTGCTTCATTTGTGCAAAACAGCTCAAGAAATTTGCATCAAATACTATTCTCTAGGTACTTCAGAAAGGAACTAAAGCACAGGACATTGAGAAGTCCCGGGAAGCCTCAGTTTCCCCCTCCCACCTCTAGTCACACCAGCCTCTGTTCTCAATGCACAGACATTTCCCCCCTAGATCCTTTGCCTTTGTGGTTTCTCCACCCAGATTTCCATGTGGCTCGCTCCCCGCCTGCAGGTCTCTGCCTCATGCCATCTCCTCCTGAATGGCCTGCGGACACTGGCTCCCTACCCAGCTGACCCCCCGACTCTTGATGCCACTATCCTGTTTTATTCCCCTCGTGACACTCTCAACAGAGCAGGTGCTGTCCTTCTTTCCTTTCCTGTTCATCATCTACATGTCTCACCAGCTGTGAGCTCCTAGGAAACAGATCTGTCTGGCTCACTCCCTCAGCATCTCCAGCCCCTACTCAGTGTTGACCGAAGACTGGTTGAAAGAATGAATATTATCTTTACGTTACACACAAGGAGACTTCGAGAAGACGGGTGACTTGCCAGACAGCAGTGTTCCTGGAGGTCACACCTTTGACGGCCACCACGCTGCCCAGGTCAGGTCAGGCCTCCCCAGTGAAAACGCTTTTCCCCTTTGGCAAAGGCTAGGGGCTCATTCCGACTCTGGTGACATCACGTGGGGGAGATTTAGTCATCGAGCAGTCTCCTGGCCCATGACTCACCCCCACTGACATTTTCAAAGCATGTGTAGACACAGTAACAATGGAACTTTTCACTCATGAGGAAGGGTAATTGGTTGCCTCCGTCCCCCAGCCACCAAATTGGCAAGTGAGACGCTGTGGACAAAACAGAACCCTCATGCATTCCCCAAGACAGACACATCACGCAGATTTTTTCTTTAAGAGTCATCAGCAATCCCAAAGCCTTATTCAGACCGTAGGATGAGTCAGAGTGAGTCAATTAATCATTTGACAAATCCTTATTGAGCACCTACTGTGTTCTCAGCGCCGGGATACAGCAGGAAACAAAACAGACCCAAGTCCCCGCCTTACAGAGCTGACATTCTGGTGACGGAGACAGATGTCAACAAATGAACAAGGAAAAACATGTAAGATGTCAGAGGGTGACATGTGACATGCCATGGAGAAAATCAAAGCATGGAAGCCCAAGAGGAGATACACTTTAACATTTCTTTTGACCAGGGTGGGCGGAGGGGGAAGGGGAGGCACTTGATTGCACGGCTTATGGGATCTTGGTTCCCTGACCCAGCGATCAAACCCAGGCCCTTGGTAGCGAACGCTTGGAGTCCTAACCACTGGACAGCCAGGGAATTCCCTAAAGCTGCATGTAAAATTTTTGATTTAATTCAGTAAATGAAGGCTCCCTGGGAAGGAGACATTTGGGCAAAGCAGAAGGTATAGCCTATGCCAAGGCCCTAAGGCACATGTCTGGTGTGCTGGCGGTACAGCTGTGAGGCCTTGTGGCTGAAGCATGATGAGCAGGAGACACGCAGGAGGCCAGGCCACTGAACTGAGAGGGCAGCTGGCAGTCGTCCAGACAACTTGGCTTTCACTCTGAGTGAGACCGGGAGCCTGGGGAGGGGTCTGGCCACAGGCGCGGCAGGACACCACTGAGGTTAGATTGCCTTTGTTTGCTTTGGGAGATCAGATTGAGATGGGCAAGGTGGGAGCAGAGACCAGGGATGGGCTTGTTCGGGCTCAAAGTGACAGTGCCTGAGGATTTCCCTGATGGTCCAGTGGTTAAGAATCTGCCTTGCAATGCCGGGGACATGGGTTCGATCCCTGGTCCAGGATGATCCCACATGATGCAGGGCAATGAAACCTGTGCTCCACAACTACCAAGCCTGTGCTCTGGAGCCCAAGAGCCGCAGCTACTGAGCTTTCCACGCCCTAGAACCCGTGCTCCCCAACAAGAGAAGCCACCACAATGAGAAGCCCTCCTACCACAAGGAGAGAGGACCCCGCTCTCCATAACTAGAGGAAGCCTGCATGCAGCAACCAAGACCCAGTGGGACCAAAAAGAAATGAATAAATAAACATTTTAATAAAAAAAAAAACTATCTGCCTTTAGATAGTTAGGAAGTTTGCAATGGACATGTACACACTGCCATATTTAAAATGGATTACCAACAAGGACCTACTGTACAGCACAGGGAACTCTTCCCAGTGTTATGTGGCAGCCTGGATGGGAGGGGAGCCTGGGGGAGATTGGATACATGTATACCTGCGGCTGAGTCCCTTCACTGTGCACCTGAAATTGTTAATCGACTAAGCCCCAAAACAAAGTGTTTAAAAAAAAAAAAGAGAGAGAGAGAAATATTGAAGGAAAAAAAAAAAACCTTTTGAGCCATGCCTGAGTAAATGTGGGAATTAAAGGTTAAAAAGAAAAAAAGAATATGCCTTCCAATGCAGGGGACGTGGGCTTGATCCCTGGTCATGGAACTAACATCCCACCTGCCTCAGAGCAGCTAAACCTGTGCGATGCAGCTCCTGAGCCCACAGGACACACCAAAGTTCTCAAGCGCTGCAACAAAGACCCACACCAGCCAAACAAATAAGTATTTCAGAAGGAAGAAGATGTGATGGTGCTTGGACCAACAGAGGTGGTGAGAAACGGGCAGATTCTGGGCGTATTTTGCAGGTAGAGCCTAGGGTTGAGGGCAGGTGGGAGGAAGAGAAGAGGCAGCGTGTTCACAAAGCCCATCGCCTCCGCACCTGGAAGCCGGGTGTCACTTCCAGAGCTGGGGACTCTGCTGTGGGAAGGGTGGGTCCGGGAGAAGATCATGGCCATAGACCAGACCTGTTTGCACTCACAGACCAAGACGAGACCCAAACATCAGTCCAGCACCAGGGAAACTGCTCAGCTCAGTTTACAAGCTGCAGAGGCAACTGTTGAACGAGTCTGCAGAGCTCCCGCTGATGGAGCTGAGAGGTAAGACGGGGCTGCTGGGGAAAAGAAAAGGATGATTGCTAAGCACAAAGGCCTCCTGCCCTGAGCCCCTCCCCAAACAGAATCCAGGCCCCAGGCTCCCTGGATCCTTGGTTCATCAGCTCCCACTTCCAACGTGGCTCAACCTCCGAACCTCAAAGGAGATGCTTCCTAATCTGCAGCTTCGAATGAATGCCCAGCTCCCCTGGGAAAGAGCTCAACACAGAAGGGGGTGGGAACAAAAAGGGGCCAAGTCTCTTAAACAGCCCAAAGCGTCTCAAAATGAATAGCAAGTGCCCGGATGGTGCATCTCTCACTTTGGCCAGCAGTCGTGGCTCTGAGGAAGTCTAACAAGGCCATTACCGCCTGAAGACAAGCATCTCACACGGCTCAGATCACCCCCTGCTCCTGGCGACAGCAGGCGCCGTTTCTGGGTGGCTTTAAATAAAACAAGAGGGCCTGGTGCCAGGGGAAGTGAGAACTGCAGCCGCTGGCAACTGTGGGCCTCTCCCCACAGAGACCCGGGATGAATGGCAGTAGCAGGTGCGGCCCGAGGACCCGGCGACCCGCGCGGAGAGGCCTGACATTTTGTCAGGGATCCCTGCACGGGGCTAGCCGGGAGGCCCGAGGCTGTGGTGAATCCCAGGGACAAAGAAGAGAGCGCCCCTCCGGGAGTGCGAGGGTGAACAACCGACAAGCTAAGCAGAGTCCCAAATTGGGTTGAGAACTAGAATATTATTTCTGCAGTAGGATCTTTTGTTTCTGCCTGCCCAGCACCTGTCTGTCTCCACTTCTGGCCACAGAAATTAGTTATTTATTTGGAGAACTGTATTAATCACATCTTTTTATTATGCAGATCTGATACTGTGATGTTTGAAGAGACTCTAACCTTCCCAGGAAATCAGTCCTGAATATTCATTGGAAGGACTGATGCTGAAGCTGAAACTCCAATACTTTGGCCACCTGATGCGAAGAACTGACTCATTGGAAAAGACTCTGATGCTGGGAAAGACTGAAGGCGGGAGAAGGGGGTGACAGAGGATGAAATGGTTGGATGGCATCACCGACTCAATGGACGTGAGTTTGAGCAATCTCCAGGAGATGGTGAAGGACAAGGAGGCCTGGTGTGCTGCAGTCCATGGGGTCATGAAGAGTCTGACACGACTGAGCGACTGAGCAACAACAACCTTCCCGGGTGGTGCTAGTGGTAAAGAATCCGCCTGCCAATGCAGGAGACGGAAGAGACTCAGGTTCTATCCCTGGGTGGGGAAGATGCCCCAGAGGAGGAAATGGCAACCCACTCTAGTAGTCTTGCCTGGAGAATCCCTTGGACAAAGGAACCTGCCGGGCTATGGTCCATGGGGTGGCAAAGAGTTGGACCCACTTGAAGTGACTTAGCACACACATCCCTCTCAGGGTTAGTCAGTTCCTAAAGATCATGGTACATTTCTTGCCTGCAGCTTGCTTTTTATATTCAAACCAACCAATTCGGAGCCACACCCCCGTCACCTCCTCTATTGGTTTGGTACTCAAACTCCAGGCCACTATCCAGCGGCCCTAATCACTCCAGACCCAGGGACCAAGCAACGAGGGGAGCCCCTCTGCTCCAGAGCCCACTGAAATTATTCAAACCAGCCAGTCCCGAGGCTACTTACCCTGTTTCCTTGTCCCGGCTCATGGAAACCACAAGGAAGCCTGCTGTCTCCCTCACGCTGACCAACCCTAGCGCTTCCGTTGTAGGTCCCCCGTGGTACACGCCTACCTTGTAGAATCTGTGGGTATAAAACCATCTTTTATTTTTTAAAGATATTTATTTATTTTGCCGGGCTGAGTCTTTGTTGCAGCATGCAGGATCTTTAGTTGAGGCACGTGGGATCTAGTTCCCTGACCAGGGATCGAACCCCAGGCCCCCTGCACTGAGGAGCTCATAGTCATAGCCACCGAACCACCAGCGAAGTCTCTAAAACCATCTTTGCAGTGGCAGCCACCTCCTGAGCTGATAGCCTCACCCTTCCTGAATATACATACAAAACCTGCATTTTTAAACAATAATGACCTCTCCCTGTGCAGTCCACGGGACTGGATGCAGCTTACCCCACCTCTAGCCCCGTTTCAGGGGTGGGTATGTGACCCAGATCTGTCCAATCAGAGTATCCTATCCCTGCTTGCCTTTGTTAAATGTCCAATGAGAGTCCATCTTGAGATTTTAGCTAGACCAATCGGGAAAGAGTGGCTGAGAGGATCTCCTCTCTGCTTTGCTCCTCTGGCTCAGTTCTCAAGCAGGTTCTTCCCAGTGGGAAACCCAAGGACCCACTGGACTGAACAGTAACATTTATCAGCATCGTAGTTTTTTCTCCTGCTACGTTGAGCTTCACAGGTGCAGGAGTCGACCAGAAAGCTGGATTCAGTGACGGCTGCGATTTTGCCAATAAAATATGTAACAGCAGCAGGGGCAAGGGTGTGGAGTATGTTGGAAAGTGATAACAGCAATGGACAACAGAATCTAAAATGGTTTGGAGGGGAATTAAAATACGGGGAGGGAGGAGCCAGGGAGCGAAAAGAAAAGGTTGCAGGGTCAGGGATTTATAAGGCCTGGCTGGCCAAGGCATTGTTGGAATTGAGGCACTAGAGGAAATGAGTTGAAAGGTGAGGAACGGAGTGGAGCCAGGCTTTGGGGCCCTGATGTTTATGTAATTTAGGGGCTCTCTTGAGTGTTATATGAGAGATATCCACCCCCCTGCAATATGCTACATTATAGTCAAAAAGGATTTTTGTGGTTGTAAATAATATACCTAATCATTTGAGACCATCAAAAGGAAGATTATCTTTGGTGAGCCTGACCTAATCAGGTGAGCCCTTTCAAGGGTATCTAGATGTCTGAAACAAAAGCCAGACGAATGTGTTCTTCCTGGCCTGGAGAAAAGCAAGTGGCCAGGTCCTGAACTGCCTCTGGGGGCCGCATGGCAAGGAACCACGGGGCAGCTTCGAGGAGCAGCCTGGAAGATTCTTCTGACAGCAGGGGGAGGACAGGGACCTGGGTCTAGAGCAGAATGCAAGCTGAGGGAGATGAACTCACACCCTAACCGCTTGGATTTGACAACGCGTAAGGGCGCTGGAATCAAGATTGCCGGGAAAAACATCAATAACCTCAGATATGCAGATGACACCGCCCTTATGGCAGAAAGTGAAGAGAAACTAAAAAGCCTCTTGATGAAAGTGAAAGTGGAGAGTGAAAAAGTTGGCTTAAAGCTCAACATTCAGAAAATGAAGATTATGGCATCCGGTCCCATCACTTCATGGGAAATAGATGGGAAAACAGTGGAAACAGTGTCAGACTTTATTTTGGGGGGCTCCAAAATTACTACAGATGGTGACTGCAGCCATGAAATTAAAAGACGCTTACTCCTTGGAAGGAAAGTTAGGACTAACCTAGATAGCATATTGAAAAGCAGAGACATTACATTGCCAGCAAAGGTCTGTCTAGTCAAGGCTATGGTTTTTCCTGTGGTCATGTATGGATGTGAGAGTTGGACTGTGAAGAAAGCTGAGCGCCAAAGAATTGATGCTTTTGAACTGTGGTGTTGGAGAAGACTCTTGAGAGTCCCTTGGACTGCAAGGAGATCCAACCAGTCCATTCTGAAGGAGATCGGCCCTGGGATTTCTTTGGAGGGAATGATGCTGAAGCTGAAACTCCAGTACTTTGGCCACCTCATGCGAAGAGTTGACTCATTGGAAAAGACTCTGATGCTGGGAGGGATTGGGGGCAGGAGGAGAAGGGGACGCCAGAGGATGAGATGGCTGGATGGCATCACTGACTCGATGGACGTGAGTCTGAGTGAACTCCGGAAGTTTGTGATGGACAGGGAGGCCTGGCGTGCTGCGTGCGATTCATGGGGTCGCAAAGAGTCGGACACAACTGAGCAACTGAACTGAACTGAACTGAAGGGCCGGGGAATTTGACCTCAGCCTTCCTTTTGACTTCAATCTATTTGCACCTTCAGCTTCAGGGAATCTTTGGATGTTAATTTGTCCAGAGACTATTGTAAAGACTTTCTATTCGAATGCAAGACAATAAGACAATGTACTGTTGGCTTGTATTATGGGAATATATATGTGTGCAATCTATATGCACCTCTGATAAGCTATATTAGATAACAATGCTATTGTGGTTTAGGTGCTAAGTCGTGTCCAACTTCTTTTGCAACCCCGTGGACTGTAGCCAGCCAGGCTCCTCTGTCCGTGGGATTTCCCAGGCAAGAATACTAGAGTGGGTTGCCATTTCCTTCTCCGGGGGATCTTCCCAACCCAGGGATTGAACCCAGCATCTTGTGTCTTCGGCATCGGCAGGCAGATTCTTTACTACTGAGCCATCTGGGAAGCCCATTGGATTATTAAGTCGGACACAATTTGAGATGGGAAAATAACAGAACTCATTTTGAGTGGAGAGTACTGGGTAGGCCTGTGTTGACTCAAAGAACGAGTTTTTCCCAGCCCCCTGCTGAGTCATTGTTCCAAGAGGACCCACAGGAGCACTGGCTGATTCTGGGGTTCAGGAAGGCAGGCCCAGGACTGGGCTGAGAGACTGCAGTCCCGCCATGGGGACAGCCCGCCCCTGGTTGCCCACAGGCCTCCCTGTACGCTTTACAGTCAGAAGAACCAACGGTGGGAGGACGTGGGAGCACAATGCCTGTCCCCGCTCCTCCCTCTCCCTGTGTCTGTGGGTCTCAACCCTGGCTGCAGGTGGGAATCACCTGGGCTCACAGGCTTTCCAGGTCCCACAAATAAAAACCCAAGACGTCTCAGTTCACTTTGTATTTCAGATCAGCCCCTTAAGGTGCTCAGTAGCTCAGCCCTATCCAACTTTTTGCGGCTGCATGGACTATAGCCTGCCAAGCTGCTCTGTCCATGGAATTCTCCAGGCAAGAATAGTGGAGTGGGGCTTCCCTGGTGGCTCGGGGGTAAAGAATCCGCCTGCTTCTGTAGGAGATACTGGCTCATTCCCTGGTCTGGGAAGATCCCCCATGCCACCGAGCATCTAAGCCCGGGCACCACAACTGCTGAGCCTGTGCTGTAGAGCTGGGAGCCGCAACTACTGCGCGCATGCCCTCGAGCCCGTGCAGAGAAGCCGCCACAATGAGACGCTCTTGCTCCACAACTGGAGCGCAGCCGCCGCTCTCCACAACCAGAGAAAAGCCTGTGCAGCAACGGAGACCAAGCACAGCCAGAAGATTAATTAATTAAAAAAAAAAAGAATACCGGAGTGAGTTGCCATCTCCTTCTCCCAGGGACCTTTCCAACTCAGGGATAGAACCCGAGTCTCTTGCATCCCCCACCTTGGCAGGCGGGTTCTTTACCACTAGTGCCACCGGGGAAGCCCCTCAGATAACAAATACATTTGTAATGTATTAATAAGTGTATCCATGCAATCTTTGAGACGTTACTTGAACTGAAAAGTTATATTTGTCGTTTAGCTGAAATACAAAGTTAATTAGGCCTCCTGTAGTTTATCAGATGATGCTGGGAGGTGGAGTTTTAAAAAAATACTGAGACCTGACCTCATCAACCCCGTCATCCTTGGCTGCCTCTACAGGGAGGATGAATGATTTCTACAGCTGATGAACTGGGGGAAGGGAAGTGGGTGGGCATATGTGCCTTGTCCCCTCCTGGCCCTTTTCTGAGACTGGTGGGCGTGTGAGGGGTACTCTGAGCGGTAGGGCACCTCTGTCCCTTGCGCAGAGCCTACCCACCAGCGCCCTGAGTGCATGGTGGGGGTCGGAGGGGGGTCGGGGGGGGGGGCGGGGGGACGGTGTATTAGCAAGGTTGGCTGAACCTAAGCACAGTCCCCAAGTAGCTCTTCTCGTTATTAAAGTAGAATCTCTTTCTCACTTGGTTGTGAACCTCCCTAGGGAGGGAAAGGATGTTAAGAATTGACACACACCCCCCAAAACTCCGACATCTGCCCCCTCCTCTCCTCCTTCAGGGCTTGGCTAATTCATACGCAGTCATCACCTATTAGCTAAAAAGAAGCCTTGCTCCAAGAAGCCTTCTCCAGACCACAGCAGATCCTCTGGCTGTGTGTTTTCATAAACCCCTCTGGATTTTCTTTATCTCGGAAGTGAAGTGAAAGTCGCTCAATCCTGTCTGACTCTTTGTGACCCTGTGGGCTATACAGTCCATGGAATTCTCCAGGCCAGAATACTGGAGTGGGTAGCCTTTCCCTTCTCCAAGGGATCTTCCCAACCCAGGGACCAAACCCAGGTCTCCCGCATTGCAGGTGGATTCTTTACCAGCTGAACCTCAGGGGAAGCCCAAGAATACTGGAGTGGGTAGCCTATCCCTTCTCCAGGGGGTCTTCCTGACCCTGGAATTGAATTGCTGTCTCCTGCGTTGCAGCCTGCCCTTCTCTCTGGCCCATATCAAAATTGCATTGACTGAAGCCGGATTTCTTGACCTCGACACAACTGAAATTTAGGGTCACAGAAATCGTTGTTGTATCTCTCCTGTGGATCTTAGACTGCTTAACAGCATCCTTGCCCTTCACTCACTAGAAGCTGGTGACCTACTCCCCTGCCCATCTCCAAGGGAGACAACAAAATGTCTCCAGACATTGCCAAATATCCCACGCATGCTTTAATGTTCTGCTGTTTCCATCATAATATCCTTAAGTGTCTAAACAAGGGACCCTGCAAATTGTGTGGCTGGATTCTGTTTGTGTACCTCATTTTAAGTTTTTTTTTTTTTTAATGTGGACTATTTTTAAAGTCTTTATTGAATTTGTTACAATATTGCTTCTGTTTCCTGCTTTGGTTTTTTGAACACAAGGCATACGGGATCCTAGCTCCCCAACCATGGATCAAACTTGCCCTCCTTGTGTTGGATGCTTTAACCACTGGACTGCCAGAGAAGTCCTTACCATTTTTTTTTTTTAATGCTTCTCTCTCTTAACACTGAGCAACTAACACTTTGACAACACTGGCCTTGGGAGCAAAGAGTGCATCTACCTCATTTACTGCGGCACCCTCTGTGCCAGCACAGAGAAGTGCTTGAAAAATATGTGAAAATAAGGATCAAGCAAGAAGCTGAATCCAGGCCCTGGGGCTGCCATTCCCACCCCACACCCAACCCCCGCCCCCCACCGCTCCCCCTGCTGAGGAACAGAAGGAAATATAACCTCAGCCGACCTGCCTAAGTCGCTCTATTCAATAGCCTTCCTTCCTCAGGCTGCCGGAACATTCTTCCAAACTCCTCAAGCGTGTCAAGCGGCAAATGTACCCTGTGTGGTCTGTAGGCCTTTCTCGAAGGCTCCATATGCCATGTCAGCTGGACAGAGCGGTAATCCCCAGATGTAAGCAGATAAGGGCCGGGGGAGAGCCTTCACACTGCATTTTCGAGCTCCACCCACTCAGGGCAGACCTTCGTTTTGGATTAACTCTGGCCAATTTAGCTTGCCCTCCCTTCCACAAAACGGGAGTCCAGTCGACCTGCTGGGAAATCTTAAAACCAGCTGAGCTGAGGACAGCAGGCCCTGGGAGGCCAATATAACCTGCTCTAGAACAAGGCAAGTCTACTTAGAAAGGAGACCCAGATTTCAGGACACAGCAGTGAAGGGGAGATTTCTCAGAGTTATCTTGAAAAACGAAAGTAAAATTGATAACAACTAGCCTGTATTTGCAGCAGCTTTCTTCATAATAGCCAAAAACTGGAAATTACTCTGATAGATGATTAAATAAAATGCCATGCAACCCACACCAGGACATTACTCAGCAACAGAAAGGAACAAACTTCTGAAACACTCAGGCAACAATTTGGATAGACCTTGTATCAGATTCCTAGGATGGCTGTAACAAAGTACCATGAATTGACTGGCTTAAAAAAAAAAAGAAATTTAGAGGACCTCCCTGGTGGTCCAGTGTTTTAAGACCGTTCTCCCAATGCAGGGGTCCCGGATTGGATCCTTCATCAGAGAACCAGACGCCCCATGCTGCAAGTAAAGATCTCACGTGACTCAACGAAGATCAAAGATCCCCCAGGCAGCAACTAGGACCCGGCGCAGCCAAATAAAAGAATAAATATTTTTAAAAATTCAACCAAGGAAAAACAGTTGCCATGAAATCCTTGCTTCCAGATCAGGAAACTCAAGTGTGAAACTGTATCCTAAATATGCACACAGAGAATCTTAAATGAAGCAGTTTATGCAACCCATCCATTGGGAATAAAGAATGTGTCAGAAATATCTGTGCTTTGCTAAGGGTCTAGGTGTTCCAAGTGCCCTGACTCCAACCATGCAGTCTGAAAAGAAGACCAAAGTCTGTGCGGAAATGAGTCTGACCCCGTCCGGAGACCAACAGTGAACCAACAGGAGACCAGCTTCACAGCGGCATTCATCACACTCACCGCGTCCCACTACGGCTCCAAATTTGGTGATGATGAAGACACAATACTTGGGAAGAGCTGAAAAATTCATCCAGTCTACAAGAGAAACTTTTCTAAAAGGCTACACAGGGACAAGACAGCCTGATCTTGTTAGTGACAGGATTCCCCTGTGAGAACCCGGCTCCCTGCCAACTACGTTATTTCAGGGTAATCTATTCACCTCAATGGGTATGAGTTTGAGCAAACTCCGGGAGATAGTGAAGGACAGCGAAGCCTGGTGCGCTGCACTCCATGGGGTCAAAAGAGTCGGCCCGACTAAGTGACTCAACAACAATGACAGTCTATCGTTGGTAAAAACAGACAATTGAGTCTATGAACAAAGGAGAGTTACCTTGATCTCCGAGTTGTTGAAGGATTAAAGGAAGCAATGTAAGTGGGGAAGTGCTCTGTAAGTCAATTACATGTATATAGTTGAGACATGAACTCCTGGAAGGCAAGCCCCACATTCTCATTATCTTGTATCCCTAGAGCCTGGCCAGTGCCTGGTACACAGTAGACTTTCAATAAGTGTCTGTAGAAGGAATAAATTCAAAACTCTTTTGCTAAGGAATACAGATTTTTTTTCCCCCCTAGGGAGTCTTTCTTCTTCTTTTTTTCCTTTTTATGGCCACGAGGCATATGGGATCTTAGTTCTGCAATCAGGGATCAAACCCATGCCTCTTGCACTGGAAGTGCAGAGTCTTAACTATTGGATCACCAGGGAAGTCCCCCTAAATGGTCTTTTCTTAACTGTATATATCAATAAGAACATGCAGATCAAAAAAAAAGAATACACAGCTCATAGAAAAAAGTAAGCAAAGAATAAACAGAATTTTTTGTTTGAGAAGACTTTTGAACACATGAAAAACTGCTCAAACTTACTTATAATAAAAAATCTAAAATAACACAATAAGATTTTTAAAAGCTATTAGATTGACTAAGATCTAAGCGTTCAAAAAGACTGGCAAGGATGTTGGGAAACAGCCTTTCTTAAGCATACTGGTATGTATTAATACAGCCCTTGGAAAGGGAATTTGGTGCTGCCTACCCAGCAGGAAATGGCAACCACTCCAGTATTCTTGCCTAGAGAATTCCGTGGACAGAGGAGCCTGGTGGGCTGCTGTCCATGGGGTCCCGCAGAGTCAGACATGACTGAAGCGACTTAGCATGCATGCATGCATTGGAGAAGGAAATGGCAACCCACTCCAGTATTCTTGCCTGGAGAATCCCAGGGACGGAGGAGCCTGGTGGGCTGCCGTCTATGGGGTCGCACAGAGTCGGACATGACTGAATCGACTTAGCAGCAGCAGCAGCACCCAGCACTAGGACTGGACATACTCTTCGACACAATTCTATTTTGAGGGTGGAGCACTGGTTTGATTCCTGGCTGGGGAACTAAGTTCCCACATGCCATGTGGTCTGGCCAAAAAATTTAAAAATAAAAATAAAACACTGAAGCTGATCCTTGTGAAGTGAGAGGGACTGGAACAGTGGACAATATACACTACTTTTTAAAAAATGAAGTAAATGAATGGTGTAAATATCATTTGTCTTAAAAAGGTATATCTGCAAAAAGCACTTCTATGAGGCTGGTAACACAGCCTGTCCTTAGGCGGGGAACCGAAAGGATGGGAATTAGCAGCGGGAAGGAAGGGTTGCAATTTCTTTACACACCATCTTCTGTTTTGTTTTAAAGAACTTTAAAGCGCAACGTTGGTAAACCGAGTTCCCGTGTGCCGTTCACCCCGTCTCTCCAAAGTTAATACCGTGGGTGTCCGTGGTGCCTGTGTCAAAACCAAGGAATTAACTATTGATTTTATTCCCATTGCCCCAGCTCTTCCACTGATACCCTTTTTCTGCTCCAGGATTCAATCCAGGATCCCATACTACATTTAGTATGTATCCCTTTAAGCTGCTCAAATTTTACCATGAGCATGAATTACTTTGTAAAAACCAAGCATTTTTTAAAATGAAATGTATGATCATAACAGTCATGGGATATTGATGCTTTGACGACATAGTGCTGCTTTAAATTAGAGGCAAATGTTTTTGAGGATAATAAAACCTCTTTTTCAGGTAATCATTGTGAATCATTTCTCTCAACAATGTTTTTAAACAAAACTCTTTTTCTTGCTATTATTAGAGGTTCATTCATGGGTCTCATTCAGTCCCAAACATGACAGGTGCAAAGTTTCCAAGTATCAAGTGCAAACTCTCATTTCCGTCACTACGCTCTTCCACCTTCACTCTGATTTTCTATTTGTCATTGCTCAGTCGCTCAGTCCTGTGACCCCATGGATTGCCGCGTGCCAGGCTTCCCTGTCCTTCACTATCTCCTGGAGTTTGCTCAAACTCCTGTCCACTGAGTTGATGATGCCATCCAATCATCTCATCCTCTGTCATCCCCTTTATGCAGGTATATTTTTCTAAAAAATTACATTCAATCACCAATTCACCAAAATAGGAGGAAAAATAAAAGATATTGACTGCTAGTGCATGCAGCTCCCCAATTCCAATTTTTCAGCCTTTGGAAAAATTACTTTATAATTTTACATATTAATATGCATGACATTAAAATGAATGAAAACTGTACTTCCCTTCAAAACTTTAACCATCTAAGATGATTAACTTCTAAATATGAAAACAATGAAAAATGTAAAAAACAGGTGTTAACAAATTGTTAAAACTGCTTTAGGCTTCTCCCATCACTCAGTAAGTAACCTCCATGACCACCCAATTAAATAAGATAAATCATGTGTTTCTGGGCTGTTTGTTTGTCAGTTCATTTGGTTTTTCCTATTTAAGCCTAAAGGCTCTATCCAACCTCCTATAGGCATATTTCAATGGCAAAAGCGTTTTGGAATATTAAAATTTATTTTCAACAATTTAAATTAGGAGATTTCAAGAAAACTCCAAATGTTCAGATTTTCTTTAAAAACAAATTTTTAAAAAATTAATTTATTTATTTTAATTGGAGGCTAATTACAATATTGCAGTTATTTTTGCCATACATTGACACAAATCAGCCATGGGTGTACATGTGTTCCCCGTCCTGAACTCCCCTCCCATCTCCCTCCCCACATATTTTTTAACTTTTGGTCGCACTGGGTCTTTGCTGTTGCTCAGGCTTTTCTCTGGTTGCCGAGAGCAGGGGCTACTCTTCCTCGCCGGGCTGGGGTCTCTCATCGCGGTCGCGTCTCTGCGCTGAGCTCAGGCTCTAGGCTCAGCTCAAGGGTTCACTAGTTGTGGCACAGGGGCTTGTAGGCTGTGGCTCACGGGCCCTAGAGCTCCTGCAGTTGTGGCGGTTGTTGTGGCTGGCGGGCTTAGCTGTTCCACGCCATGTGACATCTTCCTGGATCAGGGATCGAACCCGTGTCCCCTGCATTGGCAGGCAGATTCTTATCCACTGGGCCACAGGGAAATCCTCAGATTTTGTTAAAACACTGAAGATTCATCACACTGTACCCACATTCCTGCCTGGCACGGTGAGCTAGCTGTGTGGTGGCTTTCAAGTGACTGTTTCTACTTCACCAGGGAACCTGGCTGACCACCTTTGCTCATTTCTTTACTTGCCTAGCCCCTGGCGTTATTGAGTTGGCAAATCCCTCTGAGCTCTGTGCTAAATAGATGTCTTGTTCATTATGTCATAAAGAGAAAGGTGATCTAAAAGTCAAGTTTTAGTGTATCAATGCATATATATGGAATTTAGGAAGATGATAACAATGACCCCATATTCAAGACAGCAAAAGAGACACAGATGTAAAGAACAGACTTTTGGACTCCGTGGGAGAAGGTGAGGGTGGGGTGATTTGAGAGAATAACACTGAAACATGTATATTACAATATGTGAAATAGATGATCACTGCAAGTCCAATGCACGAAGCAGGGCATCCAAAGCCAATGCTCTGGGACAACCCAGAGGGATGGCGTGGGGCGGGAGGTGGGAGGGGGGTTCAGGATGGGGCACACATGTGCACCCGTGGGTGCTTCATGTCGATGTATGGCAAAAGCCACCACAACATTGTTAAGTAATTAGCCTCCAATTCAAATAAATAAATTTTTTAAAAGTCCTGTTTTCTTTCACAGGTCTCAAGACTGCCAAAAGGACATTTATAGGCTGATAGTCCCTGCTGCGGAGAAGGCAATGGCACCCAACTCCAGTACTCTTGCCTGGAAAATCCCATGGATGGAGGAGCCTGGTGGGCTGCAGTCCATGGGGTCTCGAAGAGTCAGATACGACTGATCGACTTCACTTTCACGTTTCACCTTCATGCATTGGAGAAGGAAATGGCAACCCACTCCAGTGTTCTTGCATGGAGAATCCCAGGGACGGGGGAGCCTGGTGGGCTGCCGTCTGTGGGGTCGCACAGAGTCAGACAGGACTGATACGACTTAGCAGCAGTAGCAGCAGCAGTCCCTGCTGTCCACAGCTGCCTCTTCTGTTATCTTAAGACCTAAGACCAATACTTGGTTCTTGGTAATCCATGATTGGTGGTGTGTGTTCCTAAAAAATGATACATTTGATGGAAAGACGGCTCCATTGGGGTGGCAGCACTGGAGAGAGAAAACTGTATTTGACAGAATGAATTGCTTAGAAGTGCAGGTTCTTCCAAAATCACAGGGGAGGCTGGGAAAGGAGCCTGACATCTTCAGCACTGCCAGCAAGAAAGATGGTGGGAGTTGGGAGGCTTTGGGGTGGACAACCAAGTTTGCCCCAGGTGCCCGAGTCGAGGTTGTGGAAACACTGCTTCCCTCGGCTCCGACGAAATAAGCAAGGCTTGCTTGGGAGATTTCTTCTACTTGAGAGTCAGCTGTTTCAACTCACCTGAACTTTGGTCTGTTAAATTCTGACTGGTTTGGGGGGCTCCCTAATCAGGAAGCACTGAGTAAGGAAAATACTGCTAATTAAAAATAATGCCCCAAACATCTTCCATCAATGTCAGCCTACTCTGGCACCTTCTCAACCAAAGTGCCACCAAGAAGGGAAATTTTAAGATATTAACCTTTTCTTTATCTTCAGCAAGCTATCCAACAATTGGCATTAAATGTCAGGAACAAAACACCTGAATAAGTCAAATTTTCTTTTTCAATTGTGAATAACTGGACTAAAATTAGAAACAAGAATCAGTGTCAGTATGTAGGACCTCATAGTTGTTGTTGGTGGTGGTGTTCAGTCACTAAATTGTGCCTGACTCTTTGCGACCCCGTGGACTGCAGCACACCAGGCTCCCCTGTCCTTCACTATCTCCCAGAATTTGCTCAAATTCATGTCCATTAGTCAGTGATGTTATCTAACCATCTCATCTTCTGCCGCCCCATTCTTTTGCCTTCAATCTTTTCCAGGATCGGGGTCTTTTCCAATGAGTCAGTTTCATAGTAAATTATAGTAAACTGTATACAACTACTTATCACCCAAATTCTGGGATGATTTAATTAGCTTTCTCCCACATCCTGAGTGCTCTGGAAACTATACTTCATCAAAGGTGTAATTAACCCCCTTTACTATTTTTATTTGCAAATTGCTTTCCCACTCCTGCACCATGCTTGTTTCCCTAATATTCCCAACCGACTCCAAAATTATCTGAACCTAAAGGCAGATGCATGATTTCAAGTGATGAGATGTTACTCTTACCTGGACAGGGTTACCTCAGGGTATATATGGGACCCTGGGAAAACACAACCTGTGAAAGAAATCTTCTCCTGAGCAAACTGGGCCACATACCTGACCGCAGGCTCTGAGGGGACCCTCTGCTGCTGTGGGAGGGAGCAGTTAATTAAATACAAACAAGCTTAAAAAACAAAACAACTCCTCTTCCGTGGGAACACTGTCAGGGGACTTACTGCCCTGTGTTGGCCCCTCTCCTTGGAGACCGTTCCATTTACCGGCTGTGACTTCTACATTGAGACTGTATTTCTCTGTCCCTGACCCAAGTGGCTCCTTCATACCAAAGGATGCGATGCAACAGTGGACACCGAGTACATGACACATCAATATCAGACGCTTCCCAGGGATTTCGCTCCGCGGCTCCTTCCCCAGAGAGAGGTCTGCAGACCAAGTGCAGCAGAGTACAGTCATGCTGCATCTGAAACACAAGCTCTTTCCCTTCCCTGATGAACAGGGCATAGACTGCTTTTCAAAAGTGAAAGCACGCACAGTCACACAGCCGAGCACAGCATACTGCTTAGGGCCCAGGCTCCCTGCTCAGACCATCTGGTTTCAAATCCCAAGTCACCAGTAAGTGCTCAGCAAATGTTGTTATTTTACTTTGAATAAAAATCTCCTGTTATGGTCCACAACCTACAGATGTTCCCTATCTCCCTAAACTTCTCCCCAGCTGTTCACAACCCAACTCGCTTCTTCAGTGTCTCCAACATTACAAGTGTATTTGTCTCAGGGTCTTCTCACTTGTTTATCTTCTCGTATGAGCTATTTTCGGAGAAGGCAATGGCACCCCACTCCAGTACTTTTGCCTAGAAAATCCCATGGACGGAGGAGCCTGGTAGGCTGCAATCCATGGGGTCGCTAGAGTCCGACACGACTGAGCGACTTCACTTTCACTTTTCACTTTCATGCATTGGAGAAGGAAATGGCAACCCACTCCAGTGTTCTTGCCTGGAGAATCCCAGGGACGGGGGAGCCTGGTGGGCTGCCATCTATGGGGTCGCACAGAGTTGGACACGACTGAAGCGACACAGCAGCAGCAGCAGCAGCAGCAGCATAAGCTATTTTACCAGGTCTAATCGGCTTCTTCTCACCACTCAGCTTTTGGGTTTCATATTAACCCCTCTCTGAATCTATTCAAAATAGCTCCTTCTTCTCCAACCTAAAACATCACCATTTCATTTATTTTATGACACTTATCACTGACCTGGACAGGGTTACCTCATGTTACTTGTTGACTAGTGTCTCCCTGCCCCCATTTAAATATAACCTCCATAGCAATAGGAAATCTCTTGGTCTTTGTTTTTTAGATTGAACCTAGGCCCTGGCAGTAAAAGCTCTGAGTCCTAACCACTGGACCACCAGGCAGTTCCCTCTTGTTCATCCTTACCCCAGAGCTCAGAATAGTACTGGTACACTTGATGTTAAATGAAAAGGGAAAAAGTTATGTAGATCAAATCCCACCTGACTGTAAAAACCTAGCTACAAGAGAAAAGTGAATTTCAAAGACTAAAAAGATCTGAGTCGTGTAATGGCATGGGTGGGCACCTGTCATATTCTCAACAGCCCATCTGCTGAAAAATCTTTCCCTAATTTGAAAAAAAACTTGGGCTAAGAGTTCTGCCTCCCTGCTGTAGACGTCAGAATTCAAAATCCCAGTGTCTCTTGCAACTAGGATAAAGGCATGTGACCAGGCTCTGCTCACCAGACACACCCTCATTAGACTGACTCAGAACAGAGCCAGTGCCAGAGCCAAGTCGCTTCCGTCGTGTCTCTTTGCAACCCTATGGACTGTAGATCGCGTCTGTCCACGGGATTCTCCACGCAGACTACTGGAACGGATTGCCATGCGCTCCTCCAGGGGCTCTTCCTACCCAGGGATTGAATCCACGCCTCTTCAGTTCAATTCAGTTCAGTTCAACCCCATGGACTGCAGCACACCAGGCCTCCCTGTCCATCGCCAACTCCCAGAGTTTACTCAAACTCATGTCCATCGAGTCGGTGATGCCATCCAACCATCTCATCCTCTGTTGTCCTGAGGACGAGATGTCATCTTCATCTCGTCCATGTCCCTTAGGTTTCCTGAACTGGCGGGCGGGTTATCACTAACACCACCTGGGAAGAGTGATGTAAGGCAACTTTGTTTTCCGGCCTCTGAGCTGTGGCTGAGAAAAACATCTTACACTGCTTTATTGACTACGTCAAAGCCGTTGACTATGTGGATCACAACTGGAAAATTCTTCAAGAGATGGGAATACCAGATCATCTTACCTGCCTCCTGAGAAATCTGTATGCAGGTTCAAAACCAACAGTTAGAACCAGACATGAACAATGGACTGGTTCCAAATTGGGAAAGAGGTACATCAAGGTTGTATATTGTCACCCTGCTTATTTAATTTATATGTAGAGTATATCATGAGAAATGCTAGGCTGGATGAAGCACAAGCTGGAATTAAGATTGCCCAGAGAAATATCAATAACCTCAGATACGCAGACACCACCCTCATGGCCAAAAGCGAAGAGGAACTAAAGAGCCTCTTGATGAAAGAGAAGAGTGAAAAAGCTGGCTTAAAACTCAACATTCAAAAAACTAAGATCATGGCATCCAGTCCCATCACTTCATGGCAAATAGATGGGGAAATAATGGCAACAGTGACAGACTTTTATTTTCTTGGGCTCCAAAATCACTGCAGATGGTGACTACCATTAAATCAAGATGCTTGCTCCTCGGAAGAACAGTTATGACCAGCCTAGATAGCATATTAAAAAGCAGACATTACTTTGCTGACAAAGGTCTGTCTAGTCAAAGCTATGGTTTTCCCAGTAGTCATGTATGGACGTCAGAGTTGGACCATAAAGAAAACTGAGCAGAGGAATTGATGCTTTTGAGCTGTGGTGTTGGAGAAGACTGTTGAGAGTCCCTTGGACTGCAAGATCTTTTTCACAGTTAATAAGGTATCTTTGGCTGTGCTGGAGTGCCTCATCCTGGTGGCTTCTCCCGCTGTGGAGCATGCACTGTAGGGAGCGCAGGCTCTGTAGATAGATGCCTAAGCTTAGCTGCCCCAAGACACATGGAGTCTTCCCAGACCAGGGATTGAACTTGTGTCCCCTGCATTGGCAGGCAGATTTTTAACCACCGGACCACCACAGAAGTCCTGGCCCACAATGCTTTGAAACTTTAAAAGTTGTACTCAGAGATGCAAACATTTTACTTTTATATCTGTGATTTCTGACAATTATAAGCTTGCATACAACAATCAGCTGGAGAAGAGAGGCTCCCTTTGGATACGTGGGTTGACTCTAATATACACTCATAGGCCACATGTTCGCTTTTAATTTTGTTGTATATGTTGGAAGTTGGGCAGACTACCTGCCATTTCATGAAAATGCTGTTGCATAAGAAAACCAACATAAAATGCTGGAACAGATTAAAAGATACAAAAGGTACATTAAAGGGGAGTGATGGGGAGATGCTCTGTAGGTGTAAAGTCTCAGTCATGAAGGATGGGGGCTTCTGGAATCTGGTTTTGTACACATGGAGACTGTCAGGAGGGTGAAGTTTTTGTGTTTGTTTGCCATGATTAAAAAAAAAAAGGAATTCACAATGTTAACAGAAGAGAAAAAACACATAAGAATGTAGAAAAAGCATTTGATGAATTTAATGAAAACTCTTAGCAAATTGTAAATAGAAATTTAATCAGAGAGAGATTATTTACCTACAGTAAAGCAATAACAGATAATATTGGTCACATATTCAAAGTTTTTCACCCAAAATTGCGGAGGAGAGAAGAAATGTGTATTATTTCACTTTAATTCAATATTGTATTTGGCATCCTGGCCACACAGTAAAGTGAAAAATAAAAATAACAGATTGAACATAGAAAAAAGGACAGGGGAGGGCAGAAAGTTGGGACTTGGACCTGAAGATTTCAAAGCCAGCCACACAACAGTTTAGAAGTATCTATTTGCACAACAGAAGGTGGAACCTGAAACTAAATCTAGAAAAAAAATCAGTGATTTATAAAAGAAACTGACAAACTACAAAGACGGTTTCTATCTTACTAGACTGTAAGTATCTTATTTGGCTATTAATTCAAAACAATAAAGTGACCACGTCCCAGGTAATTTTAATGTTTAAATAATTTACATTTTAAATACTGATTTCTCTATAAAAGGCATCCAGAACCCCAGTCCTGGTTGGTGGCTTGTTATGTACAGACTACAAAGTGGAGAGGTGAGTGATGGAAACCAAAATTATCTGCCCCCACCCCTCCATCGCCAAACATGTCTTCCATGAAATCAGCCCCTGGTGCCAAAATGGTTGGGGACCACTGCTCTAGGACGTATTTCAGCACTTGAAGTAGAAAAACACCCCCAAAATGTCTTCAGTTCAGTCACTCAGTCGTGTCTGACTCTGCGACCCCATGAATCGCAGCACGCCAGGCCTCCCTGTCCATCACACACTGCCAGAGTTCACTGAGACTCACGTCCATCAAGTCAGTGATGCCATCCAGCCATCTCATCCTCTGGCGTCCCCTTCTCTTCTTGCCCCCAATCCCTCCCAGCATCAGAGTCTTTTCCAATGAGTCAACTCTTCACATGAGGTGGCCAAAGTACTGGAGTTTCAGCTTCAGCATCATTCCCTCCAAAGAAATCCCAGGGCTGATCTCCTTCAGAATGGACTGGTTGGATCTCCTTGCAGTCCAAGGGACTCTCAAGAGTCTTCTCCAACACCACAGTTCAAAAGCATCAATTCTTCAGCACTCAGCTTTCTTCACAGTCCAATTCTCACATCCATACATGACCACAGGAAAAACCATAGCCTTGATTAGACGGACCTTTGTTGCCAAAGTAATGTCTCTGCTTTTCAGTATGCTATCTAGGTTGGTCATAACTTTCCTTCCAAGGAGTTAAGCGTCTTTTAATTTCATGGCTGCAGTCACCATCTGCAGTGATTTTGGAGCCCCCCAAAATAGTCTGAATGTCTTAGTAAACAATAAACTGAGCTTAACTATTTTATCTGTAATCAATTCAGTTTACTACACCTTTCCAAGCATTAAAATGTACAATTTAAAGAGAGTAAACTTGGGAGCTTGCTTGGAAGTTCTATGGGGAAAGCACAGCTACTCCTAGGCCCTTTACTGAAGACCCGTCCTCCTCCACCAGGGATGGCTGTGCGATTTCACTGAGGGCACAGCTTCGGGAGAAACGCTCATGGGAGCAGTGAAGGAGGAAGGAAACACGGGCCTAGCTAGCCAGGTCGGTCACATCAACCCTGGCGGTCAAAGGGGCAAGTATATTACAACCAGATCGCCCTCACATGCTGAAAAGCTTTTTATTTTGGCGGGGGGAGGGGCGCAGGGCAGGCGAATGACCTGAATTTAAAACACACTACTTGCAGCAAGTGCTGCAAACATAAGACAGGTCACAGGAACATTGTCATAACCCCAATAACTACATTATTCGATAAATTACAATTTAAAAGATTCTTATAAAAAGTAGTCCACCTAATCACAGGTACTGTAGAATCCCAGGCTCCTCCATACATTACTGGGGAAAAAGTGCAAATAAATAAAGGTGAAAAAACTTTAGGTAACATGGCAACCCACACCCTTCGCTGGTCAGATTCCACCGGCCACCTCAGTACTGCGGGAACGTTCCATCGATTTTGGCAGCCCAGGCCATGAGCCCCCCGACAACGTCCTTAACTGTTAAAGAGTCCAAGTCTGCCCAGGACTGCAAGATCTTCACAGCTTTCTGGGAGTCATTGCCCAGTTTGCAAATCACATAAATGGGGACAGACGCCCCTTCCTGTGCGCCCTGCTTCCCTTCCCGGATGGCTTCTCCCAAGACTTTCAGGCTCTCCGCATCCCTCCGTTCCAAACTTTTCAAAGGGATGTGCAGGGCGTGAGGCAGACGACAGATGTCCACCTCCACTTGAGGCCTGACGTCCAGCAACAGGTGGGGTGACCTAGAATCCAGAAGTCGCTTATAGTCCGTAATGGAAATCCGCTCCTCCGGGCTCAGCAACCGGAGGGAGCGGCACTTATCCGTGGCCGACGAACCGCAGAAGCTTTCGTAGTCTTGCAGGTCGGTCACGGTGGGCCGCTCCCCGCAGGCGGCACAGTCGGGCCTGCGCCTCCGCAGCCGGATACAGCGGAAATCTCCTCGGAGTGCGTCAAAAAGCAACAGGCGGCCGCTGTAAGAGGGGCCCAGGCCCGCAGCGGTCTTCAGCACTTCCAACGCCTGCAGGCAGCCCAGGACCCCGGTGACCGCCCCGAGCACCCCGCCATCCGCGCAGCTGGTCACCGTCTCCGCCGGGGGTGGCCGGGGGAACACGCAGCGATAGCAAGGCCCCCCGCCGTAGTGGTAGACCGTGAGCTGGCCCTCGAAACGCAACGCGCTGGCGGACACCAGGGGCCGGCCGGCGAGCACACAAGCGTCGCTCACCAGGTAGCGGGTGGGCGCGTTGTCGGAGCAGTCGGCCACCACGTCGTAGCGGCGGACGAGGTCCAGCGCCGTGGCCGGGGTCAGCGCCTGGGCGTAGGGCACGCACTCCACCGCTGAATTGAGGCGGCGCAGGGCGGCGGCCGCCGAAAAGACCTTGGCCTGGCCGGCCAGGGCCTCGCCGTGCAGCACCTGGCGGGCCAGGTTGCTCGCTTCGACCACGTCGTAGTCCACGAGGCCCAGGCGGCCGACGCCGGCTGCGGCCAGGTACTGCGCCAGTGGGCAGCCGAGCCCCCCGCAGCCTACTACGAGTACGGCCGCGGCCGCCAGGCGCAGCTGCCCCTGCATGCCCAGCTCCGGGAGCACGAGCTGCCGGCTGTAGCGCCGGATCTCCTCTCGGGACAGGGCGGCCCTGGGAGGCAGGGGCGACACCGGAACCGAGCGCGCTGACTCCTGCCCCGTCGAAAGGGCTGCCGCCAGCCTCTGCTTCAGGGAACTCAGCTCCTCCTCACGCTGCGCGACTTCGGCCTGTAGGGCCAGCACCTCCTCCCTGGCCGCCATGCCGGGCTTCTTTCCGGAAGTCGTCGTTAAAGGCATTTCCGTTTCCGGCTTTTCTTCGTCGCGAGGCCGGAGTAAACCAAAACAAAAACTTTATGGAGCTTGAGCCAGGTGATAAATGGACCTGCATTTCTTGCGCCACCCTCAGACTCAGTGAAAGACTCACAAGTTCTTACTGTTTCCAAAGGAACTGCGAAATGAACCTTAGGAAGACTAGAACTCGTCCACATAGACCACCCCCCCTTCTCGGGATTTGGTCCAGTCCAATCCTTCGCCTTCCGCCCCGCGTGACGTATTTCTGCTTCCGGCCTGTCGCGCAGTTCCGCCATGGCTGCCGAGGAAGCAAGTCGTAGCTCTCCTAGGTCTCGGCGGGAGGCGAAGGGGCGCGTCTCGCGGCAAGACAAGTATTCAGTGCTTTTGCCCACGTACAACGAGCGCGAGAACTTACCGTTCATCGTGTGGCTGCTGGTGAAGAGCTTCTCCGAGAGGTAGCGCGCCGGGCCGCCCTCCCCGAGAAATGAGATGAGCTGGCTTTCCGGGCCTGGGTGTCGGCCGTTGGCGGCTGCGCGAGGCGGCCCTGCCCGGCCTCTCTTCGGCCCCCGCGGGAGACCCTGGGGAGGACGCCACCCTGCGAGGAAAGCAGAGGCGGATTCCTCTGCGCTTCTCTTCGTCTCTCGGATTCTTAGTCCCGCCCTTGGGTTTTCTGAAGCACTTCTTTATTGTACACTCCCCGACGGCCCTCTGCCCGCCTTTTCTTAGAAGGGCTGGCCACCCTTTTTAATGCCTGCGAGTCCGAAAACCTGACCTCGCTTCTCCCTTATCTAGACGATCGGGCGCTGTGGCCGGAGCCGGGACTCTGAGCGAGCCCGCTGTCTCCCGCCCCCGTTCCGAGGGCTTATGTAAGCAGGAGGTTTGGGCCCTGTGGGTTAGGGAGCTGCTGCTGGGCTGGGCAACCCTTCTGGAGAAGGCAGAAGGGCAGACTCGCAGGTGGATGTTTGATGTGATTGTTTAAAAAAAAAAACAAAACTGGGAGGTGTTGATGTTAGAGTTTGAAAATGTTTAAAGTTTTTCTTTTTTCTGTCTTCAGAAAATGCTGTTAGTACGAATTACCTTGTTTTGGGGATCGTGTATAAATCTTTGATCTTTAGGTATCAGCATATACAAACTTCTCAAATTACAGTGCTTTGAAAATTAGATAATATCATATAGCTTTTATTTTTCCAACCGAGTCTTCTCAATCGAGAACGAGTTATTTCCAGACTTTTTTTGTTTTTCCTCTTTTGACTTTTGTTTTACAAATGAGAACGGAGACTTTGTTCACGACGTATTTGTAGTAAGTGCCCCTTACGCATTCGTTGTTTTACTAGTATACCCGAGGTAAAGTCTTCGCGGTCGAATTGCTGAGTCGACAGAGATGTGCTTAAGATTGGTAGTTAATGCCAAATTGCTGTCAAAAAAAATTATACCAGCTTAGAATTCTGCAACGTTCATCAGAGGGGGCCTTTATCCTCACGAACCAGCCAGCTTTATTAAACCTACATCGTGGGAAATACTGATAAGTGAAAAACACTGCTGTTTGATTATAATTATTTGAATCAAATCATTATCTTCACATTCATGGCTTTTCAAAGTTTTTATTCATGGCTTTTAAGTTTTTAAAAAAATTTCTATTTTGATTTCTCAAACTCTTTTCCCAGTTAGAGAAACGGTCGTGTAGCTGATCTTGTCCTGGCTTGTTTCATGATTATACGGTGTTTTTTTGCTCTGTTCTTTGATGTAGTGCAGTTTATCTTTAGTGATTTCTGGGTGGAGAATGAAGTTTAATGGGGAACAACTGTTTTCTTTTCAGGTGGCAGTCAAATTACCTGAAGTCTGCTCAACTTGATTCCTTTTAGATACCTCTTCCTCAGGTGGTCTTGGTGCTTTGAAGTGTAGAGGGGAGTAATTTTGCTTATGAATGAAGTATCTCAGCACCACAAATAGAATCAACATCTTAACTGGTTTTGACTTGTAAAGCGCATGCCCAGATTTAGTGCCCTGTGGGGAACTGAAGTCGTCTTTGCTGTTAGAGAATAGATAGGCTGGGTTTTGCTTTCTTCCAAGTGTGCTGGGGGCTGACTTTTGTGTTTTTTTTTTAAAAGCATTTTAACAGTGGAATGTGTTTTCTGGTTGTTTTCCGTGCATTTGTTTCTTAAAGCAGGACCAGAGGAAACATAATGTTGTGTTATGGGGGTTTATCTGTACCTCCTCTTTCCCCATAAGTTTACCAGTAAAGTTAACAAAAAGAATGTCTTCTTTAAAGGGGGTGGTGGAAGATGTGATGGTGAGCACAGGTGCAGCTTGCCAAGTATTCTGCTGACTTGTTTTTTGAGTGCAAACTATCACGTGAAGTTAATGAGAACTATAGAAAGACCTTAATTCAGAAGCACTGACGTCTTTTGTAGTTCTGTGTTTTTTATTTGATAGTGTGGGGTAATAGGTACAATTATTTGAAATAGTGGTATCAAAGACTATCACCATCCTCAAGTGGGGTTTTTTTAAGGGTGAAATAAAATCAGATTCCTGATTCGTTATTTAAATCTGTTGGGGGTTAAAAAGAATAATCATCCAGAGCCACTCAGCTGACTTGATACCTTTTAAATGTATTTTTAAAATAAAATTTCCCAAGTGGATAAGTAAGATTTCATATGATGTCCTGTCATATATAAATATATGATCACTAATTTTTTTAACAAAAGAATATGTTTTATGTGTGAGAATTTTAACATCTCAGGATTGTATTGGAGAAGGCAGTGGCACCCCACTCCAGTACTCTTGTCTGGAAAATCCCATGGACGGAGGAGCCTGGTAGGCTGCAGTCCGTGGGGTTGCTGGGAGTCGGACACGACTGAGCAACTTCACTTTCACAAAATAAAATTTCCCAAGTGTATAAGTAAGATTTCATATGATATCCTGTCATATATAAATATATGATCAGTAATTTTTTTAACAAAAGAATATGTTTTATGTGTGAGAATTTTAACATCTCAGGATTGTATTGGAGAAGGCAGTGGCACCCCACTCCAGTATTCTTGCCTGGAGAATCCCAGGGACAGGGGAGCCTGTGGAGTCGCACAGAGTCGGACATGACTGAAGCGACTTAGCAGCAGCAGGACTGTACAGGAGCATTTTCCAGCAGCCGGGCCCAGCAATAAGCAAGAGTTGCTCTTGCTGGCCCCAGGGCACCTGGCGGGCTTCCCTTGTGGTTCAACTGATAAAGAATCCGCCTGGAATGTGGAAGACCTGGGTCCAATCCCTGGATTGGGAAGATCCCCTGGAGAAGGGAAGGGCTACCCATTCCAGTATTTTGGCCTAGAGAATTCCATGGACTCTATAGTCCATGGGGTTGCAAAGACTCAGACACGACTGAGCGACTTTCACTTACATAGTTTGGAAGTGACATTCTGAATATTTGACATTTATTTCAATTGATAATTGAAGTGTTCCTTGTTAATTAACATGGCAATAAATTGCCACTTACACTAGGGAGGAGTTAGTGACTTTTAAATTGTTTTTTCATTTCAGACTACTGTCTCCAAGCAATACAAATTTAATTTTTTTTTTTATTTTAGTGGTTTCAACTATGAAATTATAATCATAGATGATGGAAGCCCAGATGGAACAAGGGACATTGCTGAGCAGTTGGAGAAGATCTATGGATCAGACAGAATTGTAAGTCATTTTTCTATCATATCAATTACCTTTATATGGGGGAAAGATGATAAATGAACAGTGCTTGGATTCCATCTGTCTAGAAACTGAAAAGATAAAGAGCACTGATATATGCTTGGGATTTAGATACATTTTCATTGTGCTTGAGGTTTTACATACCTTTGGTATGTTGAGTCATTGGTAGATTTACAGCAGAACAGTGGGCCTTTGGATGAACTCTTTATGTCTGACTCTGCAAATCAGTTTCCTTGAAGGGCAGAATTAAAGCATGATACTGAATTCAGAAGTATTATAGAACTGGGGACTTCCCTGCTGACTCAGTGGTAAAGAATTCTCCTGCCAGTGCAGGAAGACTTGGGTTTGATCCCTGCATCAGGAAGATCCCCTGGAGAAGAAAATGGCAAGCCACTCCAGTATTCTTGTCTGGAAAATCCCATGGACAGAGGAGCCTCGTGAGCTGCAGTCCATGGCGTCTCAAAAGAGTTGGACACAACTCAGTAACTAAACAACAAGTTTTAAAGCTAGGTTGCAGTTAGGAATGCGTGCCTTGGGGTACTCTTTCTACCCCCTTCTGATGCCTATGTCAGAAGCTTTCTCTATCTCCTTTATACTTTAATAAAACTTTATTACACACACACACACAAAAAAGGAATGCGTGCCTTGATCTCTCTTGCTCACTTTCTGTAGGTGTTCTCGTCCTTTCAGTAGAGAATGCTGTCTGCAGCTAAAAGCTTGTAGCTGGGAAAGGTGACTGGTTGTTTTCATGTGAAACATGATTTTTCAAAGAACCTGGCAGTTTTATCTGTAGGATAGTCTTGTGAAATAGACTGAGTTTCTAAGTTTTAAACTTTCTCACTGTACCTTAAAGCCTGTTGTTCTACAGGAGTAACTTGGGCATTTTTATTTTTGATCAATGGTTTGCCTTTATGAATGCTGGAGTAGATTTTTTAGTTTACTTCAGCCAGTTCTTGGGCCAAAAACAGTTACATCCAGATTTAATTAGAAAACACATTTTAGACAGTATTTTATAATTTGCATGGATGAGAATTTCTCAGTCTTGGCACTACTGACCTTGGGACCTGAGGGGTCTTCACTGTGAGGGACTGTCCTGTATGTTACAGGATGTTCAGCATCAGCTCTGGACTCTACCCACAAGATGCAGCAGTGACCCCTGCAGTGCAGCAACCAGAAATACCTCTGGGCATCATCAGACGTCCCTTTGCCAGCAAAATTACCACCTCGTGCCAAAGAGAGCCCTTTGGTATATGCATAAAGAAGTCTCTTGGAGAACCTTTATTGATACTTGCACTTCAAGAAGTAGCAATTAAGCATCAAACAAAATAGACTCGGAGTTCACATATTCTTGATTAATCCCAATAATGAAATAATTTCTATGCAGTCACAGGAGAGCTTAGTTAATGAGAAGAGTTGAAAGGAAGTGTGTGACACTGTCTTTTTTTGAGTTTATTTGGCTGTGACAGGTCTTAGTTGTGGTATGCAGGTTCTAGTTCCCAGACCAAGGATTGATCCTGGGCCCCCTGCATTGGAAGGTCAGAGTCCTAGCCACTGGACCATCAGCAAAGTCCCAGGAAATATGTTACGCTTACGTACAGTGTAAGTCTATCCTGTGATGGAGCTTCCTTCCATCTCACAGGCACAATTCACAGAACTGTCACACCTCAGTCCTTTCTGAATATTTCCAGATGTACAAGCTTACAGAGGAGATAAAAGCTTAGATTTTCATCCTTTTAGCAGTGACTTTCAATAATGGTTGATTCATATTTTTGGCCAACAGTTCCTCAGTTCCTCTTGTATAGGTTCAGGGCCCACTGCACTGATTCACATAATGCATAGAATGTTCTCACTGTGTAGTTCCATTTAACCTGGAAACATCAGCCTGACAAAAAGATAAAAATCCTTTTATCTTTGAACCTCAACCTTGAGGTGTGATTGATTGTGCCTGCTGAATTGACCTCAAATTCTAAAACAACATGGTCTTCAAAGAATTCTGCTTTCCTTATCAACCTAATAAAATTTAAAAGGATGAGGGAAAAAATAGCATTTACTGTCACGATTTCTGAGTGGTACCAGGGAAATTGCCTACTCATTATTTTATCACTTTTAGGTCATTTAAGAAAATTACTGGGGGTGTGTGTGCATGTGTGACCAATAAGAAGCTATGCCAAAGATGGTACTTGCTTGCTTTTTAGGTCACATAAGTATATTCAGTTGGGAAATCGAAGAAAAATTAGGAACCACCGTACAAAATCTCAGATAAAATATTCATAGATGCTTTGTTAGCTAGCCTTTCAAACTGACTGGAAGTAATGTTTCAGGGGGGAAAAAAGATGGAGTTATTTAATATAAACCTTTGAAAGTCTGAAAATTAAAAATAATAAAATTCTTTGAAAATGAGGTTTTTTTTTTTTTTTTAAGCTAAAACACAGGGTTATAGAAAATCTAAGATAAACTGTAAAGAATTTGAGTTTTCAGTGCAAATACCAGATGAGGTCAGTATTTTGATGGTAACCATCAAGCACAGCATCAGATAAAACCTGACACGTCATTTGATTTTGTTTAGTGAATTGTAACTACCATGGATCACTGACTGAATGTCTGGCTCTCCTGTATACGAGCTCACCAGGCCGGAATGTACTTTGTCTTTGTTCCTCCTCTAGACCTACAGCAGCTTGCGTGTAGTTAAAAAGTGTAACCTGTTTGAATTAAATTGAAAATCCTTTGTTTGGAGGTTTGCAGTCTGAGGCCGGCTGCCTACTTACTGCCCAGTGCCGGGGGTGGATAGGAAATGCTCAGTGGTGAGTCTTCATCCCCCTACCTCAGAAATTTGGTGTCAAACACTGGCATTCTACTTTTCCAGAAATTTAGAGAAAAAAGGAAAGATCTAAATAAGTCAGGGTTTATATGTGAACCAGAAAGTGTAGAAAGACTTAATTGACAAGCAATAAAAGAAAGAAAATCTTGTAGGAATATAACCTGAAGTCATGTGAGTGGACGAATAGAGAAGGAGATAAGGTCATCTAAGCATAAAATCAAGATAAGTTGATGAAATGTCAATGTTTAAAATCAAAGACGGGATTGAGAAAACAAGTATGGTTATCAAATATTCCAAAAAGGTATAAGTGAGTTAAATCCTCAGTTTTCTTAGGAAGGAATCAATAGATAGATTGAGAGAAGGCAATGGCACCCCACTCCAGTACTCTGGCCTGGAAAATCCCATGGACGGAGGAGCCTGGTGGGCTGCAGTCCATGGGGTCACTGGGAGTCAGACACCACTGAGCGACTTCACTTTCACTTTTCACTTTCATGTACTGGAGAAGGAAATGGCAACCCACTCCAGTGTTCTTGCCTGGAGAATCCGAGGGATGGGGGAGCCCGGTGGGCTGCCCTCTCTGGGGTCACACAGAGTCAGACAGGACTAAAGTGACTTAACAGCAGACCAAAAAAATACATTGTTTTTTTTGGTGGGTAAAAACTCTAGCCCCTCCTCCACTGAGGAGGAGGGGCTAGACTTTAAGATTTTGTCTGGGGTGGGGGGATTTGGGTAAAAGAATGTTACTTTTCCTTAAAAGCTGTTAAATTACTTGTTACTAAATGCAGTTTTTATTTTGGCAAAAAATGTTAGGCATATTGTGCTGTAAGTTCAAATAAATGCAGCAGTGTTTCTGTTAAAATGAGTGAGCACTTATTTAAAAAGAGTTTTTATTCGATTTTCGATTATTTGTGTTAAAATGCCATTTCTTATCCTTACAGCTTCTAAGGCCACGGGAGAAAAAGTTGGGGCTAGGTAAGCAGACCCTCTCATCCCCACCCCCCCATACCTGCTCCTTACCTTGGTAAGATTTCCTATGTGTAGTGTCCCAGTTTGGAACAGGGCCAAAATGCAGTGACCTCCTGTGATGATTTTTAATGATCTTAATGACATGTAGTTGGTTTAACTTGAATTGCCTGTATCAACCAAGGCCCTCTTAGGAAAACAGAAACTATTGTTAAGTCTTTCAATGTAAGGAATTTAATACAGAGAATCTGGTTACACCAGTGAAGGAATTCCTGAGAAGCCAAATGGAAGAGTGAGGTTACTCAGAGATTAGTGCTACTGGAGGTCACTGCTACTCCCCCGGGGCTGGAGCAGCGATGGAGGAACTGGTGTTTTTAGAGCCGGGGACCCGGGCTACGTGCCCAGAGGAGCTCTAATGGTAGAGTCAGGGATACCTGGTGGAAGCGGGAGCTGAGGAGGGAATCTGGTCCATGCTGAGAGGTGGAGTAAGGGGGAGGACTCTTGGACTTTTCCCCTTCTGCTTGAAATCGCTCTTCTTCCTGTGCTTCCCAAAGCTGTTTGGAAATCAGTTGACAAGAGAACAAATATAGTACCCTGTGATATATTTAGAACAGAGAAGGGATCTAAGGGCAAACATTTGGACCAGCACACTGCCTTAGCTGTAAGTTCTTGAACATTTCTTTAAACGTTTTTAAAAGGTTTTTGTTTTTTGTTTTTGTTTTTAAAAAGAAAGCTGTTCTGGTTTTGCAATGTAAGAGGTTATAGAAAAATCTCAAATGAACTCAATCTCGTTCTGAGATAAAAATCTTGAATGCCTTTATTTCTGTTGTTGGTCACAGTTGTTTTATGTTGAAAAGTGTTATTACTGAAAAATTGGGGGAGCGTGGAGGAAACACAGTACTTGGAAATTGAGTTATCTGCTGTCCTGAAGATCCTTGATTTCATGGCATGATCAAATGTTCTGAATATCTGAATCCAGAAGGTTCTTCAAGATGGAAGTAATCTTGAAACTGCCCTGAAAGCCACCAAGAATTACTAACCAGTCAGTGGCAATCCAAAAACCTATAGTCAGTCACTTCTTAACAGAAGTCAGAAGAGTTCAGCCTTGCTAATAAGATACGTGTTGGATTGGGGCTAGAGAACACAGGAATTCACATCTCCTGTTCCTGACCAGTTACCCTTACCTGCCAAGTCCTTGAGGAACTTTAGGCATAAGCGTGGCTAAGTAATTGCTAGTTGCACCTGTGGCCCCAGAGACAGGGTTCTTGTGTACCAGGCTTAAGGTGTGGAAGACAGTCCCTGGGTAGCTTTTGTGGGGCAGCAGTGATGGGAAGAGCAGAAGCAGAGAGACAGGTTAGGTGGGGGTCCAGGCATCCCAAGATGGTGCCCAGGACTAAAGTGAGGTTATAGTTCACTGTCAGCTGCAGAGGACTAATGGCTTTTCAGGGATGCTTAGCGGTTTCTTCCCTGTTGAGATGTAGACCTCAGCATTTCCGCTGACTTCCTTTAATGGGTACAGATGTTTTCCTTTTTAGGAACTGCATATATTCACGGGATGAAACATGCCACAGGCAACTACATAATCATCATGGATGCTGACCTCTCACACCATGTGAGTGGTATGTTTCTTTATTAGCTCTTTATTATAGTCTTAGCCTATTTTACTGACCTACTGTTTATTCTTAATTTCAGCCAAAATTTATTCCTGAATTCATTAGGTAGGTATTTCTAATATTTGAAAGAATTATGATTCAAGTCATTTATCTTATATTGATTTTTTACTTCATTTTTCATTCATTAAAATGCTCATGCTGTTTTAAGTTTGCTATCAAAAGTAAAACCAGTGCACAGATTTGAGGCATGTGAATATAGTTACAAGACTAAATGAAGTATTTTAGGGGCCCTGAGAGGACTAACTGAAAAATAATCCCTTTATTACCTAATTCTGTAAACACTATAGAAAATTTCTGTAAACCATTGTTAATTTCTATAAATGCTATAGAAAAAGATGAAAAACATCTTCCCTGTTAAATGGAATTAAACCCTGCATCAAAAGGGCAAAACCCTATGAATAGATGGGTTTTATTTTAGGAATGAATGCCAAAATCAGGAATCTGTCAAAATAATTCATTTATCACATTAACAAAGGAGGCAGTCTGATTACGTCTATAGGTGCTAAAGGGTATGTCATAAAATTCACTATCCATTTCTTCTTAATATTTTAGTATAGAAATAGAAGGAAACCACTTAAACATACTGAAGACAACCTAGTGCTAAGTTAGAGGTGTCTTACCTTTTTACTTTTTGCTGCACCGCATGGCTTGGCCACCCACTCCAGTATTCTTGCTTGGAGAATCCCATGGACAGAGGAGCCTGGCGGGCTACAGTCCATGGGGTCACAAGAATTGGACACGACTAAGCGACTAAACCACCACAGCTTGTGGGATCTTAGTTCCCTGACCAGGGATTGAACCTGGGCCCTCAGCAGTGAAAGCAGGAGTCCTAACCACCAGTGGATTTCCCCATGAAACTTACCAAATGATGAAATATTGAATTAATTTTCAATAAACTCATCGGTGACTGTAGGTATACCAGATGTCATTAAATACGGAAATTTTAAGTAATGTTGTAACATAAGAATTTAGCATATATCAGTAAAGGGTACAAAATTCTATTTATTTACAGGTAATGTAAAAACATTTTTAGAAAATCTAAGAGACCTTGACACCTTTCAGAAAAAGAACTTGGGAGCTGTTCTGAACATAAACTAAATAGAAAAACAGAGTCAGATCGTGTCCCCAACCTGTTGAGAACACTTCCAGGAGTTCCTGTGAACACATGGAGAATCTACATCCCTTTACTTGCATTCAAACCACTCTGTGAAGTGGCCCCTGCCTTGCGATCTGAACTCATCCTCTGCCCCCCCCTTTGTCTGAAGTGCTGTGTCGCAGCTCCTTAATGCCAACTACTACTCCTTTGATCTCTGCATAGTCACCTCAAAAATACCTTCTCTGCTTGGATCACCAGTACCCCAAACTCCTTTGACCTGATAAGGCAGTGGAACCAGTGGACTAGAAAATGGATGAGAGATGCAAACAGGCCGTATGTAGGAGAAACGCAAATGGCTAATGAAACTAAGAGAAGGTACTCACCCTGGGATGTAGTCAGGGAAATGCAATTAAAATAAGCGTGTGTTACATGTTTGCTACCCGTTCGTTTTTCAAAATTAAAAACCTATGAAGCAATACATCCAGCACCAATAAGATGGTAGAAAATGGACACAAGTGATGGCTGGAAGGAGTGTGAGTTAGTAACTCACAGCCTTTTCAGAAAGGAATTTCTTGTGATATCTGTTAGAATTAAACATACGAGCTTTGCTTTAGCAATTTCATTGAAAGCTCAGCAGCTTTTTTAAATTGACAGCTAATTTATTTTTTCTACAGGAAGCAAAAGGAGGGTAATTTTGACATTGTCTCCGGAACTCGCTACAAAGGAAATGGTGGTGTATATGGCTGGGATTTGAAAAGAAAAATAATCAGGTATATACATATAGAAAGTATTTGGAATAAATTACCATGTGGGGTTTGTGAAATCAGATTGTGACTTCCAAACAGTATTCCCAGGTAGCTTCTTACCTACAATCTTTCCTGTGTTAGAGTATTTTATTTTGGATGCTTTTCACTTGGGGAAAATCTGCATAAACCTTTGAACCTTTCATAGAAATTATCTAATTCAGCAAAATTTATTCTGTGTGAACCTTCAGCTCTAAGTGAATTATTCATCTATTTTTGGATTAAATAACTTTTCAATATATATTTTTCTAATAATTTAAGATACATCATGATTTCAGCTTTTACTAAGAAACATAAAGTGGTGAAGCTTTGGAGGCAGACTTGGGTTAAACTCCTGATTCTGTCATTTAAATTACTGTGTCCCTTGCATATCTTGCCTTTTCTAAGCTTTGTTTTCTTCATGATAAAATGGAAGTAAAACAAGCTGTTTCAGTTTTTTGTTACAGCGTAACAGACCATCCCAAAGCTAAGTGACTTAAAACAAATTTATTATTTCTCTAAATTCTTTGGTTTGGCTACTGGTTCCTCCGCTGATTTCACTTGGGCTCATTTATGCAGTTTCCTTCGGCTTGAGGGTGAGCTGTGCTGGTAGCTCCAAGATGGCCTCATTCATATGTTTAGCATATGGTACTGGTTGTTGACTGGGCCCACCTCAGTTCTCCTGCACGTAGCCACTCACCTGGAAAGCTGGGTCAGCTGCTTTACGTGGCCTCCTGAGGGCACCACCCAGAAGCACCACAGCTGCAGCTGCAAGCACTCCTGGGTGCTCAGCTCTGGGGCTGACACCACTTTAAACTCTGGTCAGAGCAAGCTTGTCATCAAGGGATGCGGAAATAGAATCCTCCTCTTGATGGGAAGACCCACAAACAATTGTTGACCACATTTAGTCTATCTCACCTAGGTTGTTGGACAGTGATGTTTCGATCTCAAAAAGATCTACCTAGCTTATTGCTTTTTGGTGTAACAACATACCTGAATTCTTACTAATAGTACTTGTATAAACTCTTACTAATAGCACTTTTTATCACTCTCCGTTCCTGTCAAAGGTTCTGTTAGGTTCAGTTTTGCCTCGTAACTGTGAAACTTAAAACATGTAAAAGCCTCAATCTTCAGTGAAATGAAGGGGTTAGATAAATGAGCAGTTTTCATTCTTTCTGAGGATCAGAATCATGTAGGAGGAAATTATATACATCTGCTCCCTATTCATCCTCCCCTCCTTTGTGCATACACACATTGGAGACCATTTGAATGGATCTCCAGGGATGGTGCAGAAGCCTCAGTAGTTTTCACAGGTTCTCAGAGGATTCTGTTGTGCAGCCACGGTTGAGACCAGCAAGTCAGTGAGATCACTGACTCAGGCCTCTCTGAATTTGGTCATTAAAACTAATATTTAAAATCAGGGAGTCCCAATGAGAGACAGTCTGCAACTTTTGGTTGGATCATTTAGTTGTATTGAGTTGTATCCGTCATGACTTCTTAATGTCTTCACTGACTTTATAGTAAAAACTGGTGAGAAAGATTATGTATCACTTGCTCAAGGTCTCATTTTTATGGTCCAGAACCTGAATTTGAACCCAAGTCTGTGACTCTAGCTGTTATTTTGATTGTTGTTGTCCAGTCATGTCCAGCTGTTTGGGACCCCGTGGACTTGCAGCATTTTGGTTAAAGACCCCAATTTTAAAATGCATTACCTTGAATAGATGTATAAATATATACATACATATGTACCACATACACATAAATACATATACTCTCACATTCCTTGGGTCAAATTCATTTTGTGGGATAAATTATGTCTTAGAATTCTTTTTAACGATCAGAAGCAAATTGAAGGGAGGGGAGTATGTTTTTATTAGCCATTATCCCAACTATATCCCTAGCGGTGTATTTTATATGAAATAGGCTCTCCTAAGGAGCACCTTGATGGTTCCCCTGGCCTTGGAGAGAAACTTTTTTCCACGCTGCTTCCCTGCCACCTTCCCTCCCTCCAGAACAACTAGTTTTCTGAATCTGAGCACACTAAAACAGCTGCAGTACCAAAGTCATTTTTTCCAAGTGTACTTTACATCTTTTTGAAATGTTAATAATAGCTATTCGTCAGTAGTAGCTTATAATTGATTGATACTTCGTTGTGCTTGAAGCACAGACCCTAAAGTCATTGCTACGAGCTGAATGTTTCCGAATTCACGTGTGCCTTACCCTGGGAGTGTTGGTGTTTGGAAATGGGGTTTGGGGGAGGTGAGTGGGTTTAGATGAGGTCCTGAATGTGGGTGGGGCACTGTTGGTGGGATTAGTGCCCTTTCAAGAAGAAAGCCGGAAAGCCTGGCCTTTCCCCTCCTCCACCCTCCATGTGAGAAGGCACCATTTGGAGGCTAGGGACAGGATCCTCACCAGGAACCAAGTTTACAGCACCTTTATCTTGGACTCTTCAGCCTCCAGAACTGAGAATTGAGTATCTGTTGTTTAAGTCACCCAGTCTGTGGGTTACAGAAACCCAAGCAGAATGGATAGTCTCAGAGTAGAGGTCAGTTTCCAGAGATGGCCAAAACCCCAAACCCTTTCCCACCTTCACCCTTAAAAAAAAAATAACCGTTTTAATGCAAACTGAGATTGGAAACAGCCCTCCCTTGGTGATTTGAATCTGAAAAAGCAGCTTAAAATCCCTGATAGATCACTTTTCCTGTCTTGACAGATGTTCGTAACCCTAAGTTATGACTTTTGGCAGATGTGCAAGTGGAGTTAAAAGTCTATTGCCATTCTTACCTAGTGTTTGGAAAATGATTGTTTTATAGGTCATCTCCACACGTCACATTCAAAGAATAAAAAAATACCTATTCAAAGAGTAAAAAACGAGAACTGTCGGATCTCCTTTCACTGACAAATCCTTGCTTTGTTCCATAGAGTTAACATTTTTCTTGCATTTTTGAAATTAGTATAGCATTTTTAGCACTCTGCACTTGGCTGTATTTCTTTCGTGTAGAAACTGTATTTTATAAAGAAAATGTTTTCTTTGACAGCCGTGTGGCCAATTTTATAACTCAGATTTTGCTGCGACCAGGAGCATCTGATTTAACAGGAAGTTTCAGGTACAGTGAAAACTTGTAACTGTATATTTTCTACTATTTACAATTTCTTGCCTAAATCTCTTGCTTTATAATGACTTACTTAAAGAAACCCTTTTCATTTCCACCCCATTTTTGTTCTGGAATACTAAAAAAGGCAGATTGAAGTTGTTAGAGGTGTTAATGAATCCTAAACATCTTCTTAAGGGAAATACTGTACTTTTAAAGAGCAGGAAGGACAGGCTGGTGTGCTTACAGTGAGTGTCACCGCCCAGCCCTTGGGCCTGAGGTGACCACTGACTGCTCATTCAGAACATCACTTCTTGTCTAAGTGGTGCAAAGCCTCCTGCTGGGTCCTTGGGATTTTTAAATTTTTGCTTGTTTCTTGGTGTTTGTGTAATTTTAGACTTGATACAGTAGGTTACTTTGTATGATGGTGCCAGATGACTGCCAGATTTTTTTTAATCTCTGAAACTAAAATGTCTCCTCATCTCCTTTAAGATCCAGACTCCATGCACTACTTACTACATTATATTACCTGGTACACGCTTCTATCCATTAAGTGTTGATTCTTTTGACCTTTGATAGAACGCATGTGCGCATGCTCAGTCGCTTCAGTCGTGTCCGATTCCTTGCGACCCCATGGGACATAGCCCAACAGGCTCCTCTGTCCAAGGGATTCTCTAGGCAAGAATACTGGAGTGGGTTACCATGCCCTCTTCCAGAGATCTTCCCAACCCAGGGATCGAACCTGCATCGGGAAGCCCTTGTTAAAACACACAAATACAGAAATTAGGAGCCTGCTGTTGAAGGTAATGAATACTTCAAATGCAGCTGCAAGTCTGTTGGATAGCAGTTCAGAGACAGTAAGAGAGTCAGAAGTGAAGAGAGGAGCCATCACAAATTAGACGTCAGATAATGAAAATGAAACTTCTCTAGAATTAAGATGTAAGTTGTTTTGAAAGCACAGTTTGGTGTATGAAAGATAGCTACAGACCCATATATACATCCTTCAGTTCCACACTTCGAGGCAGATGAATATATGAAGCCCACATGTGTTACAGTGATTTTGAATGAAGACCCAGGGTAGCTTAGTTGGTTGTGGAGATGGGGACTTTGCTTTGGGCCCTAGTTCCCCTAGTCACTTCATCACCTAGCTCTTTCTCTCATAGCTTTCTCAAAAACTACAAGAAAAAAGGTATAAATTGCTGCCTTTGTATACATTGAGGCTCGGGGGGAATTTTTTTTTTAACCTCAGTGACTGAAAACAGAGCTCCCGAAGAAGATTAGAGTTCACCCATAGGACTTCCCCACTCCTGTCTCTCTTTGTAAACCTGATGAGCTTTGCCTTTGGCTTGCAGTCCCTCTAAAGTTAGGGTGTGCATTCATCTGTCTTAATTGTCTGACTGTGACCTCAGTCACTGATAGCTGGTTCCCGCCAGTACTGCCTCAATCTTGTGATCCCTACTTCCTGTCTCTAACTTAACCAGGCTCAACCTAGAGGGACTTAGTTTATCCCAGGAATTTATTTAGATCTCAGGAAACAGAAACTTCATAGATACTTATGAGGAAACACCTGATAATTGCTTCTTTCTTGTCATCGAGTTTATATTGTGCTTCATTATCTACCAACTCTGTTGTCCCAGCATTTGAAACAGTTTCTTCCTTTTCAACTTTAAATTTCAAGAAAAATTTTGAAACTACAAACAATGGGCGGTTTTGCTCCACATGATTCACTTTACCATATTTTAATAATTTCTAATAGTGTGATAGGAAGATAACTCTTTAAAAGATACTAAGGATTCATTTCCACAATTGTCCTAAATTATTTACCAAATATTTTTATGGCCTTTCCAGTTCAAGATAAATGTATCATAATCATCAACTGTGAGAACTTTTCTGTAGACAAATGGCCAGTGAAAGTTAAGTTTTTATAAATACCAGTGAACTTTTGGAAAGGTCAGGGTACATGTAGGAATGTATATTTATCGAGGTGTTCATATACATTTTAATTTCTTACAGGTTATACAGAAAAGAAGTTTTACAGAAATTAATAGGAAAATGTATTTCTAAAGGCTACGTTTTCCAGATGGAGATGATTGTTCGAGCAAGACAGCTGAATTATACTATTGGCGAGGTATGTAAATAATGTCAATTCCTCATAAAGAAACAAGGTTTAGACTTTTTATAATAAAAGGTTAATTTTCATAAACTACTGAGTAAATGTGGAAGGCTTTCAGGTGTCCATGCAAAAGAGTGAAAATTCACATTCTTTTAAAATTAATATATGTGACATACCAAGATCTAAAGCTTAACAGAAGGCAGTGTTCCCTTTTAAGTAAATAAAAGTGACCAGTATCTTCATCCTTGCCTTTTCTTCCGACCACTCAGCATTATGGGATGAGTCTGTTTTCTGCTTTTCCCCTAGTCTTGACCGTCAGCCACCTACTTAAGTTAAAAATGAACGGGGTGGGACCTCCCTGGTGGGCCAGTGGCTAAGACTCCCGTTTCCACTGCAGGGTGCACAAGTTTGATCCCTGGTAGGGGTACTAAGATCCCACGTGCCATGTGGCCAAAATTAGTTAATTTTTTTTTAAAAAAAAATGCCTGGTGAATCCCTTTTGCCCTACGGTCTATGAGTAAATGCAAAGGGCAGGAATTGGAGGAGCAGTTTAATACTCGTATTCAGAGCAAGAAAATAGCTATCTGGAATGCCACTGCTCTTGTGGAAGTTGTAAGATTTTTTAGCTTAGTGCTAAAATAGCGACAGCTGAACTTGATGGTGGAGAAGGGGATGGCAACCCACTCCAGTATTCTTGCCTGGGAAATCCCATGGACATAGGAGTGTGGTGGGCTAGAGTCCATGGGCCGCAAAGAGTCGGGCATGACTGAGAAACTAACACTAAACTTGATGGACTACTGGAAAAATTTCAGGCCATTTTACTTTTGGAGGATAATTTTTCCTTGAAGCTTGAGTAAACCAACTTAATATTCAGGATCAGTGCCTTTCAAAACAGTAGATTTGGTTCATATGACCTATTTTAAGATAATATGCATATTATGTTTAATTTTGAAGACTTGGAGATGCAGGTGGTTACTGTAAGAATCCCATAATTTGCACTTAACCTTGAAGGACTTGCTAGCAGAGGAACAATCTTGTTTCTGTTGTATGAGTAATTGTTGTACGCCTGCTATACTTCTTTTCTCATATTTTTGAAGACTCACTTAACATATATTTTTTTAACTAGGTTCCAATATCATTTGTGGATCGTGTTTATGGTGAATCCAAGTTGGGAGGAAATGAAATAGTCTCTTTCTTGAAAGGATTACTGACTCTCTTTGCTACTACATAAAAGAAAGTTATTCATTTATACTTAATCATGTTCAATTAAGTTTAAACATGGAAAAAGCCTGGTTGCTGATTTTTATAAAGTGTACTCTTAGAACATAAATCATAAGGTAAGGCAAGTCTGTTTTCTGGAGAAACTCCGTTTTATACGTCAGATTAGGAAAACGAGCAGTGTTCTCACTTTTCGTTTACATGTTGCTGTATTAAGACCTATAAATAAAGGTATATGGAATTTCCGCATAAAAATACTGCTGCTTTCATTAAAGTATACAAACGCAGGATTTCTTACCTGGGGAAGATTTTGAAAAAGACTGGATTCATACCTAATACGTGTCAGAAGTAAGATGAGTGCTAATCATATTCATGAAATACACATATGGCTGTTTCTATATGAACTGAAAAATACACACCTTTCCTGCTCTTTTAAAATGTACCCCAAATTTCTTAAACCAGATAATACATTTAGAGCACAATTTAAATTTGGGTCTTTGTAGCTGCTGACTTGATAGAGCATTTCACCTGTCAGGGCAAGTCGGTTTAAAATACATATCGTGCATTGGAAGCAACAACATTTTATTGCTTAGTTGTTTTTTTCTCTTCTGGGCACAAACTTCTTTTGGTAAAGATAAACATTGATGACATTAAGGCATAAATCTAGCTGCTGTAATAATTTTTATTTTTTGGCCAAGTCATGAGGCCTGTGGGATCCTACTTCCCCAACTAGGGCTTGAACTGGAGTCCCTGGCAGTGAAAGCACCACGTCCTAACCACTGGACTGCCAGGGAATTACCACCGGTAGTAATTTTTAAACAACTGTTTTTTCTCTCAAAATAATTTGTCTCCATGTTATTTCAGGACCCTTAACAAAGCATACATATGAGTGAATCCCCTAGATGTCTTCTTTTGAGGAAACTGTTCTGCAAGTTAAAAGGTTGTTCAGTAAAGCCAGCAGAGATACTCTGTTTACCCATTTTAAGTAGGTATTGCAAATAAGATCTTACTACAAATAAGTTTCCGATTATAACATAGCTTTTAGATCATGTATCTTTTAAAATTTTGAGTGAGACATACTTTAAGCAAATAAGCTTAAAATCAAGTTGACTTTTCCTTTACAAGTAAAAGGGAGAGGCGTCTCTAAATGAAATAAACATATTTATTGGACAGTATTTCTCTGACTACCTTTTCCTAGTTTAATTTGGCTGCTAAAGCAATTTAAAATCTGATTTTTTCATTTGCATTCCCAACAGATCTTAGCAGAAATGAATACCAGAGTATACAACCTTTGGTGTCATTTTGAACATGACCTGTTCCGAGGTTGAATTCACAGAACATGTTCTAAGAAGGGCCAGTACTATTCTGTCTCCCTTTTGTGCAGAGCCCACCATGGACCCCTCGGGGAAAGAACTTCTCTCATCACTGATAACAGCTAGGAAATTTATCATCACTGATGTGAAGTTAGTTTTAAGATAACAAATAATTTTTTGTATGTTTTCTTTTTCATCTAAACCCAAAGTTAAATCTTTATTGTCAGCTATGTGGAGCAGAGATTAAATAACCACCTCAGAGATCTCACTACTAAAGTATTGCCTTCTCAGATGTCACTGGCGTAGGTTAGGTACCTTTTGCCTTTTTTAGTCTTTTGATTGTTATTCCTACAATCATTCCAACAGTATCACTGTTGGAATTCACAGTAAAGTATTTGGGCAGTGAAAATTTGGACCATTTGGAAGTTATTAGAAAAGAATCTGGACTATTTAGATGCATTTTTGTAGTAAGTCTAGTGACTTAAACACTGGAAAATCTATTTAAACATTTACATGTGAATCCAGCATCCCTTTTTACTTCGTAAATGGGGCCAAGGATGAAATCCAGATGTTCTCCCTTTGTATTGGTATTATCTCTGTATGAATCTAAGTATGGTATCTAAAAAAAAACTAAAAATTATTTTGTTTATTTCATATTAGTTGTTGCTAGTGTCTTCTGCAACATGTAATTAGATTCTTCATCTTTGTCTCTGTAAAATCAAACTGTTTTCAGTGTCCCCCCTCTTCTTTTTTTTACAACTTTTTCCAGCTATTGTTTTCCCTTGAAGTACTGATTTGGCTTTTAAAGATATATTTTATCACAATTTCAGAAATGAATGGAATACTGAGTTGGATGAAACAGCTTGTTAAACCTGCTAACTGAAGCCTTAGACAGTAAGCTCTATGTAACCATAATTTGTACTATTTTCAATTAAGTCAGCTTCTTTGGGGATGTTACCTATTGTTTGACACTTAACTTGAAATTTAGAGAAACAGCAAAATAAGTGTAAGATGTACAGAGCACATCTTAACGGGTTTGGTTAATTCTCCACAATAGACATCATTGTTCAGTATGTTTAGCCAATGATAGACACTCAGCTATAAAAGATGGGTTCAAGAATGTTGAGATGATGTGTTGGCTGGGGTTGACCTAACTCTTCAAAGGCCTCCATTACGTTCTGTGCTATCCAAATTGTGGGAGCACTTAAAGTGACTGTCTTTGGGACTAGTCTGTGGTTTTCGAGGATCTTATGGAGGCCCACTGGCAACATCATTTCTCATCCTTGGCTCACTAGGCCAATGGCCTCAAAAAACTAGGGATCCCATTTGTTTTCTTCAGGCCAAAGAGAAGAGCCCATCACTGATTTGGAAGAATGCCCTGTCCCCGGGTAACAGCCGGCCTTCTGTAAAATGCAGGCCTGTCCACTGAATAGCCCACCCCACCCGCAAGGGGTCAAGCACCCATGAGTTGGGTCGCATCTCTGGTCGGTGTGTGAAGCACGAGGCCCTCACGCCTCCTCTAAGGCAGGAAGTGTCGGGCATGGCCGGCCAGGTGTCCTAGGCTTCCTTCTGCCGAGCCCGGGAGCGCGGGCTTCCCAGCACGTGGAGCCGCGGGGCTGCCCACACGCCCCTCCCGCCAGATGTAGTCCAGGCCCAGCCGGGCCCGCGCAGGGATCCCCAGCACGGCCACCTGACTGAGTGCAGGGCGTGCTGCGGCCCGCTGCTTGTACCTCCGCCGTCGGCGCTGTGACCAGAGGAAGGCGCCCGCCGTGCACAAGGGCCATGGAAGCGCACTGCGGCCATTATCCGCGGCGCCTCCTAGTGGGTCAATGGCAAATCCTTTTGGTTCTCGCGAGAGCTCCCCCTCAGTGGGGATTATATAATTTCCCTGAGGCGGGGATAGGGGTGCTGATGCCACCCTCCCTCAGAAAAAGTTACGTGCAGGCACATATGGAAGTGAGAGTTGTCTTTGGGGGGCATGGGGGGAAGGGGTACTGGCCCCCACTGCCCCCCCTACTTAGCTGGACAATGAGTCCTCTTATGCTAATGAGGTACTTACGTCACTTCCGCTCTTTCTCGGCCGCCATTTTGGCTAGGGCAGGTTCGGGGAGTCGCTCCGAAGCGCTTGTATTGTCTGCCGAGGGGAGACGCGGGATCAGCCCCCTCCCCCGCCCGTTGCCGCCGCCGCCTCCGCCGGCCCGGTCTCCCCTCCGCCGCCCGCCGGGATCCATGAACTGAACTCCCGCCCCCCCCGGCCGCCGCCATCTTGTGCCCCCTCCCCCTCCCGCAGGCAGCGCTAAGGGGGATTTTGGCGTCTCCTCAGACACAGCTCCCTCTCTCGGTCCCCGCTGCTGAGGAGCGAAAGGAGCGCGGCCGCCGCCGCCGCCGCCCGCCTGCCCGCGCCGGTGAAGCCGCCTCTCCCACACCCTCCGTCTCCTCCCTCCGCCCCTCCTTTGTCTGCACCGCTCGACGACGCTGCCGCCGCCGCCGCCCGCGCGGGGACTGGAGGGATCCGCTCGCGCCGCCGCCGCCGCCCGCCGCTCTGCTGCGCCCGCCGCGCCCCCCGGCAGCAGCCGCGGCCGCGGCGCGAGCCGGAGCCCACCGAGGCCGCCGAGCCGGAGCGCGACGAGGCCCCGGGCGCGCCCTCGCCGCCGCCAGCGCCGTGCCGCCGCCATCCGCCCGCCGCCGCCGCCGCCGCCGCCCGGCCCCCGAGCACGCCGGCCCCGCGCGCGCCTCGAGGCCGAGTCAAGGTAAGCCCGGCGGCCGCCGCGCGCGCGGACCCGCGGCCGCCCCGGCCCCCGACCCTCGGCCCGCGCGGCTCCCGCCCGCCGGCCCCGCGGGCGCATTGTTGTTGGGACCGCACGCGCTCCCTTTGCGCACTCGGTGCCGACGGAGCGCCCGCCCCGGCGCGGACCGCTACCCGGGCTCTGCTCCGGGGTCCGGGCGCCTCCTCCTGCAGCCCGACCCCTCTTCCCCGCCCCGCGAGCCCGCGGAGGCCGGCAGCCGCCCCGGCCGCCAGAGCTTTTGCCGCTAGTGGCATCTCCCTCCACCCCGCCCCCAGCGAGAACCGAGCTGCTCCCATCCTTGGAACCAATCCCTCTCTCCCGACCCCCACCCCAAACGAGCCCCCCACGCACACCCCCAATCCCTGGGACGAGCCTTCTGCCGGGTCTCCCCACCTTTAGCTGGGGGAGGGGGGACAGGTTGGGGGGGCGGGGAGCATGCAGGGCACGAAGTGAAAGTCTTTGCCTCCCCTGTGCGGTCCTTCCTCCCCAACATGCCAGCTCCTTTCTATCCTGACCACGGAGTCCTCCACTACCCCCTTTTCTCAATCGCAGCTGCCTGGTCAGCACGACCTCTTGCGAGCATTCTGAGCCCCAACTTTGCAATAAGATGGTGAAAAATGGAAATCCAGAAAGCTGCGAGTTTGGTTTGGGTTTTTTGGTTTTTTAGTGCAATGAATGGGAATAGTTCTTTGAGCACCCATTTATTCACATCTTCTCTTCCTCTGGACTGCCTCCCTGCCCTCCCCTCCCCCCCAAATCTGGATGCCTGTCTGCTGGAAAAGGCGCGATTACCTCTCTTCCTCTTCTGCCCAAGTCCAAGCGCTAAGACCTAATATTCTTTTCAGCCACACACATACCACACTGAGTCGTCTTGATGTTCTTGCATTCCCCCGTTCCTCTGGACAGTTCTTGCCATAACCCCATTTCTCAGACAAAGGCTTAGGAGGGAAAAAGAACCAAACTGTTTCCTGTGTTTGCCATTTTAATGCTGTCCATCCCCACAGACCCAAGCCCTTTCCCTCATGCTTCTTGTGCCAATGTCTTGAACCTTCAAAACGAAAGGGAAAAAAAAAATCTCCTGGGTAGCTTGATAGAGTTTCTTTATAAATCTGCATTGTTGCTTCTGGTTTATGGCCATGAAGAAAATACCAGCCCCCACCCAAAATGCACCGCAGCCAAGTCGGCTAAAGGCGATGAGTGTTGGAGTCAGTAGGGGGCGCATTCCCTGCACTGGGTAAGGCTGCAGAGGGGGGAAGGGCCCCAGAGCTAGAGCAGGATGAGCTTCACAGCGCCTTCTACAGACCATGGGAAAATGGACCCAGCAAGATACTCTGACACTCTTAGTTGGTGAGCTGACAGCAACATGGTGAAGGATCAAGTGAGTCAAGAGCAGTGATTTTATTTCTATTAAAGAATCCACCCTGCAGTTTAGAAGTTTTCTCTTTTGACTTTTTCAAAGTGTTGACCCTTAGACAATCCACATTTGTTCTTGACGAATCACCTTGCCACATCTTGGTACACAGATTCCCCCTTCTCTGGAATTCTTCCGCCTTAAGCTTTGAATGTGTCACCATATCTTTCCAAGGTCAGATGGTAAAGGGAAAAGTTCAAAACCTGAGAGTAACAGGTTTGGGGGAGTATTGTTGATTTCATTCCTTCTTCATGGCCCCATGTCTTTTCAACTCTTTGAGAGTTCAAAATCCTTGAGGGATGTTAGATTTTAGTGGGGGAGTAATTTTCATAAGCGTGTAGATGGGTGTCATGATTTGCAAAGCTTTGTTGGTAAACGTCAAGCCCATGTTGAGTTCTCCACTGTTAAACTCAACTGAGTTGATTGTAAAATTTTGCTTCTTTCCAACTTTGGACTTGAAATTGCCATTCATTATCCCAGTAGCCAACCGCCTTTGCAAAAGTGTTGACACCAGTCTTCTGTGAGCACCCACCTTCTTAGGGTGTGTTGATTTCTGTAGATTTTACTCCTCTTGTTATTTCCATAGGTGTGAGATGCACAATGCGAAACCTAGGCCCCAGCTTTTGCACCATGATGCGCAGGGTTGTACTTTTTGTACTGAACTGATAGGTGGCCTAGTGGTTATGCCCTGTCCTACCATTTTGAGGATCTGGACTCCGTTCCTGCCTTGCTCTTTGGACCACATTGTCAATTCACACCGGTGGGTATATTCATTTTGGAGGGTGGGAACTGCAGCAACAGGGAAGCCAGAGATTTCTTCCTCTTTGGTCACCACCAAAGCCAACACTTCCAAATTTCAGCCTAGCCACATTCCTCAAGGAACCAGTTAGAGCTGGTTGGTTAGAGCTGGTTGCTGACATGGGTTCTGAACAGAGAAATGACTTGTGGCTTGTTTAAGAGAAAATTTTAAAGTTGCTAATATTGTTTTAATGATTTTCATTCTGCACTCTTGTGTATAAAGTACCTTAAGTTTTCAATTACTGTTATTTTGATGACCCAATCTCAAGAGTTGCTGAGCTTTTAGAAACCGTAAAGATTCTCTGATCAGAACAGGCCTTTCCATGAACATGTACTTGCTACCAAAGATTGGCAGTGTTTATTGACACTCGGGGTACTTTTAAGACCTTGATACAAGTGTTTTAAAAAGATTCACCAAGGTAAATCTTTGGGAAAATAAATGTTGTAGTCTTTGAAACATATTTAACCAGTTGATGCTTAAGGGAGAATTTGCATTGGACATTTGCTACCAAGTAACATTTTGGTGAGTGAAAAGGAGGCAGCTTGGTTCAGGTATTCCATTAGAGACTTAACTATAATTGCTTTTATAATTTGTTTAGTAATTAGAAGAATCAGATATATAATCTAAATGGTATTACTTGTAATTTTTAAATACTGTTTAGTATTTGTTAAGTAGATAAAATTTTGACCTGAATTTGTGTTTGATATAGAGTTGTACAACTTTTTAAATGACTAATTTGAATAAAGTTTCTTCTTTGAGGGTTATGTTGGAGGTGAAGTTTGTGAAGGTGTTTCTGTTTGATTGAGTAAATTACGCATAAGATACAATGTTAACTGATGTCCTTAGTGGTAATAGCCATTTTCCCCCTACAGGAAAACTTGCTGTGAGCTCTTAAAAAGCATAAATTCTGCAATTTCAAAGGTTTCCTGATTTTGGCGTTCAAAAAAAAAGGTGAAACAGTTGGCCTTGAAGGGCTGAAATTTAGGTAAACTGTGAGGGTTTATTAAAAAGCCTCAATTAACTAGAGGGTGGGGAATGGGTATTCTATTTAATTGAACTTTAGGTAAATATTCCTTTGTCTTTGGCCCATTTTGAAAATTTCCTAACACTGCCTTACTAGAGACTGCTTTACTTTGAACTAACTCAATCTTTGGTTTTTGGTTCTTAAAGTCTCTGTGTAGGAAATAGAGGAAGTTGGACTGAATCTCTAAAGATCCTTGGTCCTCCTTATTCTGAAAGTCATTGGTTTTAAACATACCTGTTACGAATTTGTTTTACTTCAGTTTGTCTTTTTTCCCTTAAACCGGAGTGCAGGAAAAGTTATAATACTGTTTATATTAAGAATAGAATGCCACCAAGTTGGATAGATTAAATGGCAAGTAAGTTCTAGATTATTATTATTTTGATGACCCCGTCTCAAGAGTTGCTAAGCTTCTAAAAACCTGAAACATTCTCTGATCAGAACAAACCTTTCCATGAATGTGTACTTGTTTGCGAATAATCAATAGGCTTTTATCAAATAAAAATGGCTTTTGATTTTATTAGTGACATACACTCCTACATGTGTTTATTATTTGTATTTGATTGCTAGAAGTATAATTACATTAGGTGCATTATATATTGAAGTGTAACTGCTGGTAAGTTTTAGAAAATATTAAAAGTTTTTAGTATTTAAGTAGCAATCTGGTGGTTAATGTACACATTCTGACTGCACATTTAATTGTGAAAAATACAGTTTAATAAGGAAGATAGGGCTGTTCTGTTATAAAGGAACAAGTAGGGATCCCTCCTTGGGTAGGGGAAAAATAAAAAGAAAACTTGAGAATTTATTCTGAAAGTAGTATTTTTTCTTTTGAGAACCATGCGTAAATAACAAAATGCATAAGTTGTCGTAGACCTTGGCAGATTGATTTTCTTAATAGATGGGTGGATATATATACACACACACACACACATTATACTTTTTTAGTGTTGAAATGATATATACAAATAAAATACAGATAAAAGGTCCGAATATCAGATGTAATGTTTAAAAACAATATATTTAAGTGCACAGGGGGAGAAAATCAATTAAATGTCAGGGTGGTTTTTTTTTTTTTTTTTAATCTGTTTAAATCTTAAACTTTTCTTTTAATGTGAAAATACAAAAATTTAATTCTTGTTTTATAAGATTAGAAACTAATTCATAGCTTACATCAAGATGCTCAAGTACTGTTATGTAATAAACTACTTGTTCAACCTAGACTTCCAAAGGACTTTCACTTTTAAAAAACCTCATAGAGTCTGTTATATCTTCAGAAGGTGAAATATTTTCCATGAGAGTGTAATTTTCATTTATTTGCCTAAGAGGCATGAACATGAAGAGAAATGTTGCTCACTGTGTATTAATTATAATTAAATTCACAGACCTTGATGTGTTGCTAGCATCATGTAAACTTAGAAAGGTTTTCCTCCCCTGGTTCTATAAGAACTTGCGGCGTTAAGTCTGGAGTGAATGCCAGGTTTTGCTGATGTGCATCTCTGTTGGTTACACGGTTTGTGTTGTCAGTTTGGAAACTTGGTGTTTGAACCTGGTGTGAGCCAAACCCCACACTAATTAAGTGAATTGATATTTTGAACGTCGAGGCTGTTTCTTGTTTACACATTGGCACCTTCCACCTGGATTGCTGAGTGGCCACCGCTCCACGTGACTGTATATTTCTGTTTGTTTGCCTGATTCAGTTCATTGGAAAGTGAGGGGATGGAGGATAGGGTTCCCTCAGTCTCTTAGGGTCTCAGTACCCCTTATACCTTTGTTTTGATCACAACCTGTCTTTGATAATCTGCCAGTTGAGGGGTCGGTGGAAATGAGAATTCATCCTCTGCTTCACTGGAAGGAGAAGGCTCTCTGTATATTAGCAGGCTTCTCAAACTGGGAGATACATATCTCTCTCTCACCTTGATTATGTAGGGATATGCTTGTATACAGGAAGTCACAGGTAAAATGTGAGCCAGCTATGTAAAGTGAGTTTTGATGAGGGGGTGCACATTTGTGTTCTAATAAGTGTAAAATGCAGAATTCTTTTCACTGTTACAGTCCTCAGTTACAATTTCTCTCCTTGTATGTGTTCCTGTCCTCTGTCTTCAGATGCAGTCACAGGCCTCCTTGGTTGTATTGATCCCTAGCTTAGTTCCAAGACAGCAGCTAGAGAAATCTTGATTATCTCAAGAATTTTAGCAGTGTTCCAGAAATAAAGGCTTGAAAATTAAGGAGAAGAGCATGAAAGACTTTGAATAGAATTACCAGGGGAAGACCGCCCTGAACGTATGCCACAGTATAAGACTGCGTTGTAGCTAAAAACACGCACGGAATCTGTAAGAGACTCCTGCGTGGACCATCTCTTAGAATTAAAAGCAAATCCTTCCACATCCTAATTGCTTCTCCAGTAAGGGTGTAGATTGTAATTGAGTCTCTTAGCTTTGAGCTGTTTGTATGTCATTTCACATATGATTTGGTCAAAGCCTTTAATATTGGTATCATTTTCTTAGCACTTTATAAACCATTCTCAATTCTCTGAGGACTGTCCTTGTTTCACAAGTAGGGAAATCAAGGCACTGCGGTGTGCAGCAGTGAAGTGAGCTTTGGAATGTGTCCGGCCCGGCTCCCAGGCCTGTGTTTGGAGCACAGGCTTTTATAGTGCCCCTGTGAGCTGTTGGGCTAATGAGGGCCCAGATGAGTGCTTCATAACTCCATAGTGATGTTGTGTGTTTGGATGTCAGCTAACACCCAAGGATCCCAGGTAGGCCGTGCAGTTAAAGCATCTGGCTGTACACTAGCTTCTTGATGAGTGAGAGTTGTGCCAGTGGTAGTTGAAGAAGTAGCAACTGTGTGAGGTTTGAAGTTGCCTGTATAAGGATCTGAAAGGAAAGTTTGTTTATGGTCTGTTGCTCTTCCCAGTGTTTTGTTTTAGGACAGTCTTGTTCCTTCTCTCCTCTGAGCAGTAATTTTTGCTTAGACAGATAATTGCTGTCTTTTGCCCTTCTGCCTTTTCTGTCTTTTTCTGAACCCTCTATGCTCCCATTTAAGAGCTTATGGAAACTTGAGCTTCCCTTGAAAATTTGTAAGGCTCTCCTTTTCTGGTGGGAGCTGGCAACAATTGAGGACCTGTATGAGTGGTCTCTTGAAACCTAATGTATCTGAAGAAACCTCTATCTAGAGGAAATGTGGTGGGATTTATTAAAATTTACATATTGTACATTTTAAGTCAGCAATTAATTCTTGCTCTGGTGAAGAAGACGAAGCGAGACTCGCTGTGTTCAAATGCAGGGAGTGCTTAAGAATCCTGGTTTGAGATCAGAAAAATAAAGCTTTTGTGGAAAGTGTAAGGATTGAGTCATCAAGTGGCAAAACCTGCTGTAAGAATAATGCTTTTGCTAAGCCTTGACTGTAGGAGATAGCTTAAGGTAATTCAAGAAAATTATGTATTTTGTTATTCAAGAATAGTAAGAAAAACATGTCCCATTACTATGGGGAAATTATTTTGACTAGTTTTGATAGAGCATGGAAAACTTACTAAGGAATTGAAAATAACTTACTTTCTATCTTAGGCTATTGAATGCACATTTATAAATGGACACATCTGGATGTCCTCTTAGACCTGCCTGTGAATTCATTTGATTTCCCTCTGTCACATCTCTGAAACCTGGTTGTCCATTGACAGCAAGCCGTTCCGAGGCTGTGCAGTTCCACGTAGGCGGCGTAGTGCTGGAGTCACTCACCACGGTGTGTCCCTGCCTTGCTGGGGCGCCTATTAAAATGGAGGAAATGTGGAAATGCTTCCCATCTCACACCCTCCCTGAAGCTAGATTGGGATGTAAGACATGTTCTCAGTCATTTTCTCTAGGGTTCTTGTCTGAAATCTGAATACTCAAAAGTGACAGTTTCTAGTTGTAGGCACTAGTCTTTTTGCCTGAAAGCCTTTTAACAGGAGTAACCCAAATTTTATATTATAAGTACATATGTACTTTATAAGCAAATTCTAGATCACACCTTTGTATTTCTGAGTCACCTAGGTTTATTTTGGGTACTTGTGGATGCTCTATTGCATTAACTATTATAAGTGCCACAGAACTTGTGAAGTTAATATGCGGACTCTAACATAAATGGCTCACAGTGATGTATAGAAACACTAATCTGTGTAAGTATAAATGCACATTATAGTGCATTCAGGAACATGTACGGCAACCACATCTGATTCTCAGTTATAACAATAGTCTGTGCTTTTTAAAAGACTATATCCTGGTATGAACTCATAATTTGCAAAGGTATTGCTGTAGCTTCTGATCTAGTTTAAGGTAATAACTGCTCTAAGCATTAATTGGCTTCATCTTGATTCTTCTGACATTTGAACAGTGAAATGGTGTTATACTGGTTATGGCCTAGGAAACAGACCTCCAGAGGTTAAGTAACATTTTTAGAGTCACAAACCTAGTAAGCCGCAGAGCAAGGATTTAAACAGATCTCTAGATCTGTCGAGCTCTAGAGCTGTACTTTTCACTATGTTGTACCGTCTTTTCTAGCAGGGCAAGAAAAGTACTTGTACTATGTCGCCCTACTTATTGTATTACAGAAGTTTAAAGGTATGAAGGGCAGAGATTTTTTACACGTGGCTGATAGGAAGCTGAATTTTTGTCCATAAAACCAATATAGTCTTGCTGGAAAACAAATTTTGAGGTCGGCTGTAGTTTTACGCTTCAACTTTTTACCTCTGTCCTTCTGCTATCGCTTCTGTATATTGTTACCTCGCACCTAAGGCTTTGGCTGTTCTGCAGACTGTCCAGATGGAGCGGGCAGCTCTGCAGCGTGTGTGCACTCCCTCAGATCTCAGAAGCTCAGGGAGCAGCCGTGCAGTAAATGCAGGTTTTTCTCTGAACACGGTGGCCACAGTGCAGGAGTTTCTTCCACCCTCTCCTGACCACCCCTGCCGAGAATGAACTGTCCCTCTTAGCCTCAGAACGTTTAATCTGTGACGCATCTGAACGCATTTCTTTTTTCCATATACGTATGTGTGTGTGTGTGTGTGTGTGTGTGCATATAGGGAGTCGGCTCTGTAAGCCCTTTGTAGACAGGGACTGTTGGTTCATTCTGCGCTTACTGAGTACATGCCATGTGCCAGCCACTGACGAGCGTGTTGAAACTTGGTGAGTCACAATGTGATTATAGTTTTGGTGACTGACAATGCGGTGAACTAGGTGGTTTACTTCCCGTTAGATTCTGGTTCAGTACTGATGAACCACACCAACACTAAAGGAAACAGTACTTGTTTAAGCTGTTAAATTTTTCAGCATTCTGTTACCTTTGGAAAGGCTTCCTGTTCTGTTTTTCCTAGGGCCTCTCCTTTTGTCCAGTTCTATCCTGTAACTGAAAGAAACTTAAGGTGATTTGAAAGTTTAATACATGAAAATTATGTGAAAATTTCTATACTGCTTGCTGCTACCTGCTGTAGAATCATTTCAATTTTTTGCAAAATAAAAATATAATTGAACTTCTCATTAAAGTAACCCTACCTGGGTTAAACTGTTGGTTAAGACAGAGTGAATTTTACAATCTTGGACAAAAGTGATATAGTCCTCTGTTCCTGGTCTCTTGGAGTGAAGCAGTTTTGCCAGGAAAGTGAACTCTCTACTAAGGTTTATCTTTTTAAGTACTTAACAGTTTGGAGGCCATTCATGTATTACCAGAGAAGCGCTCATTTAATATAGTCCAAAATGGTCTAGAAATTTGTAAAGGCCTTCAGAGTTCTTTTATTACATCCAGGACTTGCTCTAAAGGATCTGTCCTGTTCAAAGGAAACTTTTAAACAGTCTTAACAGATACTTAATAACAGCCTTATCTGCTTCTGTATTCACTACTTTTGTCTTGTATTTTTCTGATAGTCACTTTTTTTTTTAACTTGAATTGTGGTAAAATATACAGGACATAAAATCGATGCATCACGTTAACCAGCCACTTTCAAGTGTACAGTTCTGTGCCGTTAAGTACACTCAGATTATTGTGCAGCAGTTACCACCATCCATCTCCAGAACTTTTACATCTTGCAAAGTGCAAACTCTGTCCCTGTTAAACAGTAAATCCTCACTCTCCCCTCCCTGCCAGTCCTCGGCAGCCACCTTCTACTTTCTATCTCTGTGAATTTCACTACTCTTGGTGTCTCAAGTGAGTGGAATCATGGAATATTTGTCTTTTGTGACAGGTTTATTTTGCTTAGCATAATATCTTTGAGGTTTTTCCAGGTTTCCAGTAGCTACTTTTTAAAAAATAAAAAGTGAAATGAATAATTTTCAATCCAGCATATCCAAAGTATTGTCATTTCAACATGCAGTCTATTTTTGGAAGGTTATTTATGAGATACTTTGCATTTTTTTTCATACTAAGCATTGGAAATCTCAAATATATGTTATGCTTAAAAGCAAATCTAGATGGGTAAAGAAGATATATTAATTGCCAAAAAGTGCATGGAAAGCTGCTCAACATCGCTAATCTTTAGGGAAAAGCAAATTTAAATTATGATGAAAGTAATAACCTCACACCCATTAAGATGCTTACTGTCAAAAAGAGAAAAACAAGTGTTGGTGAGGAGGTGAAGAAATTGGAACCTGTACACTTGGGAGTGTAAATGGCAGAGCCACAGGGTTACCACGTGATGTAGCAACACACACGTTTGTCTGTGAGAGCTGCTTGTACACCCATGTTCCCAGCAGTGTTATTCAGAGTAGCTGAAAGAGCAAGTGTCCACCAGCAGGTGAATGGATAAATGTGATGCCTACATAGCATGGAATGTTGTCCAGCCTGAAAGGGAAAGAAAATCTGATGTGATGCTACAGCTGGGTAAACCTTACAGGCATTTATGCTGAGTAGAATAAGTAGTCACAAAAGGACAGGTATTTATTATTCCACTTCTGTGAAGTACTTCGAGTGGTCAGAATCGTAGAGGCCACCAGCGTGGTGGTTGCCAGGTGCATATGGGAGGGGAGAGATGGAGCGTTGCTCTTTGATGCAGATGGAGTTTCGGTTCTGCAAGGTGAAGGAGTTGTGGAGATGGATAGTGGTGATGGTAGCGTGGCGGAAGTTTAAAGCATCTCAGCTCAGTTCAGACTAGCCTCATTTTAAGTGCATAGGAGCCATGTGTGGCTAGTATCTGCTATATTGGAATGCATAATTCTTAAAAATTAATTTTGAAAATTTTCAAGCAATATGGGTTTTCTTGCTGTGTGAGTAAATGCTGAATAAAATACATTGATTCCCTTTTTGTGTGTGTGTGTTGTTGTTGTTTTAAGAAAAATTATGCATGCATAAAATCTGGAAGGATAAGTATACCCCAGTATTTACTGTTGTCTTGTCTTTGGGTAAAATTATTTGTGTTCGTCACCTTATCTACATTTTGTAATCTTAGGCCTGTTAACAGCTTAAAATATTTTTTGTATTTCATAACAGTTCACCCATTTAAAGTATATGATTCAGTGTTTTCTAGTATATTCAGAGTTGTGCAGCTATCACCACAATTAATTTTTAAATATTTTCTTCACCCCACCAAGACCCTAGTTAGTACCCAGTAGCAGGCACCTTCTATTCCCTCCCTGCCCCCACAACTCCTCCAACCTTTGGCAACTTTAATCTCCTGTCTCTGAGATTTGCCTTTTCTAGATACTTCATGTAAATGGAATCATACAATGAGTGGCCATTTGTGACTTTTCATTTGGCATGGTATTTTCAGGGTTCATTGTATTGAGCATATATCAGCATTTCACTCCTTTTTATGGCTAAATCATATCCCATTGTATCGATATTACCACATTTTACTTAACCGTTTATCAGTTGATGGAGATTTGGGTTGATTCTCCTTCTTGGATATTACGAATAATGTGGAGAACGTGTGTGCAAGCTTTTGCCTGGACATGTGTTTTCATTTCTCAGTTGCCTTTGTAACAGTAATGAACAGGATTTGGCAGGGGAAAGGAACCTGAGCTTTAGAGGCAGTTGAGAGCAGACTAGTCCCCCGCCTGCCCTTGCCCTTAGAGAAAGAAAAAAGATGGCTAAAGCCTCTGCTTTTTCTAGGCAGTTCTCAGAACACTCTTTGAGCATGATAATGGTTAACTGGTTGATTATCATAAGGGAGACCTAGAATATACATCTGGCTTTTTAAAAGCTATTTTATTTAAGGATTCTAAGATTGTGCTTCTCATTTTGCAAGATGCTGCCATTACAACTTGGATAGAAAGCTGTCTCTCAGATGTGACCATCTAGTAACTGTCGGCATCCATAGTGATGTTTAAAGCACTGTAGGGCAAGTGGTCTCAGTCAGAGCTGAGTTCATGTCTCACTTCTTTGAAGGTAATGGGACCATCTGATCTGAGATGTATGTATGCATTCTTAATCTTATATCTCTGTTTGAGCTGGTTTGACTGAATTATTTATGGTTATTTCATCCTTGGATATTAAAGTCTTGACACTTTCAGATGTGTGTATATCATACGCATTGTTTACTTTTAATTAATGTCAGTGATCAGAGCTTCCTCTGCATGGATAATAGGAAGAACACTGCATCCTAGGTCTGAAGATGACCTTGAGACCCAGCTCTGTGAGTGACACGCTCGTTGCCCTTAAGCCGGGTGCTTCTCAGTTGCTTCTCTGTAAAACAAGAAGAGTTTAGATTAAGTAAAACCCTAGATTCTTCTCAGTGATTCAGAGTGCTGCATTTTCATAATTGATTTCAGTTGATACTATGATTTGAAATATGAATCTTAATCTTTTGTCCTTCTTAAGGCCTGTATGTCCATGCCCCTTCAATGAGAAGATGCCTAAAGATTGTTGATAGTTATTTCTTTTGTAACCAGACACGTATTCAGAATAGAGTATCTTTTTCTCATCAGCTAAACCAGCTAATGCTGAAAACGATGGCACATGATGCCAAAATGAAAAAGGCTGTTTGTAGTCGTGTGTGTGAAGTGAATGCAGCCAATACAGATGCACCTTTTAGGAGCATTAGTTTAAAAATCATATTGAGAACTATGGAAGCATTGTCCCTCTTGGCCTGATCATGTCACGCCTGAAGTAACCATGTTTTAACAGGGCACCAGAGATTGGCCAGCTGGAGCCCATTTGCTGGAGACTGGCTGAGGTGAGGAGGGAAGGAGCTGTGAGAAGCACTGAGCGTGGGAGCTTGGAGAGGGGGCTCCTGGGAGGGGAGCAGGGAGGGGTGAACACCTGGAAAGGCTGTTGGGCAGCTCAGTGTTTAGACTTACGCAGCTGAACCGAGAGTCGTGGGCTGCTTTCAGAGCGTGTCGAGTAAACTCGTGAACACAACTGTTCCGCGCGGGACAAGCTGCCTGGTGGGGTTTGTGCTTCGCTCACACTAAGCAGTCAGGCAGACAGTCTCTTAGAGCAGAGCTGTGTGTGGGAGAGAGTCACACACTGTTTATAGAGAGGGGACAGAACTGTCCCTGTGATAAAACATTTCTGTACAGGATGCTGTATCTAGAGAATACAGACATTTTGCCTTGCATAAATACAGTCTACCTACCAGAGAAATAGTTAGGAAAACTTAGTTATAAGGGGTTTAATAACTGATTTGGTTAAAAACTTGAAAATGTTTTTTTAATTGGGTTTCTTTTATTATCAAACTGAAAGAATAGTGGGAAAAATTCAGTTAGTAGTTAAGAACAGAAGAAAAATTAGTTACATTTCCTATTTGCTTCTTGTCTTTATTAACAGTGTTCTAATATGATTATCCTAAGCAACGTAATTGATGTTTAGTATTTAAATTTACCTTTGGTGCAAGTGTATCTTCATTGGCGAAGTAGTTTCTTTTTCTGATCCCTCTGGGCTTTCCAAATTCCTTGGCACTACTGAACATTTTCTGGTGAAAAGGAGACTGAACTTTCTTTTATGCTGTACAGTTTTATCCACTAATCCAGAGTAGCATTCTATTCCTGGATAGTCAGTTACTTGTTTTGTGGTGTTTGAGATTGAGGAAGAGAGGAAAAGGAGGAGACCCAGCTGCCTTTTATGTGAAGAGCCTGTGGCATCTGGAAGGTCTTTTGCCCACAGTTATAGGAAATTGAAAGATAAGCTGCTTCTGTTCGGGTCTGTGTTTTAGGAAAAGATTGAGTGGGGTGATTGCTTCCAGACTGGATGTAGGCTCTACACTCCCGATGTGTTCACTCATCAGAGGGTTGTTCTAGAAAGGCTTTACAAGGTTCATTTCCTTAAAATACAAATGTATAAACCTTTTTACATCTGGCTTAATTTAAATGTAGGGCTAGTGACAACCTGCAAAGCATGTAAGGTGTCTGTGTTCACCACTTGGGATCCCAGAATAGTCAGGAAAGATAAACACTTAATTGGTTATAAAAAGAAAGTGTTTTATAGTGACCACACTTTTACTCAGTGAGTGATATTTATAGTATTAAATATGTTGCTGAGGGGTGACAGAAATATGGAAATGAAGTTTTCCTTCTGCCTGAGTAGTTTTTAACTTAACAGGTCCAAAATGTTTCCACAAAGACATCACACACATATTTTTAAGTGCCATCATGGGTAGCAGTGGAGTACCTGATGCTTTAATTCTCTTCCTGTTTCTCTTCAAATGCCTACGCCTCTTAGAAAAGAGCATAACTTTAAATATTATTTAGTTAGATCAGTGGTTTAAAGAAATTTCAAATACTGACTTAAAAACCCCAGTTTGGGTTATATAAATACTTGTACCAACATTAAGTGGAATATTGTTTTAAGTATTTAGGATCTGAATTTCTTACATATTAATTTGGGTTGATGATGTACCAGAACTGAAATTGTTTATACTGTAGTATATTTGAATGTAGTATATATTGTAGTATGTATTTGAATGTCTTCCTGATTTTTTTTATTGACTTAGAATATATCGCTGCCTTTTTTTTTTTTCTTCACTAGTAATGGCATCATTTCTGGCGTTTGATTCTCCCCAACTCCTTACCAAAAAGATGTTTCCAGAGAGGTGTTTTTTGTTTTTGTTTTTGTTTTTAACAGCTTTAATGTAGAAATGTTTAAAAAACAGAGGAGTATAAACTGTGTCCTAATTCTTAAGCTTACTGTGGGCTTCCTGTAACTGTATTCTGATAAGACTGTAATTTTATTCAGGGGAGATTTTCAGTAAACCACTGGAATTCTGCTCTAGCCATCAGATTTAATGCTTTGGGTGACCTTGGCGTAAATTTGCATATTGAGCTTAGTTTAGACAAGTTACTGTTTCAATGAGAGACTTGGAGAACTTTTCCTTCTTCCTCTTTCTATCAACCTGAGCCCCTCTCTCCATTTTTTATCCTTTTCCTATTTCAAGTAAGATTTCTTTTTTTTTTTTTTTAATTTGGCGCCCTGGATCTTGGTTGCAGCACACAGAATCTTTGATCTTAGTTGTGGCATGTGGGATCTAGTTCCCTGACCAGGAATCGAACCCAGGCTCTCCGCATTGGGAGTGAGGAGTCTTAGCCACTGGACCACCAGGGAAGTCCCCAAGTAAGATTTCTTTAAAAACAAGGATTTCATCTCTTTAAGGTCAGGTGGGGGCAGTGGAAACCACTGGTTTAGACTAAGCAACTTATGTTCAGGTTTTACCAAAAACCTGGTCTGGTCTGCCTCTCAATAGTGTTAGAAATGCTTTTCTCCATGAAAATTGTAGATTTGCATTCACTAGTATAACTGATATAGTACTTGTCATTCTAGCGTATGTTCAGATTTCACTTCCTACATAAAGTATCAGAGTTATGCCTGCAGGTGCTGGAAACCAGGACACACTACTGTATTTACTTCTGTATTTGCTGGCCTGTTAAATTAGCACCATATATTTTTATTAGCAACTTGAAACATGTAAGAATGCACGTAAAAATATGAAGAATTTGTATACTGGAAAATGCTGTACTAGATCCATACTTGCAGTTATTTAAAATATAATCTGTAGAAGTTTGATTTGGAGGTTGTTTTTTTTTTCTTTCCTGACTCAATTATGTATGGCTAGTCAAAGGTTTCGGACAAGGCAGTGGCGCCCCACTCCAGTACTCTTGCCTGGAAGATCCCATGGAAGGACGAGCCTGGTGGGCTGCAGTCCATGAGGTCGCTAAGAGTCGGACACAACTGAGTGACTTCACTTTCACTTTTCACTTTCATGCATTGGAGAAGGAAATGGCAACCCATTCCAGTGTTCTTGCCTGGAGAATCCCAGGGACGAGGGAGCCTGGTGGGCTGCCGTCTATGGGGTCACACAGAGTCAGACATGACAGAAGCGACTTAGCAGCAGCAGCAGCAGACAAAGGTTTAATATTGGGTTTCATGGGGGTTCTTTTTGTTTTGTTTTTACTTTGATGGTGCAATTATAAATGCTTTTCTTCTAAAAACAGGGACAAAATGATGCTGTCCTTGATATGGTGTCTTTGCTGAGGGACTGCAGTGTACAGACAAGCCCTGCTGTCTGTTGGTCCTACACATCTTGCCTTCAGCCTCCTGAACTAGCACTGTCGTCTCTTGGGCTCCTCTCCGTGTTCTTGGCCCAGATGAGCCTGAGTGCAGCCCCTGACAAGGTTTAAGCCTCCTGGCAGAGCTCGTTTCTGAAACGATGGTTATTGTGTTTGTCAGTTAATGACCTCTTTGCCTAAATAAAGTTCACAGTCATTGATGTGTCATGATCCTTCTGTCAAGATTTGACCTGTAGATACTTTCTCGTGAGGCAGGCTCTTTCTGCTTTTACTTACCTCTTTGTAGTTGGTTTGAAGGAGTATTTTTGCTTTTGAGATAAGAGGTTCATGCATTTGATCAGTCTTATGTATAGTTAGAATTCATATGGTTTTAAATCATCTGTACCCTATGGCCTCAGATCACATATTTTCATTTCAATCATCTGACTCTTGCTTTCTGAGGAAGGAGTTACTTTCTGAGAGGGAATATGGCCGGGATTATTAGTAAAACTTTAGTGTTTTGGCCCTAATCAGTAGGTGTGGGTATATTTTGCAGAGATTGATAAGAAGGAATATGGCTGAAATATTCAGTAGTGAATTTAAATCATTCTCAAAAATTGAAGATTTAAGTGTAGTTCATCAGATGGCATACGCTTAACCAAAATTCACTTCAGTTAATAAAAGACTTAGTAATGTTAACTCCATTATTAATGAGTTTGAACTTTTCCCAAAATCTTTTAGAATTTACCAGGTGTTTTACTCTTCCTATAAAGTGTTTTTGTTTTTAATTAATGAAACCAGGGCCCGATGCCTCTTTCAGAATAATTGTATCTTCCTGACAAATTGCTACTACTCCCAGTTCACGAATGTAATTATTTTGCATAAAATTCCCAATCTTCCCTCTTACTTACTCACTTCCTCTTCTGTTTCCCACTACCAAAACTTTTGGTTGCAAGCACCATGAACTAAAACTTAAGCAAAAGTGATGATGTGCTTGTACTTGTTTATGAAAAGTTTGGGGGAGGAATGGTGAAATCAAGAGGACTGTCTTTCGGGCACAGCTGGATTGAGGATCTAGCAGCAGCAGCAGCGGGAGAGTTTTCTGTTCTGTGCTTTTCTCATGCTCACTGTTAGCCCTGTTTGGGGCACATGTCAAAGTCTGTACTTAATCAGAATCTTCAGAGAGAGAACACTAATTGGTTAACCAGAGTCATATACTCTCTGCTCTGGTGGTTCCAAGAGGAAGCTGGACAGGGAGGGGAACGAGTGTCTCCTTTACTCCAGTGACCCAGTGCCTGCTGTATACCCGAGAAGCAAGATGGGCTGTTGAAGGGGAAGAACTGTATCCTGTTCAGCTCTCTATATTTAGCACATTAATGGATAAAGTGCTCCAAATGATTGATGAACCGATGAACAGTGGTTTCATTCTATTAAATTGGATATTTTCCCCTTTTTTATGCTGTGAGCCCAGAAGTGTATGGTTTGGCTAAAGGAAGCTTTCCTTAGTATTCGGATAGTGGTGCTGACCTGCTGAAAGTGGCCATTCTGATAGTCAAGGAGGCTCATGAGAATGGTTAGCCACTTGGGGGCAAATCTGGAGAGCATGCCCATCCCTCTGTACTCCTTTCAGTGCCCACCTCTAGACAGTTTGATGTTATCGTAAGACACCTTCCTCCCTAAGAGCAATGATGGTGAATATTTTCAGGTCTGTTCAGAAGTGAGGAGTTCCCCTTAACCTCAGGCAGTCAACTGCCTATTTACTCTGTCCTTCTCCCTTCCCAGTTAAGAACAGAATAAATAGGAAGGTGTGGGCCCTTTGATTCAGTTTCTGATTCAAAAGGCTTTTAAGGGGTGAAGCAGAGGCCAGTGTCTTTTAAATGTTTTTAAACAAGAATCAAATAGATAACATCAATGAACCCCAAAGGAAGCTGTTGATTTGAAGTTGTTTCTTAACAGCAAGCAATGAGCTGGGAAAAAAATAAAAAAACATAGGGCCCTTGAGTTCTTTTTCTAATCACCCATAATAATTCTAACATTAGCTGATAGAGGTTGTTGGAGACTTTCTTTCAAGGAATCTTTGGCTTGTTGTCGGCATAGAAAAACTGAAGAAATGCACACAGGAAATGGAAGATAGGAGTAGGAGGGAGCCTTCTTTCCTCACTGTATTTCTATACCATGTACCTGCTTTATATCTGAAAAAAGTGTTTTATTCAGTAAGTGAAAAGCTAGAGGAAGTTTTCATTGTTTTTGAGGGTGCTAACACACATGAATGTGTTATTCTAGCTCCAGATGGACAAAACTTTGGAGACGGTCTCCGTGAAGGGTACCGTCATCCAGGGAGGGGCAAGTGATAGAATTCCCAGGATGATCAGAAATGTCAGCAACCTGCTTATGAAGACAGTTACCATCTTAACCGAGAGTATTTTTCATCTTTCAATGTAAACTTTAACTTGGATTCCTCCTAGCTAATTGTAGAATAACCATTTTCTGTACAGCATTTTCCAGTAAGCAGTGTCATTATTTATAAGACTGTTTCATTCAACTCAAGTAAACTGAAGAAATTTACTTTATGGCTGAAATAATCATCTTTTATATGTAAGATTTTGTAGCTAAGCTCCCTTATGAGCATATTCTAACTTTTTCACAGCTGTAGGTAGATAACATTGGGTACCATGGAGCAGTGAGGTGTGCCTCACTCGGAAGTCTTACACCAACTTTGTTAGCTGTTGTGGGGCGGGCACTTAGAACACCGGTGTTCTCCGTAGGAAATGGGGTTTTCTTTCATCCTGAGCTGCAGTTTGACTCCCCAGGATGTTTTCTGTGTGTGGTGACATTTCCAAATCTTTCTATATTTGTTTTACTAAGATGTTGAGCTGCTTTTCCAGGAGGCAGGGAAAACCAGAAAGGGCTGTCTTTGGGTCACATCTCTGCTCTGAAGTGGAATGGGATTAACATGGAAGTTCCAGAAGAATTGGATTTGGGCCCATGGAGAGTTTATGAAATGAATGGAGAAACAAGATGTCTCTTCTCAGAATGCATTGTGATGCTTGGTCTCTTCAGAATTAGCCTAGAACACCTCCTTTATTTCTGAAACACTTTTCTGTCAGGTGGTTTTCTCTAAATGACCTAGTTTGTGGGAACCTTTTTTTTTTTCTTTTCTTTTTAATCAGTTTATTAAGCAACAGATTTTTTGAATCAAAAAGATGGTTCAAAACAATTTAGCAGTAAAATTTCCATAAGGGATAGTGAATTTGGCCTTTTAATGCAAATCAGTTTGCACCAGAACTGACTTCCCTGTCTGTTGGCTAAAATACTGGGCAGAATGAGATGCAGAGTGTGCAGAGGACGCCAGAGCCATGCTTTATGACTAACTAGGGTTCCATCGTGAGGACGTTTGTCTCAGTGAGCTGCATGCTGCTTTTGGCCTCAGGTATACCAAGTTCTGGTAATATATCCAGATTTAGGATTTCTGGAAGTTGCTGGGGTTTTTGGTAAGATTCATTTTCCCCCTCATTTTTCATAGTTAATATTGATTTCTAGAATAGTAGTGCAGTAACTTATCTTACCACAGTTGAATTAGTTGACTTTATGATCGTGGTTTACAAACGGTGGTGGTATGAGAGTGACAGCCTTAATGATTAGAAAGCCAGATTTGCATGTACTGAACTTTAAATCCTAATGTATTGGCTTTTGTTTCTGCCTGGTTTTGGTCTTTAGAGTTATAGCCTGTAAATTTTATTTAGATTATTAAGTCAATGATAAATTTTTACCCTGCTGTGTAGGGAACATTCATGGTCACTTTGCAAGCCATACAAATTATCAGTTGCCCAAGTTTTATCTTATTTTCTTAACCATTGTTTTTAAGGAACTTGGAAAAGTGGATCTAAATTTCTGCTTTTATGTATTGGGTCATTTAAATAATTTTTCAGTTCCCTCATATACACAGAAGCTTTTCCTTTCTCAGAAGGATCCCCTGATTCTGTCAGTTAACCGTTTGTTCTGACGCCTAGTGCGGGCTGTCCCCGTCTCTGCACTGACTCCACGGCACGAGAGCGCCTTTGTCCAGGAGTGGTGCCGACTGTGGGGCGGGATACACGGCCATCCATGCCTAGTTTGGGTAGTGTGCAGAAACTCCCAGTCCCGTCACAATCTGCAGGATAGTTCCCAGGCAACACAAACTTACTTTCTCTGGCACTCAAGATTAGGTGGTAATGACACTGAAATGGTGAACATTTTTCTGTTTTCAGAGGTTCAACATCACAAGGAGAAAAACATTCACATTTGATTTTAAAGTAATCGGTTGGGATATAATCCTAATTCTCAACTTTAAATATTTCATCCCAAACTAGTTTTTTAAAGGTCTGATCAGAACTCTGCCTCACTGGATTCATGTCATCTACAGCATAAAATGTCCTGTTAGAGGTAGAGAAGGTCAGGCTGTGCTTCCTTTAAGGGTTCAGAACATACTGGATAAGGATATCTACTCACCTTTTTTTGTCATACTGGGCCAGGGTTTATGATCCTACCATCAGTGGAATTAGTAAATATTGCAAGTTGCTCGTGTTTTGACTTGACTTAAATTTTTTTTTCCAATAGAAACTATGTTCCAACTTCCTGTCAACAATCTTGGCAGTTTAAGAAAAGCCCGGAAAACTGTGAAAAAAATACTTAGTGACATTGGGTTGGAATACTGTAAAGAACACATAGAAGTAAGTAGCATGCCGTTTTCTAATTTTCACACGACTCAGCTTCTGCTCCCTTACTTTGTGTCGGTGGCCAGGATCGTTCGTTTTTAGGTGCGATTCTGAAGTTTAACTGCAGCATTAGCTTTGCTAGAACTTTCTCAATTAGCCTAACTTGTTCCCTTCTCCCTAAAGTGGGCTTTTTCATCTTTGCGTCCTGAAGCAAAAGCAGTTACCACTGAGAACGTGCCACGTCGGACGTTTTCTACTAGGTGCTTTAAAATGGTCTCTAAATTCAAATCCTTTAAAACAGCCCCTAGGGGGGTATAGGAATTCTTCTCTCAGATACGCATGTGAAGAACCAGCAAAGGACTAGGTCCCCTCACAGCTGAGCATGTGGCAGGTCTGTCTGTGGGACTCCGGAGCCCATTCTCCTTCCGATGTGCCTGAGTGTTTGGCCGGCCTCCTGATTGCTGAGGCGCAGTGCTTGGGAGCTCGTCGTCTCTTTCCTCGGGTTTGAGCGTTTGTAGGCCCTTTTGACCCATCGTAGACTATTGTCTTTCCCTCGGGAACAGTTTGCACTTTACAAACTGTTTTTCTCGCCTTTTATTCTGTGAGCTTTCTACCAGCCCTGTGGGATAACCAGTGCAGTGGTCTCCTCTTCTAGATCTCATTACTCTGATCTTGTGCTTAGTGGATCAGAAACCTCTGATTGGAAAGAAATGTTTAAAGCTGTTTTTCCCACTAGCCTTTTATGTTCCAGCTGGCCAGGGACTGTAACTACCTTGCCCATCTGTGTCTCCTCAGCACCTAGCACAGTGCTGGGCACGCAACAGGCACTTGGTAAATGTTGGGAAGAAATTGAAAGTGAAAAAGCAATTTCCTTCATGCAACAGGTTTTCTTTTCCTGGTTCCCTTACATACTCTAGGGGCATATCATGAAGACTAAAGCTTCTCAGAATTGGATTTCTCTAGCTATGTCATCCCCAGTGTGGAAGTTCACTCCACACCCTCTCCAATACTTCAGGTACAGGTAGATCTACCTGATGAAGTAGTCCATTTACTTCCCATGCAGTGGGGTAATCTTCACAAGAATAAATAGTGCAAATATTAAAGGTACTTTTCCTATCCTACATTTGATTTGTTCATCCCTATTACACCCACTACGTACTCTGGAATATATTTATGTATACTTGATATTCCACACTGAACTGTGAACCTTTTGGGAACAAGAGGAATTTTACCATAAAACTTAATATTCCTAGCTCAAGCTTGGGGGGGGGGTCAAATTTTTACATAAGAGTAATTTAACATAATATCACATGCTTTCTTTGAGTAGCTGTCCTCCTTTGGGGGTTCAGAAATCCTGAGTTTTCCTTCTAGTCCAATCCCACCCCACCCCCATCTCCATAGAACATTTTTCTTCACGGAACCAGAATACCACATTTGTAGTGCTAAGACTGAGTGAATGTCGCTGTCTTACGCTCTGCTCTAATATTACAGCTGATGAGGTACAGCTCTTAAGAAGGGTGCTTTGGTATCAATACATGGCTTAATTTTTTACTTAAGTAGAGCTTCCAGTGGTTTCTTTGGAAACCTGGTGACCATGAGGAGAATGTTCAGTTGATGTACCGTGTTCACTGTAACACCCACGTGCCCTTTTGTTTTTCCTAAGAACCTTACAACTCCTCGTCTCGTTCTGGGTGGGGTTGACTTTCTGTTCATCTCCCCAGCCCTAGTAAGAGAGAGGATTTATATGTCAAGTTGGGCTAGAATTAATACCATGTTTTTGAAACTTCTCTCACTGTTTTCTAGGACTTTAAACAGTTTGAACCTAATGACTTTTATTTGAAAAACACTACATGGGAGGATGTAGGACTGTGGGACCCCTCGCTTACGAAGAACCAGGTAAGCGGCGCGGGAGGCTGCCCCAAGGCAGCGTTTCCCCTTTTCAGTTCTGGGCCTTTCATAGTGTTACATTATTTGTAGACAACCTAATGTGGAAAGTGTTAAAAATTTATTATTTCATACTTTCCTAAGAGATAGAGAAAAATAGGAAGAACTTTGGTCTAGTTTTTTTCATTGTCCTGAAACTATATGTAAGAGGAATAGCAGAGTTTGTTACTTAAAAGTTGTAACGCCCAATGTATACCAGAATTCCCCTCTCCTCCTCTCACCCTGCCAAAAGTATTCTGGTTCTTCTGATTCTCAAGTGTTCCGTCCAGTGTTCAGTTTATCTAGGGTATCCATCATTTTTCTGTGTTGCAGTCCTTGTTTTTTCTATAAAGGGGAAGTCAGGACTCTTTCTTCCATTTAGGTTTTCTTGCTCGTCTGTATCGTCACCCAGCCTCTGTGGGGTAGTCTGAGCCAGCACTCGGGCTGTGGGATAGGTGGCTCTGTAGGGTGGTAGAGGTGGGCAGCTTAACTGTTACTGATTGGAATTACAAACGGTATTAGGTAATCAAAGGCACCAGCAGTGCAGACAAATAGCAATAGGTGATGTTACAACAAAAGATAGAGGGCCACGGGCGATGTGTCTTCTGTTGGAACATACTTGGCAGGGAGTTAGTACTTTTAAATGCCACCTCAGAAATGTGATGTCATCTGGTTCTTTTCTTACTAATAACCCAGGAAAGGGTATTAACCAGCAGCCTTAAAATAGGAAAGCTTCCAGTAGGACACATCACTTAGTTAATTCAGTTTTACCAATACCAGAGAAGGAAAAGCACAGTACTTCATTTTGGTTGTAACCAGTGTCTGAAACAAGGTAGATTTTTTATAAGAAAAAAATGATCACCTCTCACCAAACTTGTGTTTCCTCTATCATGAAAGGACCAACTGCACAGATGTTGATGAACTGTTTCTGTAAGTTGCTCTTTGACACTAGTAAATTGTGCAGTGCTTGTTTTATTGGCTTTTTAATATCCTGCATTCCCCACATTCTGTAGGAATTTTTACTTAATTTCTTAATTTGAATCAGAGCAGCTGTCACTTCATTACTTCTTTTGAAACGGCTCTTGCTTGAGAAGAAGGAACAGCGTGGCTTACAGAAGAAGCTGACTTTTCAGATCAGTGGGGTTTTGATGTCAGTGAAATCCGAATACTACACTCAACTTAGATCAGAGGAGGGAAATGTTTGAAATTTTTGAAAATGTGCCCTTTTTTTTCTATGAAAATTTTTCCATGATGGAAAGGATCAAAGGTGTGTCTTTATGTTGGATGGCCTAATTGCACTAGAACACTTTGGGGCCTGAGTTTTAGTGTATAGTGAGTCTGGAACCTTCAGCAACTTAACAGCTGTACTTACAGAGTAATTGTAGTGATTTCGCTTAGCTTATTCTTTGTCCTTTCTAATTATAAAATGTTTATCTTGAAGCCATTTGTCTTTGGGTTTCTCTAAACCAGTGAGCAAATGTGACTGAATGTGACTGTTCTTTTCTAAAAACACTGAGGAAAAATTCTGAATGGAGTTTTTATTTGTAACACCAAAATAAGTGTTTAGTAGTTCACACCCGCGTTTTCGTCTGGGTTTGTATTCGGTTGGTGCAAAAGTGGTTGCGGTTTTTGTGTGTTGACATTTACCTTTGCTGTTGGGATGCACTTAAATAAATGCAGTTACGTTATACGTTTTAATGCACATGTCTCACTTTATGTTTTTTTGTGAATGACTTATTACTTGCTGTTTATATTTATTTTAGACTATGGAAAGGATGTTAGACAAAAAGCAAATTCAAGTGATTTTCTTATTCGTGTTCAAAATGGGTTGTAAAGCAGCGGAGTCAACTAGCAGTACAGTGCATTTGGCCCAGGAGCTGCTAACGAGCGTACGTGCACTGGTGGTTCAAGAAGTTTTGTGAAAGAGACGAGAGCCTTGGAGGAACGTAGTGATCACTCATCGGAAGTTGACAATGACCAGGAAGTTGACAATGACCGGGTGAGAGCCATCATCGAAGCTGATCTTCTTACTGCATGAGAAGTTGCCAAAGAGCTGAACATTGCCCATTCTACAGTTGTTCACGATTTGAAGCAAATTGGAAAAGTGAAAAAACTCAATAAGTGGGTGTCTCATGATAAGCTAACCGAAAATCAGAAAGTCGTTTTGAAGTGTCTTCTCTTATTCTGCGCAACAACAGTGAACCGTTTCTCTATCGGATTGTGACATGCAATAAGAAGTGGATTTTATATGACAGATGGTGACAACCAGCTCAGTGGTTGGACTGAGAGGAAGCTCCACAGCACTTCCCAAAGCCATGCTGGCACCGAAGAAGGAACGTGGTCACAGTCTGGTGGTCTGCTGCCTGTCTGATCCACTGTAGCTTTCTGAATCCTGAGGAAATCATTACAAGAAGTACGCTCAGCAAATCGATGAGACGCACCAAAAACTCGACCACCTGCAGCCCGCGCTGGTCAGCAGAAAGGGCCCGGTTCTCGGGCACAGCACCACCCGGCGCACGTGGCACAGCGGCGCTCACAGGCTGCACATGCCGGAAGGTCCGCCTCGGCCGCCGTGTCCACCTGGACTCTTGCCAGCCAACTGCCACTTCCTCAAGCATCTTGACAGCTGTTTGCAGGGAAAACGCTTCCACAACCAGCAGGAGGCAGAAAACGCTTTCCAAGAGTTGGTTGACTCCTGAAGCACAGGTGTTTACCACGCTGCAGGAATAAACAAACTTACTTCTCATTGGCAAAAACGTGTTGATTGTCATGGTTCCTATTTTGATTTATAAAAATATGTTTGAGCCTAGTTATAATGATTTAAAATTCAGTCCAAAACCGCAATTACCTTTGCACCAACCTAATGTTTTATAAATTATGCATTTTGCAGAAGGAAGTTTTACTCAGATCAATGCATTACAGTTTCAGTTCTAAAAATTGCATTGTCTCTTCAACACTATCTTAGGGAAAAAAATCTAGAACCTGTTAATGCTTATCTGAAGTGGCATTCTGATTCCAGTTTTTGTCTTTTCTTTAGGACTATCGGACAAAACCTTTTTGCTGCAGTGCTTGCCCATTTTCTTCAAAATTTTTCTCTGCCTACAAAAGTCATTTCCGGAATGTCCATAGTGAAGACTTTGAAAACAGGATTCTCCTTAATTGCCCCTACTGTACGTTCAATGCAGACAAAAAGACTTTGGAAACACACATTAAAATATTTCATGCTCCAAACGCCAGCGCACCAAGTAGCAGCCTCAGCACTTTCAAAGATAAAAGCAAGAGTGATGGCCTTAAACCCAAGCAGGCTGACAGTGTAGAGCAAGCGGTTTATTACTGTAAGAAGTGCACTTACCGAGATCCGCTTTATGAAATAGTTAGGAAGCACATTTACAGGGAACATTTTCAGCATGTGGCAGCACCTTACATAGCAAAGGCAGGAGAAAAATCACTCAATGGTGCAGTCCCCTTAGGCACAAATGCCCGGGAGGAAAGTAGTATTCACTGCAAGCGATGCCTTTTTATGCCAAAGTCTTACGAAGCTTTGGTACAACATGTCATTGAAGACCATGAACGCATAGGCTATCAGGTCACTGCCATGATTGGTCACACAAATGTGGTGGTTCCCCGATCCAAACCCCTGATGCTAATTGCTCCCAAACCTCAAGAGAAGAAGGGCATGGGACTCCAGTCAAGAATTGGTTCCCTCACTTCTGGAAACGTACGGTCTTTGCCATCACAGCAGATGGTGAATCGACTCTCAATACCAAAGCCTAACTTAAATTCCACAGGTGTCAACATGATGTCCAATGTTCACCTGCAGCAGAACAACTATGGAGTCAAATCTGTAGGCCAGGGCTATGGCGTTGGTCAGTCAATGAGACTGGGGCTAGGTGGCAACGCACCGGTTTCCATCCCTCAACAGTCTCAGTCTGTGAAGCAGTTACTTCCAAGTGGAAATGGAAGATCTTACGGTCTTGGGTCAGAGCAGAGGACCCAGGCGCCAGCAAGATACTCACTGCAGTCTCCGAATGCCCCGTCTCTCTCTTCAGGCCAGTTAAAGTCTCCATCCCTCTCCCAGTCACAGGCATCCAGAGTATTAGGTCAGTCCAGCTCCAAGCCAACTGCAGCTGCCACTGGCCCTCCACCACCCAATACTTCCTCAACTCAGAAGTGGAAAATATGTACCATCTGTAATGAGCTGTTTCCTGAAAATGTATATAGTGTGCACTTCGAAAAAGAACATAAAGCTGAGAAAGTCCCAGCAGTAGCCAACTACATTATGAAAATACACAATTTCACTAGCAAATGCCTTTACTGTAATCGCTATTTGCCCACAGACACTCTGCTCAACCACATGCTAATTCATGGTCTGTCTTGTCCGTATTGCCGGTCAACCTTCAATGACGTGGAAAAGATGGCGGCTCACATGCGCATGGTTCACGTGGACGAAGAGATGGGACCTAAAACAGATTCTACTCTGAGTTTTGATTTGACATTGCAGCAGGGTAGTCACACTAACATCCATCTCCTTGTAACCACGTATAACCTGAGGGATGCTCCTGCTGAGTCTGTTGCTTACCATGCCCAAAATAACCCACCCATCCCTCCAAAGCCACAGCCAAAAGTGCAGGAAAAGGCAGATATTCCTGTTAAAAGCTCACCTCAAGCTGCAGTGCCCTATAAAAAAGATGTCGGGAAAACCCTCTGCCCTCTTTGCTTTTCAATCCTGAAAGGACCCATATCTGACGCACTTGCACATCACTTACGAGAGAGGCACCAGGTGATTCAGACGGTTCACCCAGTGGAGAAAAAGCTCACCTACAAGTGCATCCACTGCCTTGGTGTGTATACCAGCAACATGACCGCCTCCACCATCACTCTGCATCTGGTTCACTGCAGGGGTGTGGGAAAGACCCAGAACGGCCAAGACAAGACAAATGCACCTTCGCGGCTTAACCAGTCCCCAGGCCTGGCACCTGTGAAGCGCACTTACGAGCAAATGGAGTTCCCCTTGCTGAAGAAGCGAAAGTTAGATGAAGATAGCGATTCACCTGGCTTCTTTGAAGAGAAGCCTGAGGAGCCTGTTGTTTTAGCTTTAGACCCTAAGGGTCATGAAGATGATTCTTATGAAGCCAGGAAAAGCTTCCTAACAAAATACTTCAACAAACAACCTTATCCCACCAGGAGAGAAATTGAGAAGCTGGCGGCAAGCTTATGGTTGTGGAAGAGTGACATTGCTTCCCATTTTAGTAACAAGAGGAAGAAGTGTGTCAGAGACTGTGAAAAGTACAAGCCTGGTGTGTTACTGGGCTTCAACATGAAAGAGCTAAACAAAGTTAAGCATGAGATGGATTTTGATGCTGAGTGGCTCTTTGAAAATCACGATGAGAAGGATTCCAGAGTCAATGCTAGTAAAACAGCAGACAAAAAGCTCAATCTTGGGAAGGAAGATGACAGTTCCTCAGACAGTTTTGAAAATTTGGAGGAAGAATCCAATGGAAGTGATAGCCCTTTTGACCCTGTTTTTGAAGTTGAGCCTAAAATCCCTAATGATAACCCAGAGGAACACATACCGAAGGTAATTTCTGAAGATGCTTTAGAATCTGAGAAGCTAGACCAAAAAGCGGAGGATGGTTCAAAATATGAAACTATTCATTTGACTGAGGAGCCAACCAAACTAATGCATGATGCCTCTGATAGTGAGGTTGACCAAGATGATGTTGTTGAGTGGAAAGATGGTGCTTCTCCATCTGAGAGCGGCCCTGGTTCCCAACAGGTGTCAGACTTTGAGGACAACACGTGTGAGATGAAAGCAGGAACCTGGTCCGATGAGTCTTCCCAGAGTGAAGACGCGAGGAGCAGTAAGCCAGCTGCCAAAAAAAAGGCTACCGTGCAAGGAGACAGAGAGCAGTTGAAGTGGAAGAATAGTTCCTATGGAAAAGTTGAAGGGTTTTGGTCCAAGGACCAGTCACAGTGGAAGAATGCCACTGAAAACGATGAGCGCTTATCCACCCCACAGATCGAGTGGCAGAACAGCACCATTGACAGTGAGGATGGGGAGCAGTTTGACAGCATGGCCGACGGGGTGGCCGACCCGATGCACGGCAGCTTGACGGGGGTCAAACTGAGCAGCCAGCAGGCTTAAGGGCCGGCCTCTCGGGCCTTGGTGACAAATGCTGTGGCCTGGAACTCTGTTCTCCTTTCAGTTACGACTGCAAAGCTGTGTTCTAACTGGTACTGCCTTTCGAGTGCCGGGTCATCAGGCGGTGGGGACATGTGGCCACTCCAGTCCCAGTGGTCATTTCTAAGTCTGTGACACGTGATTGGCTGATCTTGGCTTTAGAACGCTCTGTGACAGACACAGTAACTAAATGTGAAAAACCAATAAGCTGGTGGCTCATGAACGCACATGAGAAAAAGCAGAGGTTTGTTTTATCTGCCGTCTCACCATTTCTTTCCCTCTGTAAAACAGTGTCTGGTTGGACGTCCTTGAGAAGCATTCTCCTGATTACAATGGTCGTGCAGGGCCAGCACACAAGCTACCAGTCCAGTGTGTACAGTAGACTTCGGGGAAATCAATTTTTTTCATGTATTCATTCTGAATAGTTGAAATGTATATTTGTACAGTCTTTTAGACCTATTCAAGTGAAGCTTACGATACTGTTACTGTGTACCCATCATAGACTCTTTTCTTTTTTAGTGTTGCCCTTGCTGTGTAATAAGCGCTGTATCTAGCTGACCTAGCAAAAGCCTGAAACTACGCTAGTGTGGACTTCGGGACAGACTTAGTTTTTGCACATAACCTTGTACAATCTCGCGACAGAGGCCAGCCACGTAAGATATATATCTGGACTCTCTTGTATTATAGAATTTTTCTTGTTCTGAATATCCTTGACATTACAGCTGACAAAAACAAAAACTGGTATTTCAGATGTTTTCTGAAATCTTTTAAGCTAAAAATCACATGCAAGAATTGACTTTGCAGCGACTAATTTTGACACCTTTTAGATCTGTATGGAAGTGTGTTGTGTTGAAGCAGCAGGCCAATGAGTGCTGCTTTTTGGATATTTAGTTTTATCTTTAGTTAAACACCACCCTGGTGTATTCATTTATACCATCTAATATATGACACACTGTTGTAGTATGTATAATTTTGTGATCTTTATTTCCCTTTGTATTCATTTTAAGCATCTAAATAAATTGCTGTATTGTGCTTAATGTAGATACTTACTTGCGTTATTACACCTCCAGTCCTCTGTGTCCGTCACGTCTTGTACCAGTTGATGCCTCATCAGAGAAGGAGGCACAGCCACCGAGGAAGCTTGTGGAAGACCAGGAATGGCATAAAGAACGCTTTCTCTCAAGGCTCTTGTTACACATTCTTTGGTTCGGTTTGGCTTTTGTCTGTTACCTTTTTAATCACTAAAATAAACATCCTTGAATTTTTTCAGGTCCCCTGTTGTTAAGGATCAGAACCTGCTTAGATATGTAAATGTCTCAGTGATAAAGGATGTAAACATAAATAAGCATTGATTTGCAAGCAGAATCTTACTACCCTGGTGTTCTTTCTTCTAAATGAAGTCCATGTTAGTTTTCACTTCATAATGGGAACAGTTGTACTAACCAGGCAACTACTCTTCTTTTAACTCTGGACCATCTTGCTATTAAGAGAAAGGCTTTGGAGAGCACATGTTCTGGGGGCTGTCAAGATGCAGGAGCTGGTAGGGCGCGAGTGACCCCGTACCAAAGAACAGGGAGTTAGGAGGTGGCAGAAGTGGTCCAGTGTGTTTGGTGGCGGTAACATGACGGGATGGATGCTCTTTAGTCCATGCGGAGGCTGGTCAGTCACCTTTCAGGGACATTGGCCTAAAGAGTTCTGAAGTGGACTAGTTTCCATGATTTCTAAGACTCCAGAAAGTTCAGTTTAACACTTTTGTTACCCGAGAGCAAAAGTTTGACCAGCCTCCCCCCAAAATGTAAAGCTGTGCCTCTCAGAACAATGTAGGAGAAAGCACAAGAATGGACTAGAACCTTCAGGGTGTTTGGAGCTGGCACGGAGCTATGTTTTTTTTTTTTTTTTTTTTTGAGCTATTTTAAACTGTCACACAGATAGATTATAAATTCTGTGGACATCCAAGATGCTGCAGATTACCTAATCAGAAAAGGTGGCGTTGAGAACATGTCTTACCTGCATTTAAGCCATCTCACATTTGCTTTGAAATTACTCTGCCTAATAGGAAGAATTTAGCCTGGTCTTGTGAGTCCTACATGAAGTACTAGTGAGACTTGTGCAGTATAGGGGTTGAGGGTGGGGAGGTGTGCTCCGGGCTGGACATTTGAGCAGAGAGATGAGGACGCTTCTGTGCTGTGGTGGTGTGAGTGGGCCTTGTCAGCAGGGGGAAAAGAGTTTAGCCACCTAAGGACTGGAAATAAAGATTCCCCAGTAAAAACTGTTGGAGAAGTCCTGAAAGTGTCTCAATAAAAGCCATTTTAAAACAATGCCGTTGCTACTGTTTGCTTTTGGAATAATCTGGAAAGAAAAGCTGGCTTTCTGCCATCTTCTAATTAGAGAAGGTCTATAACTGTAGACTGAATAATCCTGTAGATTTTCTTTTGAACAAGGAAAAACAAAATTCCAGAGCACTTTTTGCCCTCTGTGGCCAGAAGTTCCAGGCTCAAACTGAGTAAGCACTGTGGTTTCTCTCCCGTTTCAGCACGTAGAAGCATTTTCTTGTCCCATCTTTGGTTCCTTACCATTGAGTAGTACGAGGGTCTTCAGCAAACAGCTCTTTGTTCCCTCTTAAATTCCAAGCAGAAAAGGAAATGCCCCTTCCTTCCCCTCCCAACCCCCATGGCTGTGTCTGTCTAGCCACTTGTAAAGATTCACACTTCTTCAAAAGGGAGCAAAAAGATTTGAAAATGATTTATATCAAAGATTGAGGAATGCCCCACCTGAAACACTTCTCTAGGGGCGATTCACCTTGCTTTTGCCAAATGAGTACCACCATATAGATGGGTGTCTCCCTGCTCTGTGGACTAAATCTTAAGGTGGGGCTCCCAGATCATCTTGACCCTACAGCTTGAGAGCCACTTAGCCTGAGTGATGGATCTGATTTTTACCAAGAGGTTAGGTAGAGCATGCTGAATCTGGATTCCACAGAGCAGCTGGTCAGCCTTCTGCCCCTCCCTTAGGCAATGGTCTTTTCAACCCATTTGACACTTATTTCTAACCCACCCAGTAGCTTATTGGCCTGGCACCAGTTGCAGGCATGTTTCACCAAAGTGTCATGCAGGAACATAACTCCTCAACCCCCAGAGGACCAAAAATTAAGGCAAGAGACTGCTCTCACCAAACTGAAATGCATTCCGACATACCAGTTATTAAAGGGCCGCCTTGACGTGATCTAGAAAAAGACTGAGATAAACCAGACAGGCAAGTTAAAAGATAAAAAGGTGTTTTCTACCAGCTGCTACTGGGTTAGCTTAAAAATGGATCAAAACTTGCACAAAATGAAGATTATTTGGAAAAGTATTGGCAATTCTTTGCATCCTGCTACTTCCATCGACAAACTCTCAAAAAATTAATATTCACTAGAACTTGAATCCTAGAGGGATTACGGCTTAGTGGAGTTGTATTTAAAAATCTGCATGTAAGGCATAGCTGCAGATACCCTGAAAATCCTTGAGTCGTGTTTTCAAAGGGCTCCAGCTATAAGGATACAGGAGGGACGGGCCCCAGGATTTCCAGGACACATGCTCTGCACTGCGTAAATGAGGTGTTGCGGGTGTCTGTTTTTTTCAGCATATGTACAGTGTGCATCTGTGATGCAAACCAACCCCCACGCTCACAGCAGGACACCATCAGTACCCCCTAGAAAGGCGTAAAGGCATTCAAACCTAAACTGGTTGTTGCAAAGATTTGGCTGTACCTTTATTAATGTCTTCTTACTACCAAGTGAAACAAAATGGATATCCTGATAGCAGATTGTTCACCTGGAAGCTGATAAAGCAAGAGGCTAGAAATAAAGACCTTTTCCAAAGCACGCATGTGATCTGTCGCCATCAGGCCTGAAGCAGAAGGCAACAGCTGTGTAAGAGGGACAGCCATCTGGGAGTCAAAACTTTTAAGACCCCGCGTTGAGGATGGCAGGTGAAAAGATGCCTGCACGGCTGCATCTGCTGGGCTGGCTCTATTGGTATTGGCTTCCCCCGGGGGAGAGGACTCCAGAGGCTTAAATACAGAGTCCTCCAGGCCAGGGGTGAGATTCCACCTTTCCCAGGAGTTTGACACTGTTCATAAAATCGCCCCAAGCTCACCACACATCCTGAGCACATATTGACTCAACAAGAACTTTCCAAACATCGCAGAAGTGTTTAGGACTAGTTGTAGGGCATTAGATGCCAAGATAATTTGAATCCTCAAAACAGTCCTGCCTCACACCCCCACCCCCTCAAAAAAAGTATTGTAAAAGGAGTGTTAGTTCCCAGGACATGATGCTTGAGCAAAGCCAATTTGTCCCAAGACTCCACCTGGCAGAGAGGAGATGCTTATTTGGACCCAGGCTATCCGAGTCCACAGCCCCTGGGTTTCCCAGCCACACCATCCAGCCCTGATTCTGGCTGAAGACTACCCTCTTGAGAAAGGCTTTCCCTGCTGTGAACGCAAAGACACGTGAGCCCCGGGTTTTAAACCAACACCTACTTTCCCCAGCACAGTGTCTCCCAAACGACTCATTCACACTGCCATCTTCGTCATTTTTGCCACATCTGCCTAACAGCTGCTTTACATACTTGGTATGTTTCAACTCCCCTTTTTAGAAGGGAAAATTATTTTTGCAAGAAAAGTCCAACCAGCGTGCTTTGCTATTAATGGTAGCACCCCTGAAAACAAGGCAAAACGTTAAGACTGAAACTGTGCCACCTGCCATCGCTTGCCGAGGGCTGTGAGCCCGAGACTTGCTTTGTTGGTTAAAAAGGAAAATCAGAGGGATCCAGGGCAGACTAGCACCAAGATGAGACCTTTTCCTTGACCCAGGCAAGACTGGAAAAATTGGATATGTCTCTGTGGACTCGTGTTACCTAACGCATGCCAGATGGCACCAAACCCATTTGTCAACAGATGGCTCCGGTTCAGTGTTTCCCAGGGAAGTCTCTGCCCATCAGTGAGTACCCAACTCTTCTTACCTGGTTTTAGACTCCTTTTTATGACATAGGACTCTCATTGGCAGTTATGGGAACTCCAACTCAGATTGGGCTTTTCACAAAGGAAAACGCAAGCAGCCGTGGTGCCCAAAGAAGGCAGGCTGCTCAGCGATGCGGGCAGGGCCTTCGGGCCTCTTGTCTTCTGGTCCTGCCACCCGCATGGTCACCTTCATTCTAAGCAGGCACCCTGGCGTTCCTGTTGCTTCCCATTCACCTGCCCTGAGAGGGCATCGCCTCCCTCGCTACTGAGCAAGGGTCCTGAACTTGGGGCCAATTGGACCATTCCAGAACCAGTTTCCATGCTGGTAGGCTTAAGATGGGCTTCCCTGGTGGCTCAGTGGTTAAAAAAAAAAAAAAGCCTGCCAGTGCAGGAGACTTGGGTTCAATCCATGGGAAGGAAAGAGACCCTGGAAAAGGAAATGACCACCCACTCCAGTATTTCTGCCTGGGAAATCCCATAGCCAGAGGAGCCTGGCAGGCTGCAGTCCATGGGGTCGCAAGAGAGTCGGGCACTGCTTAGTGACTGCTGCTGCTAAGTCACTTTAGTCGTGTCCGACTCTGTGGGACCCCATAGACGGCAGCCCACCAGGCTCCCCTGTCCTTGGGATTCTCCAGGCAAGAACACTGGAGTGGGTTGCCATTTCCTTCTCCAATGCATGAAAGTGAAAAGTGAAACCGAAGTCGCTCAGTTGTGTCCGACTCTTCACAACCCCACGGACTGCAGCCTACCAGGCTCCTCCGTCCATGGGATTTTCCAGGCAAGAGTACTGGAGTGGGGTGCCGTTGCCTTCTCCGACTTAATGACTAAACACCACCAAACAAGGCTTAGACCAGAACTACCTCGGTGAGTCACTGTGAGCTAGGTTCACCTGGATGGGCTTAGATCAGGCAGTACCCATCTCTGGAGCTGAGGCGGAATCGGTTCAACTCAAGCCAGAAACCAACTCAAACCCAATTACACTCGGGAGGCTGTGAAACGGATATTGAGGTCTCGACACTCTTCAAAGGAAACCTTGAGATTTTTCTTAACTGCTCTTCTTGGAAAACATGTCCCAGAACCGGCTGCGTCTCCAAATCACCTGGGGAGTTTTAACACTTAGAGATCCTGAGGACCCTCCCCCAGAGATTCTGATGTAGTTGGTCACAGGCTATGGCCCAGCTGACTTCAAAGGTCAAGTAAGCCGGAGAACCACCATTCTTTTTTTTCTTCGGTCGTGCCTTCTGGCATGTGGGATCTTAGTCCCCGACCAGGGATCAAACTTGTGTCCCCCTGCAGTGGAAGTGCAAAATCCTAACCGCTGGACCACGAGGGAAGTCCCTTTTTTAAATTATTTTAAATTTTTTCCCACCATTCTAAAGACACAAGTGAATGATGCTACAGCATGAACCTTCCGCAGTTCATCTCTTTGCTACCAGTGGTCTCCTGGGTAAGACCACTGATTTTATTTCTCTCCATTCAACAAACATACCCTCGCCGGACAGCCTGAGAACCCCCGTCTCTACACCCAGAGGTGCAGTTTGTGTGCAGAAAACAGCACGTGTGCAGCTGATGGCCTGATGTCTCCACAGTTCCCTGGGAGCCATGAGGAGACCGTGGGTGTACACAGGGCACCCTTACTGCAGGAGAGGTCACTGCTGCAGCCACCCCAGCCCTGGTGCCCACAAGAAAAGCACAGATTTCATCATCCAGGGTGCTCCTCCAGGTCTCCTATGCCCGCTCCTCGGGCACATCTCCCCCTGGAAGAGCCTTGCTGATGAAACACTGACCGTTAGCATGTATGATGGTGCTGCTCCCTGGATGACCCCATGAGGAAGTCCTTCCGGTTGAGGGGCCGACCTCCAGCATTCAGGCTTGGCTTGACTTGGTGCCTTGAGGGAATCTTGCCATTCTCCTGATACATGCCCCCAGCAGCCATCTATCCATCTCCTTCCTCAAACTCAGCATCACGGGCCGACAGCAAAGCACAGTCGTCAGAAGTCCCAGTAAAGAAAGCAGAAGCAAGGCTCCGGCCACCGGCCCTGCCCAGCTGCTTGCAAGGCTAAAATGCATCCAGATGGTGCTTCCTGATAAGATGAATTCTGATGATTTTATGTCTACAGCGAACACACGGGGCTCAGAGAGGAAATTCTGTGACAGCTGCTCAGTCATAATCGCTTTGAATTCTTGTAAACCCAAAGATGGTTGTGCTCTTGACCAGGACACAAAGCACAAAGCGGAATTTTGTTTGAAGATGGAGAGGGAGATGCCCTGAGGCCTCCAGGTGCCTCGGTCAACAGGTTGTCTTGGAAGAACTGATAGTCCTGGAAACAGACCCCTTTAGGGGTGTCTGCCCGGCTTCTCGCCTCTTCTCTGGAACTCCCCTTTTGACCCCAAGAAAGAGCGCTTTTATGATGAATGGACATTGAGTTTTGTCAAATGCTTTTTCATGCATCTATGGAGATGACCATAAACATCTATGTGAAGTTTTTTTTACTTTATTCATCCAAGTGTGTTGCACTGATTGATTTTAAGGTGTTAAACCCACCTTGTATCCCTTGGAGACAGTCCACTTGGTCATGGTGTATAATCCTCATGGTGTATAATGTTTCTGGATTCAGTCTGCTAATAATTTGTTGAGGACTTCTGCAAATGCAAATACCAGTGAGTCCAGGCATGTAGAGAAATTAGTGAGATAATCTGGATACAAGAGAAACATGGAGAGTGAGGCCCTTCTAAAGGGACTCAACTTTATTGTCCGGCAAGAATATGAACCCAATACTGCCATATTTTAGTTTCTGAGTAGAAGCTGAAAATCCAGTTCTTCATGAGAAATGTCCTGATTTTTAATTGCTAGCAACTTATTTTAATCAAATTTTTTGAATAGGGAAACATCGAAATATCAAAAAGTATAAAATAAAAATGGAAAGCCCACATCTCACCGAAAGCAGAATGTTCACCATTTTCAAATATTTGTTTATCCTCCCAGAGAACTTTAGCGCTTTCCTTTCTTACACAGATGATAGCATATCGTGTCCTTCTTCTTCCACTTTGGTTTTGGGGATTCTCCACACCAAATCGTAAAGAACTCCTAATCCAACTTTTACATCTTCACAGGATCCCCCCACCCATGCATGTGTGGCGGTACTATAACTGAGCCATCCCTAGTTGATGGACACTTAGATTCTGTCCCATCTCTTGCTATTTCAATGTGCCGTGAATAAACTTTTGCATTTATCATTTCTCTTGTGTGTGTATATTGGGAGGCTAGATCTCTAGGGATGGAACTGGGTATGTACATTGTCTAAGAGCACATACATTTCTAACTTGGATAGGCACTGCCCGTGGACCTCCATGAGAATCGTGTCCCACCACCAATGTGTAAGAATGCACCTTTCTTCAAGATTTCACTAACAGTGTCATCAAAAACATTTTACTTTTGCCAGCGTGATAAATGAAAACTGAGTATTCAATATTCTTTGATACTCGCAGATTGAGGTTCATATCTTTTCATATTTTGAAAATGCCTTTTGCATAGTCTTTTCTGTGAAACACGTATTCATATTCTTTGCTATTTTGGGGGGTTTCTTTCCTCTTATTTATTTGTAGGAGATGTTTATATATTAGGGGGATCATCCCTTTGTAGTACAAGCTGCAAATATATTTTCCTAGTTTGTCATTTGGCTTTTGCATTTGGTTAGAATTCTGTTGTTTTGTTTTTATTTTTTATTTTTTGGTTGAATTTTCTGCTTGTTTTTGCCATGCAGAAAATTTAAACTTTTTAAATATCACAATTTTCTTCTATGGCTCCTGGATTTTTTATGATTCTCCAATGTTTCTGCCTCCTTATTCTATAAATTCACTTTACACATTGAACTCCTCCTTAATCCATTTGGAATTTTGGAACTGTTCCTGGTGTACAGAGTGAGGTATGGAACTCACTTTATTTTTTCCAGATGGTAACCGCGTTGTCTCAACATGAAAACAATTTTGAAACAGTTTAGGGCAAACCACACGGTTCTGCCAACCTGTGGGCCACCGTTCTGAAACCTCTTGCTCTGGACAGATGTGAAGTTCACATCCATGGCGAGCGTGGGAATGATCAAAGGACCTAGCTCTTCTGAAGACTCACAATGGCCTAGGTTCCGGCACCCCTGTCCGAAAACAGCCACCAAAGAAGGAAAAAGACGAAGATCGCCCTTTCCCTGGCTGCAAAGTGACCCTTGCCATGGCCTTTGGGTTTGACCCTCCAAGGGGTTTGACCCTTGGTGGGTTTGACCCACCAGGGCTTTCGTCGACTTGCCAGGAGACATCCGACACTTGTTTTGAAGATGACGCCCGTCAGGGTACCTGGCCCCAGGCCAGCACCTCAGCTGCTCAGAGGACCGAAGTCAGCGATTCCTAGCAGGCCCTGTGCCCTGGCTCGCCCTCCCGCTCAATGTCTCCAAGCGTCCCTAAAATTTCATTGTTTGGTACTGCAACTCCAGGAAACTTGGGAAACCAATTCTAGCTCATGAGTCACCGTCTCCCCATAGATGCTGTCAAGGAAACTCACCCCTCCTCACTGCCCTAGGGGTGTGGGGGTGACCCTACAAAGAGTCCCCGGACAGCAGAGTCGGCTAGGTGGAGTAGGACTCCGCAGCTCTCACTCGCCATTGCCTCCTCCTTACGCTGAAAGGTAGGGCCGTTCCCAAGGCCCGGGCCCTTGGATGCCAAGAGCCCAGCAAGAAACACAGGCCAGTCGGCCCTTCCCCGGCCCAGCCCCGTCACCGTCACAGCCCCCTGCTGCCCAGCACCCATAGCCAGGCCCCGACACAGGTCATCGCTCCCTCACTGCAGCCCCAGAGGCAGGCGCCCTTATTCTCTGCCTCTTATTGGGGAGGAGGCTGGGCTCAGAGAGGGCAAGCCACGAGCCCAGAGCCACCGGCCCAGAGCTGCAGGAGGCGAGGGCTCTGAGCCCTGGGCCTGCGGGTCTCTACTTCAGGACACTTTGCGGCTGTGGCTTGATCACGTGACCCCCACCTGCCTCTCCCGGGCCCTCGGTCCAGGCTTTGGAAGGAGAAAGAAGCATGGGCGTTTCCAGCCATCAACATATGCCTGGTTTTCCAGAAACGTGTGCCCTCGCCGCTTGTCTGAAAAACGAACTTGCCATCGACTCTCCACTCTCCCTCAGCAGACCAGGGTACCGGGAAGGGTCTAAGCTTCTCTCTTCGTTAAAAACAGTCCTGCTCAATATAACGCAGCCATGACAACGAACGGTCAGCAGCCGCAGGGACGCTGCCCACAGACTCGGCGGCAGCCGCGCGAGCGGGCACAAAGCCGCCACGCTGAGCCTGCACACGCCAGTCTGCCTCCAGGGACAGAACAGAAGCCCAGACAGCAGCCCCGTGTGCGCTGTGAGATGTCAGGATGCTGTTAGCTTGGGGCGGGGGGGTCGGGGGGGGGTGGTTGGAAGGGAGCAGGAGGGGCTTCGGACAAGGAGTGCGCGCTTCTAGACGGGGTGAGGGCCAGGCAGATGTGTTCAGTGTGCGAAGGTTCAGTGACCTCAACACTGGATTTATACTTCAGTAATGGATAATAAGGTCTCAACGTTTTAAAATAAGTTTACAAAATTATCTGTATACAAAAACACTGGCTCTACTTGAAGCGAGGGCTTCACGTAATATCTTATTTTAAAAGTATCCTAAAATTGACAAGGCTCAACTTTTTTTTTTTTTGCCTTGCTACTACTGCTGTCTTGCCTGATTCATGATGTCAGATTTCCTTGAAACTTGAATGCAGGTCTGCAGAACAGGGTGTGTGTGTGTGTGTGGTATGTGTGTTGAAATCTGAATGCAGGTCTGCAGAACAGGGTGTGTGTGTGTGTGGTATGTGTGTTGAAATCTGAATGCAGGTCTGTAGTACAGGGTGTGTGTGTGTGTTCTTAGCTCTGGGAAAGATTCCAGAAACTAGAAATATCCATCACCAAAGTGAGGAACCCAACGTTTCGGGACGATAGCTCAAAACCCATCTACATAAGAAGTTAAAGCAAACACCCCTTGGGAGACCTCAGGAAATCCTAATGGTCTCGGCATTCTGCTGGGCATCTGAAGGCCAGAGCTGTGCACTCCCCTCAGGTGAGGAGCTTTAGAATAAGCAGCTTCTGAGGATCTGGCTTGACTCGGTAGCAGGAGCACCCATCAAGGAAACATTTACACCAGGTGACCTCTTGACACTTTATTGAGATGGTTCACAGGGCCAGTGGGCACTGGGGTTCAGACAAACCAGCCAAATCAGATGGACCTGAAGCCATGCACCCTGGTGACACCTCCCAAGACCCCAACAATTCCTGTGCAAAGATATCCAAGTCCCACAGCCCACCACCTGGGGTGACCAGCTATCCCCAGGGGTGACCACCTCGTCCAGACCATCAGGCGGGTCACAGCTGGTGCAGGAGGCCTTCCCAGCTCATCACCGAGGCACTGTCCACCTCCTGGGTCCCAAGCGCTTCTCCAAACCCCATGAAGCAAGGGGGAAAACTCAGAAAACGAACCCACAATAATAAAAGAAAAGAAGAAAACCACATCTGCTCTGCACACAGATTTCACTTCCCAACACCCGGATGGCAGGACGGAAGCGCTCACAGACGCCTTTGGCAGCTGGGGGCTCGGGGCATCACCTCCCCCACGTCCACGGGAAAATAGTCCTCCGTTCTGTACAACACGGGCAGCTCGAACGTCGGGGCCACTGGTGCCCATCGCTTCTGGAAAGACAGAAAACCAGGTGCCCTGTCAGTCACGTGAAGCCACCTGTTCTGAGACCCAAGAACTCCAGTAGCAGGAGTTCACCCCGCAGGGAGGGTGGTCCAGGTGAGCAGAGTCCATGATTCTTCAAGAATCATGGTGAAGAATGAAGAATCAATGTCACAGTGCCTGCGACAGCCAAAGCCAGCCCACCTGACACCTGATGGGGACCGGCAGGGCTGGTCCGTGTGCCCAGAGCTCCGTAGTGTTTGAAAGGACAGGCGGAAGAGGGTTCTGGGAGGATGGCTGAGAACGCGGCTGCACCTCAGGCCACCGAGTGCGAGGAAGTGGCATGTAGGACCCGCAGCACCGGGAGTCTAGACCGCACCTCAGGCCGCCGCTTGGGGATCTGGGGTCGGCGATAGTTCTGTGAGCGCCCATCTGTGCTCCTGAAGGCCTTGCCATATGCATGGTTTAAGAAGGGCTTACTTATGTCCCGTGTGGGTCTTTGTGGCAGGGAGATTGGGGAGGGGAAATTTTCCATCAAGCAATGGTCTCCAAGCTCTCCTAACCCTACAGGTTACATAGGCATCTCTGGGTCAAACCGGTTTCACAGAGGACCGCCCCAAACAGTGCTTCTCAAACGCGGCTGCACAGGGGACCCCCTGCCAGAGTCCTGGATGTTTATGCCCAGGCCCCGCCCCCAGAGCCTGACGTCATCGGTCTGGGGTGTGGCCGGGCACCTGGGTATTGCAAAGCTCTCAGGTGATTCTCAGTTAGAGCCGGGGCTGATCCCGTGACCTGCTCGGAGGAGGGAAGTCCTGCAAGGCTCCCAGGTGTACCTGGCAGACAAATACGGGCATTAATGTGGGGGTCCAGGGGGCAGAGGGAGGAGGTTCTGCACGTCTCCACCTGGGGTCCCTCTGACCACCTTCTGGTCCTCCCACCCCACCCGCAGCTCCCTCTGCTGTGTGATCTACAGGCCCCCTCCGCCCCCAGGTCCTAGCTCCGCCCCCGAGCCCCAGCCCCGCCCCAGGCCATAGCTCCGCCCCCAGACCCGCCCCCTGGGCCTCAGCCCCGCCCCTGGGCCCCAGCTCCGGCCCCCAGGTCCCAGCTCTGCCCCAGCCTTCAGCGGCCGTCACAGGTGCCAGCGAGTGGTGTGGGGCTCCGGTCCACGGTTAATAACAGCGCCACCAAAACTCAGCCCCCCATGAGCCCCACACTGCCCTGCGTGTACCCTCACCTGCCCCATGCTTGTCCCTGCAGCAACACCAGGCCCGCCCTCCCCACTGTGGCGGGGGGCGAGGGAGACAAAGCCCAGGAAGGTGCCTTACCCGCCACCCCCCCGACCTGCAACTCCGAGCGCCTGTCCCCTCAACTCCTACCTTACGCGTGCTCGCACCCGGCCAAGGCCACCACTGTAAACACGACGCAGCCCCAGTCATCAGGGGCTCCCTGCTTATCCGCAGACAAGGGAGCCACTGGGAACACACCCCCAACGTGTGACGGGGAGTGCAGGGCTCAGAGGTTCCCAGGGGCTGAGGACCTAGGAAGGGCTGTGTGGGGGGCGGTGGGAAGGGTGGTGGCCAGGCTGCAGACACCCCGTGTCCGTGTGGACAGTGCTGGGGGTGTGTTCTGGGCCACAGGCACCAAGGTGGGTCCATCTGGAGTCAGGCTGGGTCAGCGTGTGGACAGGAAGTTGTAAACCAGGGCCAGATGATGTGGGCTCTTGGAGGTGGTACCAAGAACTTTATCCTAAGAGATCAGGAGAGAGACAGAGGGGGGCAGGGAGTATGTGTAACGAGATGTGTTTTAGAAAGAGCAGAAACCAGACTGGAGGGGAAAGAGGGGACCAGAGCGGAAGCTGTTACAGGCAGGCGTCCCTTCAAAGTGAGAGTGGCCGGATTTGGGGTGAGAGAGAACAGACTCTAATGTCTGAGCCCTGAACTCCCCACTCCCCACCAGAGCTTGTCTCTGCTGCAGAAAGAAACCACCAAAGAATACCTTATCTACCTTATTTCAGATGAGGTAGAACTCACCTGGGGTCCAGGGACTGCATACCTCCCTGAGTCCCCACCACCCACGTCTGGAAAGCTGGGACCAGCAAGCAAGTCACCTTGGCCAAGGGTCTGCCTCACGTAAGGGAACATTTAACCAGCAAACGCCGGGTCAGCTGCTCTGGGCTCAGCCTGCATGGCGGGGTGGGGGAGGTACTTGGGCAGCATCTTCCTAGGCTGCCCCCGACCCCTGCGACTGGACTCGAGTCCTCCCATAGCACCACGACCAAAACACAGCTGGGAAAGGAGCCCCAAGATTGTCTCACAGCCTCAAGGATGCCGTCCGTGGATAAGCCATCGTTTTAGATAATCCTCACCCTCTTTCTCCTGAGATCTGACCACTGTGGTGTCTAGAAAACGCAACAGGCAAGTAATGACAGTTAAAAGACCAGCTCCCTTGTCCTGACACATGGCATGGGGGCTAAAGTGCACCTTCCTCTCCTGATCTCGGGACCCAGGGCAAGGGGCCAGGCCAGAGCTGGTATCCCTGTCCTGGGGATGCCGGGCCTCTTGACCCCATTCTTTTCGTACTTTTAAGAATATTTATTTATTTATCGTATGTATCTGGATGTGCTGGTCTTAGTTGCGGCATGCGAGATCTAGCTGCGGCATGTGGGATCTAGTTCCCTGACCAGGGATCAAACCCCAGCCCCCCTGCACTGCAAGCTTGGAATCTTAGGCAGTGGACCCCCAGGTAAGTCCCTCCATGTTCCTTCTGAAATGGTTCTCCCAACAGGAATGGGGCTTCTGCCTCCTCTCTCAAGGAGACAGGCTCCTGGAAGAAGGAGAAAATCCATATAACGATGAAGGAACCAAGGAGAAGGAGTCCTGAGGGACTGCGAGCAGCTTTAAATAAAATCGTATCTTTGGTTCCAGCAAGGTCTGGTGCAAAGAGTGGCTGCACCTTTGCTGGTGACGGAGCGGAAGCATCCTTCCTGCATTCAGGGGGGCGGGCGCCCGGAGAGGTGAGCCTTCTGCTGACACCGTGGGTTACTAGAGAGTGGCCACGTGCGCACTCGCAAGAGGAAGTCCCTTCACCCAGACCCCACAGGGGCTCACGAGGACAAGACATCCCGGACGAGCTTGCTCCCCTTTTCCATGGGGGACCCCCAGCCTGGGAGATGGCGAGAGACACCCTGGAGGCCAGTTCGCCCCTCCACACTGGCCCTGGGCCCAGCCCCTGACAAGTTCTTGGGGCACGTAGGAAATTTGTGGGAAAGTGACTCACAGCTTATCGGAGCTCTGGGCCTGCAGTCAGCCGGGCGGCGGGGGGACCCGAGCTGAGCCGGGGGCTCAGAACGTGGCCGCTTCCAGCCCTCGATGCTGCTCTTGGAGGACGGGTGGGCACGGGATGCTAGCTCAGCCTGTCCAGCCTCCACGTCCCGCATGGGTATCAGTGCCTTGATGGTCTTGAGGGGTCCCTGGTATCAGCTCCCCATCCCCGCTGCCCTCCCCAGCCCCCCAGCTGAAGGAGGGGTGAGAGGAGGCCCGACCCACCCGGGCCGTGACTGGTCCAGGGGTGAGCAGATGACCCAGGATCGTCCAGTTGAGAAACAGGCTTGGGGCTCTGGCTACTGGGAGAGGCATGTTTTCTGCCCCCGTCGGCCCTTCCTAGGTTCCTGTGAGGACGGGCCATGAGCCTGGAGGTCACTTCTGCCCCCATGCTGGCAGTCGATTCGGCCCAAGAAAGAAGCCAACACAGGGGAGCAGGGGAGCAGAGCTGGGAGGTGAAGCAGCACAGAATCCTGACAGGATCACTGGAGCACCTGAATCACATTTTGCCCAAGGTTAGTGTTAACTCGGCAGTGTTGGGCTCCCCCGGTGGCAGAGACAGTGAAGAATCCGCCTGCAATGCAGGAGACCGGGGTTCGATCCCTGGGTCGGGAAGATCCCCTGGAGAAGGGCGTGGCAACCCACTCCAGTATTCTCGCCTGGAGAATCCCATGGACAGAGGAGCCTGGCGGGCTACAGTCCACGGGGTCGCCAAGAGTCAGACACAACCGAGCGACCAACAAACACTTAGTGTTACCTTGGGGCTTTTTCTATTCCTGAGACCACGGGATTCTCTTCTTTTCTTAAACCAGGTTGACCTGAACAGTTGCCACTTGCAACGAAGCATCCTGCCTAAAGCAAACAATAAATCTGCAGGAGTGCAGGGAAGCGCCTGGAAACCAGCAGGGAAAGGGCAGGTGAAGGCTGGTGTGCGAAGCTGCAAACAGCCGGGCACCCCCGATGCTGTCCGGCTGAGCAGGACCACACCCTGGAGGCCCGGCCCCAGTCCCAGCCAAGGAAACCCAGCTCTCACGCCCATGCTTTCTTGGATTCTCAGGATGACCTGCAACAGGAGGGGCAGTCCCCAACTCAGAGGTCACATGAGCCAGGGAACCACGGAGCTGGGGTCCACTCAGGCCTCTCCGGCTCCAGGTCAGCCCTGCCCACTGCCCCACAAGGCTCCGGCCTCAAACCCAAATCCTGGAGAATCTCGGAGGGGACTTCTGAGAGCATCCCTGCCCATCCCTGGCCTGCAGCTGATGCTAAGATGCTTCTCCAGGGGCGGCCAGGTTCGCAAGGAGGCTTCATCCCTGCCCCCAGCCTGTGGGCGGGAAGGTTCCAGCAGGGGGGAACCGGATGGGAGGAAACCTGAGACCACAGGTCCAGGGCTCTGCCACCCTCCCCCCAGCCCCCAGCTGGAGGAGGGCCTCTGGAGCCGGGGCGCTGGGCCTGGCAAGCCCTCCCGGGTCTGCCCAGCCTCCCACGTCTTCCTCACTTCCACCCGGGACCCCCGCGTTCCCAAACCCGCAGCCCACACACCAGACACACACCAGTGTGTGTGTGTGTGTGTGTGTGTGTGCACGCGCGCGCACGCACGCACTTGGTTGGCTACATGATTTTTAAAAACTGGAATTCATTTCAAACATGTTGAAAAAAATCAGATTTCTCAGAAAAACCAGCCTGCCAGCTAGCTTCTCTTGGAAAATCAGATGATCTGGAAGCTCCCGGTGGCTGGGCTGAGGCGCCCCTTGCGGGCGGCCCCAGGCCCCTGGCGGCCGCGTCGCCTTCCCAGAACCCACTGCTTGTGGTGGTGGATGCTTCGGGGCTGGCCCCCCTTGGCGGGTTGCACCCCTGACAAGTTCCTCTTCTGACAAACCCCCACTCGGTCACTGCAGCATGTGGCAAAGGAAAGCCTCAGGCCAGCCTGGGGTCGGGGCCTCTCCTGTGAAGCCCCCTACCACCCCAAGTCAGAGCACCATCTGCTGAAGCTGGGCCCACCTGCCTCAGGGCTTCATCTGCCCAGTCCCGCTCCCAGAAATCCCCCACGGCCCCCCGTGAGTCCTGGCCCCCTTCTGTCTCCCTCCTGGAAGCCCTAGCTACACATTCCCGAGCCTGGACTGCTTTCTCTGCAGGCCAGGCTCAGCACATTTGTTTTGCAAAGAGCCAGACAGTAACTGTTCACAAGCCCCATGGTCTGGGTCACAGCTACTCAGCTCTGCCCTTCCAGCACCAAAGTAGCCATGGGCGATGGTAAAGTAATGGTGTGGCTGTGTGCCAATAAAACTTTATTTACAAAGATGGAGGCAGGCCCCACGGACTCCCCTGGTGGTCCAGCGGGTAAGACTCCACGCCCTCAGTGCTGGGGGCCCCAGGTTCAGTCCCTAGGCAGGGAGTTAGATCCCACATCCTAAAGCCAAGAAATTCACATGCCACAACTGAGATCCAGCGCAGCCAAAAAAAAAAAAAAAAAAAAGATGGGGGCAGGCCAGGTTTGGTATTTTTAGTTTGCCCCTAAATTAAATCTGCCTTCCTAAGTAGAAGAGGCATAACAAAGCCACCCCTGTATCTCCCATGCAAGTGGGCAGCGAGCAAGAGGCCTCCAGACAGAGGCTGCAGGGTCAGGGCGGGGCCCACTCACCCCAGGCCAGAGTGATGCCTGGCCAGCTGCTCTTGAGACGCCACTGCAACTCCATCCGGTCCCAACTCACTAAGCATCCTCCACTTCAAAAGAAACACCGCACCTCCATCCCACACGTGGGCCGGGTTCTGAGGCTCCAAGGTGTGGTCAACCTCTGGGAGGCAGAGGTGTCAGGCTGACCATGGATGCAAGCACAGGGAGCCAGACTCACCCTCGCCCGCCAAGTGACCAGGCACCTCCAGCGCAGGGGACTTGGAAGAGGCCCAACCTACTGGGTAAGCAACAACCTCGCCTCCTGTGACCCTGTTCAGTATGCTCATCTCTAACCCTCACAGCACTGCTTCAAGGCTGAGCTTTCCCATCCTTTAGAGCCTCACTTTCCTCTCGTCAGATGAGGATAATGCCATTGACTTCATGGGGTCCTGCCTGGAGCACAGCAGTGATTCTAGAGGTGGTGCGGCCACCTTGGCACTGTGAGGACACAAGCCACAGGCTTGAGGATGACAGTCAACTGGCCATTCAGGACTTCCTGTCACACAAGAAGAAGTACAAACCCTACTTGGTTAAACCACGTCAGTCAGGTCTCTGTTGCGTAGCCTGACGGATGTATGCTATTCCGCTCACCATCACTCCAGCGAGTAGCGAGCTGCCCACGGTCATGCAGCTATAATGGGTGGAGCCGGGACTCAACCCAGGTCGTTCGTATGATGAATGGAATGAGAACCAAAACACTGAAGACTTCTGGATCTCAAAATTGTCCCAAAAGGTAAAATGGAATTCCAAATAACTGAGGTATGCATTGCCCCCTGCAGAGGCTCCACTCCCCTTGCGTGGGGGCTGCACGTGATGACTTGCTTCTTCGGCAGAACAGAGCAGGGGAGAGAGCGGGGTGGAAACAACCACCCAGGAGAGACACCTGGCAGACACTGCCTCGGCCAGATGGTCAAGGGCAACATCATCCGTGCTACGTCACACTGAGAGCAGGGGCCCTGGATCTGACGTGACGAGAAGGGCACTTCACCTCTGTGGTCTCCTCCCCCAAAACCCACAACCCCAACCTAACCACGAGAAAAACATCAGATCAGCCCTAATTGAGGGACGGTGTACAAAATACCAAACCAATAATCCTCAAAACTGTCAAGGTCATCAAAAACAAGCAGAGCCTGAGAAGCTGTCATAAACCAGAGGTGGCTAAGGAGACCCAGGACTATCTATGATACTGAACAGAAAAGGGCACTGGGGAAAGCTAGCGAAATCTGAATAAAACTTGGGAGGTTAGTTAGATAGCAGTGTATCAAGGAGGGTCCTTTAGCTGTGACAATGCACCCCAGTCAAGCAGGATGCTAACAATAAGGGAAGCTGGGTGAGGGGTACAGGAGAACTCTGTATCATCACAGCAACTTGTCTCTAATTCTATCATACAAAATTGTACTGGGTGGAGGCAGGGCGAAACAGGCAGACAGCAGAAACATCCCGGTCCATCAGGACAGACGAAGCCCCCAGGCTTTCTCATCTCAACCACAGTGATGAGTAATGAGCTCTTCCTGAGTGCCCAGCCCACAGCGGAACCTACAGGCCCACAGCCCGTTCACGTCCAGCTGCTGAGACAGACGGGTGTTCCTACTCCCATTTTCCAGAAGAGGAAACAAAGGCTCACAGACACACCTGCCCAGGATCGCCCCACCGGGAACTGGTAGAGAGCGGAATTCAAACCCAGGCCCGCCCTGGCCTAGCACAGCCAGGACCCAGGGGCCCTGGGGCTGACTGGGGCAGGGAACTGTGCTCTCGCCCAGGACTTGAGACATCCCTCCAGATCTGCTTTTCAACCTTGGACCCTCAGGTGCCCCCCTCTAGCCTATTCAGAAACAGCAAATCATGGCCTTTGGGTAGCATCCGGCCCACACACTTGATAGAATCAGTTCAGTTCAGTTCAGTCGCTCACTCGTGTCCGACTCTTTGTGAGCCCATGGACCGCAGCACGCCAGGCCTCCCTGTCCATCACCAACTCTCAGAGTTTACTTAAATTCATATCCATTGAGTTGGTGATACCATCCAACCATCTCATTCTCTGTCATGCCCTTCTCCTCTTGCTCTCAATCTTTCCCAGCATTAGGGTCTTTTCCAATGAGTCAGCTCTTCACATCATCAGGTGGCCAAAGTACTGGAGTTTCAGCTTCAGCATCAGTCCTTCCAATGAACATTCAGGACTGATTTCCTTTAGGATGGACTGGTTGGATCTCCTTGCAGTCCAAGGGACTCTCAAGAGTCTTCCCCAACACCACAGTTCAAAAGCATCAATTCCTCGGTGCTCAGCTTTCTTCACAGTCCAACTCTCACATCCATACATGACCACTGGAAAAACCATAGCCTTGACTAGACGGACCTTTGTTGACAAAGTAATGTCTCTGCTTTTGAATATGCTGTCTAGGTTGGTCATAACTTTTCTTCCAAGGAGTAAGCAAGCGTCTTTTAATTTCATGGCTGCAGTCACCATCTGCAGTGATTTTGGAGCCCCCCAAAATAAAGTCTGCCACTTCACAGGATGGGCTGGTGCAAACTGTAAAATGCGTTACCTGCCACCGTGGAGGCACCAGGATGGTTCAAGTAAACACCGCACCCCTGTTTCTCCTGAACAATGCAGCCACCTGGCCGCGCTGGGCCCGTTTCCTGCGGGCTGTGGCGACTTGGACCCCCTAGATGGGGCATGTGCCATCTGGTCTGCCACGGGCCTGCCTCACTCGCTCTCAGGACTTGCCAAGCCCGTGGGCATCCGGGCCAGCAGTGGCTCCAGGCTCACATCACCATGGGGCCATGGATGCTTCCAGTCCTGCGGCCTGGTCCCCTGGGGGCAGGGGGAACGGCCAGCCTGGGCCGCTGCTGGGACCAGTGGCTGCGCCCTCAACCCGGGGCCCCCCCAGGGCACGCCAGCGCCTGGAGTCAGGTGCGGCCCCGGGGCTGTTCTGTGGGGAAGACTGCCGGCTGGGAGAGGGCAGGGCAGGGCATGTGCCCAGGGTCACACAGCTGCTAAACGGCAGAGCAGAGCGCCAAACGGGCTCTCCTGAGCTCCTGGCAGCGGCCTCTACCTCCGCCAGCCCGCAGGCCCTTCAGCCCCAGGCCCAGCCTCCCTTCTCAGCCCCATCAAGGCCTCCTCAGGCCCCGCCTACCTGCCCTGCCAGCCACGCCTGTGAATGCTGCAGGGCCCCCAGCCTTCCAGAACACTCTGACAGCTGTGAGCAGAGCCCCTCCCATCCCTCTCGAGCAGCCCCTGCGTGTCCAATCCTGCCCACAGGGTGGGCTGGCTGGCCCCACGGTGGCCACACGGACCAGCGCCCCTGCCCCCCAGCCCCTGGCTCCGCCAGCCCCGCCGGCCCGTTCAACAGGGCGGCGGCAGAGGCTGCTGCGGCCGCAGTGACGGGGACAGGCCTGGGGGCCCCCAGCTGGGACAGCTCCGGTGCAAGGGGGACCCCAGAAGCAGGGATGAGCTGGTGCAGGCTCGTGAGAGGCCACGCTGGCCCTGGCGACTTCCAGAGCCCTGTGGATCCCGCTTTTAGCTGGAGGAAAAGTGTTAACATGGAAACCAGCAGAGGAGGAGCCCCCGAAAGTTCTGCCAAGACACTGGCGACCAACTGCAAACTCACACGGGGTCTGGGAGGCAAGACAGGACAGCGGGTAGATGGAGTCACAGCACGGCCCCTCCAGGGCTGGGTCTCTGGGGGCTCCCTGACCCCTCCAGCCGTGGCCCCTCCGCCCTCCCTGGCCATCTCCTGGAGGAGGCGGGTGTCTGACCTGGGCTTTGCTTCTCATCAGATGGCCACTGAGGCTAGCCGTCTAACTACTGTGCACTTACATGTATATATGTTAACTGGGCACCTGCTACATTTCAGAGACTTAAATCTGCAGATCACAAAGGCCCTTCCCAGATGAGGAAACAGGCTTTCGGGAATCCCCGGCAGTCCAGGGGTTAGAACCTGGCGCTTTCACTGCGTAAGGTGCACGTTCAGTCCGTGGTGACGGAGCTAGGATCCCACATGCTGTTTGTACAGCCAAACAAATACAAGCACACAGTAAAAGCAACGCATGGCTCTGGAGGGGAGCCTGGAACAGAAACCGGACGAGAAGGGAAAATCTGGTAAAATTCAAAGTTCCGTGAATAACACTGGGCCAGTGTGGGAGGTCTTGGTTTTGACAACTCTCCCAGTGGTTGTCAACCCACCTGTCATGTGAGGTGACGGGAGATGGGGAGACGGAACAAGGGGAGCCCGGAAGCTCTCAGGAGTACCGTCTTTATAAAAGGTTTTCTGCACATCTGAAATTACCCAAAATAAAATGGTCATTTAAAAATAAGCACATGTGAGGGGCACAACACAGGTGAAGAGCTATCAAACAGTCACACTAACGTCCTAGTGATGAGGCGAGGAAGCCGGCAGCCAGACCTTCATCTCAGCCACTGCTCAGGACAGGCCTGGACAGGGGCTAGGCCTGGGTGTCCACCCCATTTTACTGAGATGCTGCAAGCTTAAGCTCCATGCAAAGCATGACACTTGCAAGTGACGGCAGGCCCGGCCAAATGGCTTGATCTGATGCTCTGCTATCACTGTCTTGAAATTCTCAGTAAGCTGAATATTTTAGAAAACTTTTACTCGCTTATTTCTGGCTGTGCTGGGTGCTCCGTGCTGTGCTCGGCCTTCTCATTGCGGTGGCTCCTCTTGTTGGGGAGCTCGGGCTCCAGGGCACGTGGGCTTCTGTTGTTGCATCACTTGGGCTCACAGCTGTGGCTCCTGGGTGCTCTGTGGCGTGTGGACCCCTCCTCCCAGACCAGGGGCCAAGCCCATGTCTCTGGCATTGGCAGGCGGACTCTACCACTGAGCCGCCAAGGGGAAGCCCCTCTCAGTGAAGTCTTCACAAAGGGGCCCCAGGTTTTCATCTTGCATGGCCCCCGCCAATTCTGCAGCAGGCTGCGGTGACAGAGCCGGATTACAAACTGGGATCTGCGTTCTCCATCCTTAGGACAGTCACACGTGGTCAGCTCCGTGCCCAGCGTGGGCCCAGAGCTCCTGGTTGAGGAAACCTCATGGGGCCAAGGGCAGCTTGTGGCAGCAACGGTAGAGTTTGGGGAGGACCTCAGCGGATGGATTTGGCTGCAGCTGGGGCTATCCCAGAACAGATCAGGTAAAAAAAGACGCTTTTCCAGGCCAGGGCACCAAACCAGCTGCCCACGGCCAGTGGCCTTCCTGTCCCACTGGGGTTCTCCACGTCCACGTCCATGAACCCAAACCAACAGCTGGCCAGGGCCCAGCAGCTGGTCACGGTCTCATCAGAGCCATCCTTGTTTCACTCTGATGCCGATTTTCAACAGAATCTTCGAGGCTTCATTGGCTGACCTCGAAGGTGGTTGACTCCATGAAAGGATGTTGGAGACAGCACCAGTTAGCTCTGGGAAGCAGAGAGCAAACACACATACACGTGACCGTTTTGTTGGCACCCCGCACGTGGGCAGCTGTTCTCCGTTAAACAAGCCGTCAGGGCGAAAACGGAGGCAGCCACCAGGACCGGCAGGCACCTAGCAGCTGCCCACGGGCCCGCCTCGCACCCCTGCTCTTTGCCCAGGACTGCAGGAACCTGCTGCAGGGCCACCCCAGGCCGGCACTGGGCTCCCGCCCCCCGACCCCAGGCAGGTGGGTGGCCTGGGAGCCTCTGATGGTCACTGTCACCATCCCGTCCCCGTGGCCCCAGAGGCGCAGACATGGGTCTCATGAGGCGCTTTCACAGAACTCAGCTCGCACACTGTCCTGGTCGGATTAGGACATTTTATCCACTGGGCCCCCTGAGAGTGAAAAAGGACGTTTTCCAAAGTCTGCGACATAACATTTGAGAGCAAGAGAAAGGAAAAGAGGGAGAGAAAGAGCTTGGTGGAAACGGAGAGGAAGATAATTAGAGATGGGGGCTTCCCTGGTGGTTCAGACGGTAAAGAATCCGCCTGCAATGTGGGAGGCCTGGGATCGTTCCCTGGGTTGGGAAGATCCCCTGGAGGAGGGCATGGCAACCCATTCCAGTGTTCTTGCCAGGAAAATCCCATAGACAGAGGAGCCTGGCGGGCTACAGTCCATGTGGTTGAAAAGAGTCGGACACGACTGAGCGACTAAGCACAGCACACAGCCCAGAGACGAGACTCGGACAAAGGGAGGTAGAGACAGAAACAAGAAACAAAGGAGAGAAAAATATGAAAGAGCCAAAACAAGAGAGAGAGAAGATGCAGAGACGAGAAACAGGAGTCCAGAAAGAAGAAATAGATGGGAAGGAGGAGGGAGAAGATGGGGGGGTTGGTGAGAAAATGAGAGGGAGGAGGAGAGGGAAGCGTGGAGAAGCCCCGACAGGAAACGAGGGGCTGTCGGGGGCGGGGGGCTTGGGCGAGGACCAGAGAGCAGACGTGATGGGAGCTGGGGAGTTGGTCCTGGGATACGGGGCCTCCCCAATCCCAAACCCAGGTGGTGTGCCCGGCAGGGACACAAGAAACTCCCAAGTCACCCCAGCCTAAACCCCATCCCTTTGTCCAAGAAATAATAGTATTCTGAAAGGACAAAGGCCGGTGCAGAAGACAGGGCGGTCTGGGTGCAGCAGACTCCATCTGGCCTGAGGGACAGCACCAGGCTCTTCTCTCATCTGACTCAGGACCCGGGAGAAACCTCTGGGCTCCCCCTTCCACCCAGGGGCGGTGCCCTGTCCCTGGCTGCAAAGCCAGAAAGAGGAAGAGAGATTCCGGGCCGCCCCCCGCCCCCCACAGCCAGCCCAGGCCTCCAGCCCCGCATCAGGGGCGTCTTCCTTCTCCTCTCCTTCGTGACTGCATCCACTGCGCCCAGGAGCGCCTGGTGCACGGCAGATGCTTAATCAGCAAGTGCTCGCTCTGCCTCCAGGCTAAGCCCTCAGGCTCCTGTTAGATCCCTCCAGCCCTGAGCCCCACCATCGCATCTCCAACCCTGGTTCCGCCCACCAGTGCACCCAGAGGGACCCCCGACCCACAGCCACCTGGATGGATCTCCGGGAAATTATGCTGAGTGAGAAAAACCAGTCCCCAAAGGTGACCCGCTATATGACTCCATCCATAGAACACTTCTGAAATGGCCAAATTTTTGACATGGAGGACAGAGTGGCGGCTGCCAGGAGCTGGGGAGAAGGCTGGGGGAGGGAAGGTGAAGGTGGTCACAGAAAAGGACGTGAGAAACCCCTCCGGGGCTGGGACCGTTCAGCCTGCGCTGTGGTGGAGGAGACAGGAACCTCACACAACAGGACTGTACAGGACAGATCCAACTGTACAGAACTTAAAACGAGTGAGTACAGGTAAACCTGGGGAAACCCAAGGGACTTCCCTGACTTCCAGTGGTTAAGACTCCCTCCAAGGCAGGGGGGCGGGTTTGGGGCTTCCCAGGTGGCGCTAGCGGTAAAGAACCCGCCTGCCAACGCAGGAAACAAGAGAGGCGGGTTCCATCCCTGGGTCAGGAAGATCCCCTGGAGGAGGGCATGGTGACCCCCTCCAGTATTCTTGCCTGGAGAGTCTCATAGACAGAGGAGCCTGGCGGGCTGCAGTCCATGGGGTCACAAAGAGTCAGATACAACTGAAGCGACTGAGCACGAACGCAACCACGCAGGGAACTAGAATCCCACATGTCATGCGACGTAGCCTCCCAAAAAACCCAGGGAGATCCAAGAGCAGCAACAGATTGTATCAAGGTCGAAATCTCAGATGTGATGGACCACAGTTCTGGAAAATGCTGCCATCTGGGCAAAACTGGGCAAAGTGTACAAGGGCGCTTTCTATTCTATAAACTCTCACAACTGCATGTGAATCTCTAACTGTGTCAATGAAGAACTTCAATTAAACCACACACGCTTCCCCACCTCCACTCTCCAGGCCCCCGTGTCTCCCTATGGGCCACCCCAGCAGTTCCAGCCTCCTGATCTCCACCCTTGCCCTTCCAGCATCTCCTTCCGTATCTCGAAACCCTCCAGGGCCCGGTCCTCGGACGATCCCAGGACCTGCTCCATCCACTCCCCTACCTTCACCTCCAGGTCCGACACACCGCCCACCAGGCCTCGCCTCCCGCCCCTGCCTGAGACGCCTGCACACTCCCCCCTCACCTCCTCCGGGGCCTCGCTGTGCCCCATGTCTCCTCAGGGAGGCCTTCTCTGACCACCTCCTGCCCCCAGACCCACATCACCCCCTCCCTCACCTCCTTCTCCCCCAGAAGGCACTGCATATGCTGCACTAGACTATCGGCTGTTGGGGGGCGGGAACGCTCTCTGTCCTCCCCGGCTCCGAGGATATGAAACAGCCTCTGGCTCAGATAGGTGGGGGATGATAAGTACTTGTTGAACGAATGAATGAAAAAGGAGGTGGTTGGCGGAGATCTGGCATCAAAGGAGTTGAGCCCGGCCCAGGGGCTGCGGAAGAACGGGGTAAAGGGCTGGGGTTGCCCACGTGGTGGCTCCTGGAGCAGCCAAGGCCTTCAGGGGAACAGAAGTGGAGACTTAAGGGGAGGAAGAGCCCAGCACAGAGGGGGATGGGCGGGCTGGCCTCCAGGCAGAAGCTCTCTAGGTCTCCCGGAGCAGAAGCCCGGGGTACGAAGAGACAGCAGCCAGGACAATACCGGCAGGCTGGGCCACACTGTCCAGCCCACCCCACCCACACGCTCTCGAGAACAACAAACCGGGGTGGGTTGGAGGCTGAGCTCCCTTTCTGGGGCCTCTTGGGGGGCCCGAGGACAAGCCGTAAAGGCTTCCCACCACCTGCCCATTGCCTCTGAAGTAGCTCAAGCCACCAGTGGGAACGGGGTTGGGAGTGAAGGCAGGGGTCACAGAGGACCTCTGACCGGCACTTTTTTTTTTAATTGAAGGATAATTACTTTACAATATTGTGATGGTTTTTGCCATCAACACGAACTGGCCATGGGTACACGTGTTTCCTCCCTTTGGAAACCCCTCCCGCCTCCCTCCCCACCCCATCTCTCTCCGTTGGCACAGAGCGCCAGCTCTGGCTTCCTGCATCACACATCAAACTCCCACAGCCGGCTTCACCTCTGGCAACGCACACGTTTCAGTGGTCTTCTCTCAGATCATGCCACCCTCCCCTTCTCCCACTGTGTCCAAAAGTCTGTTCTTTCTGTCAGTGTCTTGTTTGATGTCCCACACATAGGACTGTCAGTACTATCTTTCTAGATTCTATATATATATATATATATATAAATATACGATATTTGTCTTTTTCATACTTCACTCTGTATAATAGGCTCTAGGTTCATCCACCTTATTAGAACTGCCTCAAAAAAGTGTTCCTTTTTATAGCTGAGTAATATTCCACTGAGAACATGTACCACAACTTCTTTATCCATCCGTCGATGGACAGCTAGGTTGCTTCCATGTCCAAGCTATTGTAAACAGTGCTGCCGTGAGCCCTGGGGTACATGTGTCTGTTTCGATTATGGTTTTCTCAGGGTATATGCCCAGTAGGGGGATTGCTGGCTCATGTGGTAGTTTTGTTCCTAGTTTTTTAAGGGGTCTCCATACTGTTCTCCATAGGGGTGGCACCAATTTGCACTCCCACCAACAGTGTAAGACAGTTCCCTTTTCTCCACACCCTCTCCAGCACTTATCGTCTGTAGACTTTTCGATGTTCTCAACATCCCCTCGAGAGCCCTACCTGGAGTTGCCAGTGCTGAGAGCGAGACCCCTGCCCTGGCACGGTAAATGAGGCCCCGTTTCCGAGTCCCTCCAATGACAGCAGTGCCTCTGTCAAGCTGTGTGACCTTGGCCAAGTCGCTGAACCTCTCTGTGCCTCTTTCTTCTCATCTGCCAACAGGGCTAATACTAGTTTCTACCTCAAAGGGCGTTTTACCCAAATCCCCCCAAAGTGCTTAGAAAACAGTAACTCCTCAATGAATGCTGGAGAATGGCATTATTTATTACTGCCCTCTGAATTTTTTTTTCTTTTCAAATTGGACTATACTTGATTTTCAGTGTTGTCTTTGTCTCTGCTGTACAGCAGAGTGAATCAGTTATACTGTCGCTGTATCCATTTTTTGTTGTTGTTTTATTCTTTTCCCATATAAGTCATTACAGAGAACGGAGTAGAGTTCCTTGTGCTATACAGCAGGTGCTTATTAGTTATCTGTTTTACATACAGCAGGGTGTATATGTCAGTCCCAATCTCCCAATTTATCCCTCCTCACCTTATCCCCTGGTAACCATAGATTTGTTTTCTACACCCACGACTCTACTTCTGTTTTATAAATATATTCATCTGTACCTCACCTGTTTTTTTAGATTCCACACATAAGTGATATAATGATGCGTCTGTCCGTGTCTCACTTATTCACTCAGTATGACAGTTTCCAGGCCCGTCCATCTTGCTGCAAATGTCAGGCCCCTCAATTTTCTTAAACGATGTCATTAGCTTGTGAACAGCCCAAGTGTACAGTTCTACAACACTGCGTTTTTTTTCAGTGTTCAATGCATTCAGTTTCAAAACATGAGTATTTAAACTAAACCACAACTGTGGAAGCCAGTTCTGCTTTGATTTTTAATTCCCAACGACCCTCAGAAACCATCCAGCACGCTTCTCAGCCCCTAACACGCGTGGCTTATCATCACGCAGGTGACCAGGTTCAGTGGAGATGCCCAGGAATGCCTCCTGGCCAGACAGGGACAGACCTCTGGGGCCACACGGGGCACCGGCCCTGAGACCAGCCCCCTGGCCCACGGCCTCCCGATTCTCCCCAGCGACGGCTGTCACCTGTGTCCTGCCTGCCCACCACCCCTCCTCATGCACACTCCTGGGAGCGGTGCCTGGGGCCTCTGGAGCCAGGTCCAGCCAGCCAGGAGCCGCCAGACACAGGAGGAGACACGGCAGAGCTGGGCCACAGTGCTGAGACCCCCGGCCCAGGTCACCAGGGGATGCCTCCCACGCAGGGCTCAGTGAGGTCCATCCCTGCACTGGCCACCTCCCTGCTCTGACTCCTCACTCCATTGAAAAGCCAGGACTCCCCACTCTTCAACCAAGTTTCCCCGGTTACTTATTAGGACTCTCCAAGTAACAGGAACTTTGGCCTTGACATTACAACATGACAAGGTGTGATGGTATCAGCCGGAACAGGCACCTGGATGAATTTACTGCTTAATGAGACGTGGCTTATTTTCCTGGCAGAAAGCTGACCATGAATGGAGCCAAGTTCAAGAACTTCCCAGGCTCCTTAGGTATTAAAGGATCACACTTTCTGCAGATGCCTCAACCCCAGCTACAGGCATCACAGGGGTTCCCACACCAGGAGGGACTCACCCACTCCATCCATCACGTCACCTGCAACCTGCAGTCATGAATGGGAGCTGCTGGTGCTCTGCTGGGGCCTGCCTCGCTCAGGACTGCCGTGCCACCCAGAGCCAAGCTGATGCCACACATCGGGCACCATTCCCTCCCACGGCCCTTTCCTGGCCCCTCTTCCCCTGCTTTCTGCCATGCACAGGAGCCCGAAGCACACACCCCACTCACAATTATCTGCTGTAATGCCCACCTCTGAGTTTACTCTCCAAGGTGAGTGTGAGCTGGGGCAGGGACCAGTGTCATCACTTCTGCGCCCGTTAGTGCTCAGCTCACCACCAATATCACTAACATCGCCCCCCAGAGTCTCCCGCACACTAAGCACACCTCTGCAGGACCACCTCCCCCACCACCTCCAACTGTGGCCCCGCTTCTGTCCAACAAGGAGCCCCGGGCTCTGAGGACAGAAGGCGTCCTTGGGGCTGCCCAGGCAGCAGGCGCAGACTAGATGCACAGCCGGCCTGCCCCTCCAGTCCCCACCGGGAGCCCTCTCGGGCCCACAGCCTTTCTCTTTCCAGCTGAGGAGGGAGGTCCCAGTGAGAGCCCTAGGGAAGCTGGACAGACGCCAAGGCTGGGGGGGGCTGGCGACAGGGGCAGGGTGCGGGCTTCTGTGTCAGAGCAAGGAGAGGCAAGGCCCCGGGCTCCACCCCGGGGTCAGGAGGACCCCTGGAGGACGGAATGGCAACCCACCCACTCCAGTATTCTTGCCTGGACAATCCCATGGACAGAGGAGCCTGGCGGGCTGCAGCCCACGGGGTCACACAGAGTCAGACACGACTGAGCGACGGAACACATGGAACAGGTGGATGGACGTGAAGATGAACCGAGCCAGGGCCGGCAGGGGAAGGATCAGGGGACCGGGGAGCCCAGAGGAACGCTGCCTGGGGCAATCTAGATGGCTTCCCAGAGGTGCTGATGCTCAACTTAGCCTTGAACGACAAACAAACAGCACCCAGCAGGGAGCAGGCAGGGTCTTCCAGGCAGGGGACCAGCATGAACCAAGACCAGAGACAGTGTCCACCAGGCCCAGGGAGGGCCACGAGGCAGCACTGGGCCCAAGGATGTTCACAGGGGGCAGCCCCGATGGCGGTGCTGTTAGGAGACGGGGCACTGCGTCCTGCCAACCACGGAGAAGTTGGGGTGCTCCCACGTGGGCCTCATCAGTAGGCCCTGCCCCAAATAAACACTCCTCTTTGTGGAAAGGAACTTCCTCCCCGCTCAAATGCGAAACAAAAATGTAACACTTAAAAAAAAAAATCTGATTCCCAAAGCAGCCGGCCAGGAGCTCTCTGTCCCTCCCTGGCACCCTTGCCACCAAATATCTGGACTCAAACAAGATCCGTTAACGTGTGAGTGCTGAGGAGCTCAGGGACAACCTGCTGGGGGCACTAACCCAGCCCCCCTCGCCTCCATTGCTGTGTTAATATCTGCCATCTGCTTTCCCCCCCCCACCCCGCAATGGACGACGGGGCAGAGGAGGAGAGGCCGCTCCAGGGCCAGGAGAAGGCGCCAGGGGATCTCCTCTACCTTCTTTGTGCGGCCCCGAGATAAAGGCCCAGCCAGGCCAGGCCTCCTTCCGGGAATCACCCCTCCAGGGGGACTGGGCACAGCGAGAGGGCGGGGCAGGGGGCCCCTGCCTCCCCGGGCCGGGCGGGGTGGGACGAGCTGGGGGCGGGGTGGGGGGAACGGCGGGGGGCGGGGCAGCGCCAAGCCTGGCACCGAGGCCACTTGCAGGCGGGCCTGGCAGGACAGCTCCGCCCACAGCCTCCACCACCTCCAGAGAAGCCCAGGAGGCGCCCCGGGCCGCTGGGCAGACGTGGGCTCTGTCCGGCCCAGCTCTCCACTGCCTGGGGACCACCCCCAGAGGGACCCAGGGGGAGGGGGCCTCCAAGGGCCATGGACGCCTTCAGAGCATCCACTGATTAATGTTTATTAAACACCTACTAGGCGCTCGACCCAGTAGGAAACTCAAGTGCCCACAGGCAGGTAAGGACAAAGGGTGACGTGGGCCAGTTGGTGGCTCAGCGGGGATGCTGCTCGCGGGCCCAGACCTCTGCTTTTTCTTTTTTATATTTTTATTTATATTTTATTTGGCTGCACCAGGTCTCAGTCATGGCACGTGGGATCTAGTTCCCTGACGAGCGATCAAACCTGGGCACCCCTGCATTGGGGGTGCAGAATCTTAGCCACCAGACCACCAGGGAAGTCCCCCTTCTGTTTTCTCAAGAGAAGCCAGAGGTCTACATTCTTATGTAAAATTTCCTTTTTAAGATGCTGGCAGCCAATTCAAATTTAACATGTACATATACCAAGCTGGCCAAAGAACACATGTTGGTGAGGCAGACTGAGGGCCTAGGGACCTCCAGTTTGCAACCTCCACCATCTAGGCTGTGGTTCCTGCACTTGGGAAGATCACAGAGAGAAGGGAGAGACCCTGAACAAGGTCAAAGCTGGGTCATATCTTGTCTCTGCTGCCTACGCTGTCTGACCCTGGGCAAGTGAACAGCCCTCTCTGAGCCTCAGGTCCCTTTCTCAGATGATACCCTTTACCTCTGGGGCTGTTACGGGAAGTTGAGACAAGGCACATAAAGTCCTTCATGAAAGTACTCAACACGCTGTGCTGTGCTTAGTCACTCGGTTGTCTGACTCTGTGCGACCCCATGGACTGCAGCCCGCCAGGCTCCTCTGTCCATGGGATTCTCCAGGTGAGAACGCTGGAGTGGGCTGCCATGGCCTCCTCCAGGGGATCTTCCCAACCCAGGGATCCAACCCAGGTGTCCCACACTGCAGGCGGATTCTTTACCATCTGAGCCACCAGGGAAGCCCGGAAGAACTCAATACAACTGCCATGGTCTGGAGCTGGAGTAGACGCCCAGTAAAACTCCAGGTTGCTCATCACGCTGCTGCAGAAAGCTGAGGGCCCCTGCTGGGGCTGGCGCAGAGTGAAGGAAGACTCCACGAGCTTTCCCCTCATCCCTGGTCCCAAATGCCTCTGAAGGGGAGGGGGGCGGGGGACCTCTGGGATGCCGGCCATCAGCCCCAAATCCAGAGCTGGGGAGTGTGCAGGGTGTGACCCAGGGCACAACACATTTTTTCCCCCTCAAATGTTTAACAGTGAGAAAAATCAGTTGCTGACTTTCAGACATTACAAGATTCATATAAAACTCCACATGCCCAGCGTCCTCCCCCAAATAGGAAAATCTGGCCCTCCTTGATCCCGTTTCTGCAAAAGCTGCTTCTGAAATTCGCTACCTCTATCGTTAAGGCATGGGCTCTACAATTCGCCACAGTCTACACCACTCCCTACTGTGTCACACCTGGCAGAATACACCCATTTGTGTTACCAGATCGCCCTGTGGGCAGGTGCGGGGCAAACAGGTGGGTCAGGCAGCTCCAAGTCGCGCCCAGGCCACAGTCCACCCCGGCAGCCTACTCTGTGCCGCGTCAGGACTTGGCCCCAACTGGTTTCGCTCTTAGCCAGACAGCCTTCCTTGGAAAACGCTATACTGTTATCCATCGGGAAATTAATCAAAATGACACCTCGTGAACAAGATGTTTTGGTTTGGCGGAAAACAAACAGTGGCTGACAACAAATTAGTGAGGCTGCTCCGTGCCTCTGGGTGCGGGCGCTGAGCGGAGGGCCTGGCGTGGTCAGGACACCATGGTGGGCGCTCGGCCATCACCAGGACCTGGACCCGGGGGGCACGGCGACCGCTGCATGCTCTCCTCGCCCCCTCCAAGGCCACACGCCTGCAGCCCCGTCTCACTTTCACTCCCACATGTGCCTGAAACGATCTCCAGATGTGAGGGGCCCTGTGTGTGAAGGCAGGGGGGTCGCCTCCTCAGGCAGGGTCTCTGGGATCATACACATGCCAGGAGACCTGTGTGCCCCCGAGAGCCCGTTCTCTCTCCCAATTGGACAAAGGCCCCGAGACCCGGCAAGGCAAGGGTCTCAGGGAGCTCCGGGCACAGCATGCAGGGTTTCCAGGCCAAGGAAATGCAGTCCTAACAGCTGAACTCTGAAGCTTGGAGGGCATGCCTGTGCCCGGCTCGGCTCTTGTGGTCAAGTCTAAACAAGACAGTGCTGACCCCGAATGCCAGCCTGAGCTCAGGGTACAGAATGAGCCCTGGAAACTCCCTAAAGCAGTGCACATCTACCCAGGCACTCCCTGGCTCTGAGCCCTCCCAAGGCCGCCGTTGGACTAGCGCTCGGGCCCCCTGTGTGGCCCGAGACCCCTGCTTTTGTCCAGGCTGCCCCCCACCTCGTCTCCTACACCCTTCCTGGCTCCCCACACGGGACTCACTGCTGTTTCTCAGGACCCAAGCTCATCCCACCCCAGAGCCTCCGGGCCCGCCATCCCACTGCTGGGAACATCCCTGCTTTTGACTTCAGCCTTCTCTCACTCACCATCCGGGTCTCAGCTTACGTGGCCCTTCCTTAGAGGTCATCCCTCAGAGCGAAATGTCCAGTTACTGAAGTTTCTGAGGATTTGGTCATCGCCTCTATTCTCCCACTGGACATGTGCTTCCTGAAGTAAGAGGTCACGGCTCTCTCCCAAGATAACGAGGGATAGACTCAAGAAGCAGATTCCTATCCTGATGCTCAGCTGTGTAGCCCTGGCTAAGGGACTAAACCTCTCTGTGCCTTGGTTTCCACTAGCACCTCCCTTGTGGGGTCCTGGGGCTGAGAACAGCAGCTGGTCAGTCACCACCACCATGAAACCTGCTCACCCCGGAGGGCCCAGGCAGTCTGTCCTGAACCATTACTTAAAGGCGCAGCTGACTTTGCAGACCCACCAATGCTCAGAACCCTCCGTCTGAGAGTTCTGGACTCTTTCTTCTTTTTCTTCCCACTGCTTTAGTGGAGGAGGCCCTCTTCATCGCACATCAAATCGAAACCAGTTCTCTCGCAGGCAGACTGTTTCATGATCAAGCCCATGATAACCGACAGGTAAGCGATCTGAGGCCTGCAGAGGCTAAGAGACTCACCCATAGTCACACAGCTAAAAAATGCCATAGCCAAAGAGAGGCGTGATTCTGAGTTAGAGGTTTGCAGCATTGTAAGAATCAACATAAAAGCTCAATGGGAAACTTCCCTGCCGTACAGCATGGAAACACGAACCTCTGTACCATGAAAATAGTCATGTGTGCGTTAGCATGAAAACTGAAGCCTAGAAGTGTGTACATTTTTACGTCTGGGCACAGAGGGCTCAGGGCACCAGGCCAGCCCTCACCCCGGTCTGGGCACTGACCGCACACTTCTCCGGCAGTTCAAGTCGGAGGCCAAAGGCCCAGCCTTCGGGGGGAGCGCGTGACGAGGAGGGACACTCAGCTGGCATCCCCAGGCTGGCCCAGGCCTTGGCCAGCACCGAGTCACACAGGCAGGGGTGTAGTGGGGCTTTCTGGCCCCACTGCTAGTGTTGGGAGACCCTGGCCCCATGCCCTGCGCCCTCCCTGACCTCCCCACTTGAGCTGCAGAGTGAGGGAGAAAAAAGATGCAGAAAGGAGGCCAGGAGGGCAGGTGGCGCTGGCAGAGTTAGCAGAACTGCAGACCCAGCCTCTCCCCACCCCTCTCTCTCCCCAGGATGCCTGCTCCAGCAGATGGCCGAGCAGGGAGGGGGCAACCCCCCCCCAAAAGGCCCCTGCCCAGCTCCAGGGCGTGAGGGCGGAGGGCCTCCTGCCTGAGCCCCTGGAGGGAGGCCCCCCGCTGATGCCCCTGCCTCCGGGAGGGCCTGGGGGCAGCAATGAGCAGCCCATTTCCTTTGAGGGGGTGGGCTTCCAAAGGAGTTTGGACAGGACTCTCAGCCCAAGAGCCCCTGCCCCGCATCAGCCCCTCACTGCATGGGGCAAGGAGGGTGAGTTGGGGCAGGAAGGCAGAATTTGGAGGGCTCCTCGCTGCTGGGGGGAGAAGGGGGCCGTGTGGCCTCTGAGGGTGAGGGCAGTGGTCAGTGAGGCGTCCACCTCGGCAGGGATGGAGGGGAACCGGCTGGACACAGCGTGAAACCCTGGCTGGGTGGGTTCTTCCAGACAGAAGAAACAGGGACCCACGTGGGGGCTCTTCAAGGACCCCCACCCCAGACCGCAGCTGCAGCGGTCGGAACCGGGCTCAGAGAGACCCAGTAGGACCAGGCGCTGCAGTGCACCAGCTCCGCAAGTTCAAATCGCAGCTCCACCACATCCTGGGTGGGCAAGCGGTTTGACCCTTCGGTGCCTCAGCTTCCTCATCTGATGACTAGCCCTCCCTCACAGGATGGGCTGTGAGATTCCGTTAGGTCTGGGCCCCAGGGCGAGCTGTGACGACTCTGTATCTAGAAGAGCCCCTGCAGCTGGCGCCTTGGGTGCAGATACAGCCCTGGAAACCCTTGGGTTTGCACTCGTGTGTGAGCACACTCGCCCGCATCCCCTGGACCACACAAAGCCCTCCTGGGGCCAAGATCAACACGCCAGGGTCGCTGAATGACTCACCAGCCCTGGCTGGGACGCGTTTCCTGGAACAAGTCACCACAGGTAGGGCTAGGGGGCCCCCCGAGTCTGGCAGAGATGAGAGGGTGCAGGTCCCAGCGTGTCTGGCCACACCTCGATGGGATCCCGCAGCAGAAGCGGGCAGGGGACCCCATCCCACAGCCCCTCGGGCGTGGGTTCCAACCCCAGCACTGACCTCAGCTGCCTGACCCTCCCCTCCAAGCCTTGCCACTAAAGGAAGACACTGGTGCCAACCACAAAGGGAAGCCCTGTGGGTTACAGAAAAAGACCGTAAGGCACAGAGACCAAGGACCCGTCAGGCCCCATGTTAGGGCACCTGCTGCAGACAGCAGGCAGCCAGGGACCTCTGCCCTCCCTCCTCTGTGGTGCTTCTGAGCCATCAGTGGGCAGAGCACCGTGTGAGTGGGGGGCCCCTGGTGCCCTGCAATAGTCACCATAACTTTAGGGAGAGGAGGACCAAGGAGGCTGCTCCCGACTTCACTGTCATTGGAGGGCAGAAGAGAACGCATTTGTCTAGAGAGTGCGCAATCCCAGAGGGCTTCTCAGAGGAGGTGACATTAACTTGGGCTCTAAAGGATCAGTAAGAATTCTGAGACCATGAACTCTGATGCCACAATCCAACTGCTACTGGCTTTGGGCCAGTCCCTCACCTGGAGGCAAGCAGGTAAGCAGCACATAGCAGTTTTCCCACCAGTATAAGGGGCACAGTGACCCTTCCTTTGGCATAGGGAGGAATCCAAGGAAGTAGCAGTGTGGGAGGGACAGGCCTTGGCCAGCTGTGGGCTCGATGCCCCTCCCACTGTGCCCCGCCCTTCTGGCCTGCTGGAGGGTGATTTGTGCCCTGGGAAGGGGAACCCCACCTGAATTCTGGAAATGGCCCTGAGCCTCAGATGCGGAAGGAAGGGCCAGGAGCTGTTTCTAACCAGCATGGGAACTCCAGACAGACCCGTGCTTAGCAAACAGCAGGATTTACTAAACGGTGGATGAGGGGGCGGGCAGCCATGGCACCACCAATCAGGGAACACGGGGGCACCCCAGGGAGGGTCTGCGATGCCCCAGCCGCCCGGCCAGCCCCCCACCAGCCAGCCAGACGGCGCTTCCTGTCTGCAGAAGCCAGCCGTGCCCTTTGAACTCCCGTTTCCGGTGCCCCTCTCCCGGCTCCGGGGTCTGGGAGGGGGCGGGGAGGTGGCGATACTCACGTTCCCGAGCGCTGGGAGCCCCGAGGAGCCCAGCCACTTCCGCAGGGCCTGCGAGAGGGCCCCGTGGTCCCGCTCGGCCTGGAGCACGTGGGCCTCCAGGAAGGAGACGTGTCGTCTGACCATCTTGACAAAGGCCTGTCGGGGGAGCGGAGAAAGTAGATGCCACGGCTGCCTCCCTCGGCCGCCAGCAGCTACTGCCCCCAGCCTCCCTCTGGCCTGACCAACGGGCGCCAGGCCCTGGGAGACCTCAGGCTCGCTGGTGCCTTGCTGGGAGCACCTTCAGAAACCCTGACGGTAACAGTGACGCCCCCTCCGGCCCGGCCAGGCCGAGCCTCCACTCCTATCCTTTCCCCTTCTCCCCCTAGTGACCCTCTGTTTAGACTATTTTACAGAGGGGAGAAACCAACGGTCAGAGAGGTCGGACCACCTGCCCAAAGTCACACAGCCAGGCAGCAGCAGAGAGGAGACTCAGGCTGCACGGCCTTCTTTATGAAAAATGAAGTTTTCCGAAATCGCTCTCTTTTGGTTTTTTGGTCACACCCATGCAGCTTGCAGGCTCTTGGTTCCCCGACCAGAGATCAAACCTGCGCCCCCGGCAGTGTTAGCGTGTAATCCTAACCCCTGGGCCACCAGGGAATTCCCCGAAATTGCTCGGTTTAATATTTGATGGGTATTGGGGAGTCTCACATTCAGAAACCGCCAAGGGGCAGGCAGATGACAAGCGAGTGAAACAGGCTGAGAACAGGCTGGGTGAGCTGAAATACCAGGTCCCTGGTCCCTGGGGTTCACTCAGCTTGGGGCTCTACTGCAAAACCTCCAACACTGAGAAAAGAGAAGGCTGGGGTCAGACCCGCTGGACTAGACCCAGGGTCTACCACTCACTGGTCGTATGCCTTTTGCCAGGTTACTTCATTTCTGTTACCCCCAATTTTAGTATCTGTGAAGCAGGAATCATAACAGTATCAACCCTGCTCAGCAGTTTAGCGCTCAGGGCATATTAAGAGCTCAATTAATGCCAGATAACATCATTTAAAAAGAAAAAACAGGACATTCAGATTTCATGAAAAATGTCTAGTTTTTAACAATGTTAGCAGTAACTCCAGAGTGTCTAAGACAAGGCTGTGCGGCCCACTTGTTTGCGACTCCTGGCGTGCCTGTGTGCCGGGTGTGTTCACGGGTCACGTGTGCCTGCACTGCTCGTACACCTGCGAAGGCCGCCAAAGGTGGCAACTCCAGGTCCATCTCAGACAAGCCTCCCCTCTGTGGGCCTCTCTGCTCCCAAAGGAAAATGTAGAAGGTTTTCCTGCACCAGGAAGACGCAGGAGACCCTCTCGGCGCCAGGCCCCATGGGGCAGCCTCCCTTCCACAGACGGAAAGCCCCAGGCCCGCCCGCCCAGCAAGGCCCAGCACCACTCTGCCCTCTCTCCCTGTGTCCCACCCAGGCCTCCCTCTGGTTCCTCAAAAACTCCAGCCTCACTCTCCTCGGAGCCTTTGCAGCAGCTCCCTCCATGCCCGGGCACCTCTCTCTTCTCCATGGGTGAACCTTGCTTGTCTCCCAGGCCCGGGGTCCGCTGGGCCATCCACAGAGGGGCCATCCCTGACCACCTAGGCTAAGGCGGCCCCACCGCAGAGCTGCCCAGGCCCCTCTTCTTAGCTCTCCTCTCCCTCTCAACTTCCTGTCTGTCGGTTCTGGGGCCATCTCCTTCCAGAGTGAATTCTGGGAGAGCAGGTGCTGAGTCAGTGCTGTTCACAAGGCCACGACCAGGGCCTGCTCAGCTGGATGGCGGAGGCAGGAACGCATGCGCGCGTGAGTGGATGAATGTGCACAGAATGCATGTATGCACGGATGAAGGCGTGCACACGTGAATGAAGGCGTGCACATGCGAATGAAGGCACACACACGCGAATAATGCATGTACACATGAATGAATGCGCACATGCATGAAGGCTGCACACACATGAATAATGCACGCATGTACGAATGCACACACAGGAATGAATGCGTGCATGAGTAAATGAATGAATGACTGCATCCTTAGCAAAAAGACACTGGACGAGCCCAGGATGGCAGCACTGTTGTGTGGCTGCTGCCCTGTGGTTCTGGCAAGGGCAGAGCTGAAAGGCTCTGAATAAGGCACTTCAAGTGTGGGTGTGTGCATGTCTGTCTGTGTGTGTGTGCTGGGTGGAGGGGTAGACGAGGAGCCCTGGGCCAGGCTGCTTCTCCTGGCCTCACCGGCTGGTACATCTGGCTGTAAAGCCCAGAAGAAGTCCTGCAGCCCCTCCCTGCAGCCGATTCCAATTTTACGCTCCCTGCGTTAATGCCGCTGTGGTGGGGAGTGTGAGGGACGCGGAGGAATGTGCGCTCACGAGGTCTGATCCGCCTCCAAAACGCCTGCCAGGGAGGGCAGGCCGGCCAGGCCGCGGCCAGGGAGAGGCCAAACCTGGCCAGGAAAGCTGACGGGGGCAGTGGGACGACCCTGCCAGGCATCCACACGGAGTGGGGAGGAGAGGGCACAGGAGGAGGCAGCTGGGGACTGTGGCCACCCTTGGGAGCAGAGGTGACTTCCACATGATTGTCTCCACCGTGAAAATGAGCCACTTTTATTATCAGAAGCGAGGGAAGGAAGAAAGGAAGGGAAGGAGGAGGGGGAGGGGTGAGAGAGACGGGACAGTCACATGGTCTAAAACACAGGTGTGAGTTCGGCTGTGCCTGAATCCTTGTGACAAAGGCCCCCGGATTCAGAGCAGGGCCAGGTCCAGAGGGGGGCCAGCACCCAGCATTGAGGATGGGTCTGGAGCAGACTTCTGTAATCTCAGCTCCGCCACTCCCCAGCTGTGTGACCCTGGGCAAGTCCTGTCACCTCTGTGCCGTAGCCACTCTATAGAACAGGACCAATACCAGGACCTCGCTCTGCTGCGAAGGGTAGGCAAGCTCTTTCATCTAAAGCACTCAGAGTCCCTGGCTCACAGCAGTGGCTCAGTAACTTGGTTTTTTCTGGCCTGAGAGGTCACCCCCCAGGTTCTCAAGCCTCCTGGCCCTCAGTGGGTCACAGTGATATGGGAGCAGAGTGGTCCTAGGCTCCCTGGAGCCCCCAGCTGGCTGGGCAGAGTGATGAGCAGGCACTGGATCCCAGCTCTCAGCCTGTGGGCACCCCCGCAGTGACAGCCTGTCCTCCCCGAGCACCTGCAGGATGCCAGGGGCCAGCCTCACACCCTCACGACGACACACCCCACCTAGAGGAGGAAACTGACTCCAGAGGGGAGTGAGTGACCCGCGTCGCAGACCTAGGACATCCCCGGTGGCCCGGCGGATAAGGCTCTGTGCTCCTAGGGCAGTGGACACAGCTCTGATCCCGGGTCAGGCCACTAAGATTCCCCATGGCGCAGTCAAAACAAACAAACAAACAAACAAACAAAAACCAGTCTCCAAGGGGCAGATCTGAGCCCCAGGCGGTCCAGTTCTGGAATCCATCTGCCTCAGCACAACGCTGGGTTCTGATCAGGTCCTACGTCTTGTATCGCACATAGCTCAACAGGAAATACGGAGTCTCCCATTTGCCTTGAAATCCATGACCCTCTTGGACCAAGGTAGTTTTTCTTCTTTTTAACTAGGGCCCAGTTGCAGAGAACTCTCTGTATGCTCTAAGGAAAACAGCAGCCCAGAGGGCTGACAGGAGGCAAATGCCACCGGGCCTCGATGGTAGCAGACTCTAGGTCAAAGTGTGGACTGCGTCGGCCTGAAGATTCACACCTCATGGGAGGGGAGAGTTGCTTCTCAGCTCCAGCTGTTCCCAAAGGACAAGGAGGAGTGGCTTGCGGTTGGTCTTCTCATCCCTGGCTGCCCAGGGCAGTCCTGGGCCCTGCTGGCATCTCCTAGGCTCCTGCGGCTCAATTTCTCCAGCCCCGCTCTGATCATCACCCGCCTTGCCCCTGTATCCTGGCCTTCCCAGATCCTTCTGGTCCATCATCTTGCTGCCCAGAGCCCGGAGCCTCCCACCGCCGAGCCTCTACCCCGGCTGTGCCCCCAGCTCCTTCCACTCACCCTCCAGGGCCTGTAGCGTCCACTGCCCATTCCCTACTGCCCTCCAGAGCACGTGCCTCTGAAGTCACCCTTGGTGAATGTGGCCATTAGAGTAATGACCCCACCCAAAGGTCCCCAGCCTCATTCCCAGAGCCTGTGAACATATCACCTTCCATGGCCAAAGGGACTTGGCAGGTGTGAAAAAGATCCTGAGCTAGGGAGACTGTCCTGGTAATCACGGAGGTCCTTCTAAGACGGCATCAGGAGACTCAGAGGAGGACAGAGCCTGGAAGATGCTGTGCTGTGGCTCTGAAGTTGGAGGAAGGCGCCACGAGCTGGGAGATGCAAGCTGGCAAAGGCCAGGACGGGAATTCTCCCCCAGAGAGAGCCGACCCTACCGACTCCTGCTGCCACGGTTCAGACTTCTGACCTCTGGAGCTGTAAGATCCTTAATTCATGCTGTTTTAAGCCGCTCCGTTTGTGACAACTTGTCACAGCAGCCCCGGGAAACACAGTGGTCAGGCTCTTGCTGTTTCTCCTGGCGGGAACCACAGCCTTGAACGCTGTCTTTCTCACTGTGAGGGCCTGCAGCGGCATCCAGTAGGTCCTCAATAAGCGTCAGAAGACTGAATACTGAGGGAAAATGGGGCTCGAGCGGTGGGGTGGCCCAAGAAGGCTAGAACCAGGGCTGCACATCTTTGCATTTTTCTGTCCTCCTTCAAACGTGTGGAATAAAATCCAAATGAATCAGCTATTCCAAGGGCAAAGTTTTAATTATATTCCTGCCTCCTTCTCTGCTGACAAGAATGTTAATTCTCTGCGAACTCCAGGGCCCACTGCTGGCTCCCTTCCTGGGCAGACTGCAGGGGCTCACGTCCAGTCCAGGCCACCTCCGCTACACTGCAGGCTCTGCCAGCCTTCCGGTCTTCACTGCACAAGGAGCCAGGAGCCTGACCCAAGGGCCCCGGTTTGAGGAAAAGCCTGGGCTCTTGTGGATGTGAACTGAAGCCCCCGCTTCCTGGAATCAGCTGTGTGATCCCTGGGAAGCGGGTGACCTCGAGGAAGTCCTGCTCCTCCACTGGGAGACGGCGAGGGGAAGGTGCGGACTCGCAGTGCAGCCAGGAGCCAATGAGACACCACGCACCTTGGCCCGGTGCCCACACAGATAAAAGGCAGGTGAACTAAGTCAGCAGTGAGGCAACAGGGCAGGGTGGGGACTGTGGGGAAATACAGAGCGCGTGCCCTGTCTGAGGGGCAGCTGCACCAGTTCTACCGGAATGCAGCCTAGGGAGTGGAAAGGTTCAGTTTCTCAACCTGGGTCATCTTCATGTGGGTGTTTACGCGTGAGTATGCTCGGTCGTTTCAGTCGTGTCTGGCTCTTTGCAACCCCATGGACACCACCAGGCTCCTCTGTCCATGGGATTCTCCAGGCAAGAGTACTGGAGTGGGTTGCCATGCCCTCTGCCAGGGAATCTTCCCAACCCAGGGATAGAACCTGCGTCTCTTGCGACTCTCGCATTGCAGGCAGGTTCTTTACCACTGAGCCACCGGGGAGGCCTCCATGGGGGTGGATACATGTTAAAATTCACTGAATTGTACACTTATGATACGTACACTTTATGTATTTATACCTTAAAAAGTAAACAGAACAAACTATTTAAAGAAATACAGAGTTCTGAGAACTTCTAAATTTCCAAAAGCCGCCTAGGGATGTCTCTTGCGTTCCAGTCGTTAGGACTCCGCACTTTGACAACCGTGGCTCAGGTTCAATCCCTGGTCTCACAAGCTGTGTGGCAAGGCCAAAAATAAATAAATAACAAAAAGCAGCTTGAAATTTAGGTTTTTATAGAAAGTACCCCAATTTTAAAATGAGATTCCTTATATAAATTCATATTTTTTATATTTTAAAAATACCATGTAGGCCCCTTTTTGCCACCCACACCCTCCACTGGGTTTAAGGCCTAACACTATCAATGCCAGATCAGCATCTTGGGAGAGAGGACAGAAGAGCCAGAACAAGTCCACAGACTCACAAAGAAAGTTAATTACCCTGTACTCACCTCCAGCTGGTCCACTTTGGCGTAGATGCCACGCATTTCCACCACCTTGGCCTTAAGGAGGGGAATGTTTTCTTCCAGGATCTGTGAGGTGTCGCTCCTGATCTGCAGGGAACAGGACAGCTCGTGAGCCCCTCTGCCCCGGCCCCTGCTTCTGCCTGCTCTGGGGGTGGCCAGGCTCTATAGAGACCTTGCCAGTGGCCGAGACACCGAGTGCCACTCTGCCCAGGGACAGGCTCAGGAATGACCCAAAGTCCCAGGTGGGGACTGATGTCACTGCCCCTGGGGACCCAGACCCAACCAGGTATGATTTACTGAGCTACAAATTAATTGGGCTTCCCTGGTGGCTCAGATAGTAAAGAATCTGCCTGCAATGCAGGAGACTGAGGTTTGATCCATGGGTTGGGAAGATCCCCTGGAGAAGGGAATTAGTTGGTTCCTGCAAACATCTAAAACAGCACCAGCTTCAAACTAAGTATCTTTATTTTATTAACCACTGAACTGAACCAAATGGAAAGAATCAAAATCTTTCCCCTAAATTAAAGTTGAGCAAAGTCGAGTTTTTGTTCCACTGAAACTAATTGGAGAGGGTTGCCATTCCCTTTTCCGGGGCATCTTCCCGACCCAGGGGTCAAACTCAGGTCTCCTGCATTACAGGCAGATTCTTTACTGTCTGAGCCACTGGGGAAGCCCTAATGATAATTAATAATAATCATTAACTGCTTCCTACATGTAGCCACTGTGTGAAGTATTTCCTGCACATCACGCATCTCACTTAAGTTTCTTCTGCTTGGAAGGACCCCAAAAGTGACTGTGAAGTTTGGGAAGCTGTATTTCTTGATCACTGAGATTGGACACTTAAGCCTCCATTTTCCTTCAGAGCCAAGAGAACAAGTCTAATCCTTAAGTGTGTGTGTGTGTATGTGTATGTGTGTGTGTTAGAGAGAGATACAATTTCCATGTTACCACAACCTCATCACGCAGAGGCAGTATACATATGACTCTCAGGTGCTAAGGAGCATCCAGATCCCCTGCTGCTGCTGCTGTTAAGTCGCTTCAGTCGTGTCCAACTCTGGAGGAAGCCTAATGCTGATTCCCAGGCCCCTCTAAGTCTGGTCTAGCTTGTGTGGGGTCAGCTGGCAACCCGTTTTTAGCCAAGCTCCACGCCTACACTGGAGCTTCCGCAGGCACCTGCATTTGTCAGCTGGAATAGGCAAAAGTGCTCAATATCTTCCTTTGTTCCCCCAGGCTGAATGTCTAGAGAGAAGTCTCTCCCTCAGCAAGACTAGTTCAGTCCAGTTCAGTCACTCATTCGTGTCTGATTCTTTTCGACCCTATAGACTGCAGCACGCCAGGTTTCCCTGTCCATCACCAACTCCCAGAGCTTGCTCAAACTTATGTCCATTGAGTTGGTGATTTCATCCACCCATCTCATCCTCTGTCGTCCCCTTCTCGTCCCGCCTTCAATCTTTCCCAGCATCACGGTCTTTTCAAATGAGTCAGTTCTTTGCATCTGGTGGCCAAAGTACTGGAGTTTCAGCTTCAGCATCAGTCCTTCCAATGAATAGTCAGGACTGATCTCCTTTAGGATGGACTGGTTGGATCTCCTTGCAGTCCAAGGGACTCTCAAGAGTCTTCCCCAACACCACAGTTGAAAAGCATCAATTCTCTGGCACTCAGCTTTCTTTATAGTCCAATTCTCACACCCATACATGACTACTGGAAAAACCATAGCTTTGACTAGACGGACTTTTGTCAGCAAACAAGGCTAACCTCAGGAGAAACTGCTAAGACACAGTGAAGAACAGGAAACTCATGGCAATCAGGAGCACCGGGATCAAAGGCAGGTCTTTTCTGCTGATTTCTAAAGAGGGGAAACACGTGAGCATCAGGAGGTACTGGTCCTAGCAACCCATGGGGTGAAGGGAATGTGGCAGAGACGAGATTCAGGGACCCCTCCCTGCCTTCCTCCGGATCTGTAGGAACTGGAGGGTTGAGGGTCTGTGGGCGGAGCAGGAAGACCCCTGTCCGCAGAGGCCTCTCCACTGGCTGAGAATGAGGGCAGCGGGGAACTGTCCACTCCTGCCCGGAAGGCAGACTGCAGGTCCTTGAGGAGGAAATGGAGGGCGTCTGAAACAACCCCAAGCCTTCCCCTGGGCTCCCCAGTAAGCTGGGAACCAAAAGGCAAAAACCAGGAGGGCGGGACACCAACACCCAGGAGCATTCATCATGTGAATGATGAACAGCAGGAACTGTTCACTCTTCAACCTCATTGCATAGGTGATGAAACAGAAAAACCACATCATCTGGGCAAGGTCACAAGCTGCAAAGTGGGAGATGGTCGATTCTTTGGGTCTGAGGCCACCTGCTAATACCAGACGTCTGCAGATGTGTTCCAGTGGGCCCATGCAGAGCCAGCCTGTGTCACGCTTAAAGCCCCAGAAGTACAACCAAGCTAGGTGCCAAGATCTAGAGTTGCAGGCATTCGCCTTAGAAACTCAGATTTCTAGCTTCTTGTGAAAAACAGAGGCCCCAGCCACACTGAGCCCATGTTCCACGTGGCAACAATCAGCTGGAGCCAGGTGACAATGGCCTCCTTGGGTTAACCACAGTCCCCACCACTCCCTAAAGTCTCCCCAACATGGTGTCCGTGGCCACACCCTACACTGTTTCATCTTCTAGGGGAGCGGGAGAAAAGGAACACATTTCTTTTCTTACATCCAACTCACTTCACATCATCACGTCACAGACATCTGAGTTCATGCTTGGGCCTACTGCTCAGAAGAACAAAGATGGCAGGGAAGAATCAGTACTATCTGAGCCTCTGCTGGGACGAACCTCCAGCCAGGATTATGGACCTGGGAGCCTGTCATCTCCACTCCCCAGAGCTGGTCTCCGGAGCCCAGAAGTCTGGGCAGCGGATGCAGGGGGTTATCACAGAGCAAACGCGGCTGTCCTGGACGAGGCAGGGCCCAGAAAGGAGAGCCAAATGCACTTGACCTAAGAACACACGCCAATGCCAAATGCAACTGCTGGGCTGAGGCCAACAGGAAGTTTTCTCCGCTTACGTGAGAGAGGGGAGAGTCCACTCCCCACCAGAAGGTGGGCCCAAGGCCACTGGGGTTTCGGAGGGCCCAGACAAGCTGCCCAAGGCCCCGAGGGCACTGAGCTGAGCAGCCTCACAAATCCAGTTTCTGTGGATAAACTCATCGGTGGCATGACCCTCTGGTGCTTTGAAATTGACGATGCCGATGACCTCAGTAGCTGCTATTCATGGGTCACTTAAGACATAGTAGGCACCATGCTAAGCAATTATTATTAATTGAGTGCAAATGATACACAGTAAAGAGCCCAGGCCTTAGCCAGCGGCTTGATGAACTGGTACATGTGTTTACATCTGTGGAACCAGACCAATGCATGGAACACCCCTTGCTCTGTAAGACTCCCTCTAGCCTCCTCCCAGTCATGAGCACCCTCCCAAAGCTAACCTCTATCTGACTTCCATCACAGGGAGTGGTTCTGCCTGTTTTTGAACTTCAGATTACGGAGCTCCACACAGAAAGTGCTCCTGTGTCCAGCTTCTTTCTCTCAACAGCATGTCTGTGAGAATCACCTGTGGTGTTGTATATGGCTGGTCATTCTCTTCCACGGCTGTGCATCCCAGTGTATGAATAAACAACAGCTTATTTACTCAATTCTTTTTATTTTTCAGCGATGCCACAAGGCTTGTGGGATCCTAGTTCCCCAACCAGAGATTAAACCCGAGCCCTTGGCAGTGGGAGCACCGGGTGCTAACCTTTGGACTGCCAGGGAATTCCCTATTTACTGGTTCCTACTGCTGACTGGGGCTTCCCTGATGGCTCAGTGGTAAAGAATCTGCCTGCCAATGCGAGACACATGGGTTCCATCCCTGGGTCAGGAAGATCCCCTGGACAAGGAAATGGCAACCCGCTCCAGTATTCTTGCCTGGAAAATTCCATGGACAGAGTATCCACGGGCTACAGTCTATGGGGTCACAAAAGACTCGAACAACTAAACAACAGCTGCTGACAGATACTAGGTTGTTTCCAGTTGAGAGTACGACGGACAAAGCTGCCATGAACATTTATCTGCAAGTCTCCCAACGCTTGTTTTCACTTTTCTTGGGTTATTATCTAGGATTAGAACTGCTGGGGTACAGGGTAAGTGTATGTCTGACTTTATAAGAAACGGCTGTGTGTTCCACGTGACTGTCCCTTTGCGTATTTCCACCAGCCAGTGAAGGGGAGTGTCAGCTCCCCACACCCTCACCCACACGTGCCACTGTCTTTTGCGTTCTGGTCATTCTAGCGGGTGTGAAGGGCACACCCGGCCTTGTCTATTCCTCATGGTAACTCTTTGGAGGTGGGTACCATCTGCAGTGGGTGAAAGACGGCCACACATTCTGCATGTTCCTTCCATGAAGAAGAGGGATCTATGTCCTTTCCCTTTGGATCTGGGTAGGCTATGTGGCTCCTCTGACCAGTAAGATATGACAGAAGTCACGCTGTGTCAATTGCCATACCCAAGCATACCTCTATGTTCTGTTTGTTGGAATGCTGGCTCTGGGAGGCCAGACTGCCATGCTACGAGAAAGCCCATGTGGCCACGAGGAGAGGCTGTATGGAAGAGACTTGAGCCAACTAGTCCCTGGCCACCCAGCCCTCCCAGCTAAGACATCAGACAAGTGAGGGAAGGAGCCACCCTGGACGGCCTCACCCCAGCAGGTGCCACTTGGCTCAGACCAACCATACCCTCTGTGCTCTGTCCTGGCCCACGTGATAAACTGGTGGGTGTTTCACATCATGAAGTTTTGGGGCAGTCTGATGCTGCCACAGATACTCAGAACCAACCACCATCTCCATTTTACAGAGGAGGGAATCAAGGTACAGAGAGGTGACATACCATGGCCACAGCCTCACACTGGGAGGAGTCAGAGCTTGGGGTGAAGCCAAGAGGCATTATATCCCAGATCAGAAAAGGTGGTGAGCACATGTGTGAACGCTGGTTACTTAAGAGTGATCCGGGACAGACTGGCGGAGAACTTAATTCAACAGACTGGAAGCTGGACTCTCATTTCCAGGAGCCTGATTTCATCAGAAACGAAGTGTTTCTCTCTGGACGGCCACCAGGGAGACCAGCCTCTCTGGGACCTCTAACCTGATCGGTGTTCACAAAGGCCCAAGCAGGGGACAGCACTCCACGCTGGGACATCGCCTGCCTCCCACAGGTCCCCACTCGTCCGAAGCTTGGATCAGAAGAAAGAAGGAGGTCCCAAGCCAGGGCCACTAGCTGGATAGATCTCTTTCTGTACCATGGAGTCCATGACACCTGAGCACAGACACACTGGATAAGCTAACCATCAGCTGGCGGGACTGAGAGGATCTCTATAATCTAAATATCATCAGTGCAGAGCCTCCTCGTAGTGACTGCAAAAAAACAAAAACAACGCCTCCAAGGGCCACAAAGGCATCATTCTATTATGATGTAGACATGCTTATTTGCATATAAGCACATGGAAACAGTCTTCACTTTGACAGAAGTACACTCCATTCCATTTCTTAAAACACAGGACTCTCTTGGTCTGTTTACTATGTGCCTGCTTTCAGTAGGGCCCGAAGTACAGAGAAATTTTCTCTACCACAAAAGACACACACGCAGGATGGATGCCGCTGGCAGGTGGCAGGGGAGTCAGGAAGGCTCCCATGGGGACGGTGACGAGCTGCAAAGCACGTGTGCTCTCCACAGGGGGCAGCCACTACCCAGCTCGGCTGATGCTGGCCGGGTGAGGAAAAGCACCCAAGGGGTGGGGGGACGCGAGTGGAAGACAGATCTTTGCTTTTCCAAGAGAAGCTGGAAATCCACATTTTTTTTTTTTTTTTGCATGACATTCTATAAATGTCAGCGGCTTAGTCCTCCTTTCTTTTTTCCCAGAAGCATCCAACACGTCTGCAGGCAGGATTGGGCCCACAGGTCATCCTGCGACCTCTGTATTTAAAACCTTTGCATCAATGCATCTCTAGACTTTGAGTTCAGAAAGGACCTTCTCCATGCTGCATGCAACCTTGGGCCTCCTGTCAAGACAAACGCAGGCTTTGGGAAGCCTTGACGTTTTTAAGGCTAGTAAGGCTAGTAAGGCCTGGGCCCCTCTCTGTCTATCCAAGCGGGCTTTCATCCAGAGCTCTCATCATGGGTGGAGAGTGGGTCTCTCGTCACAGGAGGAAGATGGGCTGGGATTTGAGATCAAAGATGTCTCAGGATCACCCGTCCCTACCACCTTCGCAATCCCCCTGCTGCGGGGGCCCACATCGGTCCGCTGCGCCCAGCACACCGCCCCCACAGACCAGTCCCTCTGCCTGGATGCCTGCCACCCCACCCCCCACTCCCAGCAACTGAATTCTTCTCGTTCCTCTTTCAAACCCCAAATTAATCAGCACCTGTTCTGCAAAGCCTCCCCAATTTTCCAGGCACAATTTAACACCTCTGCTCCTCATATTTTTTTTTAAAGCAAACTGAGTCTTGGGATTATGTGCCTGGTTCCTTCTAGAACCTCTTTCCCTTTACAAAGCCTCCCATTTGCACCTGGAACACACCTCCAGGCCAGCGCTGATACACAGATCGGTTTCCCCGGTAACCTAGGGGATCAGAGACAGGGGGTGGGGGCAGGGAGACAGATTGGTCTCTCTCTGCATTCTCAGCCTCTTCACGGGACCAGTCGGAGAAGGTGAACGATGTTCCGATGAAGAAACGACTACTCAGGCTGTTCAAAGTCGGTCTCGTTACCTGGTTCCCACCTGGACCCACACCTGAACTAAAAAATCGGCCCTCAAGAGAAACACACACGCAGGTCCTCGTGGGAACGTCTGTTGCCTGGTTCACTGCAGCGTCCCCAGCGGCTGGCGCAGGGAGGCGCTCAGATGTGTGCCGAGCAACGAGGGATGGAGCTGCACCCATCATGGAGGGCTGCTCTGAGGTGAGACGGGAGGACACGGGAAGCACGCTCCGGACGGAGTCTGGCACAAGGCAGATGCTCAACAAACGTGGCTCTCTGGGCTCTCACCACCGCATCTCCAGACACCCGGAGCCGTTCCCCACGGCCGCGCCCAGCTGGGCTTCCAGTGCTCCGGGGAGAGGCAGGCCTGCTCCCAATATGGAGCTCAACCCTTTGGGCCTCCAGGCAGAAGCCACGAACCCTGGCTGCTGGTGTGCCTTTAATAAGCTTGGGAACTTCCAGAACATTCTGTCAGTGCTCCTCAGGGCCCCTCATCTATCTGGCAACAATCCTGGAGACCTTGTCTTCCTGGCCCAGGGCACCATCTTCCCTCCAGCCAGGAGGATCCGTCTCCACACAACAGGGGAGGAGGCAACAGCGGAGCCAGCCAAGGATTCAGGAAGGCACTCCATGCCCGGCCCCGCCAGGGCCAGGGCCCGGCCGGGAGGCTCCCCCTGGGCCTCCCAGGCCTGAAGCCATTTCCTGGCTGTCTCCACGTTTGCCTGGTGAACGGCGCCGAGCGAGGAAAGTTAAATATAGGCTTAGCATCCCCGCCGGTCGGCGCCCCGCATCGGGGCCGAGAGCGCCACCTGGTGGCCCGCTCCCGCCTCCTCCAAGGAGTGAAAGCGTCTGGGGGGAAGGGCGTTAACAAGATGGCCGCCTCGGGGAGCCTTGTGTGGAGAGGGAGAGGGAGAGGGAGAGGGAGAGGGTGGCTTCCCTAGGCCGGCCGCTGCCCACGCCTCCTGCTCGCTAAGCCACCTCCAAGATGGCTCCCCAGGGAGGCCCAGGAGGGCCCTGAAGCCTGGCCCGGGCCTCGACCCGCGCCTCCCAGGCAGGCCCTCACCATGTCAGCCAGGCACTCACCATGTCAGCCAGGCTGCAAAACTCTTCCAGCCTGAGGAGCAACCCCTCGATGGTCTCCTCCACCTCCTTCGCCTGAAAAGAGACAATATCCTGGAGATTAGCAAGTGGTTTCCAGGGAGACAAACGCCCTTCATTTTCTTTTTCTTTTTTTTTTAAGCAAACTAAATCTTAGGATTATCTGCCCAGTTCCCTCCAGACCTCCTTTCCCTTTTCAAAACCTCTCTAGCCTCATTTGAAAGCTGGAAGTGCTGGTGGCAGTCTCGACGCCTGTGGACGCCTCTGTTTAACTGCTCTGGTTAAAGCCACTTCGGACCATCCGCTCTATGCGGTTCTCAAAAGAGAGGAGATAAATAAATACCCACAGGAGATAACAAAGTGACCCTTATCACCACCCATGGTCCAGATAAGGAAACTGAGGCTCAGAGAAGTAAGGGAACCTGCTCAAGGGGCCCACATTCTCAGGTAGGTTTGAGTCCCCAGCCTCAAAGCCTGCTCTTATCAACACCGAAAAATGCCTACTGAGAAACACCATGGAGAGAAACAGTGAGCTGCAAGAGAGGCAGAATATAAAACTATCCTTGTATGAACACCGAGAAATGTACATGTTTCAACAATGGAATGTCATTCCATCTCATTTCGACTGGAATGACATGTGTGTGCATGCTAAGTCAATTCAGTCGTGTCCGACTCTTTGCGACCCTATGGACTATAGCCTGCCAGGCTGCTTTGTCCGTGGGATTCTCCAGGCTAGAATACTGGAGTGGGTTGCCATTTCCTTCACCAGGGGATCTTCACGACCCAGAGATCCAACCCGAGTCTCATTATGTCACCTGCGTTGCAGGCGGGTTCTTTACCACTAGAGCCACCTGAATGACATGTACCAAACTGCAAATAGGGGGTTAGCCGATGCAGGAGACACCAGAGATGCAGCTTTGATCCCTGGGTCGGGAAGATCCCTTGGAATAGGAAACGGCAACCCACTCCAGCATTCTTGCCTGGAAAATCCCATGGACAGAGGACCCTGGTGGGCTAGTCTATGGGGTCACAGAGTCGGACAGGACTGAGCGCGCACACAAGGAAGCATACTTCCCCTGGGCTCCCTGATGGCTCAGCGGTAAAGAACCCGCCTGCCACTGCAGGAGACGCAGGTTCAATCCCTGGGTCGGGAAGATCCCCTGGAGAAGGAAATGGCTACCCACACCAGTATTCTTGCCTGGGAAATCCCATGGACAGAGGAGCCTGGTGGGCAACAGTCCATGGGGTCACAAGGAGTTGGGCACAACGTAGAGACTAAACAACAACACTTACACTAAAAAAGTATTTGTTGTTTACCTGAAATTCATACTTGATGGGGGATCCTGTAGTTTATCTGGAGACCCTATTCATAGTGTGTGTTTAGCCCTGGGGAGTAGGAACTGGAGAATACGGTCTGACATGGGAGCTTTGAGTATTTTATGTCATGTGAAGGGTCCAAAACTCAAAAGTTACCAAGACCATGCAGTAAGGCAAATGAATGAAGCAGGCCACTGGGGCTCGGAGTGACTCGAGAAGCACTTGCCTAGTTCGAGAGCAGCCAGCCACTCAGAGAAATCAGGAAACGTGAGGCCAGGGTTGCCAGAATCTTCCATTTTCAAGAGAAGCCAGAAATTTTAACTTTATAGAAAATGTCCCGATTTTTAAATAGTGGCACATATATTTTTAACAATTATTTTTCCTTTTTAATGCTTCATGGGCCAAGCAAAACAGAACATGAAGGGTCTGCTTCAATCACTTGCATAAAGGAGTAGTTTGAACCCTTTTCCCCCTCAACCATGTACTATTTTCATGACAAATAAAATACCTGCTTTTTTGTCTTTTTCCCCCCTAATAACCAGGCATCTCGGAAGGAAGTTCAGTTGGAACATGAAGTACTTTCTCTGGCTTAAGAGGCCGAATTGCTCGCTGCAGGGAGGTGTTCCCAGCCGTTTCTGGGCAGGCCTGGCACTGCCCCCTCACCTGAAGGCTGCCCTCAGCGCCCACTTGTCCCCAGAGAAATGTGTATACAGTGCAGAAGCTGCCGCCTGCAGCCTAGGCTGTCGCTACCACAACCAAATAAACGGCTGCGCAAAAAAACCTCTTTCCGGCTGGAGTATAAATAGTACAGAGTTGCAATTTTAAACTCTGGAGCCTTCGTCTCACAGCTGGGACTATTTCTGTGCCTGACTTGGGGAGGCTTGACAGGGGAAGGGGGGCTGGAAACACACAGGAAGCCCCCCCCACCCCCAAAAACAAAAGCATGGTTTTAAAAAAATGTCCTGAATGCACTAAGGGAGAAAGGAGCCGAGAGGCCACTGAGCTGGGAGCGGGGAGGTTGGTGGTTCCTTCGGACCCAGAGGAAAGCATGAGAGACGGGAGAGGGCACAGATCCGTGATGGAGCACAGTCTAGATGAGTCGAGTCGAGTCTGTAGCCCGCCAGGCTCCTCTGTCCATGGGGTTCTCCAGGCAAGAATACTGGAGTGGGTGGCCATTCCCTTCTCCAGGAGATCTTCCCGACCCAGGGATCAAACCCAGGTCTCCTGCATTGCAGGCAGATTCTTTACCATCTGAGCCACTAGGGAAGCCCCAAAAGTGAAAGTGTTAGTTGCTCAGTCGTGTCCGACTCTTTGCCATCCCATGGACTGTAGCCTACTAGGCTCCTCTGTCCAGGCGATTCTCCAGGCAAGAATACTGCAGTGGGTTGCCATTCCCTTCTCCAGGAGATCTTCCCGACCCAGGGATCAAACCCAAGTTTCCTGCACTGCAGGAAGATCCTTTAGTGTCTGAGCCACCAGGGAAACCCCAGATGATCTACACCCCAATCCAAACATGCCTGGGAAGATGGAAGCCTGGAGGGACACGAAGGACCACTGGCTGGGTGGCCTCTTCCCAAGACACACGTGCAGTTCTTTGCTCACAGGAAGAGCTCTGGACCTCTCCGAGCATGTTCAGGAAGGAAGGAAGTCCTTAGTTCCAACCCCATCTTCCCTCTGCCACCTGGGGAACCTTAACCCAGTGGCTTCCGCTGGGCATCTGGGTTGGCTCACCCAGGACAAGAAGGGCCACACCCACTTGGCAGGGTTGCTAGGTTAACCTCACACTGGGGCTACGTCCTTTAGCAGGGTGTGGGCACACAGTAAGCATGAATAAACCTCTCACTAGATAACAGAAGTGGCAAATCACTACACATGAATTATCTCCTTTGATTCTCACAAAAACTCTCTTCTGCAGGTGCCATAATTTCCCCCTTTCTATGAATTGAGAAGCAGAGGATCAGAGAGCTTAAGTCATCTGTTCAAGGTCACACAGCTAATACATCCTGAAGCCAGCGTCCGACCTCTCTGACTTCAGAAGCTGGTAAGGACCAAGGTGCTCTCTGGGGAGGGGGAAGGTGTGCCCGCCTTATGCTTCCTGTCAACTACGGCCACGCTCACCCCCCCACCGCCTCCGCCTGGTGCCCAGGGGGGTCACAAAGCAGCAGGAGGGGAGTGAAGAAATGATCTGCTGACTGCCTGGTCAGCTGAGCGAAGAACAGGCCCTAAGACATTCCCAACCAACAGGGGAGGATCGGCCACCCCACTGTGCCCCACAAATCATTCACCGGACAAATTTCTCCCAGAAAGGGGCCCCAGAAATACGATTCCTGCAGGCTGAAACCCACATGCCTTTTTAACCCAGCCCATAAGCAATATGAATGCCCTCACCATCCTTTGCAACTCCCCGGGCAGAAACTGTCCCACTCTGAGGGGAGGGAAGCAAGTGGTTCCTCTTGAAGTGACATTCAGGGCTTGACCAGTGGGGATGGCAGGTGGGCATTTTTTAATAAGTGTGAATTACAGCATTTACTGCCTTCTTCCACACCCCCTGATTTCTCCCAAAGTGCCAAGCCAAGCTTCCCAGCCGAGTGTGCCAAAAACCGAAAAGAGGCTGGCCCTGTCCACCAGTGACTGGCACAAGAAACACAAAAAGATCCTCCGCCATCTGTTCTTCTCCAGCGCCACAAGTGGAAACTCCACTGTCCAGGTGCTCAGGCCAAATACTTGGGAGGATCCTTGGCTCATCTTTCTTTCCCACCCCCCGCCCCCGACCCTATCCATCTTCTATGCAAACCCTCTCAGTTCTGCCTTCACAATACACCCCAGATCCAACCACTCTGGTGCAAGGCACCACTCTCCCTTGCTGGGACCATTGCAGTAACCTGTTACTCACTAGTCCCCTCCTTCCTCTTTTGCTCTCCTTCAATCTGTTCCTCAGAGATTCTGTTAAAGCCAAAGCCCTCTTCAGCTCAGAATCTTCCACTCTACCATTCTCAGCCACTAGGATGGCCACGATCACAAAAATGGCAAGTGACAAATGTTGGTGAGGATATGAAGCAACCCTTAGCACCTACTGGTGGGACTGTGAAGTTGTGCAGCTGTTTTGGAAACAAGCCTGGTTTGGAGACCAACCTCTAAAGGTTAAACATAGAGTTACCCTATGACCCAGCAATGTACCCAAAAGAACCGAAAACAGAGGTTCTTACAAAAAAAACCTTTTACATTATTCCTAATAGCCCACAAGTAGAAACAACTTGATGTTCATAAACTGATGGATGGGCAAACAAGATGTGACACGGGCACAGGGTGGAGTACTGTTCAGCCATAAAAAAGAATGAAGCTCTAATACATGCTACAGTGTTGATAATCCTTGAAAATAATCCTTACACGATTCCTTTTATGTGAAATGTCCAGAGGCGGCAAATCCACAGAGACAGAAAGTGCGTTAGTGGTTGTCTCCCCATGGAATCGGTGGGGGATCGGGGAGGGGAGCAGGGAATAGTTGCTAATGGGTGATGGAGATGTTCTGGAATTAGGTTGTGGTGATGTATGCACAACCATAGTGAATATACTGAAAACACTGAACTGTATGCTCTAAAATGTAAACTTTATATTGCATGGATTACATCTTAACTTTGACTGGATCTTCCACCTCAGTCAGCAAACACCTACTGGAGGCCTCCCCAGCCCCACACCATCATGACCTCATCACTGACTGCTCACTCCCCGCCACCCACGCCAACCGTGGTCCTCACCCCAGGGCCTTTGCACTTGCTGTTGCCGTCACTGGCAAAGCGCATCTCACCCTTCCTTCCAGCCTGTGCCCATATGCTTCTCCTTTGTGAGGCCTTCCCTGGTCTGTGGCTTTCCTGCCATGCCCCATCCTGCGCCAGTTTCTCTCTCTCTTTAGCCTGTATTACCATTTACTACATATTTCACTTGTTTGTTGTCATCTTCCCTCAACAGAATGAAAGCTCCTGGTGAACAGAGGTTTTCGTTTCATTTACCTGGGTGCCCCTAGGGCCTAAAATAATGCCTGGCACATAGTAGGTACTTGTGTTTCCTAAGATAGCCTTCCAACTCTCTCCATGTCTTTTCGCAATATGACCTTGCCCCTCTGCCCATGGGGAGGCAGCATCATTCCTTTCCACCCCTGAACTAGCCTGCGACTTGCTTTGACCAATATAATGTGGAAGCAACACACTGCTCTACATTTGACTCCGAGACTAGAGGCCCGGCAGCTTCTGGCTCACCCTCTTGGAAGACAACAGCAGGCAGTCCTGGTCTTCTGAGAGGCCTCGGGGGAGAGCAGTCCCGGAGAGTGAGAGGCCGTGGAGGAGAACCGAGGCACCCCGCCTGCCAGCACGAGTGAGGCACGACCGCCCGACACGACTGAGGTCACGTTGGACCTTCGGCTGCCGCGGACCCCAGCTGTCTGCAGCCACGTGAGGCAGCCCACCCAAGGCCACAGGACAGAATGGCTCAGAGGAGCCCGCCAACCCGCACAATCATGCACTCTAAACGGGGGTCATTTTTATCCACTGAAGTTGGGGGTGGTTTATTACCTGGCAACCGGTAACCAATATAATGCTCAATGAATATTTGTTGCAAGAAAGAGGGGAGGGAAGAGAAAAGAAAAAGGCCAGAGGAAGGAGGAAAAGTGCTCTCTTGGAAGAGGGACGGCCCGAGAACCGCGGCCTCGATGAGTGGTGCCTGAGTCCCGCTCTCCCATTCCTGGCTGCGAGGTCCTAACTATGCCTCTGACCATCCCTGTGCCTCAGTTTCCCCATGTGAAAGGGTGTGTGTGGGGGGAACTCCTCAGACTTTCTCTGTCTTGAGCTGGAAGCTGAAGAGGGTCTGGTAAGTTCTTTGTCTAGGCTACTCTTGGCAAGATGCTCCACCCACACAGGGGAGGACTGTGACCCACTAGGGTCTCCAAACTCAGAAAGAGACGGAAGCCAGGCAGGAAATGAATACTAGGGAAGGAAGCCAAGCTTACGATGCTGTTTTCCTCACATTGCTTATTTCAGTTTCCCACTTTTGACAGAGACTTTTTAGTTTCCTCTGAGAAACAGCAGCATCACCAGCATAATAAATGGCAGCTGACACTCAGGCAGGAAGACAAAAGGGACGGGTGGAGACTGTGGCAAACAGAGGCCCCTGACCCCATCTAAAGAGGACAGCTGCTGCTTGGTTTGAGCGGATCATTCCAGGTGGGAATGCACCAAAACTGGTTTTATTCAAGATGAACGGTGATAGAGGTCTTTATACAAACTCTCCCAATTTGCAAATGTTGACAACTAACCTAAAAAGCTAAAAAACACTGTGACAGTCAAGCTCTGGGAGATGGCGAAGGACAGGGAAGCCTGGTGCGCTGCAGTTCAGGGCGTTGCAAAGAGAAGGACACGACTGAGCGGCTGAACAACGATGGCCAAGCAAGCCTCACTGCAAGCTGAATGCGGCCTTCACCCCTCTGGCTTATCAGTCTTTAAAACACAAACATCGATGAAATGTCCAGAACAGGCACATCTTTAGAAGCAGAAACTAAACTAGGGGCTTCCTGGTGGTGTGAGAGTGAAGAGGGCCAGGGTTTCTTCTGGGGACAAAAAAAGTGTTTTAAGACTGATTGTGGTTGACAGTTGTGCAACCCTATGAATAAACCAAAAGCAGTGAAATTACTGAAGCCTTTAACCGTGTGGGTCACAACAAACTGTGGAAAATTCTTAAAGAGATGGGAATATTAGACCACCTTACCTGCCTCCTGAGAAATCTGTATGCAGGTCGAGAAGCAACAGTTAGAACTGGTCATGGAACAATGGACTGGTTCAAAATTGGAAAAGGAGTACGTCAAGGCTGTATACTGTCACCCTGCTCATTTAACTTATATGCAGAGTACATCATGTGAACTGCCAGGCTGGATGAAGCACAAGCTGGAATCAAGATTGCCGGGAGAAATATCAATAACCTCAGATACGAAGATGATACCACCCTTATGGCAGAAAGCGAAGAGGAACTAAAGAGCCTCTTGATGAAAATGAAAGAGAAGAGTTAAAAAGCTAGCTGAAAACTCAACATTAAAAAAACTAAGATCATGGCATCGGGTCCCATCACTTCATGGCAAATAGATGGGGAAACAATGGAAGCAGTGACAGATTATTTTCTTGGCCTCCAAAATCACTGCAGATGGTGTCTGCAGCCATGAAATTAAGATGCTTGCTCCTTGGAAGAAAAGCTGTGACAAACCTAGATAGTAATATTAAAAAGCAGAGACTTTGGCAACGAAAGTCCATCTAGTCAAAGCTATGTTTTTTCCAGTAGTCCTATGTATGGATATGAGATTTGGACCATAAAGAAAGCTGAGCGCTGAAGAATTGATGCTTTTGAACTATGGTGTTGGAGAAGACTCTTTAGAGTCTCTTGGACAGCAGGGAGATCAAACCAGTCCATCCTAAGGGAGATCAGTCCTGGGTGTTCATTGGTAGGACTGAAAGTCCAATACTTTGGCTACCTGATGTGAAGAACTGACTCGTTAGAAAAGACCCTGATGCTGGGAAAGATTAAGGGCGGGAGGAGAAGGGGATGACAGAGGATGAGATGGTTGGATGGCATCACTGACTTGACAGACATGAGTTTGAGCAAGCTCCAAGAGTTGGTGATGGACAGGGAGGCCTTGTGAATTATATCACAATAACACTGCTTACACACACTCTCTCTCTCTCTGTGAGAATCCTTCCAGAAAACACAAGGTCCGCTCGCCCAGGACAAGGCCGCTGAAGATCTACACCTTTTGTCACAACATTTTTAGAAAAGCCAGACGTTAGGATTTTTATGTGAAAACTCCACTTTTTTTAGGGCTGGCGTCTACTTAGCATTTTACAAATCAGATCACTGGGCCAACCAGAGGACACCCACGTGCAGCCAGACCAAGTCTGGGGGGTGGGGGTGGGTTCAGCTTTTGCTTGACACTTGGTGCTTCGCCTGACCTTGTCCTCTGTCCCCCAGCCAGGCTGGGCCACAGTCCACGAGTGCAGGATGGGGGTGAAAGAGAGCCCGGCCCAAGGACTGCGAGGCCTGCCCACACCCAGGGCAGGCAAATTAGGAATGCCGCCTCTTCTCCAAAGGCATTCATGGCGGCCCCTTCAGACGGCAATGAAAGCAAAGGTCTTTAGCAGAAGCAGTCTCGTCTCCGTGCACAGGATGAAAGGGCTGGACTGATGTCAGAAAGATCCTGGGAGCTGGGGCCAGCCACGAGTGAAGGCCTGGAAAGAGCAAAGGAAGGAACTCTCCTTCCTTGCGCTGGAATCCCAAACCCAGAGGGGCTGGCCCATCAGGTGATAATCCACTTCCCAAACAGGAGACGGGGAACTCCTTCCTCCAGGCCCCCAAAGCAGCCCAAGTAAGCGTTCCCATCCCCAAGGGACCCTTGACCTTGAGGTCTAAATGTCCAGAAGGGCTATTATTGCCATGACCCTGACAAAAAGGTTAATTTGGCAACAGCAACTAAAAGAAACAAAAAATTTTTTTAATATTTATTGATTGATCTTTAGCTGCATTGGGTCTTAGCTGTGGCACACGGGCTCAGTTGCCTCGCAGCATGTAGGATCTTAGCTCCCTAACCAGGGATCCGACCCAAGTACCCTGTGTCAGAAGGCAGACTCTCCAACGCTGGACCACCAAGGACGTTCCCCTTAAATTTTAGAAGTATGTATCCTTGGACCCTGTAAATACCCCATTGAGGTATTTATCCTCCAGACATATTTGCACAAACGCAGAATGATATAAGTACAGAGATACTCATTGTAATAGACTTTGTGACAGCAAAAGGAGAGGAACGGTTACCTAAATTACCATTCAGACCGACAATGAGATTGTTTGGCGGCTAGAAGCAACTGGCGCGCTCGCTGTGCACTCGCAGGTAAAGCTAAGGCACAGCGAGTGAAGACCGAAAGATGCCGATGGGGCGGGGACGTGGGCGGGGCCGTGGGCGGGGACAAGGGGCGGGGCCTCGTGGGCCCATAGGCCAAGCCCGGCAGGGCGGCGCCTCACGCATCCCTACGCGGTCACAGGGACCTTTGGATTCTGTACCATGTGCGCACATTTTTTATTTTTAAACAAAACCTATTTAAAGAGAATCAACTCTGGGCTTCTCTAGTGGCTCAGTGGTAAAGAATTCACCTGCCAATGCAGGAGTGAAGTGAAAGTTGCTCAGTCGTGTCCGACTCTTTGTGACCCTATGGGCCATACAGTCCATGGGATTCTCCAGGCCAGAATACTGGGGTGGGTAGCCTTTCCCTTCTCCAGGGGATCTTCCCAACCCAGGGCTCGAACCCAGGTCTCCCACATGGCAGGCGGATTCTTTACCAGCTGAGCCACCAGGGAAGCCTGATCCAGGAAGATCCCACATGCCGAGAAGCAATGAAGCCCGTGTGTCACAATTGCTGAGCCTGTGCTCTGGAGTCTGGGAGCCGCAACTGTTGAAGCCCACGCACCCCAGAATCCGTGATCTGCAACAGAGAAGCCACCGCAAGAGAAGCCCGCACACCACAGCCCGAGAGGAGCCCCCGCTCGCCACAAGCCGAGAAAAGCCTGTGTGGCAATGAAGACCCAGCACAGCCAAAAATAAAATAATAAATACAATTATTTAAAAATCAAAACTCCAATCCACTTAGAGGAACCCACAGGCCAAATGTCCACCACATTTGCCCCAAGGAATCAATTCAGATCCTGAAACAGTTTAAGAGAACCGGGGGCTCATGTGGACCATGCAAGGAGCAACTATATTTTGCAAACCAAAAACTGGGATCTACGGTTGGCCTCATGTACACAGATAGAGAAAGTCAGCCCTGGACTTCCAGGCCTCCAGGAGGTCATGCTAGTGAGAAGAACTCACCATCTTCTGCACAAGTGGAGGCTGAAACCACCCTCCTGCAAACACAAAGTAGAATTATCAGTGCCTGTCCCACCCCCACTCCCACCTGTTCAGAGAGCCCTGCGGGTGGGCGCGCCTTCCTTGCACTCTTACTTCCCAGCACCTGGTTCGGAGTCCACACCCAGTACCGGTTCTAGAAACACCTACAGAATGAATAAATGGATAATCGCAGCTAATGCCACAGACCACTTACTGTGGGCCAGACTCCGAGCGCACATCACCTCACCCAACCCCACAGCTCGGGAGGACGGGCAGAGGGGGCGCAGGGCTGAGATCCGAACCCAGGCCCTGTGGCTCTGGAGCTGACCTCGCACCACGCAGCCTGACCAGGGCAGGGGTGCTGGTGGGGTTGGGGGGCACACATCTGCAAAGGATGCTGCTTCAATGGATATGCGAGGAGTCACTAGCCGGTGCTGTAGACACCGCAGCAGGCAGGATCGAAGGGTTTTCTGCCCTCTGCGAGTGGCAGGGAGCCAGCACCCCAGGCCTGTGGCAGGTCCCGCTTGCAGGGAGGCGAGCTGTGAGCTACCCACCAGGCTGACCATCAGAATCTCCAGAGAGGGTTTACAAGTCCAGATCCCCAGGCCTGGGGTGCCTCCTGGGTGCCCCCAACAGTCAGCAGCCACGGGGACTTTCCAACAGACAAATCAGTCTTGGTCACCCCGGGCATTTCAATCCTGCTGGAAAGCTTCCAGTATTCCAGTGCCCAGGAGGTGCCCACTCCAATGAAATGAGGGTGTCAGGGGTGGGAGGCAGGCAGCAGTTCTTCTCGTTGTTGGTGGAGATCACAGATGAGGCTGATGTGAGGCGCAGGTTGGGGACCACGCCCTACACCAGGGCTCACACCTTGGCCATACTCCACCCCACCCCCTAGAGACAGGTCTATCTTAATCTCTTATTTATAGGAGCATGAAATAAGTGGTTTCCTTAAAGTTTTTATTTACACCACATACACCTCTGGGCATCTTCTTTTCTCCCCTGGCTCCAGAATGGTGTGTTCAGAGCGGCTCCTGCTGCAACCATGAGGTCTGCTGTGCAGAAGCATCCCTACGTGACCAGCCTGCACGGGTGGGTACCAGGGTTACTTCCCACGTTTGGGACTCTGTTTCCAAGCTTCTTGGTTAGTGCTGAGAATCAGCAGACTGGGAGCTTTTAGCCACGGTTCCAAGGTGACCCACCCCCAAAACCCAGATGTCCTGTAATAAGAGACTATTCAGAGTCGGGAATGGGTCCTTCCACTGCTGGACAGTTCAGCCTGGGGAAACATGAACTTTCTTCTGAGAAACACTACCCTTCTCCAAGTGCCCACTTTGGCCTTGACTCTCACACCCCCGAAAGCTCTGATTCAGGGAGCCTGGCCAGCTCGTCCACCTGGATGTCCACATCTGTGATACCCCTGCGGCCACACCAGCCCCTCCAACTCGTTCTGGCACTACACTAAGTCCACAGACCTGATCCTGTCTTTCTCCTGCTCACATCCAGCTTGGCTCTGCTCACAGCTCCATCCATGACCCCTTAGAATCGAATTCCAGACTCCTCCCTTTGGGCCCTGCCCACTCTCTCCTTGATCACTGAGGTCCGCCTACTCGGGCACCTCCTGAGTCATCATCCTTCCTTGCTTCTAGCCGCACACGCAATGCCAGATCTCTGCCTGGTGGTTCCTTCCAGTCCTCCCTGTGTGTCTCCATCACAGCCCCCAGGTGTCTCCGCTGGGGCATATACCACCGTTCGCTACTCTGTAGGATTGTTCCTCGCCAGCTCATCTCCTGTGCTTGAGGGCAGGCACTGCATCCATCTCGCTGGCCTCTCCCCTGTGCCTGGCACACTGTCTGGCCCGCAGCAAGTCCACCATAAGGATCAGAGGACTAAACTAACCCAGAACTATATCTCGAAACACAGTAGACTGTGCCCTGGAACCCACCCACAGAGTTCTAATCTGAACATCCAAAGTTTGAGAGCAGAAAGGGGACTAGTAGGTCAAAAGAATAAGACACATGCCAGGGTTCCCAGAGGCACGTGGCGCCTACAGGTTGGACCCAATAAACAGTCTCTGCTTCCACAAAGAAACGGTCTCTCCTACATTTTGTCTTGAGACCCAAGGGCATTTGGGGCTAACTCATGTCTTCCTATTTCAGTCCAGACTCCTGGTTTGGAGAAACAGTTTCCTCTCCTCTTATCATGACTATAGAACGTCACAGGTTCAAGCACACGGGTAAGTGGTAACTGATGCCAGCTTCAGTAGAGGGAGACAATAAGGAGGGGTGAGGACCGTGGCAAACGGGACCACCACTAGGAAACTGGGACCGAGGATTTCCAGACTGTCCGTTATTTTAAACAAACAGGAAACTCAGATTTTTTTTTCATGAATATTCTCCATTTAAGAACCCCTTTGGAAAAAGGGATTAAACAACAACAAAAAAAGAGCCCCTACGTGAAGCGAACCAATCATATCAGAGTTCTGGATTCAGCCCCTGGGCCACCAGTTTGCAGCCCAGGACCTCATTCACGGGTTAACTCTCCCCTCTCACCTCTGCCACTCAGGCAGAGCAAGTGTGAGCAAATGAAGTCCTTCACTTCCTTCCAGGCAGACCATGAACCCCATCTGTGGGCCAAACCTGTCCTGCATCCCAGCACAGGAACCAAAGGGAACTCTGAGTCTTGTCACGAATTCCCCCCTGGATGGGTATCAGGACTCAGCCATCCAGGAGAGCCCCCAAGAGGCAAACATCTCTTTCTCTCCCTGCCATCTTAAAGCAGATTCCGGAGACCCTGCCTGAAAGTTCCCCCAAAAGAGGAAGTTCAAATCAGAAAGAGAGAGAAAGTAAACCACAAAAAAGTTGGTTGGACAGAAAAACCCAAAAGCCCTAGAAAGAGTGAAATGTTCCCCGGTCAACTGGTCAACATGCAGCCCTTCAGCGGCTCCTCCGTCCAGGGAGGCAATGCAAAGTCCTCTTTCTGGTCCTCTCACTGGCCCCACCCTGCCCCACTGCCCCACCTTCTACCTGCTGTTCTTCTCCCCTCAGGATTACCATGCTTCATCCCACCCCAGGGCCTTTGCAAGTTCTGTTTCCTCTGCCTGGGACATTTTTCTCCTCCCTCTCAGGCTGGTCAACTCCTATTCATGCTTCAGAGCTCAGCCTAAACTGATGTCGCCTCAGGGAAGCCCTCCCTGACCACTCCCAGACAAAGTGGGGGTCTCTCTGCTACTCAGCCTCCTGGATCTCTGTGCTCCCTCTTCCCTGCAGATTCCTCAGGGGTTTGGAGAGGCTTTCCCCACCCAAGTCTCCCAGATACTCTCTACCACATCACCCATGCTGCATTCCCCATGGCATTCATCACAATCCAGAGGTTTTGTGTGTTACACGTTTACTGAGAGTAGGGCCATGAAAGTGGGGGGCCCTTGTGTGGTTCACTCCCAGCAAACAGCAGGGGTTTGAGGTGTTGAAGGACCCACCTCCCTAGGAACTCCAGGGCACCCCCAGGACTAGAGTCTGAGACTCCGACTGGGCTGCTACAGGAGGCTCCAGGCACCCAGGCCTGATCCCAAACCAGGCTTCCCTTTCCCAGCTCATTAGCCCATCTCTACAAACAGCTGCAGCACGGGGGAACTGCTAATGAATTAAGCTTTAAGTAGACGCTGCAAGTGACTCCACCCGGGCCGTTTTTGCTTCTTTTGGTAAATAAACTTCAGCAAGAGCCTGAAGTGCCTTTATTGCCGCGTGGAGCTACGGGGAGTTCAGCTCTTCATTACAGCCCTTACAAATGAGCATGAGCCAGCTCATGTCTGAGTTAGAGAGAGCCCCGGGTGAGCAAATGAAGTGAATGCATGCAGCTTCTCCTGGAGGCTGTCCCTAATCAGACAAAATGAGGCTGAGGCCCTGGGCACGATGACATCTTGCTGCTGAGAGTAAGGTGGACAAAGAACAAGAAAGACGCTCAGGTTACTTAAACCCTTAAGCAGGTACACAGCCTCAATGCCCATGCCTGGGGGCGTGGTTCAGAAATTACCAGATATCCACAGGATGTTGCTTATTTGGTGAGGGCCTCAGGTTTCACAGTTATGAGGCTGACATAGCAACATCCTAGCCACTGGGTCACTGCCAGGATTCGATGACACAGTCCATGAACAGAGTTCAGCATGCCGCTGGCACATAGTATATGCTCAGAAAATAGGAGGGATTATTATGTAATGGTAGTCATGTATGGATGTGAGAATTGGACCATAAAGAAGGCTGAATGCCAAAGAATTGATGTTTTCGAACTGTGGTGCTGGAGAAGACCCTTGAGAGTCTCTTGGACAGCAAGGAGACCAAACCAGTCAATCCTAAAGGAAATCAACCCTGAATACTAATTGGAAGGACTGATCCTGAAGCTCCAATACTATGGCCACCTGATGCAAACAGTCAACTTACTGGAAAAGACCCTGATGCTGGGAGAGACTAAACACAGACAGAAAAGAGGGCGACAGAGATGGTTGGATGGCATCACCGACTCAGTGGACACGAGTTTGAGCAAACTCTGGGAGATGGTGAGGGACAGCGAGGCCTGGCACGCTGCAGTTTATGGGGTCACAAAGAGCTGGACACGACTTGCCAACTAAACAACATTAAGTAATGGCAGGACACTAGGAAGGTGAAGAACGATGAAGACCTACACTCTCCAGCATGGAAGCCGCCAGCCCCTCACGACTACTGAAAGTGAAAGACGCTCAGCTGTGTCCGACTCTTTGCGACACCATGGACTGCACAGTCCGTGAAACTCTCCAGGCCAGAGCACTGGAGTGGGGAGCCTTTCCCTTCTCCAGGGGATCTTCCCAATCCAGGGATCGAACCCAGGTCTCCCACATTGCAGGCAGATTCTTTATGAGCTGAGCCACTAGGGAAGACCGTTACGACTATTAAAGGCTTAAAATGTGGCTGGGCCACACCTAGGTGTGTTGTAAGCGTGATATTCCAAGCCTGGTTTTGAAAACTTAGTCCAAAGAAGAAAATGTAAAAATCTCATTGATGGAGAAGGAGATGGCAACCCACTCCAGTATTCTTGTGTGGACAATTCCATGGATGGAGGAGTCTGGTGGGCTACAGTCCACGGGATCACAAAGAGTCAGACATGACTGAGCGACTTCACTGGCACTATAGTTTACTCATTATTCAAACTGTCCCCGAAAATAAGTGTGCCTTGAATTAGAAAAAAAAATAAAAAAAACAAAAATATCATTGAATTCTTTTTACATTTAGAGACATGCTGAAAGGACATTTTGGATAGTTATTTTAAATATATTGAAACTTGTACATCTTAACCGTACAGCATTGTATGTCAATTAGATCTCCATAAAACTGGGAAAAATATATTGACAATTTCACCTGTTTCTTCTCCCTTTTTGTATGGCTCCTAGAATATTTAAAGTGTTAAAAAAATAAAATTATTGGCTCATATTTGGCTCAAATTATATTTCTATTGGACAGCTCTTACATTCTGACATGGAAATATGTCCATACTATTTTTTAAACTGAGATAGAATTCACATACTATAAAATTTAACCTTTTAAAGTGTACAGTTCTGTGGTTTTCAGTGAATTCGCAAAGTTGTGCAACCATAGGCAGTAATTCCAGAACATTCTCATCACCCTGAAAAGATACCTTGTGCCTTATCATTAAGTCACTTCCTATTTGTCCATGCTATTTTGAATAACGAAAAGCAAGTTGCAGAACAGTATTCTAGTACCAAGCGGGGTTTTTGTAAAAACTAATTAGGTGTAATTGTTAGTATACATGCCTGCCTACATTTGTAAATGCATTTTTAATGTGCTTGGCACGATGTACACCAAACTGTGGAAGATAATTATCTCTGGGAACCAGAACTGGAGTGCGAGAGAAAGACAAAAGGTGCTTCCTCTTTATTTTAAATACTTGCGTAACACTTCTGAGATTTTAAAAGAGAATGGGTTGACTTTCTGGCCCTAAATAACTCCGGGTGAACTTGGGTAAACAACTTTTTCATGGCACTGTCAACATACTGGCTTCAGCTGGAAAATAAAGAATCCAGCGTTAGATCTACTTTTTATTCTGTGCTTTTAAAACAGCAAGAACAGCCAGAGATGAGGTATTTTTCCTCCTAGCAACAGAAGCGGACCGAGGCCGGGTGCGTCCTCACAGACGCAGCCTGCCTGCCTCCTGCGGGAATCTGGCGTCAGCTCAGAGCCGAGCAGGCCGAGCGCGCGGGCAGAGGCGGGACCAGGGCTCGGCCGCCCCGAGGGCCCGGGTTTGCAAAAGGCATCGGCTCTCGGCGCGCCTGCCTCTGGCATCCCGGCGGATGCCGGTGAGGGCGAGGAGCGGGGGTGGAGAGGGGAGAGGGGATGCTCAGGTAAGGATGGGAGGCGAGTCTGGGCCCCTGAGAGCCGTGTTGGCTGGAGGACGGGGCGGGAGCGACCTGACGCGCATCTCTGGGTGACCCTGGGCAGCCACCGCGCCACCGAGGAGGAACCCCGGGGCCCCCCGTGCGTCCCCGGAGCCCCAGCGCCAGGTACGAGAAAAAGCTGCGGGGAAGCCCAGGGCCGGGCTCAGCGCTCAGGGGTACCCCCACCCCTATTCGTCCACTCCCCTGCTGGGGCGCGCGGCCCTGGACGTCCCCCCTCCCGCAACCCCGAGACCCGCCTCCCCCACTTCCAGCCGCGTCCCCTACCTCGGCCCCGGGCTCGGGGGTCAGGAAGACCGCGAGCTCGCGCGCCCCGCCGCGCACGGGCTCCGGCCGATCGGCGTCCACGAGCAGCATCACGAGCGCGGCAGGGTCCGGCCGGCGGAGGCTGCCCGGGAGCCCGACGCCTTGTCCCGGCCTCGGAGCCCCGCCCCCGGCCCGCTGCACGCCCCGGGGCCCGCCTGGCGGAGGCGGGGCCGCTGCGCGCCGAGCAGAGCGCCGGGCCGAGTGGGCAGCGCCGCCCAGTGGCGCGCGCGCTCCCTGCGCCGGGCCCCCGCACCACCTGGCAAACCAGCGTCCCAAACTCGCTTCCAGACGGCGATCACCGGGGGCTCCTTTAAAACGCCCCACGTCCAGGCCACACACAGTCTCTAGGGCTGGAACCTGGACATCTGCATGGTTTGATGCTCGCCAGGTGATTCTAACACACCGCTGAGTTTGAGAACCGTGGGTACAGACTACCCCGTTGCATTGAAATCCAGTGGAGCAGCGGGTCCCAGCTCCCATAGCACTTTAGAGTGGACCGGGGAGTTTGTTGAAGGAAGGAGAAGGGGACAGAGGATGGGACGGTTGGAGGGCACCACCGATTCCTCAGAGTTTGAGTTTGAGCAAGCTCCGGGAGTTGGTGAAGGACAGGGAAGCCTGGCGTGCTGCAGTCCATTGGGTCGCAGAGCGTCAGACACGACTGAGCGACTGAACTGAACTGGGAAGTTTCTAAAAGCCCGGAAGTCAGACCTCACCCCAGGCCTATTCAGGCAGAATCTCTGGAGGTGGAGCTTGGGCACCAGTAGTTTGTAAAGCTCCCCGGGTGGTTCCAGCGTGCATTCAGGATAGAGAACAGCTATCTTAGAGGAGCCTTTCATTTAAAGACCACCCCTCCCCCATCACCCCGCCCACCAGGCCTCTTCTAGGACAGCAGCTTGTTTGCGCCTGGCTGACAGTCCTAAAAGTTAGGGAAGCTGGTGTAGCGATCCTCTTCCTCCCTGGGGCAGATTTTAAAGTAAACTCCACATGGAATCCTTAAGCACACTAAATTTGACCCCCACCCCCTAAGAGGCTAGTCTAGACTCCTTAGAGGCTGAAGAGGGTAGGGTCCAAAGCAATGCTAAAATTGTTCAGTCGCTCAGTCTTTGCGACCCCATGGACTGTAGCACGCCAGGCCTCCCTGTCCATCAGCAACTACTGGAGCTTGCTCAAAACTCATGTCCATTGACTCGGTGATGCCATCCAACCATCTCATCCTCTGTCGTCCCCTTCTCCTCCCGCCTTCAATCCTTCCCAGCATCAGGGTCATTTCCAGCTCTTTGCATCAGGTGGCCAATGTATTGGAGCTTCAGCTTCAGTCCTTCCAGTGAATATTCAGGGTTGATTTCCTTTAGGATTGACTGGTTGGACCTCCTTGCTGTCCAAGGGACTCTCAAAGAGTCTTCTCCAGCACGACAGTTCAGAAGCATCTAGTCTTCAGCGATCAGCCTTCTTTATGGTCCAACTCTCACATCCATACATGATTACTGGAAAAACCATAGCTTTGACTAGACGGACCTGCTAGTGAGTCAAGTTTTTAAAAATGTAAGGAGGTATCCAGAGGTCTAGCAGTCTAATTTTTCCCATGATTATTTTTCTTTTAAAGTGTTAATTTTTTTTTAATCGGGCTTGGCTTAGGGCTAAAATAAGTATACAGGATTCCCCTTATCTCCATCCTGTTAAATCTGAATTTGTATTTTATCCGACAAGCTTAGGTAGGGGGGCCGTGAGCGTAGGCTTGGTGTGTCTTTTGGGTAATCCATCTTCCCCCTTCCATAGCTGTCCACTGCTAATTGCTTTACACCGCCGCCCAAATATCCAGGCTTTCGGGCCAGAGGAATATTCTGGAAAATTCTTGGCCAAGACTTGGGCCTCAGGTGCTAAGGAAAAGGATTTAATAGAAACTCACTGAACCTGTACTTGGACATTCATTGCTGTCCTGAGGCGTCTGATGCCCAGAGCTCTTCTGCATCACGCAAGACAGCCAGGAGCCCAGCTCTGACCCTCACCCCTGCGCACGGAACCGGCTTCAGATTAGCCAAACAGGCTAAGAGCAGCAAACTTCCCCTGATGGAGGAATCTCAAAAACATAATGTTAAGAAAAAGAGAAGGAAAAGGGGCGGGGGGCGGGAAGCAAGTCGCAGAAGGCTCTGTAGGGCACGCTGCCATTAACATAAAGTTTTTAAAACACGCGAAACCGCACTATATATTGTTTATGGATACAGACATATGGAGTCAAAGTATAAAGCTGTGCACGGGGGTGCGGCGCCACATTCAGGAAACTGGTTACTTTGGGGTGGCAGGAAACTGGAGGGTACGAGAGGGGTTTCAATTATGTATTCCTCGTGTTCTATTTTTTCCGCTGATGCTTGTTACAGTATTTAAACTTTAAAGATGCCCAATATGACTCATTGGAGAGGGAAAAAAATAGAAAAACCAAAACCCTAGGGTGTTAGCTAAAAATGCTGCCTACCCCGACCCCCTTTTCCTGGAGATGGGGTGTCGGGGGAAGAGATCCGCGCTCTGCACAAGCGTCATGGGGATTCCTACCCTGAGCCAAGTTGGCTTGCCAACAGGCACTTTTGCTTCCAGTCTCCCCCCCGCCCCCCCACAATGTAATGATGCCTTAGAAACATTTTGCTTAAAATGCAGCTGCCCGGAGCCCCACCCCAGCTTTCGGAGTCGGAGTCTTTGGGGAGAAGGGGCGCTGGGCGGGGGCACTCTGGAAAGCTCTGCGGTTGCCTGTGATGCACGCAGGATACCCAGGATAGCCCAGGGTGTGTCGGCGGGCTCAGGAGCCCCCGTGGGGGGCCAAATGAATGATTTGAAACAAAGAAGACAATTACAAACAAGTCTCCCCGGCCCCCCGGAGGCGCTCGGGGCGACCCCGGAGCCGGCGGCGCGCCCGCGGCCTGGAATGCAGCCCGCCGGGCCGCACCCTGCCCGAACCAGTCTGAACCAGCTGCGGGGACGGGGGCGCGGCGCGCCCGCGAGCTCCCCCTGGCGCCCGAGCCGCGCTCCGAGCCGCTCCGGCCTCCTGCCCGCCGGCTCCCTCCCCGCCGGGACTGAGGGCGCCCTGGCCGCCGGGCCCCGCGACCCCCGAGGGAGCGCCGCAGCCGCCCCCGGGCTGGGCCCCGAGGCCCCCCAGCCTCCCACCCCCCACCCCGTCTGGCTTCACCTCCAGCTGCAAAATGGTTGCCTGTGTGTGTCTTTTCAAGGTCACCTCTGTCCACTCAGGCCTCAGGCACCCGAAGTTCTAGATGAGCGTGGTTGCCAGACTCAGCTGCGCGTTGAAAACTCCTGGAGACTTCCAGAAAAATACCGATGCCCAGGCCGCTCCCCAGAGACTGGGATTTAATCGGGTTGGGGAGGTTGGAAGGATTCCCCAGGTGATTCTATCTGTGCGGCTGCAGCGCTGGTTATCTCTGTGGGCCTGTGAGTCTGCAGCTACCCGTTTCTAAGGTCCACTGTCCTCACTGAGAATGCGAAAACTTCCTGGGGGCCAGACTGTGTTCTAAACTCTTCACATAGATGCTTGCCTTGAATCTCCACCGCACCCTGGGAGACAGGGCCACTCTGCTGATACCCATTTTCGAGATGAAGAAACTGAGACCCGGAGAGGTTAAATCACTTGCCAGGGATTATAATTAGCTCCAAGAATTGACTGCTTTCCAATTGGGCTGGAGAAGACTCTTGAGAGTCCCTTGGATAGCAAGCAGGTTAAACCAGTCAATCGTAAAGAATATCAACACTGAATATGCATTGGAAGGACTAAAGCTGAAGCACCAATACTTTGGGCTCCTGTTGCAAAGAGGCAACACGAGCCAGTCTTTTCCCTGGAAAAGACTCTGATGCGGGAAACATTGAAGGCAAAAGGAGAAGGAGGCTGCCAAGGAGAGGATGAGATGGTTAGATAGCATCACTGACTCAGTGGACATGAATTTGAGCAACCGCTAGGAGATAATGAGGGACAGGGAAGCCAGGCACTCTGCAGCCCATGGGGTCACAGAGAGTTGGACACGATTTAGTGATTGAACAACACAACATATTGATGATTAGCAAATGGAAGAACCCAGGTGATTAACTGCTACTCCCATCCTGCCTCCTACAGGATGGCCCTGCCGTTGGTCCTGGGGCAGCCGCCTCAGCCCAGCCTGGCCTGCTGGGTAGGTGGGTGGCTGCCCTGCCCCCTGTGCAGAGCCCCACTCCCCTTTTCACTGCCCTCCCAAAGGAGCAGCCAGCAATCTCCTCCTGCTCTCAGTTTCCCAAGTGAACTTCAGGTTCAACAGTGCAGTTCAGACCCCGCGCCCAGCCCTCCCTTGCTAGTGTGTCCTCTCTGAACCCTAAGATGCCAATGGGGACCCACAGAGCAGAGCTCGGACCTGCAGGAGGCAAGAGAGACCCCTGGAAGACAGTCTGTTTAAGGGGCCTCCTGCTCAGGAGCAGCCCCCGGGAGCGAGGGTCTCCCTTTGGTGGTGGGTGTGTCCTGGGCATCCCTCCTGCCTCACCTGAGTGCTGGCCCTGCCATGGAGCTTGACCCTATGGGCTGAATGTGTGTGTCCCGAGTTCATACGTTGAAATCCTAACCCCAAGGTGATGGTCTCTGGAGGTGGGGACTTTGGGAGGTGGTTAGATCATGAGGGTGGAGCCCTTCCCTGCTGTAGCTCGCTCACAGAGGTGAGCCAGGAAGCCCAGGCTGGGGCATCTAGTGCACAAGGAGATCTGCACCGCATCACCTCCACACGGTTGCCACCAAGACGCAGGAGCTCCGGAGGGAGATACACACACACACACACACACACACACACGTGTACGTGTGAAAAGTGAAAGTGTTAGTTGCTCAGTCCTGTCCGACTTTTTGTGACCCCATGGACTGTATACCCCACCAGGTTCCTTTGTCCATGAAATTCTCCAGGCAAGAATACCGGAACGCATAGCCATTCTCTTCTCCAGGGCATCTTCCTGGGGATCGAACCAGGGATTGCTCCTGTGACTCCCACATTGCAGGTAGACTCTTCACCCTCTGAGCCACCAGGAAAGCCTCACATAAGCATGTGTGTGTGTATATAAGTATATATATACACACACACGCATATGTGTGTGTACACGCACACAATAAGAAAAAAAGAAAAAGAGACCCCGAGAGCGCTCCCTGCCCTTTCTGCCGTTTGAGGACGCGTGGAGGAGTCAGCAGCCTGAACCCTGGAAGCAGGCCCTCACCAGAACCTGACCCTGCTGGCTCCCTGATTCTGAGCTTATAGTCTCCTGATCTGTAAGAAATAAATGGCTGTTGTTTATAAGCCATGCAGGCTAAGGTGTTTTGTTATTGCTAAGTTGCTAAGTCACATCCGACTCTGTGCGACCCCATAGACGGCAGCCCACCAGGCTCCCCCGTCCCTGGGATTCTCCAGGCAAGAACACTGGAGTGGGTTGCCATTTCCTTCTCCAATGCATGAAAGTGAAAAGTGAAAGTGAAGTCGCTCAGTCGTGTCCGACTCTTCGCGACCCCATGGACTGCAGCCCACCAGGCTTCTCTGTCCATGGGATTTTCCAGGCAAGAGTACTGGAGTGGGGTGCCATCGCCTTCTCCGAAGGTGTTTTGTTATAGCCTGGCCCAAAAGAAGACATTCACAGATGTGTTAGATTGCACATCACCATGCTTAAATGCTCAGCAAATTGTGGAAGATTCTTGAAGAGATGGGACTACCAGACCACCTGACCTGCCTCCTGAGAAATCTGTATGCAGGTCAGGAAGCAACAGTGAACTGGACACGGAACAATGGACTCGTTCCGAATTGGGAAAGGAGTTCGTCAAGGCTGTATACTGTCAGCCTGCTCATTTAACTTCTATGCAGAGGACATCATGAGAAACGCTGGGCTGGATGAAGCATAAGCTGGAACCAAATTGCTGGAAGAAACATTAATAACTTCAGATATGCAGATGACACCACTTTATGGCAGAAAGCAAAGAGGAACTAAAGAGCCTCTTGATGAAAGTGAAAGAGGAGAGTGAAAAAGCTGGTTTAAAACTCAACATTCAGAAAACGAAGATCATGGCATCCGGTCCCATTACTTCATGGCAAATAGATGGGAAAACAATGGAAACAGTGACAGACTTTATTTTTTGGGCTCCAAAATCACTGCAGATGGTGACTGCAGCCATGAAATTAAAAGACGCTTGTTCCTTGGAAGAAAAGCTATGACCAACCTCGACAGCGTACTAAAAAGCAGAGACATTACTTTGCCAATAAAGATCCATCTAGTGAAAGCTATGGTTTTTTCAGTAGTCATGTATGGATGTGAGAGTTGGACTACAAAGAAAGTTAAGCACTGAAGAACTGATGGTTTTGAACTGTGGTGTTGGAAAAGACTCTTGAGAGTCCCTTGGACGGACTGCAAGGAGATCCGGCCAGTCCATCCTAAAGGAAACCAGTCCTGAATATTCATTGGAATGACTAATGCTGTAGCTCAGTACTCTGGCCACCTGATGTGAAGAAATGACTCATTAGAAAAGACCCTGATGCTGGGGAAGATTGAAGGCGGGAGGAGAAGGGGACGACAGAGGATGAGATGGTTGGATGGCATCACCAACTCGATGGACATGAGTTTGAGCAAGCTCTGGGAGTTGGTGATGAACAGGGAAGCCTGGCGTGCTGCAGTCCATGGGGTCGCAGAGAGTCGGACGCAACTGAGCTACTGAACTGAACTATGCTTAAATGTCTGTATCTTTCAATATGGTGCCCTTTGACAGTCTGCACAGACATTCAGCTGCGGCTTCTCTCGATAGGAAAGGAAAGCTTAGGAAGCCATGGGCCTGCACTGTGACATGGCAGTTAATGAGATGCCCTCGTTGGCACATTCTTCCTCACTTGGCCTCAGTCTCTCTCTGACTTCTCGGTCCGTGAAGGTTCTGGGTTCTGCCCCCGGGGTCCCCTGAACACGCCCCACATCTGCCGGGCTCCACGTCAGAGTACCATGTGTCTATGTTGGAGGCCTCAGCTGCCCCGGGGCCGACTATCCTCCCTGCGTTTCCGCCTAGTCTTCGAGGCCGTTCTCCCATGGCCCGTTTTCTGACCCCCAAACAGATGGGCCTTTTAAGCTTACCTTCTGCTACCTCGTACCTTCTGCTAAGTTGTAAGGCCACCGTCAGACAGGAAGTTCCCGAGGCAGAGCCCACGTCGGCCGTTTGGGGGGCTTACCATAGGAATCTAGTGACTGCCTTTGCACATACAAGTCTGTCCTCAATAAGCACGTTTCTCTAAAATTTGAAGTCGCCCTCCTGCTCAGCATCTCTGCCTCCCCACCAGCAAAACGATTTAGAACACAACCCCTCTTGAGAGAAGCACAGTGAAAAGCCAGGCTTTAAAAGCATTTTTTCGAACACAGTTTTGAAATGATCTCTCTATAGTAATGGAAGACAGCACATCCCATTCTTTCTCTGTGAAAGAAGGCTTCTAATTCTCCCCAGGAATTTCATCCGTTTTTCACTGTGGCTTTTCTTTCCGCAACAGAGCTACACAAAGGGTCTTGTAGCTTTGGAGGCAAGAGGCCAAGGGTCAAGGTTCAAAGTGCTCCCTAAGCGTCTTTGGCTTTCTGGCTAGCGCTGCATGTGTCCTGGGAAGTGAGAGGAGAATCATGGGTTTAGAGGAAAGAGGAGATTTTACCCCTCTAGCTACTGAAATATGAGGCTTCTCTGGTGGCTCAGTGGTTAAAAAAAAAAAAATCTGCCTGCCAATGCAGGAGACCAGGGTTCGATCCCTGGGTCATGAAGATCCTCTGGAGAAGGAAATGGCAGCCCACTCCAGTATTCTTGCCTGGGAAATCCCATGCACGGAAGAGCTTGGTCGTTATAGTCTGTGGAGTCACAAAGAGTCAGACATGATTTAACAACTGAACAAGTTACTGAAATGTGGGTCCCAGGCTGTTTGTTCTGCCTCCATCTAAACAGACGCTGGAGGGAAGGTGCTGCCCAGGAAAGTGTGAAGGGGCAGGACTCAGGTGACCCAGGCATGAGCTTAGGGTCTTCTGCAAATTCTCCTGCTGGCCAGAGGCCGAACTGGGTATTACAGGCCCACCATTCCTAATGCAAAACCCTCGGGGCCAGCGGGTTTCAGCATCAGGGCTCCCAGGTTTTGGAGGGGTCAACACCCTGTTATCACCCTGTTACCTGCTGTATTTCTCAGCAGAATGTGTCAACATTCACCTTCCATGAGCTAATTGGAGGTCTTAAATAAGTCTCATGCCAGTTCGGCTTAGGTTTTGCTGGTCATCGCATTTCTGCTGGCCCGATGAAGAAGAAAGCAAATGGTTTTGTTCCCTGGATTTTGCTATGCTAATGCTAAGTCACTTCAGTCGTGTCCGACTCTGTGTGACCCCATAGACGGCAGCCCACCAGGCTTCCCCGTCCCTGGGATTCTCCAGGCAAGAACACTGGAGTGGGTTGCCATTTCCTTCTCCAATGCATGAAAGTGAAAAGAGAAAGTGAAGTCGCTCAGTCGTGTCCGACTCTTAGCAACCCCATGGACTGCAGCCTACCAGGCTCCTCTGTCCATGGGATTTTCCAGGCAAGAGTACTGGAGTAGGGTGCCATTGTCTTCTCCGTCCCTGGACTTTAAAAAGTATCAAAAAAAAAAAAAAAAAGAATTGTGGACTTGATTTTCTGTTTTGCAGCTGGGAAAACTGAGGCTCAGGAAACTGTGGCCCAGGCCCATGCATATAACTAAGTGGGGTTGGGTTTCAAGCCCATGGCTCTTTCTCTTGTATCACATTGAGATAGATCTGAAGTTAGAAAATGAAGTGCCCTGGTAAAACAATATTCGTCAGACTATTCGGGACGTGGGAGTATATTTGTTTTCCTGCTTTAGGAGCCTGTGTCTCTTTTCACTAGGGTTCAGAGGCCCTTTGCTGTCCTTGGCATTACATGGTACAGCATTGTCTACACAGTAGGCTCTCGGTAAATGAGATTCTGCTCTATGTGAAGCCTGCAGGCATACCAGCAGTGGACAATGAGCCAAGAGGGGCCTCTGGCTGTAACAATGAAGTTTAGCAAAGAATGAAGAAGAAGCATTTACTTTTTTGAAGATTATTGAGGACATGAGAAACCTCATCTATAGCGTGACAGAGAGAATTTTTTTTAGACTTCTTAAAAAATAATAATTTTGTTTGTTTACTTTTGGCTCTGCTGGGTCTTCACCGCGAGGGCTTTTCTCTGGTTGCAGTGAGGAGGCGCCACTCTCCTGGTGCAAGGGGTTCTCATTCGGCGGCTTCTCTTGTAGCGGAGCAGCGAGGTGTGTGGGCCCCAGTAGTTGCGGTTCCCGGGCTCTAGAGCACAGGCTGAGCAGTTGTGGCGCACGGGCTCAGCTGCTCCGCAGCATGTGGGATCTTCCCAGACCAGGGATCGAACCGGTGTCCCTTGCATTGCAAGGTGGATTCTTAACCACTGGACCACCAGGGAAGCCCAAAAGATAGGTTTTTAATCTCTCTTGATCAGGGATCAAACCCTTGTCTCCTGTATTGGCAGGCAGATTCTTTACCACTGTGCCACCAGGGAAGCCCGACAGAATTTTTTAATTGATTTTAAATATAACTTAAACACAGTGAAATAACACAGTTGCTATAAAGGCAATGAGAATGAGGAGGCTTTAATTAAAACATACAGAATGCAGGACAAAGAGTGAGACGTGGACAGTCTTCTGGCTCCTGAAGGGCCCCTGCCAGGTTCACAGTGAACCTCTGGGACAGTGACTAACAGCACAGCCTCTAGAGTCAGGCTGTCTGCGTGCCAGCCTCCAAAAGCTGTGTGATCTCGGTGGAGTTACGTAACTTCTCTGTGCCTGAATTTCCTCATCAATAAAGTGACATGATACAACTTCATGGTGCTGCTGACATGATTCAATGAGACAATCTACGTCAACTGCTTTAAGCACTGGCTGGCGTAGAGTAATTGCTCAATAAATCCTACATTATAAGTGGAATATTGACAAACTAGAGTGTTTTCCAGGGAGGACAGAGAAAATGGCCAGATAGGTAACATAGCTGATGGTGACAAGGATTTGGTCACCAAGAACGCATTTAATAAATGTCTGTCCAGGCCAGGGCTTCCCGGTAGGTCAGTGGTAACGAACGTACCTGCAGTGCAGGAGACCCAGGTTCGATCCCTGGTCAGGAAGATCCCGCAGAAGGAAATGGCAACCCACTCCAGTATTCTTGCCTGGAAAATCCCATGGACAGAGGAGCCTGGCGGGCTACAGTCCATGGGGTCGCAAAAGAGTCAGACACAACTTAGCGACTAAACAACAACTGTTGAGACAAACTGAACATAAAGTCAGTTTATGACCGATGTGATGTTCATGGGACTTCTCAGCTGGCACTAGTAGTAAAGAACCCGCCTGCCAATGCAGGAGATGTAAGAGATGTGGGCTCAATCCCTGGGTCGGAAAGATGCCCTGGAGGAGGAAATGGCAACCTACTCCAGTATTCTTGCCCAGAGAATCCCATAGACAGAGGAACCTGTGGCCTACTGTTTATCAGGTCATTTTCAAGACCAGAGTACTGGAGTGGGTTGCCATTTCCTTCTCCAGGGAATCTTTCCGACCCAGGGATTGAGTCCAGGTCTCTCGCATTGTAGACAGACACTTTACCGTCTGAGCCACCAGGGAAGTCCCATCGGGTCATCACTTCACGGCAAATAGATGGGGAAACAGTGGAAACAGTGACAGACTTTATTTTCTTGGGCTCTAAAATCAGTGCAGATGGTGACTGCAGCCATGAAATTAAAAGACACTTGCTCTTTGGAAGAAAAGCTATGACAAGCCTAGACAGCATATTGAAAAGCAGAGACATTACTTTGCGACAAAGGTCTGTCTAGTCAAAGCTATGGTTTTTCCAGTAGTCATGCATGGATATGAGACTTGCACCATAAAGAAAGCTGAGCACCAAAAAAATTGATGCTTTTGAACTGTGGTGTTTGAGAAGACTCTTGAGAGTCCCTTGGACTGCAAGGAGATCCAACCAGTCCATCCTAAAGGAAATCAGTCCTGAATATTCATTGGAAGGACTGATGCTGAAGCTCAATACTTTGGCCACCTAATGTGCAGAACTGACTCATTAAAAAAGACCCTGATGTTGGGAAAGATTGAAGGCAGGAAGAGAAGGGGGCAACAGAGGATGAGATGGTTGGATGGCATCACTGACTCGATGGACATGAGTTTGAGCAAGCTCCAGGAGTAGGTAATGGACAGGGAAGCCTAGCGTGCTGCAGTCCATGAGGTCGCAGAGAGTCGGACACGACTGAGCAACTGAACTGAACTGATATCATGTGATGGTCATGTGACTTTATGACATGTGATGACAGTTTGAAGGGGCTGGAGCTGTTTTGCCGGGAGAAAGTTTGGATTATCTAAAGGAATATTGCCAGGAAGGCATCAAGGAGTTCTGTGGGGCTTCTGAGAAAAGAACAACTGAGCCAGGAACACGAAAATTCAGAGCACTCCCACCTGCCTGGCTGTGCAGGCTGGTCATTGCAAAACTCCAGGACGCCACTCACAGACGATAGCGTGCATGGCACGCTCTGGAGTTGTGTGGAATTCCAGCCCACCAGTGGACCGCACCTCATCCCCACGTATGGGTGGAACCAGAGGAGATAGTGGGCTAGCCTTCCCGTGATGAGGTTACTGGTTAGTTGACTTGCTAAAGAAGTAGGTGAAAGTCATTCAGTCATGTCCCACTCTTTGTGACTGCACGGACTGTAGCCTTCCAGGCTCCTCTGTCCATGGGATTTCCCAGACAAGAATACTGGAGTGGGCTGCCCTTTCCTACTCCAGGCGAATGGACCTGGGTCTCTGGCATTGCAGGCAGATTCTTTGCCATCTGAGCCACCAGGGAAGCCCTGTTCTTTAAGGTGTCTTGGTAGTTAATCAAAAAGGAACTTATCTTGGGTGGACCTCACCTAATCAGAGGCGCCCTTAAAGCGGCTTTAGAGGTCAGAGCTGGAACGACTCAGGGAGGCATTCTCCCGCTGGCCTGGAGGAAGGTGAGCGGCCATGTTGTGCTCCATGCCCTGGGGGCCACGGGCAGGAAAGGCTGGTGCCTCCAGAGTCCAGGGCCTCAGTCCTACAGATGCAGAAATGAATATTCTACCCACAAGTGACCTGGATGTGTAACTGTACCTAGACTTCTGACCCCCCGAAACTCAGGTGACACGTGTGTGTGGACTGAAGGCCTCTGAGCTCGTGGGAATGTTTTACACAGCGGGGGGAAGCGCGCACAAAGCTGTTACTAAGGGGGGGAAGCGCGCACAAAGGTGTTACTAAGGGGGGGAAGCGCGCACAAAGGTGTTACTAAGGGGGGGAAGCGCGCACAAAGGTGTTACTAAGGGGGGGAGTTTCATCTCAAAGTGGGGGACACGTCTCAAGTTGAGCTGCATGTGAATCAGCAGATAGGCTCCAGGAGTGTGGGGGCACTTCAAGCAGAGCTGGGCACCACCTCCCAGACTGTACCCCAGTACTCAGGGACAGTACAGATGGGGTTTCTGCTCTGGCTGAAGCTCACCTCTAGATCACTAGAGGCTGCTGAACCTCTAGATCACTGCTTCCTAAACTTCAGTGTATCAGGTGAATGATGCATCTCCTGGGGATTTTGGTGAAATGCAGATTCTGGTTCAGCCAATCTGTCCAATGACTTGGAACCACTATTCCTCAAGAAATGTGAATTAGAAGCCAGAAGAATCTCTTTCTTTTTTATTTTTTAAAAAATGTTTTTGGCCACACCACGCAGCATATGGGATCTTAGTTCCCCAAACCAGGGTTCAAAACATGAATGGAGATTAAATGCAGTATGGTATCCTGGACTAGATCCTGGAACAGAAAGGAGATATTATTGGGAAAATGGTGAAATTCAAATAAAGTCTAAAGTTCAGTGAGTAGGAATGTCCTGGTATAGACTGAATAGTTGATCCTCTTCCCCTTTCTCAAGTTCATATATTGAAGCTCTAACCCCTAGTGTGGGTATATCTGGAGACGGGGCCTCTAAGGAAATAACCGCCATGAAATTAAACGATGCTTACTCCTTGGAAGGAAAGTTATGACCAACCTAGATAGCATATTCAAAAGCAGAGACATTACTTTGCCAACAAAGGTCCGTCTAGTCAAGGCGATGGTTTTTCCTGTGGTCATGTATGGATGTGAGAGTTAGACTGTGAAGAAGGCTGAGCGCCGAAGAATTGATGCTTTTGAACTCAGACACATGACTGAGCGGCTGAACTGAACTGAACTGAACTAAGATCATAAGGGTGTGGCCCTGATCCTATAAGATCTGTGCCTTTAGGTCTTTATGAGAAGACATGCACTCGAGCTCGAGCCCCCTCTCTCTCGCACAGAGGAGAGGCCACGTGAGGGCACAGAGAGAAGCAGCCCTCCTGAAGTAAGACACGCCAGCACCTTGATCTTGGACTTCCAAACTCCACAACTGTGAGGCAGTACACTTCTATTGTTCAAGCCACCCAGCCTGTGGTATTTTGTTATGGCAACCTCAGCAGATGAAGACACGTACCAATGTTAATTTCTAGTTTTGACAAATGTACCGTGGTGGTGTAACATGTTTGCATCAGAGGGAGCTGGGTGATGCTGTGAAACCTTCCTGTGACTCTAAGATAACGCCACAATTTAAAGTTTGTCTTTAGAAAAAAGAATAGAGATAAAATGAATGGGGAAGATTTTTATCTAGTGATGTGGGAAGATTACCAAAATACATTAAATGAGAGAAGCAAAGGGTGGAAAATGCTATTTTTATATAATAAGAAGAGGAAACATAATGCATTTCCGTACTGTGTGGTTTATCTTAAAAACGTCTATGGAGAGATAAGCAAGAAACAAATCATAAGTGTTACCTGAGGGAACGGACACTGTTGGGTAAACTGGGAACCAAAGGAGGTGCAAGTGTTTTCACCGTGTACTTTTTTTTTTTTTTTTAAGCAAAAAAGAAATTTACTGGAAGGATTTCTGGGACCTCACAAAACTGAGAAGAAAGCTGAAGCACCAGGCATGAAAGATGTGCAAGAGTGAAGAGGTCAGGCAGCTGAGAGCATAGCCCAGGGTCAGGCTGCAGGAGCGGCATGAATGGGAAACCTCCTGGTTCTGCTGCTGCCGCCATAAACATCTCCAAATGTTGCAGGTTCTTTCGGTCACCTTCAGGTGGCAGGTGGGGGCACCAGTTGGCTAAACTTAAAACATCCCCACAGCCAGGGAGGAGGAGAGAGAAGACATCCTCTATTTAGCTTTCAATTGTTTTTATTGGGCAGTAGTGAACTGTGGTGTTGCAGAAGACTCTTGAGAGTCCCTTGGACTGCAGGGAGATCCAGCCAGTCCCTCCTAAAGGAGATCAGTCCTGAATATTCACTGGAAGGACTGATGCTGAAGCTGAAGCTCCAATAGCTTGACCACCTGATGTGAAGAGCTGACTCATTGGAAAAGACCCTGATGCTGGGAAAGATTGAAGGCAGGAGGAGAAGGGGACAACAGAGGATGAGATGGTTGGATGGCATCCCTGACTCGATGGACATGGGTTTGGGGGGACTCTGGGAGTTGGTGATGGACAGGGAGGCCTGGCGTGCTGCGGTTCATGGGGTCGCAAAGAGTCAGACACGACTGAGCGACTGACTGAACTGGGTGTCCTTCCATTCACTTCATGGGTGACTCATTTCAAGTAGCAGAAGTGTTTCTATGCCAGGTAATCCCCCCCCATTTTGGAATAGTCGACTAGTTTCCACTTGGTAATGAGGATCAACTATGCCAGCTCACACCGCAATTCCTTCCTTTGCCTGTTGTTCCAGAGGCATGAGGAATCTGATTTTTTAAATAATTTAATATTTATTCGTTTATTTTTGGCCGTACTGGGTCCTCCCTGCTGCGAGCCGGCTTTCTCTAGCTGGGTGAGCAGGGCTACTCTCTAGCTGGGGTACACGGGCCTCTCACTGCGGCGGCGTCTCTTACAGCACAGCACAGGCTCTAGAGCGGGCAGGCTCCGTGGTTTCGGCTCCCGGGGCCTAGACTGCAGCTGCGGTGGCCGGTACAGGGGTGCAGTTGCTGTGTGGCGTGTGGGATCTTCTCGGATCAGGGTGGAGCGTGTGCCCCCTGCATCGGCAGGTGGATTCTTACTCACTGAGCCACCAGGAAAGCCCCGAATCTGAAGCGCTTGAGTGGCAGCTCTAACTCCCCGTTCAGTGGAATCACAGTTGTATCACCCCCTGATACCGGGGGGTCTCCTGCAGAGGCTGGGTGGGGAGGCGCAGCTGGGGCTCGCCGCGTGGACAGATGCGGACAGCAGCAGCTCTGGGCAGTTCTCGCTGGTGGGAGCCCTTTGGAGGCTGCCGTTTTCTTTAGACCATATACTTTTAAAAACTTTTTTGGTTGTTTGAGTCATGTGCATTTATTTTTCATCCGAATAACTGATTTTGTAAAAAGTAAATTCTTGAGGAGGAAGAAGAGGATTTGCTCTGTAGACACTAAAATGTATTTTGAAGCTTCAGTAATCAAAACAGCATGAAACAGCCCCAAAGAAGACAGAGAAACAAGTCAGTGATTTGGCTAAAACAAACCCAAGGACATCTAAGAAATCAGCAAATGATTAAAGTGGAATTACAGTTCAGTGAAAAGCAGCGTCTCATTCAGCACATTATGTGAGAATAATCAATGGAGCATTAAAAAAAAAAAACTCAGATCCTTACTTTTGCCTGATGGCCAGATAATTATCAGATGGATTAAATATTTAAAGGTAAGAACAGTCATAGAAGGATAGAACTTAGGATAAAAGTTGGGTAAACATTTATATAATTTGTGAGGGAAACTACTAGAGAAACGAATAAAGGATTTTACCATGGAAAATAATAAATTCCTACAGGATAAATACAAAAATCAATGATAAACATGCCGCTACTGTTTAGTCCTAAGTCATGTCCATCTCTTTGCGACCCCGTGGACTACAGCCCACCAGGCTCCTCTGTCCACGGATTTCTGCAGGCAAGATTACTGGAGTGGGCTGTCACGCCCTCCTCCAGGGATTCTTCCTGACCCAGGGACGGAACCTCCATCTCCTGCTTGGCAGGCGATTCTTACTATGATAAACATAGTAAGGAGCAAATGACTAGTTAGGAAAAAATGATGACCAAAAGGTTTACTTCCTTAATCTATAAAACATGTTAAGGAAAGACCAATAACTCATTTTTAATAAAAAAAAAATTTTATTTATTTATTTGGTTGCACTGGGTCTTAGTCATGGCATGCAGGATCTTTAGTGGCAGCTCTTATTTGTGGCATGTGGGTTCTTATTTCCCCAACCAGGGATCAAACCTAGGTCCCCTGCATTGGGAGCATGGAGTCTTATCCTACCTTACCTAGACTACCAAAAAAATTCCCTGATATCTCAGTTTTTAAAATGTTTTGTAAATGACCCAAATAGAGAAGCTAATAAAAGAAGAAATACCAATAAACAATTTTTTAAAAGTCCTTCAGATTAATAGCCAAAGATATTTAAAGTAAAATAAAGACATGCTTTTCCCCCCTACTAAGTTAGGAAAGAAAGGCAATGCCAAAGAATGCTCAAACTACCGCACAATTGCATTTATCTCACATGCTAGTAAAGTAATGCTCAAAATTCTCCAAGCCAGGTTTCAGCAATATGTGAACCGTGAACTTCCTGAGGTTCAAGCTGGTTTTAGAAAAGGCAGAGGAACCAGAGATCAAATTGCCAACATCCGCTGGATCATGGAAAAAGCAAGAGAGTTTCAGAAAAACATCTATTTCTGCTTTATTGACTATGCCAAAGCCTTTGACTGTGTGGATCACAATAAACTGTGGAAAATTCTTCAAAAGATGGAATACCAGACCACTTGACCTGCCTCTTGAGAAATCTGTATGCAGGTCAGGAAGCAACAGTTAGAACTGGACATGGAACAACAGACTGGTTCCAAATAGGAAAAGGAGTACGTCAAGGCTGTATATTGTCACCCTGCTTATTTCACTTCTATGCAGAGTACATCATGAGAAATGCTGGACTAGAAGAAACACAAGCTGGAATCAAGATTGCCAGGAAAAATATCAATAACCTCAGATATGCAGATGACACCACCCTTTATGGCAGAAAGTGAAGAGGAACTAAAAAGCCTCTTGATGAAAGTGAAAGTGGAGAGTGAAAAAGTTGGCTTAAAGCTCAACATTCAGAAAATGAAGATCATGGCATCCGGTCCCATCACTTCATGGGAAATAGATGGGGAAACAGTGGAAACAGTGTCAGGCTTTATTTTTCTGGGCTCCAAAATCACTGCAGATGGTGACTGCAGCCATGAAATTAAAAGACGCTTACTCCTTGGAAGGAAAGTTATGACCAACCTAGATAGCATATTCAAAAGCAGAGACATTACTTTGCCAACAAAGGTCCGTCTAGTCAAGGCTGTGGTTTTTCCTGTGGTCATGTATGGATGTGAGAGTTGGACTGTGAAGAAGGTTGAGCACCGAAGAATTGATGCTTTTGAACAGTGGTGTTGGAAAAGACTCTTGAGAGTCCCTTGGACTGCAAGGAGATCCAACCAGTCCATTCTGAAGGAGATCAGCCCTGGGATTTCTTTGGAGGGAATGATGCTCAAGCTGAAACTCCAGTACTTTGGCCACCTCATGTGAAGAGTTGACTCATTGGAAAAGTCTCTGATTCTGGGAGGGATTAGGGGCAGGAGGAGAAGGGGATGACAGAGGATGAGATGGCTGGATGGCATCACTGACTCGATGGACGTGAGTCTGAGTGAACTCCAGGAGTTTGTGACGGACAGGGAGGCCTGGTGTGCTGTGATTCACGGGGTCGCAAAGAGTTGGACACGACTGAGCGACTAAACTGAACTGAAGTGAAGTTAGGAAGAGCATAAAAGTAATAAATCAGGTGTTTTGGAGTGGGAAAACAACTCACGCATATCTCTGGTGAGGATGTAAATTAGAACAACCTTCCCAGAAGGGAATTGGATATATTCAGGAACCAATGGCCCCCACCTCCAAAAACAAAAAATACATACGTATTGATCTAATGATTCCTCTTCTAGAAATCTATCCTAAGGAACTAATTGAACGTAGAATAAAAAGATGTATTTACAAAGCTGTTTACCACAACACTGTTTATAATTGTGAAAAAAATAGAAGCAGCAAATGATAGGGAATTGGGTTTTATAAAATGAAAGTTCATCTATATAACAAAGAACGAGGAAGCCATTATAAGTGATGCAGAGCTGTACTGACAGAACAAAGACATTCAAATACATTGTCCTCTGAAGAAAGCAAACTGCAGATAATTTATATGTGTGCAACATCCTATTTCCATTGAAACACACATTAGGTAATAAGCATATATTGATGTGCATACGTGCCAAAAAACTTGAGTGGTTATTTCTGAATAGTGCTTTTTTTAGGGAGAGGGGACAGATTTTTTTTTTATATGCCTTTTTCCCTAAAATTTCTTCTGAAGTCATATATTACTTCACTGGACACACAGCTTCCTTAGCCGGTCTTGCGTACATAATTTCATTCCCTGATAGCTCAGACAGTAAAGAATCCATCTGCAATGCAGGAGACCTGGGTTCGATCCCTGGGTTGGGAAGATCCCCTGGAGCAGGGAATGGCTACCCACTCCGGTATTCTTGCCTGGAGAATCCCAGAGTCAGAGGAGCCTGGTGGGCTACAGTCCACTGGGTCTCAGAGTCAGACACAGCTGAGCTGCTAAGCACACAGAAGAGGCAGTTATATATGCAAGTATACTTTTGTCTTTCCCAGATTGTCTCTGAAGCTCTGAGTAAGCTGAGTAAGACCCAGGAATAAATATTAAAAAAAAAAAAACAACTTTGCCTCCAGTTTTGATTTTTGTTATTGATAAAAAGAACATCTAGGAATGAGTACTTCAACAACCACAACACAGATTAAAAACAATTAGCTTTAGGAAGAAAAGAGTGAAAATAAGCCTAATGTCTGTTTGTCAAGGAGACACGGCGGTTCTGAGAAGTCCTAATTGAGAGCGAACTATTCAGCTGGAAATAAGCAACAACTCAGGAATAAATTATGCATGGTCACTGTTAAATATTTTATCCATCCTTAACCATTATTTGTCTTTGCAAGGCTAAAAGAGGAGAGGGAAAGAAAACCCCCCAGTCCGATCTTAAGCATCATCAGTCTTGTATCTTGCCTCCCTCCTAAAGTCTTCGACATTCAAGCGTAAACCCTGCAAAAGAGGAAAAACGCTAACCATGATTAAAACAAGAAGTTGGCAGGCTGAACTTGAACTTCACAACTTGATTAAGAGACGTCAAGGTGACCTCACCTTCTGTCTCCAGCTTTTCGTCCTTCAAAATCATGAACATTTTGCTCTGCTAAACGTGCTGTTTTAAAAAGCAACATTTATGAATTCTCGGTGACGACCAGGCAGAGGGGTTTTGTGTTCCCCTGGCATTCAGGCAGCAGCGGGACAGGACATCGGGGATATCTGAGGCGCTGTCAGAAGCTGATGTAGCCCATTCAGCCCTCTGCCATTTGGCCAGCTTCCCAGCCACTCGGCCTCCTCTCCTGGCTCTCTCCCTTCCCTGTTTACTTCCTCTCCCTCCCCTGTCGGCCTGGCTGATGGAGGCACACGCCAGCCCCACTGGGCACGGGCCCTGGGAGCACCAGCCAGGCCCTACGGGGGCGGAGGGAGGCTGTGGAGGCCAGCTCGCTAGAAGAACCTTCATGGGCAGCAACGAAACTGTGACGATTTTATTGCAAAGGTTTTACTCTTGTTTTCCACAGGGGACTGGAAAATTATTACAATGGCCATTTCGGGGTGAGATTTGTTTGAAGTTACTTTTCAAGTATTGCGTAGCATTTTGTGGGCTTCCCCGGTGGCTCAGATGGTAAAGAATTACCCTGCCAATGCAGGAGACCCGGGTTTGATCCCTGGCTTGGGAAGATCCCCCGGAGAAGGGAATGGCAACCCACTCCAGCATGCTTGCCTGCAGAATTCTGTGGACAGAGGAGACTGGGGGCTACAGTCCATGGGGTCACAGAGTCGGACATAACTGAGCAACTAACATTTCTACTTCTGGCATTTTGTATGGCATTTTGTGCCAGAAGTGTACATTATGTTAATGTTATAGACTTTTAAATTTTTTTTATTTAGGGCCACACGAGGTGGGCTGCAAGATCCTAGTTCCCCAACCCAACCAGGGATTGAAACTGTACCCCTTGCAGTGGAAATGCAGAGTCTTATCTACTGGACTCCCAGGAAGTCCCTTTTAATCTTTTTTTTTCAGTACGTTAATGTTAATTCCACGTGCCAGCAGACTAGATGTGTGTGTGTGTGTGTAAATGCATGTACTCAGGTTAAAAATCAACTAGTTAAAAGCTGTCTGTGTGTGTCTGACAGACTCGCTCGGTATGTCTCAAGTCTGAAGTCAAGGGGAGATTCTGTCAGCAGCCAAGGACTTCTGTTCAGGCCTGAATGGTGGGTTTTCCATTTAATGCCAGGGCTCTTCCCTGTACCTGTGCTCCTAAGTGTATGGTTATGTCACCCCACGATTGTCCAGTTGGTTAATACATGTTGTGCAGTGTTCAACATATCGCACCGTTAAAGCTGTTAGTCCATTTTATCTTCATTTCAAATATCTGAATAATAAGCCTAGCATCCACTTGAATTCCTGGTGAGGGTTTTAAATGCTAATAAAACAGTAGACTTGCCTCCACCCAGCAAAAGTTACCTGTGTGTGTGTTTCTAAACCAGGAATCCTTTCCCACGCTTTCCTGCTTTACCAGATAGAGATTCACACAGATGAAATCTGCTTTCTTGGTAAGATACCTGGTGCGGATTGTTCCTCCTGAGAGTGACTGACTGGAGCTTCTTTCTGATTCCAAATGATTCTGGGGTGAGTCACCGGTCCGCCCAGGAAGCAACACTGACCAGGACTGCTGTTCCCATGCTGTCACCATCACGGCATTATTGGAAGGCCCACATTCTAAAGCCCTCTTTTTCAAGGTCCCTTTACCCAGGCTCGGCAGGTAACATTTCACCAAGTTAATGATTTCGTTTCTGAGTCACTAAGCATACAGAGTTTTACCTGAGTCACCCGGGGCACATACCTGAGACACCAGCTGCAGGCTTCTGGGAATGTTGGGGAAAACCTGATTTGCAACTGACTACCCAGCACAGATTTAAAGCTAGCACAGGACAGAGAGCCTGGGAACAGGACTCTTATGTTCCATAAGAACAGCTCCTTGTTCTTTCATCGAGTGGAACCTGCTTCAGGTCGGCGTGGAACAATGCCGTGAATGCTATTCAACTGTCGTCTCAGGCATTGCTGGGGGATGGGACGGGAAAGGAATGCTATACTGATACCATCTGTGGGTGGGACTGTTCATCAGATTCTAGCCTTTTTTGTCTTCCCTTTTGCTGGATAGCCCGACACAAAAATCCAGCCCGGAGTTTTCCAAGGCTTGTTTCTGCACGCCTCTAATGATTTCTATGGGGAGTTACTATACTTGATCAACACTGCAATTCTGGAAAGTCAGATTATACTAATTTAAGGAAGTGGGATCCCTTGCACAAGGGGCTGGAGACCGAAGCTTGCTTTTGCCAAGTTAACAGCACGGTATACGCCCAATGAGAAAACGAAGGTTTCTGTACATCTTTATGAATTTTAGAGGCGTTTATAAGCCGTGTTCCTTAATGCAGTTCTGCCAAGACTGACACAGATGGATTTCAGAACTTTTCAGACTGTCGTGTACACAGGAAGCACCTGGGGAGAGCTTGTTAAAATGTAGACTCCGGGCCCCACCAGCAGAGAGTCTGTTCTGCAGAACAGAGGTGGGGCCTGAGCGTGGGCAGCTCTAACTTGCATCCTAGTGAAGCTGGAGCTGCTGTCTGGGGGCCACGCTGGAGTCACATTGCTGGAGGACCGCTCTGGGCTGGTCACCGAATCCCTCTGGGCCTCAGCCATCTCCCTGAGAACGGACGGAACCGCTGACATCCAGTGGCAGCTTATTAATCCCTGGGCACTGTCCTCAACCCTCTACACACACTACCTCACTCAGTCCTCAGGAGACGGTTTCACGGTGAAGGAATGAGAGCCGTCGATGGTCTACGGTTCTGAGCCTCTGAGACGGCACTGGCCATGGGCAGCCTGCAGGCATCTGGGGCCGGCTGGTCCGTGTGGTCTCTCTCATGAGTTGTTTTAAAAATCAGGATGTCTCATGGGACATTCTGGATTTCTGATATCGTCTTTTTAAAAATATCTATTTTTGTTTATCCGGTTGTGCCGGGTCTTAGTTGCAGCATGCAGGATCTTCAGTTGCTGCATGTGAGATCTAGTTCCCTGACCAGGGATCAAACCTGGGTCCCCTGCACTGGGAGCGTGCAGTCTTGGCCACTGGACCACCAGGGAAGTCCTCTGGTATCTCCTTAAAAGTTTGAAGAGCTGGCAACAGTGGGCGTATATGTGCCCGAGTGGTAACGTGGTAACAACGCCACGGCGTGGCTGTGTGTCTGTGTCTAAAGGGAGACTCTGGTTTACCAGCCCCACCCACCCTACCCCACACCAGCCCCTTGGGCATTCCATTTACCCATTGCTACACTCAATATGCCAGCAAATTTGGAAAACTCAGCAGTGGCCACAGGACTGGAAAAGGTCAGTTTTCATTCCAATCCCAAAGAAAGGCAATGCCGAAGAATGCTCAAACTACCACACAATTGCACCCATCTCACACGCTAGTAAACTAATGCTCAAAATTCTCCAAGCCAGGCTTCAGCAATACGTGAACTGTGAACTTCCTGATGTTCAAGCTGGTTTTAGAAAAGGTAGAGGAACCAGAGATCAAATTGCCAACATCCGCTGGATCATGGAAAAAGCAAGAGAGTTCCAGAAAAACATCTATTTCTGCTTTATTGACTATGCCAAAGCCTTTGACTGTGTGGATCACAATAAACTGTGGAAAATTCTGAAAGAGACGGGAATACCAGACCACCTGATCTGCCTCTTCAGAAATCTGTATGCAGGTCAGGAAGCAACAGTTAGAACTGGACATGGAACAACAGACTGGTTCCAAATAGGAAGAGGAGTTCGTCAAGGCTCTATATTGTCACCCTGCTTATTTCACTTCTATGCAGAGTCCATCATGAGAAACGCTGGACTGGAAGAAACACAAGCTGGAATCAAGATTGCTGGGAGAAATATCAATAACCTCAGATATGCAGATGACACCACCCTTATGGCAGAAAGTGAAGAGGAACTCAAAAGCCTCTTGATGAAAGTAAAAGTGGAGAGTGAAAAAGTTGGCTTAAAGCTCAACATTCAGAAAATGAAGATCATGGCATCCGGTCCCATCACTTCATGGGAAATAGATGGGGAAACAGTGGAAACAGTGTCAGACTTTATTTTTGGGGGCTCCAAAATCACTGCAGATGGTGACTGCAGCCATGAAATTAAAAGACGCTTACTCCTTGGAAGGAAAGTTATGACCAACCTAGATAGCATATTCAAAAGCAGAGACATTACTTTGCCAACAAAGGTCTGTCTGGTCAAGGCTATGGTTTTTCCTGTGGTCATGTATGGATGTGAGAGTTGGACTGTGAAGAAGGCTGAGCGCCGAAGAATTGATGCTTTTGAACTGTGGTGTTGGAGAAGACTCCTGAGAGTCCCTTGGACTGCAAGGAGATCCAACCAGTCCATTCTGAAGGAGATCAGCCCTGGGATTTCTTTGGAGGGAATGATGCTCAAGCTGAAACTCCAGTACTTTGGCCACCTCATGCGAAGAGCTGACTCATTGGAAAAGACTCTGATACTAGGAGGGATTGGGGGCAGGAGGAGAAGGGGACGACAGAGGATGAGATGGCTGGATGGCATCAGTGACTCGATGGACGTGAATCTGGGTGAACTCCGGGAGTTGGTAATGGAGGCCTGGCGTGCTGCGATTCATGGGGTCGCAAAGAGTTAAGACACGACTGAGTGACTGAACAGAGCTAAGACCACCATTCTGTCCTGGTGTTATATTTCAAAAGTAGTAAACTTTGAACTTTCTGCCGTTTCTTTCTTTTCTCCTGCTGTGCCATGGGCCTTGCATGATCTTAGTTCCCTGAGCAAGGCTGGAACCCAGGGTCCCAACAGTGAGAGCACTGATTCCTAAACCCTGGACTTCCAGGGGCCCTGAAGTCCCTCTGCCACGTCAGACTGAAGCTTCTATTGGGTTCATGTCCTCTTTATACACTAGATTTGTATCCGATTTCGTTATGGTAAATGCAGGCCAAATAAACAATAATACCTGAACCCCCCCCCCAAATGTTGTCACTATTATGAGACTTAAACCTTCCTTTCAAATTCAGAACACCCCACTGGACCCCCAAACTTCGTTTCTGCTTTTACCATGTTCCTTGGTGAGGGCTGCTGTCTGTCCCCATGCACCTTTTGCACAGCAGCTTATGCTTTTAACTCTCCCTTTTATGAGAAAGGTGCGCCCAAACACTCGTGAACAAAGCTGCAAGTGACGCACCGCGCTCACTGTCCTTTCACAGGCTCCTTCTGTCGAGACTTCCCTGGTGGCTCAGACGGGAAAGAATCCGCCCGCAACGCAGGAGACCCAGCTCGATCCCTGGGTCGTAAGATCCCCTGGAGAAGGGAATGGGCTTCAGTGAATGGGGTTGCAAAAGCCAGACACGACTTCGTGCCTAACAGTATTCTTCCGTGAGCCGGACACGACTGCGTGACCAACAGTATTCTTCCGTGAGGTGACAGAACCCTGACTCCCTGACTACTGGAGGTACCGCCGCTCACCGAGCCCGCCCAGACGTGGGTCTGGAACTGGACAGGACCACAGAGAGTGGGCTTTGAGGCCTCGACTGCCATTCGTGGGAAGGGGAGGCTCCCTTCCGGGTGGGTAGTTAATGGCGGAAGGTATGCTAGAGTTGCTGCAGAACATTTTTGTCACCACAAAGGGGTCATTTGCCTGAGAAAAGTAGCAAACAGGATAGCAAAACCAGAAACAGAGATTCTAATAAGGCATCTATATGCCAATAAAAATTAATTTAAAAAGAAAAAAAATGGAGATTCTAGCCTGTGTTGTAACATATAGCAGCCACTCGCTCCATGTGGCTACTTTAAGTAAATTAATTAAAACTACACAGAGTTAAGGGCTTCCCAGGTTGCACTAGTGGTGAAGACCCGGGCTGCAAAGACCCGGAGACTTTGAGACGTGGGTTCGATCCCTGGGTCAGGAACCCACTCCAGGATTCTTGCCTGGAGAGCCCCGTGGACAGAGGAGCCTGGCAGGCTGCAGTCCTCGAGCAGAGCTGGACACGACTGAGCGGCTAACACATGTGCGCATCGTTAAACATTTAGTTTCTCGGTTGCACCAGCCACAGCTCGGACACCTGTGGCTTCTCGGCTCCCGTTTGGATCAAGCAAATACAGGCCGTTCCCCTCACTGTATTAGGTTCTCCCAGCCGCACTGTTAACATATCTGTGCTGAAGTTCTAGCCCTGACTGTTCAGCTCTGTGAACCAATAAATCTTTTTTTTAGTGAAGCAATTGGAGCTGGGTTTACGGTATTCATAATCAGAAGACTCCAAACGTGGGAGTCTCCCGTTAGCTCTCTGGAGAACATGACCACAGGATTTCAGTTTCACTGGGGTGGTTTCTTTCCACTCAGGTCAGTGCCAGAAAAAATAATCACTGGGTCCACAAAAGTGCTTAAACAAATGGCACTGAAGAACATCCATGCCATTTCATCATTTTTCTATTGTTTCCCCAATTAGAAAACAATTAAGAACGTGGATTGAATGGATCTGAAAACAGATGCCTTTCCTAAGTCCCGTGGGTGTTTATCAGCCTAAGAGTAATTAGAATAATGGAAACACCACAAGAATAGAAGTTTTTTAAGTGTTTTAACGTCAATAATATTGAAATAAAATGACACGATGTGCCTCCTGGCATGGTAATATGAGGATATAACATCGCATTCGTAGTGTTCTTGCCAGATACTTGAATCTAATTATGAGGAAACAGACAAACTCGAATTGAGGGACAGTCTACAAAACAATTTGTCTCTACTTTTTGAAAAAGGTCAGAAAGCTGAGCAACTATTTCAGACTAAAGGAGACCAGAGATGTGACATGTGAATGCAACGCCTGGTTCGGGTTAGATGCTGGATGGAGGGAGGAGTTCTCTGTAGAGGACGTTATGGGGGCAACCGTTGAGACTCTAGTACGGCTTTTGTGTAATCCATATGACTGTCTCAGTTAGATCTTTTGAATTTGATAACCAAACTGCAATTGTATAAAGGAATGCGTGGGAGAACATCCTTGTTCTCTCATGCTTGTCTTCAGGGGCTCAGGGGCTCTGATCTCTGCAACCAGTTCTCAGATGTTTCAGGAAAAACAGAGATAAAACAAGTGTGGTATGATCTGGGTGGAGGGTATAGGCTGTACTTTTCATGCAGCTCTGTTCTACGTTTGAAATTATTTCAAAATAGGAAAGCAAGCAAGCCATCAATGCAGTGCTTTTTTCCCCACCTGGAAAAAAATAGCCTAGTATTTTCCATGGCAAATTTCTCAACTGGAAAACAAAGTGCTTCACAAGTGTTTGTCAAAGCCATTATACTACAGTATCTTTAATACAGAGACTCACATTACACTTAACATAGTTTGTGTCTGCACTTCTGGCATAATTAATAGCAAATCCGTTCACTCTCAAAAATGTCCCAATGTCAATTATAGTCACTCTTACTTTCAGCCACTTTCTTTTTTGTAACGAAGTGTCGTATGAGTCAGTATGCTTCATGGAAAAAAAGAACTTTAGCATTTTTTAAAAAATGAATTTACGTATTATTTGTATAATGGAAAAAATGTTACCTTTACTAATAATATCTTAAATAACGTTGCTATCCATCCCTGGGGATTACAGCAAACTAGATAATTATAATGAACTAGAAAAAAAGATTTCCTATTACACGGAGAACTGAGAGCTTTTTAAAACGGGAAGGCACCTAAATACAGCTTGTAAATAAAATACAAACTCGTAACACGAATTTATAAAATACACATCAAATGTTGTAAAGCAGCTAGATGAAGACATTAGCTTTTAAACGTCAAGACTTTCCACGTCTTCTAAGGTTCTCCCCAAACTGTTGAGACCTCAGCCACCAAAGTCACTGACACACACACATAACTCTTAAAGTTTGGTCACCCATAATTAAACCTTTCATCAGTCTAAAAGATGGGAAAACCAGAGCAAATGCCATCACTAGCTGCTGCTGACCGTTAATTCAAGCACGTTACGGCACATGACCAGAAATGGGTTGGCTTTTCCTTGCACGTTTTTCTTCCTGGTCCCCACCAATGGATGATGTGTGGGGTCTACGTACATGATGTTGAATTTTTACCTAGCGGATTTGCTGTTTTTAAACTGGGGGAAGGAATTGGTTGTCATCCTGCATGCTGCCTGGCAGAGAAGTTAGTGCAGAGATCAAGCTAGCCAATTACAGGGTGACTAATTCGGAATTAGAAATGGCTCAGGAAGAGGGTGTGTTTTATTTCGGGCCTTTTATGATGTTTAGTATAAGTTGAATCTAATCCATATAGGCAATACCTATACCTAGGGTGGTGATAAAAAGTGTAACTAAGTGAATTTGAATTTGAAAGAGAAACTGTCACTTTAGAAACAACTTTTGTCTAATTTCAAACAATCAAACATCTAAGTGATAATTCTGGGATGGGTGTCATGTATAACCTCTTACATTCTCTGAATTTAACCACATTTTAAATGCCCTAACCCTAAGCTGGGCATCGGCAATTACAGTGAGGAGTCCTAAGCACTGAAATTCTAGGTGTTGAGCTTTTAAAAGTTAAGAAAGCTAGGATCTTGTTATAACGTAGCAATTTTCTCCCTTTTCATTTTCTATTTCAGGTGCTTGCTAAATACTCGTTGGGTGACTTTTCATGTATTTTTGCAAACAAGAAAGCAGCCTTTATACAAGTCTATCTTTATTTGTAAAAAATAATATACAACTAAAGCTAATTTGATTTTTAAAATCAAAGTTCATTTAGTGATAATGTACATTTTATAATAAAATTGTAGTAAAATACTGACATTTGATAGTTTAAACAAAGTATCATTCATGTAAAAATCATGTTGCATGTAAAATTTAATTAGAAAATTCATAGTTCACAAAAGTACATATATTTTGTTGATAGCTCATGAGGACATTATCATAAACTTACTTAAGATACAGAACAAAATTCACAGTTAGCTTGACATTTAGTACTATAAAATTTTAAGGTGAATCCACGGATATTTTTGTTAATAAGGTACACTTGAAACAATTCAGACTACCAATGAATTGACGTTTTATTGTATAACCAAGATCTGTTGGTTTTACAATATGTCTAGTAATCAATCACTTCACCAATAATTTCAATGAGAGATCCAGTTGAAAAGACCACTGACATATACTTCTGGGGGGACAGTTAAAATAAGAAGCACTAGCAGCTTTGATTTCCATTTTCATGAATACATACAAGACAGATCTATATTTTTACAGTTAAAAGTTGTTCAAAAAGTCAAGCCCTGAAGTATTTCTTCCCCTAAGAGAACAGTTCTGATGTTAAAACTTTGTTAAAAAAAAGAGAGAGAGAGAGAAAGAGAGGTAGTATGTGAAAGTATTTTTACTTAAAATGTTGAACCCCTGCACCGCTCATAATATAAATGAAATGTAACCTTCTACTTACTAACATTTTGCCATTCAAGAGTTAAGTTTGTAAAACTCAACAGAATGTTAAACCTGGAATGCCATTAAATAGTGGTTAAATAAGTGGAAGAATTTCTATGAATTCAACAAAAAGTACACTGTGTTACCTAACATTGTGCAGTTAATGGTTTAGTGATAATGTTTAGTGGTACAATGTGAACAAAATACGTTGAAGTATTCTGAGTCAAGTGATCTTCATTTAATCAACTTTACTTCATATACTTTTACCATAGAAAATATCCTTCAAAACGGAGTCATTCGATTCTTCATTGTTTTACTAGCACACAATTGTTATAAGGTATCCATTCTAGCCCTACCATAAAATTAATCAATAAATAACTCTGAGCGCAACAGCCGTAAGCCAGGGGACTCGCGTAGTTCATACTATTCTCAGTCTTTAGATACAAGCTACGTAGTGCCTGTGCACCTCATACAACGAAACCAGGCAAGGAACGAAAAGTTAGCAGCCTTACTCTTACCTTGTTCTAAGTGGATGCATCACAAAGTAATAAATAGCCTCTTAACATTAATCGAGATACACTCTACCTGTCAAAGGTGAATACTACATGCTTTCCATAAAGTGTAGGCAGTGTTCCTACAAACCCCACTAAGGAAAACCCAAAACTTTCATATAAAAAGTGCACAAGGCTGTCCTGTGTATAAAAATCTCTTAGTTTGGGTGTTTTTTTTTTTTTAATGAAAATCATTCACACTACTCAAACACATTAAAAGGGTATAAAAGCAGACCAACAAAATACACAAACAAGAAAGGAATGATTTCCAATGAGATTCGGAATGAGGACAAGAAGACATGGGAGAGTGTCTCCCACATCAGCAGGGGCGATGGAACTGCCTTTCATGACATCTAAGGGATGCCTGAATGGAATGAGTTTGTAAATGTGGAAGTCACAGGAGGGACAAACGCAGATCTGATCGATTGTTAACAGTTTCTTAATTCAGGAACATTGCTTCATTGCTTTGTAAGTTGAAGCAGCCCCTAAAAAACAGTTGGTTTGATTTCTTAGAAACTGAGGTGAGGGGGGAAGCATTTGGAAAAACTGTTACAATTAGCAACAGAGGAACAACATTTAAAAAGTCAAAATAAAATATGGGCATATAGGAGCCAAGGTCCCCAAACTACCGAATTGACAGACTTCTTCACATTAGAAATTTAAAAATATAGTTAAGGGAAAAATTAACCAGGCTCTGCACAGCAGGTTAAATATGCAACCACTTCAAACGGAAATGATCTAGTCCTTAGGGTGTTTAGTTCTGGGAAATGTGCTAACATCCAGTTCTCTATAGACAAAATAGCAAAAGCACATCATTTCAGTAGCAAAGGCCCCTTTGTTTTAGACTTGAATTTACCTCTAACCCACCAAAGTTTATATGAATTATCAAACTACTATTTCAATAACATTTTAAGCTTGCGAGATATATATATTTATTTTTTTTTCATGCCTATCCCAGATCACTTGTTCAGAGGTATATAATGCTTGCAACTAGCCAAATTTACAAAGAGTCTCCGTGGCATCCTCGTTCAGAAGACATTCAAGCCGTGATGGTCTCATAGTGTGATGACCGTTCCATCTTCCTCTAAGAGTTTCTGATCTGGAGCACGCGTTTCGAACTCGGTGCCGGCGCCACTCGCTAACGGTGGTAAGCTCACTTCGTTGGCAGGGATGAAACCGTTCTGCCCAGATTCGAAACTGAGCTCTACCTGCGTGAGCGACTGCAGGCTCTCGGCGCTGGGCGCTGCCCTGGGGATCTGCCGCGGCTCCCCGCTGTCCTCGATGACGATGTCCTCCTCGTCCTCGCTGTCATCCTCCCCCGGCTCCAGGCTGGGCTCCGGCGGCGGCGCGCAGCTGGGGAGGCTGGTGTCGGTCGACTGGCCAGAGCTGCCCGAAGTCCGACTGTTCCGGACGACGTTGTTCCTCTGGTTGGCCGGCCGCACGGTGATGATGAGGTTGCGGCTGTTGGCGATCATCATGTCGGTGACCTGGTCGAGGCTCTTCCCGGAGACTTCGATGCCGTTCACCTCCAGGACTTCGTCATTGACAGCCAGCAGCCCCGTGCTCTGAGCCAGGCCCCCCGGCACGAGTCTGGAGATGAAGATGCCCGGGACCTTCTCCAGGCCGTGCGGGGTCACCCGGACGCTGGCCCCGTCCCGGATGTAGAAGCCCAGCGGTTTCTCTGTGCCGTACTTGTAGAGACGCACCCGGCGGTGCGTTTCCGGGAGAATGTCCACGTCAATGATGGAAGACACAGGTCGGAAGTCCTGCGGCAGGCTAATGACGATGTGCGGCTTTTTTCTGTGGTTGTCGGGCCGCAACACGTTGGTTAGAACATTCTTCTTCTTGATTAGTGTGTCTGTACCAAAGGCACTGTAGTCTGCTTCTTCTGTTCAAACAAATAAAATAAAATAATTATAGGAATGCTATGAAAGTACACGTTTATCTATGGTGGAATCTGTACAGAAAGGGCAACTCAAAACATATTTGGTACAGAAACAAAACTCGTTAAATATTAGCCCGTTGAGTGAACTCCGGAGTTGGTGATGGACGGGAGGCCTGGCGTGCTGCAATTCACGGGGTCGCAGAGAGTCCGACACGACTAAGCGACTGATCTGACCTGATCTGATCAGATAAAAAACGGAGTGCAGTAGGAAGACACGCTGTGCCAGGAAAAACCACTAGGGGGCCCTCTCAAATAGTCCCCGTGAAATTACCAGAAGCTGACGTTAGATTTTATGAAGCTCAAGGACTGAAACATTAAATACGGCAAATGAATCTCTGATAAGCCTCACACACACATTCTCGACACCATTTATAACAAGTTATTTACACTGTATTTTCCCTACATTTGTTCAAAACCCTCCAATTTGCATGTTTATATTTGACTTAATGACATGAAATTGGACACTTCAGAAGCTCAAGTACCTGTTTTAGAGGTTGGGCAGACTGTACAGGCAGATCTCTTTTATGGTGCCTCACAGATAATTTTTTTTTTAAACAAACAAGGTCTGTGACAACCCTGCATCAAGCAAGTCTATCAATGCCATTTTTTTTCAACAGCATTTGTTCATTTCGTGTCTCTGGGTCACAGTTTGTTAACTCGGTATTTCAAACTTGTGATCGTTGATGTCACTACCACAAAAAGATGATGACTCACTGAAGGCTCAGGTTACGTTTTTTTTTAAGCAAAAAGGTATTTTAAAATGAAGGGTTTTTTTAGACATAATGCACTTATTTGTGCCAACATTCATGTGACTCACTCCATTGAGATAATCGCTTTATTGAACCCACAATATATCCAAGGTCCGCCTGTAATTGAGTGTAATGGATAATACACATAAAATCATAATGAAATTAAATGAACGTGTATCAAACACAGAATTCTGGTCTTCTGCAAGTACACTCTCCCTCAGTTTTCTGGGCAAGTTCTTAATCTTTCATTTTCCCACTTTTCAAAGAGGCTGAGCCGAGACAGACACAACAGGTAGGGGGCTCTGGCAAAGCTGAGCGCGCCTGACCCGATAACGGGTGTGGCTTCTCTTGCTCCAGGCAGCTTCTCTTCAAGGACTGTAGGAATTTGTGTGGCCAGTCCAGCTTGTCAGAGAGTCTTGTATTTTTACATTTAAAAAAATCTTCCCATTTTAAAATGCTGCACCCAATTAAATAACAACAATAACCTGTTTAAGCTAAGTAACACCTGGGAGTGGGGAGTGACTTACTCTTCAAGTCAGCCATTGATTATTTCTGAGGTCAAACAGGGAGAACGGGGCACTAAAACGCGATCTTCTTAAATCGCGCAGCTGGAGGCAGACAGCCTACAAACCACACGCCTCGTCAGAGGACGAGGAAACAGAACTAACAGCAGGCACAGAAGGGGAAACCATGCTTCAAAAATAACTAGAGTGAGGGTAAACTAAAAAGAATCTCCAAGGATTAAAAAAATACGAATTTAAAAAGACAAAAGTACCCCCAAGATCCCAAGAACTAAAGTCCTAGTCTCCACCAACGCTACAGAATAACAGGAACATCACCAGCCTGTGTCTGCAACACGGCTTCCATCTCCAGTTTCTTGTCCTCTGACTCTCAGCCTCCTTATTGATGACTATTATTACCTTTACTTCATAGGAAATTAAGGGTACAAATAGGAGTACAAGTTGGAGAAGACTCTTGAGAGTCCCTTGGACTGCAAGGAGATCAAACCAGTCAATCCTAAAGGAAATCAGTCCTGAATATTCATTGGAAGGACTGATGCTGAAGCTGAAGCTCCAATACTCTGGCCACCTGATGCAAAGAGCTGATTCATTTGAAAAGACCCTGATGCTGGGAAAGACTGAAGGCAGGAGGAGAAGGGGATGACAGAGGATGAGATGGCTGGATGGCATCACCAACTCGATGGACATGAGTTTGAGTAAACTCCGGGAGTTGGTGATGGACAGGGAGGCCTGGCGTGCTGCAGTCCATGGGGTCGCAAAGAGTCGGACACGACTTGAGTGAACTGAACTGAAGGGTACAAAGTACGTTACAGGCAGAAGACGGGCCCAGTTTTCTGACTAGACAGCAGTGTGCACATTCACGTCATACAGTGAATGCTCAGTGCACACTGAGAACTTCAGCGACGTTTTCTCGGGGCGCCGGAACACGCCTCAAAAGCTAGTTTCAGAGAAATGTACAAGACCAGGGGTACTTAATTTGGGGGCACTTTTACCACCCGGGGATAATTGTGCTTCATTTATGGAGACAGTACTTACACTGTGTTCTTACAAAGACAGAAATTTACTTATAATTTGGCTTGGGAAATAAATCCACTGACAAAACAATCTTTTGGGCAAAATGTGGCCAAAAATCTATCAACAATCTTCTCCTGACTGTGTTCATTCAGAACTGGATGTGTCATTTTATAATCAGTTAAGAAAGCTCACACAATTTTTATGTGGGAAATTTCAGACGATACAGAGAACAAAACCAAGTTGCCTACATACCTACTCATGGGAAACCTGACCAAAAGCCCCCCCCAATCTGCATAATTTGGCATCGCCTCCAGACTCTGTTTGAATGCTCTCTGCTAAATTCTCAAAAGCAATATGCCCCAGTACAAAGGCACCTTTGTTCCCCCATCTAGCTAATCAGTTTCCAGCCACTGGGAAAAGAAATATTTTGGCGGAAAGCCAGGGTGCAGGGTGTCGGTTTAAAGTGTAAAGGTGAACATGTACAGGGACCAGGGCTGACGCTCCACCTGAGCACGTCTGTCAAAGTACAAAACTGGGAACGGGACCGGGGGTTGGAAACCTGGCTCATGGCAACCTTTCACTTGCATAAACCCAGGCTGACGCAACAGCGCGTGATACAGGCTCGTGCAGCAACACCTCACCTATCCCGAGCCCAACAAGCTCAGCTCACCGAGATGGATGAGGGCCTCCACCTGGAATGCCGCCGAACAGCCGGGCTGGATGTCTCACTTCTTACACACAGAAAGCTCCTGTGCTTCAGTCACCGAGAGGGAGCCCTGTGGGCCCTCCCTCTGAGCCTCTTATTATTTAAACATTAATCCCCAAACCCCTGGCTATGTCATTCCTCAGCTGAGTCATGAGTCAGGACTGAGGGTCCACTAGTGAGTGGCAGGCACAGATAAAAAACAGAAGCCTACAGCGAATATAAAGCAAACCTCAAAACGAACAAAGTATTTCTATAAATCCCAGAAACGTCCCTGCACAGTTAGCAAAACAGCGACCATTCCTGGGAGAGTCATCAAGAAAGTTTAAGACTATGATCCGTTTCAAGTTCTGCTGGAAGACAGGGAAGAATGAAATAGTTTGGGGAACTGTTCTAGTTAAGGGGTGGCCAACCTTTTTCTACAAAGAGTTGTACCATAAATATTTCAGGGTCCTGTAAGTCACATGATCTCTGGTGTAAAAGCAGCTGCAGGCAATACAGAGGGGACTGAGCATGGGTGTTTCCATGAAAACTGTTACAAGACAGCCAGCGAGCCCGAGTTTGCCAGCGTTTGTTCTCATCCAAAATGATTAAAATGAAATAGATGTGGCAGCTTTTTAAAAGGATTAAATATCACTCAAAGCAGTATTCACGTTCTGCAGATCCCTTCAGTTTCTAATACAAGGAAAATCAACCACCAGCTACTTAAGAAGCACCTACTGCCGCGTGGCCAAGCCTTGCGCTCTGTGCCACAGATCCGACACAAGCTGTGCGGAGGCCCTTTGCTTTCCAGGCGTTTACAGACTAACAGAGGAGCCGGCAATTAACCGAGAACCGGAAACCACCATGATTACAGAGATGCCAGGAGCTGTGAAGTACCCTGGGTTGAGGGAGCCTGTCAGTGGGTGTACAAGGGCAACGCCCGCCTTGCTCAAGGAAGTGAGGCTTACGCTGAGACTGGAAAAGAAACAGCAGCTCACCGGGTGGGAGGGAGGGAAGAACCTGCAGGCCAGCCAGCCTCCGGAGAAGGTAGGCTGGGAGGGGAGCGGGGAGGAGCTAGAACCAAGTCAGCAGACAGGGCCCTGCAGACACCGGCCCCCCGGGGAAGAGGGGAGGGTTCCAGACTTCAGCCTAAGGCCAAAGGGAAGAAACCCCAAGGATTTTCTGGCTGCAAGCTGGAGAAGGGACCTGCGGGGCAAGGTAGGAGGTTACTGAGGGTGATTCAGGATGGCACCTGGCCTGGAGCAGAGGCAATGGGGATGGGAGATAAGCCTGAAAAATAATTAGAGCACAGTTTCAACAGGCTTGGTGACAAACTGATTGAAAGAAAAAAAAAGTATGTGTCAAAGGTGACAGCCAGGTTTCTGACATAAGCAACTGGTGTCATACTGTGAGATGTTTCTCTACAGTTTCTTTTTATTTTACTTAATTTTATTTCTTTTGTTATTTTTTTTTACAACTATTAAAATTATTTTCCTTAGGCCATTTCTGAATTAAACCCAACTCATTAAAAGACAACCTTAAAACACATCTCCCAAGTCACATCTACTGCACGGCACAGTTCTAAGAGATGGCTGAAGGGCCACCCGGTTCCAGGTATCTGGGCCATAAGGCCATGTCCTGAGGCAGATGAGGCTTAAAGCAAGACCAGCAGTGTCCCCAGCATGCTCCTCTGATGAAACCTGCAGTACACACATGTTTGTCTGATGGCATACAAAAACAGTCGGCGGCAGTGCGGCAAGGAGCTGTGATGTAGGTATCCTGATCGGATCTGGCGAGGAGTCCACGCCTGTCAGTGGGGCTCAGACCTGGCTGATCATCATCAGGACGGGATGGGAGGCTTTTGAAAAAATACACATTTCCCTGGCCGTCCTCCAAACCTACAGGGATGACCTGAGTACTTTTACTGTATTTTTTTTAAAATTGGAATACAGTTGTTTTTCTTTTAAAGGTGTAACCTTTAAATATTGTCTAAGATTGTTTTCCATACAACCACCTGTACAAAAGAAGGAAAACTCTTTTTTCCTCAAATAAATGAGGAAATTCTAAACTCCAACAGGGCAAAGGGGGCTGGCAAAAGACCTGGGAATCCTCTCTGAAAATAACTTTTAAGATATCAGGTTTTTCTGTTTTGATTCTTGCTTCCACGATAACAGCCCTAGAAACAGTGCCTAGGGTTTTTCGCCTCTAATGATAAACTACTGTAAAACATAAAACTTTTCAAGATATGCAACAATGTGACCTCCAAAATCATGCTATGAAGTGGTTTATGCCTTCAATTGTGAGCTTTCACTTCAAAGAAACCTTATTTGATAGAGTGCACCAAATTTTAACAGGTCACATGGTTTCAAATTTTAAAATTGTGTTTCTGTCTGTCTTTTTGGTGCCATATCAAGTGCAACCCACTGCCCTGCTGATTCCTAAACTGGAGGCCACAGACCAGAAAAACAGAAAACATGTTATCATTAAGCAATAAAATGTAACCATACTTAATATCATGTTTTATATTAGCTTCCTAAATTTAATGTTCATTAAAGATTATGCAGAATCAGCGTTCTACTTAAGCATCTGTCCAGCTTTGTTTAGAAGAAAAAAAGTATCGCCACGAACTATAGGGCACTGCTTAACTCTGTAAGACCACAAACACCTTAACGCTGCCTAAGTAAGGTGATCCCAGGTCTCCGGGGGGCAATCTGGTAAACGTGGGCGGTGGGGGCCCTAGTTGGGGTGGCCGGAAGAGGCCCCTCTGAGACAGTCGCCCGCACTGAGGCCTGAGGGCAAGGAGGCGGCCTCCAGCGGAGCTGCAGGAAAGCGTTCCTTACAGAAGGAACAGCACGCGCAGAAGCACGGAGGCCGAGGCAAGCCCACCCGGCCGGGGGGTTGGAAATCAAGGGGGCTGTCGTGGTTCTGGAGAGGGCGAAGGGGGAAGAGGAGGCAGTGGGGCGGGGCTGTCGTGGTTCTGGAGAGGAGGACGGAGGAAGAGGAGGCTGTGGGCCCAGATCAGGAAGGTTCTTGCTCTGTGTGCGACGGGAGCTACTGGAGGGTTTTAAGTGGGAAAGAATTGACTGACTGACTTCTCATTTTTTGCTTAAGTCATATCTGTATTAAACATAACACTTTTAAAAACAAAACTCTTCTGCTGAACACACCGCATTTTTCTAAATCCAACTCTAAGGGCTATGAATCCTACTGACATTTGCCTCTACTGCACAGAAAACTTCTGTTGACTGTGTTTACTTCAAAAGTCCCTTTTTGAAGAAGGGAGGAGCAGAAGATAACCACCCTTAAAAGAGGTTAGGATTAATCCTATGAGTGTTACAATGCCAGTAACATAAACATGTGATCGTATAATCCACAGCCTATAATCTTTCTAACAAAGGGGATAATCCAACAAGTTTGTCAGATGGCAGTAGTTTAAAAATAGTCATTCTACATTTAAATACACTTCCAAATAGCAAGTAAATTTTAATGAAAATTACAACCGCTAACAAGGAAGGCCTTTTATTCAACAATAATGATTTAAATCATTCTGTTTAAAATGACGAGTTCCACCCACATGTGCCGTCTTTCCTTCTCCAACATTCTACGCATAGCTGTCTAATAACCAGCCCTGGTCTTCGTCTCTTCTAGCTTTTCTGTCTACTCCCAAAACTTTCAACTATCGCTTTCTGCAGACTTTCAACTCTTTGCCCACCATTTCTGATTTTGCGCGTTGACAAGGCTGAAACTCACTGGCCAGATAAGCTTTTTTTCTGGCCTAAGAGAAAACCAGTTTTCTTTCCAAGTCAATCTCTCTTCCAAACTATGCCTGTTTTATGGCCCTGTCCCAGCGATCAGGCTCCAGTCCAGGAAGCTATCTTCTGCTGGACTCCTCCTCAACTCTCTGACATCTGGTGAGGAGCGTGGTGCCTCTCAAGTCCTCCCCTTTATCTCACCTCGTCTCCTGCTGGGGTGGAAGCAGGCAGCATCTCTCAGCTGCCTGCTCCTCACTCAGATTCATTCAGAGTCTTTCAGAAGTAACATCCTAGCTGTACCAGGCTCCTGTCACTTACTGAGGAAACCTATCTCAGGTGTCTCTGGGAAAACGAATTTGTGTGATTCTATTTGGTAAATAGTCAAGTGGTACGGACGTAAGTTACCCTACCTACCCTCGGAGGTTTATTTTGTTGGTGGACTTGAGTTCCTCCAAACCCAGAAGCAAAGATACACAATCAGTGGAATTTCAGAGCCCTGGGAGTGGTCCAACGCTTATCAACTGGTTTGAAATAAAGTTTCGCCTTCAAGGGTAATCTCGGCCCACTCTCTCACACTGCTGGCTGGCTCGGTTTCCAAGCACAGCCAGGCCTGAATCACCCACCAGGACTGGGCTGGAGGCTGTCAAGCCGCCTTTCCAAACCTCCTCATTTTCCAAAGACAAAAGCAGCAGCCGCATGCACGGCGCCCAGCTACAGGCAGACACAGATGCTCACACGTGCAAGAGGCCACAAAGTTAAAAAAAATTTTTAGGACTTTTTAAAGTCAAAATACATTGCAGTACTTGCCATATACAGTGGTTATTTTTTTTTTTTTTTTACAGTGGTTATTTAAAACGTTCTTCTGCAAGACCAATTATCAATGTTTACATTCCTCCAAAATAATGACTTACTAATTTTCCAGATAATTAACTGATTGTATTTTCTGTGAGAAACACCTTAGAGGAAAGTGAACATTTAGTGGAGGCCTAGTGCATGCCATGGCACTGCACTGAGCTCTATTAAACCCCCGAGCAATGCTATGAGATGGTATGTTCATTCTACAGATAAAGACATTGCAACCCAGAAGAGTAAACAGCTTTCCTTCAAGTACCTAGTAAGGCCAGTCCTCTTGCCTGGAAAATCCCATGGACAGAGGAGCCTGGTAGGCTTCAGTCCATGGGGTCGTAAAGAGTCGGACACGACTGAGCGACTTCCCTTTCACTTTCATTTTCAAGTACTAAACACAGCATTTCAAAGTCGTGACCGACTCCCTGTGGCCCATGAATTGCAGCCCTCCAGGCTCCTCTGTCCACGGGATTTTCCAGGCAAGAATACTGGAGTGGGTTGCCATTTCCTCCTCCAGGGGATCTTCCCAACCCAGGGATCCAATTCATGTCTGTTGCATCGGCAGGTGGGTTCTTTACCACCAGAGTCACCTTAGTTGCCACCAAAAAGGGAGAATGTTTCTCTGACTCCAAAGCCACACTCTTCCTACCACATCTTTCTGAATGGACAAAATCACATTCAATGTAAAGATTCAATATGTTCCTAATTTCCATTAAGAAAAAGAATCTAAGGGTTTACAAAGTAATCAAAACTTTCTAAAGTGCACTTAATTAAGTGTAAAGATGTTAATAAACCAATAATATCACAGATGTCTTAACTCGTTAGTTAATTTGGTAATAAGATTCACACAAAATGTCTAATTCCTTAAATTTGTGGCAAACTCTGTATATCCTATCAATGAGGAATTAACAACTTCTAATTCTCAAACAATTTCTCTGGATGTTGGTACTTACCCTTTTTCTGTATAAAGATCCTAAGCAGTGGGTTGGCCGTTGAAACAGCTTTGTGATAATTGTCGTCATTATTTATAGGTAGTAAATCGCCATGGATGTCTGCATAGCCTACTAAAACGTCAACATTGGGTATTTTATGAACATGTTGCAGTAATCCATAAAACTCCTCAAACTTTCCAGGTTTTGACCTTTCCAGCGAAAACCGACGAAATTCAGCTCCAAACTACAAACAAACATATTAATTTTAAAAAAGGTAACAGGATCCAATCTTATAATGCATGACATAGAAAAATTCACAGATGCAAGTTTCCTTTAATAAAGAAGACAGCCACAGTTCATAGTCAGAAACCTCACTGAAAGTGGAGGTCTCAGTCGTGTCTGACTCTTTGCGACCCCATGGACTATACAGTCCAGAGTATAGTCTCCAGGCCAGAATACTGGAGTGGGTAGCCTTTCTCTTTTCCAGGGGATCTTCCCAACCCAGGGATCGAACCAGGTCTCCAGCATTGCAGGCGGATTCGTTACCAGCTGAGCCACCAGGGAAGCCCCTAGAAACCTCATTATCTGGAGATAAAACAGCCTAGGGAAGACACAGAAATGTGCCTGCTCACTGCTGCATCTCTGAAGGGCATTCCCTTCAAGAGACACAGGCTCAACTGAATCCCCGGGGTACCCAGGCCTCACTGGGGACTGTCCTGCAGAGTGAGTCAGCTCAAACAAGTCCTGTCTGGAGTCCAGATCCTGACAACAGTCTTCCCTCCTCACTCAGGCCACAGGGTAACAAGGATGTGCCTAAGTCTCTATTCTGACTGTCAGCAAAAAGCATCTAGGTTTCCTCCTCCATAAAAGGAGTAACAACTTCACAGGAAGTGGTAGGAATTAACTGCAGCATACCCAAGTAGGACTTTGAACTTCTTGGCATTAAGGTACCATATGAATGGAGGCATATTATATAGAAGAAATAAATCTAAAGATAAGAAGTGTCTTCCCTATGTTAATCTTAAAAAAAAGGCAGCTTTATTAATACATTAAATATATGTCATACAACTATCCAATTAACGCAGAAGTGTTTATGTGCTTGGCACAGTGCTAGGCCCTAGAGAATGAAAGGCTCGGGCCTGCACCCGAGCTCAGCAATTAGTGGGTAAAGAGAATAATTATATGAGCGGTATTAAGGAACCACACAAACAGGGAGGCCGGCACTTCCATCATACCCAGTATTTATCTTCACAATTCTGATACTCACGTCTGCTTTCCTACTCTAGAATCCAGATGCCACGTGACTTCAGTGGTTCTTATCTGACATGAAGGACTGGCTTCATCCAGTCCATAATGAACAGGATCTGTGACTTACTCTGAAACTAGCACAGCATTTCCTCAAATGTGGAAACCTAAGAAAGATTCATCAGCCTTCCTCAAAAAGTGCCCCAGTCACACAAGTTTGGGAAATGCTATATAACTATAATCACGCTCTTGGGAATCACTGGGCAGACCAGTTATTAAAGACGAGGTGAAGCCCTGGGGTTGATGAAAACAGAAAAAAAATTTTTAACTATTTGCCAAATGTGTTTGACCACTGAATTCCTTTTTCCTCTAAGTATCTATTATTGGATAGTAACACTAGTTGTACTACCAACAGGGCCTTAAACATCATGCAGAGAAAGTCCCTACTGGAATCATTTGGTTACAAATGTGTCCATTCACTTCCCCAGGATCCCATGGGCTCCCTGGATTCACCACTTCTGTTGCGGCAAAGAAGTTTATCCGCCTTGCTTATACCCATTCTATTTGCTAGTTTTCAATGAAAATGAAAACTCAGTAAAACCACCTCTTACTTCTAATACATTAAAAGTTTCCAAAACACATTCCTCAAACGTAAACACTAACATTTGTCAAGAAAATAAGGTGACTCACACCTAAAGCGCCCAAAAAGTTTAGTCACACCTTCACGTTTCAAAGTAAATAAAAACTGGGGAACACCCTTCATATCAGAGTCAGTCTTATGATGTTATCAAAAGTCATAGTTTCTCCTCCGTTTTCTTTATCCTGGTATCGCAACATCCCAGTGCTTCTGACTCATCCCCAGGTTTACCACTTCCCCTGGTGAACGGGGGTAACAGCTGATAATTGGATATTTTAGGGCTGCAATGCTTTTGCTAAAGCTTGTGAATAAAAATTCTTTGCTCGACTTTTTCTCTTGCTTAAATGTTATGATAAAAACAATGGGAAATTGTAAGGCTTCACAGTAGATGTGCCCTTTTGCAAAGTTAGCAGAAAAAAAAAAGAGAAATTGTTATGCTTCTCGCAGCAGAACAACAGGATTAAGAGAACTTTTTACTACATGAAGAAAAATACAAAAATAGAGATAAAATTAAGACCCAATCAACAACTATTAAAACTTTTTTTAGCCTGGTCTAGTTTCGCCTGGTCATGGGGATGGACACCAGCCACCCAGCATCTTTTGGTACAACACTCTAGAAATGTAAACTTGATTTTAGGACTGGTTTCCCATGAATAATAACCAGGAAATGTACAGCTCCATGACTATTCCAGGTCTTTGATATCTAAGACTGTTGAAGGACATCACCTTGATTAAGAGCTCTCTCAACTCTACAGATATAGGAAGATAAATGTTACCAAAATGTTACCATAAAGAAAAGTCACATGGTAACTGGTATCACAACTTAACTATACTTATATTTGCACGATCCATTACTTTATTTGTACCATTTTCCCCTTTCCAGGAGCAAAGATATGACATTGACAACTTGCTTTTAATGCAGAAGAAAAAGAAATCCTGAAATGTGGATCTGCATACCACAGAGTTGGGGTCACAACCTTGTCATTATCAACTTTGTAAAAAGCTGTAATATCACCACCAAAGCAGTGAAAACGGATGTATTGTTTCACCCATCTGTCCAAATACTGTTTAAATGGTGAAGGTGTCAAGTGCTTTTCTTTAGCCCCTTAAAAATAAGTGTGCAGTTAAAACACAAGGTGTCAGAGACACACTAGAAACCGCACCTCCCCTGGGCCTGATGATCAGCGGCTAGAACACGAGTGGGACCCTTGACTCTGTTTAAGAGATACGGTTCACCAGAAGCGCAGTAGAGCAGGCCAAATATATAATGGGCAGTGTGGGAAAGATTCACAAGCCAGTTGACAGAAGAGACGCACGGAAAGCCTGAAATTCTAGTCCCTACACGCTTGAGGTTTCCTAATCTGAAAGATAAATTACCATTTGACTGTATTCATCAGAGCACCTAGAATCCCTACTCATTTTTTTCCTATGATAAAAAGTAAAAGACCTGCTACCAAGATTAGGACCATGAACTGAATTTTAAGATTATGCAATATCGTGTTTTTCGTTTCTTAACCTCAACTCCCACAAACCCAAACTAGATTTATAACAGAAATGCTGTGAGAAGGTTCAACCATTGGGCACGGAACCACTACTGCCACTATATGCTAGAGGAAAAACTCTCTATTTTGTTATCTTAACTCTTAGTTCAAGCACGTCACTTCAATTCGCTATGGCAATTCCATGGAGGACACAGGAGACAGTATATTCCTGAACCTGCTATATTTCTGTTCTCATTAAGCAGAAGGGCTTTTAAGATTAGTACCTACTGTGATATGAGTTAAGTTGAAAATAATGTTTTAAAATGTTAAAAATGAATGCAGATCTCAGTTATGGCAACTTACAGGACTTCGCTTATCAACTCCAGATAATAAAAACCCTTTTACCCCAGAGAGCCTTCCTTACTCTACTTCACTGAAAATCACTCCTTGATTTTGCATTCTCCCTTCTACCCCATCCCCGTAATCTTATACTCGGTAAGATTTATTTTTGAAGTTGATACGCTTTTCCTTTTCTCCTATTCTTCCCTGTGTTTTGATCTTCCCAACTCTTATTTTAAATGTTCACGGGCTCAGCTCCATGTGCTCTCTTTGGTATTCCAGAAGGCCTAAAACTTATCTTGTAAAAAGGGCTTTAAGGTTTTGTCATAAAAAGCAGAGCTTGTTGAAGTCAAAACCTTTCTGAGCCCCTGTCTTCTCCGAGAATCAGACTAGATTATCTAAGTCCCTTCTGGCTCTTCAATTCATGAAATGCTTGCTTGAGAATGTTCTTGGGGCTGCCGATCATCTTCAAATTCCAGCTTAAAACCTCCTTTAGAAAGCATTCCCTCACTAATCCCGATACACTGTCCTGCTCAGGGAGCCTTGCAATTTAGGAATTCAGAGGATACCCACACGTTGTCATCAGCAGATGGGCATACCGTTGGTCAAGAGGGAAAACACTTGACTTGAAAGAGTAGCAGGATGGAATGAGAAGGGTATCCAAACTCTAAACTGTGAAGTGCCACTCACACGAAAGGTGACAGCGTTCATTTTACAAGATTCAATGCATACCAAAGTTCGCGCTAGAAAAATCCCTACAGGAAGCAAAAGCTAACTTTTACATTTGGGTGAGTACGGGTGTTTCAAACACTCTTCCCTCACATGCCAGAAGGCAGAATTCCTCCAAACCTTTCGTACCACGCTGCGCTCGCTCAAATGCCCCCCCATCCTCGGGTATGCCTTGGGCCTGACTCTCATCCTTGAAGGGGAATGATTTCTTACGGAAGGGGATTAATCGCTCGGCGGGGCTCCTGCCTTACCTGGGGGCGGGAGCGGACACAAGGCCCCCCATCCTCGGCAAGTTCATTCCCCACCGTCTCCAGCCCCCAAGTCCCCCCAGAGCGGCCCCGGCGGTCCCAGACACCCGGCCAGCCCCTGGGGGCCCCAGGCGCAGTCACTGCGGCCCCCCGCCCCCGGGCTCCCCCAGCTTGCCCGGGCCCGCGCACCTTGCTCTTCACCTCCATGGTGCCCAGGCAGCCGCTGCCCGCCCCGTGCCGGTGGCCGCGGTTCATCCTGAGGCCGGGCCCGCGGCGGCCTCCTCCAGCCGGGCCGCCCCTCGGGGGCGCGCGGGGCGAGTGCGCGGCCGGCGGGCTCGGGGCGCGGCGGCGGCGGCGGCGGCCCGGGCTCCTCCTCACAGGCACCTGCAGAGGCGCGGCCGCGGCTCGCGTCTCCGCGCCGGGCCCCGCTCGGCTGGCTCCTCACGCAGCGGGACCGAGGGTCGGACTGGCGGCGCGGCGGGCGGGGACGCGGAGCCCGCCCTCCCGGCCTCAGCGGCGGCCGCGACGGCGGAGGCGGCGAAGGGGGCGGAGCGGCGGGGACACACGCCGCAGCCTCGCTCTCGGCCGCCGGCCCCGCGCGCGCGCGCTCCCTCACCTCGGGCCGGGCCGCCGCCGCGGCGCGTGCGCGCGCTCACCTGCAGCCTCCGCCGAAGCTTCGGCGGCCCGCGCTCCGCCCCCACCCAATGGGAAGCGCGCACCTGCGCCCGCGGAGCCAACCAATCGGTACCCGCCTCGCTCCGCGCGGGGGCGGGGCCTCCTGCTCGAAAAGCCCGCCTGCCGCCGTTCGATTGGTCCCGCGCGGCGAGGGAGGGGTGGGATCACCTGAAGCCGAGAGGGGCCCTCCGGACCCCGCAGGCGAGCTCCAAAGCGCATGCGCAGGCCCTGTAGTTTCCGCCCAGCGAAGGCCGGCCGGAAGCGCGAGCGCACCTGGAGACGCGCTGGGATGGGTGGGCCTTTTGCGCGCGCGCGGGTGCGCGCCTGGTTGCTCTGGACCCGGCCTGAGCTCGCGCTCCGCCGGGGCGTGGAGCACGCTTCCCAGTTGGTTGCCGAGCGCCGCGGAGCTGCCGGCTTTCTGCACCCTCTTCCGCCCCTTCCACTTTGGGATGCTGCAGCCTCCAACAACGCCCCTCCATCACCCATTTGCGTCCTTTAGTCGTCTGGCTTCAACTCGGTTGCAAAATTCCAGTTTTCGCTCCTCTGCAACAGTAACTGGAGAAAAATCTCAGGGCTCTACCGGCTTACTGTCGTTGGTAGAGACTTTCTGCAGTCCAGTCAGGTCCCGTGGGGTCGAGTGGGCGCTGGGAGGGAGGGGAAGTGGGCAAAGGCCAGGAATGGCTCCTCGAAGGTCTGTACTTCTAGATCGGCCCTCCAGGGATTCCCCGCCCCCTTTGTCTTTTAAATTTACTTTTAACCTTTGAGAATCTTTCCCTCCCTCCAGCCATTTCTGTGCTATTCGCTGTGTCTACCAGTGACAGCCGCCAGATTGTGTTTGTCTCTGTCCCTCCAGTCGAATGACCAAGCTATGTTCTTGATAACAAGACTGAATCCTTCTCTTTAAATGCCCAGAGCCGGGTTTCTCCTCTCAAGGGATCCTTTGCAGCACTGCCAGTGCTGGGGTGGTGAGGAGGAGACCCCCAGGGCCCCCCACCCACCTGCAGAGGGGCTCATCACAGAGCTGTGGAACTCTCCTGTGAGCTGGACCTGGGCCTGCGGGGGGCAGTTCTAACCTGAAATGGCCAAGAACAGCTGGCTAGGGTGCCGCATTCCGCCGGAGTGCCCTGGGCCTTCCTCACCCTGTCTCTACCTTCATCCGTCCTCACGCGGGCACCCCTCCTTCCCAGCACTTTTGTCTAGATCCAGGTTCCCCATGAATTCCGGAGAAGGACGGCTGTGAAAGGCAGCGACCCCTCTGCTTTGCTCACTATGACTCCGAGTAGTAGCATCTGCCTGAGTGCCCGCAGGTACTCAGATCTGTCTCTGCCGGGTGCTGGACCTGGGGAGGATAGTTTCTCCATATTTACATAGCCTCACCTGAGTTCAAAGGTGGGCTTCTCATCTTCCCCCTCTGAAGGGTTCAGTTCACCAAGTATTCGTGGGGGAATTCAAAGTTGTTCTGGCCATTTTTGGTGGAAGTCCAGAGGGAAGGGGCACCATCCCACGCCGAATCATTGTAAAATCTGCCTTTTCTGCCTCCTGTTCAAAAGCACCTGCTGTGTGACTCAGGCTACACTGGACATGAAGTGTGGTGCTGTGATGGGGCAGCATGGCAGTTTGGTCTCAAGGCCTCTTAATACTCTTAAAAATTATGCAGGGCCTCCAGGTATTGTGTTTATGCGTAGATTTGTCTTTCAACAGTCATTGTATTAAAATGAAAACTGTTGGGACTTCTCTGGCAGTTAAGTGGTTAAGACGCCTGGCTTCCAACACAGGGAATGTGGGTTCAATCCTTGGTTGGGAAACTGTTTAATAAGATCCCATATGCTGCACGAGCGTCCAAAAAAAATACAGTTACATTTAGAAAACAAAGTTAAGTTAAACTGAGAAATGTTTAAAACACAAGGGCGCACCAGCACGGGGACATCCCTGGTGGTCCAGTGGCTAAGACTCCGGGTTCCCAGTGCGGGGGCTCTGGGTTCAACCTCTGGTCAGGGAACCAGATTCCACGTGCTGCAATTAAGACCCTGGTGCAGCCAAATAAGTAAATAAAAAGAAATACTAAGAAAAATACACAAGCACACATTCCAGTAGTCATCAGGGAGATGACATGGTCACAGGTCCCGTCCCTTCTGGAAAATTCCATCATATACCTGTGTGACAAGGCGAGTGAGAAGAGCAAGTGACATCTTAGTGTTGTGATAATAGTTTTGGCTTTGAGAATCCCCTGAAAAGGTCTCAGGGACTCGCAGGGACCACTGGGATGTCTGTACTCGGCTGTTACCCCCTCTCCCCGGCTCCCAGGGCCAGGTGCTGGGCCTGTTGCTGTGGGAGGGAGTGCTGGGTGGCTGAGCTTTATCACTGTTATCGGTAGTGATTTATCAAGCCCTTTTAAAAAGGAAGTTCGTGGGTGCCAACACACCTGCGCGGGCCCTGCATTCCTGGAGGTGTCGCACGTCCTCTCTGCCCTCCCCCGGGTGTGGCATCCCTGTTGGACTTTCCTTTCTAGAAGGAAGCGTCGGGCCCGAGATTTCTGGATCTCTAAGCGGAATTTGCTCTGAGGCCTGCGTCACACACACGCCCGGGCTGTGTAAGGAAGGAATGTGGAAAAGAGTTTGATTTTGATAAAGGTGTCATGGAGGAGGGGAGCCCTCTCATTCCGAGAGCGCTGTTCCGGGCACAAGTTTGTTTGCAGGGCCTGAAATTCAGCTTATCTCCAGAAGCATGAAGCCCAGAGAAACAGCAGAAATGGAGAAGGGTTTATATTCCTGTTCCTTTGGTTTGAAGAACTGAACTCTAATCTCATTTCCCGCCACCCCTCCCTCCCCACCCCCAAATCCTCAAGCTAAAGCTGATCAAGACCTACGTGGGGAATGAAAAGCTAGTCCCACACCTGGGAGAATTACTACTCAGTGAGCTGGGGAGATAAGCAAGGTGAGTGGATGGCACGAACTCTTTAAATTACAGGTTCACAAAGGCGTTATTCAGGAATGGCGACCACACCCGTGTGCTGTCATCTCTCCAGCCCACCTCCGCCGCCTGGAAGAAGCTTGTGAGGGCTCCATTTCTGCTTCAGCCCTCTTTCCAACACTGTCTGTCTTTAATTCTACAACTTCACACGACTGCTGTCTGTTTAAATGTACCTTGTGAGGTGGGAAGAGTTTGTAATTTTCCACAATTCATTTTATTGATTTACATCTTGCATACTGGGGCTTTTTTGTTTCCTTCCTCCTCTTAGGAAAAAAAAAATTTTTTTAAAGAGGTGACAAGAAGTCACATATACGGGTGGTGAGATTTCTTTTCAAGCAGTTTCTCTTGCCAGTTCTTTTTCTCCTTGATTGCTCAAGTGCCAGTTTTGATGGAGCTGGTTAATAATTCTTTGAGAGAGAGGTGAAGTGTACACTTATGAGTCTCAGACGACTCACCAAAGCATTTTAAGCCCTTTAGCAGAGGTGGAATTAAGTCACGTGATCTATTTTCTGGTTAATAGCTTATAACTCTCAGAAACGAATTAATTATTTTCCTGTAATGTAAGAAACATTACTGTCTTAGGTAAAAACCCGTCTTCGTGGGAGGCAGGCTGTGCCAGGCACAGTGCATGGTCCCCGCCCTCGAGGAGCTTGCTTTCTGACCCTTTCCCTCGGTGGGACTCAGTTTCTTTATCTGCAAATGCAGGCATCAGATGAGATCATCTTCACAGTCCCTTCCAGCTCTCAACATTCTGTGGTACCTAGAGGATAATGGAGACTCATCATTATTTCAACATCACCAGGGATGAACTAGGAATGAAAAGAGCAAACTTTCCATCAGGGTCAACAGGCAGGCAGCAGTCATCAGCTAAACTATTCCACTTCCTGGGAGGTGTTGATGAAGATGATGATAACTAACATTTATGAGGGTCCACTCTAGAGGCTTCCCTGGTGGCTTCGACGGTAAAGAATCTGCCTGCAATGCAGGAGGCCTGGGTTTGATCCCTGGGTCAGGAAGATCCCCTGGAGAAGGGACTGGCTACCCACTCCAGTATTCTTGCCTGGAGAATCCCACGGCAGAAGAAGCCTGGTGGGCTACAGTCCATGGGATCCCAAAGAGCTGGACATGACTGAGCAACTAACACTTCCACTCTGGTGCCAGGAACAGTGCTAAGTGCCTTCCCTATGAATTATCTTACTTTTTAAAAAAAACATGCATGTATTCATGTATTTGACCGCACTTGGTCTTGGCTGTGACACGTGAGACCTTCAGGCTTCACGGTGGCATGCAGATTCGTAGTTGTGTCATGTGGGATCTCGATCCCTGACCAGGGATAGAACCTGGGCCCCCCGCGTTGGGAGGGTGGAGTCTTAGGCACTGAGCCACCAGGCAAGTCCCTATCTCATTTACTCTGAAGGTACAGGAAGAGCTTTATACTTGGAGGCACTGAGATCTTAACTTTCCGTAAGTGGTAGCTGTTAACTTGAGCCCTTGCTCTGCCCCTTGCTGGCTGGGTGACCTTGATCCTGTCCATCCAACTTACTCAGAGCCTCAGAGTCTCTCCTCAGATGAGAAACTAAATGGGAAACTGCTCTGCAAACCTCAGGTTTGGTGAGAACTCTAGTGGTTATTATTTAACACATAATATTACCTACCAAAGCCTTTGCTAGAATTTCAAGAAATTCTTAGAAATAAAATATAAATATGTAATAAACCATTCTTCTTGTTTTCGCACAAGAAGAAAGAAACAAGAAAACAAGAAGTTTTAGTGGCCATCTCTTAGAGAGGCCGAGAGGCAGCCTGGAGGAGTCATTAAGGATGTGACTCCCAGATGCCTGCGTTCTGTGCTGCCTCAGCCGTTTCCTACTGTGCGACCCCGGTCGAGTTCTTGAGCTCTCTGAACCTCGGTATCCTCACCTGTAAAATGAGGATAGTTCAGTCGCTCAGTCGTGTCCGACTCTTTGCGATCCCATGAATCGCACCACACCAGGCCTCTCTGTTCATCACCAACTCCCGGAGTTCACTCAGACTCATGTCCATCGAGTCAGTGATGCCATCCAGCCATCTCATCCTCTGTCGTCCCCTTCTCCTCCTGCCCCCAGTCCCTCCCAGCATCAGAGTCTTTTCCAATGAGTCAACTCTTCACATGAGGTGGCCAAAGTACTGGAGTTTCAGCTTCAGCATCATTCCTTCCAAAGAAATCCCAGGGCTGATGTCCTTCAGAATGGACTGGTTGGATCTCCTTGCAGTCCAAGGGACTCTCAAGAGTCTTCTCCAACACCACAGTTCAAAAGCATCAATTCTTCGGCACTCAGCCTTCTTCACAGTCCAACTCTCACATCCATACATGACCACAGGAAAAACCATAGCCTTGACTAGACAGACCTTTGTTGGCAAAGTAGTGTCTCTGCTTTTGAATATGCTATCTAGGTTGGTCATAACTTTCCTTCCAAGGAGTAAGTGTCTTTTAATTTCATGGCTGCAGTCACCATCTGCAGTGATTTTGGAGCCCCCCAAAATAGAGTCTGACACTGTTTCCACTGTTTCTCCATCTATCCCCATGAAGTGAGGATAAGAGGAGCGTTATTTGCCTTCACTACAGAGCATTTAGGCTACAACCCAGCACAGAGTAAGGACTCCTGAAGTGTTATCGATTATTGTCTTTATTGCTGTCGAATTATTGTTACCTACTGTCATAATAGAATTCATTGATGTAATTAAGTATTAAGTCTCAACTGTGTATACAATATGGTCCTTGACATGAGATGAAGAAGAATAATAAAAAGGATGAAGATATGATTTCTACCAGGGGCTTCCCTGGTGGCTCAGACAGTAAAGAATCTGCCTGCAATTCAGGGGACCTGGGTTCGATCCCTGGGTCTAGAAGATCCCCTGAAGGAGGGCGTGGCAACCCACTCCAGTATTCTTGCCTGGACAATCCCCATGGACAGAGAGGAGCCTGGTGGGCTACCATCTGTAGGGTCGCAAAGAGTCGGACATGACTGAGCAACTAAGCACGTGATTTCTACCATCTAGAACTTCACAGTTCACATATACATTGGCTCAGCAAATATCCTTGGATGCCTACTGAGGATCAGGCACGAAGACAGTAGTATGAATCGATCGAATTCTTGTCTCCAAGGAACATGTGTCTAGCTGAGATGTCACACCCTCGGAGAGATATCTTCTGGAAGTGATGTGTGGAGTAGTTAAGGCAGGGAGGTTTGTTGGAGTTGACATCCTGGAGCTCACATCTGGCTCCATCACTCACCAGCTGTGGAACAGTCGGCACACACCTCGGTCTCCCTAAAGACCACCTGTCTCTGGAGTGAAATGAAGAGAGTGATAATATCTACCTTCTTTGAACTAGTAAATATTTATTGAGCGTCTATGATGTGGCAGGCACTTTTCTAGATGGTTAAGGATACAGGAGTAGAAAAGACAGGACGCAATCCCTGCCCTCCTGGGGCTGACATTCCAAGGGAGGAGAGACGCAGATAGATAGGCAAATTAAATACTTAGAAGATATCATGTTAAGTGATGAAAGCTATGGAGCGAAAAAGCAGGGAAAGAGGGTGGGGAGGCCTAGGGAGCTTGGGGGTGGGGTGAGGGCTAGAAGGGAAGAGAAAATTCCAAATAGGGTGGCAAGGGCGGCCCGTCTGGGAAACTGCAGAGGAGAAAGCCATCCTGGGAGCTTCTCGGGCTGGTGCGGGCAGGGTGGCAGGTTGAGGATGGGGGAAGCCTTCCAGGCGGGGGCTCAGCGTGGGCCTGATGATCCGAGGAGATAAAGCTCTTGGTGCCTGGCACACAGCTACGGCTCAGAAGACACCAGCTGCTATTTTGAGCCATTACTCAGCGCAAAGGCCAGAGTAGGAAAGAGGAGGTGGGAGCAGAGAAGTGAGAATGACTAAGTCAGCCTCGGGGGTGGGGGGTCTGGAGTGTTTCACGGATGAAGAGGCTTCGCTTGCAGTCAGGGCAGAGGAATGAGTAGGAGTTTGCTAGGGTCGTGGTCGGGGGGACGGTGGAGGGGGGGGCGGTGGGGGGGGGGGCGGTGGGGGGGGTGGGGCGGAGTGGGGCCGGCGGGGGAGGAGGCATTCCAGCCCGAGTGAGCTTGGCGACGGGGGCTGGCGGAGTAGGTGGCGAGCAGATGCAATGGGTCTCAAAGGCCGTGGTGGGGAGTGTCTGCTATCTCCAGTTGCTGCCGGGAGACTCCTAACATCTTTAAAACTGGGCACTGGAAGGAACAGATTTGTGTTTTAATAAGCTCTCCGGAGGAGGCAGGCACTGGGGCAGCGAGTTAATGAGTCTTACAGGGACCAGTGTAATTAAATGGCAAAGCGAGTGGCGCAGCCTGTGGGACTTCGGGAGGAGGCAGGCGGTCCAGCCGTCAGTTACTCATTCATTCAGCACATTTTTATTGAGGCCCCGCTACGTGCCAGGCACCGCCCGCCTGGATGTTACGACTGCGGCAGGGGTGGGGGGTGGGGAATAAGACCATCTCTTCCCGAGAGAGACAGATGAGGAGCAATGAACGCGATTTGGGGGTGGGGGCACAAACAGGATTGCTTTAGAGCCCAGGCAGGAGGCGGGGAGGGCAGGGCTTGCAGAAGAGGGAGCCGCCCCCAAATCAAGGGCTCACCCAGCCCCTGGGTCTTTATGAAGGTGGGCTGCGTAGGAGCAGGTCTCCTGGTTCTTTAAGAGAGGCTGAACATTTTTTTTGTTGTTGTTTTAATTTCCCTGGTGGTTCAGTGGTAAAGAACCCACCTGCCAATGCAGGAGATGCGGGTTCAGTCCCGGGGTGGGGAAGATCCCCTGGAGAAGGAAATGGCAGCCCACTCTAGTATTCTTGCCTGGGAAATCTGGTGGACAGAGGAGGCTGGCAGACTTCAGTCCCTGGGGTCGCAAAGAGTTGGATAGGACTTAGTGACTAAAACAGCAGTAACAGTCCTTCCTTTGCAGCGTGGTGTTAGTTTCTGCTGTACAGCCAAGTGAATCAGCCACACATATACATATATCCCCTCGTCCCTGAGTTTCCTTCCCATTTAGATCCCCACTGGGCACTGAGTAGGTGTCCCTGTGCTGGACAGTGGGTTCTCATCACTTATGTATTTTATACAGAGCGGCGTGTATATCGCAACTCCAGTCTCCAATCCGTCCCGCCCTCCCTTCCCCGCTCGATGTCCATATATTTGTTCTCTGCATCCATGTCTCTGTTTCTACTTTGCAACTAAATTCATCTATACCGTTTTTCTAGGTGCCACATAAATGAGTTAATAGTAGTACACAACTGTTTTTCTCTCTCTGACTTACTTCACTCTATAGGACCATCTCTAGGTCTGTCCACAACTGCAAAAGCTCAGTTCAAGAGAGGCTGGGCATTTTCATGTGAGATTCCTGATTCCAGTAATTGTTGGCAACTGATCAGAAAGAATGGAGTGACTGAAGGTAAGAGGAGTGTGTGTGTGTGTGGGTGGGTGGGTGGTGTGCACGAATTCTGCTTAGGATGGGTTGTGAGAAGAGCTCTGAGGAGGTGGCACTTCTGGGGTGAGAGGGGAGAGCCTGTGCCAAGGATGCAGGGGAAAAGCTTGATGTGTTCGAGGAGCTCAAAGGAAGCCGTGCCTGGAGCTTGAGGAGCGAAGGAGAACGGCGGGGAAAGGAGGGAAGGGCAGGTCGTGCCGGTCCTGTGATGACTTCAGGTTTTCTTCTGTGTGTGTATGCTAAGTCACTTCAGTCATGTCTGACTCTTTGAGACTCTGCGAACCGAAGCCTGCCAGGCTCCTTTCCCAGGTCCTTTGAAAAGATGTCTCTGAACCTTGAGAATTCCAGAAAACCCCTCAGTCCCCGGCAAGCCCTCATTCATCTTCACAAACATATATGGATTTAGGTACTGTTATCACTTTAATTTTGCAGATGAGGAAACCGAGGAACAGAAAAGTTAAGTAATTCACCCGGTGTCACACAGATAAGCATCAGAGCTGGGGCTCAAATCCCAACTGTTGGATTCCAGAGGCTTCTAGGTTGCCCTTCATAGGGTCGAGTGAGTTTCAGAGATGGGTTTAAATGTCTTTCTTCCTTGATGAAATACATCATTTTATCTGGAAACAGAAAGTCCTGCCTGTGTCCTTTACCCCTTCCCCGAGACAATCCTACGGGTGAAAAGTCAGCTAAGATTCAGGTTGCGAGACTTGTTGCCTCCTAGGAGCCTTCTAGAAACCCAATAGCCTCCAGGGGATCGGCCCCACGGCCCCAGCATCTGATCAGAATTCCCCATGAGATTTTTTTTCAGGGGGAGGGAGAGTGTGGTTCATTATGGAGAGGAGTTTCCAAAATGAAAATAAAGCAGCAAACAACCCAAATTGTTACCAGAGATCCAGTGACTTAGCCTTATTAAGTTCAGTGTTAAAGAAAAGAGAACGAAATCGTTTATAGAAACCCTCTTCTCCCTCAGGAGATATTTAAGAACTGAATGTATTTTTTTTAAAAATTTTTAAGGCATGCCAAGTTTATGTAAAATTATACCAATGATGAAAGAGGCTAGAGAACAACAACAACAAGGCCAGCCAGAGTCGTGCCCACGTCTTAGGCTCTTAGGAAACACAGAGGCAAACCAGAACAAGGAAACTGGGAGTGTGAGAACAGAGCGAACCGGGGGTCGGCTGGGGAGCCCAGTGCGACGGGCAGCTGCCGCGCCCGAGCTGGCACCTCACCCCCCGAGCCTCATCTTTTCAAAGGTGATTCAGAGTAGCTGCCTCAGACGGTTAAGAATTCCACCAGATGACAAATATGTCTCTGAACACTCTTTCCGGCATGTGTCAAGTATTGAATCCATAGTACCAGTCACTGTTCCAAGACCCTTTGGGGTTGTCCTTTTGGTTTGTGAGCAAGAACCCCCAAGCTAGGGTTTGAAGGCTCAGGCCGGGTCAAGCCTGAGCTGAGTGCACTGCACACGTGGTGGCATTTATTTATTTAAATATTTGGTTTTATTTTATGTGTTTGTGTGGCTGTGCCATCTCTTACTTGCAGCACATGAGATCTTTGGTTGTAGCATGTGGGATGTTAGTTCCCCAACCAGGGGTCTGAACATGGACCTCTAGGTAGTCTCTATCCTGTGATAGAGACTTAACCCTCACCTTAACTCAGGTACGGGGCTTCTCAGGCGGCACTAGTGGTAAAGAATCCGCCTGCCACTGCAGAAGACCTCAGACAGGAGGGGTTCGATCCCTGGGTTGGGAAGACCCCCTGGAGGAGGAAATGGCAACCCATGGCAGTATCCTTGCCTGGAAAATCCCACGGACCGAGGAGCCTGGCTGGGGTCGCAACAGTCACACTGAGCGACTAAGCCACCAGCACCTGACTTAGGGACTGTTGTTATTATTCTCTTTGCAGATGGAAGATAGGTGGAGGTGGGGAGGAGAAATGGTTTGCCTGTAAGCTTTACACAGAGAGGCAGGCATTAGGACCAAGGTCTCTTCTGACTCTGCTGTCTGCTATAACTCTACAGGGAAACGTACCAAAAAAAAAAAGTAGATACCATTTTTCAAGTTCCAGGTCTCCTTAAGTATAAAGAAGATCTAAGTATTTCAGGAAAGTGCCAGTGGGGCATTTTTAAATGGAACAAGGTATACCCTGCAGCCTTCCAGATTGGGGGTGGGGTTTGCTTATGTTCAGAGGTGAAATTTTCAGGCTCTGGGTGTTTCCCTCACAGTTGAAGAGCTCCAGGCAGACTTAACCCCATGCTCCAGGGCAGATCCCTGCCTACCATGCAATTCATCGCCCCGGAGGTGAATGTGCCCTAAAGCGTCTACTCAGATCCTTAAAATAGAATCCTGTGCGCCCGGCCTGGGTTTCCTATTACTGGGTTCAGGATGATGAGGAGGTGGTTATCTGGGTTACTAACCTCTGACTTTTGTAGTTATGTACAGTAAATGTTACTTCTTATTTGTATATGAGCCTCATTGGTGAGTCAGTCCCATGACCTGGGAGGAAAGGTCTCCCAGCTCCATCTTTAAAGTCAAGAGGATGAACGCTTCAGTTCAGTCGCTCAGTCGTGTCCTACTCTTTGCAACCCCATGAATCACAGTACACCAGGCCTCCCTGTCCATCACCAACTCCCAAAGTTCACTCAGACTCACGTCCATCGAGTCAGTGATGCCATCCAGCCATCTCATCCTCTGTCGTCTCCTTCTCCTCCTGCCCCCAATCCCTCCCAGCATCAGAGTCTTTTCCAATGAGTCAACTCTTCGCATGAGGTGGCCAAAGTACTGGAGTTTCAGCTTCAGCATCATTCCTTCCAAAGAACACCCAGGGCTGATCTCCTTCAGAATGGACTGGTTGGATCTCCTTGCAGTCCAAGGGACTCTCAAGAGTCTTCTCCAACACCACAGTTCAAAAGCATCAATTCTTCGGCCCTCAGCCTTCTTCACAGTCCAACTCTCACATCCATACATGACCACAGGAAAAACCATAGCCTTGACTAGACAGACCTTTGTTGGCAAAGTAGTGTCTCTGCTTTTGAATATGCTATCTAGGTTGGTCATAACTTTCCTTCCAAGGAGTAAGCGTCTTTTAATTTCATGGCTGCAGTCACCATCTGCAGTGATTTTGGAGCCCCAAAAATAAAGTCTGACACTGTTTCCCCATCTATTTCCCATGAAGTGATGGGACCAGATGCCATGATCTTCGTTTTCTGAATATTGAGCTTTAAGCCAACTTTTTCACTCTCCACTTTCACTTTCATCAAGAGGCTTTGTAGTTCCTCTTCACTTTCTGCCATAAGGGTGGTGTCATCTGCATATCTGAGGTTATTGATATTTCTCCCGGCAATCTTGATTCCAGCTTGTGTTTCTTCCAGTCCAGCGTTTCTCATGATGGACTCTGCATAGAAGTGAAATAAGCAGGGTGACAATATAGAGCCTTGACATACTCCTTTTCCTATTTGGAACCAGTCTGTTGTTCCATGTCCAGTTCTAACTGTTGCTTCCTGACCTGCATACAGATTTCTCAACAGGCAGGTCAGGTGGTCTGGTATTCCCATCTCTTGAAGAATTTTCCACAGTTTATTGTGATCCACACAGTCAAAGGCTTTGGCATAGTCAATAAAGCAGAAATAGATGTTTTTCTGGAACTCTCTTGCTTTTTCCATGATCCAGCGGATGTTGGCAATTTGATCTCTGGTTCCTCTGCCTTTTCTAAAACTAGCTTGAACATCAGGAAGTTCACGGTTCACATATTGCTGAAGCCTGGCTTGGAGAATTTTGAGCATTACTTTACTAGCGTGTGAGATGAGTGCAGTTGTGCAGTAGTTTGATCATTCTTTGGCATTGCCTTTCTTTGGGATTGGAATGAAAACTGACCTTTTCCAGTCCTGTGGCCACTGCTGAGTTTTCCACATTTGCTGGCATATTGAGTGCAACACTTTCACAGCATCATCTTTCAGGATTTGGAATAGCTCATCTGGAATTCCATCACCTCCACTAGCTTTGTTCATAGTGATGCTTTCTAAGGCCCACTTGACTTCACATTCCAGGATGTCTGGCTCTAGATGAGTGATCACACCATCATGATTGTCTGGGTCACGAAGATCTTTTTGTACAGTTCTTCTGTGTATTCTTGCCACCTCTTCTTAATATCTTCTGCTTCTGTTAGGTCCATACCATTTCTGTCCTTTATCGAGCCCATCTTTGCATGAAATGTTCCCTTGGTATCTCTAATTTTCTTGAAGACATCTCTAGTCTTTCCCATTCTGTTGTTTTCCTCTATTTCTTTGCATTGATTGCTGAGGAAGGCTTTCTTATCTCTTCTTGCTATTCTTTGGAACTCTGCATTCAGATGCTTATACCTTTCCTTTTCTCCTTTGCTTTTCACTTCTCTTCTTTTCACAGCTATTTGTAAGGCCTCCCCAGACAGCCATTTTGCTTTTTTGCATTTCTTTTCCATGGGGATGGTCTTGATCCATCTCCTGTACAATGTCACAAACCTCATTCCATAGTTCATCAGGCACTCTATCTATCAGATCTAGTGGCCAGGAACTTGGAAGTCCTAAGCACCCGCCCTAAATGAGGAACCTGCATCCCGGGCACTTCCTGTGGCTTCCTCTTCGTCCCTCCTACCATCCGTCACTCGATGATGCGCTCATTCATACAGCGAACTGGAAGAGCCTGCTGTCCTTTAGACAACTGCCTTCTTTCCGGGGACCCCGTGCTTTTCAAACAGGAGTGCCGAAGGGTCTGTTTTTCAAAGATTTCCCCATTGTCACGGATGGGCCCTTTTGTAAAAATAGGGTAAGAATGATCTACGTGAAAATAAATGAACTCTAAAAATACCAGCGACATGTGAAGAACAAGCCCCAGTTTTTTAAGCCCTGGTTTTTTTATTTAATTAATTTATTTTTATATTTATTTATCTGGCTGTGCCAGATCTTAGTATGTGGCACATGACTTCTTGAGTTGTAGGATCTAGTTCCCTCACCAGGGATTGAACCCAGGCCCCCGGTGTGATGAGCGCAAAGTCTTAGCCACTGAACCACCAGGGAAGTCCCTACAGCCCAGTTTTTTAGGGTAAGATTCAATAGCCCACATTTTCAGTAGACTTGTGCTTGAGGGCAGACTCACAATCCGGGGTGACAAATGTCTTCATGGGTCTGCGATTCCCCGAAGAGAGGGACATAAATCATTTTGCAGGAACCCAGAGGGTTCAATCATACGACTAACAGAAGCAGTCTTGAGAATCGGGATCTCCATCTTGAATGTCCCCACGCGTCCCGTTGTCTGCGGCTTCAGATTGTGGGGTGGAGCTGGAGCACAAAGTGCTAGATGCAGCCATGTCTTAGGAATAGTGGACGAAAAAAAAAGTGCAACAAACCGGTGGCCATAGCATAACAAGCCGACTCAGGATGTAGACGACAAAGCAGCGGGTGCAGTGGAGCGGGCAGTGTGGGGGAGAGTGGGGGCACCAGCTACGGGTGTCAGGGAGGCTCAAGCACGTGCCGTGCAACACGGGGAATAGAGCCAGTATTTTGTAATCACTGTAAATGGAGAGTCACCTTTAAAAATCGTATAAAAATAATTTTTTTATAGTCAAGCCTTTTGGAGGGGGAAAATGTCTCCCTCTTACCTTGTCTTTTCGCTCTTTCATTGTTCACACATACATTTAAGAATGGGCCCAGTTGCTGTTGTTTAGTCACTAAGTCGTATCTGATTCTCTGTGACCCCGTGGGCTGTAGCCCGCCAGGCTCCTCTGTCCATGGGATTTCCCAGGCAAGAGTGCTGGAGTGAGTTGCCATTTCCTTCTCCAGGGGATCTCCTAACCCAGGTATCAAACCCAGGTCTCCTGCATTGGCAGGCTGATTCTTTCCTCCTGAGCCATCAGGGATTATATATATATACACACACACATTATACATATTTTTACAAGTCTTGCTTGTTTCACTCAACAACATATCTCGTTGTTGATACTTCCACTTACCACTTTCGTGCCTTCCCCATTCTTTTCCGCTGACTGTGCTTTAGCTCCGTGTGGGTACGTCATGCCTTATTTAGGGAGCCTTGTGATGGCCGCCCTTAGGTCATGCTTACTCAGTTGCAGTGAACTTTCTGTGCTTGTGTCCTGTGCACTGAGGCGTGTGCTCCTCTAGGATAGATTCCAGCAGGTCTATCAGTGGGTGTGCACACTTGAAATGTTGTAGGTACTGCCAAGTTCATCCTCCTGAAAGATAGTACGCGTCATCAACAGATTATAGAGTTGAAAGAAGTGCGGCTGGACTCATCCCTCTTTATGCGGATCAAGGGGCTGAAACGATGGGCAGAGCCTGGTCGAGGTCACATGTGACTGAAGACAGCCTCCTGCTTCTCTTTCCAGGGAGGCTGCAGAGTTTTCATCAACCTTTGACCACCCCCGATGGCCATTTACCTTCACTGGAGGTGTGTCCTGCACAGAACCAGGAGTAAAAGCTTTGAATACTTAAGTTCACGTCAAATTTGAACCTCGATCCTTAAGACTGAGTCTTAAGACCCTTAAGAAAGGGATTGTGACTTGAGGTACCTTTGCAGCCTCTCTCGGAGGAATATCTGATTTCTGTTGCACCAAATCACTCTTACTGTGTACAGGGACAGCTGAGTAGAGTGGGCGAGGGACTGAACCTGGCCTCCAAACTCAGCTGTGCTCTGACTTTGTGATTTGGGGCACGGTACCCGCCTCTCCCGGCCTCTCTGTACCCGTTTCCCCACCTTGGAAGAGGTAACCCTCTTGCAGAGTAATGATGATGACAAAGTCAGAATAATGTATGGGAAACGCTTGGGATGCTCCCAGGAAATGTTGGTTTCCTCCTCTTATCCTTCTCTTGAGGAATTTAATAAAAGGATCAGGATTTGCGTCCAACAGAGGGCACTGTCTGAGCTGGAGTGGGAGTCTTCTCAGCACAGAGAGGAGCTTAGTGAGATGCTCCCGTGGTGCTAATTTACTCCTGGAGTTTAGATTTCATTAAGGTCAGAGTCATTTTCACTTTCCACCAGTGCAGAGCTGCTCTGAAGAGGTTATTTAAGGACGGGAAGCGGCCACATCCCCAAATTCCACGGACACTCCCTTCCATCTAATCCCTCTCTGAACCTTCAGCCTCCTGAGTATCATCGTCTGTCTTCACTTCCCCATCTTCCGTGTAATCCGTCTCTGTTAATGGCATCACGAGTTCTCAGGCCATCTAGAACCGTAACCTCATTTTAGACCCTCTGTCTCTCTCACTCCCTGCTTCCAGGTAGTTGCCTGATTCAGAATATCTAACACATTGGTCCTTCCCTGTTGCCGCACAGCAGCGCCTGGGGGCAGACCCTCACGACCTCCTGCCAGGACTAGTCTCCGCATCCAGACAGGTCTGGGAAACCCCAATCAGAGCGTCACAGCCAGAGCCATCTGACCTGTGTCTCTGGAGCCCAGTGGGTGGGTGACCCCTCTCCCCTCTGTTAGCAAAGCACTCAGGGCTCAGCAGGGCCTGGTGGCCCCAGCCCTCCCCTTTGGCTGCCATATCCGGAGAGCTGACTGTGTAAAGCTAAGGCCTTTATGGGCCTGGTGTCATTTACCCTCAGGAGATAGGAAATATTATTGTCCCCTGGTTTTTTTTTTTTGGCTGCGTCACACGTGGGATCTTAGTTCCTTGACCAGGGATGAAACCCACGTCCCATACATTAGAAGAGCAGAGTATTAGCCACTGGACTGCCAGAGAAGTCCCACATTATCCTGTTTGGGACAGGGAAAGTTGGAGTCGGCGGAGTATAGAGACTTGCTTAAGGTCACATAGCCGGAAAGTGGTGATGCCAATCTTTCAAGCCCTTTGTGTCTTAACTGTGCTTCCCAACGGTGGTCCTCATACCCCAGGGGTGTGTCGAGAGGGTCCCTTGAAATGTCAAGAACGGCAGTGGTGCCTGGCTAACGTCCAACTTTAGAAAGATGAGTGGAGTCATTATTTTTAAATTTCTCTTAAAACACCAGGCAGTATAGGACTCTGTTCCCCACCCCACCCCCCTGCAAAAAAAAGGAATAAGCCTGAGGCTCAGTCACTTGCTCGGTTTTAGTGACACTCCTTGAGGACCGTTCAGTCACTTAGTAGTAAATTGCTTTAATTCTTAGACTACATTTTGTCATTTATACCCTAGTGGAACGCTCGCTGCTGTTTTCATCTGATAAATTAACGAAAAGCCCATATTACTGAAAAATCAACATTAAAAAGAAAAATACATACAAAATAGCTATTTGGGTATATGTATAAGTATATTGTGTCTGCATTGTGTGTATTTATGAATAAAGTTACATGATTAAGGGGAAAAAAAGAAAAATTACATAGCAATGATTCTATACACACCTGTACTTTCTTAGGGAAGGCAGTGTTAATTAAAATCTGAAATGATCTCTCCTCACCTCTTAGAAACAAATACAAAAATTAAAAAACAATAATAAACTTTTCAGAACACAAAAATGCAAGGATTCCAAGAGAAGTAAGATTCAACAACAGGTGGCTGTTATGATCATGCCCTTTGACTAGAAAAGAAGCTTTGTGAAGTCAGGGTCTGTGTCTTTTGCTGCTGGGTGACCAATTCCTGGCACATAGGAGACTGTCAGGGACTGTTTGTTGAGTGAATGAACAGCCATGATATGCTTGCACCAGCCCAGGACGAAATGAGAATTTCCGCACTTGGGCCATTTAGGGAGAAGTGAAGAGTGACCAGGGTTTTCTGCACTTTACAGTTTGTGGCGCTCTCGTCATCGTCTCATCTGATCCTTACAGTCGCCTGTGCAGCAGTGTTTCCACGTTTTCAGAAGTGGTTGGGAGAAGTGACGTGCTGAGTTCGAGGTCCACGGTAAGGAAGAGGGGCCAGGTCTTTTGAATCTAAATTCGGTTCTCTTTCCACTGTCCTCCCAACCTAACTGGGCTGAAGGAGACCAGAGATGGGTGACTAAATTAATCAAGGTCTATATTTCTCATTTTTAGAGTGGAAGTTCTTTTTTAAATGTAATTTGCAGCCTATATTCCTATTAATCCTTGACCATCTTCTTTTTAATATTTGTTTGTTTATTTTTGGCTGCATCAGGTCTTACTTGCGGGCTTCTCTCTAGTTGTGGCTTGCGGGCTTGGTTGCCTATGGTATGCGGGACTAGTTCTCTGACCAGGGATTGAACCCAGTCCTCTGCATTGGAAGGTGGATTCTTCACCACTGGACCACCAGGGAAGTCCCAGAAAGGAAGTTTCGATGGTCATTCGTGTCTGCTCTGTTCTTGGACCTCTCTTTTCTATGACTTTTCCCCAGGTGATCGCTAACATCTCCTGCGTTAACAAGTGAGATCTTTACCACTAGGACCACCTGGAAAGCCCAAGAGCTAATGCAGGAGACATAAGAGACGCAGGTTCAATCTCTGGGTTGAGAAGATCCCGTGGAGGAGGGCATGGCAACCCACTTCAGTATTCTTGCCTGGAGAATCCCATGGACAGAGGAGCTGGTGGGCTACAGTCCGTGGGGTTGCAAAGAGTTGGACACAACTCAGCAACTAAGCACAGCACAGCACAGGCATCCCAAGGGGCGCAGTGGTAAAGAGTCCACCTGCCGATGCAAGAGACTCAGGTTGGATCCCTGAATGGTTAGAGCCCCTGGGAGGAGGAAATGGCAACCTGCTCCAGTATTCTTCCCTGGAAAATTCCATGGACAGGGAAGCCTGGCGGGTTACAGTCTATGAGGTCTCAAAGAGCCAGAAACAACTGAGCGACTGAGCACACACGCAGGCAGGCATCTCAGATTGACATGGTCCAAACTGAGCCCTTGATGTCTCCATCCCCTTCTCATCAAACAGTTTCTTCCATCTCAGCAGATGCAACCCCATCCTTGATCTTGTGTTTTCCAAACGGCCATTGGTATTATCCTTGACTGCTCTGCTTCTCTCATACCCCACATCCAGTCCTACTGGCTTGGTCTCCAAAGTATATCCAGTTACCAACCGCTTCTCATCACCTGCACACCTCCTACCCTGGACTACGTCACCATCATCTCTCGCTTGGACTATTGCAGTAGCCTCCAGTCTGATTTCTCTGCTTCTGCCCTTGCACCTATGCAATCTGTTTTCCATACCACATCAGAAGGATCTCAGAAGTCCGAGGTACACCCTTGCCCTTCAGACAAGCGTCCTCTGCTTATCACAGGTTGCATACACACTCAGGTGGAAAGCAAGCTGGTGGCTGCACCATCCCCCTTTTATTTTCCGCCTTTTCAGAATTCCTGTCTGTCACCAGCTAGGTTTGTTTGCACTGGGTCTTAAATTCTGACAATTGTATCTTACATCCCTCCCTCCTGCCCCACCTCTTTCTCTTTAAAAATATTTTAAGGCTTTTTCCATGGCTGCTAAAAACCATAAGGTAAAGATTCAAGTATATACTTTAAAAATCCATTACATAAAAGAACTGATTATATCTCAACAGTCGGAATCCAAATAGAATTCAACAAAAATTCAGCAAATATGCATTTATTTTTGTTACTTTTTGCTCAGAGCAAAGCCAGGGAGTTTAAGTGGCAGAAAGAACACACGTCTGCTATTTGATATTAGACAGCTGTCATCACTCCCGATACAGCGTTCACAGGTTATGGTTCGTCTGGCACTGAAATATACACACCCTACCTCCCTGCACAGAGGTGTCAGGAGTCTTCAGTCATCTCCTATGCTATGGTGGATTACATTTTCCAAACAACAACCACAATCTCTCCCTTAAGGAAACGTTATCGAAAGATGCGAGGGATTGGAATGTGTAATACAAAGCAGACACACAGAGAAGAGTGAGTTTCATGGCGCAGGAAGAGAAGGACTGACTTTACTGCCTATAAAATAAAGTCCACGTGCTACAAGTTGGCCTGACCCACCTGGTGCATCTTTTTTTTTTTTCTCCAAATCAACCTGAGGTTAGAAAGCCCTTTCTTAGCTGGAGGACTTTAGGGAGAAGCCCCTTCGAGCTCTTTCAATCTCAGTCTCCTATGAAGAGGGGTTAATGCCTCCCAGGGAAGTTCTGAGAAACAGGGGGACACACTCTGCTGGCCCCTATCAGTGTACTCTGGGTTAGAGGCAGGAGAGTTGTATTGTGTTGGACAGAGTTAAAAACCTAGTTGTCGTCTCCATGAGGACATGAAGAATGGTTCTGGGGAGATGCATGTGGGCGATGGGAGATACAGGCTGACAAAGGAGTGGACTCCTGGTGAATCAATGTGATGGACTAATGGATTCCCAGATAACTGGCCAAACATTATCTAGGGGATATTTCTGGAAGAGATTACCATCTGAATCAGTCCTCTGAGTAAAGATAAAGATGATCACCCTCACCAATGCTAATGGGCACCATCCAATCTTTTGAGGCCTGAATAGAACAATATGGCGAAGGAAGGGTGCATTTGTCCCCCTGGTTTGAGCTGGAACACCCATCTTCCTTTGTCCTTGGTCACAGGTGCTCCTGGTCCTCTGGCCTTCAGACTCAGGTTGAGATGAGCCCCGCCAGCTCGCCTGTCCTCAGGCCTTTGGTATGTAAATGTACATGTTAGTCACTCACTCATGTCTGACTCTTTGTGACCCCATGGATTGTAGCCCGCCAGGCTCCTCTGTCCATGGGATTCTCCAGGCAAGAATACGGAGTGGGTTGCCATTTCCTTGTCCAGGGGATCTTTCTAACCCAGGGATTGAACCAGGGTCTCCTGCACTGCAGGCAGATTCTTTACCACTGAGCCCCTTGGGAAGCCCCCAGTCTTTGGACTCAGGCAGAATTATATCACCAGCTTTCCTGGTTCTCCAGCTTATAGAGGACAGATCAAGGGACTTCCTGGTCTCCATAGTCACATAAACCAATTTCTGCCATAAATCTCCTCTTGTATATCTATCATCTATCTATCTATCTCCTACTGGTTCTATTTCTCTGGAGACCCCTGACTAATACATTACCATAATTTTTGTTCTTCTGATTGAGCTAAACAGAGCTCTGTCAAACCTGGGCACTGCTGGGATCCATACCTTTGGTTATATGAGCCCTTCTTCCTAGAAGACTCTTAGAACCTTCAGTTCAGTTCAGTCGCTCAGTCGTGTCTGACTCTTTGCGACCCCATGAATTGCAGCACACCAGGCCTCCCTGTCCATCACCAACTCCCGGAGTTCACTCAGAATCACGTCCATCGAGTCAGTGATGCTATCCAGCCATCTCATCCTCTGTCATCCCCTTCTCCTCCTCTGTCGTCCCCTTCTCCTCCTGCCCCCAATCCCTCCCAGCATCAGACTCTTTTCCAATGAGTCAACTCTTCACATGAGGTGGCCAAAGTACTGGAGTTTCAGCTTTAGCATCAGTCCTTCCAAAGAACACCCAGGACCGATCTCCTTCAGAATGGACTGGTTGGATCTCCTTGCAGTCCAAGGGACTTCAAGAGTCTTCTCCAACACCACAGTTCAAAAGCATCAATTCTTCGGCACTCAGCTTTCTTCACAGTCCAACTCTCACATCCATACATGACCACGGGGAAAACCATAGCCTTGACTAGACGGACCTTTGTTGGCAAAGTAGTGTCTCTGCTTTTGAATATGCTCTCTAGGTTGGTCATAACTTTCCTTCCAAGGAGTAAGCGTCTTTTAATTTCATGGCTTAGCCTGCCCTAAACCAACTGCAATGTTCTGCTCAAAGACCACCTCTTCCAAAACACCTTCCCAGATGCCACCAGTCAGACGCAATTTCTCCTAGCTCTTGTCTCCTCAAGCATGATTTTGCCTCTGTGATGGCCATTCTAGAAAACGGCTGTCAACATGGCAGATTCCAGCACCCCCAAGAGGGGTTCTGACTCCTCAGTTTGCTCAGGTCCCAAGCCAGGTGTGACTCCAGATACCCGACTCCTCCTCAGCTCCAAAACCATTCGTCTTTGAACATCCCTGGTGGTCTACTGGTGAAGAATCTGCCTGCCAATGCAGGGAGCACAGCTCTGATCCCTGGTCCGGGAGGATCCCGTGTGCCTCAGAACAACTAAGCCCCTGCATCGCAACTACCGAGCCCACGCCCCTAGAGCCCATGCGTCCCAACAGGAGAAGCCACCTCGACGAGATGCTCACGAGCTGCAACTAGAGGGTAGCCCCTGTTCTCACAACTAGAGAAAGCCTACACGCGCCACAAAGACCCCACATAGCCAAAAGTAAACCAAATAAATAAATCTTGAAAAAGAAAGGCCATCTACCTTTGCCCATCTCCCGTCCACTCTTCACCAGATATCGTTCTCAAATGCACACCTATACTGTCATTTTTTCGTTGCTCGTTCGCTAAGTCACGTCCAACTCTTTGTGACCCCGTGGACTGTAGCTTGCCAGGCTCCTCTGTCCTCTACTGTCTCCCAGAGTTTGCTCCAATTCCTGTCCATTGAATTGGTGATGCCGTCTAACCGTCTTATCGGACTTGACTTTCACCATCAGACACATCAACTGAGCTGACGTTGTTTCCACTTTGGCCCGGCCACCTCCTTCTTCCTGGAGCTCCTAGTAATTGCCCTTCTCCTCCCCAGGAGCATATTGGACATCCTATGACCTGGAGAGGGGTGCTCATCCTTGGGCATCATATCTTTCTGCTTTTCACACGTCCACGGGGTTCTCCAGGCAAGAATACAGTAAAGTGTTAGTCAGTCCGTCGTGCCCGACTCCTTTGCGACCCCATGAACTGTAGCCCTACCAGGCTCCTCTGTCCATGGGATTTCTCAGGCAGGAATACTGGAGTGGGTTGCCATTTCCTTCTCCAGGGGATCTTCCCGACCCAGGGATTGAACCCGCATCTCTTGCAGGAGATCCTGCATTGGCAGGCAGGTTCTTTACCACTGAGCCACTTGGGAAGCCAAGAGTACAGGAGTGGGTTGCCATTTCCTTCTCCAGGGGACCACGTTTTGTCAGAACTCTTCGCGATGACCCATCTGTCTTGGGTGGCCCTGCATGACATGGCTCATAGCTTCAGCGATTTACACAAGCCCCTTCGCCACAACGAGGCCGTGATCCATGTAGTAGTTAGTGCTGCCTAAAACCCTCAGTGACAGACTGTGGTGCCTTGAATGGGGCAACCCTGTCTATCTCTGAAGCTTGTCCTTTTGTTTTATTTGAGATGTAATTCAAACACCATAAAACTCACCCCTTTAAAGTATACAATTCAGTATATTTTTTTGTTTTTATTATATTAACAGAGTTGTACAATTGTCACCACTATTTAATTCCAGAATATTTGCATCAATATTTCAGGTGTTTGGCTGACCTTATATTTTGTAGAGCATATGCCTGGGAGTAGAATGCTCATTCGGATGACTTTCCAAGTTTCACCTTCGAGGGACTGCTGGACTCTACCATCTCCCTTCCCCCCAGCGGTGTCTGAGGATTCTTATCTCCCCACATCCTACCCTAGTCTCATCTGGTACCACTCTGCTCCTGGGTCTCCAGGCTCTAACCTCTGACGCCTGTAGGATTTTCCCGGACCAGGGATCAAACCCATGTCCCCTGCATTGACAGGCAGATTCCTTACCAGTGAGCCACCAAGACCACCAAATGGAAGATCTTAAAGGTGCCTGTGATTCTAACCTTAATCAGACCCAGTGTCTCATTGTCTATCCTGAAATGAAATTCACAAATAGTATAACCTGCTTATAGAGTGAAAACACATAGAGGTAATTCTCAAACTCTAAAACAGAGGAGAATAAGTGAAAAGTAATTTATAAGAAAGTTATATGTATTATAGTGCTGGAAGTCCCAGTGAAGTAGCCAGGGGCTTGAACTGAACAGGTGGACGCTCTGTGAAGGTGACGGCTGCACACGCAGGTAGAGCGAGGTGTGGGGTGTTGACCCCTCGTGTGCCACCAGCACGGTGAGTGGAGATGCTGCCAGTACTGATGCTCCAGAAGAATGACCAATGGGAGCGCCCACGCAGAGTCCAGCTCAGTCTTCTCTCAGTTTACACGGTCGCTGCGTTTCAGGAAAGTACAGTGTGTGTTTAAACCAAGCAAAAACCAGTCTGTGTTTAAATGTAAAATAGAGTTGTTTTCTAGGTTGACCGAACTGTTCCTGGGAAGAACCACCAGGATATACTCTTGCCTCGGGCTGAAACGTTCTTCCTCCACCCTTTGACCACGTGCTTCACCTATTCTTGTTTTAAAAAATATTTATTTATGTATTTGGCTGTGTTAGGTCTTAGCTGAGGCACACAAGATCTTCGCTGCAACCTGCTGGATCTTTTGTTGCGGTGCACGGACTCGCTAGCTGTGGCACGTGGGCTGAGCTGCTCTGTAGCACGTGGGATCCTAGTTCCCTGACCAGACTGAACCTGAGTCCCCCACATTGCAAAGCAAATTCTTAACCACCAGACCACCAGGGAAGTCCCTCAAGTCCAACTTGGAAGGTGCTTCCTCAAGAGAACCTTTCTAGCTTCTGCTACTTCTTCACTGTATTTAACATATTTAAGACCATTTGCAAGTGTACATTTATCCGTTTTCTTTCTATTCATGTCCGCCTCTCAGCTGGACTCTAACTCCATGAGGTCTGGACTTGAGACTTTCCTATCATTGTATCCCCAGCCCTTAACTCGTGCCTGGTATGCAAATATTTGCTGCACGAATACAATAGTGCTCCTGTCTGCCTCCTTTGTTGTCCTGGGACTTCTTAGAAGACATTATTGTGCCAAATTTATCTGTGTCCTCAGTGCTAAAGATAGTTCTTCCTTTTATGTGGGAAACAGTGGTCAAATATTTAATGAGCAAATAAAAGCAAAAGCACAATTGGGCTTCCGACGTCCTAATGAATGAGCTGAGGACACAGCACGAGGTGTTTTGGTAAATCCTCCAGAAAGTGCCGTCATCCCGGGTCATGCTGAAGTCCTCTTTATAGCTGTGGTTTCAATAGGGAACCTTCGTTTTAACTGTGTTAATAATTATTTGAGCTCTAGCGGTTGTATAACAAACCACCCCAAACCTTCGTGGCTGCGTGTAACGGAGAGCTGGTTGTGTCTTATGATTCTGTGGGTTGGCAATCTGGTGGCTGTACTGGCCTCTCGTGACCACAGTCATCTGACAGTTTGATGAGGACTTGAGGGTCCAGGTGGCCACACTCAGGCACCCGGTAGTGATCTGGTGTTAGCTTGGGTGCCGTGGTTCTCGTTCACATGGACATCCATCTTCTAGGAGGCTAACCCGGGCCTCTTCACCATTCGAGGGTCCAAGAAGGTGAAGGCAAAGACAGAAGGTGCGAGGCGAAGGCTGCTTCCCAAGCTGCGCAGCCATCACCTCTGCCGTGATCTGTTGGTCAAAGCAGGTCACGGATTCATGTGGCTACAGCAGTTCATCACAGGGGCTCTGGATCCAGGGGGCACGTTCACCGGGACGCATAATGTAGCAATCCACCACGGCAATCTCTCTGGAGGACACTCTTCCAGTTCCTTGTTCTGGAATCTACAGGGCAGCTCTGGGTCTTTCTTGTTGATGGAGGGTCCTCAGGGACCCTGAGTCTCCCCTCCAAATGTGGCATCTCCCTGTCTGGTCCTGGAGACAGAGTTGGAAAAGATGGAGGAGATTATGTTGAATCTGTTCTTTTCCAGACTTTTTTTGGTTTCATCTGGGGAGCAGGATCTCAATTTTGCTTTGGTGAAGTCATGATCTCATTTTATTTTCCTGCCATTTGCCTTGTTTCTCTTCCAACTCAACTGCAATAAAAAGTCAAGTTAATGGAGCATTCTGGCTAGTTCTGCAGATTGTACTGCAAAAGGACCTCAGGGTGGAGAGCACTGATTCTGGACCAAGACTCCGTGAGTTAGAATCCTGGCTTTGTCACTTGCCTGCTATGTGACCTCGGGAAGCGACTTCACCTTCCTGTGCCTCAGTTTCCACTTCTTAACATGGGGATCGTGATGCCCGGAAGAGTGTGGTGAGGATGGAGTAAGGAAAGCATTGCAAAGCACTCAGAGTGGGCATGGGACAGTCACCACCCCAGACAGCTGGGGAGGAGCCAGGTCAGGTAGATGTTCTACGGCTCCTACTAAAGATGTGTCTCGGGGTGGGGGAGGGGGAGGGGATGGGGATGGAAAAGGAGAGGTGGCTTCACTAAAAAGCAGCGTGCGATCTCTCTTAATGTATCTGTGAGACAGCAAAGCCTCCTTGTGTGGTTACTTTTGTTCATAACCGCCTCTCACTGCGGCCCTATTACGAGGTATTTGTGCTTTCAGTATAAATTATAAATCTAAACACATGCAGGGTTTGTTTTCCCCCCAAAGCAGATTCCAACCAGCACGAAACCAGCCAATCCAAATAAATTGTGCGCTTAAGCCCATTGTTTCCAGCACCATGTAAACTGCTGGGCTGTAAAGAATTGCTTTGAAGAAGGCACCCCCTTAGTCCCCCAAGCATCAGGGTTCAATTTAGGCTGCGTGTTTCTTGTGAAGAGTTTACTAGAAATCTGTGGCAAAGAAAGACACGCATTGGGGTGGGGGGTGCGGTGGGGAAGGTTTTCTTATCAAATTATACAAGACGCATTTACAGGATGTTGTCATAAAAGTGCAAACTAAAGCCACAACCCTGAACTCCAGGAGAAACGCAGAATTCCGCAGCTGGGGAAGTCATTCGGGGAATGCGAAGGCTGCTTCCAAGGTTGTGTTTGTAAGGAAATGACAGTCACCAAGTGGAGAATGTCAGGTCCTCCGAGAAGCCCCGTGGGCACTCACGTGCGGAGAAGTATTTACTTAACTGGAGTTGGTTCGGAAAATATTTGACTCCGGAGGGTCCCTCAGGGAGTGTGGAGGGTGTCCGGGATTTTCCTTCAGGTCAGGACAAGGCCTTTGCTAATCCCCCCAACTGATAAGGCGCCCGGATTTTTAGGGTGGATTCATTCCTCCGCTGAAGCAAGCTTTATGGCCTGGCCAAGGCCAGAGGGGGAACCTGTCATTTCAGAGCCTTGCCCAGCTCTAGAGAGCCAGCCTCTAGCTGATGAATCCATTGAGCCTGTCACTGTGGTCCGGAGGTGCCAGGACCTGGACTCTGAGTCAAGATGGGAGAGGAGAAGACACTTGCACAATGACAGATCGGAATATTTACCTCCAGGAAGAATCAGCAATTGGATGTTCTCTTTGGTGCCAAAGGCTTGATAAAAGAGGAGAGCTGTGATCCTACGACCTGCAGGAAAATGACGGGTTTTACCAAGTGGGACGAATTTCCTCCCGTCCAGCTCACCCCCATGCCTTTCCGAACGGGAGACCCTTTCACCATCCCAGACTCCGTTCCCTGTGTCTGCAAAGGAAAGGGGTGAGTTCAAAAAAGCTCAGCTAGGAGTGAGGCTCCTGGGTTCCAGGCGGGCTTTTCCATGAAAATTAGACAAAAGAACTTGATCCAGCCATCATTCATAAAGTCCCTTCTCTGCTCTGGCCTCTGAGTGTGCAATGGTGTGCGAGGCAGCCAGGGAAGAAGGAGATGCTATTGACAACGACAACCACGTCTATGCAACAGGAGCCGGCTGCACGCCCGGCAGGGCCTACACACTTTACAGATAATGTTTCAGTGCGTCTCAGTATTAAAGTGCGTGTGAATCACTTTGGGATCCTGTGACTCTGGTTCAGAGGGTTGGGGGTGAGGCCTGGGGCTCTGTACTAACAGGCTCCCAGGTGATGCCCCATCCTCTGGCCCATAAGACTGAGCAACAAGATTTTGTCTCGTCTAATCCTACAACAACCCATGAGGCTCTGTAGAGTTATTCCCATTTTACAGATGAGGAAACGGAGACGTCAGGTGACTTGCCCGAGGTCACTCACGTGCGAAGGAGAGGAGCCAGGACCGGACACCGGGGCCTGTGTGCTCACCCGGCTCTGCCGTGATGAGGCAGCGGGGCTGCTGGGCAGAGGGACTCCCCGACAGACTAGGGCTTCAGAGAACGTTTTGGAGAATGTGGCTCCTTAGGGGGTTCCAGCAGGTTAACGGTTAAGGTATCAACCAGGTAAAATCCAGGAGGGCAGGGGGAGATGGCCCAGGGGTGAGAGTTCTGCTGGGGGAACCACAGGAGAGGGACGGGGCGGGGTTGCTGAGGAGGAGAGGGGTAGAGTCCCAGGCGCTGCGGGGCCTCCAGGGCACAGCTCTGACATTCCCCCAGGGCTGGAAAACAGGTTCTCTAGAAGGATCGGTAACCTTTCCGTTGACTCATCCTGCCCTGGTGACACTTCCCTGGGCGTCCCCTTCATTCTCAAGGAGGGCGGCGGGCTAGGAAGGGCCCTGCCTCGATGCCCTGCCCACCTGGTACTTGCTACCCGGGCTGAAATGAGCACTTGGCAGTATAGGTTTCCATTTGCATGTCTGTCTCCCACTGGAACGTTTCCTCCTTCTTCATCTCTGTCCCTGAAAGCCTCAGCCTGGCATGTGGGGTGAGAGCACCTGCCCTGCTGACTCAGAGGGGTTGGGACTTTGGAGAAATGGTTTGACACCCTGGAAGGTGGGTGCCTGTGGGGGGATGCAGAGGGGATTCTGGGGCAACGGGGAGGAGTGTGGTCACTCAGTGACTTGGGAGGGTCCTTTAGAGTCATCATAGGTCTCCCTGCCAGACTACCTCTGAGCCCAGGGTCTCCTAAATGCCAGTAACTCAGCACCACCTTGGCAACCTGGTCATATCCATTTGCCACCTGGGCCCTTGTGTACTAAATATTTTCCTTTCCATCGATTTACTTTATCACCTAACACTTTTTTTCTGAGTTCATAGTGTTAGTCACTCAGTCAGGTCCAACTCTTTGCAACCCCATGGACTGTAGCCCACCAGGCTCCTCTGTCCATAGAATGCTCCTGGCAAGGATACTGGAGCGGGTGACCGTTTCCTTCTCCAGGGGCTCTTCCTGACCCAACGATCGAACCCGGGTCTCCTGCCTTGCAGGCAGATTCTTTACCAGCTAAGCCACCAGGGAAGCCCTTGGGTTCATAAAACATATTTAAATGAACTTTCAATTTTATTTACTTGTTTGTCTTTCAGTTTTATTGAGATGTAATTTACACATAGCATCGTATAAGTTTAAGGTACACAGCATAAGATTTGACCTACATACATCATTAAATAATGACGCAATAACTCCAGTGAGCATTCATCACCTCATATAAATACAAAATAAAGAAAAATTAAAAAAAAATACTTTTTTGCTTGTGATGAGAACTCCGAGGATTCACTCTCTTAACAACCTTCCCAGGAACGTACAGCAGTGGTGATTATATTAATTGTGTTCTACGTCACATCCCTAGGACTTATTTATCTTTTTTTTTTAAGGGTCTCTAGTTGAGGAGCACCGGCTCTAGGGCTCGTGGGCGTCTATAGTCGCGTCTCCCGGGCTCCAGAGCCTGTGCTCTGGAGGACACGTGAACTTAGGTGCTGCACAGCATGTGGGATCTTCCGGGATCAGAGATCGAACCTGTGTCTTCTGCCTTGACAGATGGATTCTTTACCACTGAGCCACCAGGGGAGCCCCCTTATTTATCTTACAACTGGAAGCTTGTACCTCTTGACCACCTTCATCCAATTCCTCCCTCCCCCAAACCCCTACCTCTGGTATCCACAAACCGGACCTTTTTTCTATGACTTTGTCCGTTTCTTGAAGTGTAATTGACTTACAACGTCATGTTAGTTCCTGTTATACGACACAATGCTTCGGTATTTCTACACATTACAGTATGATCACCACTCAACTCTCAATCGTAGGCTAGTTTGAAATTCTCAGAAAAGTTGCGAAGATGGTACAGAGACTTACATAGTTTGCACCCAATTTCTAGCTGTCCCCCTTGTTGCTGTCTTACACTGCTGTGTTCATTTGTCATAACTAACGAGCCAGTGTTGATGCAGCATTATTAACTGACATCTGTGTCTTATTAAGGTTTTGTTAGATTTTCCCTTATCTAATGGACTCCCTTTTAAACTTAAAAAAGTCAAAAATAGGAAAATGAAAGACAGTGGAAAACCACGCTCAGTTGGCAAACAGGATTCTAGCTGGACGCTGTTGGCTCGTGACTGGCTTACGCTCGAGGCAGCTTTCTCTTGGTCCAAAAGGGGATGTTAGTAGAGGGCAGAGGTGTTAGAGATGGGTGAGCACGAAGCGGAGACTCTCCCAGGCCAAATGGGACGCCAAGAGAATTGCCTCGGAAGTGAAATGACATCGGCACTGTAGAGTCAGTGGGACTGCTCCATGCCCACTCTGGGTGCCGCCCGGAGTCATCTCAGTCACTGCCCCGTGTGAGCCTCCCCTTGGGAACTGCCACCCTCACGTGGTTAGAAACTCCAAGTCTGAGGCTGCAGGCTTCCCAACCTGGGGGCTCCTTTCTGCCCTGGAGGACAAGGCGGAGGGGCTGGAGCCTTCACTGGCCCAGGGCTGTGGGGACATCATCTGTCTTCTTCATAGTAATGCCCCAGCTGAATCCCCAAAGCCTGCAGGCCCTGGACAAGGGGGGCATAGAGAGCTTTCTGGAGGATTCCATCGTGTCACAGCCCATGGGAAGGAAACCCCTTGCGTGGCCTCAGGCCTGCTTGCCCGTCGTGTGTGAGACGGCTGGTGTGAGTGGTCGGTGAGCTGGAGGGCTGAACCGAAACTGGGCTTCTCAGCAGCCCTTGTCTCGGTGAAACGTCTGAACTCATTCACGCTCATTCCTTTAGAAGGCTTCACACTGGTTTTAGTGTTTCATGACTTAGAGTAGGTGACATTGTTTCCTGAACCCAAGTCATCACTTTCCAATCCAGCACTTTGCTTTCAGATAGAGATCTGCTGGCCTCCTTTCTGGGAGACCAAAGCCCGCTCCGGAGTAATTCGGACAGCTCCCTGGCTCTTAAGGAATTTTACTCGGTGGAAAGTCACTTTCAGCTCTGGGTCCCAACACCTGACTGCGTGAGTGTATGCTAAGTTGCCGCAGTCGTGTCTGACTCTGTGACCACGTGGACTGTGGCCCACCAGGCTCCTCTCCGCGGGATTCTCCAGGCAAGCATACTGGAGTGGGTTGCCATGCCCTCCTCCAGGGGGTCTACCTGACCCAGGGATTGAACCCGCATCTCTTACATCTCCCGCGTTGGCAGGCAGATTCTTTACCACTAGTGCCACCTGGGAGAGGTGATCAAAGCAGACCGTTTGCAGAATCTCTGGGTTCACTCCTCAGGGCTGACATTTAGTTCTTGGCTGACAGATTGCAGAATTCTTTGAGTTAGTCCAAGGAGGCCAATGTATGGATGAAATTTTCTCCGAGTATGGGGTGCCGTGTTGCTGGGCACCCCATATCTCTGGTTGGGACAGAGATAATTGATAAATCCATCTCACTTTTTGAAATGAAGCTACTACAGGTATGAGCACCACCCTTAAAATTTGCCTCTCCCCTTTCCCAGAGGTAATGACTCAGTGAAGTGTATATTCTTCCAGACTATTTTCCTGGCTTTATATGTGTTTCCATAGCGTTTCATTTTATGTGTGTGTAAGGGCGGAGGGTTGCACAACCAAGATTATATTTATTGACTGTACCATTCTGATCCCCTTTTCACTCACTAATACGTCTTGAAGACCTATCTCCATTGTAACATACAGATGCAGCTCACCCTTTAAATCCCTGCCTTGGATTCTTGCACATCCATTTAATCAGTCTTTTTTTTTTGGATGGATATTTCTGATGTTTCTTATGATAAACGTTTTTTTTCTTTTTTAAGCAGACGTCAATGTGCACGCCTCCTTATGGATGTGCATTAAGTGATGTTCTGGCTGGCAGTCTATGCTTATTTCTGGTTTTCGAAGTTATCGCCAAATTACCCGTCAGACTATCTGTGTGTGGAGAGGGGTGTCAGTTTCTCTTCTTTGAGGTTGTTTATTCCCGGTATCTTGTCTGCAGTGGCTGCAGGGTTGCAGGGAGCAAAGGGGTGCAGAGAGAAATTCATCTCTAGGTGTTACAGGCTGGGAGGCACCACAGGGGTGGGGACGGTGTGAGGGGGCGGTCTCCGTGGTAGCGTCAGTGGGGGCTTTGTTCCCAGGTCCATCCCTGAGCAGGATCCCAAACCGAGGCACCCAGGTGACCAAACCAGCCGTGGATCGTGTCTGGACCCCACTCTTGACTGTCAGACACTGCCAAGTTCATAGGAATTCCACATACGTGTAACGGGGGGGGGGGGGGGGCGGGGGCCAAACCCTGAAATCATTAGGTTGTAAATAAGGAAAAGAGGAAGGAAAAGAGGCTGACCACTAAGTGCAAAGACGTGAAGGGAAAAGGCCAAGCTAATTCCCACCCCGGGGGAAGTGGGAGGTGTGAAGGGGGATGAGGCTTGAGGCGGGAAGCTGGACCCGGGGATGGGCAGTGCGCAGGGTCGGATCCGGGACAGAGGCGGGGGAGGGGGACTGACGGGAAAGAGGGGAGAAAGGAGAGAGACTGGGTGGGGGGACCGAAAGTGGCAAGGTGAGGGGGACGAGGAGAGAGCGGGAGGGGGAGCCTGCGTCGGGTCTGTTTGCGATTAGCACCGAAGCTGGTGCCGAATGAGTAAGCAGAAACTTCCAGGCATCCCCACACCCCCCTCCGAGGCCAAGCAGAAATCAGATGCTCCGGTGATTAATCGTGGAGAGTTCAGGACACGACCACAAACGCCGTGCAGACTTGAAATTAGCTGCCTTCCCCCGGCCCCCTTGCCAAGATGGGAGTGAGGGCCGGGCCGTGAGGGGTGGGGGCCCCGCCTGCTGGGGGCCAGCATGGGACTCTCCCCGGCGGAGCTCAGAGTGACACCGACGGGCGATCGGCCGCGGCCAGAGCCGCAGGCGGCATCCGGGGGGGACCGGGCCGGCCGGGGGGCCCCAGGCGGGCTTCCTGGAACCCCGCTCCGCGGCCGCCTGCACCCTGACCGGGCCCGATAAGAGCCCGGTCGCTCTATCCGAGCCCGGGGAGCGCCGGCCCCGCGAGGGAGGCCGGGCCGAGGGGTCCTCCAAGGCCATGTTCCGAGCACACTGCCTCGTCTCCTGAGCCCCGCGCCGGTGGGAGCCGCCGCTCGCTCGTCTCAGCGATAAAGAAAGTCGAGCTTCCTCCAGGGGGACGGGGCGACTCTGGCAGAGAATGTTCGGACCTGCCGGGTGGTGAGTGTGGACCAGACTCTGGGGTGGGAGAGCGGCGTGTCCAGTACATCCCACCTGGAGCTCCGCGAGCCCTGAGACTGAGATGGGATCGTAGGAGGACCTCGCTGTGTGGCCTTGGGCAAGTTCTTTCCCCCACTCCGGGCCTCCCTTTGTCCATCCCTAGAATGGGTGGTTGAAGGAAGTCGTCTTTAAGGGGGTCTTACTATGACTACTATTTTTATTATTCTTGTTTTTGACTGTGCGGCAGGCTTGCAGGATCTTAGTTCCCCGTCCAGAGATTGAACCCTGGGCCCTTTCAGTGGAAGTACAGAGTCCTAACCGCTGGATGCCAGGGAATTCCCTATGACTTCTATGTTTTGTGGGTCTGCTGCGCCAGGCGCTGCGCCAAGCATTGATGAAGCTTCAGCTTGGACAATCCCCTCCAGCCCCAGGGCGGGATAGAGATTCTTATTACTATTAGCCTCATCGTACACTGACAAAGGGAGACTCAGAGAAATGAAGTGACTTGCCCGAGGTCACGCAGCTGGTTGGCAGCAGAGATGGGAATCAGATCTCGATCTTTCTAACTTGCCTCTTGCTAAGCTCTGCACTTCCAGGAGTAGTTGGGACTTGTGTCCTCTGTATTCTCTGAGTCTGTGATGATCCCAGAAAGCAGAAGTGAAGGAGGAGAGGAAGTGTTGTGTATAGGAGGCAGGCAGAGGGACTGGACAGGCGAAGCCATAGGCCGAGCAGCCTTTGACTCTTGGGAGGGTCTGTCAGCCCGGGGATGGGCAGGGACTCCTGGCTTGAATGCAGAGGGCCTGATGCCCCTTGCGGTATTTGCTGTCCTATTACAGGAGGCTCCTGGGGCCGTGAGAGAAGAGGGTTAATGTCAGGCAGGGGTGGAGAGAGCTGGGGGTGGGGACGGTGGCACATGTCTGTATGAGGTTGTGTTCCAATTTTGTTTTGCCTTTTCAAAAATCTGTTTCGAATCATTCTGGGCTCCCACTGCTCCTCTGGCCCAAACAGAATTGTGAAACACATACAGTGCTTTCCACATGCCTCCCTTGGGGGAATCACGTATTCACATCATCGAGGCTATTTGCATATGCATCCCTGCAGCTGTGATAGCAGCAGCCGAGAGATAAGATGCAGATAAAGCCAGCGAGTGTCTCTCTGGCACCTACAAGGAGGAAGCATATTACATCAACGAGGGCTGGGAAATCCACGGCCAGGCCGTGGCAGGTGGGAAGTCCCTTGGGTGTCCGGCATCTGGGCAGAGCTGGAAGTCCCAGCACCCAGTTGTGGCCTCCTCTTTCTTCTTCTCTTGGAAAATTCCACCCCATCGCAGCTGTGTACTCACTCCTTTCTTTCTGGGTCTGGCCCAAGCCCTCTGCCCTGGGCTTGACTGGAGACCTGACTGGCGGTCCTTGCTCAAGAGTGACCAGCTTGTCCCAGGAGATTCCCCTCAGTCCTGGGCAAACCCAGATGGTTGGCCACCCTATGCAGTTCTGCCCTTGATTTCTTCTTTTTTTTTCCTTTGCAACTTTGAGCTAGTGACTCGCTTTCTCCCATCTGTAAAACAAAAGGATTATTTTAGGAAATCTTTACAATCTCTTTGCAACTCTAAAATGCTGTGACTCTGGCTGGAGAGAGTCAGAGCACTCAAGTTCTAAATGCGGGTGAGACACAAGCTTAAAGAGGAGGAAAACCTCCCTGTGAATCCCCCAGCGCATCAGGGAATGCGCTGGAGGAGGCTGGAATTCGGACGAGCTTGAAGAAGTGAATGCTGTCAGTGAGAACAGCCCTGGGTATCCACAAGCTTCAGAAAGGTGTGCGTTCAGTTGCTCAATCGTGTCTGACTTTTTGCAACCCCATGGAGTGTAGCCCGCCAGGCTTCTCTGTCCATGGGACTCTTGAGGCAAGAATACCAGTGGGTTGCAATTTCCTGCCATTCCCAGGAGTATGGGAATCTTTCAGACCCAGAGATTGAACCCTCAACTCTTGCATCTCCTGCAGGCAGAGTCTTTACCAGTAACACCACCTGGGCAACTCTGTTGCCAACACCCATCTGGTGGGGCCAGACTCCACTGCTTAGTGCCTGACCTGCTGTGGGTTCCTGCCCCGCCAGGGACGTTCTCAGCTGTGTGGCCCTTGCACGTGGTGTGCTGGAGCCAGCTTGGACCTACTCGTGAAAACCAGTTGTCAGATTTTTAGGAACTTGGTGAACTCATTGGTAAACAGAACCATTATTAAAAATTAAACTATGTAGATTTATAATTAAATACATGATATTAAAAACAAAGGGCGTAGGTACTCAAAACTCATCACTTTCCATTTTTAAAAAAGCTACCTGGTTACTGATACTGGTGTTCCTGGGGATATTTACATCCTGTGTGTCTGTCTGGTGGAAATATCCAGTGCACTATTGCAGATCTCTTCCTGATTCCAATTTTTTTGCGACTTCAGGTTGGTAGCCTGAAGTCAGCCATGGGTGGGAGGAATGACACCAAGAGAAATCGCAAACAGTACAACTCAGGGCTTGATTTATTGTTTTGTTGATTATCTAGCTCAACAGACAAAGTGACCTAGACAAAGGAAAGGAGAAAAGGTTGATGCAGATTGAACACAGACGTGTGTTGTCTCTCTGCTTGGTGCAGTGGGAATAGCACCCAAAACCGAGGAAGTTGCTCACTTTGTGGACAAGCCAGGAAAGCGCCGACCTGCTCTCTGCTGTATCCTTTTTTCTCACTCCTTAGCGTGAAAGCAGATATCAGCCTGCGTTCTGGAAGGAACTACAGTCGCTCGTCAATTATAACCATAGGTTGACAATAGATACAAGAGTTGAGGGGCAAAAATCGATAACAACATCCTGTGTGAATCACTTGAGGAAATGAAATTTACGGAAAGGGGGTCATCGTACATTTTATGTTTATCTGTAAGTTGTCTGTTACACAGCCTTTGTGTCAATACAATCTACAGCAAACCTGGGTATATATGTGTTCGAGAGTGTGTGTAAATGCATAGATTTTACACACGTGTGCATGTGCTTACACACATACACTTTCCCCCGGAAAACTGGTTGTTAAAACCTTTACCCACACACCGCTGGCCCCACCACAGCTTGTGCCCAGGGTCTTAGAAATCTTATGGACCATCCTGAGAGACTGTGCTCAGCTCTCACCCAGAGGGATTCAAACTCCAGGCAGCGGGCCTTGGATACAGTTCCTCTGCTTCTTCCTCTGGCCTCAAGCAAACCACCAGCCAAACTCCTCTCTCCTGCCCTAAGCACTGGAATGGATGCAGAGACTGGGAGGGGCAGAGGGTGTCGCTGGCACCAGCTGCCTCCAGGGGCCCAGCTCCGGCAGCAGGAAGGTCCCGCTCCCCGTGTCCCTTGGTTCCCTCATTCATGCCCTCCCAAGTCTGTGGGGTGTTTCCAGGTCGCCTCGGGGGCAGCTCCGTGGAAATCCCACCCCATTTCAGGTCTCACTCCTTCCATCCTTGTTGTTAATGCACAATACACGATTCTCTAATCAAAACGGCGTCTTGGATCGCGGAGGAGGAACAGCTAAGCCAAACCTGTAGGGAAGTTCAGACCACCTTCTATTTTTAGAAAGCCTCGGAGCCAGGTGGGCTCTTTCCAGTCTCCCAGGCCAGCAAGCACGAGAGGAAAATATTTCTCATTCCCCTGCTCCGCCTTCTTAGAGTCCCGGCCAAGGAGGAGGCCCAGGTGGGGACACTGGCCGGCTCAGAGAAGCGAGGCTCGGATGGCAGGAAGTGAGCCCTGCCCGCAGCAATTTTAAAAAGAGCTAAAACCAGTTTGTTTGTTTTTTTTTAATTTTAATTTTGCATGTAGGAACAGCAATCCTGAGTTTAAATCTCAGTGGGTCCCACTCCAGGCAACCTTTTCCAGACCGTTCAATTCACTCACATGCGTGTGTGTGTGTGTGTGTGTGTTAGTTGCTCAGTCGTGTCCGACTCTTTGTGACCCCCATGGATTGTAGCCCCCAGGCTCCTCTGTCCATGGGGATTCTCCAGGCAAGAATACTGGAGTGGGTTTGCCATTTCCTCCTCCCAGGGACCTTCCTGACCCAGGGATTGAACCCGAGTTCCCTGCATTGCAGGTGGATTCTTTACCACTGCACCTCCTGGGAAGCCTATATTCACTCACATATGTAATTTTAATTTTCAAAAATGAGATCATTCTTACATTTTATTCTGCATCTTTCTTTTTTCACTTGATGATACACCTTGGGTGTTTTTCCTGTTAGCACAGGAAGACCTAAAGCTTTCCACACCTGCCCCCAGGAGGACTGTGAGAGGGGAGCTATGGTGACAACCATATCTCTGTTTTCACATCAGGTCTCAGATTTTCTATTAAAATTTTTTTAATATATTTTTATTATTTATCTGGTTGTGTGGGTCTCAGCTGCAGCCTACAGCTTGCAGGATCTTCAGTCTTTGCTGGGGCATGCAGAACTCTTTTTTAAACTAGTTAATTTGGCTGCGTTGGGTCTTGGCTGCTTTTGTTGTGGCTCGTGGGCGCTGCATGTGGGATCTTAGCTCCCCAAACAGGCACTGAACCTGTGTCCCCTGCCCCGCAAGGCGCGTTCTTAAGCACCGGACCACCAGGGAAGCCCCTGGAACTTTCTTGACCGCCGAACACACAAATAGAGCCCAGCCGCTTCCATTTCTCAGTTTAAGGACATTCTTGGCCCCACCGTCCGCCTGTCTCTGGAAGCTGACCGCTCCCCTCTGCCCCCGCAGCCACGGTCACCTCCTCCCTGATGTCTCTGCCGCTCCACCTGCCTCTCTGACGGTCTGTTCTGCACCTGCAGCCAGCGGGGTCTTGTTCAAAGGAGATCGGATCCCGCCCCTCCTCTGCTCAGGGCACCTCCTCCCCGCGGCCTGGCAGTCCTAACCACAGCCGCCAGGCCCCACAGAACCTGGACCTCATCTCCCCTGCCCGCCCCGTCACTGAACTCGCTGCCGAGTACAGTCCTGAGCACAGTGTGGCCTCAGGACCTTTGCCCTTTGCCCTTTGCCCTTGCCGCCCCCTCTGCCTGGGACACTCATTCTCCAGATCGCCACATGGCTCCCTCCGTACCTCTTGCCATCATCTAACACATGATACATTATTTTTCTTTTTCAAAATATCTTCTGCTGGAGGGGCTTCCCTGGTGGCTCCGCAGTAAAGAATCCACCTGCCAATGCAGGAGACACGGGTTTGCTCCCTGATCCTGGAAGATCCCACCTGCCGCGGAGCAACTAAGCCCGTGCGCCATGACTCCTGAGCCTGTGCCCTCGAGCCGGGCAGCCTCGACTACCAAAACTCAGCAACAAGAGAAGCCGCAGCAATGAGAAGGCCGCACGCCGCAACTAGAGGGTAACCCCTGCTCGCTGCAACTGGAGAAAGCTGGAGCGCAGCAACAAAGACCCAACACCGCCAAACAGACACGATTATTTTTTAAAATAAAAATGTGAGTTTCCTGAGGGCAGGATTCTCTCTCTCTTTTTGTTCCTGTTTTGTTCAGTGCTGTATCTATCCCATAGCACGCACTCGGTTAAGTCTTATGGAAATATTCGCTTGCTTCTGCGTTGACCAGCAGAGTCTTTACCACTGAGCCCCCAGGGAAGGCCTCAGTCCTCCAGATTTGGGTTCAAATCCTGGATCCCTTGTCAATGTGCTGTGTGACTCTGGGCAAATTACTCCACCTCTCTGCACCTCTAGAATGCAAGAGCGCTCTCTTCCAGAAGCCGCGTGAAGCCTTCCATGGTTCTTCTCCTGCCGTGGTGTTTCCTGTTGGGTTGTGTGCTCATTCCTGAAGCATCCCTGGAATCCTCTCATTGGTGTAAGGAACCGACAAGGCTCATCCTTGGAGCTGAGTGGGAATCAATTCCACCCAAACCAGTGTCGGTGAATCTGGACATGAGGTGGCCCCCCAAATGGAAGTCACTCAGTCGTGTCCTGCTCTTTGTGACCCCATGGACTATATAGTCCATGGAATTCTCCAGGCCAGAATACTGGAGTGGGTAGCCTTTCCCTTCTCCAGGGGATCTTCCCAACCCAGGGATCGAACCCAGGTCTCCCGCATTGCAGGCAGATTCTTTACCAGCTGAGCCACCAGGGAAGCCCTGAGGGGCCCCAAAGCCAGTGGCAACTCTTGGGGAAGCAAGCAGGGGCTGGGCCACAGGAGGGCAGGTGTCCACTCCAGGCTGGGCTGGTTTGGCCATTGACCTTGGTGACCATCTTATGGCCAGAGAGACTGTCCGGGATGAGTGGTGACCAGCACTGGTCTCTGGCCTCATCCACGTGAGGCTGACGGCTGTGCTTGGGCCGTTGCACACACACGTCTGGAATACCTATTCCGAAGGGTAATTCCCAGGGAGAAAGTGTGTTTATACTTTTCTTGGGGGGAAAATTCCATTTCTGTTGCCAATCAGTTCCGCTTGAGAACAGCTTTTCTCAACACCAGCATGTTGGCCGCCCAGGCTCGTGTTCTGTGGATGAGCTCAAAGTGGGGGGGAAAAAGTGACTTTTCTTTCCTTCTTGCACCCCCCAACCGTGATACCCGGCTGCTAGTGTTGAAAGAGGCCTGTAGCTCACTTAGTTTTCCTTGTCATGCTGACTCCAGGAAAGGCTATAAAGACCATCAGTGGGCCCCACTGGCTGTAACTGGCTGGAATGGAAGTTAGCTACCCCAGCGGCCGAGTTATCAGAAGCCGGTTGAGACGAAGATGCTTCAGTCAAGTCTCTTCTCCTTGCACCCGGGCCCCAGGCCGGCGCAGGGCGGGGGCTGCTGAAGGGAGTTTGTCTGTCTGTCTTCCTTCCCGGCTCCCAAGAGCTGCAGGGGCTCTTGGCAAGATGGAGCAGCTGGGAGGCCGTGCAGTAGGCTGGTCCCCTGAGGGCCTCTGATGCCCCCTGCCCACACCAGAGCCCAGCTCTGCTGTAGCCACGAGCCATGGACTGAGGTCCTGTGGCCTCAGTTTCCTCATTTTTAAAGTGATGGTCGTGGTCCTTCCTCCTGAGATTGCTGTCAGGACCACAGGAGTGGATCCACTTGGAGGAGCCCCTGACTGCACGTAAAGTCCTTCCTAAACGTCAGCTTTAAAGTTTAAAATGTATTTACCTGAGGCCGCACGGGGCCTTTGCTGTGGCGCACGGGGCTCTTTGTTGCTGCACACGGGCTTTCTCGAGTTGCGCTCTAGCTGCAGTGTGTGGACTTCTCATGGTGGTGGCTTCTCTATTTGTGGAGCTTGAGCTCTAGGGAGCGAGGGCTTCGTGGGTGCCGTGCACAGGTTCAGCTGCCTCGAGGCACGTGGGATCTTAGTTCCTGGACCGGGGATCAATCCAGCAGCCCCTGTATTGGCAGGTGGATGCTTAACCACTGGACCGCCAGGGAAGTCCCTAAACGTCAGTTTTTATTACTGACTCAGGACCCTCCTACTCCTACTCCGCTGACACTAGAGGCGTGTGTGGTTGTGCCACTGCATCTTAACCCAGCCCCCTGTTGATAGACCTGTGATCGGTTCCAGTCTTTTGTGATTTCAAATCATGCGGCATCGGATCACCTGTATTGAATCTACCGCTCCCCTAAGATATGTGAACCCCACGATAACCTTGTCTCCGCACTTTCCTTCCCAGGGCCTGTAGAACGAGGAGAGGTGTGTGGACGAAGGGCCAGCCCCGGCCTGGCATGCAGACAGGCCTGTGGGACAGGGCAGGGTCAGGCCCTTCTGAGCCATCCAGCCCCTGTGATCCTGGTCAATGCCCAAGGTGGCCTGGAGAGAAGAAAGCTGTGCCATGCAGCTCTGCCCATCTTTTGTGATCCTCTTCCTCCAGGAAGCCTCCTGGGATCTGTGTTCTGACACTCGTGACTGTCTCTGCATGGATTTAGTACCGTGGTGTCCTGCTCCCTTTTGAGGAGGGCAAGGCCTTAAGATGAGGAGTCAGGAAGGCCTGACTTCTTAGTCCTCCACCCACGTAACCCCCGGGGCCTCCATGTCCTCTTCTGTGTGAACCAGATAATAACAATAATGATAGCAACTCCTCAGAAAGGTCTTGGGAGGTCTCAGCAACATAACATTGGTGGAATGTTTGACCCTGCGTTGGTCCTGAGAAACGCAAGCTTGGACTAGGAATGTCGCCTGTGGGAGGGTCCAGCTGCCTGCCCGCTGGGCTGTGGGCACTTGCAGGCAGCGGTGTCCCGTCTGGAATCGAATATAAACGGAGCCCAACCTAACGGTGTGGCCTTGGGCTAGTCGTTCTCTTTCGGACTGAGTTTTCTCTCGAAAATGGGGGTCCTGATGATACCTATCTAACGGGTTTGTTTGGGGAATTCAGTGAGGCCAGAGCAAATAATGCTCTGGACCTGGCAGATGCTCAATAAACGCTGGCTATTGCTGGTATCATGCATGTTGTGTTACTAATTGTAAAACATCCTCCCAGAACCTGGCACAGCTTTGTACATGCCCTGGGTACTTGGCGAATCAAACGCACTGACTGTCAGGGCCAAGTGCGCTGGTTATAAGGTAGGGTCTGCGGGAGGCATTGATGGAAGGCTCCATTTCTCCTGTGGTTGATCCCCTTAGAGAGAAGACGACCTGACCTGTGGTTCATGCCATCTGCCAGTGCCTAGCTCTGTGGGATGCTGGAGCCGGCATCAGCACCCCCATTTTACAGATGAGGAAAAGGGGCTCAAGACGGGAAAGCCTCTCACCGTGTTCCACAGCCAGCTCACAGCGCAGCAGGGGCCAACCCACTTTTCCTGACCCTCAGAGCAGTGGTCCTCACCCCGCCTCGCACAGGAAATGGACCGCGGGGGCGAGATACAGAGTCCCTCGTTGAGCATGGCCCTTGCACATTTCTGTCATTTTTGCATCTGGGGACATGGGGTGAAGAAACTCAGATGAACCGTTCTGGTTTCCTGGTGGACAAACACTGCTGACCCGGGGTGAGGGATGTTTGTTGCTGGACTGGGTCCGTCAGAAGCGTGGTTTTATCTGGGTTTTTCCCTTCTCCCCTGCACCCGACTGCAGAAGATCCAGAGAGGGCGAATGTGCTGAAAACCTCAGGAGCTGTTCCAGGGTATCTGAAGGGCAGGAGGCCCCTGAACTGTGGATGCTGGAGGCCCCAGTCCCACCCAACCTGCTGTGGGACCTTCCTTGAACGAGAGAGCCCAGGAAGGAGCAGGGGGTCACTGCCCTCCCCTGGCCCGCATCCGTGTGCCCTCTCCTCTCGTGAGGACACCAGCCACGGGATTCAGGGCCCCCCTGATCCAGTGTGACCTCAGTGGAACTAATTACATCTGTGATACACCATTTCTAAGTCAGGTTGTGTCCTGTGTCCCTGTGTAGACACGACTTTTGGGAGGACACCGTCCAACTCACGACAGCAGCTGATAGTCACCATTGTTATCACTTCCTCCACCGCCCACCGAAGCAGGACACGCAAGTGTCGGCGCTTCTCTGAGCGCCTTTTTTTTTTTCATTTTTTAAAAAGGTTTTTATTTTGTAAAGGAGTATAGCCAATTAGGGCTTCCCAGGTGGCACCCATGGTAAAGAATCCGCCTGCCAGTGCAGGAGACATAAGAAACACGGGTTTGATCCCTGGGTCGGGAAGATTCCCCTGGAGAAGGACATGGCAACCCACTCCAGTATTCTTTCCTGGAGAATCCCATGGACAGAGGAGCCTTGTGGGTTACAGTCCATAGGATTGCACAGTTGGACACGACTGAAGTGACTTAGCACGAGTGAAGATTAACAATGCTGATAGTTCCAGGTGGACAGCAAAGGGCCTCAGTCATACATGTACATGTATCCATTCTTCCCCCGAACCCCCCTTCCATCCATGCCGCCACGCGACACTGAGCAGAGTTCCCTGTGCTATACGTAGGTCCATTTTAAATACAGCAGTGTGTCCACGTCCATCCCAAACTCCCTAACTATCCCTTCCCCCCTGAGCTTCTTGCATTCCTTCTCTCTTTATTCCTCTGGCCCCCTCCGAAGCTGTGCAAAGTGGTTTCATGGTTATCTATGAGACTCAGAGGGGTGGCCTGACTTGCCCCAGCTCACACAGCTGGTAAACAACAAACCTGGCTTTCGGACCCTTTTCTCTCTAACTGCAAAGCTGACAAGGTTTTGAGCCCCTCAGATCCCACCCCAAGAGCTTGGGGCCACCGTACTTTTCCTCCCAGGATCCCGCCGTCTGAGACAGGCTCGCTCCTGGCCCACATGTCTCTCCAGAAACATCTCCCCCAGAGAGGCTATAAAAGGGCAGGGGGTAGGATTCTTTATTCGGGAAACATGAGGTTGTGCTCTACCGCGGGTCGCTGGTGCCCGGGTCTCCTGTGGGCAGGAAGCTGGTGTGCCCCCCGTGTGTGTGAGAGCGTACCAGAGGCACTCACGTCATCCCTCACATCTGGGAACGTTTTCGGAGTCTTGACTGGGGGCTACAAGTTGCAAAGGGGTCCTTTAAGGTGTGATTTATTCATCATCGAGACCGTGCTGTTAAATGCTCGCGCAGAGTCCATTCACTCTGTCGGGCCCACAGCCCTGACTTCTCAGGCCGGGCCCGGCCATGGCCTGGCAGCAACAGTGGGGCTGGTTTTTTGATGTCAGCAGAGAGGGGAGAGTAGGGCCCGGGGGCCGGGATGGGCCTGACGGAGACAAATGAGCGCCAGCCAGATGGTGCCCTGCAGGTCAGCTTTCATCATGCTTGCCGAGGAAAGAACATGCTTTGGCTGATGGGAGGTGTGGGCAATTAGGAGTCGGGAAAGAAAAATTGTCATTTCCAACAACTGGGGCTTTGGGGCCAGGAAATATTGGCTCTGTCCGCCTGGAGAAAGTGAATGGATTGGACATCCCTGGGAGATCGGGGTCCCCAAAGGTCCCAGCTGGCCTGCAGCACTTGGTGGGGCACAGGACAGAGAGCTCAGCAGGCTGTCTGGGTCCAGGTCCTGCCTCCTTCCGAACACCCTGGTCAGCCCGCTGCTGGACAGGGATTATCGCAGAGCCTCCCCCCGGGGGCTGCGGGAAGCCCTGAGCTAACAGCATAGGTCGAGTTCTCACTAACCCCAGCCAGTGTCCTCAGGACCTGGGTCCAGTGCGGGGCTGCCTGCAGACGCAGAGGAGCCGAGGCCGCGGACTTCTCGCTGTGGCTCCAGGGCCAGACCCCTAAGCCGCCCGCCGAAGCCGGGCAGGAGCTTCCTCCCTCAGGGTAACTGGGAGACGAGTGTCGAGGTGGTCTCACCCGGCCTGGGTGGTCCGTGTGCTCAGCATCTAAGAAGCCAGGCCTGCGGATGTCAAGGGTCTGATTCACATTCCCAGCTTAGGGCCAGTGGGAGGGTAGACGGCGGCCACGTGGTCCCTGCGGTCCTCCTCAGGTGGCTCCAACCCCAGAGGAGAGGCGGGGAAGGACCATGTCTTTATGGGCAGCCAGCCTGGGGTGGGGGGTGGGCCGCATGGCAGGTCCAGCTCAGGGGTGGGGATCACACAGACCTGGGGCGGGGAGCGCCTGACATCAGAGTCATCAAGGTGCCCAGGTCCTGTGAGCTGCATCTGGGCTACAAGTCTGTTCTCCAGACCTGGAGTCAGGTGTCTGTCAGCATGTGAAAGCTGAGGCCTGACCCTTCCCTGACGTCCCCATCACCTCCAGGTCTGACTGCCTGGGGGTCATGGCTAGGCCGTGCCAGCCAGCTACAACTCTCCCATGAAGGCCAGTTTCTGGAGCTCTCAGATGTGTGGCTCTTGGCTTATCTCCACGGCTCCAAGCCCAGCCAGCTTTTGGGTAACAGGAGCCCCAAAGTCTGTGAAGAAGGGACCGTAGAGCCCACCATGGGGGTAACCGGGGGGGAGGCACAGGATGCTGGGTGCCCTGGCTGCAGGCAGCTCTGAGCATGGTCCTTTGGAGCCCAGGAGGCCAGCAAAGTGAGGATGGAGGGGGGGCTACTCCAGGGCGGGGGACCATCCCTGGAGGGCCGCTGGACCCTGACCTTGTGACAGCTGCTCAGTGAGGGACCTTCCTGGCTTCATTCCTATTTACATATGTATTTAACTTCATTTTGGGGTTGCCCTGGGTCTTGATCGCTATGCATGGGCTTTCCCTAGTTGTGGCAAGTGGGAGACACTTCCTGTTGCAATGCTCAGGCTTCCTGCTGTAGTGGTTTGGTGGTTTCTCCCGTCGCGGGGCACACGGCCGGGCATGGGCCCTAGTGCACACGGCTCAGTATTTGTGGCTCATGGGCTTAGCTGCTCTATGCCATGAGGAATCTTCCCGGACCAGGGGTCCAACCCGTGTCCCCCGTAGATTCTCATCCACTGTACCACCAGGGAAGTCCCACGGCTCCATTCCGATGTGCTTTATTTCCTGATTCTAATTCCTGATTCTTCATTTCACTGCTCCAGCCAGAGGTCCCATTCATTCATTTTCTTAGTCTTCACAACGAACCCATAAGGCAGGGAGGTGCTATTATTTTACGCGCATTTTTAGATGGGGGAACGCACGTAGAGCTTAAGTGACTAGTCCTGGGCACAGAGCTAAGGAGGGGCTGGATTAGTTGTGTGTAGCTCCGTGACACACGACTCCAAAGTTTAGCGGCTTAGAACGCTGCCTGTTTATAATCTCATCGCTTCTGCGGACTGGAGGTCCAGGCCTGGCTCAGCTAGGTCCTCTGCTTCAGGGTCTCTCACAGGCGACAGTCAAGGGGTGAGAGGCTCCAGTCACTTCAGGGTCTGACGGGGGCAGGATCCTTTCCCATATTCTCACGGCAGTGCCGGCAGGGTGCAGTTCCTCCACAGCTGTTGGTGGGAAGCCCTTGGTTTCCTGGCCCCGTGGCCCTCTCCAGCACAGCAGCTTGCTCTGTCAAAGTGGGCAAGCCAGGAAGGGGTGTGTGTGTGTGTGTGTGTGTACTTGAGTCACTGTCTTTTATAACCTAATCTTGGAGATGACATCCATCCCTTTCACTTTTGCCATATTCCATTCATTAGAAGCAAGTCACTGGGCCAACTCATACTTGAGAGCAGAGGGTGGGCGCCCGCAGGGGTGGGTCGTTGCGGGCCACTTTGGAAGCTGCCCAGCCTCAGAATGTTAACCCAGTTGGGTCTGACTCCACAGCCTGCTCCCCCAACCCCCTGCCCTGCCAAAGAAAGCTGAGCAAAGAGTTCTTTCCTCCCCAGGCCTAGAGACTGGCCACCTGTCTGCTACCCGCCAGGTCAGAGTTGGGCCGCCCATTCACGTACTCAGGGAGCATTTACTGAGCACCCACTATGTTTCAGGCCCTGCACAGGACAGCTGTGGTTCACACCCACGGGAATGTCCATCCCAGGGACTGACCTTGGGTAGCTAGCTGCACATCCCCTCCCACTGTCACGTGTGTGTGGCGAGAAACGTGTCCTGTGACTCATCTGAGATTTCTCAGAAGCCCCGGTCATAGGGCAACATGGGAAAGCGCTCGATTTCGTCTAAGCTGGCAAGCGTAATCCGACGGAGGCCTGGAGTAAGGCTCCCGCTCCCCCTGAGCCTCTCTCTAAGCGTCTGAGTCTGCGCACCGGGCAGGGATGCCGCGGGCCAGGCTCCCCGCCGAGGGGAGGAGGCGGGTCTGCAGCCACGTCCGATGCCTGGATCACCGCTCGCCTCTCTGGCCCTTGTGGCTGCAGCTGGCGGCTGGAAGAACTCACGCTCTGGGCCCGGAGCCCTGCCTGGCTGGTTTGTCTCTACCTTGGCTCACACCCCCTCCATCACGCCTGCATTTGGCCCCCTGCCTCAGCTGTCCACCGCCAGCCTCTGCTGCAGTCACTTGGTCCCTGCCCCGAAAATGTGTCCCCCCCCAACCCCAGAAGGGATGTGTTGAGCCCCATCTTGGTCATGGGGGGACCCTGTGTAGCCGGGGAGAGTGGACCGTGGGGCTTCTTTCTCTTCAACCTGCTGCATGTCTGGGTTCCCCAACCCCAAGTGGTGGGCAGTGGTTTCAAGGCAGCTAATTCCTTGAGCCTCCGGAAGATGAAGTTGCCTTTGGAGCTGACCCCGCGTGTATGAAAACACCAATAAATAGAAGTAGCTGACACACAGGGTGCCTGTTATACACCGGGGTCTCTTCTCAGCACTTCACGCGCATGAGCTCAGTTAATACAGCAACTCTGTGAAGAAGTACTGTTAGTCCCATTTTACAGATGGGGACACTGAGGCACAGAGGAGGGAAATGGCTTGCTTGTGGTCACAGAGCCAGTAAGTGGTGGAGCTGGGATGTGGGCCCAGGTGCCCCAGAGTCCACGCTCTTCGCCACGGGCATTCTCCATCTGTGTCCTCTCTGGGCTGAGGCAGAGGCGGGCAGCAGGGTCCTCACTTCCTCTGCATATGTTCCTGTGCGGGTAGTTGGCCAGCCCGGGGTCATGGCTGAAGGGAGGCCTTACTTTCTTGGTAATTTGGGAATTGCTATGTTCATGGAGAGCTAAGGGCCTTTCAAAGAATGTTTTCTCACAGTGGAGGCTTTTAAGAGGCTTTTAAGTCTCCTGTCTCGCGGCAGAATCTATTTGGATTGTCGGGAACTAAGCCTGGCCATGGTCCTGCTCTTTCTGCCTTTGTAGGAATGTCCCTCTACCCGGGCAAGTCGAGGATTGAGTTCAGGAGGGGAGGGCGGTTCCCCACAAAGCAGAGAGGAAAGTGTGCAACACTTTTCCAACCTGTTACAGAAGTGGCCATACACTTCATCAGTCACAGTCGTGACGAATGTGCTGAAGGAGAAACATACAGAGCAAGGCGGCTGTGCTGCAATCGTCTGAGCCCATTTAGGCCGCGGGGGCAAAGCACCAGAGACCCGGCGGTCAGAGCCGCCATCTCAGCTTCAGTTCTGGGACCCAGCAGAGGCCCAGCTTCAGTCTCCCCACCTGGGAACAAGGAGGTCAGCCCGTCACCCTGAAAAGGTGGAGCAGCTTTCCTGGGAGTGGCCTGGGATGCTGAAACCAGGGTGACCAGGGAGAGCAGGTCGGGACAGCCCAGGGCAGAAGGATACAGGAGTCCCGTGGGCATCCCAGACCCTCCCCTCTCTCAGTTGCCTCCATCCTCTGTCCTCCCTGCCCCCACCTAGGCCAATCTAAATGAGAAGGCCCCTGTGTCAACCACTGGGCAAGCGTTATAACCACGAATTCTCAGAGACAACCCTGTGCAGAGAGTAGTGTCATCATCCCCATTTTATGTGAAGGAAAACTGAGACTCAGCCAGCTTGAGCAACTCGCCTTTCGAGAACGCGGCAGGCTGGGATTTGTCCCCCAGGGCTGTCTGACTCCACACCCTTCACTGTCCTCCCATGCCTGCGGGGCCATTCAGGTCCCTGGATGGGGGACAGAGTGGAGGAGAGAAGAATTTGCCCAGGGGGAAAAAAAACTTCAAGTGCCAGACTCCAGAAATGCCCAGAGCTGTGAGCTGTGTTGTGGCATGCCTTCCCCTCACTGTGAAGAGCCGAGCTGTGGGAGCAGATGTCAGGAACTTTGAGCAGAAACCCAGTTCTGAAATGTTCTAGGACGAGGCAGGGAAGGGTCTTCTGGGGAAGGGGTGGAGGTTCCAGTCCATGTCACTGGAGGAGACGGGATGGGGGCGGGGTGGGGGGACACTGATTTTGCTGGTTGATGGTTAATGTTCCCTCCCAAGGATATGCATGATTTATGCCGGTGTTTTGAAACAAAATTCAACCAAGCTAGACTCAGTGCCCCAGGAAGCTAAGGAGATAGCCGTCCTGGAAACTGTTCAGGGTGGGGGAATAAAAGGATATACCAGACAATTTGCCTCCTTTCTGACTCTACCCATCCAAAGCAGAGGCCCCCCCCTTATCACTGAGACCCCTCGGGAGGCACCTTCCAGGCACCAACAGCTGAAGAAAGTGGTGTCCCCTGTCTGCATGCCTTTTGTCTTGGCTGGATCGAAGAGTAAAAACAAAAACAACCCCCTAGACATATTCGCTAAACCTGCTTTGGTCCCCATTCTGAGGCCTTCCTGGGAAAAATAACCTCTGCGTTAGGAGTCTGAGTTACATGTGATGAAACCCCAAGTCATACTGGCTCAAGCTGAAAAGAGAGTGGGGATTTCTCTGGTGGCCCCGTGGCCAAGATTCTGTGCTCCCAAAGCAGGGGGCCTGGGTTCAGTCCCTGGTCAGGGAACTAGATCCTATGTGCCGAAACTAAGAGCTTAAGTAAACAAATAAATAAATTTAAAAATAAATAAATCCGTTGATGAATGTTTTTTTTTTTAAATAAAAAGAGAATGTATTGGCTCACATTTAAGTCTAGGATTAGGTACAGCTTCAGGTGTGGCTGGATCCAGTGGAGCAGTTAGGGGTGGAGGATCTTAAGGTTGATTTTCAGTGGCCTAGACCAGAAGCGATTTCTTTGGCTGAACCAATCATGGCAGCTGTGAGAATGTGATGGTCTGAATGGGTGTCAGTGGTGTGCACTGGGAAGTGGTGACGAGGTCACTGGTTGGGAGAAACCTTTGGTGCCGTTGGAAGAAAAGTCACATCGACAGAGAGATCTTCTTAAGTTCCTGTGTGGTCAAATGAGATCTTAAGTCTCTGAGCCATTCCAAGCTCTGAGGACCTTATAGAGCAGCTGGATTGGCATGGCAAGCATGTGCCACGTAAATACCCCTCTTTCCCCTCCTTCAGTTCATGGCAGGCGTGAATGTTAATGGATCACAGCTCCCTTTCGCAGTGAGCTGCAGACTCCAACTCAGTACTGACTTGGAAGCACCCCGTATCCATCAGTTGGTGTTAGAACAGGGGCCGAAACGATATGCAATTTCTGTTCTAAGCCGGTGGAGTAAAGGAAACCAAAGTTCTGAGAGTTACGTGATTTGCCGAGTTCACGCAGGAACTCGGACTGAACCCGCATGACTCTGGCTGGCTGCCTTTCCTGTGGGATTCTGCCTGATTTGAGCCTTGAGAGGAGGTCTGTCCCTCAGTGGAGATTTCCATTCCGGACAACTGCTGCACGAGGTAAAGAAATAGGCTTGGGGTCAGAGGAGAGCCAGAAAGCCAGCTCAGGCTGAGAGCATTCCCTGGGGCTGAGTGTGATTCGGCGGGCAGGGCAACTCATGTGGAAACCACCAGTCAAACCATTCGCGCACCCACAGAGCTCTCAATGGGCATTTGCGTGCCCTACCTTAAATATAATAAAACCCGGCCGCTCTACCTCAAATATAATAAGACGTGCTCTACTAGACACACTCTATTCACGGGAGATGATGCTGAATTTACTTCCTCCTGGGGACTGGGGTCAGAGTTGTCTTAGAGGGAAGGAGAAAGGGCTGGGAAGCCAGAAAGCAGAGACTGAGTCCTAACATAGCCTTTATGTTAGCCTTTATCCCAGCTCAGCCTCACCCAGTCTGAGGAAGAAAGTGCGTGCCGAACGACCAGCTGGTTATCTGGCCATAGGAAGGTACCGGAGGGGATCCTGACCTTACGGAGCCTACGTCAAGTATGCGACATGAATTTACTAATAACTTTGGAGGACTGACATCGGGCTCACCATGTGCCCTCACAAAGGCAAGAGATTTGCCTGTATCACCTTAGGGGACTTCCCTGGTGGCTCAGTGTTTAAGACTATGCCTTCCAATATCTGGGATGCGGGTTTAATCCCCAGCTAGGGGGCTAAGATCCCACATGCTGTATGGCCAAAAAATCAAAAAATATAGAACAGAAGCAACATTGTAACAAATTCAATAAAGACTTTTAAAATGGTCCCCATGGACAAAAACAAAATCTTAAAAAAAAAAAAGGAAGTGTGGGGGCTTTGCTTGCACTGCTTGCTAAATCACATCCGACTCTTTGCAACCCTATGGACTGTAGCCCACCAGGCTCCTCTGTCCATGGGATTCTCCAGGCAAGTATACTGGAGTGGGTTGCCATGCCCTCCTCCAGGGATTTTCTCAATGCAGGGATTGAACCTGCGTCTCTTACACCTCCTGCGTTAGCAGGCAGGTGTGTTCTTTACCACTAGGGCCACCTGAGAAGCCCTTTGCCTGCATTGTGAATCCCTGGGATCCTGCAGGCAAGAATACTAGAGTGGGTTGCCAGTTGCTTCTCCGGGGGGATCTTCCTGACTCAGGCAGGGATTGAATCTGGGGCTCCCGCATTGCAGGCAGATTCCTCCCCATCTGAGCTAGCAGGGAAGCCCTGCATTATCTTAAATCAAATTCACACAACCCTAAAGAGGAGGTGGAGTTTGCCCCTATGAACAGAGGCTGAACTGGAGGCTTAGAGAGAAGCCACACTGCCCCTGGCCACCCATGAGAGAGGGCAGAGCTGGGCTCCCAGTCGGACCTGCCCGACCCTGGTCCTGACGGAGCGCCAAGCCATGGTCTGGCAGACATGGTGAAGAGGGGCAGAAGGGAACGTGTGAGCCCCTGGAGAGCCATTCAGTCCGTCACCCCCAGCAGCAGGTTGCAAGCTGCTGCTGGGCTCAGAGAAACACATGGTCGGTCCCAGAAAGCACAGGGTGTGCCTTTGGGACGAACATCTCTGGGGACGCTAATAATGTAATAAGTGCCCTCTGTGACATTTAAGCTCGTGGCCCACAGAGAGACACAATCAGTTTGAAAGCTTCTGGTCTAGAACAAGTCCCCCTCCCCGCCCATTGTACAGGTGAGAAAACTGAGGTTCAAGAAGGCGAACTGACTTCCCCCAAGTTGCACAGCGGCGAGCCGTGGGGCCAGGACTCGAATCCGTATCGGGGTCCCAGTTCAGCTGACTCTGTTGGAGACCCATGAGAAATGATAGGGACCAAACCGTGGCGGGGCAGTGCTGGAGCATCCAAGTGGAGGGTGCTGGGGGTGCCCCAGACGGAGAAACACCCAAGGGTGCTGTGCGCGGCGGGCGTGGGACGGCCGTGACGATGGCAGCGCCCGTGACGTCCACCGCCTGGGCTCAAACCCAGGCCCGGGACCTGGCACTTAACAAGCAGCCGATTTCACAGATGTGGCCAATTATTTCTGCTGTTTGATTTCCTTTGGAAATTCACTTCTAATACGTTTTGGCTCTCCCCGTCCTCAGGGGGGCCTGGCCCTAATCAAGGCAGCCTGACTGATGACAAAAGCAGAGGCTCCCAGGTAGGCTGGATACGCCCGCGCCTCCGGTGGGTCTGGCAGCCGCAGGAGGGAGAGCAGAGTTTGCAGCTGATCTTCTGCTCATGCGCAGTCAGCCCCTCGGAGCCTCTGGAGGGGCTGCTGATGGCGGAAGCAGCCGGAAGGGAAGTGCGAGGGCAGATGTGGCTACAGCCAAAGGCCCACGGTCAGCAGGGCTTCGCTGCAGCTTTTTTGGAAAAGACTCCACTCCTGGAGCCCACGAGATGCAGGTTCGCGTCCCAGAACCACACGGACCGCTGATGAGACTGGGTTCACCCCCAGGAGTGCCCGCCGAGCGCTGGGGCGCGGCCCGCGGAGTGCCTGCGATCGTCCCTGTGGTCCACTGGACTCCCCGTGCACAGCAGCTGTGCTGCGGGGGCCCTGGCGAAACGGAAGGCCTATTTCTGCCCCTTCTCTCCCAGGCCCCTGACCTGCCCTTTGGCCTCAGGAGGTCCTGGCTTCACCCTTTGTCCAGGACCTCCAGAGCAACGCTGATAACAGCAGTGCTGAGGCTGAGAAGGGGTCGCCGTGAGGACAGCGTGTTCCTGCAGCAAAGCCCCAACCTCCTGCTGCCTCCTCCAAGTGCTTCAGCACAGAGCAAGGGAGCTTGTCCTTAGGGACATGCAAGGACAGGGCTTTGAATCCTGACTCTCTCAAAGGGCTTCTCCCCACTTTGGCGTGGTGTGTTAGGGTTCAGGGGGTCATAAATCTGCTCTAACAATTGCAGGTAAAAGGAGGGTGCCTTGAAAGATTACAGAGATGTTCTTTTTGATTATACAAAACTAACAAACAAACACCAAATCCTAGAAAACCCAGTAAAACCAATTTGAAGAAAGCTTTGTTGATTCAGGTAATGGAAATTTCCAGCGGTAGGGTGGGTTTCAGGTGAGGTTTGATCCAGCCACTCAGCAACATCGTGGGGATTCAGACTGCCACAGCCCCTGTCCCTCTTCCGTATGTATCTGTTTGCATGTGTTCCCAGAATGGCTGTTCCAACTTCAAACATGCATGACCCTTCAGTTCAAGGACCTAAAACAACCACAGTGTCCTTCTGCGTCTCTTCATTTATATTCCTGAGGGAGGGAATCAGATGTTTAGACTCATTCTCTCAGGCCAAGCACCGGAAGTTGTGTGTTTCAGGCCAGTGAGTGGATGGTCTCTCCTGGGTTCGGTCACGAATGGCCAGACCACAAAGTTCACGTGGTTGCTGAGGAGGCAGGATGTCTGAGAAGTGGTCACGGACCAGTCAGTCACCCTGATACCTTCCCAGAGAAGTGGGGATCCACAGGCTGGGGGCCACGAGTCCCCAGGGCCTCTGCAAGTCCTCCCTGGCCTGAAGACTATCTGAAGAGTCCTCATTTGTTCTAATTAGTAATTTTAGGGAAATTTTAAGATTGGTTCTGGTTACTTCCCCCACCCCCCCACCCCCCACCCTGCATAGCTATTTCTCTAGGCTCTGTTTCTGGTTCATTGAGGAGAAGAAATTCAGACATAGTTCAGGAGATGGTGTTGATCACCGTTCCTGAGAAACTGATCAGTAACTGTGTGTGTCCACCGTGAACAAGCCCAGGGTTATCCTCAGGTGGCTTTTGACAGGCAGCCTGGCTGCCTTGTCAAACACACTCTGCCTTATTTTCTTACTTTCATACCAGGAAAAAGGTTTGATCTTCAAAACAAAGCACAGACATCATCAATTAGACTGGAAGAACTTGTTTGGTCAAATTTAGAAGCCACAAGAAGGTCAGAGAATAAATTTAGAACTGACCTCTGATCCCTGAGGACCAGCAGTTCTGTCTGGCCCTGGCTGCCTGCTAACTCCACCTGCTGCCTTGAGTTTGGTTGACTTTTCACCTCTGACTCTGCATCTATTCTCGCAGGATAACGTGGTCTTTAAGAGCATGACCTGGCGTCTAAAATGCCTGTCTCTACTACTTCATAGGCTGTGTGACTCTGGGAATGTGCGTCATCATCTGGTTTTTTTTTTTTTTTTTTACTCTTTATTGAATTTGTTACAATATGGCTTCTGTTTTATGTTTGTTTGTTTTTGACCACAAGGCATGTGAGATCTCAGCTCCCTGACCAGGAATCAAACCCACATTCCCTGCATTGGAAGGTGAATCTTAATTACTGGACCGCCAGGGAAAGCCCTCGTCATTTTTAAAGAAGAGGGGAGGGTAATAATAGCATCTACCTCATCGGGTGTGGGGCTTCCCTGGTAGCTCAGCTGGTAAAGAATCTGCCTGCAATGCAGAAGACCCGGGTTTGATTCCTGGGTCAGGAAGATCCCCTGGAGGAGGGTATGGCAACGCATGCCAGTATTCTTGCTTGGAGAATCCCCGTGGACAGAGGAGCCTGGTGGGTTACAGTTCATGGGGTCACAGAGTCAGACACGACTGAGCAGCTCAGCACAGCGCATTGGTTGTTATGAGAATTGATTAAGCCATTTCTGTGTGCTAAAATATATATCACACAAAATTTACCGTTTTGATCGTATTTAAGTGCACAGTTCTGTGGGATCACGTACATTCACACTGTTGTGTGTAGTCATCACGGCCGTTCATCTTCAGAATCATTTCATCTTCGCCCCCTGAAACCCTGCATCCATTAAACAATAGGTCCTCATCCCCTCTCCCCCAGCCCTTGGTAACCACCATTCTCATTTCTGTCTCTGTGAATCCGATTACTTTAGGAACCTCGTATAAGTGGAATCAAACCAGACTTGTCCTTTTTGACTGGTTTATTTCACTCAGCACAATGTCTTCAGCGTTCACCCATCCTGTAGCATGTGTCAGAATTTCTTACATTTTTAAAGCTGAAGAATATTCTATTGTTTGGATAGACAGCATTTTGTTTATCCATTCATCTGTCAATAGACACTGGAGTTGCTTCTACCTTTTGGGAATTGTGAATAAATGCTGCTGTGAACACAGGTGTATACACATCTGATCAAGCCCCAGTTTCCACTTCTTACCCAGAGTGTGATTGAGATAATTTAAAAAGAGCCCTTAGCCCATGTTTGGTGTATAGTAAGCACTCAACATATTGTAGCTGATTTTTAAAAATCAGTATTAGAAAAATAGTGGGTAAAATTTTAAAAAATGCAAATGAAAGAATGAGATGACATTTTCCCCTGCCATCTTAGCAACAGTGAAAAAATAATGCAGTTGCGACATGGTGAGATGGATTCTCTCATAGACATCCGTGGGTAATCTTTCTGGAAATGACTTGCAGTGCTAAATATGATGTGTCGAGGTTCTTGGAAGTGTTCATACCATTTGACTCAATAATTCCACTTCTGAGAACTCATCCTAAAGAACATCAATTGCAGACTGATATTTGACTCTGGAGAAGTCTGTCACAGCTATCTTTGTAATATTGTGGGTGCGTCCTCTATTTCTATCCATTGGGGACAGTGAAAAAAATAAGGCTGGTGTAGTCCTGTCATGGCCTGGAGGAAGAAATGGCAACCCACTCCAGTTATTCTTGCCTAGGAAATCCCATGGACTGAGGAGCCTGGCAGGATACACTTCATAGGGGTTGCAAAGGAGTCAGACACGACTGAACAACAAGTCCTGTAATGGATCATTTTGTCGTCAGTAAAAATGCTGATGAGAATAGTGAAATGAGAAACTGTATGTGCTCCACCCTTTCATGCAAAAGAAGGTATAAATATTGACTATATTGATCCTATAAAAATATGTAACATTTATTGCACGTTTAGTCTGTGCCAAAAACTCTGCTAAGTTCTTTCTTACTTACTCCTCCCAACAACCCGAAGAGGTGGGTACTATTATTACTTCATTTTACAGATGAGGAAACAGGATCCAAGTGGTGACTTTCAGTGTCACACAGCCAGAAAGTGGCAGATCTGAGACTCTAACCCAGGCCCCTGGGCTCCAAAGAGTAGAAAAGGAATGGAAAGAACACGGTGCACTAGAAAATAACCATGCTCCTTGGAAGAGCAAGAGGGAGTTAATTTTATTTTCTTCCCTATGCTTGTCTGTATTTTTCCCTCCAAAGCCGGGGGTGGGGAGAGCGCATATCAGATAAACAGGAAAAGAAACAGGCAGTTGCCTGTTGCAAGCAGACATCTTTGAAGATAAAACCTCCAGGTCTTGTGTCTCCTGCCACGAACTCAGTTTGTGTTCATTTTTTTTCTCTGGTTAAAGTAGAGCAGAGTGTCCTAGCTGTGCGTTCTGGCTGATTGCTTAATAATCATGGACACACGCACACACATACAACAGAAGAGAAGACAAAAGCCAGCAGTAGCCAAAACTCTGCTAGATCGATGCAGACTGTTACAGGCGCAGCTTCCAAAAAGCAGAGCTCAGTGAAATAAATATTTTTCCTGTGAGGAGAGGCTTAAATCGGTGATCTTAACAACCCCCCAATTCATTCCAGATCCTCTCCAAGTGGCTCGCATCAATGCACCCATCTTGATGTACTTAGGATCACTTAGTAACTGCAGCGTGCCTGAATGTCTGGCTGGCTTCTCCAGCTCGGCAGGGTGCCAGGGGCACTGGGCAGAGGGGCATGGAGGGCTTTGGCTCTGGGGAAGGCTCTCCAGATCTCCCCACAACTTCTTGGGGTCCCCAACTTTCTTTTCCCAGTAAACCATCTCTATTTAATCTAAACTGGAGGCCTGAGAATTCAAATTCTGTTCTTGGCAAAGCCGCCCCATTCCTTGAGTCCTGGAGACAATCTGCAGGAAGAATTTAGAATCAGGGACTTTGAAAACATATACACACAAAGAAGTCTGGATTATCTCAAAAACTGAGAGCTTCACTCTCCAGGCAAAAATGTGTCAATTGATGAATTCATTCATTCACTGGCTCACTCAACAATTGTTTACTGGGCCATCTCCTGTGTGTAAGATTTGATACAAAGCTAGTGTTAAGATAGTAGAAAGCCACTGGGGATACCAGATCCATCTATCTGGCAGATTCTTACTAAAGCCTCCTAGGAGCCAGGCACCTTCTGGGGAGGCTGGGCTGTTAGCAGGAAACTGCTTCTTAGGGCCTGGATTCTAGCTGGGGTGACAGAGAAGGAAGATGAAGCATGTAGGAATATCAGATGGTGTTAAATGCTAAGCAGATGAAGTAAAGCTGGGATGGGTGGTTGGGAAAAGGGGGGCAGGGGTGGTCCCACTTAGATGAGGGGCCAGGAAAGGAGATGTTAAGTAACAGCTTGCAGGAGATGAGTGGAGATGGTTCAAGAGGCACAGAAATTCAGTAACAGTGACTCATGGATCATGCCTAAGTCCCCTTTCAAGTATCTTTCAGTTCTGATAATGCCAATCAGAAAGTCTCTACTTAATGTCAATATGTCTTTGATGCCTCCCTAAACCCTGAAATCTTCCCTGCTTCCCCTTGAAAGCTCAGAGGCTTGGTAGGCAAGCGTGCCTATCAGTGCTTGAACTTGACATTGTGTTTAGTATGACTGTTTTGCAGTTCCTGTTTAATATTACTATTGATGGCAAAGGATACTAACTCTTCACTTACAGTTATGAAAAGCATCTTTATAATTTTTTCTAGTTTTTGAAAAGGGAGTTGATTTGAAAAAGTATTAAGGAACTTGAAATACAGGCGGTCCTCAAACATGGGGGAAATTGTAAAGGTGATCAATGAATGAAATTTGGGATATGCGAAAATCAGACATGACCCTTCACCTAGAGTTGCCCAGAGCCTGACTCGGGAGATGAAAGCTCATCCGTGTGACTCAGTCTGCGCTCATCCGTTCCCTTTAAGGGCTTCCGGAAGGGGGCACCGTTTTCTGAGGCTCTGATGGGTCAGGGGGATCTGGTCGGAGGGGAGGCTGCTGGTCAGGGCACCGCTGACGGCAGGGGCGAGTCTGGACCTGCCGAGCGTGGCCAAGCAGGACATTCCGGGCAGCAGGAGCAGGGAGCCGGGCAGCGGGGGTGGAAAGGCGGGGACGGCCACCAGGCAGCACGTGTGTCAGGGGCTGCGTTGCTGGGGGAGGCGGCCCCTTGGGAGACCACCCCAAGTGTGCGCTTATCCCAGGACTCATCCTAACACGAGTTCCATTCATCTTGAGCACAGCCTGCCGGCCTTTTCTTCTGGGATGTCAGTGGACCCACAAGGCTGCGCTGTGGTTAGTCCCGTTTCACAGATGGGGACTTGCAGGCTTGGCCAGGTCACCCAGGCAAGGTGACGCATGGTAGGCTGCTCTCAGGACCTTAAAAAAAACCTCTGTTAAAAAAAACCTCTGTTAAAAAAAGTCATAATTCACATACCATAAAGCGCACCGTTTAAAGTGTACATTCAGGGGCTTTTAGCCTTTTCACGAAGTCCTCCAACCATTGCACAGATGTGTTGCTCAGTCGTGTCCACTCTTTGTGACTCTCTGGACTGTAACCCAACAGGCTCCCCTGTCCAGGGGATTCCCCAGGCAAGAATACTGGTGTGGGTTGCCATTTCCTACCCCTGGGGGATCTTCCAGTTGAGCTATTTCAAATCCTGAAAGATGATGCTGTGAAAGTGCTGCACTCAATATGCCAGCAAATTTGGAAAACTCAGCAGTGGCTACAGGACTGGAAAAGGTCAGTTTTCATTCTGATCCCAAAGAAAGGCAATGCCAAAGAATGCTCAAACTACCACACAATTGCACTCATCTCACACGCTAGTAAAGTAATGCTCAAAATTCTCCAAGCCAGGCTTCAGCAATACGTGAACCGTGAACTTCCTGATGTTCAAGCTAGTTTTAGAAAAGGCAGAGGAACCAGAGATCAAATTGCCAACATCCGCTGGATCATTGAAAAAGCAAGAGAGTTCCAGAAAAACATCTATTTCTACTTTCTTGACTATGCCAAAGCCTTTGACTGTGTGGATCACAATAGAGTTTGGAAAATTCTGAAAGAGATGGGAATACCAGACCTCCTGACCTGCCTCTTGAGAAATCTGTATGCAGGTCAACAAGCAAGTTAGAACTGAACATGGAACAACAGACTGGTTCCAAATAGGAAAAGGAGTACGTCAAGGCTGTATATTATCACCCTGCTTATTTAACTTATATGCAGAGTACATCATGAGAAACGCTGGACTGGAAGAAACACAAGCTGGAATCAAGATTGCCGGGAGAAGTATGAATAACCTCAGATATGCAGATGACACCACCCTTATAGCAGAAAGTGAAGAGGAACTAAAAAGCCTTTTGATGAAAGTGAAAGTGGAGAGTGAAAAAGTTGGCTTAAAGCTCAACATTCAGAAAATGAAGATCATGGCATTTGGTCCCATCACTTCATGGCAAATAGATGGGGAAACAGTGGAAAAGTGTCAGACTTTATTTTTTTGGGCTCCAAAATCACTGCAGATGGTGACTGCAGCCATGAAATTAAAAGACGCTTACTCCTTGGAAGGAAAGTTATGTCCAACCTAGATAGCATATTCAAAAGCAGAAACATCACAAAGGTCCGTCTAGTCAAGGCTGTGGTTTTTCCTGTGGTCATGTATGGATGTGAGAGTTGGACTGTGAAGAAGGCTGAGCGCCGAAGAATTGATGCTTTTGAACTGTGGTGTTGGAGAAGACTCCTGAGAGTTCCTTGGACTGCAAGGAGATCCAACCAGTCCATTCTGAAGGAGATCAGCCCTGGGATTTCTTTGGAGGGAATGATGCTGAAGCTGAAACTCCAGTACTTTGGCCACCTCATGCGAAGAGTTGACTCATTGGAAAAGACTCTGATGCTGGGAGGGATTGGGGGCAGGAGGAGAAGGGGACGACAGAGGATGAGATGGCTGGATGGCATCACTGACTCGGTGGACGTGAGTCTGAGTGAACTCCGGGAGTTGGTGATGGACAGGGAGGCCTGGCGTGCTGCGATTCATGGGGTCGCAAAGAGTCGGACGCGACTGAGCGACTGAACTGAACTGAACTGGGGGATCTTCCCAAACATTGCCACCATCCAACTGCAGAACAGTGTTTTTTTTTTTTTTTAAATCAAAGATTCTTTGTTTTTCCCCGGTGTGGACCATTTTTAAAGTCTTTATTGAATTTGTTACTACTTCTGCAAAATGTTTTGGTTTTTTGCCCAAGAGGCATGTGAGTTGACCAGGGATCCAACCCACACTCCCTGCATTGGAAAGGTGAAGTCTTAACCACTGGACTGGCAAGGAAGTCCGCAGGGTGGTTTCAGCGTCCCCAGAAGACACCCTGGACAAGTGAGCAGTCATGCCCACTCTCCTCTGGTCCCGACTGTAGCAACCACTAGTTTATAGTTTCTGTCCCCCTGGATTTGCCTGTTCTGGACTCTTCATATAAATGGAATCGTGCAATACGTTGCCTTTTGTGTCTGGCTTCTTTTTGTCACCATAATGTCCTCTGGATTCATCTGTGTTGTAACATATATCTGTGCTGCATTCCTTTAGATGGCTGGAAAATATCCCATTGTGTCAACGTACCACACTCTGTTTATCTTTCATCGGTTGATGAACATTTGGATAGGTTTTACTTCTTGGCTCTTAGGAATAACGCCACTGCGAACATTTGCGAACAGGCTTTGTGAGGACATATGTTTTCGTTCCTTTGGGGATATATCTGGGAGTGGGATTGCTGGGTCATGTGTTAAGTCTGTGTTTAACTCTTTGGGGGGAACTGCCAGGCGGTCTTCCTAGGCGGCTGCGCCATCCTGCCTGCTCACTAGCAGTGTCCGAGGGTTCCGGGGTCTCCACTCTTGCTATTTTCCATCTCTTGGGTTATGGCCATCTTAGTGGATGTCAGATGGTGCCTCACTATGATCCACTGGCATCCATAGCAGGCAAATTATGATTGTTCATTTTTCATCTAAAGCCATGATGGGAAGGAGGGGCTAAGTTAGCAGTCCTTCTCCTTGACTGCCTTCTTTTTTTCAAATTTTATTTGTTCATTTATTGGCTGTGCTGGGTCGCCGTTGCCGCTCGCAGCCTTCCCTAGTTGCGGCGAGTCGGGGCTGCTCTCAGCTGCCGTGGCTTCTCTCGTTGTGGAGCACAGGCTCTGGGCATATCGTGGCCCTCGGGCTTCGTTGCCCCGAGGCCCCGTGGGATCTTCCCGGACCAGGAATCGAACCGCTGTCCCCTGCCTTGGCAGACAAATTCTTAACCATTGGACCACCAAGGAAGTCCGCAGCTGTGATTAACTGGAAACTTACCGTCTCCACAGCCCAAGCCTCAACCTGCTGTGGCTGGAACTGGGGTCAGTGGGCACAGAAGAGGGAGGGCTGATGGAGGCTGGGGTGGGGATGGCTGGGCTTCATGGCCACTCTGAGGACCGCAGGGAGCTGGAAGGGCCGTCACAGGGTCCCTGGGGTCTGGAGGCTGGAGAATTGGAGGGTGTGATGGGGCTGGCGAGGACTCGTGCCAGGAACAGAGCTGGGAGACGGCACCCACCTCTCCTCCGGGGCCCAGGGTGAGCTGCGTCCTCACAAGCACGGGCCTTGGACTTCAGCTTCACTGAGACCGAGGGGGCCAGAGTGAGGCCACAGACTCCACTCGGGGAAGCTGGAGCCAAGGGGGTCTTGAGGCGGGCAGCAGCCCCGGTGTGCGCCAGGCTCTGAGCGGGGCTCAGAGCTCCAGGCCTGGCCTGCAGCCCAGTAAGAACACTGGGCACCTACCACCCTCTGTCTCCAAGGTTGTGGCCTTCAGTCCTGCCCCCAGGACCTGGCTGGGGCTCATTCCTGTGCCCGTGGGGTGGGGGCAGGGCTCTCACGACCCCAGACTCAACGCTCTTTGTCAGCGGCCGGCTGATTGCTTTTGGGGGGGCGGGTAGAGTAGAAAATAATACCTTTATTGCTTTGCCAAAATGGGCCACAGTAGGCCAAGGCTTTCAAGACGGCGTGTCCCCACCGGCTGATGTCTAACATGTACAGTGTTCGTGTTTCTTGGGCATCTGCTATGTGTCCTCGTGACCTGCTCTGCTCTGATGCTTTCCATTCCCTACACGCTCCTGCTCCGTCGTGTCCCACTCTCTGTGACCCCATGGACTGTAGCCCACTAGGGCCTCTGTCCATGGGATCTTCCCAGGCACGAACACTGGAGTGGGTTGCCATTTCTTCCTCCAGGGGATCTTCCCAACCCAGGGATGGAACCTGCATCTCCTGTGTCTCCTGCATCGCAGGTGGATTCTTTACCCACTGAGCCACCAGGGGAGCTCTGATGTTTTACTTGCATTTAATTTCCATCCCCATTCCAGAGATGAGCCAACTGAGGTCCCGAGCCCTGAGGGAGGTCTTGCAGCCCACCCTACACAGCTGATGAGAAGTCTAGTCGGGAGTCCAACCTCGTCTCTACCGACTAGGCCACACTAGGAGGGAGATGGTGTAGGAGCCTTCCGCTTTAAGGCCTCCTTTGCAAGGGAAGAGGGCCTCAGTCCATGGGGTCGCAAAGAGATGGACGTGACTGAGCAACTAACACTCACTTTCACAGGGGGCAGACGGGTTTCTATTGCCATGGAACGAATTGCCAGAAACCCAGCAGCGCAACGCAGTCCCCATGACGGGCTCCCAGCTCTGGAGAACAGAAGTTGGTATTGGAGATAGTGGGTAGACCGAGTTCTTGTTTGGACGGTCTAAGGACAAATTTGCTTCCAAGACTGTTTTTGTTGACATCATGCAATTCCATGTGGTCATAGGACTATGGGCTTCCCCAGTGGATCAGTGGTAAAGAATCCACCTGCAATGCAGGAGACCCAGATTCGATCCCTGGGTAGGGAAAATCCCCTGGAAAAGGGAATGGCAACCCACTCTAGTACTCTTGCCTGGAGAATCCCACGGACAGAGGAGCCTGGTGGGCTACAGTCCACGGGGTCACAAAGAGTCGGACACGACTGAGCGACTGAGCAGGCACGCACACTCATGGAGGACTAAGGTTCTGCTTCCTCCCCAGCTGTCAGCCAGCAGCTTCCGGAGGCCTCTGGTGTTCTTGCCATGTCTTCAAACCCATCAATAGAGACTCTCTCACACCGAATCCCTCTCTTGCTTTAAACCTCTTCTGGCTGGAAGGGCCAGTCCTGCCTCAGGGCTCCCCTGAGAAGGCCAGGCCTGCCCAGGATAACCTCCTTTGTCACAGACAGTGACACACTCACAGGAGTAGCGTCTCCTGGTATTCCCAGGTTCTGCCCATGCTCAAAGGGCAGAGGATTTCATTCAAGCTCAAAGTCCCCTGGGATCGTCCGTCATGGACGATCTTAGGTTTGGGGGTGTTTTTTTTAAGATTTTTTGGTGTGGACCATTTTTAAAATCTTTGCTAAATTGGTTACAGCATCGCTTTGGTTTTATGTTTTGGTTTTTTGGCCGCAAGGCATGTAGGATCTAGTTTCTTGACCTGGGGTCGAACCCACATCCACTGCAGTGGAAGGCAAGGTCTGAACCACTGGACCACCAGGGAAGTCCCCTTAGGTTCTAATAATAACCAAATTATAGCCACAGGAACAGTGGTACTTCCTGTTACTCACTCAGAGCGTCGTGGTTTTCAGACTGACTACATCTGTGATCCGGTTGGAGCCTGACAGTGATGCTGTGAGGTGCGTGCATTATCTCCGTTTTATCCAGGAGAGAGATGGATGCCTCGTTAGCGTGTCTGGGGCTGGAGCCCAGATCTTCTGACCCCAAGCCAGCTGGGGGCCCTTGGCGCCCACAGCTCCCCCGCCTGCCATCAGAACCCTCAGACCTCATTACTGTCCTTGGAAAGGATGAAGCATCTGTTTCCAGCCAGCCCAGCCCTCAGGGAGCGCTTCCCTGCACACTCACCCCGTTGGGTCATCGAAGCTGCGTTTACAGGAACTGCCCCTGGGCTGGGTGAAGCTCACCTCATTAGGCAGGAAAGCTAGGCAAGACTGAGGGGGCGCAGAATCAAAACAGCATGTGTGCAGGAAGGGACCCGCGGCGGGGGTGGGCGTCCGCCCAGGCCGCGATGCTCTGGCTGAAAGAGGGGGCCATGCAGTCCAGAGGGCTCTGTGTCAAGGAGCGGTCGTCACTGACCCTCATCTGCACACACCACGCCCAGGACTCGTGGATGCCCTGGGTGCCCACATCCTCCAGGTGCTCCACCCCTTAATACTAACCAGAGCCTGAGACCCCAGCAAGCAATCCCTGCTCCCCACCCCAATGCACTATCCCCAAGGATTCTCAAGGGTCTTAACATTTCTTCTAGACACATTTGTGCTGACAGATCAAGTTTTTTAAAATTTCCGTTCTTCTCCTAAAATTGCTGTCTTGTCCCCTTTCATCCCATGCTGGATACTGCTCCAGTTCTTTCCTTTTTCCCAGTTTTGCTGACACAAGTCTGCTGGGAGAGCAGACTTTGGCCATCTCTGTTATGAGCTGGTGCAAAAGAATCTGGTTAATTTAAGCTGAGGGGGGTCTCCTGGAAGGCCATATGGGATGGGGTGGGGTGGGGGGCTCCCTGAATGGATCCAGAAAAGCAGGCCTGGAAATGGCCTGAACCACAGGCTCAGGAACCCGAGGTGAGCTCGTGACAGACCTCGCAGTTGGGGGCTCTCCGCAGCCCGAGTGAACGACTCCTGCGTGTTGTCTCCGGTCCCTCTACTTGAGTTTCCTTCCCCCGGGGAAGCCGTGTCTGCTTAGCCTGTGCTTCTCTCCTTAGTGAGGGGTGGTGAGGCTGGAAAAGCAGACCGATGGAAACCGGTGTGCCATAGGGAAGAGCGGAAGTCCACAGAATCGGGGGTGATGGGAACCCGGGGGGATCCTGCGCGCTGCCCTCCCCTCCCCCACAGCCCCCCCAGCTCCAGCTGTCAATCATCAACACTCGCAGGCCTGTGCTTTCTTACTGGGAAAGATCAGCATCTCTCCTCCCACCGCCCCCGCAATGCTCAGAGCCCAGCTTAGCGTGTTCCAAACCTGAATACACCCCCCGGCTAAACAACGTATTTTTGACCTGTTATGGATTGAATGTGCATTCTCCCTGCAAAATATATGCCAAATTCCTACCCCCTCATACCTGCGAACATGACCTTGTTCAGAAATAGGGTCTTGGCAAGACTTCCCTGGTGGTCCAGTTGGGAATCCTCCTGCCAATGCAGGCGACAGGGGTTTGATTCTTGGTCCCGGAAGATCCCACGTGCCACGGAGCAACTGAGCCCATGAGCCCTAGAGCCGGTGCTCCACAGCAGGAGAAGCCGCTGCAATGAGAAGCCCCCGCTCACCACAACTAGAGGAAGCTGGCGTGTAGCAACGAAGACCTAGTGCAGCCAAAAATGAATAAATCGAAAAAAAGAAGTGGGGTCTTTGTGGATTAAGCAAGTTCAGGTGAGGCCTTTGGGGCGGGCCTCGGCCTAGTGATGGCATGCTTGCTTATAACTAGAGGGAAATGCTTGTGAAGACAGAACACAGGAGAAGAGGCCATGTTGCCCTCGAGGCAGGACTGAAGGGTGCGGCTGAAAAACAAGGAAGGTGGGGGACTGGTGGCCACCAACAGAAGCTGGACTCGGCAAGCAAGGACTCTTTCCTAGAGGCTTTAGAGGGGACAGGGCCCTGCTGACGCCTTGACTGGACTACGGCCTCCAGAACTGTGAGACGATACATTCTACCCTGTTGTTTAATAATAGGAAGAGCCACTTCATGTTTTGAGTTTTTTTGGCCCAACTGCAAGGCATGTGGGATGTTAGTTCCCCAACCAGGGATCGAACCTGAGCCCCCTGCACTGGACGCATGGAGTCCTGGCCACTGGGCCACCCGGCAAGTCCCACATTTCTGTTGTGTTAATGGTACTTTGTTAACAGCAGCCACAGAAAACTAAGATACTACCTCAGGTCTCTGACCTCAGCAGCACAAAGCAGTAGGAAAAGCCATAAATGATGGTTTGGTTTTTCCTTTTAATGAGGAGATTAAAAAAAAAAAGAAAAGCACCTCCTGGAAACTGTACAGAAAAGGAACTAATTTTAACAGTTTCTGTTTTACAGATGAGGAAACTGAGGCTCAGAGTGTGTGACTTGTTCAAGTCATGTAGTTAGAAGGAGGCAGAGGCTGGACTTGAACACAAGTTTTTTTGACCCCAAGGCTTGTACTCACCACCCTCCCTGAGAATGTGTGGACATTGCTCTCACGGGTCATTGCAGAGTCCCCAGATCCTAGTTCCCAGATGTCCTTTTTCTTTATTGCGAAACTTAGTGCTAGCTTTGTCCTTAAGGGAACTACCTGTTCCGACCACATTTTCTGGAATCCGAGCCTCTGCAGATCGAGCCCTCTTTCCCGGGTGATTTTCATTACAAAACGGGAGATGCATTCCCACCAAAATCATCTCCCAATAGACCCAAGTAAGAATGTTTGGCAAAGAAGGAATTAATTGGTAAACAGCTTGTAGTATCCCAACTCCAGTGTCTGCCTGGAATGTTTTGCAACACTTTCGGATTCTGATTTCAGCACAATTTGTTTATTTCAGGCTATTAAACCACATGCATATTCTTCATGCTTGGGAATCCACTGGCCACACGCTGAATGGCAAGAATGGAGACCCTCTCTCACTTCCCGCGGGCATTTGTAGTGGTTGATAGAGCAGGGCTGCAATCCCTGGGGAGACCAGTAGGGCTTTTCCTCCAACAGGAAGTAAATTTAAGGCTGAAGATTCTTGCCCGTCAAGGCTTTGGGTGCTAGAAAATAAGGCTGTTCCTTTGGGAGCAAATCCTCGCAATGTGAGTTAACCAGCTGGCATGAAGTCACCCAGTCCTGAGAACTGGGCAAGAAAAAGTGTGAACAAAATCTGACTTTTCCTGCCTTCTTGCCTACCCCCACCCCCCACCCCCAGGGGGCACTGGAGCTGAAGCCAGGGTGCCTGGGACAGTCTCTGTCTACTCACACTGTCGAAAGAAAAACCAGAACAGGCTGGTTTGACTTTTCCCTTGTAAATTGTTTACCTCGGGACAACCAGATGGCTCCTCTCTTGCTGACCCCTTGACCATTTCTCGTGCTGTTAACAGAGTCTATTAGCAAACAGTCCTGCTCCACCAGCCCACGTGCAGGAGTCCCAGGCCTGCGGGCTGGGGAAGCCTCTGGTATTCCAAGGAGGCTGACTCAGCACCCGTGGGCTAAGGAGCTTCATGGGGCGCAGGGTCCAGGCACTTGGGCTCTAAGCGGGGTGAGGGGCTGCCTCACAGTGTGGGAACAGAATGGGTGATGTAAAGACTCTGCAGTCCCTGCCCTCTCCCAGCCCCTCCCCCTTCACCCCCACCCCGCCCCCGCCTTTACCATGAGAATACCCGGTTGTGATTAATGTTTGAAGGGTAGGTAGGTAGGAAGGAGACTCTTGGGGTTTCCCTGGTCCCTCAGAAGGTAAAGAATCTGACTGCAATGCAGGCGACCTGGGTTCAATCCCAGGGTCGGGAAGATCCCCTGGAGAAGAAATGGCAAGCCACTCCAGGATTCTGGCCTGGGAAATCCCATAGACAGCGGAGCCTAGTAGGCTACAGTCTATGGGGCTGCAAGAGTCAGACATGACTGAGTGGCTGAGCACCAGGGGGGCTCTTGAATTCCTGGGTGGTCAGCAGGGAGCTCTCTGCCACCCCTGCCTGGGTTCCATCCTTAGGCACTGCCTCCTTTGGGGCTTTGTGGGTGCAGTAAGGGGTGACATTTTTAATCCTTAGAGTTTCCAGAAGCCCCGAACTTGCGGTGGGGTATAAGAAGCTGATAGACATTTTTAAAGGCTTGCTCTGGTTTTCAGGTGGGGGCAGAGGGCGAGTGGAGGCGGAGAAACCAGTGGAGACCAGCGAGGGGATGGGGGCTTGTCCGTGGGGTCCAGGGTGGGAAGAGGGGACAGACTCGGGGTGTTTCTGAGAAGCGGGGCGTGCAGTGACCAAGGAGGAGGAAAGAGATGCCCCGGGGGTCTTCCAGCCTGGCTGCCAGGAAGACAAAACTCTCTCCCAGGGACCTAGACTTCGGTGGTCAACAGTTCTGAAGCAATTTCAGAGGTGGAAAAGTAGGTTCTTAACTCGGAAACACAGAAGGAATGTTCACAGAGCCAGTCACATAAATATTTGAAGCTTCTGTTACACACGCACACACATGCACGCACACCCCGTTACGTAGAAAGTAAGTGAGGGGCTGGAAGAAAATCAAGAAAAGATCACCATCCAGGATTTATAAACAGCCCCTGAAAATCAAGGAGATCAAGCTAGATAACTGTGCAAGGGAGGATGAATCTGTGAGTCCCAGAAGAAGAGACTCTAAGGACAAGGCACGAATGGAAATACACGTGTTCTCACTAGGAATCAGGGCCATGCGTGACTTCTGTCGAAGGGCACACCAGCCCATTTTAGAGACCTGGCAGGTAAGACCTCGGTTGAGAGAAGGCTGGAAGCCTGTGCTTGCCTTCCTCAAACTCAAAGGCCAGAATCGGATGAGATGAAACACCCACCTCCAGGTTTTGCTGCAATTCCCAGGTGGCTCAATGGTAAAGCATCCACCCATCAATGCAGAAGACACAGGAAACTCGGGTTTGACCCCTAGGTCGGGAAGATCCCTGGAGGAGTGCGTGGCAACCCATTCCGATATTCTTGCCTGGAGAATCCCATGGACCTCCATGGGACAGTCCATGGAGTTGCAAGAGAGTCCGACACGCTTTCAAATGAGCTGATTTGGGTCAAGTGCAAGGTCTGATGTGGCTGTCTTAGCTCTTGCATCTTGGGGGCCCAGGCCTAGTGGAACTGGGAGGAGGGAGGAGGGAGATAAAACTTAGCAGGAAGGATGAATCCGATTTGCATAATAAAGGCTTGGTGGGAGGGAGCTGGAGAGGGGGCCCTGGGCTGGAGGAGGAAGGGTTGGTCTGCAGGCTGACAGATTGGAGTAGGGACTAGGAGGGGGCCAAGGACATGGCCACGTGGAGGCTTTCATCCCCCCCCAACCCCCACCGCAAAAAATATTAAATAGTACAGTATTTTACGACTGGTATAAAGAGGAATGTATTATGTGATAAAATACATCCTATTAGTAAGTAATGTAATTTTATAGTAAAGCATTCCCTTTGACCTGAAAGTTCATTTTCAGTCTTCTGATTGTAAAAATAATCCTCTCATTTTTGTGGAGCCTCTGCCCTGTGACCCCATCCCTGGTGGAGAAATTGGCCCTAAATGTTCTTCACAGACCGCAGCCAGGAACAGAATTCTTTCCCAGACCTTTGGGCTGGTTTGGAGAGAGACTCCTGGGCGCTGATGTCCGGCTGTCTGGTGAGGGGATGCTCTGTGTCTCCAGGATACCAAGAATTCCAGTCGGTTTCATCCAGGGCAGAGTGGTTGGCCCATGAGGCCGTCAGAGCTCTGCCCGCCTGGCTTTGAATCCAAACCTGGCCTGGGTTGGGCTGCCCAGACCAGGCTGTGCGTTCGTCAGCAGTCAGGTTCCTTGGGATTAAAAAGCTGCGTGGCCTCTGGGTCTCTCCTGGCTCCAGGTGGGGGTTTACAGTGAAGGGAGACCTCCTGAAGAGCTCGGATACCACAGCCAGCACCCCCGAGGAGGTTCTCATCCATGCCCGGGTGTGTGTACACGTGTGCATGTGAGTGTGAAGGGTGGCGGTGGCCCAGGCCCAGTGGGGGCCGTAGGCCCAGGGCCCCTGAAGACATCAGGATGCAAGGACCCCCTGCGTCCCCCTCCCTTTTCAGGTCAGGAGAAGAAGCCTGAACAACACGTGTCGCCCACAGAACACTGCATCTCCTCCACCACTCCTCTCGCCCGTGAGAACTCATTCCTGACCCCCAGCACGCCAATCCCGGCCTTGCCGTGCAGATCTGGCCGGCAGCCTCTACCCTGGCTGTTCCCCTCAGGCACCATGGTCACCATTCTGCCCCCCATTCGCCCCAAGAAACAGTGCAGTGCCTGCAGACAATCTTGGTTATCGCAACCGGAGGGTGGAGAGCTCCTGGTGTGTGTGTGTGGGGTACTGTAAATACAGAGGACAATGCTCATGGTGAAGATGAGCCTGCCCCAGATGGCAGCCTTGCTGAGCTAGAGACCCTCCCATGGCTGCTTCCGGATGGTACCCTAATTAGCACCTGACACCCAGGGGATACCTATTCACCCCTAGGATGAGGGTTAGGTCTACGCACAGCTGGGCCATGCCCACCCACCTGCAAGCATTTTACAGTGAATTTTTTTTTTTTTAATTTGGTCGTGCCAAGGGGCATGTAGGATCTTAGTTCCCTGACCAGGGATTGAACCCTCGCTCCGGGATTGGAAACATGGAGTCTCAGCCACTGGACCATCAGGGAAGTGCCTGAAGGTGAACTATTGAAGACCTACCGCTGCCACGTGTTAGTTCAGGCCATTTCCGTTCTACCAGCCTCAGTTTCTGCAAAATGGGGGTGGTCACAGTACCCGGCTCAGACGGGTGCTGTGGCGAGATGCCCCGTTCCTTTTGCCTGGCGCCATGTTTATTCCTGGTCCTAAGCGGACCAGGGTGGTGGTGATGTTCCCAGAGGCCCAGCTTCATCACCCCTACCTCCCCGGGTACCCGAGCCCCCTGCCCTGCGCACCTCCGCAGCCACACACACTCCCCTCCACGGACCTCAGGAGGCTGCTTCCGCTAAGACTTGCTGGCTCTTCCGGAAGACCCCTGGTTGACCTGCCGATGGAGTGTGTCAGTGGTGATCAGGGCCCATTTAAATTAAAACACCCTCTGAATATTTCACAGAAATTCATGAATCATCTTTGCCTCGTAAAACCCCAGTGGAGTTAGCTGGGCAGGTAGATGATATCTGTGGACCTTTGGGAAAAAAATTGTTTTTTAAAGAGGGAAGTCTCTGCTTAGACCCCAGATTCACCCTGAAAAGCAGGGTTCTCTAGGTTGGCGGACATACAGTCAGCTTGGCCGCTTGATTACTGCCTGACCAAGGGCAGCTTAATCAACCTCTTGATTTTCTTCAAATTAATACTTTTTTCCAATTACGTTAAGGAAATGGCAACCCACTCCAGTGCTCTTGCCTGGAAAATCCCATAGACAGAGGAGCGTGGTAGGCTACAGCCCATGGGGTCACAAAGAGTTGGACACGACTGAGTGACTTCACTTCACTTCATTGTTTCACAAGTAAAACATGCTGTATATAGTTTACATCTTGCTCTGGTTTTTTGTTCAATAGCTTCAGTCGAGTCCAACTCTTTGCAACCCCATGGACTGCAGCACACCAGGCTCCTCTGTCCTCCACTATCCCCCAGAGTTTGCTCAAACTCATGTCCATTGAGTCAATGATGCCTTTCAACCGTCTTGTCCTCTGATGCCCCCTTCTCCTCTTGCCTTCAATCTTCCCCAGCATCAGGGTCTTTTCCAATGAGTTGGCTCTTCAATTCAGGCGGCCAAAGTATTAGAGTTTTGGCTTCAGTCCTTCCAATGAATATTCAGGGTTGATTGCCTTTAGGAAAATTTACTTACATCTTATTTTTTAAATTTCTCATGTCATTCTTTCTCAAAATCATATTCCTAACAGCCACACAAATGGGTTATTGACCCTGGGTCTTGTACTTGGCCATTTGTAGCCGTACCCCAGTGTTCCCATCTGTGAAATGGGCACGGGTGTGCTGTGAAGTCCAATGAGAGGGCCTGCCTGCCCTGTCCTGTGATGAGTCCTTGACGGGCTACAGGCTGGAGTTGGAGCAGGACAGGAACTCCTCCAGGCCTGCCCTGGGCAGGAAGGACACAGGAGGGCATGGACCACGTGATACACGGTGGCAAGGGGCCCTCTTGCAGCAGGGATCCTGACACCAGCGTCTGGTCGTGAACCGTCAGGAAGTTTCTGTTTGCCCTGCAGCTGTGGGACAGTGAACTATGAGGTCCAGCTGGGCTCCCCAAGAGCTACTTGCTCTTGTCTTACAGCAGAAGCCGGAATTGTCAGCTGATCTGTCCCCGTGAGGCTGTCTGTCTGCAGAGACACACCCAGGGTGTCCCCTCCTGGCTCCGGGTGCCCCTTCCACGATGGCCCCTGAGAGCTGGTGGGGACTCAGGAATGTGACCTGCTGGGCAGGGGGGTTTCTACTTGCTGTCTTTAAACCAGGTGTCCTTCAAGTCCATACTCTCTTCATTTAAACACAGCATTTAAAAAAAAAAAAAAAAACCCACTTTAAATCATACAGAAGACGTCAGCTCTAAATGGACGGTTACCTTAAATGAAATTCAGCAAAAACAAAACAACTGACTGCATTCCAGCTCCTCCTCTGCTGCCCCTGGCTCTGTCCCGGGGCCAGCTCTGTGCTCTGTTGAACGGGAAGGGTGACAAGTATCAGGGAGTCAGGGAGCCGGGATGAAAAGGGGACTGAAGACTGAGATAACCCTTCAGCGGAGAGGCCCCGGCCGCAGTGCGTCCCTCATTGGCCCAGAGTGTGCCTGCGTTCTAGCCCAGTCCTCCCTGTTTACAGACCGTGAGACAGAGGTTTAGAGGGCAGCGAACTTGTTCAAGATCGCGTGCAGCTGGAACCACCTTCTCCTGTTTCCCTGGCCACGTCTCCCCAGTCCCAGGCAACCTGGCTTGGGAGGGGCTCGGCGGAGACTGGGGGAGCCCGAGCTGGCGGCCCTGGGGGTCTCCGCGGCTCCGATCCTGGGCAGGGGTCAGCAACTGGACTTTACGGGGTGGGGGGAGGCGCGAAGTTGGGGGTGGGTTTGGGCAGGGAGGGGGAGTTTTGGCTCTTCTGGCCCCTCCATTCCCCTGAGGGTGATCTGGGCAGGTCGTCTGACCCCTCTGGGCTGGGTCTGGCCATCGAGAAGACGAGGGAGCTGGACTGTGTCTGGCACAGACAGTCTGGTTCCCAGGCAGCCCTTCCCTCTTTGGTATAAACTCACACCCCTCATCCTGGGCTATTTTGCCATTTCCTTTCCTGCTAAACCAAGGGCTATTTTGGAAACTCCTATAAGCAAACTAATCCCTGGCTGGCATTTGAGCGGATCTAAAAGAGCCCTAAGTGAGGGGCACAGTCATACACGCTGCCCAGCCCAGAGAGCCCACGCCGTTAAATTTAGAAGCATCACCTCCAAATGAGGTGAAATTGCAGGTTCCCGCGGCCGGCGGGCAGCTTTGGGCAGCACTGAACGGGACAGATTTAGCGGGGGCAGGGGCCGGCCCCCCGGCTGCACCTGGCGGGGAAGGCCCAGGACGGTCCCTTCAGTGTCTGGGGAGCTGCTGCTGGGTGAGGAGCCCCTTCAGCCGCCCCGCCGGCCCCGCGCTCCCCAAGCCTCTGGCGCCGGGCGGCAGAGAGGCAGCGAGGGACACGTCCTGTCTGCCAACGGAGGTTTGGTGTCTGCATGACTTCTGTGTCTCTCTCCTCTGCCCAGGGGCCCCCACGAGATCCCTGGCCAGTTTCTCAAGCCCTGCAGAGTGCCAGCGGCCGCCGACCTGCCCACAGCCCAGCCGCTAAAGGATCACGCTGGCGGGGGAAGAGGGCGGAGGAGGGGGACGGTCTTGCGGGGAAGAGAGGGGGCTCCAGGGTGCCTGGTCTCTGCTCTGAGTGGTCAGTTCTGCTGTTGTGTCGACCGTGGAGCATCGTTACGAGGATGACCCTTGGTTAAAGGTGACAGACATCCGTTGGGGCCCGTCGGGAGCCCACTGGGGGCTCCTGGGAACCCAGGGGTCTCAGCTCGGCCAGCTCACAGCCAGTCCACCAGATGGGGGCGGTCCTGCAGTCCGCTAGGTGCGATCCCAAGGGTCCGCGACCAAGGATCGGCCCTACCAGGGGCCGGTCAGGAGGGGGCGCTGCTGAGACCAGGCGCTGGTCCGAAGGGACCTGGGCTCCACATCCCCCTGAAGCCTATCGGGGATGGCGCTGGGTTTCTCAGCCACCTCCAGTGCCGCATTCTAGCCTGGCAGGTCTCGATCATGAGCTTGCTTCCCTTCTGGGCCCCCTGTCCCCGCTTCAGGCTCATGTTGGGTGTGGGGGGTGGTTGTGTTATGTCAGCGCAGACCCCATAGAAGCAGGTGCAGCCTAGCATGAAGTAGCCAGGCTTTGAAGCCTGTCAGGTTCACGTTCAACCCAGCTCTAAAGGTTCCGCCCTGTGTGACCTTGGATGACTTATTTTTCCTCGGTTTCTTTATATGCAAAATGGGAACGATGATAATGATACTTGACTCCTATAGCAATGAAAGAGTGAAATGAGATTTTAAGCTTTTGGAGCAGGTAGCAGGCACAGAGCTGGCCAGGGGTCATCTGTCAAAAGCTGCTGCATTTGTAAGTAAAGTTTAGGCGGAATTTAGCCAGGCTCATTTATTTGCATATTGTCGGTGACCGCTTTTTTCTAAAACGATAGAGCTGCGTAGCTGTGACAAAGACTACAAGGCCTGCCTGCAGAGCCAAGAACTTTCACTATCTGGCCCTGACAGCAGACGCTTGTCCCCCACTCCCTGGAGTCCAGCACACAGTCGAAGTTCTTATCTTTGTCCTGTTCTTCCATGGCCTCCATCTTGAGCTGCACAGCCCGGTGAAGTCGAGGAAGCACGTGGCCTCTGGTCCCAGAAAGATGTGCCATGAATCCTCCAGGCCCCAGAGAACATCCCTGGCCCTGCTTGCTGGCAACTGTCTAGTGGAGGAGACAAAAAAACTCACCTTTCACAGTTCACCGTAATTGGAGTTGGGGACTAGGGGAGGTCCAGGAAGGCTTCCTGGGGCAGGTGGCATCTGGGCTGGAGGCGGAGGGCGGAGGTATCAGTCAGGGGATCAGCCCCCACGTAGCAGCCAGACCTCAAATCATTGTTCAGTCACTCAGTCGTGTCCGACTCTTTCGACCCCGTGGACTGCAGCACGCCAGGCTCCCCTGTCCATCACCATCTTCCGGAGCTTGCTCAAACTCATGTCCATTGAGTCGGTGATGCCATCCAACCATCTCATCCTCTGTCCTCACATGGAAAACACAGAAATCTGAGCCAGTCTCTTCACCTCTTAGAGCCTTTTTCCTCATACGAAAAGTGGGGTCATTGGCCCTCACGGCCCTGCCGTGAACTGTTAGTCCACAGCCAGGGGCTGATACCTCGTGTGCGTCTGCACCGAACCTTAGATCTCCTCCTCCTTGGCCCTCCTTTCCTAGCTCTGGGCAGGAAGATGGTGGGTTTGTTCTAGCGAACTGCATGCAGAGGAACTGTTGAGCGGTTGAGCAATTGTCTTTCTCTTTTATCCTGAAGCGAAGGACTAGAGTGAGGCTGGAGGAAGGCCCCAGAAGGCCAGGGAGGGAGGGTGGTGGGGGGCGGAGGGGAAGGGTGGCAGGAAGGCGTTCCGGTCCCAACCCTCAGGGCGGGCATGCCCCAGCTGCTGACCTTGGGGGTCCCCTTGCCTGCTCCCTCCTGTTCCCTCACCCAGCTTGGTTGAGGTGGAGGGAGGGGGTGTTTGGCAGTTTGAGGAGGTTCCAGTGCCACCCAGAGCCTGTGCTGATAGGGGTGGGGGCAGCGGCGTGAAGATAAAAGTTTAACAACTAGCAAGGGGAAAAAAAAACCCTCAAAACCTAATTTGTAGCACTTGCCCAGTTCCACGCTGCACTTAATTCTATCGCGGCTGATTTCAAGCTACCAACATTCCTGACAATTTAACCTTCGACTCTTGTGAGCTGGTCCAGGCTGGCAGCCGTGCAGTCCAGGTAGGGACTGTGGGGGTCACGGGGGTCCCCCCGTGGGGCTGGGGTGAGCCCCCAGAGTGGGGGATGCCTGACCGCATGCCTGAGAGGCGCTGGCATCCGTGTCCGTGTCTGAGAACTCTTGGGTCCTCAGCCTGGCTCTGCTGCTTCCTAGCTGGGTCCCTGGGCTCCCTTGTTGTCTTTCTGAGCCTCAGTTTCCTCATCTACTGAGCTAGGTAGCTCCTACGCCAAGGGGGTTGTGCGGAGCTAATAAGATAATTCACTTAGGCACTTCATGCACTTATGAGCACTCAATAAATTGCCTCCGCCTCCAGATTGCATCCACCTCCCCGTCCGTACACCTGGCTGCAGGTCACAGGTCTATAGGGTGGGACAGCCCCGGGCACTGGGGCTCGCCATGCAGTGGGTGCTCAGCAAACCGTCGCTGCTTCCCCCGTCAGGGCCAGGGGTTGTTCCTTGGCTCACCTGCCCAGCATTGGGGTCTCCAGGCTGGGGTCTCAGTCAGCTGACCGCCGCACAAGCAACCAGCTCTTTCCGGTGTCTACTTCACATTATGTGCTGTTCAGTCCGCTGTCTCCTTGATCCTTTCCTGAATTCCCATTTTACAGATGTGATCACTGAGGCCCAGAGCCAGGGAGTGGCCCAGCTGCAGCTGGGATTTGAGCCCAGGTCTGGCTTTTTGGTTTCCAGCGCTCACCTATGCACAGTGGGTGTGGGGCTGAGGGGTGTGAGGGGTGTTGGAGGAGGAGGAAGCTTGTGGGGCTACACTGATCTTCCAGGGGGTTCAGAGTGAGGGCTCTGGAGCCTCTGTCAGGGGCTACAAACAAAGTGCAGGGCTGGACACTGGACAGACGTGGCCCCAAGGAGACTGTTATTCCAGCCAGAGGCCCCAGGGTGGGCAGAGGCGTGGAGTCTGGACTCAGCCTCTGGGTTGGGGGACTGTGGGAAGCAGGGGCCTCACTGAGGGGGAGCAGGAAGGAGATGATGTGGTGGGGCAGACCCCCCCGCAGGCCAGTGGGGTCTCTGAAATCCTAGCACTGACTCCACCCTGGTCGAGGAGTGAGGTATGAAACTGTAGCAGCAGAGATTTAGGTTAGATATGCAGGAGAACTTTCCGATTGCTGGAAGACAGTTGGCGTTATTCCCAAGGGATGTAGTGGCATTTTTTTCCAGTCTCAAGATGGTTTGGAAAAAGGAAAAGACAGTCAGGGTTCTAGGCCGGCCTCGCTGCAGCTGGGTCAGAGATGAGACAGTGGACCGGGAGCTTCTGGGAGCCTCCGATGCCAGTGGCCCGGCATCCTGTGAACTGGGCTTCGTCACCTCCTGGTCAAAACCTCACATGGCTCCCAGTTACCCTCAGCCAACTGCAAGGCTAGAGCCCTCCCTGGGGCCGCTGAGGCCCCCCTGGCCTGTGCTCTGCTGGCCTCTCCAGCCTCACCTGGGGCCACACCCCCACCCACCGAGCTGCCCGTCCCTGGGTTGGACCTGGTCCTCTGCGCCTCCAGGCCTTTGCCTGTGCTGTTCCCCTGCCTCAGATGCCCTTCCCACCTCCCTTTGTCCTTCTTCCCTCCTCAGCCTTGCCTTCTCAGCTCTTGGTTGCCTTTTCCATGGGTGGGTCTGGTACCCCCATCACTCTGCTAGGGACACCCTCCTGTCCCTGGTGGCTCTTAGCCTCCAGCTGGACCAGGAGCCCCAGAGGGCGAGGGCTTGGCCCATCTTGTTCGGTGTCTGGCTCACAGGAGATGCTCTATATGAGTTTGTGGAGGGGGTCGGGATTCCTGGCAGAGGGGCAGTGAGAAGAGCTGGCTCAGGACTTGCTGGACCCCCCTGCACGAGGACTCAGCGTTGCACAGGTGCTGAGAACCCAAGCACAGAGTGCAGAGAGAGACCCGGTTCCCATCTTGCTCCTGCTCCCGCAACCTCACCGAGCCTCAGTGTCCTCATCTGTGAGCTGGGCACAGCATGGCCGTCCCCCCGGTCCGTTGGGCGCCCCGGTGGAGGGTGGTCGGCCTGCAGTCAGCACTTGCCAGGTGCCACTGCGAGGCTGACTGTCCCGCCGTCTCCCTGCAGGTGACCACCATGTCGGTGAGGCTGCGGTTCCTGTCCTCCGGGGACACGGGGACTGTGGGGGTCATGGGCCGGAGCGCCTCCTTCGCGGGCTTCAGCAGCGCCCAGAGCCGGAGGATCGCGTAAGTTCTGCCCACGCCGCGCGGGGGAGGCTTGTCTGAAGGCCAAGGACTGGGGAGGAGGGTGGTGAGGGCGTTCTTCTCTGCTGCCGGTGGCCCTGAGGCTCTCACTCCTGCCAGCCCCGCAGCCCAGGGCAGTGTGTGTGTGTGTGTGTGTGTGTGTATGCGCGCGTGCGTGAGACTCAGTGCTAGGAGAGACCTCTAATTTGCTTCGGATCCAAACAGGTGTCATCTCACATATTCCTGGCTGTTGATCCTGTAAGCTGATCTACCTGAGTTTATCAGGCCCACTTGGCAGATCAGAAAACTGAGGCTCAGAGAGGTGGAGCCACTTATCCAAGGCCACACAGCAAGACAGATTCAGAGTTGGAACTTAGTCTCCTGAAGGTGGGATTGGGATAGAATGTCCTTCCTGGTTGATGGAACAGGAAATAGGGCCACCTGTGACCTGGGGCAAGTGACTTCACCTCCCTGAGCCTGGCTTCCCTCATGTGCCCAGTGGGGAGGCCCAGTGTCCTTCCCTCGCGGGCTTGCCATGTGGGTACAGGGAGGCGACATGTGGTGACTGCTGGGGCATGCTGGCACACAGTAGGGGCTTGTGGGAGGTTTCCAGGGAGGCGGAGCGGCCTCTGCAGAGACAGACCTGGTCGGCACTCACGCCCGGAAATGGGTTCACGACGGCTCCGTGATGTCTCCTCTAACCTCAGGGAGTGCCCGGGAGCAAGCTGCGTTCCCGCTCCTGGGGCCACGGCCCTGCCGGCCCTGGCATCCTGAGGGGCCTGCCAGCTGCCGGCCAAGCGACTGTGACGGCACCTGAGCAGGGCGCAGGGCCTGGTGGGCCGGTGACCCCGTCAGCGACCTGAGCTCACCACGGCGCTCCCCTCCTGAGACCCTCCATGGGCTCCCGTCCCACTCAGAGTCCAGTCCTGCCCCCCAGGCCTGGCCGGCTGCTGCGCTGTGAGCCCCCACTGGTGTCTCTGCCTGCTCCGGGCCTTTGTTCAGCCCCACGCCCACCTCCACCCAGAACTCTCCCCACCCTCCTTCACCTGGCCCGGTCCTGCTGAGTCTCAGGGGCCTGAGCTTCACTGCCGTATCCTGGGGTAGGGAAGGGGGCCCCTGCCGCCATGAGGCTGGGCCCCTCATTCAGGCCCTCCCATCTCCCTCACCCCGCTCAGCTCCTCAGTTCCGAGGTGCGCCAGCTTTGAAATCCTGGAAGCACCCTTGGGAAAGCTGTTCAGTTAGTGTCCGACTCTTTGCGACCCCATGGACTGTAGCCCGCCCGACTCCTCTGTCCGTGGAATTCTCCAGGCCAGAAAGCTGGAGCGGGTAGCCATTCCCTTCTCCAGAGGATCTTCCCGACCCAGGAATCACACTGGGGTCTCCTACATTGCAGGCAGATTCTTTTACCAGCCGAGGTCTGGTGAAACCCTAAGGAACCTGTAATTCATTCCCTACGTATTTCTGGACACTGACTCTGGTCAGGCCCTGTTCCAGGCTGCACCCTCTAAGCCAATGACACTCGGGTTGGGTGCAGCTGGAGGCAGGCGTCATGACGGAGTTAGAGCAGGGCAGGCAAGCAGGCAGCAGGGGCTACAGGGAGGAGGGACCCAGTTCAGTGAAGCTGGAGGGGAGAGGAGTCGAGTACTGCAGAGAGGGCGTGAGGGTGGGGAGGCCTTCCAGGCAGCGGGACAGCAGTGCAAAGGCCCTGGGGTGGGAATGAGCTTTGAGGGGCAGAAAGTGCGGCCGGCCGGGGAGAGAGTGCTCAGGAAGGGAGAGGACCCGATGGGGGCTCTTGGTACATGCACAGCATGAGGGGAGCCACGGACAGGCTGGCACAGAGGAAACTGAGGCCCCGAGATGGGGAGAAATTTGGCCAAAGCCTCAGAGTTAGCACCAGCACCCCTGATACTAAGCCTCTGAGGAGGGACCATGTGGGTGCCCCTATGAGGAAGGCACACAGTGGGCGCTCCATAAATGCTGCAGAGAGGGTCTAGGGATGATGAGGAAAGCATACAGTGGGCACTCCATAAATGCTGCGGAGAGGGGCTGGGGCGATGAGGGAGGCACACAGTGGGCGCTCCATAAATGCTGTGGAGAGGGGCTACGTCCAAACTGGCCAGGGAACGACGTTGTTTCTGCATCCAGTCATTTCTGAGCTGCGTCTTCTTGGGCTTCACCGGGCCCCCACCCCATCGGGTCTGTACAGGGCTGCCAAGGACAGCTGTGCCTGTCCCCGGGGGCCTCCCGCCCGTGGGACCTGCCCTGGCTGAATGTGCGTGGAGCCGAGAGTGCGGCTGGGCCTCCGGGAGGGCGCCTTCCTCTGACTTCTACGGAAGAACTTCGGGCTCTGTCCCTGGGCTCTGCAGCAGGGAGGGGTCTGTGGACCCTGCCCGTGCTCACAGTCCACACTCTGCTGTCACGATCCCAAAATCCTTGGCAAGTGTTGACCAAAGGGTCCTGCGCTTTCTCTTGCCCTGCCTCATCACCGATTCTGCCTCCCGTCCTGCCGGCAGCTCTCCTCCTGCGAGGCTTCTGGGGGCCTCCGTACTCCCTGTATACATGGCAAATGTCCCCACTGGGAGCTCTGCACAAAGAGTGTGCCAAGGGGGATCCCCGGGCTCTTGCTGGCCTCTCCTGGATTCCTTGGGTCTCTGGGCAGAAAGAGAACTGAGCAGATCTGACCTGTTGACCCTAGAGCTCAGTGGTCATCAGCAAGGCTGTCTTGACCAGATGCCTGCAGAGTCTGTATCCCAGTCTGAGAGAGATGGCCTCGGTGGCTGTAAATGTCCCGGGCCCCTCCTGGGGGTCCTCGTCCAGCCCCTCTCAACCCCACAGGGAGTTCTAGAGGAGATGTACCCTGGATGGGGTCTGAGGTTCCTGAGTGGCCGCCATTGGGCCTCACCCTCTGCAGTCCCCTCGCCAGGGGTGGGGGACACGCTGCCCGCAACCGCAGGAAGCAGCAGATCTATCTTTAACTTCCTGTCCCTGTCCCGCGCCCAGGGGTCCGGACCCTTGGTTCTGGGGATTGGGTTTCAGGCCTCACCTTCTGGCTTAATGGCCCAGGTAATCCAACCAGGCTGAAACAGAGCCGCTCGCCAAGGCGCTCGGCAGTGGGGGCGGGTCAGGCAAAAATAACCTTAGACGGGACAACAGGAGAGCCGGGCTCCACTTAGGTGTCCCCAGCCCACATTCCTGCTCTGGCACCCTTTGACTCTGGACATTTTTTCTTTTTAATTGCATAATCAAAGAATTTACTTGGGGAAGTAATCTGGAAATTTTCCACTAAGGCATGAAGGACTGTTATTAATATAACCAGGCCATGTGTAATAAATATTGATACATAATAATATATTATAACATAAGGCATATATACTAAGGTGGGGAGGTGAAGAAGAAGGCCAGGTCTTGACACTTTCTGCCCTGATTGACAGGCAGGGCTGCTCTTAACCCCTTCCTGCCGTTCCTCAGCCAGGTCTCCCCTCCCCCAGGCTGTGGCGCAGGGACACTCCCGAGCCAGGATCTGCTGCGATGTCCCCTTCGCCTTGGGAATTCCTCCGCTGACATGCCTGGGAAATGTCAGTGTGAAAACTAAGCATCAGCCCTTGATTTCCAAGGAGAGGAGACTAGAGAAAGGACAGATGGGGGCTAGAGCTCAGAGATGTCAGGAGGCACGTGCTGGCACCCAGGGAGCCCCCAGAGCAGACCCGACCGTGGCAGGTGTGTGGGTGTCTGTCCTCATCCCGGGCATTGAACCACCGACACAGGAGGAAAGGTGAGCTTGCAGCGAACTCTGAGTCTTCACCCGAAACACGTCCGGTCGATACTATTATTTACTGCCCCATCGCCAGCCCCGCCCGCCTCCGGATCCCGCACCTGCGGCTGTCATGCACCCGGGGCCGCCAATGTTTCTCAACGACCCCGGGCAGACCGACCGGCTTGGCAGCCTCCTGTGAGGGATGGGTCCAGTGGGTCGCACGTGCCCATCTGGAAGCTTGTCTGGCATGCCGAGGGTGTTTAATATTTACTGAGTCCTAGTGTAACATCCGCCCCTGGAGGGTGCTCCCTGCCCTGGCGGTTGTGACACTGGGCCAGACATGCAACCTGATTTCACCATCCGGAGGCTGCATTGCTGACCCTGGAGTGGCCACCACGCCGGCTCCGAGTGGCCGCCACACCTGCTCCGTGGGACCTCAGACAGGCGCACAGGGCACAGAGCTTCCCCGGGAGACCGTGCTTTCAGGCACAGCTGGAGACCAAGGGCAGGGAAGCCTCCAGGTAGATGGAAGTGGGGCTGGCCAGGGTGCGCACCCGCTGGGGACCGTGGGGCCCCGGGAGCTGGCAGGTGAGCGGGGCTCCTGCAGCCCCACCTCCTAGTGGCGTGCCCACTGCACCTGCCTCCCTACCCACCTGCTGGGGGCCCTGCTGCTGCTGCTAAGTCTCGTCAGTCGTGTCCGACTCTGTGCGACCCCATAGACGGCAGCCCAACAGGCTCCTCTGTCCCTGGGATTCTCCAGGCAAGCGTACTGGAGTGGGTTGCTATTGCCTTCTTCCGCCGGGGGCCCTAGCCTGTCTGAAACCTGCTTCTCTCGAGGCTACAATCCTGCCTGTCCCTGCCGGCCTGGAGATGCCAACTTTGCGGAGGCTGTGTGCTAAGAGGTGGGTGACAGGGCGTCCGGGAGGGTGGGAGAGCGAGGCACAGAGCCCCTTCCTGGGCTGTGCAAAGTGTCACTGGACGTACAGTGTGTGGATAACAGCGACAGCAGGTGCAGGGGTGAGCGCTACTGATGTGACAGGCTTATGCCAGGGCTCCATGCACGTTACCTGGTCAAGCACGGCCTGAATGGAGGAGCCTTCCCTGGTCAACCTATTGAAATTCATTATCCGGCCTTTGTTTTTTCTGGGCTCTAGGTACTATCCGATTATAACTTTTCAATTGGAGTATAGTTGTTGTGGGCTTTCCAGGTGGCTCAATGATAAAGAATCCCCTGCCAATGCAGGAGACGCAGGTTCCATCCCTGGGTCGGAAGGACCTTCTGCAGCAGGAAATGGCAACCCACTCCAGTGTTCTTGCCTGGGAAATCCCATGGACAGAGGAGCCTGGAGGCAAAAGAGTCCGCTGGGCTAAGTCGTGCTAAGACATGACCTAGCAACTAAACAACGAAAATAAATAGTTGCTGTATGATATAAATGATGTATGCACTTTAAAAAATCACCGTATTAACTCCAGCATATATATAGCACTTACTCCTTCCTGGGAGCTGCTTGAATCTCTTTACATTTACTCACTCTCACAGCAACCCTTCCTCTGGTCCTCATTTTACAGATGGCAGGGCAGCTCACAGGGTGGAGGTTTTGTCACTGTTTTGGTCACTGTGCTAGTCCCGGCTCCTGGCATGGCATCTGTGCGTAATAGGAGCTCAGTAAATATTTCCTGAGTGAATGACTATCTCATGACAACTCTGTGGGACGTGCCTTCTCATCATCCCTCTTTTACAGATGGCAAAACTGAGGCTCCAGCAGATTAAGTACCCGTGATCTCTGGGGTTAGGATTTGGACATGGGCAGCTGACCAGGAGCTGTGTCCCAAGAGATGATATGAGTTTCTAGCTTGGCGAGGCCCCGAGGTTTCCAGGGTGGGGTTCCAGATCCTTCTTTCCCACACCATCCTTGGGACGGAGTTCTCAGCATGCCTGGGCAAGGCTTGGATCTGAATCTCTGGCACGCTGGTTTGTGATGTGGCATCCACGCTGGGGAAGCACGGGGCTCGGGGCTTGGTCCCCGTCAGCAGGGGGGCAGGACAGCGCTCCTGAGTCGACCGCAGGTCTCTGTGACCGTCCATGGAGCAGGCAGCGTCCTGACTAGACTGGAAAGGCAGCCCAGCACCCTGCCAGCCCTTGCGGGGACCACGGCTCATTGGTGGCCCAGTGGCCTGCTCCCAGGCCTGGTGAAGGAGCTGGAGCTCTGTCCTGCTGGCCTCCTGCCTACTTTCCGGACCCCGAGTCCCGACCCCATTCTCTGAGGACCTTGAGCCTCCAAGATTAGGCCTCTGGCCCCTTGGCTCCCATCAAGGTGCCTGGCTCAGAGAAAGCCCCACTTAGGGTGGCTGTGCACGTCACTATTTATTCAAAGCCTTTAGCAAGCGCCGGGCAACAGCGGATGCTCAGCGTGTACCCTTCTGCTGCGTCTTATCACTCGGCTCCCTGGGCCGTCGGGGGGATGGTGTCGGTGAATCCAGCGGCCCAGGAGCTGCGGGCTAGGGCTTCATTTTCTCTGCTCTGTGGAAATCTTAGTTGTCACTGTTAAGGTCTTTGAAGCTGGAACTTTGCTAGGACCTGACGTTCTCCTCCCCACACCCGTCCCGGGGTCCCCAAGGCAGGTAGGGCCCAAGATGCAGCACCTCCCAGCATCTTCCCGCCTCTGCTTCAGTCAAGCCTCGCCCTGCGGGACCACCGCCCCCATCACACACGACTCCGCCGGCTCCTCTCCACCCTTGCTCAGTCTGTCCGCTCACCTGGAACACCCTTCTTGGGGGTGGAGGTACCTGTGTTCCTGCTCTTCCTTCAGGGTCCAGCCAAGGGCCCTTGACATGTGGCATTTCCCTTGTTCAGCTTAGTTCAGTATTTACTGAGCCCCTGCTGTCTTCCAGGCTGTGTTACAGGGAAGGATACAGATAGGATACCATTACTTTAACAGTAATGGACATTTATTAAGCACCTACTAACTGACCCCACCCTGCCAAACCTTTGACTTGGTATCTGGGAGAATTCTTAGCATTACCCTCTGATTCAGGTTCTGCTGTATTCCCCATTTTACAGATGAAAAAAACTGAGGCTCGGGTAGTGTATTAGTGTAGAAGTGAAGTTGCTTTGACACAGAAACCTCCCAAGATATAGAGTCTTAGATGAGACCAGTTGCTCCTCCCTCCTTCTCCTGAGCGCGTGGAGCCGGTGGATGGTCTGCTCCAGGGGCGGCCTCTCCCAGCTCTTGTTGCTCAGCGGTCCCCTGAGTGGGTCCCAGTGCACGGGGCTGGAGCCTGCTGCTCAGCACACCGAGAAAGCCCAGGAAGGGGGAGAAGTTCTCTTTCAGGGGGAGGGATGTGTTGGCTAGTCCAGGCTTGGGACAGCGGTTTGCCTCAGAATGCCTGTGGATGCATGTGTGTGCGTGTTCATGCGTGTGGCAATTTGTCACTCCAGCTCTCGCCAGACTACATGAATAAAGAGCAGGGCTGGGGAGACACCCCAGAGGAAAACTGAGGCGCTGTTAACAGAGGGAGGGGGGTGGATGCTGGGCCGCCAAAGCCAACAGGTGCCCGGCCTGGGAACGCCACTGGACTACGGTTTGGTCTTCATGCTGCTTCGCCTGCACAGAGCTTGCTGAAGAGCGCACACAGACAGACAGCATTGGCATTCAGGCTGCTGGATTGTATTGCTCACTCTAGGCTAATTTCTCATATCAGGTTCATCTTCAAATTCAAGCGCTCATTTTGCAGATGAGGAAGCTGAGTCCCAGGGAGTCTTGACAACCTTCTTGAGACCATGCAGCTTGGAGGCAGGACTCGGCGAGGTCTCCTGACTGCCTGGGGCTCTGGCCACCATTCCCGAAGGGCTTGTCCCCGAGAAGGGCCATGCCCAGACCCCCACCCTGATCCCCCCCATCCTTCTCACAGAAAGTCCGTCCACAGGAACTCAGTGAGATCTCGGATGCCTGCGAAATCCTCCAAGACATACAGCACGCTGAGGAAGGGGTGCGTCTGTTCAGACCCCAAGCCCCAGCAAGTGAAGAAGATCTTCGAAGCGCTGAAGAGGGGGCTCAAGTAAGGAGGCAGCGTGCTGCCCGTTGCATCCTTTGACCTCGTCCGCTCGCTCCTCTCTGCCTCTCCCTAGGCATCGGGGGTGGGTCTTGTCTGTGCGCGGCCACAGAGTGAGCTCCTGGTTATCCGTTTAGTCAACAAGCATGTCCTGGGTGCAGCCACATGCTCGGCCCCTTCCTTGGGCGCCGGGATGAGGGAATAATGGCAGGGGCCCTGTTGCCATGGAGAACACCCACGGCGGGCAGGGCCGATGGCCATAAAGGAGTAATGTGGTCAACACGTAACTTCCATGCACCCTGAGGGCAGTGAGGAGTGGGCGTGATGGAGAGGCAGCACCTGGGGGGCCTGCACACAGGGTGGTCCGGAGGCCTCCCTGAGGATGTCCTGGCTGTTTCTGAGAAGGACCCATGACGCTGGCCTCTGGGGGACAAACATCCTGGGCAGAGGGAAAGCACATGCAAAGGCCCTGTGGTAGGAGCTTGCAGAGGAGCCGGAGGTCAGGGCCAGGGCGGCTGGGCTTGAGTGAAGGAGAGAATGACTGATTGACTGAGCAGAGGCTCAGACAGAGGAGTCAGTCACTTATTCCCCATATTTTTATTGGAGGCTTATCAAGTGCCAGCTGCAGAGTTCAGTTCAGTTCAGCCGCTCAGTCGTGTCTGACTCTTTGCGACCCCAGGGCCTGCAGCACGCCAGGCCTCCCTGTCCATCACCATCTCCTGGAGTTTGCTCAAACTCATGTCCATTGAGTCGGTGATGCCATCCAACCATCTCATCTCTGTCGACGCCTTTTCCTTCTGCCTTCAGTCTTTCCCAGCCTCAGAGTCTTTTCAAATGAGTCAGTTCTTCGCATCAGGTGGCCAAAGTATTGGAGCTTCAGCCTCAGCATCAGTCCTTCCAGTGAATATTCAGGGCTGATTTCCTTTAGGATGGGCTGGTTTGGTCTCCTTGCAGTCCAAGGGACTCTCAAGAGTCTCATTGGCTGCAAAACACAATGTGAAAAGTCTCCCTCGGACCCACGGCTTTTTCTGTGTTTTCCAAAATAGGGGTTTGCTAAGACCCATTCTGGTCCCGGCCATCCAGACAGCAAGACAGCCAGCCTTTGTCTGTGAGGAAGGCGTGTACTCCCCCCTCCCTGCCCCCCACAGCTCCCATGGCTGGGGGGAGGATATTGGCCTCTGGAAGCCATCACCTGTTTTCAGATCTGGGTTCAGACTCTTCCCTGCCTTGTGGACCCTGTACTGGGTGGCTTCCGAGTCAGTTTGCCCATCTCTAAAATGGGTATAATAACAGCAGCTCCCTCCTGTTGGCAGGGCTGTTTGGGGAATTCCCGCTTGGCATAGTGCAGGGCACACAGTGTGTGGGATGCGGAGGCAGAGCGGGCGGGGGACCGGGTTCTCGGCGGGGGGTCTGGCTCTGCCCTCTGACCCTTGAGCCTGCTGAGCACCCCGCTTCTCCCCAGGCCCGGCCGTGGCTGCCTCCTCTGTGGAGCACCGCGCCCCTGCCCATTTCGTTCCTTCCTCTTCTCCTTCCCAAACTCCTCTCCCTCGCCCTCCCCGCAGGGAGCATCTATGCGCCCAGCAGGCCGAGCTGGATTACCTGACGGGACGCCACAAGGACACTCGCAGGAATTCCAGGCTGGTGAGACCCCTCCCCAGCCCCTCCCAGCCGAGTGCCCGGGTTCACCCCCTTGCCTGCCTCGTGGGTGTGAACCTCAGTCTTGGGAATGCAGAGGCCGACGGAGTAGGCTTTATTTTTAATGAATGAACCTCACTTGGACCCAAAACAAAAAACAAAACTCCAGAAAAGCCCAATACCAAAAACAAACCAAAAAAAATACGATGCCCCGTTAAATTTGATTTTCAGATAAATAACAAATCATTTTTCAGTGTAAGTATGTCCCCTGCCATCTTCAGGACATAGTTACACTAAAAAAGAAACTTTATCCATCGTTCATTTGAAATTTAAATGGAACTGGCTGTCTTGTCATTTATCTGCTGGCATTTCCAGGACCCCCCCCCACGGGGGACCTGTGTCTCTCCAGCACTCAGGTTTTTTCCAGTCCTGGGGAGTCCCTCTCGGCCCCCTCGTCTCTATCTGGCTGCACTTGTCACACCTCCCTCTCCAACAGCTGCGGCTGTTCAGCTGTCTCTGTCTTTCCCTTCTAGAAGTAACTCTGAGGAAGGCAAGGCTTATGTAGAGGTCTGTATGTTTTAGCTGCTCCCATTTCATAGGTGGGTACACTGAGGCCACGAAGGGGCCACCCAGAGGGATGAAGCACGTGGGGCCGGGTTCCCAGTCTCTGAGAAATTGCTGTACAGTTACTGTTCTTTCCAAAGCCTTGGGAACTTCCCCATTTCTTAATTTCTTACATAGGGTTTTCATCTCATAATCCCACATATACGATGTCACAGATGCACACCTAGGAAAGCAGACGCCCCTCTCGGGGGTGGTCAACCATCTTTTCCCTCTTGCTTGACTGACCCCCCTCCCCGATCTTCTCTGTCCCATCCTGTTTAACCCTTGAGGATCATCTAGTATTTATCTTTCCATATTTTCCTCCCTCGCCACCTTACTGCAAGTACGCAGACTGTGTATATATATAGAGGGATCTGTAAGGGTCACCTTACAAAGTGAAGTCACAACCTGCAAACTCTCCCGTCTTACTTCTTTTCGTTGGTGGTCGCCAACTTTGTGGAAATTTGTCCAGGCTCAGATATAGTGACCCTAACCCACGCGGGCAAGGCAGGGCCTGTTTTGGAAATAACTTACGTGATCACAGGCACACCCATCGTGGGCATACTGTTTGTGGCTGCTTTTCACGCTCCAGAGGCAGGAACCATGTGGCAGGCCCAAGCTGCGCTATTTACTCTCTGGCCCTTTGCACAGAGAGCCCCTCACCCTGACAATAGATTCTTTTCACTGGCTGTACCATGGCGCCTGGCGAGGATGGCCCAGTCTCCTTCCATCTGAACTCCTGGTGCTGCCGGCTGCCTCTTCCGAGTCTCTGGTCGTGGCTGACGTCGCCCCTTAAATAAGCAAATCACAGTGGTTCCCCTCTCGTTGAGTTTGCACCGTCCTAACAACACTGTGGGGTAGGCGCGATGGTGCCTCCTCTTTCAAAAGGAGATGGAGGCTCAGAGAGGCAGAGAAGCTTGCCTGGGACACACAGCTGGCACGTAGAGTCAGGCCTTAGCTGGCTCCCCCAAAGCCCATGTGTTCGCTCATTCTTCCTGCCCGGCCTGGACCGCAGCTTGCTGACTGCAGGCCTCGGAGGACGGAGCGGCCGCTGGCTTTTTGTCCTCTGAGCTCGGGCGCCCCTGGGATGGAGGCTCACGGGTCTTGGAGGAACGCTGGAGCCCTGACACCTCCCCCTCCAACAGGCTTTCTATTACGATCTGGACAAGGTGAGGGAAACTTCTCTCCGCATGGGGTAAGCAAGGCGGGCCGCGGCTAGGCTTGGCTGGATGGGAATAATGTCTTCGTGGGTCTTCCATCCCCCAGCCATCCTATGGGAGGAATACTTGGGTTTCCTCCCCACTTGACAGATGGGGAAACTGAGGCTCGGCCATGAGCCTTCCTTAGGGATAGTGAGGGGCTGGCCTGACTTCGAGCCCAGCTCTGTGTCAGGACCTGCAGGAGAGTGGTGTGGGCTTGGGGTGGGGGGTGGCCCAGGCTCCTTTTAAAGCACCTTCTCTTCTTCTGGGAGAAGCAAACACGCTCAGTGGAGAGGCACATTCGGAAGATGGAGTTTCACATCAGCAAGGTCAGCCTGGTTTCGGGGGCGCCTCTCTGCTTGAGGGGGGGACCTCTGTGCCGTCAGTGGAGGAAGGCTCTCTGGGTGCCAGGTGGCTGCAGAAAGCCAAGGGGGTGCAGAGACCGTGGGGGCTGAGCCCAGAGGTGGGGATCAGGGGATGGGGTTAGAGGGCCGAGTGATGAGTCCAACCACCCGGTTGTACGGACGGGGCTGTAGAGGCCCAGAGAGGGACGCGACGGGCTCAAGGTCACACAGCAAGTCCCTCAAGCTTTATGTGGGCAAACCCCTCCATGAACTCGCTCTGCTCCCTGGGAGCCCCGCGGGTGGACGGAACATCACACACGCAGCTTCCCTGTTTGACCGCTGAAAACCGCATCCACCCATCCCGCTCACTAGTTTTTATCGTGCCTGAGCTGTGCGCCAGCCGCTGCCAGGTGCTGGGGATGCGGAGTGCATGGGACAGACGCGGTCCCTGCCCGCGAGGGCGCACGTGCGCTGGGGGCGGGGCCAGCACGACGTGGGGTGTGGCCTCCTGAGGGGCTGGGTGGGGAGACAGTCCCGGTGCGTGCGCCCGCAGGTGGACGAGCTCTATGAGGGCTACTGCATCCAGTGCCGCCTGCGCGACGGCGCCTCCAGCATGCAGCGGGCCTTCTCCCGGCGCCCGCCCAGCCGCGCCTCCAGGGAGAGCCTGCAGGAGCTGGGCCGCAGCCTGCAGGAATGCGCCGAGGTGGGTGGCGGAGGGCCGGTGTGGGGGCTCACGGGGCCCTGAGGCAGCCTCTGCCTCTGCCCCCGGGGGTGGGGGGGTCTCTGTCTGGCAGGGTCCGTGCCTGCCCCGTGGTCCATCCCAGGGCAGGCGGTGAGCCGCCTCCTGTGGGGCTTTGCAGGACATGTGGCTTATCGAGGGGGCCCTGGAGGTTCACCTGGGCGAGTTCCGCGTCAGGATGAAAGGTGACAGGGCTGGGCTGGGGTGGGGGCAGTCTAGGTGGAGCCTCGGGCCTTCTCCGGGACCTGGGGCTTGTGCTGAGGGTGGGGGGTGATGGTCAGAACCCCAGGGTTCCAGGCCCAGCCCGGGTTTCCACTCCTGTGACTTGTGACCTCGGGCAAGTCCCGCCCGCTCTCTGAGTTGAAAGTGAGGGCCCTGGTCTGCCCCTTGTCATCCTGATGGCTTAGCTCACTGCCCATCCCCCCGAAGCTGATGACCCCCAGTGTGGCGGGGGGCTCCCCGCTTGAGGGCCTGTGACCCACGGGGTAAGGACAGTGGACAGCGGAGAGACGAGCCCGTCTCTGTGTTCCAGGCTTGGTGGGCTACGCACGTCTTTGTCCTGGAGACCAGTACGAGGTACGCCCGCCCTCTGGGATCCGTCCTCAGGGCTCCCCGCCAGGCCTTCGGAAGTGGGGTTTCTGGGAACCAGGGTCTCCGCTGGGTTCCTGTCCCCCGCCCCAGTTGGCAGGGAGGGCCCCCACGGGGTGGCAAGGGGGCGCGGCTGACCGCTCCTTTCTCGGCCCTGGCGCACAGGTGCTCCTGCGTCTGGGCCGCCAACGCTGGAAGCTGCGGGGCCGCATCGAGTCGGACGACAGCCAGACCTGGGACGAGGAGGAGAAGGCCTTCATCCCCACCCTGCACGAGAACTTCGAGATCAAGGTGGGTGGGGCCGGGGGGCGGAGGGCGGAGCGGGAGGGAGTGGGGGCGCGGCGCCCACACCCACCGCTTCGCCCTCCCCCAGGTGACGGAGCTGCGCGGCCTGAGCTCGCTGGCGGTGGGCGCGGTGACCTGCGACATTACCGACTTCTTCACCACCCGGCCGCAGGTCATCGTGGTGGACATCACAGAGCTGGGCACCATCAAGCTGCAGCTGGAGGTGCTGTGGAAGTGAGTGCGGGCGGCCGCTTCCCCACTGCCCCTCCGGAGGAGTGGGGGGTGGGCGGGGGTGGTGGGGGCAGGGGCCTAGGGAGAGTGGGGTCGGCCCCAAACCCGCCCCATCCAGGACCGCGGAGAGACCTCTCCGGCTCCCCCTGGTGGCCTGACCTCACCCCAGCATCCGCCCGGGGCGGCCCGCCCTCAGGCTGCCACCTAGACAAGCAGGGGCTCAGACCAGACCCCTTTCTGCAGCCCTGTCCATGCTGCGGCCTGACCCCCGCCCCGCGTTTAAATTCTCTTTTTTTTCACTTTTGAATTAGTGGCTATTAAAGACCGGGGCCGGCCAGGACCCTTTATGGCAGCCTCCTGGGCTGGATTCCCAGGAGAAACCCACCTCTGCCTTCCTACACCCACCATCTCCTTACCTGCTGACCCCAGCGCGCCCACCAGGCACAGGGGTGAGCGGTCACCCTGCGGTCCCCCTGGGCCACTGCCACGGATGGGGGACGCTCGTGGGAAGCACCCCGGCCTAGTGTGGGGCTTTCCACTGAGTATCCCATCCTGGTGGTTTCCACAGGTTTTGGTTTTTGGTAGCAGAGATCTTTTTTTTTTAATCGCCAAATGAAACCTTGTGTTTCGAGGAAATTCCCTTCTCCTGACTCCCCAGAGCAGGTGCTGCAGGAGCAGAGGGGCAGACACACGCTTCCTCTACTCTGGTGCCCGTTCTGACCAGTTGGGGCCAGTCTGTCTTTTCTCCCTGGGGGTGAACTGGGTGGACTTGGAGGAATGACACTCCCACTTCAGTGCCTGCATTTGTCTAGTGGGGGTGAGCACACCGCTCAAGCGGTCAGGGCAGGGGGTGGCCCTGCAGCGCCCTGCAACCCCAGGTCGGGAAGGTCCAAGGACCCAGGCGTCCGGCTGGCCCATAAGTGCCCTGGGCGGGCAGGACAGGCATCCAGGCAGGGCCCCTGGGCTGTGGGCCCTCGTGGCGGAGCTGGGCTCTAGACGCTGTGAGCAGGGCCAGCGTGCAGACAGGCAAGCCGGTGTCCACGAGGCAGGGAGGGCTGACCCAGCCCTGGCAGCTCCAAGGACAGGCAAGGGCCTGGCTGGAGCGTCGCTTCGCGTGCTTCCCCCGCAGGTCTGTACCTTCCCCCGGGACTGTGACGGGAGCCCCCTGACCCGGGAGGAACCTGTGGGGGGCGGTGATGTGGTTTACGCAGAAGATGGCAGCTCTGAGTGTCCGCTGCTGCTCTGCTGAGCTTCTCAAAGGGCCTCCAAAGGGGGGTCATTCATCGGCCCCTCCAAAGGGGCCAATCGCTGCCCCTCCCCATTTGGCTAAGGACCCTCGGGGCAATGGATATCTGAGACGTTTCCGGGAGGCTTCAGAGGGGGGACCTGGAGTCCCTCCACTGTGCCTGTCCACGCCCCCCCACACTGAGCCTCTGTCTCAAGTCCCCTGGTCCTGTCTGTGGTCCGATGTCCTCCGGCCGTCGATGACACCCTGGCCTCTGCTCTCCTCCAGCCCATTTGATACCGAGAGCTTCCTGGTGTCACCCAGCCCCCCGGGCAAGTTCTCCATAGGCAGCAGGAAGGGCTCCTTGTACAACTGGACACCCCCAAACACCCCCAGCTTCCGGGAGAGATACTACCTGGTGAGTGAGCCTCCCTGGGTGGGGATGTGGTGGGCGGGCTGGGATTGGGGGTGGGGGGTGTGACTCCCCAGGGGTCAGCACATGGTCAGCACGTGCACCTCCAGCTGCAGCAAGCTTTGGGCTCAGCCTTCCTTGTTTGGGGGTGTTTTGGGGTACCTTTTCTTTTTCACTGCCTGCCCTCTGTTCTGCGGCCTCTGGACTCGGTTCTGGCCTTGACTGGGTGGGGTTCTCCAGATGGTTCTGCCACCCCGGCCACAGCCTCGGGCTCGTTTGTTTCGCACTTGGAACGTGTTTCCAGTAGGTAATAGATTGACTTCGTTTGTGGTGAGATAGATACCTCTTTCCTGTGACCTCCAGGGGCCTGGGTCCCCTCCTTAGCGCCCCTACTCTTCTCAGCTTCCTCCGTGGTCCTCCAGAGAGGCTCTGGGCCATCTGGGAGCAGATGCAGCCTCTCTAGCCTGTGTTCCTCAGCAGCCCTTGCCCTGGTGACACCCTGGAGACCTTCTCTGTCATGTTGGCGCCATGCAGCATCTCGTACTTGGCTAAAAACTGCACTTAACAAGATACTGAGGCTCAGTTTTTGCTGTTACCAACAAGCAGGCAGTAAACGACCTGGTACACACGTCACCCTGTGTGTGTCGATGCCCAGGGAGGGTCCAGGCATGCGGAGCGGGACCACCCTGTCGTCCTCCTCTGGACCTTAGGTGGGGAAGGCAGCTTTAGATGAGCCAGGCAGCTTGTGCATTTAAAGGAAACTGGTTGTCCAGCCGGGGTGGTCCCAGCGTACTTTGCTTACAAAGTCATTTACGGTCAAGAGCATGGACTCTGAAGCCAGATGGCCTGGGCTCCAAATTCTGTCTATCTCTGCCTTTCATCTGCCGTGTGACCTTGAGCAAGTCACTCAACCTCTCTGAACTTCTGTTTCTGTATCGGAGAAATGAAACTAACAGCTCTGCCCCTTCGGGGCTTTGTGAGGGTTAAATAAGTGACTTTGTAAATGAGGAATGCTCTCTGGAATGCCTGGCAGTTACAGGTGGTGCTGTAGGAACGTCAGCCATTGGTCTGGTTGATGAGGGGGAGGGCACAGCAGAGGGGGTCAGAGTTCGTGTATGCTGGCCTGGATTAAAATGCCCACACGTCCATCCTTCCTCGCGCGCACCTTGCTTCTCCGGGGGCAGAAGTGTGCCACCCTCAGGGAGGTGTGGTGAGGGTTTACTTCGAGCTGACTCGGGAGCTGGGGCTGAAAAGGAGTGAGTGAGCGGGATACGGGGGGCCTGGCTCTCACCGGCGCTTCCGGGTGCTAGGCGCCTTGGCGGACCCCGGTCATCCCGCGGCTGTGGGTATACAGAGCAGACGTCTGGGGCCACCCTCGGGGGTCTGACTCTGATCCCCAGGGCAGCTGCTGAGGCTGGCCGGCCTGTCTGTCTGTCTGTCTCCAGTCTGTCCTGCAGCCGCGGGCACAGCAGGCCTTGCTGCTGGACAGGCCGAGGGCCCCCTCTGTCCTCAGCTGCCTGTCTGACGGCGACCTTCGGGGCCCCGGCCTGCGGAGCCACAGTCAGGAGCTGCCCGAGATGGACTCCTTCAGCTCCGAGGACCCCCGAGACACGGAGACCAGCACATCGGCATCCACTTCAGACGTGGGCTTCCTACCCTCGGCCATGGGCCCCAATACCTCCATCGAAGAGGAGGCCCAAGAGGAGCCCCCGCCCCTGGGCCTCCTGCCGGACATGCTGCACCTGGCGGAGGGTTCGTTCGTGGAGCAGCCGGGCTGGAGAGACTTGGGGGTGGGAACCCCCGACCTGTCACGGGGCTCCCCCTTCCACGACGACGCGCTCCCAGGGAGCCAGGGAGGCCCCGACGAAGGAGACCCCAAGGACACGGCTAGTGGGCCCGGGCTGCCCCTCGAGAGGCCTCTGCAGGAGGTGCTGGACCTACTGAGGTCTGTGGACCCTGCCCTGCCGCAGCTCCGGGAGCTGGAGTACCAGATCCTTGCCTTCAGGGACCGGCTGAAGGTATGTGGGCTCTCTGCGGGGGGCACGCCCTGATGGTGCCCTGACTGGCAGTGGGACAGGGAGCCTGGCATGTTAGGGAAAAACTGAAATAAACTTTTGGCCCACACAGTACTTAGGTTTGGTGACTTTGCTGTTTGAAACAGCCCCCGAGGGCTGGGCCGAGATGCTGGTCAGTGTTGCTGATGCACCTTGTGGAGGAAGTCTGTGTGCTGGATAAGTCTTGTTCAGCCTTGGCTGAGCAGCCTTTGAGCTCGGTGTTAAGTCAGTGATCAGCCTTTGCTGAGCAGCCTTTGAGCTCGGTGTTAAGTCAGCGGTGTGTCTATTAAGTGAGACGCCTTTAAGCAGACACAGGCACCCCAGGGGGCACCGTGGGAAAGGATCTGCCTGCCAGCACAGGAGACACAAGAGACGCGGGTTCCATCCCTGGGTCGGGAGGATTCCCTGGAGAAGGAAACGGCAGCCCACACGAGTATTCTTGCCTGGAAAATTCCATGGACAGAGGAATCTGGCAGGCCACAGCCCCTGGGGTCACAGAGTCAAACACGACTGAGCACACGCGCGCACACACAGACACAGACAACAAGGTTCTGTGCTGACAGGCAGATAAAAAGCGTTGACCCGAGGCTTATGGCCTCTGCATTTCCTGTGCGAGCAGACTGGTTCAGTTTCAAATCCCAGGGGTCACGGTGACTTTATGCGCCGTGATTGCTGTGAATAACGGGCCGTGTGTGTGTGCGCGCCTGTGCGTGTGTGCACACATACATGTGCACATGCTTTTTCCCCATCAAGCGAGGAAACATCTGCAAGCAGCCTTATTCTTGTCTTGTTGCTCAAGATGTTCTCCCTGGGTCAACCTTCAGGAGCCCAGTTCTGACTCGTGGGGTCTGAGCCAGCCCCGTGCACTCTGTGGGACTCAGCCACAGGGGAGCGGCCCCTGCGAGGCTTTGATGACTTGACCCTTCCCGTCCCGCAGGCAAGGGCTGCCTCCAAAGTCCTCCCCTTCCATGCTTCCCTGGGAGAGGAGACATCTGCAATCCAGAGGCTCACCTGGTGGCCTTTGGCCCGGGTTGTTGGGCCTGACCCACGCTGTCTTAACAAAATAATTTACAATTAGTTGTCGATAGTTGAAAACTGGGCGGCTCCCCACAAAGTCGAGGTTTCTGGTTTTTCTTGGAAACGTTAACGGTCCGCCTCAGGCCCCACACCCCGGGTGGCAGGGCCACTTGGGGAGGGCCCTGGGGACATGCCCCCTGGCCCGGGCGCCCCTGAGGCCTGGCCGTCGGTCCGTCCGTCTGCCCGCAGCCCCGCAGAGCTCGCCGGGAGCACGCATCCACTGAGAGCCTGATGGAGTGCATCCTGGAGAGCTTCTCCTTCCTCAACGCCCACATCGCCCCCCACGAGCTGGCCCTGTTTGGGGGCTCCCAGGGCCTGCGGTGAGTGCGCTCCTCCCAGCACTGACCTGGAGTCCAGCCTCGGGCCCAGCGGCCTGCCGGCCCCTCAGCCCCGACTCTGTGTTGGTCTTCTTTATTATGGCCCTGGCCCTGCCTGGCATGTGACCAGCGGAGCAAACAAGGATCACTCAGCTAGCCTTGAGCGTCTGCTCTGAGCAGTGGGCTTTCTTTTTAAATCTTATAAAACGACGCCGGCACACGCAGTAGAACTTCAGACCTCTGCGGAGCAATCTCGCAGCCCCGCCCCCACGAGCATGGCGGGCACCCACAGCTCAGCAGCACAGAAGTACACGAATGGGTTACATTTCTCCCCACCTCTCGGGACCCCCTGGGGAGGGGGTGCCACGTCCACCCCCTCAGGGCTCGGGCTCAGCCCGTCATGGAGCAGACACGGTGCCGGGTGCGCTGGTGTCTTACTCAACCCCCCGGTGGCCCAAGCTTGGGGTTCCTGCCCCCACTTCCCGGACGAGTAAACTGAGGCTCTGGGAGGCAGACTCATCCAGAGTCCCAGAGCTAGGGATTCGTCTGAGCCCCAGGCTTCTGCACGCCCCGGAAAGTGGGCGGGGCGGGGCGGCCTTCCCAGCCCTGCTTTGTGAGAGCTGTCACTCCCATTTGCCGCGTCTCCGTTTCTTAGTTTTCTCCCCAGTTTACCTTCATCTTCCTGGGACCTGGAGTCGGCCCCGTGATCAGAGCTCTCCAGGGAGGGAGGGTTTCCTCTGCCCTTGGAGGCAGCTGAATGCTAACGGACCAGTCACCCAGTTCTCACTTCCACTCAGAAAGGACAAGAGCCCACCTCCAACACCGCCGCTGAAAGCGCCGTCCAGGGAGCTCACGGCTGGCGCCCCAGAGCTCGACGTGCTGCTCACGGTTCACCTCCAGGTCTGCACAGCGCTGCTGCAGGTGGGCGAGGACCTGGGGGGCGGGGCGGGGTGGAAGATTCAAGACGGGAGGGGTAAATAGTCCTGTGGTCCTCAGGCAGCCCAGGCCATAAACCGAAGGCAGTGGTGGTCTCTTTAGGTGGCAGATGCTGGAGCTCCAATCCAAACTGGTTCAGAAGGAAATGATTTGGTTCACAGACTTGAAAGGCCCAGAGGTGGGCTTCAGGTCCAGCTGGATCCAGGGTTGCAAACAACATCACGATTGGGTCTCACCCTCTCTCGGCTCTGCTTGCCTATGCTGGTTGGCCTCATGCTCTGGCAGGCTCCTGGCAGCTCCAGCCTGCATCCTGTCCTCTCAGCTGCTTTGGCGAGGAGGAATCCCCAGACGACAGGGCGCTACCGTGGGGATAGGAGGGACGGGGAAGGGGCAGATGGGGAAAGGGCGGGTGGGGGTCACGGGCATGGTAGCTGACCTCAGAGGGCATGTTCTGGGCTAACCTGGCACACCGTGGGCTGCTTCCCAGAAACTGGGCTCCCCTAACCTGTCGAGGATGGTCCAGGAGTGCCTTCTGGAAGAAGCTGCGCAGCAGAAGCAGGTTCTAGAGACGCTTTCCGTGCTTGACTTTGAGAAGGTCAGCAAAGCGATGTCCATTGAGGAGAGTAAGTACCTGCTCTCCGGCCGTGTGAATGGCAGGAAGTGATGAGGATGAAAGCCCGTGATGGGTGGGGGGCTCCTCTCCCTTCCAGACACTTGTCAGTCAATGGCACCCAGGGGACGTGAGTGGGGAGTGTCTGGGCTGGGACCAGACCCACACCGTGGGGGCGGGAAGGGAGGCCAGCTAGCCTCGGTCAGCCGGGTGACCCTGGACGAGGGTCACTGCTCTGAGCAAACGAGTCGCTGCTCCAAGCCTCAGCTTCCCCATCTGTATAATGGGGAGGCCCCCGGGTAGGTGTCAATGAAGGAATCCCCAGCACACATTCAAGGCACACACGGCATGCTGCCCAACAGGGGCAGGGACCCCAGCCCCGTGGGACCTGCCCTTGTCCGTCAGGGGAGACTGGGAGCAGCAGTCCTGGGGGTGTCGTGGGGCCGGCAGGCGGTTACCAGATGAGGCTCAGGGCCAAAGCTGCTCGTCTCTGCAGGTGACGCCTGCGGGTGGGGAAGGGGCCTGCCTTAGGCCAGGCTGCGCCCCCCTCCCCGAGCCCTTGGGTCCCAGGGGCAGGGACCCCCTGGGCCTCCTCGTTGCTCACTCTTCCCCCCATGCCGGGCGGCTCTCTGAGCCCAGCCTTTCAGTCCTCCCACAGGCCACGCGGAGGAAGGGCTGCCTGAAGCTCTGGAGGGGCTGCACGGGGCCCGGTGCCACCCTGTCCTGCCCGGGGACGGCGCTGCTGGACCAGCTCAAGAAGACGTTCCTGCACAGAGTCAGGGGGAAATACCCGGGACAGCTAGAGATAGGTAGCCCCTCCCCTCCCCATGCTCCCTGGGCAACGCTGCGTGGAGCCCTGGGGTCGGGAGCATCACTACCACAGGCCTCCCTCTTGCCCCTTCCGTGCCCGCCTCTGCTGCAGATGCCCCCGCGGCATCGAAGGGAGGTGTCGCTCACTTGACCACAAAGCACCTCCTCTTCCCGGGGGAGGAGGGCGGAGCCAGTGAACCCTGGGAGCGGCCTGCGTCTATCCGTGGGCTGGTGCTTCTGGGGACCGGTTGATTGCATAGCTTCCACCAGAACCTTAGAGAAGGGCCCCCGGGGAAGGTAGGCAGGACCCTATCTGCTCGACAGCAGCATCGTGAATCTTGGCTGGACTCTTCCCTGGAACGTAGAGCTGTGGCATCTTTGTGTTGACCACTGAAAGGTGGCACGCGTACTCCGGGCAGTGGCTCTGGACCTCAAGCAGTTCTAACCACCCACCCTGCCGCTGGGATTCAGACTGAGGGGCCTCAGCTGGAGTGTGTCCTCGTGGGAATGGGGGCTGCCCCAGAGATCCCGTGCACAGCCGTCACGGAGCCTCCAGACCGACCCGGCTGGGCTCCCGGGGTGTCGCCCAGGGGTTGAGACCCCCGTCTCCCCCTCACCCTCTCTCTGTGTCGCCAGCCTGTCGCAGGCTCCTGGAGCAGGTGGTCAGCTGCGGCGGGCTGCTGCCTGGAGCCGGGCTCCCTGAGGAACAGACCATCACCTGGTTCCAGTTTCACAGCTACCTGCGGAGGCAGAGCGTCTCTGACCTGGAGAAGCACTTCGCCCAGCTCACCAAGGAAGGTAGGGGCTGGGGCGGCGGGCCGGCGCCCCATGTTAGGGACGGCCCATCGCGGAGCCCTCTGTCTCAGCTCTGCGAAGCCAGTTTTTCAGAATGCCTTTCCCCTCCAGCTGTTCTTTTGAGAACTAGATTTAATTACATTGCCTGTTGACTCCACATAGAAATGAGCTCCAAGGGCAGGAGGTTGTACGAAGCACAGCAGAGGTCGCAAGTGGACAGGAGGGTGTGCTGGGCTGGCCCGAGTCCCTGAAATAGGGACTGGCGTTGATTCATCTTCAGGGTGTATTTGACCCCTAGCTAGAACGCCTTCCTGGAGATTCCAGGAGGCCCCTTCGGGACCGGTTTGGGCGGGGCCTCGGTGGACGCGTCTTGGGATTTGCTCCTCCATAGCTGATGTTCAGCCTGCAGCTTCCTGGACCAGCCGCAGTCAGAGGGGGACCCCAGCTGCCCCCTTCTGTCTCTTCCAGTAACGCTCGCGGAGGAGCTGCAGTGCAGGGCCCAGACCAGGACAGTCAGGAAGCTGCAGGGGAAGCGGCTGGGCCAGCTCCAGCCCTTGCCACAGACGCTGAGGGCCTGGGCGCTGCTCCAGCTGGATGGACCCCCCCGGGCCTGCAGAGCGGCCAGCGCCCGCCTGGCTGGCGCGGCCAGAAACAAGAGCTTTCGGGAAAAGGTGCGTGGGGCTGCCAGTGGCCTCTGTGGGCCTGTGAGCCGGGGGCAGGTGGGCTTCATCTCGGAGAAGCGCAAGGTGGGTGATGGGGGTGCTGCGTTGGTGAGATGGTCCCGACAAGACCACAGTCTCATGCGTGGCCATCCTCACCACGGGCAGCCCCAGTCCCGGGGGCGGGGCCGGGGTTGCCATGGTCCCGACAAGACCACAGTCTCATGCGTGGCCATCCTCACCACGGGCGGCCCCAGTCCCGGGGGCGGGGCCGGGGTTGCCAAGCTGTCATGACTGCGTGTCCCATGCGTACCAGCTCACTCAGCTCAGTGTTTCTACAGCCACGTTGTCTATTCGGTCTCTGAGACGTCACCTGCGTGTAGGGCGTTCCTTCTTCAGAATTCTGACAGTTGCCCTCCTTTACTTTCGACTAACAAATGTGGCTGGCTGGCTCGTTGTTTGGTTCACTAGAAAAACCAAGAGACGGGACCCCTCCGCCTTTTGGGTTCCTGGCCCTGTGACTATTCTAGATTTAGGGGACCAGCCCACCAGGGTCGGAGAAGGACAATACTGGGCAATACTTACCATAGTCTTGGGTGCACCCAAGTGCCAGGCACATCCCCCATCCCCCCTGCTTCCTATGAGCCCCTAAAGCAATACTGCAAAGGAAGCACCAGCTTATTTTCCAGCTGGATGGACATGGCCATGGTCACGTGACCGATGGGGCGGGGTCAGAGCTATGACCGGAAGGAGTGATGAGATGCTTTTCCTTCCGGTGGCCTCACCAAAGCTCCCTGTGTTCAGTTCTTCTGCTGTCCCCCGTGGACAGCGGGTCTCTCTGATGTCGCATTCTATCTAGATGGTAGTTTCAGAATGCATTTTGTAAACATTAGATGAGTTTTCAAAAAAATATGTATTTGGCTGCCCTGGGTCTTAGCTGTGGCATGTGGCATCCAGTTCCCTGATGGGGGATGGAACCCAGGCTCCCCGCATTGTGAGTGGAGTCGTAGCCACTGGACCCCCAGGGAAGTCCTAAGACCAGTGCTTGCAGATGAACTGAGTACCACAGCCTCCAACTCCATGCTGTGTACACAGGCTGTGAGCATACCGGAAGGCGGGCGGTGAGTGGTACCAAGGGTTATGCTCTCACCAGCCCCCCGTTCACAGCCACCTCATTTCCTAGGCCTTGCTCTTCTACACCAACGCCCTGACCGAAAATGATGCAAAACTCCAGCAAGCTGCGTGCGTGGCGCTAAGACATCTCCGGGTGAGTCTAAGCTGCCCTTGCTGGTGATGGAGAGAATCCTGGTTGTGATTAATGCTGAAGTTAGTGCATTTCGAAATGATTCCACTGGGACCAAAAAAAAAAAAAAAAAAAATCACTGCAGTGGAAAAGCACCGGAAAGAGCTGGCTGTAGAGAAACAGCCTCAGCTCTGCCAGCAGCCCTGTGGGCAGAGGCCCCTCAGCAGTGGCCTGGGGCACGTCCGCTCTGGCTCTGTGTGAGCAAGCAGGTAGCCCCAAGAGACTCACTTCTGTGCTCTTGGATTATATGGTTGAATAACCTCAATTTTGTAGAAAAACAGCGTAGAGCTTCTCTGGTGGCTCAGGAGCAAAGAATCCACCTGCTAATGCAGGAGACATGGGGTTTGATCCCTGGTCCGGGAAGATCCCACATACCTCGAAGCAAGCAATTCTGTGCGCCGTAACTATCGAGGCTGTGCTCTAGAGCCCTGGACTCCCACCAGCGAGCCCACGTGCCACGTCTGCAGACGTCCACGTGCTCCAGAGCCCAGACTCCGCAACAAGTCATTGCAGCGAGAGGCCCAGCACCACAGCCAAAGCGGCCCCGGCTCGTCGCAACCGGAGAAAAGCCTGTGCGGCAACGAAGAGCCGAAACAGCCAAAATAAACGAAAAAAGTGTCAAACGCAGAAATGCAAGTTACTCATCCTTTTTTTTGGTCACACCTCGAGGCACATGGGATTTTAGTTCCCCAACGAGGTTTCGAACCAGTGCCCCCTTAAGTGGAAGTGTGGAGCCCTGACCACCGACCCACAGGGAATTCCCCCCGTTATCCCTCTCTGTGCATAAAGTTTTAAAATTTATATGGAGTTCTGAATTACTTCCTTACGTTAGACTTAGCGCTCAGTGTTATCGCAGGGCCACAAAATATAAATAAAAAACAATAGCATATGTTTGGTTGCCCTGGGTCTCTGTGGCTGTGCCCGGGCTTTCTCTAGTTGTGACAAGTGCGGGCTCCTCTTTGTTGCAGAGCGTGGGCTTCTCCTCTCGTGGAGCAAAGGCTCTAGGCGCACAGGCTTCGGCTGTCGCAGCATGCTGGCTCAGTGGCCGTGGCCCACGGGGTGAGCTGCTCCGCAGCATGTGGGATCCTCCCGGACCAGGAATTGAACCTAGGTCCTCTGCATTGACAGGTGGATTCTTATCCAGTGAACCACCAGGGAAGCCCCTAAATGCTTTTGAGACTCTTGAGACAACACACCACTTTACACTCATTTGTGCAAAGATACAGATACGAGGGGGTGCTGGTTTTACTATTTGTAACTCTTATTTTAAAAAACTCATTGCCATTTTGCTAGATGAAAAATGCTCCGAACAGTCTAAATTATTTCTGGAAGGAACCAACAGGAAATTCTATGAGGTCCATCTGGTTATGATCAAATAACCAGGGAGTGGCCAGGAGGTCAGCGGGTGGGCAGCCGTGCCTGGACCAGGACACTGGTCACTCCTCTCCTGGTCTGACCTGGAGGGTGGGGTTGGGCAAGGCAGAGGAGGTAGAAAGGTTCAGAAGAAAGCAGGTCTTATTCCAACATGGGCCTTTCAGAAGGCGTCAGGGTGGAAAAGATGATGTTTGCCAAGGGCACTTCAGTGAACCCGAGGCCTCATGAGAAGCATGGAAGCCTTCAGAGAAGGAAGGGGCTGAGGTCGCAGAAGCCACGCTAGGGCTGGTCGTGCAGGGGTTTATGAAAGCGGACACTTGTTCCTTAAAATGTCCCCTGAGGGGTCTGCTTTCCCCCAACCTCGAACAGGGCGTGGAAAGCATTGATCAGATTGCCAGCCTGTGCCAGTCTGATGTGGAGGCCGTGCGTGCAGCCGCCCGGGAAACCACGCTGTCATTTGGTGAGGTCCAGCGTCCCGTACTCCCGACTGCGGGCAGGGGCTGGGGGGTGCCGGGGTCCATGGAGAGGTTGTGCTGGGGAGGCCACGGTCAGCTCCCCAGAGATGCAAACCCGCACACAGCACGGGCACCGCCAGCGACCCACTTCACCATGCCTGGCGGGGGCAGGTTTCCTTCACGGTTGAGGAGGCAAGAGGCGCTCTGTTAACGTCTCAACCTGCCCCGTTTATGATCCGTGGGGACAAAGGCCAGATGTAAGGTGGGACTAAGGTTCGGCAGACCGTGCTGGACACAGGGGCGGGTCATAGGGTCCACGTGAGCCAGGCCCTCGGGCTCCAGTGGCCCCGGAGGCCCGGGCGTCTGGAAGCACTGAGGCCACCATGGCTCACCAGAGTAGATGAGAGCGAGGCGGGGGGACAGTCCCCTGACAGACAACCTTGATATTTCAGGAGAGAAAGGTCGCTTGGCTTTTGAGAAGATGGACAGACTCTGCTCAGAACAGAGAGATGCGGCCTTTGGCCAGGAGGCAGATGTTGAAATCACAATCTTTTAAGAAGCCTCAGCTGATGGGCTCACATCCGGCGTCCCTGTCTGTGCTGTAGCCTGGCCCCAACACAGGGAGGGTTTTGGGAGGGTGCGGCAGGGGGGCAGGCTGAGCGCTCCCCGAAAAGCATCAACTGGCCAAGCTGCTTCCTGACCGTCCAGGCAGTTACGAAGCCCCGGGGCGTACGTGGGACTTCCGTCCCGGGGCAGAGCAAGCACGGCACTTTGAGGGCTGCACTCCGGTCCGCCTTTGGCTTTGAGCATCTGCCTGACTTTCCGCAGGTTGCAGAGCCGGTCAGTGCCGGCTGGCTGACCCTGCTAAGGCGGCGGTGTGGGTCGTGGGGCATGCGGGAGGGCCCAGCCAGGGTGTCCACTGTTCACTTCAGCCAGACACACAGCCCAGATGCCCGTGGAGCCGGGCGGCGGCCTGCCAACCACGGACCTTGATCTGTGGTTCTACGACACGAGTAAACAAGGACGTGGCCTCCACCGAGAAGTCTGAGTGTCCTTTGCCTTGACCTTCACCAGTCAGAACAGAGGGGCTTCCCTGATGGCTCACTGGTAATGAATCTGCCTGCACTGCGGGAGACTCGGGGTTTGATCCCTGGGTCGGGAACATCCCCGGGAGGAGGAGATGGCAACCCGACTCCAGTGTTCTTGCCTGGAGAATTCCATGGACAGAGGAGCCTGGCGGGCTGCCGTCCATGGGGTCGCACAAGTGTGACGACCGAGCGCAATGAAGCACCAATCACAATGGGGTCTGAAGCAAGTCCACTCAGGGCTTGTTAAATACACTGCTGCAGAGGCCACGCGCTGGTCTGAAGAAAGATTTCAATGAACATCACATTTAAAGGAAGAAAACTAGTTTCCTATTTAAGTCTTAAGAAAACCCCAGAGTGTCCTGGGATGTTTCTGGGTTAATACAGAGGCACCCTGGGTTCTGGATGTGGAATCCACAGTGGGATTGGAAAGCTCTATAATTTAAACATGCTCATTTGCATTTCATGTATATATTTTGTGCTCTTTGGTTTAATTCAGTATTTATTGCCTTGCCGACATGTTGTTTTCTGAAATTTCAATAAAAATAACTTTTTATTGGTGTTTCACTCTACCTGAGACACGAGGAAGGCAGTGGTGGTTTTCTCAAATATCCTGAAGGAAGAAGCCACCCTCACCCCCCACCCCATTCCCCAGGGCCCTTTCCAACGTTGACTTTCTGTGAAGTGGCTGCTCCCATACACGCGGCGGCAGCGGAGGGTGGTGGTGGGGCAGGGCGCCCCTTGGAGTCTCCCCAGGCACCCTGAGTCCTCTCTCCTTGGACACCAGGAAGCCATCCTTCTTGGGCCCTGGGCCCTGTCTAATTTCTGCTCAAGGTTACAAATTTGTTTTTCACACTGGCATCCCACCTTCTCAGGAAAGCTCAGCTGCCTTTTTTTGTACCTGAGACGACAGTGACGGTCCCCACTGTCCTTGCTGGGCGCTCGGGGGCCCCGTGACCACAGGCTGTCTGCCCTGCTAGGCTCCACGCTCTCACTGGGAGGCCACAGCACCTGCAGCTTACTCAGCAGCCAGCTTTGAAACAACCGTAAAACCTTAAAGGACGTAAGGGAACTCTCTGTACTATTTCCTCAACATTCTGCAAATCTGAAATTATTCCAGAAGAAGAAGTTAAAAGAAAAAAAAACACCTTAGGGGAGAGTCCCGTTTGACTTCAGACTACATGAACCCATTCACTGTTACAGCTCCATCAGTTCCACGGCAAATGCGACTCGGGAAGGGGCTGAGAGGCGGTCCCCCAGCGAGGGCACACATGTCAGGTTGAGCAGCTCTTCAAACAACTTGTATAAACTCGTCAAGTTATCCAAGGGCCCTAATACGCTGAAATGGTGAGTTCTGTTACCGCTACTGAGGGATAAGAATAAGAAGAGGCCCCGAAGCTCCAAGTAAACGCACCAGGCGGGGAACGTTCTCGCAGGCCAAAGACACCCACAACCCCAGCAGGCTGTCGTAACCCTCAGACGTGGAAAAGCTGCAGCCCCTCCTGAAGGACAGCATCTGCTTCGCAGCAGCAGGCATGGAAAGAGACACGAGTTGCCCAGCTTGGTTTAGGCCCATTAAGTGAAGAAATGGGAAGCACCCCAAATCCATGTTCTTTAGAAAAAAAGATTTTTATTGTTGCAACTAAAATGCAAACCATCATTTATATGGCAAATTGGAAAACTGTACAGTTTGACAGTTCTGTGAGGTCACAGAAGACCCTGAGACGCGCCCCCCCACCCCCATCATGCATCCACGTATACACACACCTGGAAAGGTATTATACCAAAACACCTGGCTTTTTTGTTTTGTTTTTATTTTTGTAAAAATGGTTTATTCTATGGCCATTGTAAAAAATAATGACCTGATGAGTAAATGTTGGCTTAAGGCATATAGCACAGCAGCTCACTACTTCTCTAACATACGGGCGACAGGACGCAGAGCCATCTGTTTTCCAAGGACAGGAGGTTAAACCAGTATATTCACTTTGAAATGCTACTGTATATACACACCCAAACTACTACATACACATACAGGACTTAACAGAACAGACGCACAGGCCCAGCTCACACACGCTTACAGCCTGGCCCCCAGCCTCATCTGCACCTCACCAAGGCCTGCGGGCAACACCGCAGATGCTCCCCCATGGAAACTTCTTGCAGAGCTTCTAACACGTGAAAGGCAAAAATGTGAAAATGCTGGCAAAAGAGCAGCTCATGAGCCACAGCTGCCTTTTTTTTTCTTGGTAAAAAAAGCCACTGAATGTGGAGGTCATAGGTTCCCCCCACACAGGCGGAGTCCTGAGCACCATCAGTCCCCAGAGTTCGAGGTGGGGGCAGACGCCTCGTGCAGCAAGGCCCCCGGACCTAGAGGGCCACAGGCTGACTTGAAGGGACCGTCGTCCAGGATGTTTCAGGAAGGGCAGTTTCCGACAGTTGCCTTGGTTCCAAATCACGGTCCGCTCAAGCTGAGTGTGAACTTGGGCGCAGTGGAGGCTGATCGCAAAGGTGCGTGTGTGGGTGGGAGGGAGGGAGGGAGGACCCTGCTTCTCTCCAGAGTGCAGGTGTGACTGTGCTTCCCATCCCCTTGGAACGTCTGAGCTGCAGTGCACCCAGCTGGAGCAGGACAGGCTGGGCCTCACTTGAAAGTCACCAGACTGTCGTGCCAGGAATTACGCAACTATCTGTTACTCGAAAACGTCATTCCACTGCTGAATGGCGACTATTTCAGCAACAGTCTAAGGAACCACAGCCACGTAACGATCAGACCGTGCAAAGGGAAACTGGACTTGTACACGGGGCACGCTAGTCAGCAGAGCGCGAAGTATTCCAAGCACGTCATATCTGATGGGGACACAGGAAGATGGGACATGCATCCTAATACACACAGAGGGAGTGGTGGCTGAGATCAAGGTTGAGCAGATAACTGGGGAGGTGAGGAACCAGGACAAAGGAACCTCACACCGTGTCTTAAACAGCCAAGTGTCCATTATCATTATCCCCTTGCTCTATGAACACACGCAGACTTCCTCTCAAGCTCCCCGTAGCATCACGACACGACAGCTCCCAGCCATCCTCCTACTGGGCACTGGTCTATGCAGAGGCTCACGGCAAAGTCCTCCGTTCCCAGCCCGACCTGAGGGTTCACTGCTGTAATTCTGGATGAAGCCCTTGGTGCAAGGCTGACATCAAAAAACTGGAAGCTGTTACTGGTTTAAGAAGACGCTAGTGAACTGTGGATGCCCTCGGGGAAACAATGTAGAAATAAATACGGAGTGGAGAGGGGCTCACTATGGGCAGTCTCCCAGGAGGGCGGAGGGAAGGACTGTGTGCCAGCCACCGAAGGCCCCCATGTGAGGCTCGTCCCGCTGCCCATCCAGGCTGCCCTGCCCCGTGCCACGGGCACAGCACCCTCCCGTGCCCTCTCAGAACCGGGCTGTGGGTCTGGTCGTCCAAGCAGGGGAGGGGGAGGAAGGGGGGACAGTGGAGCCGAGGCCAAGTGCCCAGGAGGGCCGCTTCAGTGCAGACCCGCGGCTCAAGGGCAGCTGCGGCCCTGCCCGCTGCCTCACTCACGGTGGCTGCCTGCCAGGCGGACGAGGCTGGCACTGGGTCAGGCTGTATGTTGCTGCTGAACAGGAACTGAAAAGAAACCAAGTATTTCCAGACGAGCCCGGCACTGCAGAGCTGCAGACGCACGCACACCCTGGCCACCCCCACCTCCCACGAAGAGTTTGATTTTTCACAGGAGCTCTGCCTTCCCAAAAATCACCTCCAAAGAAGAAACTGTTTGCATGCTGCTAAACCGCTGGATGCAAAGACGGTTGCTTAGAAAAGAAGTAAAATGTGAAAAACCAACAAAGAACGAATCACCTTGGGAGGTGATTTCTGTGACCGGAGATTTGAGGCTCCTCCTTGGCCTTTTCCCTAACTTGAACAGCAACACGTTCCAACGGGGGGATTTCTGCTGAGACAGCATTCCTATTCCGGGCCGAGCGGAACCTGCTCCGTCTGGGTCTCGGGGCCTGGGTGGAGGGCCGGCAGCCGCCCTGTGGTGACCTCTGGCCCCAGGGGACCCTGAGTGGGGATGGAGCGAGGCGGGCAGGGCGGGCAGGCCGGCCGAGAGGGGAGGGCTGTATGGGGAAACAGACAGCGGGACACAGCGGGACACCCTGAGCAGAAGCAGAAGCCAGGTTCTGATTCCTAGAGATGGCCTTCGCTGCTCTCCTTCTCCCGGTGGGGAAGTCCGCAGCAGGGGCTGCGCCCAAGCCAGACAGGGTCCGACCCTCAACCCTCTTCTCCAAAGGAATTTACATTCGTACACGTGTGGGAGTCTTTCCCTGGGAAATCAAATAAAAACTGTATCTGGTGACGCCACCTAAGGGCACAAGACAGTTTCGTTAAGTGCGCCTGGTCTTTTCTCCCCACCACCCCAGAAATAACAAAAAGCTGCTTTTTATAAAGGTTAAAAACAACAATGTGTTGTAATTCTATTATTTTTTTTTCAAAAACAAATGAGCAAAAAAAAGGAAAAAAGAGAGAGAGAGACGTATTTGGCATTTCCTCTGCTTACTCCTGAATAGGTTAAGGCCCTGAGATTAGACTCTTCTACTCCTGGGACCACAGCGCCTCCAGACCCCAGTGCATCAATCCCCAGTCCTCTCTCGTTAGCCCTTCACAGTTCCAGACTCTGAACCCTCTGGCCTGCTTCTTCCGGGACAGGCTCAGCGCCTCCTCTGCACTGAGCGCCGCCGCCAGGCGAAGGCCAGGCTCTCTGTAGGCGGCCCGGCCAGCACGTCCGTCAGTGGAAACAGACCCTGTAGCAGAGGTACGCGCCGGCCGTGAGGACCGTGGCCACGCACACGTTGACCAGGAAGGGCTTCCAGTGGCTCAGCGGCTGGTCTCGCTCCTCTGCGGGCAGCGACGGCTCCCCCTGCGCAGGGTCTGCGCCCACGACCCGCCTTCTGACTTCAGTGTCTTGACTCGCGCTGAGGAGTGAGGGGGCAGAGAAGGGTTACTCACCCGGGAAAACAATGGCAAGGACGCTATTACCATGGGAAGAGCTGTAGGGAAGGGGAGCCCCCTGGAAACGGCCTGAAGACGCGGATACTGGCCGGAAGGCTGCCTGTCACCACCTCCTTCCCAGGGCCCGACTGTAGGGCCAGGGCAGGGGTCTGGGGCGAGGCCTGGGTGCATGTGGGCTCCCCCCGGTGCAGGCGCTCAGGGTCTCGGCCCGCTCCATGGTCTCCTGGCATCCTCTGGCTTTCAGCGCCCAGATCCACGCTTCCCTGCTCCTCACTTTCACCCACGGAATGTGGAGGGCACCTCTCCCCACGGTCTTCATGAATACAGAAACAGGACACGTGACACTGACATGACACAAGCCGCGTGCCGGCACCTCTCTCACCCGTGGCCCACAATGAGCCCTCGGGTGGAGCACACCGGTCCACCCTCGAATGTCAGTGGAGGCCCGGGAAGCCGGGCACAGCCTCCCGCACTCAGGATCTGCTCTGGGAGGCTCCACCGGACAAGTGTCTCTAGAGCCCCAGAACCAGAGGTGCATGAAAAGTCCTGGGAGTAGGTTCATGGGTGGGGACTCAGGTCTGGAAGCCAGCATTTGGCAAAGTAACCAGGGAAGATCTGGGTGGCGAGCTTAGCTGGAGGGCCTGGCGGGGCACACACCATGCGTAACCTGCTCTCTCATGCATGATGTTCCCAAGCCCAGCCACAAGAATACACTCTGATCCCGTCTTTCAACAGCTGCAGAACATTCAGCACAGGGAGAAAGCCCTCCCGATACACTCCCTGGATACAGAATCAACCCACCTCTAGTTTTTCACCATTACAGGTGATGCCAGCATGAACACCTCTGCCTACACACCTCTGCACTCCGCACGCCCGCTGAGAACTGCTGCAGGCTGAATCTCAAGGTGCAGACAAACGTGAGGTCAGAGTGGGCGCTAATCTTAAGCTGCCCTCTAAAACAGCAGGTACTGAGGGCACTGCTTTCACGGGCTCAGGCTGACCCCTGTCCATCCTTCGAGCTCCTGCACAACGCCACCTCCTGCAGGCAGCCCTCCTTGACCTCCCAGGCAAGGCTGGGTGACTCTTCTCTAAGGCTGACCACCTCAGAGTGCACCTCCATCAGTCCCGTCCATGGGGCCCCCACCACAACCTACTGTTCCCTTCCCAACAAGGTGGTCCAGAACACAGAGCAGGGGCCCTGGTCTAATTATCTCATTTCTCACAGGCATCAGTAGGTGCTCAATAATCTTTCTCAAACTGTAAGGAAGCAAAACGACAATCAAAGCTGCATGAAAAGGTTAAGTTCTGGGGGCTGAAGGTACGTGGTCAAGCCTGGACATCAGTTTCAGGACCTGCCCGAAGCCCGGCTCCTGTTTTCTGTCGCCGTCAACACTGGGCCACCTGTCGCGCCGGAGCCCCGGTTCCGAGAGGCACCACCAGGTGGCGCCAGACCCCGCTGCAGTCAGTCCCTCTCCCTGCCAACCTGTACTCAGTCCAGAGGCTCCGCCAACCAGCGGCGGCGGAGGCGCAGAGCTGGTCCAGGGCCCGTCTCCCCAAGGACACAGAAGTACCAGTTGCCAAGAGGAGGCTGCCCGCCCCCGCCCCCTCCAGTAAGCCAGGACCCTCTTCCTTTACCTCTCCAGGCTGCCGGGGGCATTTAACGGGGCTCTGGTTGCTTCCTGGACGGGGCCGTCTTCTTTATCCTCCTCCTCAGTGTCATCCTTTACCCACTGATGGTTGGGGAAGAATTCCTTGCACTTCCCGTTGTGTGGCTCCAGGACTCGCTTGGGGGGCCGGGGAGGTGGGGGGACGTGCTCAGGTGGGGGCTCCAGATCCTCATGGGAGAGCTCTTTCCATTGCTCCTTGAAGAAGCAGCAAGAGGAAGATTTCACAGTTGGTGATTTGTCAGGAAATCTGCTCCCTTTCAAGTGAGCAGAGGTGAGGGCTACATGAGGGGCCTTTCAGCTTCTTGGGTCTCCAGCCATGTGCTTGGAAGATGAGATCTTTGGAAAATAAAGTCTATTCTCCCTATTAATGCTCTCTGTGTGAGCACTTCAAAGAAACTGGAACATGGTGACAATTTCCACAACTTTCTAGCTAAACAGACTTAAACATGAAGTCTAGCTATTTCCCCTGACATGTGACATTATTTCAACTTTGACAGTGAACAGCCTCCTTTAGAGACAAAAGTTTAAAACCAGCACACCCGGATTAAAGCAAAAGGAATGCTGACCTGCACCGAAGAGTCTCCCATGATGAACTTGGCGCCCTCGATCACAGCCAGGTAGGAGAAGCGGAGCTGGTCTGCTGTCTGGATCAGTCCCATCCGAAATTTCCGCATTTCTAACAAAACTTTCTTGATATCAACAGAAGAAGGGTCTTTCCTTTTGTCCATCTGAAAGCCAAAGAGGAGACACAGCTGAGTGAGGTCTGGGTGTCAGGTACAACACAACTGTACACGTCCTAGGGGAGCGTGAGCGGGAAAAGTGTGAGGGAAGGGGATTCTCTGGCTTCCACATCAAAATTAAAAGCACTGCTCCAAATGAAGCTGTTTAGGGTAAAGCTCCCTTGATGGGAGGGAAGCTGCTAGAAAGTCAAGACCAAAGCTGGCTGATTGCAGACAGTGACAGAGGGCCGCGGCCAGATCAGCCTGGAGGTCACTGCATGCTCCCTCTGCTTCCTGTGGTCTTGAGGGCCGTCTTACCAGCAAGAGGCAGGTGTCAGCCAGGCAGAAGGTGCCTGACCTGCCGATGCCAGCACTGCAGTGAACCACGATGGGGCCGTGCTCACGGCTGAGCGAGCCCGACTCTCGGACTTTGAAGAGAAAGTTCAGAAACGAGGCCGGCGATTCGGGGACTCCGAAGTCAGGCCACGTGGTGTAGTGGAAATGTAAGATCTCTCGGGTTTCTCGAGACTGAAAGAGAAATACACACGTGACGACTCTCAAAGAATCACCTGAGTGAGAAGCACTGACTTCAAGTAAGCGTGAAGCGCCTTTCGACGTGCCTGCCTCCACAAGGAGTCTTTGTTCCCAGATTCTCTCCTCGGGACCACAGACTCAGCGGACAAGATCCGAGACCCAGGCAGGTGCCAGGCTGCTCCTGCCAGCTGCAACACTTTTGCCTCCAGGAGCCCTCATCTCGACGCCCCTCTCCCTTCTGCCGTCTTCCAGGTCACAATGACTTCTCTCTGTAAGTCAAAGTGATGCTGCACTACCGCCCACAGCAGTCTTGTCATCAGCGCCTCGGGGTTTCACACCAAAGAGTGGAAATGTAACCCCAGGTGTGGGGCACCAGCTCTGGGGAACTTGGGGCTTTACGAGGCGATCGGGACGTCTCAGAGGACTGTCATTTTACAGAAAAAGGTTACTGACTCGGTCCCCAAAGACTGGAGGCTGCACGTGTGACCTTCTGAACAGACGGTCAGTGAGGAAGGGGTGTCATAAGACCAGCTGGCCCGGCCCCACAGTGAGAGTCTATGTGCTCCCGCGCTGGGTGCCTGGGCTCCCGGAGCTCTCGCATGCAACCCCACTAGTCCAGTTACTCCCATGCTCCAGATTAGAAGCCTGAGGCTTGGCAGGCACCCCCCTACTAGGTAGGGAGCAGGAGTTTCAATCTGAGTTGCCTGACTCCAGACCCCGCGTTCACAGCCTGCTGCAGGGACCCTTGAAGGTGGACCCTGACACTTGTCCCCGAGTGTTTCTCCTCGTGGCCCCATCAGCTCCCAGGGGAACTGTGAGGACGGCCTCTGGGGCTGATTCCAGCTCTGCTCCTCTGAGACTCCACTCCCAGGGCAGATAGCGGGCTGCCAGGGGGCGATGGTCAAACCGTGGTTCTCATTGAGGAGAGCCCTCACGCTAAGAGCCCACAGTCATGGGAGCCAGTCACGGGGCAAGTAAGGCCTGAGACAGGAATCCCACCAGCAGCATGGAGCCAAGGGCCACGCCGGCACCCAGGTCGCCTGCAGAACAGCTGATGGAGAAACACTGGGCCAGAGACCTGGTGGCCGACAGTGCCCCTCCCCTCATTTGGCAAATGCCCACCATGTGCCTCCTGGGTGCCAGGTGCCACGAGGGAGCGACTCGGCCCTGCCCTCTTCCCCGAGCTCATGCCTCCAGTACAACCACCCTCCCTGACCTGAGGGTGACAGAAACGTGGGAAAGGACCCACAACAAACAGCAAGGACCTGACACCTGCAGAGAACACACACGGGTCACCCCGCACCAGCCATGACACATGCTGGTATCTTCCTGCAGAACTGGAACCAATCTGCTGATCACATCAGGATAACTTCGAGAACCACGCAGACAGCTCCACGCCTTCCTCCCTAGAAAACGACCTCCTTACATACTTTAATGGTTTAAAAAACAAACGTGTCTTCCTTTTTTTGGGGGGGGGTGGGTAAGAAAAGCACTTAAAAACAGATTTTAAAAAAATGGAATAAGAAAACAGGCCCAAAGCAAGTTCCTTCCTTAAATTCTTGAAAAGGTGTGGGTCATCTGTTTACTCCCTCCCTCATGCCTGCCCACTTCTTTCTCAAGGAATTCATTCCAGACGTACGCGTGAACAGATCCACAAGGCTCAGAACAGACTTTTTTTTGAAAACCACATTCTGTTAGAGCAAACAGATCTCCCCCAAACCTCTCTGCTCTGACGCCCAGATAGCGCGAGCCTCTTCTGCTCCGGTTGAATTCCATTCTCTTCAACGAGCGAAAGAAATTTTCTCAAGAGTTTATCAGAAGTCATTCGTAACGCCAAGCTCGCAAGTGCTCAAAAGCATTAAAAAAAAAAAAAGTCTACCACACAATCCTCCAGGCACATTCCAACCCTCTGCCAAGATTACTCCTGAAAACTGCCCGTCTCAGCCCCTCCATCGGTCAGCGCGGGAGCCTGTGTGCGCCCCCCAACCCTCCCCCTGCCGCCACTCCCCACCCCCACCCCCCAGCTGCAGCGTCCAGCAGGGCGGGACCTGGCCCGGCACAGTTCCCCGGAGCCGCAGGGTTTCCACCTCTCCTCCACGCCCAGGCACCTGTGCGGAGCTCTCCATCTCACTCTCACTATGAACCCACCCCAGGAGCCACAGCGACCACAGAGCAGAAGTCGAAAGTTAAGCTGCGAATGAAGACAAGGCCGGAGCAGACCCTGCCCATCAGCCCGCCCGCAGCCCTGGGGGTCCGTGCTCCTTCAGCCCCGCTGGAGCCCGCGAGCCCCTCACGGCGTGTTCTGGGCCTGCATTGCTCACACCACACACAGACCGCTGCGAGAAGCCTTCCAAAAGCCCGGGCTGCGGGCAGACTGACACGCGGGGAGACACGGTGCCCTTGGCTCAGGGCCGACAGTTTGAGGAGGTGGGCCGTGGGACTGCACCAGGCTGGGGTGCCCGCGTCTGAGGGAGCCCCCCGGAGCTCCCCTCCATGGTCTCCGTCACCGGTGGGGGCACAGGCGAGCTCTGCAGCCTCCCAGTGAACGGGTCCTCAGCGGGGCTGCTTCCAGCAGACCCAAGAGGTGGCCCAAGGCCATCATTTAATGAGAGCCGGCCCCTGGTGTTATAAACTCCCCGCCACCCCCGCCAGAAGCCCAGGACTTCATCTAGAAACTTTACACTGACCACAAACTGGGCCTTTCTTCTGTCACTGCCGATTAGTGACTGTGGATGAGAGGCCCGCGTGCTCTGCTCGTGTTAACTCCCAGGCTATCATGTTAGACCTTCTGTAGTTGGTCCGAGGTAAAAACCTACCCTTTCCCCTAAGAACTGGTGTTAGCTGGGACTGAGAGTTCGTTCTGTGGAAAGGGAGGTACTAAGACTTGTCCGCCCCCCAGACACTGCTGGTCACCTGGCAGGTAAGCAGGTAGGCGCTGCTCACCATGGTGTGAAAACCGCATCTTGCTCAGAGCTCAGAAAACCACTGGTGCTAAGTAAGTCGCAACTGAAACAACACCTCAAGGAGATGTCACCAACGGGCCCGCCCCGGGCACTCAGGCGTGGGTCGTACTCACCATGAGGTTCTCCAATTCCAGCTGTCGTACTGTGTAATAGGACTTAATGTCTTCCGAGATCAATGTCAATTTCAAATTTGTGTCTTCAAAGACCATTTCTCTCTCTTCTTTCTGTGGCCAGTACTGTGCACATTTTAACTAGAACAGAAAACAGCGCCCAGTTACTGTGAGCAATGGACTGTCTATCTATGGAGTGTGGAGTACTGTCCATGAGCTTTATGGTAACCACCAAACCGAGGGTTTTCTGACCTTGGAAGCTGACATCAGTGTAAGCTGCCTGCCTCCTGGGGAGATGGGGCCAGGGCGAGGCGGGCAGACAGGACATGCACTCCACACCCAGCCGCCCCGGTTATCCGCACAGAGATGTGCTCCAGGCGTTGCATCCCCTCCCTGTCACCCAGGAGAGGAGCCAGCCTGCACACAAGGTTCAGTCTCTCAGGAATGACTTCATGTAGCCATTTCAAAGATTATCAAGAACCTGACTGGTGCCCTTGGCACAGCGCCGACTCCTTACCTTGGGGACGATAACAAGACTAGACTGTGAAAAGCTTGAGGGGTTGTGCATGCTAATTTGCTTCAGTGGTGTCCGCAAACTTTGGCGACCCCATGACTGCAGCCCACCAAGCTCCTCTGTTCATGCGATTCTCCAGGCAAGGATACTGGAGTGGGTTGCCATGCCCTCCTCCAGGGGATCTTCCCGACCAGGGATGGAACCCACGCCTCCTGAGGCTCCTGCACTGCAGGCGGATTCCTTACTGCTGAGCCACCAGGGAGCCCCTTGAAGGCTGTAATCAAATGCAAACCAGGATCTAGAAGGCTTGAGAGGGGTCCTCCAAGGCTGGGCATCACCTCCTGCCCCATCCCACCCTTTTATTCTGGTCTGGTTCAATTCAGAAAAGTCCTTTTGATGTTCAAGTTTAAAAATCCCAGGAACTACTTGATAGTCTTGATTTAAATGTAGCTCATTAACATTTTCCTTAAAGCAAGCAAGCTCCCAAAGACTTGGGTTTCATTTAGAGGTCAAGAAGGAAAATTTGGGTCAAATTCAGTGCCAATGCTTTGTGTGAGCCAAGCTGTTACACCAGACATTTCTGGTTGCTGATGACTATTCTGGACAAAACCAGCAGGTAGATGGGGAGAAGCTGCTGGGTCCATAAGCCAGAAGAACTGACACATCCCCAGACAGGGGCCCTCAGAGGCAGTATGACTTCCATCAAATGAAGTATCAGTGCATGTCAACAGCTCTTTGGGAAACAGTACAAGTTCAAGACACTTACAATTCAACACGCACTGACTCAGAGGAGCCAGGAGGCTCTTGAAGAGGCTGAAGACAGAACAACAAATGCCCATTGATCCTGCTTTAATGAAAACCAAAGCCACAGAAAAAAGGAGGGAAACAAATTAAGAAACACCACATTGTGAAGCCACCAAAGCATCCAACTTTATGATCCCCAAACAGAAGGCCAGTAAGGTTTTCTAAAGAGCCCGGACATGGAAGTTTTGGACAGTTTCACCCATGTCATCTCCCTGCACCGATGTGCACGTGTGCATGCTAAGTCGCTTCAGTCGTGTCTGACTCTTTGACATCCTATGGACTGTAGCCCTCCAGGCTCCTCTGTCCATGGGGTTCTCCAGGCAAGAACACTGGAGTGGGCTGCCATGCCCTCCTCCAGGGATCTTCCCGACCTAGGGATCAAACTTGCGCCTCTTAAGTCTCCTGCACGGGCAGGCAGTTTCTTCATAACTAGCACCACCTGGGAAGCCCAACTATCAGCATCGAAGTGATCCTGCCACTCAGGACACAGAAGCATTGGTGGCATCGCACGATCACGAATGCATGCTTAGCCACAGTGGGCAAGGCAGGTGAGAGCAAGACTTTAGAGGATGTTTAAAGGAGGCATTTATTCCTACACTTTGAATAATCAGATCTGTGTAATGCCTTGAGACACCAGAAACAAAGAAACCACCTTGGTAGGCCCAGAGCCACGAGTGCTGAAGTGGGCACCCAAGGCAGTGAGCAGACAAGAGTGAAGCCAAGCAGCAGAAATGCAGAACGGCCAGCTGCTCTCAGAGAAAAGACCAGTGTTTTCATGTCTCATGGGCAGGAGAGGCAAGTCTTTTAAATCTCATCTCCACACAGCAAGCACTCACTTTCAAAAGTGAATATAAAGCCTCACAAATCTCTGTTATCTGGATAAAGACCAAGACTCTGAAACTTTATCGCTGAGGAATTTTGGCACACACCGAGTGTCAATCAACCAATACTTATTTAAAAATAGGAGTTCTTCAAAGAACTCTTAGGCATCTCCAGCAACATGCCACAGTCTGCTCTCTGTCATTTCCTGTAGAAGTTTTTTGCTGTAAACACATAAAACAAAACAGAAGCAGCACAAGATCACCATTTCCTACGACCCTATTAAGCTGATCCACAGGGGCTGGAAAAGGGGATTATTTTGTTGGAAAGCAGTCCTTTACTGAGTTAAACTGGAGGCATGTCTTGAGGGGGCAGCAAACAGCCACAGGCCAGGGCCAGTGCTGGCACCTGTTAGAGATGCTGTCACTACCAGGAGGGCGGCGTGAGAGTTCTCGGGTTCTTCTAAAACAGCTAGGGCATGCTGAGAAAAATCCACAAAGTCATCTGAGGTGACCCTCTGATGGGTGGGTGATCTGGCTGAAAGAATGATGAACACAGAGAACTAAAAGTGGAGTGTGAGAGAGACAGACAAAGCCTAAAGCGCCCGTGATATACAACTCAGGGTCCCGAGGCTGAAAGCCCTTGAAATCAAACAGCATCTCTAGTGGGGACTTCAGGACAGAGATTCAGGCGACGCTTCTGGGTGAACATGGCCTGGCTTATTCCCCCTGCCTAGACAACTTGCATTCCCGGCCCCTGCACACATATGCACGCTAGCTTATCATGTCTAAATGCAATGTCTACATGGAATGAATGAGAACTTTGGCCACTTGGACGAACCTGGTCTAACACACACAATCATTTTTTGCACAACTGTCTTCCAGGAAGTATATCAGGTCCCAAAAGGGTAATGGGTAGTTCTGCCAAAACATACGAGGGGGACCACTGGACACTATTTGGTGAAAGAAACCAGAAAACAAACATGCATTACACGGAGACACTCTGCAAGCTGGTTTTTAACCACAGGCTGTAGTGGAGAAATTATAATTAGATTAGTTGAGCAAACAAGACACTGCAACTTCTTATAATTCCCCCGGTCAGCTCTGATGGGGGTGGTAACTGAGAACGCGGATGCAGAATTTAAAGTGTTTATCCCAAGGAAGGTTCAAGAACCATAAACCATACACTGCTTTCCATGCCAATCTGCATGTCCAAGTGCCCTAGGGTAAAAAGGAGAGCTACAGAGGGAAACAGGGACTGCGCCACACCACCACAGTAACCACCGTCAGAACCACACAGGTGTCTCTCAACGGCCAGCACAGAAGTCCAAGGGGAAGGACGGCACAGTGGATCTGCGGTCTGCTTACGCTCAGCCTGGGTGGGAGGCCACGGAGGGCAGGGCCTGCTGAGGAGCACGCGGCCTGAGGACCTGGATCCCCTTCCTGGTGTCCTCTGACCACAGCAGCTGGAGCAAACCGTGTGCAAACAGTGACGAGGTTTCACCTCAACTTTTAGTGACAAACAAACAAAAGGCAAATGCTACCTTCTCTGATGAGTTTTGAGTAAGTCCGTCTTGATTTAAAATTCTCAACCCTCCACACCACGATAGAGTGAGTCGCAACCGTGGGCAAGTCTGCCTCCCTGGGGACACCGGACAGTGTCTGGGGACGCTTTTACAGGCTTCGGCCGCGGGCAAGGTGCTCCCAGCAGCTGGTGGGTGGAGACCATGATGCCCCAAGGCACAGGCTGGGTGTCCCTGCCCCTCGGCAGAGCGTGACCCGGAGCGGCAGCAGCACTGGGGCTGGGAGACCCCGACGCTCCTCTGTGCTCAGCACCCACGCCGGCCACCACGGTTCGCTTTCCCTTGCGGAGCACGTGCGTGGCAGGAACCTGATGTTTTGTTTCTTTATTCAAAGTTGCTGACAAGAAAGTGGTGGAGACGGCTTACTTCATGTTCGCAACTTTGTGTTTTACTAATCAAGCCACTGCAGAGAAAATTAAAAAACCACTTTCACTGAAGACTTTTTTTTTTCCTCAGACAAAACACACTGCTGCAGCACTTGAATATTCAGGTAAGCGCTTTATCTGTTTCTGTAGAACAAATGAATCCTTTCTTCTCAGAGAAAGAGGCAGAGGCAAAAAAGACGACTCTAAACAGGAAATGTCCTAAGAGGGCCGTTTGCTGTCGCCAAGCCCCGTCCCTTCTGGGGAGAGACGGACGAGTCCGTGAGGCGGGTGCGTTACCCCTTCAGGTTTTCACTGCTCAAGTTTCCTTTGACACATTACTGCTTCACACTTTTACTTTTCCCGAGGGCCACGATAGTCCTTTCTCTGGAGGCAGGCTTCTCTGGAGCGGTCACGTCCTTCTGGAAGCCGGGACAGCGCATCCCCGCTGAGTCCGAGCACGGAGCCAGTGCCGGCCCTGCCTGGGCCCCTCTTCCCACTGGCCTCCACGCTCCTCGGCTCTCTTCCCCTGGGGCCTCCACCTTGGAGGCTGCGGAGCCCCCCGGCTGGCAGTGGGCATCAGGGAGAGGACAGGAGCCTGGGGGGACATGACACTACACCCTGCGGTGAAGACCACACTGTACTCTCAGGCGTGAGGGAGGTCAGAGGCCACGCGGCGCTGAGGGCAGCCATGCGCGCCTGGAGGGGCTGAGTGCGATTTGGGTCATTAGTCCAGAGAAGGGGCAGAAGACTAAAAAAAAAAAGTTTTTTTAATAAAATACAAGTCTGTTCTGGCTGGAATCGGCTGATGAAGGGAGAGAGCGGGGCCTAGCTGTACCCGGTCCAGCAGTCACACGGCGTATGTCCTGGGAGGCAGTGGGAGCCCCAGAAAGGTTTCAGCTAGCAAGAGGTGTGGGAGACCTGGTTTAGAAAGAGCGCTGGATGTAGAGGCAGAAGAGACTGAGGAGAGGCAGGAGTGGCCTGAACAAACAGGCTCACGTTGCAGAGTACTCGGAAGGGAGGCTCACACTCCTGAAGGGAAGTGCAAGCGGACACTGTCCCTGTGAAAGGAGTGGCCAGGGGCCCAGCGTCTGTGGGTTTGACAGGGCTGAATCTGCGTCCAGCTGCTCCCACCGTTTGGCTGTGCAAAGGGACACTTTACCAGAGAAAGCAGGCTCGATCAAGGCACAGTAGGAACTTGCTTTTCAAAGTGAAACTCTGCTCGCACCACTCCACGAGGCCAACAGAGCAGCACCAGAGGCACCGGGGAGAGGAAAGTGGGGCTCACTCACCAGTGCTGGGAGGCCGGCTGACAGGGTGGGGTGGACACCAGGGCAAGGGCTGTCTGACCTTTCTCTCCTTTAAATTCACCTGTTTATCTGACTTGTTTACAATAAACATGTTATTATGTACTGCTTCTTTGTATTTTTCTAACAGAAATCTAAAGCAACCTGAGGAGAGGAACAGACAGACGTCGCCCTTACGGACTGGCGCCGCGGGAGGCGGCGTGAGGTTCACTCACCGATCCTTTCTCCATCACTCTGTTGAGCATGACAACGCCCCTGCTCTTCTGCTCCCACACCATCTCCCAGAAGTGGCCACAGGTGTTGGGTAGAGGGCCCTGCAAACAGAATCCACAGTGTGTGCATCTTACGTACAAACCCGCCCGGCGCGAGGCGCCCTCAGGCAGCGTGGAAGCCGTGGCTGCGGCCAGGGCCCGCCTCTCCCTGCCTGGTGGTCAGTAACCACAGTTCTATTTTCTACCACGTAGCGAAAGGTCATTTCCGTATTTCAGAGCTGGTTCAGAGCCGAATGACAGAGGAGAGAAAACACTGATTCTGCTCTCTGGTTTGGGCTGGCCGGAGCAAGGGCGCCAGAGATCTCCACGTCAGGGCGGGGGGCCAGCGAGCAGCACCGCTGGCTGCAGGTGAGCGGCGGCTCGGGGAGGGGCCCCACCCGCACGGCCTGGGACGAGCCACCCACCTCTATTCCTGCAGCTTCTCCACCAGCTCGCTACCCGTTAGAGCGCCTGAAGTTCACAGGGCTGTGAAGGTAGGCAGACTTACTACGCCTTTCCACAGGACCCGGGACACAGCGAATACCCAACACAGTGTGAGCTCTCATCATTACTATTAATGGCTAACCTGACCGTGGACTCCCCTCATCCTCGGAGCATGGAACCTAAAACATGAGGGCACACAGACAGGGTGGGCAAGGGCTGCGGTGCCACTGGCCCACAGCCGGAGTTCTCATCACGGCCCCAAACACCACTCCAGTCCAGAACGGGTCTGAGGGACTAAAGTCATGGAAGATCTGAAAGGGCACACACCAAACAGCCAATACTTGAAGGTGGGCGTGAAGGCCAGTATCCGTGACATTACTCTCCCTACAGGTTTAAAAAGTGAGACGAGAGCCTTGCATTATTTGCTTAATGAACACATTTTAAAAATGGGCACCGTGTTCTTGGCTTTGTGGCATGGAGATGAGCTCAGTCCCACCGTCCAGCAGTGCGACTTTGGGCCAGGCTGCTCGAACCCCTTACATAAACCTCAGGGCAGAGGGAGACCACGTCAGCAAGCAGCTGGGTACATCTGGGGTGTGATCTGACAGACAGACAGAACTTCACATGTGCCAAGCAACCGCGAGGGTGTGAGTGCGGTGAGGACAGCAGGGTAAGTTTTCACGGTGATTTCCTAATGCCTGTTTGACTTTATATACCCTATCTTTGCTTTGGGCTTGCTGACCCCAGACCAAAGTTGAATGGCTGAAATCAGAAAGTAAGAAACTTGACTACTTCTAAAAGAGAAGTTCCCAAGAAGCCACTTTGCCACAACCTCTTCCCACCAGCTTGCCACCAAGGTCTCCCTGCCCCTCACCCCAACCCCAGAAGGGCTGGGAGGATCACGGGCTGAGGGCCTGGGGACTGATGTTCCGTACAATGACTGGGGGGGTGTTGGGCCGACTCTGGTCATGTGCGGAGAGGAACCCGGACAGAACAAAAGGGACAGTCAAGAAGGGCCACCAGGAAGACACCCGCCCCAAAGCAGACTTTGGTCATCGTGCTTCCTAGCTTCACTGTCATTTTAGCCTCCAAATATTAGACAGGGTGATGATGTTCAGTCACCCTAGGACCCAAACCTAATGTAAAACTGAAAAACTGACATGCAAAGAGAAAAGAGGAAATCAGGATTTATATATAGAGAGATTTAGACTGTGTATATCAATGTACCAGTAACAGATGAAGACTTGAGAAAATCGGTTAAGAGAGACCCCTTCACTCTTCCCCGGGCTCCTGTGGTCTTTGGGTCATATACCAGTGTTTCACAAAAGGCCAATTATGAAACCACTGTTGTGATTTCTTTTTCCATAAAGATGCCAAAAACCAATGGGAGTTTCAAGTGAGTTTGTATGCTCCTCCACATAACCTAACTCACCCCTCCACCCCCAAGGAATGAGGACCATGCAGAGGAATTCTGAAAGGCCATCTGGATAAAGATTTCTGGTCTATTACTAACCCTCTTACGTGTCCATAAGCAGCCCTGATGCCCTGAGGCAAATGCTTAGGGACTCAACACAGGTACAGTCTTTTCTAGCTACTGCCTCTGTCAACAAACAAGACAACCCTGGCATTTTACTGCTGTTGTCTACAAACCCAGCAACACCATACTTCCCAGAAAAGATTCATGTCATGACCAGACTGAATCTCTGAAGGAAGACTTTTCCCTTCCATGTTGCTTTTTTGGGTTAGAAACCTGATCTTCTAAAAGATGTGGCAGACTTTATCTGAGGCGTGGATAACGGCACTGTCAGACTCTTAGGCTGACATCGAGAGAGGCGAAGCCCACTAGGGAAAAATTCAGACTCTGTTTACCTGGGTGAGAATGTAACTCCTTTGGGCTTCTTCCATTTTTATCAAACTAGCATTGATATAGTCGTTATCTTCTTGATGAAGTTTAATCCGACTGTGATCAACTGAAAGGCAAACCAGAACGCAAGGTTAATCCAGGGGGACTTAAGTGCTTGCACACGCGATGTGCCCTATGGGGAAAGCAGAGAAAGCGAGTGAGGCGCTCAGGGTGTTCACACTGGCTGAGTCCAAACTGTTCTGAGATTAACTTAGTGTCTCCAATAATGGGAACCGCTAGTACTTTCAGAAGGTTTCTCAAAGTATCTGAAACTTAATACAAAATAGCAACAGAAACAAATTACACTAAAACATAGATTATTAATTCTTGTTTGGGAAATCTGTTTTTAGGCTTTATCGTCTTATTTATTACTGTCCTCACACCTCAGAAGACTGGGGGGGAGGGGATGTCAAGGAATCTGTTCTCTGAGGCCTAAAACATACTTTTATGAGTGAAAAATGCAATGGCTTTGATCTTTAAAAGGGAACAAAATCCACCAATATTCCACCCAGTCCCCAGAGTTCAAGTTGGTACAATGAACCAAGTTGGTAAGATTTACGATCACGTCTCAGCCTCACCTGTGCCTAAGGCTTCCAAGATTAAACGGCTGAAGTCTACAACAGGGTGAAAACTCACACCTTGAACTGCCTGATACAAGGTTGTCTTTAGAAAAGCTCAAGTACAACATATATGTCATAATCAGAGACACTTAAAAGCGAGTTTAACAGGAAAACACAGACTCTGAATCCAAAACACAACACCGAAAGTATATTAAAGTAACTTTCAGAATAGCTTTTAGAAATACACTCGCATGTGAAAGGCCCACCCCAGGGGACAGAAGAAGCACAGCCGCTTCTCCTCCTCTCTGCCACGGTCACAAAAGCCCTACTTTCCCGAAGGCAACTCTCCTTATCCTGCCGGGGCCATTGACAAGCGCAGGTGGGTGTTTTATTTCTGGTACAACACAAGGGACGGTAAACTCAGGAGACGGCCCGTAAACAGTTCTCCCCTCGCCCAGAGAGAAAGGAAAACCTAACAGGGTAAGCAGTTAGGGCCTTCTATTCGAAAGCATTCCAAAGAGACGTTTTAGTGAATTAGCCATTGTTTGGAATAACGTTTCTCATCATAGAGGGTTATTACACACTGAAATACTCGGGTGATACTGAAATGGGCCATGGAGATAAGCGGTCTCACAGCACTGGGTGGTGACCTTGGACAGACAACTTATCTTCTGAGTGCTGAGTTTTTCACCTGCCAAATGGAAGATAATAGGATCACCTTCTACCTTGAAACATTCTCCCCATTTCCTTCATAATTTTAAAAGCAAATTACCTTCTCTAGTGAAGAGTGGAGGTAGGGGAGAAAAACGCAAGGAGTTAAGACTGGCTAAAAAGTTTGGGAATTGTATCCCTGGAAGAATATTTCAAATGCTGTTTTTTTTCCCTCTGTAAAGCTGGTTTACAACCTTATTTAGATGAATACTGATCAAAATCATAGAAAAGAAATATGAAAGATAATATTGTTGCCTAATTCAGAGCGAGTACAGCAAAGCCTACAGACCAAGGGCTTGGTGGGCACCGTGTGCATGGTGTGAACTGCGACGGTGATTCTAGCGCAGGGCAGCTGGCCAGGGCCTCATGGCAGAATTCCCTGAGAAGAGGCCATTAGTATTATTTTTAAATAAAATCTATGTGCAGCCGTAGCCTGGAAGTGCTAAATCAAGAGAATCAGACACTGGGGCAAAATCCTGTGTCACCCGACCTAGACCCACGTGGTGGACGTGCCCAGCGGGCACTTCAGTTCCTGGCCGTCTCAACCACAGCCGACACTGAGAGTGAGACTCGGGGCTAAGCACTGATGTGCCCTGACTTCAGTCTGCGCCCAGTCCTGAGATCCCTGTGACTCCTGTGTGACTGAAGATCAGGGGAGAGGGCAACCCGCCTGAGGCCAGCAGCTCAGAGGGGCAGAGCGCCGCGGCAGCCGTCGGAGGCAGACTGCTTAGCGCCAGCCCAGGTCTGATTCACTCCGCCCCCCCCACAGCCTGGGGCACTGCACCATCCGGCAGGGGGCACAGCCACTCTTCTGTGGAGGGCACCGGGAGCCGCCCCTGCAGCAGGCTTCGGTAGGACGGGCCTGCCCGGGGGCCTGGCGGCATCGTCACGTCCCCGGCAGAGGGCACTGCTATGGAGCTGCTGCAACCACGGCCCTCGCTGCTGGGCGATGCCACGTGGAGGTGAGTCCCAAGGCTCTCTGTGACCCAGAGGAGGTGGTGAAGTTCCTGTCCTTCCCTCCTCTCCAGTTTTTCTCACTTTACACAGATTCTAACACAGTTCATTCACTTTCGAGATATCAGCAGACTGAAAGCCAATTACTTGGAAGGCAGAGGAGGCTGCCAGCGGGCACACTGAGAACTAAGGATAGGAAAGAGCCAGAAAAACAGTGATGGCGGAGGGGGTGGGCTGGGGGAGGTGAGGTCAGTGAGCAGAGCCGACTGCGTCTCTAGCTGAGGCGGCAGGTGAGTGCCTCCCCGACCCTGGCCCATGCCCGCGCAGGGCATCACTACTGGTCAGTACAATGCCTTGGGCCCAACAATACTGTCGCGGAGTCACCCGGAAGGGGTATATTACGCCTGCCATTACACACACTCAGCTGGTAGGAAATGATTCATCATTAAAACAGTAAAAGCTAAGGAAAGCGCTTTGAACTTTGCTGAATTTTCTAGAAACTGAAACCTTATCCCTCCTCCATGGGCGGAAAAGTGAGCCATTACTATAAGCCTCTAATACCTTCATCATAGGAAACAATCAAGTCATAAACCTCAACTGCTATTGATTTATTACCAAACCCCAGGGCTAAAGGAGTCTGAGAGGCCCACAGCCTCGGAGGGGCTGGCTGGATGGGAGCAGGTAACTGTGGTGTGTGAATACTTACAGGGACTGACGTCTCTGTACCTGTTTCGGTTTTTGTTCTTAGGAAGCTTGGCCACTCTGCATGGGAAGTCACTGGCTTCATGTCGGATATCCTACAAAATAAGAGATAAAGAGTTCTCTCTTGAAACTCTGGCACCAGGAACCCAGCTGACTGCGTGCGGGCCATGTGCCAAGCACTGAGGAAGACGCAGCACAGAAACAAACAGCAAAGGGGGCCGGGGAGTGCGGGAAAGGCAAGTGCTAATTCAAGAGGCACGTCCAAGGTCACGGGAGGGAGACAGAAGGATACCCGCATGCCGCAGGCGGGCGGCGGCGGTGTGGGGCCGGGAGCTAGAACGACGAGGAAGAGGGCAAGGAGATGGGAACGGGGCGCAGTACTCAGAACACCCAGCACAGCAGAGGCACAGGGGCTGGGGTTCACACTTTGTGTGGGGACGCTGAGTGGGCTGGTGGAGGAATGACAGGGCTGGAGTACACAGGTGGGTAGAGATCAGATCTTGGAGAGCCTTCTATGTCAGGCCTGGGAATTCCATCTGCAACCTCCTGTAAAGCTACAGTTTATCAAGAGCAGATAAAAGGCCCCTTTCTGCCAAACAACTATCTAAACACTTTCCCATACGTGTGTGTGCGCGTGTGCACACACAAATGCCATCAGTTATGTCCAACTTTTTGCAGCCCCATGAACTATATAGCCTGCCAGGCTCCTCTGTCCACAGAACTTTCCAGGCAAAAATATTGGAGTGGGTTGCCATTTCCTACTTCAGTGGATCTTTCCAACGCAGGGATCAAACCTGCACCTCTGAAGTCTCCTGCACTGACAGGTGGACTCTCCACCACTAGCACCACCTGGGAGCCCCAATGCTTTCCCAGGGGATGGCAAACAAACCCCATTAAACCAACCGTCAGAAGGAGAGCGAGTGCCTGAGCTCACAGGAGACTGCAGCATGTGTCCTACCAGACAGACCACACACATCTCATTTTGCTCTTCTACATCAACACCACTATAACCCCACTTAGAGATCTTTTCCTTTACGTCTGTATTTTACTAGTACTGTCATGAAAGACAAGCTTGCCCAACAATGTGCATATACTCAATGCCGCTGAACTGTACACCTAAACATGGTTATGACGGTCAATCTTTGTTATGTATGTTTTAACAGAACTTTTTAAAAAAAGGGAAAGGCTGCAGTGAGAGAACAGGAGAGCAGACAACAGCAGCACAGCTTTGGAAGCTGGCAATCAGACTGATGAGCAGCTGGCAGGTGGGAGCAGGCTCAGTCACAAGCCGGTGGCTAGGAGAGCAGAGCACCGGCCTGGTTTCCACCACAGAACCCTCCAGAAGGGCAGGAAGCCTGCTTCTGGAACGAGGGGTGGGATTCACCGCAGGGGGGCAGGGCTGGACCAGAGGAACTGCATCTCCGCCCCTACCTCCCCCTTCCCGCTGCTGGGTGCCTGCTGCCTCACACCTCTGCTGAAATCTGGAGTTTACTTTTTGGAAAATGTGAATCAGGGGGCAGAGTGCCGTCCAGGTGATATGAGCAAACAAGAGGAAAGACCAAAAGGTACCATCATGAGGGTATACAAACAACAGCCCACCTGCACCCAGAGGCCTCGAGGCAGACGTGTGCTGACCAGCCCCGTGCACCTGCTGGGAGCCTGCAGTAGACCCCGGAAGCCCCCCATCTTCATCACATGCAGACCACTGATTAAGAGACGTCAGAGGAAGGAATGCCTCTAGTACGAAAGAGATCTAAAGGAAAAATAAAATGGGAAAAACAAGCCCCTCGGAAGAAAGAGTGCAGAGAAACCAAAGCTTAAAAATATATTTATCATTAATATACTCAGAAAGATAAGAACCATACATTCATGGATTAAGAACAGGATGTTGGATAAAAATGTCTCTTGGAACTTGAAAACAAGAAATGGCAGAAATGATAAGCTTAACAGAAGAGTCAGAAGATAAAGGCAGAAGAAATTCTGCTTTTCCAGAAGGCAAAAATAATTAACAATGGAAAATTAAGCAGAATAAAATGCAAGGAAAGAAAACATTAAAAACTAGTTCAAGGAAATCTACCAGATACATCAGGTGCTCAGCAAAATGATAAAAACAGACCCACACTGGAGCACAGTACCGTGCAGGTCGAGGGTCTCGCCAACAAAGAGAAGATTCTGTAAGTTTCCAGGAAGAAAAAATAGTTCACTTTCAAAAGGTAAGGGGATCTGAATGGCTTCAGATTTTGCAAGAACACTGAAAGCTGAATGGCAACAGAGCAATGCCTTCAAAATTCTGAAGAAAAATGATGTCCAACCTAGAATTCTATACACAGCCCCAATAATCGTCAGGCAAGAAGGAACGAGAGAAACCGCTCAGATCTGTAGGGCCTCAGAGACCCCACCACCTCTGCTCCGTTTCTCAGCATCCACTGGCGTTTCCACCTGAGTGAAGGAAAAAACCAAGGAAGAGAAAGATGTAAGGTACCCAGGGGAAAAACAAACAAAAAAGGATCCACCACAAGAGCAAAGGCACAGGAAATTTCCACGCAGGCTGTGGTGGGGGAGGCCCAGGATGACAGCTACGCACCAGCCCCAGGAGGCGAGCACCCAGACCAGACCAGAGTGACTCAAGAGATGGACATGCCAACAGCATGCCTCTGTCCAGCATACCCACCGTGACTGAGCAAGACCACCAGAGGGAAACGAGAATACCTGCAGTCCAGAAAACAGGGATGCCAACTGAGAAGCAAAGCAAAGCGGTCTCAAGATGGACGCCGTGTGGCAGTCTTCAGAGCCAGTGACCCAGACAGAGGGATGGAGGTGTCCAGGAGGGATGCCTCCTCCAAGACCAGGGCTGCTGAGTCACCTGAAGCTGCTCTATCTAACACAGTAGCCATAGGCCACCTGAGACGTGGTGAGTCTGCAAAGAGATGCTGTGCAAATGTGAAAAACACACATCGGGTTTTGATAACTGAGTACTAAGAAAAGAAATTAAAATATCTCAAATACTTGAAACATTGACTATTGGTTGAAATGACACTTTGAACATGCTGGATTAAGCAAACTATGTTGTTACTTTCATCTGCTTCCTTTTACCTTTCTTGCTGCATGCTAAGTCATTTCAGTCGTGTCTGACCCTTTGCGACCCCATGGACTGTAGCTGCCAGGCTCCTCTGCCCATGGGATTCTCCAGGCAAGAATACTGGAGTGGGTTGCCATGCCCTCCTCCAGGGGATCTTCCTGACCCAGGGATCGAACCCAGGTCTCCTATGTCTCTTGCACTGGCAGGCGGGTTCTTTACCACTAGCGCCACCTGGGAAGCCCCTTTCTTACTGCGGCTACTAGAAAAAGCAGAATTACATACATGGCTGGTACTTATTTCTATTGGATGGTGCTAACTGAGCTGGTGGAAAATTGCTGTGAGAGGTTCTCAGAAGGTATGAGAAGAGTTAACAACAGGTAGGGGCTTCCCTGGTGACTCAGGCAGTAAGGAAACTATGCAAATGAAGAAAAGGCAATTATTAACTACGAGAAAATCTATTAAAAAGGAAAGCATGACAGTACAGCACTACCTGTGACTGTGTGCGAGGCAACAATGTAAACAGTGAACACGGCTTTCACCTAGAAGTATCACAGGCTGGGGGAACGGGGCGGGGAAGCACGAGGGACAGCAGAAGGCGGGGGCTTAAGAAAGCCACATCCTGTATCTCCCTGACAAGCTAAACTCATGAATCAAAGGATAGACATTTTCCTTAAAATCTGGGAACAAATGCAAGCTCGAAGCAGGCTCAGAGTTCAAAAGCCATTCATAAAGAGAAAGACTGGGAATGGGGAGATGTGGGCAGCCAATAAAACTTCTTAAACCATGTATACATTCAACTTGGATTTAAAGAGGAAGTCCACATTCTGCTATTTAAAAGAAAAACCTACAAAACGGCAAGGTTTTTGACTCGTACGAGCAAGATAGATAGCACCTGAAAAGTATGATAATATAAACTCACTTGAGATTAAACAAATTAGTCTAGTAGTAATGTATCCATCACATCTTTTATGGATGAGATTAAGCTTTTGGGGAAATGCTACAGAGCACAGAAAAATGACTTCAAGGGGGAAAAAAAAATCTCATTTTTAAATTTCTTACTCTAGTTGTTATTTGGAAGTGTTCACCAACAGGTACAAATCTGCCTTATGACATGAAACAATCTTGATCAGTCCAGCTGGTGTGACTGAAAGAAGATGGAAGAAACAGTTGATATGAATAAACCACTGAAAAAATATTCATTCTGAGGAAATAAGGGCCAAAATAACAACAGTGTGCGACTGATTCTATGTAGCCGAAGGATCTAGTAATCTGTACTTTTTTGGTTGAAGAGAACACACCAAAACAGCTAATAAAAATATTGGGAAAATAGAAGCTATCCACACAATACTTTTAAAAGAAGAGTCTAAAATTAAGGTAGCCTCAAACAGTCAAATGCACGGATCTTAAATACGTAGTTCAGTCAGTTTTTCTAACCAATTTCTTTTTGTTTCCTGATTTATTTTTTCCCCAAATGTCATACTTTTTGTTCAGTACTGGGGTATAGCCAATTAACAATGTTGTGACCGTTTCGGGTGAGTGGAGAAGGGACTCAGCCACACACAGACCTGTATCCATTCTCCCCCAAACCCCTCTCCCATCCAGGCTGCCACAGAACATTAAGCAGAGTTCCATGCGCTACACAATAGGTCCCTGTTGTCTAATCAATTTTGAGGTATAATTTACAAATAATAAAACAAACCTGGTTTAAGTGTTTCTCTATTTCAGAACTGCACATGAGAAATACATGCAGGCTCTAAATATGAATTTACATTTCACTCAGTAAAACAAAATGCCAGGATTATAGTATTAATATTGAGGAGTGATAAAAGCACCTATAAAATTAAAAGTTAACTACCAATAGTGGTTTAGAAAGGTAGCAGATGAACCACTGTCCCTCGAAATGTGACAGAACTACAGCAAAACAAGATTTCTGCATTGGATTCATTTTGATATTTGGCAAAACTAATACAATTATGTAAAGTTTAAAAATAAAATAAAATTAGAAGAAAAAAAATAATAAAATAAAAAAAATAAATAAATAAAAATAAATAAATAAAAGGGCATCAAAGGTGAGCCGACCTTCCAACAGCTGAAGAAAGCAGACACTGACTAATGATCAAGTTTAAGGGGACTGCCATCACAAGCACATGGCATCCTTAGATCTTTTACTACTTTGACCAAAGATTAAAGAATCTACTGAGGCGTGCAAAACATCCACACAGAGAAAATAACACAGGATAAAGGTCTTAAAGCTGATGATGAGAAGATGACTGTTGGGTAAATTTAGGAGCCAAGCCAAGAAGGAAATAGTAAACTTGCCATGAAACATATTCTCAGAAGCATCCCCTAAAAAAACCCCATTCAACATTTCAAGCACCTTTCAAAGTGCACCTCACCCTTTCAGGGATGAGATCACACTGAATGAGAACTGGAAACAGTGAAATGGCCCACACCAACAAACAGATAAGCTGCCCGTCTCCTTCCCTCGGACGGTGCTTCACTGGCTTTTCTGGAGTCTACTTCCTATTCTTGGTACAGGTTTCTTCAGAAATGTGACAGAGAAAGCAGCACGTGTAACAGCCATCAAACGTTCACGCTCTCCTAGAGAACACATCTGACGGTGTGCGGCCAAGGGAGAGCTCACGTTCAGTCACAGCTTACTGGTGAGTGGTTTAAATTACACCGTGTCATTTTATATAGGCACTGGGTACCCAAAATGATCTGCCTCATTTCTACAGTGAATCATTTTCATGGGAGAGAAAAAAAAAACAAGTTCTTTTAAAATTATGACTGATCTGGGCTAGAAAGTTGGGATAAAGATGCCTGATAAAATTTAAACAAAACATCTGAACTGAAAATCGATCTTAAGAGGCAAGGTAGGGCAGAAACCATCATTACTTGAAACATTTCTGAGGCTAGTTCTGACTCCCCATCCTTCCACACTCACTTAAGAAGATGACCGATGACCTCCCAGCGAGCACCCACTGAGCTCCTCATAAGGCTCTGGGAACAGAAGGAATCAGGGCCCAGAGTCAGTCAGTCTGTCTACTTACAGGAAAGCTCATTATCCATTATTTAAATACCTCCCAAATCCAATTAGGCAAAAGTCAAACATGGGGTAAAGCTGATAATGCTTTACGTGAGAGCTCTAATTTTTGAAAACACATAGGCATAAAAGCCAGGCTTGCAGAAATATTCTAATGTTTATAGCACTTCGTTAAGTTAAACCTAGCAATTTTGGTTTGAACATCCTTCTCTCTTCAGTCCCACAAGAGGGCGAATGTCTCTGGCTCCACTGTAAAATGCATTATTTCTCTTAAAACTATCCAAGAGTGATGAGGTGGAGCCAGTGTCTCATTAAAGCTGGGAGTCTACTGGGAAGGTCCTAGACTCTCAACCTTCCTAGCACCAGCCTGGGCCCAGAGTGGGCATTCAACCTAATTCTAATGACTGAATTAAGGAATGGTTCTAAAGGTGCTCAAGGAGTCCTTAACTGTGTACCAGTCTGATTCATATTATGCAATAGAAATGTTCTTGAAAGAGAATGCGTTTAAACCAATGTCTGGTCCACTCCTGCTTTCCAATAATAACAATAATTATTATTACTACTATTTTGCTTTGCAATTGAGTCACACAGCCTCTCAACAAGATAGTACTAAAAGAGCTACTGAAACACGAATTCAAAGCATAAACGGTTGTTTCAGATGGTTCAGACAGCCATCTGTTTCAAATGAAGGAAGAAAGCACTCCAGCGGCACCCTGTATCTGCCAGAACCGCAGCTCCTCAGTATCTTCACATCTTCTCTACTCCCCACACCTCGTTTTACAAATGGCTGCCTAATTTGACTGTTCTAGCTGCTACCTAGTACTTTAAGGAAACTACTGGCTCTCAGAAATAGAGCTAGATCAAAGGGAAATACAGAAGTACAGTAAAGGCAATAATTTAAAATAAGAAGTGAACATATAGGGCATACATTTCCTGGAACTCTTGCAAGTAGTCACCACTGAATAGGAAGATATATATAGAAGTGGGGAGGGGGGCGGGGATGGCTAGACTAGAATTTTAGGAACCAAATCTTCAAAGTGACATTTGTGTTGAACAACTTTGTTACTCATAAATCTCATTATAAATGACAATATAAAATTACGGTATAGTAAAGCATACTGAGAAATACACAACTTTCAAAATCAGAAATTCAACGTCTTTCACGGTGAAAGCAATGCTGTACTCTGTCTATACTGGTTAATGGAACACTGTAATTGACTACAAAGATCTTTGTTGTGGTTTAGTTGCTAAGTCATCACTAAGTCACGTCCAATTCTTTGCCACCCCATGGACTGCAGCACGCCAGGCTTCCCTGTTCTTCACTATCTCCCAGAGTTTGCTCAAATTCATGTCCAGTGAGTCAATGATGCTACCTAACCATCGCATCCTTTGCCACCCCTTTCTCCTTTTGCCTTCAGTCTTTCCCAGTATAAGGGTCTTTCCCAGGGAGTTGGCTCTTCATATCAGGTGGCCAAAGTATTGGAGCTTCATTCAGCTCTTCCAATAAACCTTAGGAAACGATTATATTTATCCATTTATATAATCAATATGCCAGAAGTCATAGTCAATACTGCTAAACTGTAAGATAATCTACAATGCTTAGATAATAAAAAGTTTAAAATTTAGTTAACGAGTAGCAAGCCTGCTTTGGTTTAAAGTTTAAAATGATTATGTACTGAATAGAAAAAGATGCTGAAAAGTAAACCCAGAGCCTCAGAATCTAATGTGGTAAGCTGAGAGAGAGGAAGGAGAAATGAGCACAACCAGCCTGCGTTCAAAAGACAGCAGACCTGCAGTGATCAGCCTCGCCAGAGCCTATGGAGACGCTGGGTCATCCTGTCCACTGTTCGGGGGGAGGTTCAAAAATAATGGAGTTACAAATCACTACCAGAACAATTACGTGCATTTGGGAAATGACATGGAAAAAAGCAGAATCAAATTGTTTTACAAATTCCCCACAAATCAGAGGATGAGGGCAGGCATGGGAAGTGTGGAGTACCCTCCACAAAGTGGGCAAGGGGAACCGGGGAACCAACCGGTAGAGGTGGTGGGGCTGATTTCAGCTCTGAACTACACCCTCTGCTCTGAACACAAAGTGAGGGTCGATTAAACATAGAGAAGAACACAAAGGCACAGTCAGTTCAGTCGCTCAGTCGTGTCCGACTCTGCGACCCCATGAATCACAGCACGCCAGGCCTCCCCATCCATCACCACAAAGGCACAGCTAGGCTCAGACACAAAACAAGAACAAACGAAAACAACAGCCCCCCACTCAAAATCACCTGTAAGCACAATGCCAAAAACAGAAAAACACACACCACCACCAAAGACTCGTTCTGAAAAAGATAATCAACTAGAAAAATAACTATTTCACATGAAATTTACTGTTGGCTTGTCAGGCGCTTTAAAGATAAATGTATTTGAGATCAGGGATAAATAAAGAAATTGTGTATAAAAAAGATGTTACATATACATCTAGGAAGGAATAAATGAAGCCACAATAAGCAGATAGGAAAGAATAAATGAGAAATCTTGAAATGAAATTGACAACCACTGACATTTAAACAACAGACCTTAACAGATGAAGATAAACTCTGCACTGAACACAAAGGACAGGCACTTTGGAAGCGAGTGCAGAGGGACACAGCGTGGACAACAGGAGACAGGACAGAGCGGCCCCAGCGCGCCTCCAAGACAAAAGTCAGTGCCCGCGTGCTAGCGTCAGAGTGAAGCTGCAGGATACTAGGGTAAAAAAAAATCTGCAAAGTAAATTGTATTATCCTTTGGACGCTTAATATAACGTTAACATTATCATTTATTTTTAATAACTCTATGGTTACACAGTCAAATAGTTAACAAAGAAATATGAAAATTGTGTTTTCAAGGGTCACTGACTTTAAACCTTATTTTTACAATCCTTGAAGTATCTGGTTTTTGTTTTTGTTGCTTTTTAACATCACTTACGTTTTCTGTTAAATGTCATAAATTTCACCTTGGGCAGAAATCAATAGGCAGCAAATGAATCAGACTTACAGTAACTGATGTCAGTGAAGCATATTGGAACAAGTTTTTTTTTTGAATGCTGAGAACCACAAAACCGTTCCTGTAAGAGAACAGTCTAAAAACTGAATCCACTTTCACTTCTGTTTTGTTTACCTTCTGCTTTCCATAAGGACAGTTGGCGTGTTCAGGCCCTGGGTTCTGCCACTTTGCCGAGGACAGCGGCACAGCTGACTGAGGACACAAGCAGCTGGCAGGCATCTGAGAGCGGAAGGTTCACAGCTTGCTTTACAAGGAACCAGACTGCCAACCACCAGCTTCCTCCCTCCACGTTTAATTTCCCTACAGGGACCTTAGGAACCCACACAATATGCCTACTTTGAAATAACTGAAAACCATATTTATGAAACTGATGGTATTCTGTGGATAATCTGGGAGTGTGAATGGGAGGGAAACAGAATGTCAAATGAAATCAGCTTTGGTTAAGCATTTAACACTCCAAGAGTAGTACAAGATTTCTTACCATAACCAAAGAAAAGGCTTTTGTATTACTGTTACCAAACAAGTGAGTTTTCTAAATACCTTCTCAATATAAATGTACTTTTCTACACACCATTTGGGGATTAGAGATGATGAAGGAAGATATGCCCATTGCTCAAAAGCATTCTAAAGTGATAGTTCTTTAGTGAAGCCACAAAAGTAAAATGACAATTCGGGGAAGAGAGGAAGCGGTGACCAAGCTCTTCTGCCTGGCTCTGCAAAGAACTCAGCGCATGCGGATCAAGGAAGCAAGGTTTACATTCAATGTTTGAATCTCTTCAATTCATCCAAATATTTACTTAGCACTGACCATGTGGAAAGCAAGAAGGACAGGAGGGTGAACAAGGGAGGCAAAGTCCTGCCACCATGGACCTTGTGCTCCAGTGGGGAAGACGGCCAGACAGACAGACACGAGGTTCTGAGCTAGGCGCTGCCACACAGAACTCACACAAACATGCCCACGATTATTCATCAGGGACTGATGGTAAAACAGAAGGATTAGAGCTCCGAGCAAGCGGATACTCTACCTACACCCCCTCCCACCACCAGGGATCTGATCCCTCCTGGAGGAGCAGAACAGCAGTTCAGAAGCCCCGACCTCCATCCGCACATGCATTCCTTTCGCTTCCTCCTGGGCTCGAGCGCTGAAGTGCGCCTGAGAACAATGAGGGACACCAGGCACCACGCGTAGAAGCACACGCACCGCACGTTACGGGTTAATGAAGGACAAGCTGATCTATGAGCAGGCCACTTCTGCAGACAACCCAACGTTAACGGTGTCTTTCGACAAAAAGAGTTCTTCATGTCAACACAGCTCAATTTATGGATCTCTTCCTCTATAGTTAGTTTTGTGGGGAGTCTTGCTTAAGAAACGGTTTTCCATCTCAAGTTTATACACACACTCACCTACATTATTTTTGAAAGTGTAAAGAAAAATGTTTCCCATATAGTTTCACTTATATCTTGATTATGACTCAAAATGCTGGAATAAAACAGATGACAAAACGCCATGTCTGTCCCTCCTAACAGCTGTTTTTGTGCACAGTAAGCACTCCTTTAACTTACCAGCAGGCACTCAACATCTGCTGAATGATGTACAATGGAACGGATGCCTGTCTTTGCCTTGAGAATGTAAGCATTTTTCCTAAGCTCTTTACATATTTTAAAGCCATCAATTCTTTGTCTGTGCTGGAAACCACTTTTCCAATTTATTTGTTTGCACATTTAATTTCCCTTACATAAAAATTTTTTTAAGTGTGGGAGGATGATCGTAAAATGTCATTATAGCAATAGAGCTGCCAATTGGGAGAATGATTGAGGGAATTTTTATTTTCTATTGTTTTCCGATGGTTTTCTAAGCACATATGCATTATCTAAGCAATAAAAAGTTTTAAAGTAGTTCTAAATTTTTAAGTAGTCAAAGCCTATTGACCTTTTCCTCTGCGATTTCCTTTATTGCTTCTAATGGTAGAACGTCGTCATCTTCTTCAGTATGTAGTAACACTTTAATAAAAAAAAAAAAATCTTAATCCATCTGGTTTATTTTCCTTCTACAATTTTCACCTATACCCACTCTACTGTCTCTAAATCTTAAACTAGGCAAAGAATAGGTGATTCTTCTCCTTCTGTCAGCCTAACAGTTACTCTAATCTCTGTGTCCCTTCAGAGTGCTTGACCTCCCTCTCCCTAAACTCAAATAGCAACAAAAACGCAGCTGCATCTGATCATTCAGATTTCAGAAAGAACAAATCACTATTTTTCAGAGAAAGAAAAACCATTAAAACTAGGTAGAATTAAAAAAAAAAAGATTAATGAAGGCTCGACTCATTCTTTGCAACTATTTAGCAAAGATCAAGAGGAACACAGGAGATTAAAATAGTAGGAAATTTAAAAAACCCATAATAATATTCCTGCACTTACGACGACACTGCTCCTTTGTTCTTCTGTGAGGAGAGGGCAGGCAGCACGGCTCTGGCCCAGAGTTCTGCCCCCGTGTCTATCTGGTGTGTATTATTATGTGTCTGAACTTGTAGTGAAATACATGGAAAAAATGAAAACGTTAAATTATTTCTGTTCGCCATGTCAATAAGCAGATTGTTTTGTAAAAAGCATACTTCTCCATGTTACCTGACGTCTAAGTTTTTAACTTCTGTCAAAGCAAATTTTACTTTATTGAGTCAGTCAGTTCAGTCGCTCAGTCGTGTCCGACTCTTTGCAACCCCATGAATTGCAGCACACCAGGCCTCCATGACCAATTCCCGGAGTTCACTCAAACTCATGTCCATCGAGTCGGTGATGCCATCCAGCCATCTCATCCTCTGTCGTCCCCTTCTCCTCCTGCCCCCAATCCCTCCCAGCATCAGGGTCTTTTCCAATGAGTCAACTCTTGGCATGAGGTGGCCGAAATACTGGAGTTTCAGCTTTAGCATCATTCCTTCCAAAGAAATCCCAGGGTTGACCTCCTTCAGAATGGACTGGTTGGATCTCCTTGCAGTCCAAGAGACTCTCAAGAGTCTTCTCCAACACCACAGTTCAAAAGCATCAATTCTTCGGTGCTCAGCTTTCTTCACAGTCCAACTCTCACATCCGTACACGACCACTGGAAAAACCATAGCCTTGACTAGACAGACCTTTGTTGGCAAAGTAATCTCTGCTTTTGAATATGCTATCTAGGTTGGTCATAACTTTCCTTCCAAGGAGTAAGCATCTTTTAATTTCATGGCTGAAGTCACCATCTGCAGTGATTTTGGAGCCCAGAAAAATTAAGTCTGACACTGTTTCCCCATCTATTTCCCATGAAGTGATGGGACCGGATGCCATGAGCTTCATTTTCTGAATGTTGAGCTTTAAGCCAACTTTTTCACCCTCCTCTTTCACTTTCATCAGGAGGCTTTTTAGTTCCTCTTCATTTTCTGCCATAAGGGTGGTGTCATCTGCATATCTGAGGTTATTGATATTTCTCCCGGCAATCTTGATTCCAGCTTGTGCTTCTTCCAGCCCAGTGTTTCTCATGATGTACTCTGCATAGAAGTTAAATAAGCATGGTGACAATATACAGCCTTGATGTACTCCTTTTCCTATTTGGAACCAGTCTGTTGTTCCATGTCCAGTTCTAACTGTTGCTTCCTGACCTGCATACAAATTTCTCAAGAGGCAGATCAGGTGGTCTGGTATTCCCATCTCTTGAAGAACTTCCCACAGTCTATTGCGATCCACACAGTCAAAGGCTTTGGCATAGTCAAGAAAGCAGAAATAGATGTTTTTCTGGTACTCTCTTGCTTTTTCGATGATCCAGCGGATGTTGGCAATTTGATCTCTGGTTCCTCTGCCTTTTCTAAAACCAGCTTGAACATCTGCAAGTTCACGGTTCACGTATTGCTGAAGCCTGGCTTGGAGAATTTTGAGCATTACTTTACCAGCGTGTGAGATGAGTGCAACTGTGTGCTAGTTTGAGCATTCTTTGGCATTGCCTTTCTTTGGGATATTTAATTAAAAAGCAACTTTCTGAGTAACTACTTCAAACAAGATCCAGCATAAAATAGCTGGTTGTTGTTGCTCGGTCGCTCAGTCGTGTCCGACTCTTTGCGACCCTGTGGACTGTAGCCCGCCAGGCTCCTCTGTCCATGGAATTTTCCAGGCAAGAATACTGCAGTGGGTTGCCATTTCCTTCTCCAAAAATAGCTGTACCTCAACAAATTAAATCAGAACATCTTTCCACCTCCTTCAACATATTCAGATGCAATTGTTTTAAAGAAGATGCCTGTCAATGCAGTAGCCACAGGTTCAATCCCTGGGTTGGGAAGATGCCCTGGAGAAGGAAATAGCAACCCACTCCCGTATTGTTGCATGGGAAATCCCATGGACAGACAGGTCTGGTGACCTGCAGTCCATGAGGTCGCAAAGAGTCAAATACGACTTAGTGGCTAAACCACCACCACCACCACAAACTGCTTTAAGAGGGTTCTGTGCCCTCGTCTTCTCTAGTCATAAGCCATGGGCGACAGCTACATGACCTTTTGGTCATCTGCCTTCTTAGAATTGGATACATAAAAAATACATTTTCTATGGGATGGAAGGAGGCAGTAAACCTCTTCTAATAATAGATGATCAATTTTTAGAAGCTTTTGAAAGCTGATGCATGCCAAATCTTTCCTCAAGAGGATTTGCTCAATATCTCAAAGCTATAACTAAAACTATATAGGAACTAAAAATCCATATACATATTGCTAGATACAGACTAGGGTCACTATTATTACATAAATAACTGAAGCTACTGCAGAAGCAATATCCCTTAAGATATTACAATAATAGCCAAACACTCTTCTTCCCAAGGCTCACAAAATGAAGACATTTATGCTGGTTTAGCAGGAAAATAAATCCCTAGGACCAAATAAAACAAATATTTTGCAAAAACCAGGATAAATAAAGAACTTTAGAGACACTAAGTCTAGTGACATTTTCATGGAACAAGCAATGCCTAAACTTGAAAAAAAGCTCAGCATTAGAACGTTTGCTTTCTTACTGCACTGAAAAGCAATCTTCACAAGATTACTCAGAGCAAACAGTGCATAACTTCAATAAGGTATATTCATTAGAGAACAGGATAGTTAAAAAGCCAGAGTTGTAACATTCTTAAAAGTATTGGTCTTAACACCCAAGTGTATTTTTTAAAGCAAAGCCTTACATATGATGCCAAAGTCAAGTTTTGAGAATCACTTTCAGAACCCAGAGCACAATATATCATTGTACTTGCAGCCAATTTTTGGCCTTGCATTTCATGCTGCGCCAGTGTTGTGGGGCAGGTGGTCATGATCCCTGTCCTCATTGAGTTCCCACTCAGTGGGGAAGACCAGCTGTGGCCAAACACAGCACTACTGAGTGGAGTCCTGCTCGGAGGGGACATCTATTCACAGGAAGAAGGGAGAGGCATCGAGAAGAGCCAGTGACAGTGAGAACAGCAAACTCAGGAGCACCTGGGGAGCAGCCACATGGATGCAGAGCAGAGCTCTTCTGGCGCTGCTGACCTGCTGCGTCTCCTCTCCTTGCCCATGCTGGCTGGCGCTAAGCGCAGAAAAGAAGTCCGACAGCTGATACCCAAGCTGTTTCGCCTAGTCTGTTCTGACACTGTTGATTCAAAGGAAGCCTAGAGCAACGAGGGCTGGGGAGGAGAAAGGATGGCCATCCTTGACTGGAGCAACCCCAGCAGCCTGCCGCCTGGGCCTCTCCAGGCCCATTTCAAAGAGGAGAGAGTGGGCCCGCAACTCATCCAGGCCTGCAACCCGGGTCTGTAACCCCCAGAGGCACACCGGGCACAGCTACCATGTCCTAAACCTGCCTCGGCTCCACAGGCTTCCCCAGAGACTGCGATCTGAGCCTCCTCAGCTCCAAGGAGCAGACACGCCAGGTCGTGTGTTTCCCCGCAGAGCACGACTCCTGCAGACGCATGGCCCTCATCAAGGATCCCGAGTTGAGTCGGCTAAACAGGACAAACCAAGCCGGGAGGGAGGAACGTGGAGTGAAGAAATCCGAGAAAACGTGAGGATGGTGCTGGAAAACAAACAGTGGCTGTAAGAAGCGAGCACCAGTGACCCCACTATCTCTGAGCACTCTGCTCTCGGACTTCCTCAACAGAAAGGTTGGGGTGATTTTCCAGTGATGAGTAACTTCCTGCCATGATGCCCAGGGAACGGCTGGGTGTGAGAGCAGCATTTCTTGGAAGGATGCGTCGCTTCCTCTCCACTTTTCCTGCAGGCGGTACGGCTCTCTGATGTGCTACCTTCCTGAAGAAGGCTTCACTCTATCTGAGATGGGATCTAGGCTACCTGAACCCCACCCCTACAGACCAGCGGAGGAGCAGGTCAGCAGTTGGAGTATCAAGAAGGCTTTTCTGGAGCCCGGAGCCGGGCCGAGAACTCAGCCTGGTAGAAAGCACACCCCCCCACCCCCGGGGCCCTCTGCAGCAAACAATATTCAGGCAGGAAGGGCAAGTGCTGTCTTCCCAGCTCCCTGCCTAGCAGAGCATGCCATGATGTCCAGCTCCCTAGAGGCCGCACTCTGAATTTCTGTCCATGTATGACCGGGCTGACGGTGCCTCAGCCCAGACCCTGGACATTAACGTCAGCTTTCCCTGACATTTCCCTTTCCTTCCCAAGTCCAAAGGCGATGTGGCTCTGGCTCCTCTGATCCCTGAGTGTTCAATTTTTCTTTTTTAAGTATTTATTATGATGCTAGGACATACTTCAAAATAAATGAGAGCTGGGAGGAGTTAATGGGTAGGGACTACAGAGGAAAAAAGATGAGCCATGAGCTTATAATGACTGAAACTGGGTGACAAATACACAGGGGTTCGTTACACTAATCTGTTTCTATATGTTTGAAAGTTTGCATGAAGGGCTCTCGCAACTCAATTCTTTTAAGCAGGGAGGAACACTACAATCGGACGCATGTTTCTGAGAGACTACTCTGGCTTTACGGTTCTGGGAAGTCAGTGGCAGCAGCACAGGTTTCCCCCCCGAACTCCCCCATAAAAGTAAACAGGATGGCAAAACCGACAGACAACCCTCAGACAACAACGCCAACAAACCCCTTAGGGTTTTGAAAGTGCAAGGAAGTGGGGGACAGCCAGTGATTAAGACCCATGTGGCACTGCACTGTATAGGAGGAGGGAGGATCCAGACATGGGGGATTCTGATGGCTGTGGTCAGGAGAACCCCGAAGCATCAGGCCTCGCGGGGAGGTGTGACAGTCCGACCGTGTGTGCAGCCAAACCCGGAGCAGATCCTGCAGGCTCCGATTCACAGGCATCAGCAGGCTCCCCCTCCCCCAGGTACCCGGAGGCCCTCCAGACTCTCCCGACTAAGACCTTCCTAGACAAAGCCTGTACCGAGAGGCTTCTGGGAGTAGACCACATCGAGCACGGTAAGGACAAAAGGGGCAGAGGAGAGAGAAGGTTGAGATAATAGGTAACAACAGGAGGAACAGGGGAAGCAGATCCTGGAGACACAGAAGTCACTTCACAAAGGCAGCTGAAGAGGGAGCCCGAGAGCCCTGAGCTAGGCCGTCCACGAGATCCACCCCTTCCTCCTCAACACTGCTAGGAAACTGTGTGCTTAAAGATGGCCAACAGACAAGGAACAGCTAAGTTCCACATAACATTACTATACGAGAGAACAAGGGAAAAAAAATACCCCTACGGAAAAGAAGAGCAAGCCAGAAAGAGGCCCACAAAAGATGAAACTAACCCAAGTTGAGAAGACCCTAAGAACATGGTAGAGGCTCAGGAAGAACAGTATGAATGAGGATGAGAACTCACAAACAAAGTGACCGGAAAACAGAAGGGTTCGAAAGGTTAGTGCAAGAAAGCGGGGACGAAGTAAAAAGAAAAGAAGGAAGTATTTTCAGAAATGAAGATAAAACAAGGAGAACCCAAGAGCAAACATACATGTTTAATGCCTTCAAGGAAACAGATATAGTGGAGTTAAAAAAAATTTTTTTCCAAAAAATATAACCAAAGAGAAATAGGTTCTTTGTACTGTTTTAATTGTGTAAGTTTGAAATTGTATTTTTTAAACATGCAATTATATTTAAAAATTTTTTTTTACTTTAAAAGCTAATTAGATTTAAAAATTTTTTGAGGAAGTGAAAGAAACAGATGATAGAACAAGAAAATCAAACAAACACACAACAGGCTGAGTCCCTGAGAAGGAAATCAAAACAATGGAACAAAAGAAAATACTGCAACTTTGAATTTAAGACTCTCCTGAAATTAAAAGAAAGAAGATTTGAAACTATACATTAAAAGAACACAGATTTGGGAGGAGAATGACCCAAGATGACCAAGAGCAAGACACAGTTTAATAAATGATAACACTTTGATACAAAAGGTTAAGAAAAAACTCCTCTGCGCATCTAGCAAAAGGACCAAATCACTTAAAAGGCAAAAAAAACCAGACCGTCAAACGCCCACAGCAGCGCTCTACACCGTGAGACACACAGTGGGCAACATTTAAAGTACTGAAGGGGATAACATGTGATCCAAAGATCTTTATATAGATAAAACGGTCTTCAAATAGTAAAGCTGCAAACTGTTAGGAATATGCATTGATAATTCACAGAGTATTTCTATAAACCATTCCCAAGGAACCTAGTAGAGAAGGAGCATCAGGCAACCGAAATGACAAGAAAGGTTTAAGGAGCAATGACCGTGAGCATTGAGGAGAGTCGGATACGACTTAGTGACTGAACAACAACAGAGCAGGCCTAAGACAAAAGGACGGCTGTGCGGTGGGCAGCGTGCATACAGCGCGGGGACAACCTCCAGAGGGGCCGGGAGGGCGGAACAGGAAGGGCAATTAGCGGCGGATACTAACTGAGGGTCTCTCAGACGCCAACCAGAAATACTTCCCATCGGATGCTGGGGGAGAGGGAAGGCGAGAACGGCTGACTACTACATAACTTCAACAGTGCTCACAGAAGGGAATCGCAGGAACAGTTCCAAACTGAGGGCATCAAGGGTACAGAACAGTGACATGAGTGTCGAAGGAGTCATCAGAAAATGCAAACATCCCTAAATACTCAAAGACTTACTTACAAAATCCCTCCCAGGAATTATACAAACATGTCCAGTGTATACAATATAAAGGTAATGGAAAACTTCACCAGTGTTAACAGTCTAGCACTATCTACTCCTCCAAACACACAAAACAATGAACTCTTAAATAATGAATTCATTATTTTTGAATTGTTACTACTTGTTTTTACATAGACGGGCCCACAATATATGTATTAGTCTATAATATAATCTCCTTATCCAGCCATCTAACCTACCTTCATTTACTCAGGTAATTTTTCTAAAACTGCATTCTCTGGGTTTATCAATCACATTGCAAATAGAAGAAATCAAACTGTCAGCATCCACTGGCTCACAGAAAAAATAAGAGAATTCTAGAAGAATATCTGCTTCACTGATTAGGCTAAAGCCTTTGACTTGGGAATCACAACAGACTGTGGAAAATTCTTAGAGAGATAGGAATATCAGATCACCTTACAAAAAGATGCTTGCTTCTTGGAAGAAAAGCTGTGACAAACCTAGACAACGTATTGAAGAGCAGAGATACTGCTTTGCCGACAAAGGTCCGTCTAGTCAAAGCAGTGGCTTTTTCAGTAGTCTCACATCCATGCACAGATGTGAGAGCTGGACCATAAAGAAGGCGGCTGCTAAGTCACTTCAGTCGTGTCCGACTCTGTGCGACCCCATAGACGGCAGCCCAGCAGGCTCCCCCGTCCCTGGGATTCTCCAGGCAAGAACACTGGAGTGGGTTGCCATTTCCTTCTCCAATGTAAAGAAGGCGGAGCACCAAAGAATTACCACTTTTGAACTGTGGTGCTGGAGAAGACTCTTGAGAGTCCCTTGGACAGCAAGCAGTTCAAACCAGTCAATCCTAAAGGAAATCAACCCTGAATATTATTCACCGGAAGGACTGATGCTGAAGCTGAAACTCCAATACTTTGGCCACCTGATGCAAAGAGCTGACCCACTGGAAATGACCCTGATGCTGGGAAAGATTGAAGGTGGGAGGAGATGGGGATGACAGAGGATGAGATGGTTGGATGGCATCACTGACTCAAGGGACATGACTGTGAGCAAACTCCAGAAGTAGTGAAAGACAGGGAAGCCTGGCGTGTTGCAGTTCAGGGCTCGAAGAGAGTCAGACACAACTTAGTGACTCAACAATTAGTTAAAAAAACTTCACCACTTTACCAGGTTTGAGAGACAGATTCTCTTGTTGAAGTACCTTCCACACATTCTTACGTTATTAAATCTTAATTATTAAGAGTTGCTGAACAAGGTTAGCCAGAACCAAACAGTTCTTTTTCATCAGTGGGAGCCTAACGTCCACTGAGATCCTATTCTGGACAAGAAGGCGCCCTCTTCTCTCACTCTCCAAACTCTAAACTGACACTCACGCCTCGTGTTCCTTCTGGGGTCCTTTCCATGTGCATGCCCTTGGCAGTTACCTCCTTCTGCGAAATTTCTCCAAGCGGTCTGTCTGGTCACCGAGCTTTCAGCGACCTTGTGCAGCTTCATGACTGGCATCAATCATCTTGGCTTCTCTCCCACTCTATTCATGCTTCCTGAACTCAGATACTTAAAACCAATTTCCTTCTTACTTTTCACATGTCTACTGTTTCTTTTTACTCCAAAATTGAAAACTTGGGGGTATTTTCTGATTATTAAGGTAATATATTCCCATTGAGAAAACTCAAACAATACCAAAAACCAGACCACATATGAAAGTCATATGACTAATGAAAAATCAACTGACCACACATGCAGCAAGCAAGTGGTTATTGGCTTAATGAGAAGACTATTCACTCAAGAAATAAGAGCAAAATTCTCAAAGCCTCCTTTGTTACCTGTACTTTCCCTGTATATGTTTATTCTACTTACTCTGCTCTGCTTAAATTACAGGCAACTTGGCATTTACACATCCCTGTCAGGCTTTTTTTCAGACATACTTTGGTCTGTTTTGAATGGCACTAAATGGTTCTCTCTTCATTACAAACCACCCAGAGGATCTTTGAGTAGCAGGGCCAGACACTGTAAACTGGCTGAACTGTCTACAGACAATCAGTAAGCTGGTAAAGTACATTCAGACTGACAATTCTGCTCTCAATCTACTTATTTCCCTTATGGGCAGTTGCTTTTTAAAACAAGTTGCGACAAAGCACATAAGGATATGAGAGGGATATATGATTAGGAGAGGAGATGCTTTTTGAGGGCAAAAAAGAAAAAAACTGGAAGGAAATCACACCACAAAATAGCATTACTAATAGAAGAATCTATGGAAAACAGCACACACACAAATGAGCACAAGTAAAGCCGAGGAAACCTGATAAGATGACGAACTGCTATCAATGTCAGTATCCTGGTTGCGACAGTGCCTTACACTTTTGCATAATAGCATCAAGGTGGAGGAAACTGGGCAAAGAGTACAAGGGATATATTATTTCTCACATGAATCTAATTATCTCAATAAAAATTTCAATTAAAAATGATTGGCAGAAAATAGACAAAATGGTTATAGTACCTACACTGTGCAGTGATAGGGATAAAGAAAACTTTCATTCTTTTTTGTTTTCCATAGTAAACATATCACTGTATAATGAAATATAGTAAAATTAGAAAAATAAAGAATTCTTAATAAGGGTTAAAAGGGTAAGATCAATACTTTAGTATTCTCAAAATATTATATAAAATCTCAATGTGAGTACTCTTCAACAAATCACGGGATTCTAGTATAAGACACATCCGTAATTTTAAAATGTCTATAAACAAAGAGGAGGTCCTACTTTCTGCAAGTGAACAATTAACTTCCGGGAGTCATTCTCTCAGGAGGTGACATACTCTGGAGACCAGTGCTTAGACCATGCATGTCTTCCCTGCTTTCTTGAAAACTGCTAAGCCCCTGCTGTTCAAAAGGCTGTCCCACCCCACCCTGTAAGCCTCGCCGAGGCACTCACTGACCTCTTCACACCAGCTTAAAGCCCTTTCTTCAACACTCTCCTTGCACCTTTTAGTTTTCTTTCATGGCACTTTCCTCCGCAAGTCATAGTCTGCGTGACTGTTCATGTCATCGCTCTGCTGTGACTGTTACAGAGACCACAGGCCGTGTTTCCGATCACCCGCGCCTGTGCACGTGTCACTGCCTAGCGTCCTGCCTGGTATCCACGGGCACCCAATCAAGCTGGAATGAATTAAGTGTCAACATAATTTATATGAATTTATAGATGACCAGCATAATGGTCTGTAGGGAAAATTACAACTCTTCTGTTAGTGAATAATTGTTAGGCAGCTTACCCTTACGTGCTGAGTCCTTAATGTGGTTTCTTTAATTTCATAAACATTTCTGAAGGGTGTACAGAGGTATCCATCTTACATGGCAACTAAATTCTATAATTTGCGATGAGGCAAAAATTACATGCAACTGAGATTAAAACACTGGGGGAGAAGATCTTGAATTGTCAACACTGAAGCCTGAGATATTTTAAAGATCTTAACTTCTTTTGCTTCTCTTTCACCTGCAGTCTCCCCTTCCTTGCAGAGGACATCAAGGCGTGGTCAGACAGGACAATGTGGTACTCAGAGAAATTTCTTTTTTTGCTTGTGGCACTATGTACAGTTTAACTAAGTGTGACTAACGCGTGCACGACACAGGTCCACAAGCTGACAGTAAGCCAGATGCCACGATACACTTGGTCCTGAGGATACAAAGGTCTGAAAGGCACGATCCCATATTCTTGGACGGTTCATGTTCTAGCTAAGAAGAAAATAATATATAAGCAATAGAAGAAAAATACTAATTCACATAAAATGGAATTGTTAAAAAGGAGCAACATGCTGTTAAAAAAAAAAAAAGTGCTATTTGGCATGTTAGAGCCAGAATACATGCTTTCTCAGTGGCTTCCTTCCTGGGACCCAATACTAACTTTCCTCCAGGGAGATGGATTCCTCGGGTGGATAAGGGAAAATTACTGCATTCACAGAGGTAACAGAGAAAGCATACTCATAATATTTGCCATAGTTCTTTTAAAAAAGGGAACTGAACAGGACAGTCAGCTCGGCGTTGGGAGCAGGAGGCATGTGCTCCACGGAGGTGGGGCCTGTGAGCTGAAAGGAGGCTCTCAGCAGACAGGAGATCCAGCACCCATGATGACTCGGTCTGAAGTGCAAAGGGAACAGGGTGAGAGGGGTTTGAGAGGGTGGGGTTGGTGGGGGAGGCTAGCCAGCAGAGCAGGCCACACCCTCCGCAGACCGGCTTTAAGCACCTGTGTTAGGTGAGGCCAAGGAATCTGGAGATGCCAGACCCAGCAACAGGGAGCCACTGGAAGTCTTCAAGTAGGACAAGGATATCCCTTCTCGTCCCATGAAAGACAGGCTGGAAGTGAAGGGCCCAAACCAGTTGAAGGGGACCGTACCGGCCAGAGAGGAGGGGGCCTGAATGGAGGCAAGGGGAGAAGATGAGGAAAGAAGAGGGTCAGACGCACACTTCAAGAAGGAAGCCGGAAGACTTGGCAATCAGCTGGAAGAAAGGGAAAACTAAAGAACTGAAGGTTACTTTAGGTTTTTAGTGCAACTAGGAACACGACTGGAGTGACTTAGCAGCAGCAGCAGGAGGAATAGATACATATATTAACGTGTAAACAAATGTCTGCTGATTTTATAATTACTCAGGGGATTTCACAACATACAAAAAAATGTTTAGTAGTTAAAAAATTTATGAAGCTTATTAAGACAAGATAAAGCAGTGCTTTATGTTACAAAATACATCCTTCAAATAAGAGCATAAGAAAGTCTACAGAAATGTATCTAATATAAAAAGAATGCATTAGAAAATATATAAAATCTTACAGGTAACCCATTTCTGTCTGATCTATTTTAAAAGAATGCAACATATTTGCATAGGTTAAAAAAAAGGGCTGTCCTTGAGTGATTTTCTGGCAAAATAATTAGATGTTTTCAGAAAAACTGCCAGTAAATTTGAGAGAGAAAGCCTAAAGTCTCATTTGGATAAAACTTGTTAAAAGCAAAAAGTGCTGTTTAATATGACAGCTTCCACAGCCAGACAAGCCCACTCCCCCATCCCTTCTGTGCTATGATTATTAAGAGGAATAAGATGCCAGAAGCTTCCATCACACTACGCCACAGCGCACTTGTAGAACAATGCATAATTCTGGGGAGCAGCCACATTCCACCTCCAGCCCCGCCTGACCCCACCCCCCTCTTGTTTACGATGACGGTAGACCCAATCTTTCAGGAGTGGTACATCACACCTTCCTTTCCGAGTGCGTGGGTAGGCCCAGTGTCCCTTTCTGCTGAGAAGTGAAACAGCAGCCGTCCAGTCAGGGACAATAAGCTGGACGTGAGCTAGCAGGGAACCTGTGCCCTGCAGCTCTCCACAAGCCAGTTCAAAAGCAGCCAGCTGCTAAATGGAAACACCCAGGGCGACTACGCCGTCAGCCTGCAGCCCAAGGCCCCCGCATCTCAGCACTGCTTGGTTGAGCACGAAGATGAAGTGCAAGCTGGCTATTTGTGGGTTCAGGGAGAGGAATATGACATTTATGGGAGATGACAGCCCCGGAGGCAAACTGTTTCTCCAAGGCAGCAAGGGCCAGGCCTGCGGAGCCGTTCAGACGCTCTCTAGGCCCCGCCTGCTAGGCCTGGCTCGCGCTGCCCGTCCTTGCCCGTGAAGATCTCTGTGCATCAGGTGGGGAGGCCACAGAGGTCACCTGCCTGGAGGTTTACCCAGGTGCCTGCGGGACTCATCTTGGACTCTGTGGACAGTTTCCAAAGGTTTAAGTAGGAAGTGCGTTGTACAGCTTCATGTACTGTCATGAAAAGGTCTTACCTGAAAACAAGTCTTAAAAAAGAAATATAATCAAGGGAAATGTTTCAGTATTAACTATAAAAGCTCTTATTTTCTGCAATGTGATACGCATCAGGGGAGATGAAACTGAAATACAGGTACAGTTTATAAAGTTTAGTCACCTGGGACTCTACAATTTCTCACAGCAAAATTAACAGGTGACAACTCTGCTACAGCATTTAATTGTGAAAACCTCAAAAAGACTATATATTTATTTCAAAAACAGGAGCCTCGGATAGGAAATTCAGGTGCAGATCAGAAGCAAAAATCCTGGTCCAAGCAAAAAAAAAGGTAACCAAGGAAAAAAGGCCAATGTCTGGAGACCCCAGAAGACAATGAAGAGCTGGCTGGCCCGAGAAGTGCTGCGGGAGCTGCCGCTGTTCTCCAGCCCCAGAAGCACCAGCCTCATCAATTCCTCAAGCTCCAGTCTATCCCCCGCATCCCTGAGTCCAGCCTCTCCCCTAAACTCCATGGGAGTCCATCCTTACCTGGAGGGGAGGACAAAACTACTTCCAGTGCCGAGGCCTCATGAGAACAGGACACGTTAACACACCCGTTCCACGCTCCCCCAGACACACACACGCTACCTCCCAGATGGAGCCTGGGATGATTTCTATTAAAATCACTATTACGCATAATATTAAATATTATATATAGTAATCATCATATATAATAATTGTCCGGGAAAAGCACATATTAATATGCGCACTTCAGGGATACTGCAGATTAAATAGGTACCAGGGTAAGTCTGGACCTTAACCACCGCATTGATTCCATAGAAACAACGTTCTGTGTCACGAACAACGAACTTTCCACCTTCTGTACTGGACACGTTTACGTATTAGGGACTGTCTGTACTTTCATGCTTGGTTACCGTTCTAGAATCTGCCAGCCGGAAAAGTCCATCTGAACACTGTTCCCGTGAACTGACCCAAGTAAGATTTAAGGGACGCTCCGGACAGTCATAAACTTGGAGCCTCACACCCAGGTACTCCACGACACATGAGACCGCCCACAGCCTTTTATCTGAGGCCTGTCAATTTAAAAAAGACAAAACAGGGAGATTAAAACTCAGACAAAACACAAAACCTGTGGACACCGAACTTGGCCCCTCGGAGCCTGTTCTGTTACAGGCTGCTGCACCCAGCTTTCCGGCTGTTCATGAACACCTCTCCCAATCTGCTGAAAGTGAAAGTGAAGCCGCTCGGTGGTGCCTGACTCTTTGTGACCCCGTGGACTGTAGCCCGCCAGGCTCCTCTGTCCATGGGATTCTCCAGGCAAGAACACTGGAGTGGGGTGCCATTTCCTTCTCCAGAGTGCTGCAGGCTTGCTTAGGCAAGCCTAACACAGGCTTGCTTCTATCATCCATCCTCTTCAACCGGCCTTAAACACAGAGGCAGAAAACAACTACAGAGTAGACGGTGGAAGTATCATTTGTTGCTAGTTTGCAGCCAGTCAAATGTCCCAAGGCCACAGCGCGAGAACCCGCAGAGCTTGGTTCCGACGCCCACAGCCAACGCCACTGGCCCCGTGTCCTCAGGGAAGCAGCCTTGAGATCCAACATGGGGCTAATTGCTACCGGTGGCTGCAGTGGCCTTGGGGGAAGAGGGTGGTGAGGAGGGGAAGCAAGGAAGGGGGAAACAAGACAAAGAATGTGATGCTGAGTGGGGACTCGGTAACGGAGACCACAACCCGGGACTGTGTTAGTATGCCTGAACCCAACCTACTGGGATAGAAATGCTTCCTGCTTCCCATAACCATCTTCAACACATTTTACAAGACTTCTGCCAACAGCTCTGGCTTTAATGCTATTTCAACTTTGTTCTCAACTGGTCTACCTCTGGCCTTCAAACTTGTTTAAAGGTACTTTCATGTTGAAAAACAACTTCTGTAAGGAGCAATGAGGGTTCAAGGTTAGCAGGTTGAAGGCAGGAAAGTGCAGCAGCCCCAACAGGAGCCCTCTACTCCGCTACTCCGACAGAAGGCATCCCCGGGCTCCGGGAGAGGCGCATCTGGAGGAAAGGCGCTGGACCAGGAAGAAAAGGACTCTCTGGTCACAAGTCTGCTTTACGACCACTTAATCACGCCAGGCCTCGGTTCATTCGAAAAAACAACCCTGCCTCACGCCATTCACCACAATGACTTGTGTTTAATACAGGTAACAGAAATGTGTGACGCCAACTGTGAAACTAAGGGTGTTTATACACGTGTGATTACATTCACATAAAAATTCCAGTTTAAAAGACAAACCTTCAAAAAAAAAAAATCAAATCCAACAAGAAGCCAAACCAATCCAAAATACCCCTTCTTCACCAGATTAGACACGTCATTCCGCTCCAAGCCGTAAAGCCAAGCCTGCCTAGGCAAGAATAAGGCTTTTACGTTTATTTTTATTCCTCTCCTCCATTCAAACAATACCACTCCTTTCAAAAGAACCAGAAGATGAGGGAAAAGTTGAAAGTCACAAAAAACAGAATAACCTTCAGGGTTGAACCAAGGATAATATGTTAAGAAAAGAGTTAAAAAAAAAAAAAAATGATTTCGTTTCACATGCAAATTCTTCACCTGCCCAGAATTTTGTTTTGCTGGAAATTTTCTGGCTAGATCAAAATCTCAGGAAATTCCAAACAAATGAAACTCTAAAGGCAAATTACTTAGGAAAAAGGATCTAACTCTAGAGACCCAAGCACGCTCCTCCCATTTTTGCCCAATTCTTTACTTTTATAGAGGAGCACCAAACCAACCACAAAATCATATGCTAACAGGAGTTCTGCATCCTGCAAGAGGACAACTCTGGCTTTCAACAAATGCCTCTATTTCCTGTCAGCACTGGTCAGTTGCAGCTATCAAACCTAAGGCGTTTCAAAGAGGGAAGACTCCCCCCGGCTGACGACGCTCATACTTGGCCAGCACGCGGAACACGAGGACTGAGAAGCCACAGGGCAAAGGCCCCTCCCAAGCGGCGAGGGCTGTGCACCGCCAGAGGCAGGACCAGCTGAGGAGGACAAAGGCGGTTTACAGGCGAGACACAGTTCCGGCGGGTGTATTTACGTGTGTCTGTGTCTATCTACCTGAGATGAGGACCACTGGAACGAAGCCCCCCTACATGCAGCGCACTGAAGGACACCAAGAATTCCACGCGGATCCGGCTCAGAAGGGCTTCTCATCTCAGTGGAGCAGGGGGTGGCTCCACACACACTCTCAAAGGTCAGAGAGAAAACAAAGTGTGTGCTAAACTGACGGTGGGTCAGTAACACATGGTCTGCACAACACTTACCAAGTCAGTGCCTCCCTATCAACCAGTCTCCAGTTCACGGACCCAAAGAGCACAGCTCATCGACTCAGGCAGGAACTACGTATTAGGTTCTTTCATGTGCCCGGCACTATACCGGGTACTAAGGGACAGAAATGACTCAAACAAAAGCAATCCCGCCAGTCCTGCCCTTTTGAAGACTTCTAAGACGGGTTAGCTGGCGATACGTACGCAAACAGGCAATTACAGGACAATGGGCGTCATTGCAGCGTCACCACACAGAGCGCTATGGAAGCGGAAGTACAGGGATGGGGGAGGCGGGGGAGTCTGAGAAAGCCTCCTGAGATGCCCACGCTGGCACTGGAAGGCAGAACAAGACTTGGTGAGGGAGAATGTTCCAGGCAGAGCAAACAGCAGACACAAAGGCCCTGTGGGGGACAGCGAGCTGACATTTCAGGAGTGATGCTCATTCTGGAAGCTGTGCCCGACTCCAAGGCCGTCTGGGAGCCACTCTGAATTCAGGGGCTGTTACGACTTCTGGGTGAACACCTGAAACAGCAAAGAACAGAGAGGCAGATGAAAGCAGCAGTGTGGGGGATGCACAGGGGCTCCCCCAGCAGAGGAGCCCAGGAGCGCAGGAGGGCGGCTGGGACTAACCAGCTGGAAAGGGAGGAGACATCAAGGAAAGGGAGAGGAAAGGAGCGCGGAGACCGCGGTTACAGAATATTCAAGAAGCAAACGGGTCGACCGTGTTAAGTGCTGTTATGATAAGGATGCAAAGAATCCGTTGGATTTAGCAACAAGGAAGCGAACAGTGACCTTGTGAACAATTATTTTCACGGTGTGGTAGGGTGGAGCGTAGCTTCCCTGGGTCGGGGAGTGACCGGGAGGTGAACAATGGACACAGTGACCTATTTATTTCAAACATTTCAACTGGAAAGAGCTGATGGTGGGGGAATTGCTGCCAGAGAAAGTGTGCAAATGTTTAAGTGGTTCAAAAAAGATGGCAAAATAGACAGAGGGCTAAGGACACACACCTAAGTGTCACAAAGCTGTCAGAACAAGATGCCTTGCAGAGGTAGGATGGGAAGGCGTGGAGAGCACAGATATAAGGGCTGTCTTAGGAACAAAGCTCCTTTTTCCCGTCAAGAGAAATAAGGTTTGAAGGATGGCTGGCAAACTTCAGACCTGACAGCCAGGAGCTGGGGGAGACAGATCTGAGGTTACTGACCAGATTCCTAGGGGGTCCATCTGCACAAGTGGAAGATTTTCTCCAGCAGCACTTAGGAGCGGGGGCCCAGGGAAAGACAAGCAGGTGGCTGGCTTGGTCCACGGTGGGGCTGGTCAGGTGTGCTGAGGGCAAGAAGACGGGCAAAAGGGAGAGGTGGGAATACTAGAGAGGCAGCATTCCAGGGGACTGACCACTGCCTAAGGAGGGAAGGGGGCTTGGGCTGGAAACAAGCAGCTGAAAATCTGGCTGAAGGAGTAAACCCAGAGGAGGGAAGTAACTGAGGGAGGGGGTGTGGAGGCACAGGGTGCTATGACCGGAGAGTGGGAGGTCTGAGTCTAACAAGACAGCAAAGACAGAGATGACCCTAAGGGCCACAGCACGCCTATGGGAGTCGGACCGAAAGCAGAGACACGAACCGTACAAGGTGAGGATGGCAGGAGGCCAGCCCTAGCGAATACTGACATGGTCCGCACGGACCGCAGCCGTGGGACAGAGGACACGCTAGGAGCCAGGAAAATTAGGGGAGACGGAGGGATGCAGAGGGGCCTACTTAAAACATAAGCAGCACAATGCAGGCGAGTAATTAAACCAGTCCTCAAAGGTGATTTACTGACTAGGAGATGAATCCCTGCTGGGGTCCTCTCTAAGATATACCCTCCACCTACACCTCCCTTCCAGCCCTAACTGTTCTCACTGTCTTCAGCAAATCTAAAGACACAGCAAAATCAACGAACTGGAGTCTTGTCCAGAGTTTGGACTTCTATTGAAGGTCTATTTTTATGATGCTTTCCTATTCACTTCCATCTTAAAATAGCTGCTCCATCACCCCACGCCTGGCAATATTCTGCCCGTTTAACTGCTGTGCTTAGTGATTCTGCGAAAGGTCTGTGAACTAGTGTTTTTCTACTCCACACATCTACTGCTATGGATGTTCTGTAGTATATCCATTCAGTGACACGTAGGTGACTCCAAAATACAACTGGAAGGAGGACAAACAAAACCAAAAGCACACGTAAACATCCTCCTTCACTATTAAAAGAAAAATGGTCAAAGCCTCCTTTACTCTACTTCATCACCCATTAGTAAGAAAAACTCTTCCCTTTTCAAATCTCTGACAACTAGTAATCAACAATTATTCTTTAAAAAATAAAATCCAGTGTTACTTTGATACATGATTTTCATAGCCAGAATTAGAAAACGGGAAAAATAGATGTTTCACAACCTTAATGGTTTGCAGATATCTAATTCTGACTGTTCCTACACAGCAAGGAATGAGTTTAGTAAGTATGTGAATAGAAAACAGACAACATTCAGCAACTCATTCAGAATTGCTCAAGATGGTAATTTGTATGTTTAAATTTAAGTAATCATAAAGTCTCAGAATCTGTAATCATATCCAAAATGTTAAAATGCCTAAGAATTAAAGCCCATCGCTTAGTCATTTGAATCTAGGATAAATTATCGGCAAACTTATTTTACAAGGTACTAGACATGAAAGAATCACTCAAACAAAGCCATCTATTTATAGAGAACCGCTAACACAGACCACATAGTGGCATGAGCTGGCCAACACCATTAAAAATATTCTTTAAAGTTCACAATGAATAAATGAGACCTTTATTCTTAAAGTATCATCTGCAGATCAGGGGGATAGCCACATATTTTCAATTTGCTCTTAGTGAGTCAAGTTTATATTTAAAGAGTCTTTTAAAAACGATTTTACGTGTTAAAATGTAACGCTGTTTTCTGTACAGACTGCAGAGTATCTGCAGGGCTTCTTGCCGCGGTGGCTGCTGTTGCTGCGATGCACAGGCTGTAGCGTGCTCAGGCTTCGGAAGGTGCGGTTCCCGGCTCCGCAGCGCAGGCTCAGTGGTTGTCGTGTACGGGCTTAGGTGCTCCGGGGCATGGGGGATCCTCCCAGGGATGGGGGATCCTCCCGGATCAGGGATCGAACCCGTGTCTCCAGCACTGGCAGGTGGATTCTTGGCCACTGAGGCGCCAGGGAAGCCCAGATGTGACGCATATAAACTGTTTCTCCTGAGAGCGCCTCTGCCTGCTGTTCCTTCTCCTGAATGCCCCAGGGCCCAGGCCTTTGCCAAGAGCGCGCTCATTACTGAACTGGGATTGTCTCTCTTCGGCCCATGCTAGCTGCACTGCTAAGCTTCTTAAGAGCAAGGACCGACTGTGTCTTTCTCGCGCACCACTTATCCTCACTGCCTCCCAGCTCATGTACTTGAATGAGTGAATGGGCTCTGCCTGAGAGGAGTGTGCAACTAGAGAACAGAAGAGGAAATGAAGGGTAGCTAAAAGCTTCAGGGAGAAACTGATCTTCAGTTACTGACTTTAACTGCATGTATACAAAAGGGTATGAAATGAGCAGTGCCATCATGTCACAGATTCAGGGCTGCTGAAACACTGAGTCAGTTCTGTCCTTCTGGGATTCAGCTTTAGGAAGGGAAAAGGTATAAACCCTAGAACAAAGATCCGGATTGTTTTATAATGGTAAAGAATCTGCCCTACCTAGTGCTTGTACTTAAAAAAATGCATTTATTTTTGGCTGCGCCATGCAGCCTGCAAGATCTTAGTTCCCTGACCAGGGACTGAACCCACGTCAGTGGGGGTGAAAGCACAAGTCCTAACCACTGGGCCACCAGGGATTCCCCTCTATTGCTTGTTCTGACTTATTACATAGAACACAGCTCTATGGAAGAACAGATGTTCGAGAGAGATCAAAGAAACAGCATCTCTTACAATAAATATGAACTTCTGTTGCTAACAGGTATAGAGACCTCTCACATCTAGTCTTTGTTACATATATATATATATATTTTCTTATCATGGCTATCATTTTTTTCATCTCTTGCTAGAGTATACAGGTAGAGAAAGAAACTTCATGACTTGAGACCCACAACAAATGGTATCATTCCTAACCAGGTCACAAAGCAAGTCATTAAAAACCTTACTTCTTAGATTTCTCAGTGCAATACATTTGGGCAAGTCATTCTTCTTATCAAGTCCCACATGGACTATCCAATTTAATTTCCAAGTTGATCATCAAAAATAGTTCATGGAAATAATTGAACATGGGACAAAAATATAGTCACACTCAGTTGCTCGAGGTGGAAAAATGGCGGCAGCTCCCAGCTTCCTCAGAATAGCAGAAGGGGACAGAGGATGAGAGGGAGGGGAAGGGCAGGGAGGAAAGCAGCCCTGCTTAAGGGTCTCATCCCGGCTTTCAGTGTCAAGGGCCTGCCCTCGGGCACTGGGACACCAGCCACCACATCTCAGGCTCGTATTCCCTTGCTCTGATTTCATCTAATGACAGTACTACTTACAAGTGGAAACATCATCTTAAAAATCATCTTAATTCTAATGCTGATAGCAAACTCTAAGGAAAAAACCCAGCCTGGAGTAGACGCTCAAATCTAAGGGTCCAAGGGCTGGGTAGTTCATACAAGAGAGGACAGGCTGACCCACTGGAGAGCTGTGGTAAATGAAGGATACACATTTACTAGCGTTAGATTACTAGTGTGGAGTTAGCGGGAGTGGTGCCCCTGGGCCCACCAGACCACTATCACGCTGGGTTCAGACCGTATGACCTGCAGATGATTTTCAAGAGAAGTCAGAAACCCAGATTTGTATGTGATTCCTCCTGATTTACCAACAATGACAAAAGTTCAAGCCCCTCTTGTTTTTAAAACACTGTGTGGACCAAGTCCAATATAACTGGGCGGTCACCTCGTGGCCGAGGAACAGGCCAGAAATGCGGACAGTGGTCACAGTCTTGGCCTTCTCTTTCCAGGTGCTGATCGCCCAGGAGGCACAGCACAATCCCCTGCCTGCAGTGGTGCGTCGGTGTGAGCATGGCCACCAGGCCGTTGTAAAGCTGATCTAGGACACGGGAGACCTCAGGCAGGGAAGAACATAGAAGCTTTGACACCTAATTGTCCTCCTAAAGCATTTCCTGCTATTAAAGACCAATTTATGGTGTGTAATAAATGGCACTGCATGTAAAGTGCTTTGCCCAGTGCCTGGGGCATACAACAGACTTTAGTAAATGTTAGCTATACCGGGTTTCATTATGAATGAGCACAGAACATGGATCAGACCGTGTGTTTCTCCCTTGAATGGGAGATATTAGTCCAATTACAAAAATCTAATAATCCTCTTTAGACATGAGAAGAATTTCAGAAGAAACTGCATTCGTCAGCGTGGCAGTGGGTCATTTTATAAAATAATCAATTTATGCCTACATAGAGTGCGTTCTTTATTTTTAAAGACATAATGAGGTCTTTGAAGTTTTGATTTGAGCTAATATGAAAATTTAAAGTTCTGTCTCACTGTTAGATAAGGGGGGAGCACGGAACACAGAAGGCTCCTGGATCTAGCAGCCGTAGGACATAAAGCCCCGCTTTTCCCAGCAAAGTTGTCCCACTCTCCTGGCTCTTCATCTGACCACGGAGGTGCAGATTGTTAGATTCCAGTCATGCTGTAAGGTTATCTGGTCTAATCACTACATTTTTTCTGATCCTGAATGTTAACTCCTTTGAGGTCCCACAATAGTTGAAGGCAGACCCAGAACCCAAACCCCGTGATCTCCCTTCCATCACCTCACAAGTCCCTGGGGGTATATCAGGGTGGTTCAGGGTGGTTCCTTAAGGGTGGGGAGCAAGGCAGCTTGGAACTAATGCTTTGAAGCAAAACTCCTGTGTGAACCTAACCAGTACTGGAAAGAGACAAAAGCCCAGTCTTTAGGAGTACAGGCTCCATTAATGAAGGGGACAGGGTGGGAAAGGTTTCCTATGCACAGTTACATCCCAGGATCAGACAGACTCTTTTTAAAAAATACCCTCTTAGCTGCTGTCCTGGAGCAGCAGTTCCACGCCTGGAGGAAAGAATCTAATTTACCTGCTGGAAAAGGACAGACATTACTCAGCAAAGGAATCGATGATTTTAAAAGAAAGCTGCTATGCTTCAAAGTGTCCAGCTACCAAAGTACTGAGAAAAATATGCTTTTGAAATGTAGCCAAGTGCAGAATATAGACTGAGTCCTACATTCAAAATTTGTCTTTCTAAGAAAGCATGTTTTAATGTCAGAGGATACAAAGCAAGCTGTGAACAGGAGACTAAAATTAGCTCAAACCACAAATAACCTAACACACTTATCACTTCCTTATGATCAACCTACAAAAATCAAACATTAAAAGCACTTACAAAACTAAAGGAGTGATGCCAATTTAATCCTTTAACTTCAGCTGTATCCTTTCTTCCTTCTAAAGTGGGCCTGACATGGAAACATTACCAAAGAATGACACTGTATTACTTTGAGCAAGTACAGGGGAAACCACTAGAGCCAAGTCTCTCCCTGTAAATAAAATAGCATGTACTGTGCAGCTCTTCAGTGGTTAGAAGGGTAACCACCTCCTCAAACTGAAGATAGGAAATTTTAGATGACGGACCACACCCATCTCCAGCTGCACTTCACACAAAGAGCCATGGACATGCCAGACTCCTACTGCAAACCAAATCTTGCCTCCATCTCCTCCAGCCATTTATTTCTTACGTTCAAAAGGAACATCATCCTCCAATGAACAAAGTCTGTTGGGAAACAATAACAAGTAGTGGAACATGTTGCAAAAGGAAGCTTAGTTGACAAATATGGGTTCCTGGCTGGAGGAGGTACCAGTTTGTTAAACTTCAACTATTTTTTTTTACAGTTATTCTGAGTGATGACTACATTTTGGTAAGTTTTCTGAGGCAAGTTCAAGCTCAAAAAGGATGGAAACAAGTGGTTAAGAAAAGATGAGCATAAAACTTACCAACTGCTACTGTGCATTCTTCAAAACTACTACTAAAATTATGAAAAGCATTCTTACCAGTAAGTAGGAAAACAAGGCACAAGAGCAGACCTGGATACTATGATGAGGACAGATGCGATAAAACTCTGCTAATGGCACTAAATATTCCTAGGGTGCATTAAGAAAAACTGTCAGCAGGACATGAAGGAGTATTTAAATACACCTAGAAACAGCACCATGACAGGCACATGAAGGGCCCCTGAGAGCACAGCACACATCCTGGGGACGTGGATTCTCAACCAACAGTCAAGAGACATGTGGCCTGGCTGGCCCTACACCACGGCCACCTCACCCCGTGCACTGAGGGTTGCTCCAGAGACAGGCTTTGTGCCTGTCAACCCGATGGGGCTTAATGCAACTTCCTGATCTTGCACCACTCTGCTTCACCCCTTCACCCCACCTCTTAGGATGATGATCTGAAAGACCCTGGCAATAAGGAAGTGGCATCCAGGCAGTAGGGGAAGATCCAAGAAGTGGCATCCAGGCTGGGAAGTTCCCCTGGAGAAGGGACAGTCTACCCACTCTAGTATTCTTGGGCTTCCCTGGTAGCTAAGACAGTGAAGGAGCTGTCTGCAATGTGGGAGACCTGGGTTTGATCCCTAGGTTGGAAAGATCCCCTGGAGGAGGGCATGGCAACCCACTCCAGTATTCTTGCCTGGAGAATCCCCATGGACAGAGGACCCTAGTGGGCTACAGTCCATGGGGTCGAGAAGAGTCGGACACGACTGAGCAACTACACATACACAGCACATCCACACGACAGAGAAGAACACTGGCGACACTCAACTCTAAGATGCTGTCAAGAAACAGTTCAAATTAGGGTAAAAATAAAGCAGAACAAGAACAACAAAAACCAGAAAACTCCCTCCAATACACCTCTGAATATCTTCTGAGAGGCCTCTTCTCTCTGTGCGAAGGCCACACAAATATTGACTAGCCACCGAAGCATACTTCACCTTTATCCCTGCAGAAGCAAACTCAGGCCTGATTCTGAACAGTGAAGCAATACAAGGTCTAAGAGAGATAAATATAACAGCGACAAATGTTTAACCACCAAGGGAATTTAAAGCTAATTTACCCTATTATGACAAATGCAGCTTGCCTATTTGTTCTCCTGAGTGAAGTTATATTCAGAAGTGATTTCATGTGCAGACATTTTTAAGTGACCCCCTGTTCTTCAGAGAACTCCAACTATTTGAAGTGATTACTTGATGTTCACCTTCCTGTAAGCAATTCACAGCAGTGCATAATTTTCTGAGTAATCAGTAGTCATCAGAATAAAAATTAGCTAAGCTGTTTCCTGGGACTCAGTGTGGCAATTTTTAAATGTGATTCTTCAAAAGGAAGAGTTGTACCAATAACAAAGCCATTAGGTGGGAAGAAAAAAGTCAGGGGGGAGAACATTTAATAACAGAGTAATAGAGCGTATAAGGGAGAGTCTTCCCTCTGCAATCACTAATAAACCGGAGAAGCGCAGTCTTGGAGCCCTAGTTTTGCCATGCTCATCTTATCTTTGCAAGTCGTGCTGCTGGCCCACAAAAGCCGCAAACACAACCGAGGCTCTTCCTTCTTCATCTGTCAAAGCAAGCATGCCCCACTCAGTCTTTGGGAAGCCTGCTCTGCAAGTGAAAGAGCCCAGGACACAAGGTTACTTGGGCCCAAAGGTTTGCTTCAACAAGTGGTTAACCTTCTTCAATAAGGACTCACAATTTCCTGGCACAGTACTAGATTAAGAGTAGTAGGGAATATGTGTATTTTTCTGAGAAAAATACAATCCTTAAGGGTCCCTTTGCTAATAAGCCATGCTGACTGTGTGATTCTGTGCTGCAGAACTCCTTAAGTATCAAATCTAATTACCATGGGGTATCCATAAAACTTTTGGAGAAAGAAATGGCAACCCACTCCAGTACTCTTGCCTGGAAAATCCCATGGACAGAGGAGCCTGGCGGGCTATGGTCCAGAGTCACAAAGAGTCAGACACGACTTAGCCAGTAAACCACAACAACCACCCGTAAGACTGTACATACAGCCTCGGTAGAAGCATAAGCATTTGGAACTGCAAATTAAATCAGGTCACAAATTGAAAAAGAAGAAAACTGAAAATCATGTATCAGTAGTTATTTTTATCTGCAGTGTGACTTGCACCACAGTCTCAAGACTGATTGATGGGGGCGGGGGGAGTGTCTGTGTGTGCGCTTGATTTTCCTTTGGCTATTTATTTCGGTAAAGAAAAGATCTTACGTGGGAAATGGTCTTATTCCTAGCTTTCAGACATTCAGAATTTACAGACTGTCAGTAAGTCACTTGTGATTACATCAAGCTGCCTTGAGAAAGGGGAGGGCGGCTGTTAGGCAACTCTGAAACCCAAAGTGAAGCATTCTTTCTCAAATGCTGGAGCCTCAGGTACTTTGTTCCCAAACATGGCAGCTGTGTATACTAACATACTCTTCAAATGAATTTAGACCAGATGTAGGTTTCTTTCTAAAAGTACAACATACAGGGCAGCGACTCTTCGTGTGCCTAGTTGGGGCTGAGTCTTTCGTAAATTCTCAAGAATCAGTTCCTCTATCTTTACAGGAAAAACCACCAATTGCTACTTCGAGAAACACTGCAAGCGTAGCTCACATGTCAGTGCCACTCATTTTCCCACATTACTGAACCAAGGAAGCCCACTTATTAAAAAGGTTTCAATACCTCTTGGGGAAAAAAGCTTCGATTCTTTTGACTCTTGAACTATACTCACAAAACTTTCATGCATTTTTGAGCCTAATTGTATCCACTGACACCCACACACCTTACAAAACTGAGTAACCACTGCAGTGTTTACAAGAGTACTTCAAGAACACTAAACTCTCTTTGTGAGTACATTAAAGACTTTTATTACTTGATGAGAACTTAGCTGTCAGTTAGGTCGAGGATTATTTTTACAAAGGAAGGGACTGAAGCTCAAAGCAGGGAAGGGACCCAGTCTGCCTAGTTAAGTGTTAGAACTGACTAGAGAAAAACCAAAAGATTCAACTACTCTCTTGGCCAGAAGTGTGGTCTGATCAAAGGCCAAAAATGTTTGCCTTTAATACTTTGGGGAAAAAAAAGAAAAATCACAGATTTTAAAAGGGTTACTTTACGGAGAACCATATTTTTAATCCCACCATAGTCAAAACATATTTTACAAACCAGGTACATGTGAAGCCCTTCTAGAAGGCATGTGAGAATAAGTCAAGAGTGATGAGAAGAGAGTAATTCAAAAATTTTTAGAGAGACAAATATACTACCTCCAAGTTTCCTATTAAGTTCACCCCAGGCCAAGGACAAATCTGTTGTTAAACTGAAAGTTCCTGTGAAACACACTGGTGGTGTGAACTCCTACTGGGTAAGAACCCAAGCTTTTCTTCCAAGCCAGCACAGTAGGCAGGACCAAACTGCCTCATCAAGCCATGGCTCCCACCGTGCTGGTTTTCTCTGCGTGGCCTCTGCTATCAGTACCGACACAGGCTAATCTATTAATGTGTGTGTCTACCATTCCTCCTCCCTGAGAATGTGAGTTGGGAACCATGACTCGTCTATTGTCAGGGCCCAGAGCAAACTGCTGACAATCCATTCAACCCCAACATTTCTTAAGGCACTCTATGGCCGGTGCAAAGCACACCAAGATGAATGAGAAAGATGGAAGAGCTGACTTCCATAGCTTGGACTCTACAGGAGATGAGCCCAGATACGAAGAAACCACTCCAGTGAGAGCACGGGGCTTTGAAAGAGATGGGTGTGAAGGTGTACGGATGCAGACAAATGAGAAGGCCAAAATCTAGTGTGAGGGGCATGTGTCTGAGCCAGAAAGAGTGGGACTGGCAGCCTAAACAGAGTGTTGAGCCAAGGGACAGAGAGAAGGGTGTCAACATATTTTCCTCACAGGATTTAGCTGTTCCTAATGAGAGAGAAGGGTGTCTGAGAAGACTGCACCTTCCAGGGTGGCCAGAATAAAAGGTGTGTGGGAGGGAGGGGAAGGCTGGAGCCTGGCTGCCACGCCAAGGAGTCTGGACCTCACAGATAAACGACAGCGTAGAAGTAAACAGAGGAGGGACAGGCTCAGGTCTGTTTTTAACACAACCACTCTAGAGACAATGTGAAGACTACATCCGGTAGGGCGGGGGAAGATGTGGAGAGATGGTTGAGGGACCTTATTAGTATGTTTCTGGTTTCACTAGAATTTCTGTCATGTGAAACCAGAAATGGTAGCAGCATAGGCAAAATCTGAGAACTGAGACCAATGGATGGTAGGAAGCATGTCATGGTGATCAGTCAATGAGATGTGGCAGAGGAATCAAGAACCACTGCAAAGTTCCCAGCACTCTTGGATATTCAAAACGTGCACCCAATGACTGGTACCAAACTCCACTGTCTTGGACACAAAGACCCAGCTGGACTTCCCATTGTTCCCAGCACAAGGAAACACGCCCAGCCTCTCTGCAGTCAGTATCAGCTGCTTACCACGAACGAATTAACAGAAACACTGTAGGGAGGGGCGCCAGCTTGTGCAAAACTCACACGCCATCAGGTAGGCTGATGAAAAACGCATGCCATTAAGAGCACAGCATGGGACGAAAACTGCCAAAAGGACTCCGCAATCCAAAGGATCAGAGAACGGACAGCTCAGAAAAAGGAAAAAGGCGGGGCGGGGGAGGCACGGGGCAGACGCAGTTATTTCGCGGTTTAGAGACTGAAAAAACCCTACAGGAAATTTAAAGATTTATCATGAAATTCAATATACATTAATTACGTTACTTAATACCAGAATTAAAAAAAATAGATTTGGGAGAGCTATTTGTGCTAAAATGCAAAATGCACTGGAGAGACCTTGGAGCCCAATGGAAGGCAACTGCAAATCCCTGCATTACTGGCGGGATACAGTCCATGGGGTCGCACAGAGTTGGACACGACTAAGCATATACGTGCGCGTGTGCGCACACACACCACACGACTAAGCATATACGTGCGCGTGTGCGCACACACACGTTATCCGCCAGCTGACTTTTTAGAACCATCTGGTATGGTTTATGATGTACTTCCAAAAGAACCAAAGTATTCCTATAAATACATCAGTGATGTCAAACAAATAATGACAGCAAAACATTCTTCCTTTCACTATTTCTACTTGTGCCCCCTGTTAATCTAAGAGGAGTCCAGACAATTACAAGCGCCTTTGCATGTTTCCAAAGTGGGGATCAGACACCTAAATTTAGTGCACTCAAACCAGGGCTACAAGAGAACATTTAGATCTAATGGGTCACTCAAGATGACGAGGGCTTCCCAAGCTCTCCATGTTATTTCCGTTTGTCTTTTTTTTTTTTTTTAACTGAAGTGAGTCATAGTACATAGATCTCTTCCTCTGCACAAAGCACAGTTTTTGTCTGAAGAGCATAGATTTACATAAAAAATTATTAGGAAATTTTAATATTCACCTTAGACTATAATGACACAAGTATAGCACAGTAAGGAATTTTAGTGGACTATTGCTATAACATGGTTTTAACACAGTCAGGCATTAAGTCGTATTTCACAATGAAAGCAGCTATAAAAACAAATGTCAATTGGAAGAGTGGCCCATTTTACAAAGCCTGCCTCTAACACAGAATAAATCTTGCCTTCGAGTCACAAGCTATTGTTGCAATCTCTTTTATCTGAGACAATCAAATCATTCATACTGAAAAGTTGTGAACAGTGTCACAGAATCAAAGAATCAGAGATGAGAGAAATAGTGAAAATACCTGACCCCAGCTTTAAATTACAAGTGCATAGTTTTTCCGATTTTCATTCATTCAAGCCCACTCTTCTCATTCTGGCTCCAAAACCAATCCCTTTCCCATCTCTCCTCTCTTGAGCACTCAGGGCCCGCTATGTATTACTTCCACTTTTCAACCCAGACATACGACCGTTTAAGTGATAGAAAACAACTTTTAAAGCCACCTGCACATGCTTTCAGAGCTGACTTTTTAGAGACCTAAATGCTTATTAATGTCTATGCTGTTTATTAGCATTAACGACTAAAACCAGTTATACTCACTTTATCAAACTGACAAACAGAATCTTTGCTTGAAACATTTGTTTCCTAAGCCGCCACATTCCTCAGCATGTAAAAGTCTACTTCATCCTTTGTTCTTTTCCCATTGTTTCCGAGTTTCTACATCTTTTTGTTCTAGTTAGAAGTTAGTATAGTGAGAAATAACTGCACTGCTTTGTTTACAAAAATTACTATTATTTTAAAAATCACAATAGACTAAGCAAGCTCAAAGTGGCTTGGTAGAAAGTTGCCTTCATTGTGACATGCCACAAAATATTTTTAACTTCCATTTTCTACCAACCATAAACACATTTCTTTGAATTTCTGAAAAATAATGGTTTCGGTACATTGACACATACTTTGGAAAATCTGCCACCTTAAACTCAAGGTCATTTGAATTCTACATTGTTTTAAAATGCCACAGTTGGCTGTTAACACTTTTAACGATAAGAAGGAAAAGAGCTTCTAATTTCGATTTTGTAAAAGAGAAATATCTGTACTGCAAAGGTGAGAAAGCCTGAGTGGATAATTCTCTAAGATAAAAGAAACCACCTCCAGAAATGTGGCAATCCATTATGAGTCTAGAGAAATCTCAACATGTAACTCATGGGACTTCAAGGTGGTAGACAAACTTAAAACAATGAGGGAAAGGTAATTGAAGACCATGCTCCATGCTAGTGGCTTGCTTAGCACAGTTTTAACAATGTTTGCGTGACAGGTCTCTCACTCTGCCCTAAAACAAATCAAATTCAACCAAAGACTTTTTACAATATGAATTTGTTTTTGCCAACTGAGTCAGTTTCCATATAAAAGATTTTCCTCCAAAACTCCTGGAGGCCACCCCTACTTGAGACCGGGTACGTCATAATCAACTTCAACACTTCAGACCCAGAGTTTTGTCTTTTAAAATCACTTCAGTGTATTAAATTTGATGCAGAAAACTTGTCTACACATTCTCAGAGTCACTCGTGGAATTCATTCAGCTCAGAGACCAGACATGCAATACAATTTTATATATTGATCGACCGTACTTAGACAAATTAGAGTGGTTATAAACATTAGTCTATCAGAAGCTAATATACATTACAGTGCAAGTAAAAAGAATCCTGTCAAATAAGCTTGATGCAAATCCACATGAAACCAAGCCTGCCAAAAAAAGGCTTCTGTTAGTCGAGCATACCAAAGAACTGCTTAAAGCTTTCTTCCTTTTTAAGTGGAGCTCAAAATAGATTTTAATACTACCAGCTGATGGGTCTCACAATTTGCCTTTTGAGCCTATAAGCCGAAAACAGCCTTCTCCCTTTACACAAGTAACAACATCTCTCTATTCTGTACATCGCTTATTTAAAATACCCAGTGTGGTTTTGGTTAATCCTCACAACCCCCGCAATGACATTTAATCAGGAGCAACATATTTTCCTCACAGGATTTAGCTGTTCCTGAAAGCAGACCTCTTCATCTTTTCTATCTGATGATGCAGACATATGGGAGAAACCCCACCTCCCTAAGTTTTTATTCATGAACCACCATAGCCCACAAGGAGATGAGGACTGGGAAGACATCATCATCTTTACCCTGACCAAAGGGTCGGATGCTCGCCGGAGAAAAAGATGCTGTTTTCGAGAGGGTAAAAACGCTAACCTCCCCCCGCGCTGCCTGCCTGACACGGGGTAACCCTCTGGCCCCAGTGGAGTGGGTGCTACAGACCTCCTGGCTGGAAAGCGCTTGAGTTTGATACTCTCAGGGCTGAGCGCACGGAGCAAATGCCTCTTCCTCTGACAGATCTTCCCTGATCCCCTTCTCTGAGACAGCCCCTCTCCCCTGAAGTCACTCTCGACCCGCTGATATTGTTTTCTTCGTAGCCCCTGTCACCATTTGAAATCATCTGTTCACGTGTTTGACGGCCCCCGTTCGACTCTAAGCTACCGGGGTGGATAGGATCTCGCGGGTCTCGTTCAGCAAACAGTACCTCCAGCGCCTCCGCGGTGCCTAGCACGGTAAGAGGCACGCGGATGCAAATCCATCAAATGAATGAACAGGAAAGGGGAAAGGACTGTCATCCTTGGGACTCGACGCAGCACGGCGGCGACTAGGGGGAGAGGAAATATAAAAGAGCCCTTCTCCCCCCGGGGAGACAAAGGAAGGCAGTCCGCGGTGGTCCGGTCTAGGAAGGGAAGTGGGGGGCGGGCGGCGTTCTGCCCACCACCCCAAGGGACAAAGAGTGGCCGGGCAGGGGGGCGGGGTCGGGGTGGGAGGCTTCACGCCGAGAGCGGAGGCCGGCGGCTTCCAGGCTCGCGAGGTCGGTCAGCCGGGGCTGGAGGACCTGAGGAAAGTGGGGGGGTCAACGGGGGGCTGCGAGGCCCGGGAGAGACGCAGGCCCGCCGGGGGACAAAGACACAGGGCGCCAGCCGCGGCCGCCGTCCGACCGGGTTCTCAAGCAGCGGGAGCCGAGGCGGAGGGCGGGACGCACAAGGAGACCGGGGCCGGGGGCGGTGTGTGTGAGGGGAAGGCTCTCGAGGCCTCAGGAAAGGCCTGCAGCGCTCCGGGGCGCTCCCGCACCTGGTAAATGGCCGCCCAGCTCCCAGCTCTGTCGATCTGCTCGAACTCCTTCTCCATCTCCATGACGGGCAGGGGCGGCTGCCGCGCCTCTCCCTCGGCCCCGCTGCGCCGTCTGCCGCTCTAGGCCGCGTCGCGCTCGCCGCCCCGAGTCCCGCCGCAAACCTCGGCTCCGTCGCTACCGCCGCCTCAGCCGCCGCTGCCGCCGCCGCCGCCGCCGCTTCTTCATGTCAACCCGGCAACCGGAAGTACGCACCGCGCTGCCGCGAGCTCCGCCCTTCAGCCGGGAGAGCCAATCAGCTCTCGTAGGTGTCGGCGAGCACTTCCGCGGGGCGGGGCCGGGGGCGGGGCCGGGACAGACATCTTGCCGCGCGCGTTCCCCCCTCCTTTCCCGGACTCCAGGCTTGGGCGTGGCGCGCGCCCGTTGCCTAGGCGACCCCTGGCGCCCCGCCCACGGCGCATGGGTTTGCAAGCCTCCCCTCCACCCCGCCCACGCGTCTTGAGTGCCCGCCGTGACGCGGTGCGTTGGATTCAAGTGACCTTGAAGCAGTGATGCTTCTTTCCTGCAGCGCCAGGGCCTAAGTCTCAGGGCTCAAAGCTGGAGGAGGCGCGAGGAGCAAGGGAGCGTTACGTGATCCTACCAGGCTCCCTTTGGCCCGATGTCTGCCCTGGTTTCTTGAAACTTAGCGCTTCATGGTTTACGGGACTGTTGGGAAAGGCCCCGCTATTCTCTGAATGTATTTTCCGTTTTGGAGTCTCCTGGGCGCTGCGGAAATGAATGGATTGGGATCTTGAAATGATTTTCAATATTTCCCAAAATAGCAAGGAAGTCCTGGTCAGACTGGATTCAATGTAGCACACATTCCACGGTGCAATAGTGTTGAATAATGGCAGGTTTCCGGGCCGACCTCCGAAAGATTCGGAAACGGGAAGGTGTATTTTTCACCCGCCAACCCAGCTAATTCTGTACCTGTGGTCCTTGAAGCGCACGTGAAAAGAGGTGGTCAAGCTGCCTTCCCGCAGGTTCTGCTTTCAGCCATCCACCTTTGGCTCTAGCACCTTATTTGGATTTTGTGAACTTCGTGGGGTCAGAGACCCTACAGGAGGGAATCATCTCTCTTCACTGTTCCCATCTCAAGCCTCCCCAAGAGTTATGTTGAATTCCAGCTCGTTCCTTGAGTGCTTACGGTGGGTACTGTGCCAGGCATTTCAAGTACATTTTCTCAGTTAATCTCTACAACCACCCTACAATATAGGCACTTTTATTATTCTCATTTTATAGATGAGGAAACTGAGGTGCTGGGAGGCAAAATCACTTGGCCAACGTACCTTTGCATATGGGTATGGAAGCCAGGATTCTAACCTGTCTCCAGGAGAAAACACCCTTTGGAGCCAGGCTGCCTAAGTCCAAATTGCAGCTGTATTAAATATAATACTGGCTGTGCAACCTTGGGCAAATTACCTAACCCCTCTCTGCCTCTGTTCCCTCCTTTGTAAAATGAAGATAATAAAAGTACCCACCCCCTAGGGTGGTGTGAAGGTTGAAAGAATATGTGGAGTCTTTTGGGGTCTTCCCTGGTGCCTCAGCGGTAAAGAATCTGCCTGCAATGCAGGAGACACAGGAGAGTGGAGTTCGATCCCTGGGTGGGGAGGATCCCCTAGAGGAGGGCATGGCAACCCACTCCAGTATTCTTGCCGGGAGAATCCCATGGACACAGGAGCCTGGCAGGCTGTGGTCCATGGGGTCGCGAAAAGTCAGACACAGCTGAAGAAACTGAACACACACAGCACAGTGCTTTTAGTCTGGTGGGTGGATCAATAGATACGAGCCCCTGTTATTGTATTCCATCAAATAATAGCAAATGGGAGATAAATTATTATTGGGTAAATGCAGTTGGTTTGCTAGGCAGTGTCTTCAGAAACTCTTTCATGGAGGGGGAAATTAACAAAAGATGTCCCTTCAAGTGAAAAGTTTGGGAACCCCACACTTGGCAGTTGCCTGATTTAAGTCTTAGCTATTTGACTCTCCAGGTCCGTGAACTCTTCCTGCCCTTGTTTCTTTAAGTGCTTGTTTGTCTGGAACTCACAGAAGAGCTCCTTGAAGGGGACAGAGAACAAGGCTGGTCCATTCCTCTCACATGGGCTGAGCTAAGTAAGTAAATAAATCAAATGCCCATATGGAGCCCAAGTGGCCCTCCTGCCTTCAGGGAGTGCCACCCAGTGCCTGGCGCGGCTTTGGAGTAGAGCCAGTGCTATGCACAGGGTGTTGGGGAAGGAGTGTGGTGCGGAGCAGGTCTGTGTGTGCCTAGTGGACGTATTAGTTACCTAGGGTGACCCTAGCAAATGACCAGAAATGTGTTGGCTTAAAGCAACAGAAATAAATTTTTTGAACAGTACTGGAGGCCAGACGTCTGAAGTCAACGTGTTGACAGGGCCACACTCCCTCTGAAATCTCTAGGGGAGAATCTTTCTTGGCTTCTTCCAGCTCCTGGTGGCTTCAGTTGTTCCTCAGCTTGTGGCAGCATAAATCCGGTCTCTGTCTTGTCTTTACTCAGTTTTCTTCTCTGTCTCCTCTTCTGGCTGTCTAATCTCCCTCTGCCTTACTCTTTGAAGGGTATCTGTCATTGGGTCTGCTGCTGCTGCTGCTAAGTTGCTTCAGTTGTGTCCGACTCTGTGCGACCCCATAGACGGCAGCCCACCAGGCTCCCCCGTCCCTGGGATTCTCCAGGCAAGAACACTGGAGTGGGTTGCCATTTCCTTCTCCAGTGCATGAAAGTGAAAGTGAAAGAGTCCTGGAGTGGGGTGCCGTTGCCTTCTCCGGTCATTGGGTCTAGGACCTACTCTAATGCAGGGTGACTTTGCATGGCCAGGTGATCCAAGATGATCTCATGTTGAGATCTGTGAATTAATTACATCTGCAAAGACTCTTTTTCTGAATAAGGTTGCATTCTAGGTTCTAGGGGATAGGACTCAGGTATATCTTTTTGAGGCCCCCCACTCAACCTACCACAATGGCCGAGGGTAAAACTTTGTCACAATATTGATCCTGAATGAAACCCCTCATTTCAGATTTCAGCTAGTCACTATGATATCCATTCTTCACATAGCAGCCAGAAAGTGCTCTTAACTTTTAGATCATGAAAACTTATATGTAAAATCCTCTGGTAGTTACCCATCCTTATTAGAATAAACCCAAATAAGTCCTAACCTTGGTGTGCACTTCACCAAGCTCTCTCCTTTTTTTGTACTCTAGTCCAATTCTCTAATTCACTGAATGAGTTTCAACCTCAGGACCTTTGCACCGGCTTTTCCTGCTGCCCGGATCTTCTTGCAGTTCTTCTCACCCTTTAAATCCCAGGTAAAATGTCCTCTGCACACAGGTCTCTAACCACCATCTCTAAAATAGACCCCAGTCACTCTCTAACAGTGAACTTGTATTTTTTCATTTTTTTGCATCACAGAGTTCATCGCTGTGTTAAATCCCCCTCTGTATTCATGGGCTTGTTTGCTTTTCCTGCCCCCCACCCCCCACTAAAGCATTCCATGAGGGTAGGGACCTTAACCTCTTGGTCCGTGTCCCAAGCCCCTGATATTGGGTTGGGAGGAGAGACTTGAGTTGCTGGAATCCTCTGCAGCTCTCTGAGGCTTGGCTCTTGTCCATAACACTCTGCCAGTTCCCTGCCAAAGCCTGGCCTAGAACTAGCCAAGGCTTGATATCCCCTAGAGATGTGATGGTGATGTTGGGGAATCTTTTAGTGATGACCGGTTAGAAAATAAACAAATAACCATGTGTCATGATAGCTAAAACCTTTTCCTGGCAGGCCTGCCTAAGGGATGGTCTCACGCGATTTCCTAGGTCTTTCCTTCACAGATTTAGCTAAAGGAGGAAATCAATGACCCATTAAACTTTTAAAAATGTCCTAAAGACTTGTCAGTAGAGAAGGATGGGTATTTACCAAGCCTCGGGCAGATCATTGACTCCTGACTTAGCAGTGTCAGCAAGTTTCCTGGTAAAAATCCATCCCAGTCTTTTTTTCTCGGAGGTAGACCAGTGTTAGGAGCTTGGGATTCAGGGGGAGAGCAAAGTAGTTTCAATGCGATGTCGCTTTCTCAGAGAGGCCCCTTCTAATGCCCCTGAGTAAACAGTGCCCCGAATCCGCCTTTGAGGACATATTTTCTCCCTACTGTTACCACGTGGTGTTATCTCATACATTTTTCTGTGTTCTCGTCTACCACTGCATGTAAACTGCATGAAGAAAAGAGACAAAGTCGATCTGATTTAGTGTTGTCTTCCTTGAGCTACAGGTCATTCCCAGATGGGCCCACCAGACCTTGGAAGGTTCCAGAAATCAAGACAACAGGGCTTTTTTCTACCTCATAGACTCGGACCCCTAGAATCCTTGCGGGCCCCCAACTCCTTCTGTCTGCCAGTGAGGATACACAGCCAAGAAGGGACACGGCCCTTCCCTCTGAGATTCACAGCTGCTCTCCTGAAGAGGTTTGGGCATCTGGACCAGTTGGCTGATTTGGTGACAGCCAAACACATCCCTGAGATGGGATAACTGAGATGAGTTATCTCCATCCCTGAGATGGGATAACTGACTCGGGACAAAACCCAGGCCCGCAGCACGGAAACTGGATGTGTAGAGAGAGCTTCAGCCATGGGTTACAGACATGCTAGCTGTGATGTTGCATTTTATTTTTTAAAAATAGTTTATTTTGGCTTTTTCTTTAAAAAAAAAAAAAAAAGAATTGTTTTTTTGGCTGTGTGGCACATAGCATCTTAGTTCTCTGACCAGCATTTGAGCCTGCACCCCCTGCAGAGGAAGTGTGGAGTCTTAACCACTGACTGCCAGGGGAGTCCTGATCTCGCATTTTGTATTTTCCAACAGTCCTAAAAGTCTGGTGTGATGCCATTTTGTGATGAGAAAACGACTAAAAAGAGGTGAAATCAGTGAATACCCCAATATAGAATGTTGGTCTGACTGCAGTTGGTTAGAAGCTTCTAAACCCTAGGTCTGCTGCTTGCTGCCTTTCAGGCTTTGGGCAAGTTGCTTAACCTTCTAGTGGCAGCCTGGATGCTTTCCAGCGAGAAAAGCTCAACTGAAAGTAAGCTTTCACAAAGTGGGGAATTCACTGGCGCATGAAGCTGGAAAGTCCAAAAGTGGCTTCAGGCGCAGCCGCGTCCAGGGGCTCAACCCTCGCCGCTGTGACGCTCTTCCCCTCCTGCTGTCTCAGTGCTTCCCTCCGTGTTAGCGCCGGTCTCCTCGCCAGGTACCCGGGATGGCCCTGGCAGCTCCAGGCTCACTTCTTGCCGACTCAGCAACCCCGGCAGAAATAGTGCTTTTCTTCCCCTGTGGTCCCAGCTCCAGTCTTGGCCTTGAATCTCATGGGTCCACTTGAGTCTCATATGCCATCTCTAAGCCAATCATTTTGTCTAAGGAAAATATTGGCAAATAAGTAAACTGAGGCCCAGAAAGGTCAATTTCTTACAAGGTCACACAGCTATAAGTATGGAAGTAGAATTTAGATAAGAGGCAACCTGGTTTCAGCACCTGTGCTCTCAGCCACAGTCTCTCCAAGAACTCCCATGATCTCTTAACAAATAATAACCACGTGTGCATGCTAAGTCATGTTTGACCCCATGGGCTGTAGCCCGCCAGTCTCCTTTGTCCAGGGGATTCTCCAGTCAAGAATAATGGAGTGGGTAACCATTCCCTTCTCCGGGGATCTTCCTGACCTAGGGCTTCACCCCAGGTCTCCTGCATTACAGGAAGATTCTTTACCATCTGAGCCATCAGGGAAGCCTTAATAATAAACCATGGATACATGATAATCGTGAGAATAATTATCCCAACAGCATGGTGTAGCTACTACTATTATTATCCCACATTTGAACTGAAGCACAGAAAGTTTCACAGCTTGCTTGTAGTTACAGGGCTAAGAAATGGTGGTGTCGGGATTTGAACCCAGTTCAGCTCTAGAGGCTGTTTCTAATTCTGAAATTCTATGACTACATTTGAGTTCTGCACTGTTTCAGAACTCACAGGAAGGTTAGCAGCCCAGAAGCTCCTCCCTCACCTCCTCCCAGGACCTTCCCCATCCTTGTGAAGACTCTTCCACCTCCCTCCCACCCCGCCCCACCACCCCCACAAAATATTTCAGACTTGACTCCAAGCCGTTAAAAATAAAAACAAAAATAAATACATAAATCTAATCTGGAGCTGCCTCTCTTGCAAGGGTGGGTTCCCAGGGACTGGAGAGGCAGGCGCTCAGGGGAACTAGGGGAATCACGTGTCTTCTGAGAAAGGAGGGTGTGGGGCGGTGATTGAAGCAGGGAACCTTCGAGCAGGGAAGTTTGACTCAAGGATGGAAACTAGACCTGGCCCCATGCTTTCAGCAAAGGAAGGTTTCCAGAGGCCACCCCGCTACAGTGGTTCTGGGCGTAGATTCTGCAGTCTGGCTGACTTGGGCTTATGTGCCCTTGGACAGGTTACTTACCCTCTCTGATGGTCAGTTTTCTGTCTTTTATGTTAAGACAGGGATGTGATGGTTGGATGAGTTGGTGTCTGAGCCTTGTCTCTGGTTCAAGGACAGGACTTCATAAATATTGCTGTTATTATTGCGACTGCGTAGGTTGCTGAGTGAAAAAAGCTACCACCTGCTTCCAGATGTTTTCATGGTGTATGTTGCCACCTCCTATTTTACATTTCTAATTTTTGGCACGCTGCTGGAGGTGAGAAGGGCTGGCTTTGTGGGTGTGTCTCTCATCTGGTGGCTCAGGGGTAAAGAACCTGCCTGCTAATGCAGGAAACACAAGAGATGCAGGTTCGACTCCTGGGTCAGAAGATCCCCTGGAGGAGGAAACGGCAACCCACTCCGGTATTCTTGTCTGGGAAATCCCTTGGACAGAGGAGCCTGGTGGGCTACAGCCCACAGGGTTGCAAAGAGTCAGACACGACTGAGTGACTGAGCACACACGCACTGTGATCTGTGCAGCTGCACAGGGCCCCAGGCTTAGGTCTTTTTGATTAAGTATTTGCTTCAGCAGTTTTTGTGTTTGAAGATGGAAATAGCTTCCATTTGAGAACTGTCTGTGCAGACAGGGAGGGACTGGCCTGAACGTTCTCTCCTTGTGCTGGAGGGAGACCTGTGGAGAGGTCCCACACTTGGAGTGACTGAGCAGAGGGACCCAGGCTTGGGGAAATGGGTTCACAACTCTTTTGCTATCCTCACCTGAACCATGGGGAACAGTGGGTGGAGCTTTCCTTCGAAGAACCAGGATCTCCCCACTGCCCACATCTGGCGTAGGCAAGGGAGAGTAAGGGTCCACAGTCTAGAGGGAGAGGCAGGAAGGCCCCCTCCGTGGCAAGTAGACTGCCTCCCACAACACGGTCACAGGCTGGAGAGAAATGAGGAAGGAGACCAGCATGAGCGAAAGTAGGATGCAGGTACATGGCCTCTAGAAACTCTGTGCTTGCAATTTCATTTTATGTTTTCCTTTTCTGCGCATAATTCCCACCTGTTACACTCAAGGCTTCACTAAAATGTTGTTCACTGCTACAAGCTCATCTTATGTTGGGGGTTAGATGCTAATCGTTACCAACATCAATTCTCTTTTTCTTTCATAGGAACAGGATTGTACCTTGGCAATGGCTGCCCAACTAAAGACTACATTTCCCATGTTCCCTTGCAGGTAACTATGCCATGTGACTACATACTGGCCAATAGGATGTGGGTGTTAGTGATGTGGTCCACTTCTAAATCGTGCCCTCAAAGGCCTAAGCAGTTCTGGGCAGGGGGACAGGTAAGTTCTTTCTTTTGCTTTTTTACTTCATCCCTCTGCCTGGAGTGTAGGAGCGAGTTCCAACTTGAACTGTGCAGACAAAGGCAACATACAGGGGTGGAAGAGAAAAAGATAGAGCCCGGCCCATCACCCTAGACTGGTCATACATGGATTGTTCTATGAGAGAGACATAAAGGAGGCTGATATTCAGCTGATACATACAGGTCTAGTCATCATGGTTGCTTACAGACATTCTTACTGTTAAAAATAAACTTCTGCTTTGTTTAAGCCACTGTTTGTGGGAGTCTCATTTACAGTAATTGAGTCTGTTTTCTGGTTAACTCAGCCATGTTTTAGGGGGCTGATAAGGAAGAGGGCTGGGTAGTGCCTCCAGATTCAGATGGTGTTGGGGACAGGAGTGGCACCCTGTGGCAGGCAGTTAAGAGAAGGCAGACAAGGGCTGTAGAAGTCCTGGGAGAGACAGCTCACTGTGGTTGCCAAGCAACCACAGGGATGGTCCATGGGACATGTGAACATCCCCCAGAGATTCTGAGTAATATCCGCAGAAAGAACCTGATAAAGTTTAGTCTTGTTCATGTCATGGGGTCTGATCGTTAGTTAGACATTAAAGGGGAAGCTGGAAATTTTGGGGACAGCTGGGGTTAGAAACCATGCTCAGAGAATGTTAATTCCCTTCTGAGGCAGATACTTTTTGGTTGCCTATCTCCCCACCATTCCTTCCCCCACCCTTCTTCTTGGCTGACTGAGCCCACCCAATATAACAGAGGCAAAAAAAAGTGAGCTGTTCTTTTTCCAAGCCGTCTTGGCAGTTAGAGCATGGACATATAACTCAAATGCAGCTAATTCAATGTCAGGCAAAGTCCGCCCAGGAGCTCCTGGGAAAGGTTTCTCCCTCTTGTAAGAGACACGTGGAAGGAATTATGCTTCTTCCTTGACAGGCTAAGGCTGGAGGAGCACACAGAGAGAGAGCCCTGAGTCCTTGACAAAGTCAGTGAGTTACTGAGCTGTCCCTGGAACCACCTGGCTCTGAACTTCTTTGTAATGACAAGGTTTTTTGTTTTATTGTTGAAGCTGCTTTTTTGTTCCTTGCAGCCAGAAGCATGCTAACTGATACACTGTCTTTGTCTTCTGTCTCAACCTTCCTCCAGCCCTGTGGGTCTCAAGTGTAACCTTTTTCCTTCTGCAGAGCCCTCATTGCTTTGGAAGTCAAGCTCTTCTGGAAACCACCTGCATCGACTTGTCACCGCTTTTCTTCTAAATAAGAATCTCCCTCATCATGTCTTACTTCTTCTTTTCAAACCAAGATCTGTATCTGGGTGGGGTGGGGTGAAAGCAGAACTTCAACCTTTGTGCAACCCTCTCTTTTGGCACAGATCAGTCCTCTTGTATTGGCTTTATCCGTCCGGATGTGTGTCTCTCTCAGCTGACCAGGAGCTTGTCTCATGCATGGGCTGAGGAGTGTTCATCTTGGTATACCTTTGAGTAGCTCAGGGCTGGGCAAAGGAGGTGCTCCCTGAATGCTTGTTGAATGACTATATGAAAGAATGAATCATCTAAACCCAATTTTATCGCCTCCCTAAACAGAGCCAATTTCCCTCCCCACTGCCCTCCTACACTACTCTGGGACAAGACAGTTCCTGCAGAGGTAGGGACAGGAAGAAGTTAATTCAGTTCTCAGTTCCAAAGCAGCTTCTAATCCTTCTCTCCTTAAATTACCTTTAATCCACCCACTGTCAGCCTTAGCTCTGGTTCAGCTCAGAGCTGACTCTGACCCAGAGCATCTCAAAAAAAAAAAAAAAAAAAAAGGAAGGAATGAGAGAGAGAAGAAAGGAAACTGTGTTTGTATTTAAATCATTTCAAGAAACATGGACGAACTAGAGACAGAAATGATGCGCGGTGGGCATGCTCTCCACTAAGAGTTGTCAGTTTCGGACCTTCCCCGCCCCCTCAGCTCTTCTAGTTACAACAGTGATACACGTTTAGTGAAGAAAGCTTGGAAAGCACATATGAAAGAGAGGAAACTTAGTGTTGTAGTCTGACCGCTTATGATGGTGACTGAACGTTTTGGTATGTGCATTTCCACATTTCTTTGGTTTGTCCCTGTTTCTTCCCCTCTGTCTCCCTCTCCCTCTTTCCCTCAGCCCCTCTTGACTCACTCACTCTCTCTCCAAGTAGCTTTCTTTCCTTCTCAAGTTTAAATACTTCCAAGTTCTTCACCCTCCAGACTGGGTCGTCCTCTGCCCTCCTTAATAAACAACTCAGCTTGATCTAATTCCCGTCTCGTAAGGCAGCAGGAAATTCAGTGCCCTGGCCTCCGCAACACTTTCTGAGAAGTCTGAGTACCTTTTCCTCAAACTCAGCTTATCGCTTGTCTCTTCTCGCTCTCAATGGTTACTTCAGCCTGCTCTCCAGCTTCCCTTGCTTTTCCTGCATCGGTGGGGAATGCTTCGGCCCTAAGTCACACTCCAGCTGAGGCAGGTCAGAGCTTCGTTTCCCCACAGGATGAGAAACCCGGGGACAGGTGTCCCCCGGTCAGGCTCCTGGCCTGCGCATCCCCTCGGCCCCCTGTGTTCACACCCGCAAGCTTCCTCCAGTCACTGGAGTGGGCTCAGTGGCCCTCAGGGTCTGGTCGCGAGTGCCAAGGAGCGCGTGCCTTTGGGAGGAGCCCTCAGCCAAGGATGAGGGGAAGCTGGTGCGCAAACACCTTGACTCCCTGCTCCTCAAAGCAGGGCCTCTCAGGGACTGGTTGTTCCTGGACTCTTGGGAGTCCCCACGTGGCGAAGTCCTCCTTGCCCACACTGGTGACTGGCTCCTGCATGCCCTTCTTGTTCCCTTAACCCTGGACCAGTCCTCCCTAAGATCTCCTCTCAGGTCACTCAGTTGCATTCAGAGCTTTGCCTCCACATTGGCTTCTGGAGGAACTCTGCCCAAGACGGTAGACTTGGGCCTTTCCTTCTAACTAAAGGGCCATGAATAGAAGCATCGTCTTCAACCAGGTGTGATCCACAGCTTCCTGGCATCTTCAAAAGAGCAGAGCATCCCCACTGCTAGTCCTCGAGACATCAAATATATTGGGTTTCATCTAGGGCCCCCCCCCCATTACATATGCTTTGCAGCCACTACTTCATATATATACAATAAAATGATGAGGGGGCCCTCTGGGTTACTCAGTCTAAATTCAGAGCTCATCCAGCAGGTGGGGGCAGTCGCTTCTCTTCTGGGCTCCCTGTGAGGCCATTTCAGCGGGAAAGCACCCGACTTCCTCTCCTACTTCCCCTCCCCTCCGTTTCCAAGCCCCTAAGAGCCAGAAGTCTCACTTGAACTGGGTGATGGAAGTGAGGAAGGTGTAGAAGAACTTTGCATCGAATTCTAATTTTGTTTTCTTCTTTTGACTGCACCATGTGACCTGTGGGATATTTGTTCCCTGACCGGGGATTGAACCTGGGCCCTCAGCACTGGGAGCCCAGAGTCCTAACTACTGCACTGCAAGGGAAGTCCCTTTGCTAATTTTTTTTTTTAAATCAAATTCTAGATTGAAGGTTTTTTTTCGAGCAAATTTTTAGAGAAATATAACATATATACAGAATAAGTACAGAGTTTAAAGTACACAGTCTTAAGTACGCAGTTTAAAGAACTTCTCCCAGCTGAACACGCTCATGTAGCCAGCATTCAGATCAAGACACAGAGCCCGACCAGCCCCCCGAGAACCACCTGGTACCCCTTCCAGTCACATCCCTTCCTCAAGGACGACCGCCATCCTGACACCGAACACTCTGAGTTGGTTTTGCCTGTTTTGAACTTTGCATCAGTGGACTCACTCCGAGTGTGTGCTTTCATGCCTGCCTTGCCTTCTTTCCATCGACATCGTGGCCATGAGATTCATCCGTGCTGGGTCTAGCTGTGGCTCACTGGTTGAGACCAACATTTTAATTTGAGGAGTTTCGAGTTTTAAGAGCTGAAAGGAGATAGTTTCGGTAACTAAAAGAGTCCCCAAAATTATAGAATTGGAGAGAGGTGGGTTGAGGACACCACATGTCTTGGGGCAAGTGATCAAACTTCTTGTTTCTCTATTTCTGTAACATGGGGCTAATATAAGTTCCTACTTCACAAGGTTCTTGTGAGGACTCACTGAATTAATGTCTGCAAGGTGTGCAGCGGCTTCCCTGGTGGCTCAGACGTTAAAAAATAATCTGCCTGCAATGCAGGAGACCGGGGTTCCATCCCTGGATCGGGAAGATCCCCTGGAGAAGGGAATGGCTACCAGCTCCAGTATTCTTGCCTGGGGGACTCCATGGACAAGACTCACACACAAGGTGTGTAGAGCAGGGCCTGGCCTGTGAGGGGCGCTCCATGGAAGCCTGCTGCTGCCTCCATTCCTGTCTCTGCCATGAATCCTACCTTTACTCTAGATTTTTATTATTACCCAGAGGGAACACGGGGGTTTCAACACAGGATATTTGGTAGTAATTATTATAAAAATGATTTCATAGTAACACTTCAACTAGTTGAGACATATCCCTAGACCGGTTAGGTGTGTGTCTCAGGTAAAGCGCACGTCAAGCCTGAGAAGTTAGTACGGCTCATGCTTGTTTAACAGATGAGGCAACTGAGGCTCAGAGGACGAAGCAACTCCTTCGGGGTCACAGAGGGGGTTGGTGGTGGAGCCGGGGCCTCTCTGACCAGGGAATCCTGTTCTTCTCTTCACCCATTCACCTCCTTCTCATCTCCTGCTAGATCTAGCAGCCCTCAGGATGCCCTGGGGTGGTCCTGCCTGGCTGCCCCTTGGCCTGACCCCTTCCCGCTCCCCGGCAGCCGGGCGGTCCTGCCTTAGGACTTTCGGAAATGTTTTCTGTCTTGGTTTTCTCACTGACCTGTTCGCATGAGGCTCCACGTTTCTCGCGGGGCTCGTAAGCGGCACTTTGTGAGATACCAGATGAGTCGGTCATCCTCAGCAAACAGGTTCTCAGGTAGCCTCACGGTCGTGCTGCGGTGGCTGCGGATGTCGGTTTCTATGGAGCCGAAATTAGTCAACTGCAGTTATAGAATTCTTCTACTGCCAAATCATGAAATTGGTTCAGGCCAGCAGGCATGGTAAAGGAACTTGTGAGAAGGAGGTAGGCACTTTATAGAAATGGAGAAAATGCCAGAAGCAAGTTCGAAAAAGGCTTGAGAACAGGATGGCCTGAGGGAGCCTTGGTTACACAAGAGGGCAAGTCAGCTCTGATCACGTGTCTCTTAGGGTGCTTTGGCCGCAAGCAACAGAGAGCAGGGCTTCACACTGGCTTAAGCAGTACAGGAGCTGGGAGGCAGGGCAGCTCTCAAGTCGCTTGACTTGGGGGCTCAAGAATGTAACAGAGAACCCAGGGTCGCTCTCTCTTCCCTCTGCCATCCACACGCTGGCTTCAGCTCATAGCTGGTTCCCTCTGTGGCTGCAAAGTCGTGGCCAGCAGTAATCAGGCTAAAAAATAGTCAGCATCCAATGGGGAGAAAAGAAAGAGTGGCTTTCTTGGACTCTCTCTTAAGAGTAAGGAAGCGTTGCTGCCCGAAGTCCTCAGGACATCTATCCTGGCGTCCTGTGGGCTAAGGTGGGTTGGGGCCGTTCACCCCTGAACCAGTCATCGGCAAGAGGCATATTTGGAGGACATGTTTTGGCAACATTGGTAGACATCTGGAAGTATTAGTGGCATCTCACGGGTAGAAATCAGAAGTTTAGTCACTAAGTTATGTCCCAGTCTTTTGCAACCCGTCAGACTGTAACCTGACAGGCTCCTCTGTCCATGGGATTTCCCAGGCAAGAATACTGGCGTGGATTGCTGTTTCCTTCTCCAGGAGATCTTCCTGACCCAGGAACCAAACCCACATCTCCTACATTGGCAGGCGAATTTTTACCACTGAGCCAACAGGGAAGCCTGTAGAAATCAGAGATGCAGCTAAGTACCCTTCAGTGCCAGGCTGGTGCCTCCCCCGTTCACACACTACAGAGAATTATCCGTCCTGAAACGTCATCACTGCAGAGGTTGAAAATCCCTGGCTTAGACTAGTCAGGCCCTCTCTGCACTGGGTGTAATGGTTGGAGGGGAGTCGCCTACAGTGTCCACTGCAAGCTTTTGTTTCAGGCTTTGTCACTCTGTTAGGGACACTGTGTTAGGGATTCGAGTTTCAGGGAGGCTTTGTTTGGCTTGGCCTGGACCACTTGCCGACTCATAAGCTTATAGAGTGTAAGGCACCGTGGTTGACCAGTAGTTCCCCCACAGGAAGCTCCTGGTACAGGAAGCGGGAAGGCATGTTAAACTAGCAGAACAAAGCAAAAAAAAGCCCACCTCAACTTCTCTAAGAAGCTTAAGCTCTTGATACTGCTGGAGGGGACAAGTTTTAGGTCTTAACTGAGAACTCCCAAAACTGTGATCTCCCCCCAGAGAAGTGACATTCCCCTCAAAGAAGGAGAGGGAGACATCCCAGAATGAAATAGGGAAGTGGGGGAAGCAGGCAACATCCTGGGATGATGTTGGGGAGGAGCGGGGAGGGAAAGAGTACATGTTAACTGGACTTCAGAGATGGCTGCCATTCATTCTTTCCCTTCAGGTATGGGGTCTAACCTTCCACTCCCTTGAATCTGAACTGGCCTAGACTTTGTGTCTCTTTTGACCAGTAGACCATAGTGAAAGTGATCCTGGCCCAGTTCTGGGCTTCCTGCCTCATGGTGCCCTGAGCAACCATGGAAGAAGTCAAGGCTAGTCCAGTGGGAGGGCACTGAGGTGCCATCTTGGAGGTCCAGCCCAAGTCAAGATGCATCAAGCCCTGTAGCCATCTGCTTGCAACGGCCTGAGAGAGTCCAAGTGAGAACCACTCAGCCGAGCCCAGTCAACCCATCAACCCACAGAACTGTGAGTGAGAAGAATAAACCGTTGTTTTTAAGCCTCTAAATTTGGAGGTGGTTTGTCATGCATCAATTGATCATGAGAACAATATATATAAAAATAATATACATGTAGTTAAGGTTTTCAATTTTAATATTTACTAATATTTTCATTAAAATATTTTATTATAAAAGTGTTACCAAAAATGGAGAAAAGAAACACCACCCCTAGTTATTCTGATTTAACTCCAATCACAACCTCTACTTGCATTTAAGTGTGCATTCTCCCAGTCTTCTTTCCTATGGAAGGTTTTCATAGGGCAATTTGAGAGCATATTTTTTCCCCTTTACCAACATGTCCTCACCAATATTCTACGTTGCCACAGAGTTCTTGCAGCCAGCAAACTATATTAATAATGCCATTAACAGCCACTCATAGTAGATAGAATGACGGTCCCCTTAAAGATGTCTAGGGGCTTTCCAGGTGGCACAGTCGTAAAGAATCCGCCTTCCCAGTGCAGGAGATGCAGGAGTCGTGAATTTGATCCCTGGGTCGGGAGGATCCGCTGGAGAAGGAAATGGCAACCCACTCCAGTATTCTTTTTTTTTTTTTTTTTCACTCCAGTATTCTTGCCTGGAAAATTCTGTGGACAGAGGAGCCTTGTGGGCTACAGTCCATGTGGTTGTAAAGAGTCAGCTGAGCACACACACACACCCCCAAAGATGTCTATGCCCTAATCCCCTGAACCTGTAAATGTGTTGCTTTATGTGGCAAAAGGGACTCAGCGGGTGTGATTTAGGTTGAGGATGTTGAGATGGGAAGATTATCCTGGATTATTTCAATGGACTTAGTGTAACCACAAGGGTCTTTATAAAAGGGAGGCAGGTGGGTTGAAGTCAGAGAAGATAATGTGGGTCAGGAATCAGGGTCCAAGAGAGTGAGCAGAATATGCAAAGTTGTTTGCTTTGAAGATGGAAGATGTGCTGCAAGCCAAGGGATTCAGCAGCCGTCTAGAAGCTGGAAAAGGCAGGGAAACAGACTCTCCCCTGGAGTTGGTAGAAGGAACACAGCTCTGCCAGCACCTGGTTTTAGCTCCATAAGACCCATTGTTTTGGACTTCTGACCTCAGAACTATAAGATAGTAACTAAGCCACTAAGCTTGTGATCATTTGTTACAGCAGCTATCATAAACCAGTACATCGCCTTATCAATCATTTAACACTCCAGTATCTTATTTAATTCCCACAACAGCCTATGAGGCAGGTCCTGTTACCATCTCTGCATTTTAGAAACGAGGAAGCTGGTGCTCAGAGGGACAAAGGGACTTCCTCAGGCCACAGAGTATTAAATGGCAGAGCCCAAGCTGGCCCACCATTTATGGTTATATTTATAAAACCCACTGGTATAGGATTTATTTGGACTTGGGTAAACATACAGATGTTGGTTTAAGCCTTTGTCATATTGCCATCTTTTTTTTTTTCATTGTTTGTTCCTGTATTAAGTTAACATTGTGACTTCTGTGGAAGTCCCCATCAGCCATAAGATGAAAACCACAGTTTTGAAATTGCATGAGCCATTGACTCATTGGCTTTTATTGTTATTGGCACTGAAGTGTCTCATTTGAGACGACAAAATCCCAATTCACTTTGGGGTTTGGTGGACCAGATGTAATTTTGAAGGTTGCTTAAATCTTAACCACTGTGTCAATCTTTTGCTTTTGAGACTGAGTTTTAATGACCTTTAAAGAAGCTCTGCAGGGTCTCTGAAATGGAGCCTGAATGTATCTATAATCTGAACATAGACAAAAGTTTGTGCAAAGAAGATTCTTTTCTACTCAGTGAAGTTTCCTCATCTTGCAGCAAGGTCGGTCAATCCATGAGCTAAGTTCACATAGAATGGCATGAAATCCAGTAGTGTTCCCCCAGACTGCTTTTGCATTGATCTGTTTGGAACAATCTTTTTTAAAATTTATTTTTAATTGAAGGATAATTACTTTACAATGTTGTATTGGTTTTAGCCATACATCAACATGAAACCAGCCACAAGTATGCACATGTCCTCTCCCTCTTGAAGCCCCCTCCCACCTCCCCCCGGTCCCACCCCTCTAGGTTGTCACGGAGCCCCAGGCTGAGCTCCCTGCTCTATACAGCAATTTCCCGTTCGCACCCTATGTTACACATGGTAATGTATATGTTTCAGTGCTGCTCTCTCACTTTGTCCCACCCTCTCCTGCTGCTGTGTCCATAAGTCTGTTCTCTATCTCTGTGTCTCTATTCCTGCCCTGCAAATAAGTTCATCGGTACCATTTTTCTAGATTCAGTACAATATTTGTTTTTCTCTTTCTGACTAACTTCACTCTGTATAACAGGCTCTCGGTTCATCCACTTCACTAGGACTGACTCACGGCCGTTCCTTTTTATGGCTGCATAATATTCCATTGTGTTTATATACCACAACCTCTTTTCCATTCCTCTGTCAACAGATATCTAGGTTGCTTCCATGTCCTGGCTATTGTTCATAGTGCTGCAGTGAGCTTTTTAAAAATTTTTTAATGTGTGGAAAACAGTCATCCCCCACATCTAACACCAAATGTCTGCATTTCCATAAAGATCTCCCAGTTTCTTACATGTAGATTGGTTCCAATGATCCTGGGTTCTTACTCCCTCTCACACAGTCCCCCACTGGGGTCAAGATTTGCTTCAGAGTTCTCACCAAGCTTGATTTCCCCCCAAACATCCAACTGATAGTCCTGCGCGCTTTTTTTGGCCACACCCACAACATGTGGGATCTTAACTCCCTGACCAGGGAGCGAACTCTCACCCCTGCATTGGAAGCATGGCATCTTAACCACTGGACTGCCAGGGAAGTCCTGATAGTCCTATTGTAGAGTCTTCTAAATAATTTACTTTTTTTTTTAATTAAGACATTATTTACTGTAAGATTTATCCTATTTAGGGTCAAGTTCTACAAGATGAAACATCCTATAATGCACAGGACAATCCCCAACATTGAAGCAATTCTGCCCAAGTTATCAATAGGCTGAGGTTGACAGCCTGCATCACAGCTGTGATTTCAAGGAATTTCCCTTTACTGTCAGCCTTCCCTTCCTTGTCTCACTTCCCCACTCTGGGATCCATATTTCTGGTGCTTCTCATCTGTGTATTTATTTGTTTAATGTCTCCTTTGCCACCTGTAATATAAACTCTAAGGGGCAAGGATTTTGTCTCTTGTTCTCACCAGTTGCTTAATAAATGTGTTGAATGTATGAAAAGTACAAACAAAAACTATATTTCATAAAGCATTTTTAAAATTTGAGGATATGGGTGGTCCAGTAGTTAAGACTCTAGGCTCCCAATTCAGGGGGCCTGGGATGGATCCCTGATCAGGGAACTAGATGCCACCTGCCACAGGTAAGAGTTTGCATGCTGCAACTAAGACCCAGTACAGCCAAATAAATAAGTAAATAAATAAATAGTTAAAAAATAGAAGAATAAATTTTGAGGACGCCAGGAGGCTTCTCTGGACTTCAGTCTTGGTGACTCTCTAAACATCATTTGGGAAAAAAAAATGTATGAGTGAGACAGAGAGAGAGAGAGACATTGTCTTCATAGACTCAATCTGAGCTGAAATTCTAGCACTGCCACTTAACTGCCACATTGCCAGAAACAAGTCACATGCCCTCATCTGTAAAATGGGAATTATAAAAAGGAGATTAGATGTGCTCATGGATGGCAGCACCCTGCACTTTGTACATGTTGGCTTTGACCTTCTTCTCTGTTTCCTCCTTCTCTTGGGTTTCCGGGTCAGCACTGGCTCCCATGGTCACCCTCGCCAGCCCACGCTGGAGGACTGCCCGCAGCGTGGTGGACAGCTCCATCACTGCCCAGGGCCCGTGCGATCGGCATGTTCACAGCAGGTCAACAAGGGAAGTGCCTGGCAGTTGACAGCCCCAGGCGGTACCGTCAACCACTGGGAGATGGGCGTTGTGGATAAATGTTGCAGCTTCCTGACCCCTTCCCGGGACAGTTCTGAAGTGTCCTCTACCTCCTCTTCCAGAGGTCCTCCGTGAGGTTGAGCCCCATGTGCCCACAGAGGTAACCAGCTCATTGACACGCCTGCCATTCTCCCTTCCCTGTCTCACCTCCCACTTCCTCATTATCCTTCCCGAGGTTGTTTCCCAGATAAACTACTTGTATCAGGGAGTAGCAGTCGCTATCTGTCGGCCTCAGATTTTATCATTTGCTCAGCTTCGTCTGCCCATCTTCTAGCTGTTAGCATCTTCATCTTTTTGCATGAGTTTGTTTGGTGTCTTTTTTCCTGGCTGTAGGAGTCAAGCAGGCTAGAAGTGCTGAAGAATTAATGCTTTGTCCCTTCTGCCCAGCAGCCGTCAACCTGTGCGTGGAAGGAAGCGGTGTATAAATGCCCCCAGCTCCCTGGTCCTTCAGGTAGAATAACTCTGAGACACATGTTCTGCCCTGGGGTTGGGACGTGGGGTTAAGCTCCAGTTGCCCAGAGTAGTAAGTGCCTTGATAACTTGCTTAATCCTGGTTGTTCTTCCTTCCCTCACTTTCCTTTTCCCTATTGGTGTGTCTTTTGCCTTCCAACTAAATTACGTGTCCTTGAATCTTTGTCTCAGGGTCTGCCTCTGGGGAAACCCAAGTGACCATACAAGCTCTACTGTGGGGGGTTTCCAAACTAAGATATCCGTTAGATCAATTGTAGTTTCTCTTTAAATCTCTGAAGAATAGGAGGGAACATGCTATTGTCCCATGAAGCAGCATTCTTCTAATAATCCCACCTGGAGCCGAAGCAGATGACTCCTGTTCACTGAGTGGAAGAACCTCATCTTTCCCGTGGCTTTAACAAGCCTCACAGCCGACCCTTGGGTACATAGCCACCCCCTGTATTTCACACGGATTCCTTTGTCGTCTGAAACACAGAGGATGCTCTGTTGGTAGCCCTGGAAACGTCCCTTGGGTCTCCAGTGGGGGGGGGGGGGCGTCTCCTGTTCCTATTTATTTAGTTACTTTCTGGGGATAGGCACACATGTTGAATGTTGGCAGCAAACAGTCTGGCTCAATACTTTCATTTGTTTAAAACAAAAAAATGTCAGAGTGGCTGATTGGAAATCCCACAGCAACTAGTCCCCCCACTCCCATGACACTTTGTTATTTTTCTAAAAATTTTTCCCCCTATTTTCTTTCTTTTCATAGTGGTGAGTACAAAGGGTGTTTGCTAATTCAGGGCCCTGCTGCATTGGGGGCCCATCTCTCAATGGTTGACGGTACCGCCTGGGGCTGTCAACTCCCAGGCACTTCCCCTGTTGACCTGCTGTGAACATGCTGAACACACGGGCCCTGGGTGGTGATGCAGCTGCCATGGGCATGTGCAGAGCTGCCCACCACGCTGCAGGCAGTCCTCCAGCGTGGGCTGACGAGGATGGCCATGGGCACCAGGGCTGGCCCAGAAACTCAAGAGAAGGAGGAAACAGAGAAGGTCAAACCAAGTTGCATCCTCTTCTATGCCAAGCACTCTGTGTTTCGGTTGGCACCACCCCTTATGCAAGTTCTCTGTCCAGGAGGTTCCTGTGACACTCCTCCCAACAAAGAACATGTGACTTAGCACCAGTCAATCAGAGCAGCTGAAGTACAAGGACCATCATGACATGTGGTGCAGATTGGTCCAATCAGAGTTCATCTCAGGATTTGTTTGGTAGCAGCCAGGAAGCAGGTCTGTCTTGCAGTCCCTTGGGAGTTTAGTGTGGTTGGGTTGCTGACAAACAACTCGGCTTACTGAACGTCTCAATTCCAGAGGAATTTCAGATGCTAAAAAATATTTTTTTTTCACCAAACACTGCTCATTATTGTATTATGTTAAATCTCCCTGGAGAGCAGATTCCTTACCAGTATTTTTGAGTAGCATCTGTCACTTTCTAGTCACTTCTGCTTGTTTTAAAAAGCTCAGTCTAAAATAGATCCAAAAAATCTGAGCAAATACCTGATTTAAATCTTGTATTGGTCAGAATATCAGTCCCACTGCAGTAAATAAAAGGTGAAATAATTGGCTTACAAAATGAAAGTTGAATCTTCTCTCATGGAATAGCCCAGCGGTTAGCGTCCAGTTCACCATGGTGGCTCCACCTTGTCTGGGGTTCAGACTCTGCCTTGTTGCTGGGCACTCTTAATGTGTGACTTCCACTTCCTGGTCTGGGAGGACTGTTTTAGCTCCTACCATATTTCCTCCTGCCAGTGGGAAGAGGGAAAGGGAGGAAGAGGGCCCTCTGTTCCCTCCAAGGGCACAATCCGGAAGCTTGTCGTCACAGGGCTGGGGACGTGAGCCCTGGTCTCCAGCCTCCTCCTCCTTCCCTCCAGTCCTTCCCACTCTGCTCTGTGACCCTGTGTGCAGCATCAAAGGGCTCTCTTGCCCTCTGGCTTCTGGTTGGGTTTGATCGATGAGAGACACTGGCAGGAGACGGGAGGAGAGGAGCAGCGCGGGCCTGGTTATTCCCCCAGCTCTCCTGTTGGGATCCTGGGCCACCGTGTCCCTTGACTGAAGGTCACAGGTCCTTCAGACACCCTCTTCAGAGGTCTTCTCTCCAGATCTGGCAACTGCTTCCATCTTTGCCCTTTGCGCCTCCACTGTTACTACCTAGGGGTTGGGATGCACCCCCACCCTGCCCCGTTCCGACTGCTTAGTGGTAACACCCTCTCTGTTATTAGCCCTGGGGGCGTTGTAGCGTCCATGGGGGCTGCACCCCGCCCAGTGCCTGGTAGACAGTCCATTCATAGCCCTGCCCTCCTGCTGGGTCTCTGACCGGTAGGAATCCTCCTAACAGTCAAAGGCCACAGACGCCTTTATTATCATCCCTGTTGCACAGATGAGAAACGGAGGGACAGAGTGGTTAAGTCAGCTGCCTAAAGTCACAGGGCTAGTAAATGGGGGCACCAGGGTTTGAACCAGGGTGGTCTGGCTCCAGAAACTGCATTCTTTATCACTACACTGGACTTAGCTTCTTGAAATATGAGGCAAGAAGGACAAGGTTGTGGATTATCCTCCAAGTCATCATTAACTTGTTGGGGGCCTCAGTTCCTCATGTTTTTGGTGAAGGAGTGGGCTAGTCCAAGAGTTACGAGTCCCAGTGCCTGTGGAAGCCGAAATCTGACATAAACAAGGGTCGTGGACTGCGTCACTGCCAAAGAAACACGCTCTCTCTTGCTTTCCTGTAACAATCTGGCCCTCCTGTCTATCTTTCCTTCCCCACTAGCATAGAGAACCAGGCACACAGAGAAGCCATTTAGAAATTACACTTGGCTGACAGTAACCGTTATCAATACTTGACCGTAGCAGTTTAAACCAATTAGAGGTTCCTTCCTTTTACTTAAAGCCAGTCTGGAAGTCAGCATTCCAAGGGGGTTGCTCCGTGGTGTGGACAGAGATTCCGTTTCCTTCCATCTTTAGTACAGAACCTCTCTCAGGTCACAACATGGCTACTTAAGCTCCAGCCATCATGGTTGCATTGCAGGGAAAACGCAGGAGAATGGCAAGGCACCAAGAAGCATTCTTGGAAGCCCCACCGTCAGCTTTCACTTGCAACGCACGGGCCACTCGGCACAAATGAGGTTTGGACTGAAGGATTCTTGGTGGTGGGATCTGTCCCGGGCGCTGTGCCCACAGGATGTTCAGCAGCATCGCCTCCTCTGCCCACTAGATGTCAGTAGTGCTCCCCGCCTGTAGCTGTGACAACCAGAAACATCTCCGGGGACGAAACTTCCTAGATTGGGAAACATTAGAGCACTCTCACATTCGAGAAAAGCTGGAAAATGTGATTTTTGAATATATCACCACCCCCAGCAGTGTAGTGGTGTAAGTACGAGGGAAATAGAGCTTAGATATGTGGATGCCAAACAGCAGTCCTTGCTCCAGGAGGTCTCATTCAATTTCCTCTTATTTGTACTGAAAGAGAAACAGAGACCTCAGGGCAGTGATGAACATTGTCAGTGTCAGGAGAGATAGAGAACGGTGGGGACTGTGGCAAACTTCAAGCGAAGGCCCCATAGAGGGGGTGATTTCCAGCTGCTTCCCAGTAGGTAAGCCTTTGTGACCCAAAAGGGTTATGTGGGCCTTCCCTGGTGCTCCAGTGGCTAAGGCTTCCTGCTCCCAACGCAGGGGGCCCAGCCTTGATCTCTGATCAGGGTGCTAGATCCCATATGCCGCAACTAAGAGTTCGTATGGCACAACTAGAATGAAAGAGAGAGAGAGAGAGAGAGAAGAAGAAAGAAAGGGAGGAAGGGAGGAAGGAAGAAGAAAAGATCCTGCATGCTGCATCTAAGAAGATCCCACATGCAGCAACTGGGACTCGGCGCAGCCACATAAATTTATGAATTAAAAAAAGGATCATGGGACTGGAGTTATGAGAGATTCTGATTTTTCAAGAAAAACTAGAAACCAAGCCTTTAATTTGCAATCTGCCATTTCTAAATATTGGCAACTATTCGCTTTTTATAAAGATTTTTATGAATAGTGTTTGACCCATAGGTTGCTAGTTTGCAGTGAGTAGCCGACAAGATTGAAAAACTTTTTATTTTTAAACATATAGAAAAAATAGATAATACTTGGGTATTATCTTTTACTTTACCATCTTCCAACAATTATCCACATTTTGCCAAACTCATTTGGTCATCATCCTTTAAATTACCCTTTCTTTGCCAGAGTTCTTCTAAAAGAAACTGGTTGGCCTCGTGTCATTTCACCAGTGAATACTTGATAACCACTTTAAAAATTAAGTCACCACGCTGTTACCATACCTACCAAAGTTAGCAATGAGACCTTAGATGGAACCAGATGCTTCTTAAGGGGGCAGCTGGCTTTGCCATTCTAAACTTTACTAACTGATTCTCCTTCCTGTCTCCTGATCACCCTTGGTCTCACCTCTGTCCCTCCTTCTACACACCTAGACAGACAGACAGATACATAGATAGATACACACGTGGAAGCAGCAACACTGGAGTACACACAGACACACAAACACACAACTCGCAGGACACCCACGACACATTCCGCACACACGAACTCCGCAGCCACCTCTTTAAGAATAAAGCACACGTCCTGAACTTAGACCTGCAAGCTTTTCAAACTGGGACAGAGCCGCTGCCTGCCCCGTCCCCGCCCACATCCTGCGTCTCCCTTATGCTGGCTAGTTTTTGACCCTGGATGGTTCCCTCACCCAGGCCTTCATTTTCCTCTGTGCAAAACAGGGACAACAATTCCAACTCTCCCCCAGCAAAGGGGCAGGGAGGAATGTAATTGCAGGATTGCACACTCCTTGTCCAAGTATTAAAGTGCTTAATCATTACTGCCACCGCAGCAGCAATGATGAGGTGATCAGAAGCCCCAGCGGAAACAGACAGTAAATGAAGAAGTCCAGAAAGGGCTCTGATGGTCTGAACCTTCCGATTCCAGACAGTTTAAGACCCACGGCCCTTCTGTCCCTGAAGTCTTCCATTCGCCTTCTATCAGTTCATGAAGACTTTTTGGCAGCCTGGCAAGAGAAAAGGTTCAAAATCCAGATTCCCAACTCAAGCCGTTAAGGGAGAAAGATATTTTGCAGCTTGGTTCCTAAATTAGAAGATGATTTCTGGGTGTTTAAATATCTCCCTTTATCTCTGTGCCACGTACACGGCTGCTGACACAGCTCTGGGGCCTGGGTGGGGCTTGGGGTCAAGGGGAGGGCGGGTGATGCATTCTTTAGGTGTGTCCTCGGAGGAGATGTCCAAACAGGCCCCTGGTTCCTGCCATGCTCTGCCAAGGACACTCCCAAAATATCCAGGGGACAAATGCTATTTTTGAGGTTCAGCAGCCCAGCTGGTAAAGAATCTGCCTGCAATGCAGGAGCCCCCGGTTCGATTCCTGGGTTGGGGAGATCCACTGGAGAATGGATAGGCTACCCACTCCAGTGTTCCTGGACTTCCCTGGTGGCTCAACTGGTAAAGAATCTGCCTGCAGTGTGGGAGACCTGGGTTCAATCCCTGGGTTGGGAAGATCCCCTAGAAAAGGGAACGGCTGCCCACTGCAGTATTCTGGCCCGGAGAATTCCGTAGACTGTATAGTCCATGTGGCCGCAAAGAGTCAGATACAACTGAGCAACTTTCATTTGCATTTTAAAGGCTACCATGTCACCCCCACCCACCCCCAGAATCTGATTTCACTCAGAGTTTGCTTTTAAACAGAACCTGCCTTGCCTATTGATCTTCCAGGAAATTTGGTTTCTCTTGGGGTCGCTGGAGTAAAATGTGAATCAGCCTCAGTGCGTCTAGCCTTCTCATAACTAAACTCTCTTAATGTTTAAAATTTTCTCTCTTAATCTTTTGCTGTTTCTTTCCTATTATCACATAGAGAGAATGCCAGTTAAGTGCCTGATGTTAAAATTTAAGATGCCAGCTCTTTAAATCCAGTTCTTCCTGAAAAGGTACAAATTTATCGTTCCTAAGGGCAGTTTCTGGCCTGGTCAACAGAAAATGAGGATTTTTTGGTTCCTGTTGTTCTGCTTTTTAAATACGTATCGGAGGTCAACACCCTTTGAAGATGAATTCAGTTGAAAAATATTATAAAGTTGAGAAGTGGCCATTTTAATTTCTGCAAAATGGTCGAGATGATGATGATGTAACGATCATAGTAGCATAAGAGCTGCTTTAATTTGAGCATCACTGTGTGCCAGGCACTGTGCTAAGCTCGTCACTAGCAGACCTCCTTTATAGTAGATACACAGCATATCTCATGTACAGTAGATATATAGAGAGACACATATATCTCATATATGTGAGATATATAGCATATTCATGTATAGCGGGTACAGCTATTATTCTTATGATGACTTTTCCACCTCTTCCAGGAAGCCCTCCCTGCCTCTAGCCTCATGCCCTCACCCCAGGCTGAGTGTTCTATCCTTTGGACCATTAGACTTAGTGCTCTTTGAAATTACTTGATTTCATGTCCTTGAGAGCAGAGCTCATGTCTTATTCAGCATTTGTATCCTAAGGGGCCAGAGCATGGTAGGTATGTAGGTATATAGGTAGATAGTTAAGACTTGTTCAATGAACTGAATAAAAAATCTTAGGCAAATTGCCCAGTTTCTCTGAGCTTCCTTTTTCCCCTCTCAAAAACTGGGTTAGCAACAATAATAATAACAGCTGATATTTATTGAGTCCCCATGTGGCAGAGATGACTGGCTGCTCTCCCAATATCTATTCCTTATTAACAGACCCTGATCTGGGCAGCAATGTGCCTCCCATGCAGCTAGGGGAGAAGCTAGCAGAAGTTGCTGGGTGGAGCTGATAGTTATCAAGTACACACCTTTCACCCCTCTTCATGCCCTCCTTCTTCGGGCCTAGAATGTGGACACAATGGCTGGCACTCTGGCAACTGTTTTGATCCTTGAGGCAACCTCAAGGATGGTGGAGCAAAATGATAGAAATCTAGGACCCCTGTGATTATCTATTCGTCATTCTAACCCTGGATGTCACACCTTTTGATTTCTTAAGTCCATACAGGGAAAGGAGGAGTTGGCGATGGGAGAAAAAGGAAAAGAGCTCTATCTTAAATCACTTACTTGGGTTTTTTGTTTTATAAAGCCAAATGTAATTCTCACTGACAAGACTTGGCCAGGCCCATGTTCAGTGCTTTTACTATGCACCTCAGTTAATCCTCCCAATAGCGCTTTTAAGCAGGCATCATCATTATCACTTCTATTTCACAAGGAGACAGAGACTCTGAGGGATTAAGTGACTGGGATTTGAAGCAGGCAGTCTGTGTCCAGAGCCAGCACTACATTCTGCTGCCTGCTTTACCATGATCTTATGGGGGGTGTGGAAGTACACAGATACTGCAAATCACTGGATTCATAGTCACTGTTCATTCACTTATTAATTCATTTATTTAGTCAACAAGCATTTATGGAGAGCCAACTCATAGGCTTTATTAGACTTGGGGCTATGAAAACAACCAAGATGGTTGTCTGCCCTCCAGAAGTCCCCCCACTGGGAGGTTCTTTTGCTGTTACTTCCCAGGGGCAGATAGTGGGTCAGGGTCCCAAATACGGTGATGCACTGTACAGCCCCCGGACACCATCTACATGGACCTCAATATGAAGGGTGCCTCCTAGATTTGGGCAGTCCACAACCCACACAACTGTATGTGGCAGCCCAGCCACAGACAGAATTGCGATGCAAAGCCTAGTCTCCAGTCTCCTACTTGGATGCCTTTCCATCTATTCCCTGTAATGTCTTCATCTGTTCCCAGATGCCTCTTACTGCTTGTCGATTCCAGTCTCTGTCTTTTCATGTTAGAAATGTTTCTAAGATGTCGGGGGCTCTTTACCTCCATTCATGTGGGAGAGGGAGGCACAAACAACTCTTTGGAAGCTCCATGTGTTTCTCTGCAGTGTGGCTGGGCAGTGAGCCAGCTCTTTCATTCTGGGACCCAAATATCGTTATTATCAGTGTTTTTGCCAAGGAGGTTCACTTCTGCTTCTCTGTGGAGGACTCTCCCAGAGTCCTGCCCAGGAATCCTGCCTGTCAGGCTGCCTGTGTTCTGGAAGCCGAGGCAGGGAAGGGAGCTGGGTCTGACCATTTTGGCTCCTTGTTTCATCCCCAGCCTCTCTGTCTCAGTGTCTCCGGAAAGTAACTCCCAGACCCCTGCCGAGGGGCGGGGCAGTCACCTGGCTACATCAGCGAGCAGAGGGGATCGAGAACCTTCCACCAGCTTCCAGTCGAGGTTCCTGTGCTCATCCCCTCCTGTTCCTTCACCCTCAGGAGCATCTGGCACCACCATGAAATTTTTTAAAATGGTAGGTGTGACTGATTGAATAGTTAATAAAATTAAGTTTAATTTTACTTAAATTTGGGACTTCTACTCCCCAACCTGATATAAAGTCTGGTGTGACTTTTATCACTATAAGTTAGTTCTGCCGATCAAGGACCCTGTATAAATGGAATTATACAGCATGCATTCTTTGCTGTCTGGCTTCGGGTTTTTGCGGGGTTTTTTTGGCGGTGAGAAAGGCCTGAGTGGTTTATTGCCGCTGATTTCAGGCAGCCGCCCCTCATGGCCACCAGCCAGTCATCCTTTCCTGTCCTGGCGACCGAGTTCGTGTCCAGAAACTGCAGAGGCTCCAGTGGGAATCACCGTGCGGAAGGTGGGAGGATGGCCACACGGGCCCTGCCTCTGGTGGCACGGACTCAGGCCAGATCCCGAAGCAGGAGACGGCAGGCCCGGTGGAGATTCCGGGGAGGCCGGGCTGCACCCCACCTCATGCAGCCGACATCCCGACAACTCCTGTCTCCGCAGGAACCTCAGCTGGAGCCTCAGGGCGGGGGTAGCCGGCCAGGACTGCGGCCAGCAAGGCCCTCGCTCTGCGGCCCATCCAGGCTTCCGGCGGTGGTGACAGGTAAAGGGGGCCCTGGGTGGACACGCCCCTGGGGGGCCTCGGCCTCCAGCAGTTTCAGGCCAGGGTCCACCCCCAGGTGGACGAGGACCTGCGGTGCCCAGGGCCCTGTCTCGCGTCTTTGATTCAGGGACAATGTCTGTGAGCTTCACTCAGGCTGTTGGGTGTATCCATGCTTCATTCTTTTTCATTACTTTAGCTTGTACCTTCTATCCATCTATCTGTCTGTCATCTAATTTATCACAATTTATTTATCCACCTGCTGTTGAAGAACACTTGAGCCATTTCCAGTAATGAATAAAGCCGCCATGAACGTTCTTGAACGTGACTTTTGGTGGACATGTGAACCCAGCTCTCCAGGGTGGCCTGGGGCTCTAATTTGGAATCCACACGGGACCTGTCCTTGTTATTATGTGTGTGCTGTCTCAGTGCTTACTGGCCTCCTCCACTGCAGGCTCGAGCACCCAGCCGTCTACTTGATGCTGCCACTTGGACGTTTTACCGACCTCTTGACCTTACCATGCCTGACCCTGGAGTGCACCCCATCCCAAGCCAACCCCAGTCTGCTTTCCCCCGTCCCCCCGGCTCAGTCAACACCATCACCGCCCCCACAGTGCCTCCAGAAGCCAGCCCCCAGTCTTCTCTTCATTTGAATCCCTGCTCCTCCTGGTGCCACATCAGCCTGTGGATTCCAAGTTCAAACTCCCCTTTCAAATCCATCTTCTCCTCCCTGTCTCCACTGCCTCCTCCGGGTCTGACCACCTCATCTCTCTCTTAGATAGCTGCCCAGCCTCCTAATGGGCCTCCCTGTTTCCATCTTGCTTTCCTCTAACAGCTTCTCCAAATGGCAGCAAGATGCTCTTAAAATGTGAATCAGATCATATTCTTCTTTTGAATGTCTTCCCACTGCACTTGGACTCAAGACCAGACTCCTAAAGGGCGGTTTACAAGCATCTGGCCACCACCTGTCACATGTCATCTCTCCCAGGCACTCTCCTAGTCCTTGGGATTTACCACCTCCGCCCCCCCTTCTTTTTTTAACCTTGGGGACTTTTGAGTTTGCTGTTCCCTCCACCATTGTGTTATTAGTCCCTTGCATAACCTTTAAAATATCTTTTGCATATAAGCAAATATGAAAATATATTCTTTTCCTTTCCACCCCCTGAAAATGTCACAAATGAGTATATGCTGTACACATGGTTCGTTACATTTTTGGTGTGTGTGTTTTGCTTAAGAAGTCCTGGCGTGAACCTTACTTACCTATTCACACAAACCTGCCTCCTTGCTTTTTAAAAATGATTTTTGTTGATTTGCGTGGGGCTGTGCTGGGTCTTTGTCGCTGTGTGGGCGTTTTTCTGTAGTTGCAGTGGGCAGGGGTGCTCTCCAGTTACAGCGCACAGGCTTCTGATTGCAGTGCCTACCCCTGTGGCGCACTGGGGCGCGCGGGCTCCAGCAGTTGTGGCTCCCGGGCTGTGGAGCACAGGCTCAATAATTGTGGTGCAGGGCTTAGCTGCTCTGCAGCGTGTGGGATCTTCCCAGATCAGGAACTGAACCATGTCTCCTACATCGGCAGGCGGATTCTTTACTGCTGAGCCACCGGGGAAGCCCCTGCCTCCTTGTTTCGTATCACTGAATTTTATTCTGCTGTAGGGATGGACTGCCATTTATTCATCCGGTCCTTTGTCAGCAGATACTGTTTTCATTTTTTTTTTGCTATTATAAACAATGTGATAATGAATAACTCTGTATATGCCATTTAGCATATGTATGAATAAACCTGTAGAATAATTGTCTATTATTTATTCATTGGCCACACCGTGGGCTTGTGGGATCTTAGTTCTCCAACCAGGGATGAATCCTGTACGGTGAATGCCTGGAGTCTTAACCACTTGACTGCTGGGGAATTCTCTGGTCATCAGTTTCTACTCACCAACTCAGTAGATTGTCAGACTGGGATTTCTGTTGATTTGATGGGGAGGTAAATGATATCTCTTATTATGCATGATGTTGATCATTTCTTTACATACTTAAAAGCCATTTGCTTTTTCTCCTCTTAGAACTACCTCTGTTTGCCTGTTTTCCCACTGAATTGTTGATACTTTTCTTCTGATTTGTTGAAACACTTTGTATGTCAGGTGAGTTAGCCTTTTGTGATTAGCCCAGTTTGCTTCTCAGCATTGAATGTGGTAAATCTTTTTAACCATAAAGAGTGTTTTTAACATCTTTATGTTGTCAAACATATCTATGTTTCATTTTAGCATATTTCAGGCTTCTCTGGTGGCTTAGATGGTTTACCACGCAGGAGACCCGGGTTCGATCCCTAGGTCGGGAAGATCCCCTGGAGAAGGGAATGGCAACCCACTCCAGTATTGTTGCCTGGGGAATCCAATTCCATGGACAGAAGTCTGGCGAGCCCCAGTCCATGGGGTCACAAAGAGTCAGACACAACTGAGAGACTTCACTTCAGACATTTCAGTTTTGCTTCATTATTCAAAAGGTCTTTCAGAGTCTGAAGTTATAATAGATTTATACCCATCATATTTTACTACATTTACAATTTCACTGTATACATTTAAACCCATGATCTTTTTGGAATTTGTCCTGGTTTAGGTGTGAAGGAGGTGTCCAACTAGATTTCCCCTCCCAGTGACTACCTGAATTGTTTCTTCTCATGTTCAGTTCAGTCGCTCAGTCGTGTCCGACTCTTTGCGACCCCATGAATCACAGCATACCAGGCCTCCCTGTCCATCACCAACTCCCGGAGTTCACTCAGACTCACGTCCATCGAGTCAGTGATGCCATCCAGCCATCTCATCCTCTGTCGTCCCCTTCTCCTCCTGCCCGCAATCCCTCCCAGCATCAGGGTCTCTTCCAGTGAGTCAACTCTTAGCGTGAGGTGGCCAAAGTACTGGAGTTTCAGCTTTAGCGTCAGTCCTTCCAAAGAACACCCAGGGCTGATCTCTTTCAGAATGGACTGGTTGGATCTCCTTGCAGTCCAAGGGACTCTCAAGAGTCTTCTCCAACACCACAGTTCAAAAGCATCAATTCTTCGGCACTCAGCTTTCTTCACAGTCCAACTCTCACATCCGTACATGACCACAGGAAAAAATAGCTGTTGACGCTGTTTAAATGTTGCCTCCTCTCTGACTATCCTGTTCAAAGTATTTCCTATCTCAGTCCATTGTCTGTATCTTTCATAGAACTTAGTGCAATTTGTAGTTCTAAAAGCGTTTGTTAGCTTGCTCTTTTTGGTCTCTCCCACTATGCCAGTTCCTTGAGGGCTGGGAGAGCTCTTTTTCACCATCATATACCCGACAGCGTGCGCAGCGCCTTGTACATAGAAGGTGTTTGTGGAGGACATGTGATGTTGCTTCTGCCTTCTGGCATCTGTTTTTCCTTCTAGTATTTGCATTCCAATTTTCCTTTGACAAAACCACACCTCCATTGCTGCCGGGCCAAGGAATTTGAATAGTGTGGACTCCACCCACTGGCTTCAGGTGTGGGGCGTGACCAATCTGTGGCCCACCCCTGTCAACGGTGATTGGCTGAGATGGGCGCATGACCTAAACTCAACCAATGAGATACGACTTCCCGCCGGCGAGGTGTTACTGAGAGAGGGTGGGGCATTCCCGGTACAGATTTTCCGAGGCCCTTGGCTCTGGGACAGAGGGACCAGCCTTCTCACGTAAAAATGAAAGGAAAACATAAATAAAAAAGGAGTCCTGACAAGGCAACTATGGTCTCTCTCTTGTTGATCTTGAAAACAAAAAGAATATTGTAATTCTGCATCTGGGGTCTTTTGATGATTAAAGAGACGCTTCCATTTCTTTCAACCCAACAAATCCTTCTTGAGTGCTTATAAGCTGTGTGAGACTTGAGCTGAATTCTGGGATTGGGCTCAGATCCTAATGGTGATGCGTTCAGATACAGTTCAGATACAGTGGGCTTCTAAAATATTTTTGAATTAAAACAACATATGTCAGAGTTTATAAAATATATAAAATATAAAAGCAAAAAGGCCAAAAGACCTTTACTGACATTAAAAAAAAAACAACAACAACAAGTAATACTTGTACGTGGTTAGAAAAGCGAAGTCCTTCAGAAAGGTTCGAAAGGTAGTACACAGGTGTAATAAACCACCCCCACATTCAGGGGTTTAAAAACGGACATTTTTTAAAAAGCTCACAGGCAAAAAAATGGCGCTGAGTCTACTCCCCATTAACAGTTTCTTGTGGTTGCTTTCAGAAAACCTTTATACATACATAAGACTATTTATATGTATATACCAAAATATTGTTCTGCTTTTAATTTACAAAAGTGAATATAATATGCATCCTGTTCTTCCCCTGCATTTTTCACTTAAAAACGTCAGTAGAAAAATAGATGAGGGATATGAACACACAGTTCTCAGAAAAGGAAATACAAACAGCTCATAAATATATGAGAGGATGTTCACCCTTCTTTGTAATAAAAAAAAAAGCAAATTAAAAGTCCACACAGAGAGCATTTCTCATCTATCAGATTGGCAAAAATCCAAAGTCTGATAGCACTCGAGTCTGCACGAAAAGACACACTCTCGTACCCTGCTGGTGGAAGTGGAAACCGGCACAGTCCTTCGGAGAGCAATTTGACCACATCTATCACAGTGACGAATGCATATACTCTTTGATGCAACAGCCCTAACTGCTGCAAACGAAACCTTCAGATGGTCTTGCTCAGGCGTAAAATGACATACACCTGGGATCATGTTTCAAGTAGAAGTTTATTATCAGGGAAGCTCTGAGGGCCAGACCTTGTTGGTCTTGCTCACCTCTGGGGCTCCAGGTCCTAGAACAGTCACTTGAACATAGCAGATCTCACAGGGACAATGCTTAATCAGTATCCATTTGCTCTTCTGCCTTCGTCACCTTCTTTTGCAATCAGGTTGTAACTATGCTCATTTCTGCCCAATGGGATGTGCAAAAATCATGGAAACCACTTCCAGCCTAGTCCTTAAAAAAAAATCCATGAGACCTTCTAGCTGTCTCTTTGCCTGCCAAGTCCACCTCCAAGACCACCTATTCCAGACGGCATAGCAACAAGATGCAGAAGGGCTCTCCCTCTGGGTCATAATGTGAAAGTAAGGAACCAACCTTTCCTGTCTTAAGTCACTGCCACTTGGGAGGTTGTTATGCAGCATAGCCTGTCTTATTCTGACTAAAACGTAGGTGCTCAGTGTGTGTGTGTGTGTGTGTGTGTGTGTGTGTGTGTTAGTCGCTCAGTCGTGTCTGACTCTTTATCACCCCATGGACTGTAGCCCAACAGGCTCCTCCATCCATGGGATTCTCCAGGCAAGAGTACTGGAGTGGGTTGCCATTTCCTTCTCCAGGTGCTTAGTAAACACTTTCAAAGAACATTATTGCACACGTAGCTGGATGAATGAGGGCAATCTTAGGCAAAGTTTTCAGCCACCATGTTTCTGGGTCAAGGTGGACATACTGAACATCTTGGTGCGTGCTCACACTCAGTCACTAAGCTGTGTCCGACTCTTTGCAACCCAGTGAACTGTAGCCCGCCAGGCTCCTCTGTCCATGGGATTTCCCAAGCAAGAATACTGGAGTGGGTTGTCATTTCTTTCTCCGGGAGATCTTCCCAACCCAGGGACTGAACCAGTGTCTCCTGCATGGGCAGGTGGATTCTTTACCACTGAGGTACCAGGGAAACCCATCATCTTGGTGGATAGTGCAAGTTGTCCTCCTGAGAGTTTGCATTCATTTATAATGGCAACACACTCTGGTACTCTTGCCTGGAGAACCCCATGGACGGAGGAGCCTGGCAGGCTGCAGTCCACGGGGTCGCTAAGAGTTGAGCACAACTGAGCGACTTCACTTTGACTTTTCACTTTCATGCATTAGAGAAGGAAATGACAACCCACTCCAGTGTTCTTGCCTGGAGAATCCCAGGGACGGGGGAGCCTAGTGGGCTCCCGTCTATGGGGTCATACAGAGTCGGACACGACTGAAGCAACTTAGCAGCAGCAGCAGCATACCCTTCCCAGGACTTCCCTGGTGGTCCAGTGGTTAAAACCATGCTTCTACTGTGGGGTGTGTGGGTTTGATCCCTGGTTGGGGAACTAAATCTGCATGATGCTCAATGTGGCCAAAAGGAAAAACAAAATTATACTCCCGCCAACAGGTGTGATGAGAACCAACACAGGTCTCACTCTGCCCCAGGCACCGTGCTAGCGTTTCATACATGTGGAACCAGCTCACCCTCACAGCAGCCCTGTCGTGGCTCCTGCTATTACTGTCCTCATTATTTGGGAGAGGGAACGGCAGCACAGGGAAGTGAAGTAACTTGCCCAAGGTCACGCAGCTGGTAAGGCGAGCTTACCAGCTATAATTTACTGTCTAAATTATAAATTCCTCATCTCCTACTTCTTCGAATGAACTGGCCAAGGCCCAGGAATCTGTATTTTAGAACGACTCTACATATGCTACTGACAGTCAGCCAGGTTTGGGAATTCAGAGTCTGGGGGACTTCAGTTAAAGGTGCCAGAGCGATTTTGTTACCAACCAGGGTTTTTGGCCTCCTACATCAATAGAAATTGATCCGAGGCCAGACAAGAAATGCAGGCAAAGCTTTATTGGGGTCCCTGCTGCAGCAGGGCGGGGGGAGGTGAGAACAAACAGGTTTCCTTGCTTCCTTGCTTGCTCCCTCGGCTGAGGGGGCAGCAAGCTTGTTTCTTATAGGGGTGAGGGGTAGAGCATGTCCATGGGTCAGGCTGGAGGGGTGACTTAGGTGTTTCGCCCACCCCTAGGTGGTGGTGTGTATAGGGGTTTGCTTTTGCTCCTGACACTCTGTTTTTGCTCCAGGATCCTCAAAAATGTCAGGTGGGCTCTTTGGCCTCTTTGTATCTTTGGGGTCCAGAATTTGCCCCAGCTGTGCAGGCACGCAGTTATTTTTAGGCCCATGCAGTTTCTTTGAATTCTGTTGCTGGAGGAGAGGTGTGTCCAGGTTCAAGGATTGCAGCACTGCAGCAAAGTGTCCCAGGTCCCAGCCTGTCTCAGTTTTGTTAAAGCAGCTAAAACATCAGGGCACCCTGGGCAGGGTGTCTTCCTTGACATAGTCTTCAGTATTTGTAGAACAGGAATAAACTGATAAGAGTGCATCAAAACTGTGTACTTCTTTTCGTTGTTTTTTTTTTAAGGATTTACTCCATGCATATGCTGTACGCAATTTTCCAAGTCAGACCCACTTCTTTAGAAATGTGGGACTGATGTTGAAGCTGCAGCTCCAATACTTTGGCCACCTAATGCGAAGAACTGACTCATTGGAAAAGACCCTGATGCTGGGAAAGATTGAAGGCAGGAGGTGAAGGGGACGACAGAGGACAAGATGGTTGGACAGCACCACCGAGTCGATGGACATGCGTTTGAGCAAGCTCTGGGTGTTGGTGATGGACAGAGAAGCCTGGCGTGCTGCAGTCCATGGGGTCGCAAAGAGTTAGACACGACTGAATGACTGAACAACAATATTTTGAATATAACTTCATCTGTGGGGTTCAGAGACATAAGAGATGGAAATATGATAAAATTTCCCTTTTGCACGGAAGCCTGAGTTGGGATGGTGACTCTCCTCCATGAAGTTGTCGGAGGCTCGGGTCCCATTAGCAGCATGTTGTCCCCATCCCGAAACCCAAGTGGCTGACCACCACATTTGCTTCCCCTGTTCACACCCCTTTGTCCATCCCTCAGTCACATGGCCACTTCCCACTGCAAAGGACTCTGGGAAATGTAGTCTTTGTTCCAACCAGCCATAAGCTTTTATGGAGCTTCTATCATTATAGGAAGGGGAAGACTGATATTGGGGGACAGCTTTCAGACTCTACCACTGAAGAGTATAGACTTTAGATTCTGGAACAAAATAGGTTACTCATTCCCAATAACAGCACCACACCATATGGTTTCAGAATTTCAGCTGACCGTGACTGCCAATTTCAGGAGGCCCCATTTGGCTGGTCGTTGGGATTTGTGGGCTGCCTTATGGTTGTATCATGCAATAAGCACATGTGGCTCCTCAGACTCATCAACAGTAATAGATTAGAGCCAACAATATTTATTTTTAAATTTCTTCTCAAGGGTGTCATCCTCAGCATCAGAAGAGAGGTTAATATTTTGCTGATTATGTAAGAAGTTGCATGTAGAAACTGAAGATTTCTTTTGCTTCCCAACTTCTGATTTCTTCCAGCACTGTTAATGCCATGGATACATTGGGGTCTAGGCTCTGCCTGAATCACCTGCTCCTTATTCTAGCTCCATCTCTGGTGTTAGCAGAGTTCCCCCTGCTTCACCTCCCACCTGTATTCAACTTGATCCCAAATAAGGCTCCTGTTTCATCGAGTGCATGCTAAGTTCCTAGGCACTCAGCTAGGTGAATAATCTACTTTTGGGAGTTTGCCTACCTGACATTTATTTCCTCTTTTTCTGATAAGAGCATCACAGTTTTGTTGCAGAACACCCTGTCTGACTCAGTGCATGTAGCTACCAAGAGCTGAGCCTGCTCCTGTCCTTAGCTCTGGGCGTATGATCTTGGCCTGGCCGACCAGTGTTCCATTTCCCCGGCCTGATTGGGTCAGAGAGAGACATGTAATCTGAGGAAGCCAGTGAGATCCAGGTGATCCAAACCATTGGGAATGAGAAGTTCTTTATCAGCTGGACTTAAAGATAGTATGATGTTCAATAAAAAAATAAATAAAATGAAATCTAAAATTAAATAAATAGGTTCAAGAGGGAGGGGACATATGTATACCTATGGCTGATTCATGTTGATGAATGGCAGAAACCAAAACATCAAGCAACTATCCTTCAATTAAAAATAAATAAAATTTTAAAAAGTAACATAGAAGACATAAATAAACAGTGGGGGAAAAAAGATACTATTATGCCCTGGGCCTAAAGCTTCTGGGGTTTACCTTTGCCATCTTGTACTCATCCCTTCACTCAGCAAACGCTTCCTGGGCACCTACTGAGTGCCAGGTGCTGTCGTCAGCACGGGGGCCACCGTAGTGAGCAAACAAAAACTTTGCCTTCAGGGAGCTAACATTCTAATGGAGGATTCAGATTATAAACAGATATTTAATGTGGTCAGAGCGTCACAGGTGACGGGGAGCGAAAAACCAGGATAAAAGGGCAGGAGAATAGAGGGCTGCTGTTTTATACAGCGTGGTCTGAGGAGAACTCTTCAAGAAAGTAATATTTAAGCAGAGATCTCAGGGAGTGAGGAACGGCCATGTTCCTACCTTTGGGAGCGGCGTTATGACGGGAGGATTTCAAATTTGAAGCAAAGCTCTGAAGCAAGAGCGTGCTTGCCTTGTTCAAAGAACAACAAAGAAGTCAGTGTGGCTGGAACCGAGAACACAGCGGGGAGAGGAGACGGGATGAGGGGACAGCCTGGGAAGGCCTGTGGCCGTGATGAAGACCCCGGCCTTCGTCCTGAGGGTGCAGGGGGGCCCCCAGAGAAGTTAGGGCAGGGGAGAACCTGGTCAAATGTATGCGCTAGGAAACCCACTCTGGCTGCGTGAGGGGGGACAGAGATTGGAGAACTGGAAATGTGAACTGAGAAGTATTTGGGGGGCTCTGAGATGAGCTGTGTGCAACCTAGAGCAACAGTCTCCACATTTAAAACTCGGCACCAGTGTTCGCAGCTCCAGTCACCCAGCCACTACCTTGGTTATGTCTGTCCCCTACTGCCTACAGTCTGTCGACCTGTAACATGTCCCTGCCTCCTTACTCAGTGTGTGTCTTTAAACAAACACATTTATTTTACTAAAGTATATTTATTTTTAAAGGCAATATGTTATTTCTACTGTATCAGTCAACTCAGGCCAGATTCTGCTGCAATAACGAACAACCCAAGAATCTCAGTGGGCTGTCGACTACAAAGGTTTGTTTCTCATTCATATTTCATGTTGTTTGCAGGTTGACTGCAGCTCTGGTCCAGGTGTCCTCTTTACTCTGGAATGCAGGTCGAAGCAGCAGCCCACCCCCTGCCTCTGACTCACAGCAGAGAAAGAAGAGCAAGTGGCAGGACCACCAGCTGGCTCTTAAAGCTCCTGCTTGGAAGCTTGACTCAGATGCTATTGGTCAAAGGAAGTCACACTGCCAAGACTGACATCAGTGGGGAGAGTTACCAGCGAACTGCCAGTAGGAAGGACTGATAAACATCGAAAATAACACGATCCGATACATCTACTGTAAATGGAAAACCAGCACCACTTGCCTTCAACAAAAGGCGATCACAAAAGTGTAAACATGAAAACATTTAAATTTATTAAATTGTGGCCAAATAACTTTGCCTTTTGAAGGCTCTAAGCCTAAGGCCCACTTGCTTTTTGTTCTAAAGGAAGATGGGTGAGCATTAGAAAGGCATTGAAGACATATTAGTATCAACCTGTTGTTGTTGTTCCGTTGCCCAGTTGTGTCTGACTCTTTGGGACCCAATGAATCGAAGCACACCAGGCCTCCCTGTCCATCACCAACTCCTGGAGTTCACTCAGACTCACGTCCATCGAGTCAGTGATGCCATCCAGCCATCTCATCCTCTGACATCCCCTTCTCCTCCTGCCCCCAATCCCTCCCAGCATCAGAGTCTTTGCCAATGAGTCAACTCTTCACATGAGGTGGCCAAAGTACTGGAGTTTCAGCTTGAGCATCATTCCTTCCAGAGAAATCCCAGGGCTGATCTCCTTCAGAATGCACTGGTTGGATCTCCTTGCAGTCCAAGGGACTCTCAAGAGTCTTCTCCAACACCACAGTTCAAAAGCATCAATTCTTCGGCACTCAGCCTTCTTCACAGTCCAACTCTCACATCCATAAGTGACCACAGGAAAAACCTAGAGCCAGACATCCTGGAATGTGAAGTCAAGTGGGCATCACTACGAACAAAGCTAGTGGAGGTGATAGAATTCCAGTTGAGCTATTCCAAATCCTGAAAGATGATGCTGTGAAAGTGCTGCACTCAATATGCCAGCAAATTTGGAAAACTCAGCAGTGGCCACAGGACTGGAAAAGGTCAGTTTTCATTCCAATGCCAAAGAAAGGCAATGCCAAAGAATGCTCCAACTACCACACAATTGCACTCATCTCACACGCTAGTAAAGTAATGCTCAAAATTCTCCAAGCCAGGCTTCAGCAATATGTGAACCGTGAACTTCCTGAGGTTCAAGCTGGTTTTAGAAAAGGCAGAGGAACCAGAGATCGAATTGCCAACATCTGCTGGATCATGGAAAAAGCAAGAGAGTTCCAGAAAAACATCTATTTCTGCTTTCTTGACTATGCCAAAGCCGTTGACTGTGTGGATCACAATAAACTGTGGAAAATTCTTCAAGAGATGGGAATACCAGACCACCTGATCTGCCTCTTGAGAAATCTGTATGCAGGTCAGGAAGCAACAGTTAGAACTGGACATGGAACAATAGACTGGTTCCAAATAGGAAAAGGAGTACGTGAAGGCTGTATATTGTCACCCTGTTTATTTAACTTCTATGCAGAGTCCATCATGAGAAACGCTGGACTGACTGGAAGAAACACAAGCTGGAATCAAGACTGCCGGGAGAAATATCAATAACCTCAGATATGCAGATGACACCACCCTTATGGCAGAAAGTGAAGAGGAACTAAAAAGCCTCTTGATGAAGGTGAAAGAGGAGAGTGAAAAAGTTGACTTAAAGCTCAACATTCAGAAAACGAAGATCATAGCATCTGGTCCCACCACTTCATGGCAAATAGATGGGGAAACAATGGAAACAGTGTCAGACTTTATTTTTCTGGGCTCCAAAATCACTATAGATGGTGACTGCAGCCATGAAATTAAAAGATGCTTACTCCTTGGAAGGAAAGTTATGACCAACCTAGATAACATGCTGAAAAGCAGAGACATTACTTTGGCAACAAAGGTTCGTCTAGTCAAGGCTATGGTTTTTCCTGTGGTCATGTATGGATGTGAGAGTTGGACTGTGAAGAAGGCTGAGTGCCGAAGAATTGATGCTTTTGAACTGTGGTGTTGGAGAAGACTCCCGAGAGTCCCTTGGACTGCAAGGAGATGCAACCAGTGCATTCTGAAGGAGATCAGCCCTGGGATTTCTTTGGAAGGAATGATACTAAAGCTGAAACTCTAGTACTTTGGCCACCTCATGCCAAGAGTTGACTCATTGGCAAAGACTCTGATGCTAGGAGGGATTGGGGGCAGGAGGAGAAGGGGACGACAGAGGATGAGATGGCTGGATGGCATTACTGACTCGATGGACGTGAGTCTGAGTGAACTCCAGGAGTTGGTGATGGACAGAGAGGCCTGGTGTACTGCGATTCATGGGGTCGAAAAGAGTCAGACATGACTGAGCGACTGATCTGGATCTGATCTGATCTGACTAGACGAACCTTTGTTGGCAAAGTAATGTCTCTGCTTTTGAATATGCTATCTAGGTTGGTCATAACTTTCCTTCCAAGGAGTAAGCCTCTTTTAATATCATGGCTGCAGTCACCATCTGCAGTGATTTTGGAGCCCAGAAAAATAAAGTCTGACACTGTTTCCATTGTTTCCCCATCTATTTGCCATGAAGTGATGGGACCGGATGCCATGATCTTCGTTTTCTGAATGTTGAGCTTTAAGCCAACTTTTTCACTCTCCTCTTTCACTTTCATCAAGAGGCTTTTTAGTTCCTCTTCACTTTCTGCCATAAGGGTGGTATCATCTGCGTATCTGAGGTTATTGATATTTCTCCCAGCAATCTTGATTCCAGCTTGTGTTTCTTCTAGTCCAGCGTTTCTCATGATGTACTCTGCATATAAGTTAAATTAACAGGGTGACAACATACAGCCTTGACGAACTCCTTTTCCTATTTGGAACCAGTCTGTTGTTTCATGGCCATTTCTAACTGTTGCTTCCTGACCTGCATACAAATTTCTCAAGAAGCAGATCAGGTGTTCTGGTATTCCCATCTCTTGAAGAATTTTCCACAGTTTATTGTGATCCACACAGTCAATGGCTTAGGCATAGTCAAGAAAGCAGAAATAGATGTTTTTCTGGAACTCTCTTGCTTTTTCCATGATCCAGCAGATGTTGGCAATTTGATCTCTGGTTCCTCTGCCTTTTCTAAAACCAGCTTGAACCTCAGGAAGTTCACGGTTCACATATTGCTGAAGCCTGGCTTGGAGAATTTTGAGCATTCTCAAAGAAATAGAGGAAAACAACAGAATGGGAAAGACTAGAGATCTCTTCAAGAAAATCAGAGATACCAAAGGAACATTTCATGCAAAGGTGGCATCGATAAAGGATAGAAATGGTGTGGATGTTGGCAATTTGATCTCTGGTTCCTCTGCCTTTTCTAAAATCAGCTTGAACATCTGGAAGTTCACGGTTCGCGTATTGCTGAAGCCTGGCTTGGAGAATTTTGAGCATTACTTTACTAGCGTGTGAGATGAGTGCAATTGTGCGGTAGTTTCAGCATTCTTTGGCATTGCCCTCTTCCAGCAACACAAGAGAAGACTCTACACATGGACATCACCAGATGGTCAACACCGAAATCAGATTGATTATATTCTTTGCAGCCAAAGATGGAGAAGCTCTATACAGTCAGCAAAAACAAGACCGGGAGCTGACTGTGGCTCAGATCATGAACTCCTTATTGCCAAATTCAGACTTAAATTGAAGAAAGTAGGGAAAACCACTAGACCATTCAGGTATGACCTAAATCAAACTGTTACCTAGATGTAATAAGAACATTCAAAAGAAAATGGCGTGTTATTGGATGGAGCAGCCCTGTACATACCAAAATCTTTCCATGAAGCATCACTGGTATTTGGTCTATACTTTGGGAGATTCTGGTTTAGAATCACTCTGGAGGAGGACGTAGGAGACTAGAAGCTTGAGGGAGTGATCATAATGAGAACTGCGTTCTCCCGGGTGTTTGCCGTATAATAGAGCGGCCTGGAGATGATGTCCCTGGATTACCCTATTTACACCTCAGTTCTGCCCTACCACAAAAGCACATTTATCTCCACTTTACAGCTGAGAAAAATGAGATCCGGAGAGGTTCAGCACCTTGCTCAAGACCACTGGTGGAGGGGACGAGGAGACACTCCCAGGTTCGCAATAAGCCTGAGGCCCGAAGGTGTAGTTTCAGTCTTGGCCACTTGGTGTCACTCTTTCCAAGCTGTAGGAAGACTGCCCAGCAGAGATGGGCCAAGCACTGGGGACTCTGGGCAGAGCTATTTACAAACTAATCCTGAAGAAGGCAAAGGGCACCTATCCTGTCCTTCCTGTGAGTGTGCATAATTCCTGCCTGTTTTGTGTTTCTGAAATAAAAACTAGGTCTCACTGTTTCCGCCCTGAGCCAGGAGAGGAACTCCACCGGCATCACCTCAGCCAAGTCCGCGAGCAGCTGCGGTGTTCCCACGTTGCGGATGAGCAAAGTGAGGCCAGGAGAGGTGCACAGCTAATAAGTGACAGATCTGAAGCTGATTCAAGCCCCAGTATGAGTTGGAAGCTTAAGAGTTTTGATGGTACAGAATCCCCCTGCAATGCAGGAGACCCGGGTTTGATCCCTGGGTCGGGAAGATCCCCTGGAGAAGGAAATGGCAACTGCCTCCAGTATTCTTGCCTGGAGAATCCCATGGACAGAGGAGCCTGGTGGGCTACAGCCCACGGGGTCACAAACAGCTGGACGTGACTGAGCGACACACACACACGAGTAGGATGATTCTATTAATCCTCACTTTTCATGGGATGTAACTCCATGATGTTCTTGGTAGTGGAGATAACTGGACTATTTAGGGGCGGGCACATATTCCGTTGTTGCTTTTCAATGTAGAGGTTAGTTTCCCCCTGGCTACCAAAAGGACACGGAGAGTCTACTCTTAAAGAATCTTTGAAGTTATTAATACCAAATATCCTTTGATAATTATTTTTTAAAAATCAGAAAATCCATCTGAGTAAAAATGAGATAATAAAAGTCACTCCAAATCCCCATCAGTCACCCACGGGTAAGTGCTGCAGACATTTTGGAGCATATCCTTGCAGGTATTTCTCCCTCTAATTTAAAGGATGAAAAACTTTAAAAATATTCATAAGAAAACATATTTGCATGAAAAGTAGTTGAAAAGGTACCACGAGATTTACAGTGGATATTCCCTGTCTAATCTGTAACCCCTGTCTTCCCTGGTGGCCCAGTGGTAAAGAATCCACCTGCTAATGATCCCTGGGTTGGGAAAGTTCCTTGGAGGAGGAAATGGTAACCCTCTCCAGTATTCTTGCCTGGGAAATCCCACGGACAGAAGGGCCTGGCGGGGTGGAGTCCATGGGGTCGCAGAGTCGGAGCACAACTTAGCTACTAAACAGCAACAATCCTTTAGCCCTGCTCTCCAGCTCCAAATCTCCAAGCTTCTCTGTCAGGAAGTCATCCTGGCTATCGTTTCTTGGGGATCATTGCACAGATATCCAGAGTGTAGATAAGCAAATGTGTACATGGATTCCTGTAGCTGTTTCTCTAAAGAGAAGCATACTGCACACCCTGCTCTGCACTGGTTTCGTTTTTTACTTAATAATGTACCTTGGAGATCTTTCCCAATCAGCACTAGGAGAGCATTCTTCACACATTCCATTGTCTGAATATCATAATTTTTCTAACCAGTCCCCGATGATACCATGTTGCTGATTCCAGTGTTTGACTGCGGCAAACAATGCTGCAATTAGTATTCCTTTCACAGGAGTCTTTCCATGTATGCGGATCTATTTCCGTAGGGATGAATTCTTAGCCCCTGAACTGCCCAGTCATAGGGCAGGTGCATTTTTAAATTTTAACACTTATTGTCTAAATGCTTTCTGAGGTCATGCCTACCAACTGACATTCAGGGCAATGACTGACGTGAGCCCTGGTTTCCCCACACTCCAGCCAACACCAACTATTATCTGACCGCTCCATCTTGGCCTTGCCGATAGGGGAAAAGTGTGTTCACCGTGGTTGTAATCCCCATAGTCTTCCTTTACGTTGGGAATTAAAACACATATCTAAAGGCCATTTGTGTCTCTTTTCTGGTAGTAAAGCATTCCCATCCTTTGCCTATATTTCTATCGGATAATTGTCTCTTCATCTGCAAGAGCTCTTTATATACTAAGAAAATTAGGTCTTTGTTTCTCACAGATGTTACACATGTATGTATTCTGAAATCCAGGTATGTCACCAGAAATCCCCTTCTGCACCATGTTTTTCAGGCCTGAGATTATTTGACAATATGTTGTGGATCCCGTTCCGTATAGTAAATGTGCCTGTGAAGCAAAATTATTTTTTAAATTTATTTTTAATTGGAAGACAATTCCTTTATAACGAGCTAATTTCTGTTAACGACAGTGTGAATCGGCATAAGTATACATGTCTCCCTTCCCTCTTGAAGCTCCCACCCCGCATCACATCCCACCCCTCTAGCAAAACTATTTGTTTGAGAATTATTTAAAAATCATTCTGGTACATTGGAAGCTCATCCCCATGGCTCTGGATGTAGGTGGACACCCGTGTCAGAGAGGAGGATTATGAAGCATCCAGTAGGCGCCATCTGTCTATGTATGTTACATAATATAATCCTACCCACAACACTGGCGTAACATCATACCCATTTTACAGCTGAGGAAACTGAGGTCCAGAGGGGTCAAGGATTTGTTCAAGGTCTCCCTGCTGCTCTGTGGGAGAGCTGGGATCCAAACCCATGTCATTTTGTCTCCTAAGCCTTTGCTACCATCTTTCATGACCTTAAATCTCCACATTCCCACTGAGTCTGGATGAAGACGGCCCTGGGGTCAGTCCCTATTCCCCACTACCACTCCAGGCTGCAGAGCTTCGTGCAGTTTTGGTATGAAGCCACTGGGAGGCGCTAGGGACACACCCTTGTCTAACTAGCCACAGCCTGGAAGGGACGCACTGTGGCAGCCTAAGTCGTTAGGCATTGCCGAATGGCCCGGGTCTAGAACCCCTGTTGTACAGGTCACACAAAACAACCAAAGTCAGTCCTGGCTCACACACAGAGAGTTTCACATGTGGGAACTCATTAATACCCGGAGGTGGGAACTGACTCCATCTCTGCCTTAGAGACGGGGAGACTGAGGCACAGAGAGGCTCGGTGACTTGCCCAAGGCCGCGCAGCCAGCAGCCAGCAGCCCTGGGGCCGGGACCCGGTCCTCAGGCCCCAGCACCTGTGCCCTCAAGCACTGTATTCTACGGTCCCTCAGGAAAGCACGCACTGTGTACGCCTCAGATCCATAGGGACATTCTCTCCTTCCACAAACAAGTAACGTCTCTCCCAGTTTTCTTTCTATGTGTTTTCATTTCCCCACTTTTGATGGAAACTCAGGTACACGAGATTTTTCATTTTCATTGCAATTATACTATGAGAAGAACACCAGCCTGAAGTGCCGTAATAAATGGCAGCCGACACCCACCCTCAACACCAGAGATGCGCTGGGGAGCAGTGGAGACTGCGGTCCCAGGTGGCTCAGCTCTGTCAGTCCTGGCACGTTGCTTCCTGGCACGTGAGCTGGCCCAATTTTGCAAGGACGGTATCCTTGCTCAGGTGTGTCCGACTCTTGGCGACTCCATGGACTATAGCCCTCCAGGCTCCTCTATCCATGGGATTCTCCAGGCAAGAATACTGGAGTGTGTTGCCATGCCCTCCTCCAAGGGATCTTCCCAACTCAGGAACTGAACCCAGGTCTCCTGTATTTGCAGGCAGATTCTTTGCCATTATTACGGCACCTCAGGCAAGTGTTCATCTGAGCCACCAGGGAAGCCCGAGCATACTGCAGTAGGTAGCCGGTCCCTTCTCCAGGGGATCTCCCTATTCCAGGAATTGAACAGGGGTCTCCTGCATTGCAGGCAGATTCTTTACCAGCTGAGCTGTCAGGGAAACCAGAGATCCAGATTTCTAATGTGAAATTTCCTAATTTTAAAATAGTGAAAGTGAAAGTCGCCCAGTCGTTGCTGACTCTTTGCAACCCCATGGACTATAGTCCATAGAGTTCTCCGGGCCAGAATACTGGAGTGGGTAGCCTTTCCCTTTACTAAAATTTTAAAATAATGACAATTAATTAAAAAATTAAAAACCCTGAGATGGCCAAAACATGTCTGAAGCCTGATTTGGCTTGAGAGCGGCCGGTCTTCAAGCTTCCTGAAGGGTGCATTCAAGGACCAGGAACAAACAGGCATCCTCTTAGCGCCCTTGGCCTCTCATGATCATTTAATTAATTCTTTTACCTATTCAGCCATACATTCATTCCTGCATGCATTCCACCCACCCATTCACCCATCGATATCCATGCATCCATCATCCATCCTTTTATTCATTCATTTCGCCCACCTACTCACCCATCCATTCATCCATCCATCCATCTATTTGTCCTCCATAGGTTAATTCATTTATCCAACCATCATTATTGTCCTAGACCTCATGTGCTAGACTCTGGCCAAGCCCTGGGGACACAGTGAAGCCTGCGAACCCATCCTTTTCTTCTAGAAACTCATCATTTGGTTTCGTAGAAATGAGAAGAAGGAGGCCGTTCATAGACAAGGATGGAACCAAGTGGTGATAAATTTAGACGCCGCCATTTTCCAGCTCGGCAACCTTGGGCAAATCACCACATCTTTCAAGCCTTGGTTTCCTTCTCTGTGAAGTGAGGCTGACACAGTTGCCCCCAGCTGGCTCACAGGCAGGCTGTCCAGACCAGGTTAAGCTAGGTAACGCATGTGAAGAGGGGCAGGGACACGGTGGGGCGACCCCCGTTAGGCCGTAGGGACACGTGGGGCTGCGGTGTGAGGCGGGGTCCCAGCCCAGGCTGGGGTCTGCGGAGGCTCTGGGGCAGGCCCCACGCTGGGAGAGGGCGTGCTGGGTCATTGGCCGCACAACTTCCCCCTGGTCGGCGGACACCTTCCGCCGGCCCAGAGTGCGCCGGGGTTCCCACTCTTGCTTCACTTCTAAAGGGCAGTTCTTTCTCTGACCACGCCGCCCCGCCCCACCCTGCCCCAGTTTGTGGGAAAACGCTATGGAACAGAAAGGGCTTGCGGGCTCCCCCTTTGCTAGATTCGTTGTTATTTTTTTCCCTTTTAAATTGAAACCATGCTTATTAAAGAAGATTAGAAAAAAACACATCAAACAAGAAAGAAGAAAAATTATTCTTTGTCCCATTCTTCTAATGCAACCACACCAAACAGTCTAGTTTTCTTTTTTCTTTTTCCTCTTTCTCCTAACCTAAGGTATGTCCGTGTCCGTGTGTGTGTGTGTGTGTGTGCACGCGCGCATGTGTGTCTGTTTGTTTGCAGGGTTATAAATCATACTGCTCAACTATTTAGTGTTGTGCTTTAGAAAGCTTTCCCATTATATCACAAGCATTTCCCCCACTGCTCATCTTCACGAACACATTTGAAGGGCTGCATGAATTTATCCAGCAAATGTTAAGTGAGCACCTACCAAAGCCTTTGACTGTGTGGATCACAATAAACTGTGGAAATTATTCAAGAGATGGGAATACCAGACCACCTGACCTGCCTCTTGAGAAATCTGTATGTAGGTCAGGAAGCAACAGTTAGAACTGGACATGGAACAACAGACTGGTTCCAAATAGGAAAAGGAGTACGTCAAGGCTGTATATTGTCACCCTGCTTATTTAACTTCTATGCAGAGTCCATCATGAGAAACGCTGGACTGGAAGAAACACAAGCTGGAATCAGATTGCCGGGAGAAATATCAATAACCTCAGATATGCAGATGACACCACCCTTATGGCAGAAAGTGAAGAGGAACTAAAAAGCCTCTTGATGAAGGTGAAAGAGGAGAGTGAAAAAGTTGGCTTAAAGCTCAACATTCAGAAAATGAAGACCATGGCATCCGGTCCCATCACTTCATGGCAAATAGATGGGGAAACAGTGGAAACAGTGTCAGACTTTATTTTTCTGGGCTCCAAAATCACTGCAGATGGTGACTGCAGCCATGAAATTAAAAGACGCTCACTCCTTGGAAGGAAAGTTATGACCAACCTAGATAGCATATTCAAAAGCAGAGACATTACTTTGCCAACAAAGGTTCGTCTAGTCAAGGCTATGGTTTTTCCTGTGGTCATGTATGGATGTGAGAGTTGGACTGTGAAGAAGGCTGAGGGCCAAAGAATTGATGCTTTTGAACTGTGGTGTTGGAGAAGACTCTTGAGAGTCCCTTGGACTGCAAGGAGATCCAACCAGTCCATCCTGAAGGAGATCAGCCCTGGGATTTCTTTGGAAGGAATGACGCTCAAGCTGAAACTCCAGTACTTTGGCCACGTCATGCGAAGAGTTGACTCATTGGAAAAGCCTCTGATGCTGGGAGGAATTGGGGGCAGGAGGAGAAGGGGACGATAGAGGCTGAGATGGCTGGATGGCATCACTGACTCGATGGACATGAGTCTGAGTGAACTCCGGGAGTTGGTGATGGACAGGGAGGCCTGGCGTGCTGCGATTCATAGGGTCGCAAAGAGTCGGACACGACTGAGCGACTGATCTGATCTGATCTGATGGTCTGTAGGAGAGAAATGATGGAATAATGCTGAGCAACATTCTGTGCCAGACACTGCTCTTAGCCCTTCAATTAAACCGCTTCTTCCTCGCAACCATCCTGTGAGGTGGTGCCATCATAATGCCCACTTTCTAGAGGAGAAAACTGAGGCCCAAGGTTGTACAGCTAATAGCGGAGCCAGCACGTGAATGCCAGGGGGTCAGAGGCACAGCCTGGACTCTGGCCGTGCTGGGTACTTCATGTTTAGTTGCTCAGTCGTGTTTGGCTCTGCAACCCCGTGGACTGCAGCCTGCCAGTCTCCTTTGTCCATGGGGATTCTCCAGGCAAGAATACTGGAGTGAGTTGCCATGCCCTCCTCCAGGGGATCTTCCTAATCCAGGGATTGAACCCAGGTTTCCTGCATTCTTTGCCATCTGAGCTACCAGGGAAGCCCTATGGCCACCCACAAATGGTGACCTGAATCCAGAGGAGTTGGAGCTGAGACAGAGAATATATAGGAACATGTGACAGCCCTGAGGGAGCTCCAGACCCACCCTGGGCCTCATGGAAGGCTTCCTGGAGGAGGAGGTATCTTCTTGGCTGAGGAAGTGGAAGGTGAGAGTGCTGCAGACAGAGGAGCGGCACTTATGAGGCTCTGAGGTAGGAGCAGCGTGGGGTGTTGACAAGCTGACAACGAATCTGGCTGAGGTTGGGGAGGCGGGTGGGGCCAGATCGTGCAGGGGCTGTGGGTCCTGGGAATCTTGGGGAGTCCCGGGGAGCCCCAGAGAGTCGTCCAGCTGGGATGTGTCGTGACTGGGGAGGCTTTCCCTGCCCTGGCCTGGCAGGGCCCCTGCTCGGTCCCCACAGGGCGTCTGAGGCCCGCTGGGAGCTCCCGGACAGTTTGCCACCTCCCTGTTATTCTAGATGGAAGAAGGTTCTGGAAGGTGGGATCTGGACGGATTCGTTCACTTCTGTGGCCTGGCACCTAGATGGGTGCAGGCAGGTAAGACTCCTGGAATGAGGTAACAGCTGCCAGCCTGGGGAGATTCTGTGTCGGGACCGTGCCACGGCCAGGGAGACTGGGCCCCTCCGTGGCCCCTCGGGCCCCTCAGGGTGCACGGCCGCTGGAGGTGGGCCCGAGGCCGGAGCTTCTCCAGGACTCTGCTCTCACTTGCCTGTGGTGTCTTGTTTGGTTTCCGAGAGGCCCCGGTAAACAGGTCGACCCTGGTGGGGGCCCTCTCAGAGCTGATCCGAAGGTCGCAAGGAGTCGTGAGGAGCAGCGCGCGTGCAGCCGCCCCCGAACCCATCCCCCCCCCTTCCTGGCCTGGCTGGGACCCAGCACAGAGTCCCCCTCCTCTGCTCGGCCGAGGGCCTCCAAGGTAACTATTTGCTCCCGCCCCCTCCACCAAGCCCACTATCTTATCAGCTCAAACACTTCAGGGTTCAGGCCAAGAAGCCAAAGTCAACTTTGAAAAAGTCTTTAAAAGGCCAAAACACAAACACCAGGGAGGGCATTTGGAGGGGGTTGGAGAGGAGGGTGGGGAGGGAAGAGTGCTTGGCTTCCTCCAACAGACTGGAGACGATGCTCGTGACTCTCTGGGCCCGCAGAGGTACGTTGGAGGAGAGTCACTGTTTTCAGTAGCAAACGACTGAATTCACCCACATCCATCGATTGGGGAATGGATAAGTCATGATGTGCTCTACAGTCTCTAAAAAGAGCAAAGCCAATTCCCATGTGGTGATAGGGAAATAGATTATAAAGTGGAAAAAAGGAAAAGCAGAAATACAAAGCTGGTTTGTGAATAATCAATCAGATCCTTTCTGTGTAAATAGAAAAGGTGGGGGTATATCTCCCTACATGCCTGTTGATGTGTAGAAATTTTCTGGAATCATTGCCTGGTGTCTGGAACTGTTAGCTGCTTCTGGGTCAGGAGTCAGGGGCAGACAGGTTTCTCATTATCCTCATGGTACCTTCCAAATGACTTCATGTCATGTTAAAGTATTATTCTAGAAATAAATAAGCTAAATAAGAACATCAATGATTTTGTTCCAGGCAAATGGCTGTAAAAGGTAAAGTGACTTTTAGCACAGGTCAGATTATTGAAGGTCTAGCTTAAGGGGAAAACCTAAGCCTAACTAGAGAGTCCTCCTAGTAACTGACCATATTCGACCAGGGTTTTCAAAGTTCTCTTGTGTTTTATAAACCTGGATGCTTAAAATGCACTTTCAAGACATCATCTCCTTGAACCTCTTGAATATTCTATACAGTAGGATCAGATCACTGGGTAGATTGATTCATTCCTACAACAAATAGTTACTGTTTTAGGTGGTGAGGTTAGCAATCAACAAGACTGGCAAGATCCCTGATTTCAAGATCTTCCCCTGATGGTCCAGTGGCCAAGACTCTGTGCTTCCAATGCAGGGGGACTGGGTTCAATGGTCAGGGAACTAAGATCTTATATATTGCAACTAAAGATCTTGCATGCTGCAGCAAAGATGAAAGTTCCCGCTGCTGCGACTATGACCCAGCAAAGCCAAACAAATAAATATTAAAAAAAATATATCCCTGATTTCATGGAGCCCATGGGACCAGAGGGAGTGCTGAACAAATAACAAGCAAACAACAGCAATGCAAAAAGCAAGTATGGTCATTGCAGGTGGAAGGGCCGGGAGGGGAATGAGACCAGGGAATAGGACTGATGATGGGTGGTGTGGGGTGGTGTGGGTAGTGGTCAGCAAAGGGGCCTCCAGGAGGTGATACTTGAACTGAGAAAAGCACCGATCACAAGAAAATCAGGGAGAGGAAAGTAGCAGGAGTAGCTAGTTCAAAGGCCCTGTGGCTATGCTAAGCTTTGCTTGCGGGAGAAACAGAGCAGTGGCCAGCATGGCTGGCGCTTAGACAGAGAGCCAAAGAGGGCTGGTAGGCCCACCCTGGACAGGGTGGCAGGGACTGATCCTGGGGGCCTTGTGAACTTGGAATCCGGATGAGGAAACTGAGGCTCAGAAAGGTTATTTGCCCAAGTGAGAGTGAAAGTGTTAGTCACTCGGTTGTGTCTGACTCTTTGCGACCCCATGGACTACAGCCTCCCAGGCTCCTGTTTATGGAATTCTCCAGGCAAGAACACTGGAGCGGGCAGCCATTCCTTTCTCCACAGGATCTTTCCAACCCAGGGATTGAACCTGCCTCTCCTGTATTGCAGGCAGATTCTTTACCGTCTGAGCCACCAGGGAAGCCCAGTCTGCCCAAGGAGACACAGGTATCAGTGGCCAAGCCAGGATTCAGGCCCAGGTTTCCTGCTTCACATCCAATCCTTTAAAGAGTCATGTACATCTACATGTAGCAAGAACATGAAGCATGTATTTCCATATGGCACAGCCCATGTTCTGAAAACATTGGTGTTTTTTGTTATCTTTTGCACAGAAAAGTGTGCACATCCTACAGAGGCTTCTTGCCAAGGGACAAACTCATCGAGTCAGCAACCAGATGAATGTTCCAGAATGAAACAGAACATCCCCAAAGCCCCCTGTGTGTCTCCTCCCAGTAAATCCCCCCATGGTTAACGAACCCCTGTGCAGAGTTCTAACCCCAGAGCTTAATTTTACTGCTTCTGGACTTTATATAAACGGAATCACACAGCATGGGCTCTTCCTTGTCTGGTTTCTTTCACTCAGCATTACGACTGGAAGATTCATGGTGTTTCAGTAGACTTTTACTGTGTTACTGCCCAGACCAAGATATCACATGAAGCACGCAAAAGTTTCCCTCCTCCAAAAAAAAGGCCATGAGGAAGGAGCTTACATGGGAAACCATTCAAGGCATGTCATTCCGTGAAAAAGGCAGGGACAAAACAATACGTGTAAAGCAATCCCTGTTTTGCTGGGGGAAAGAGTTTTCCTTTTATGTGGAGCCAAAATGATTCTAGAAAATAAGTTATATTTTCTCTCGGCCACAGTGTACTATGCTGCTGCTAAGTCGCTTCAGTCGTGTCCGACTCTGTGCGACCCCATAGATGGCAACCCACCAGGCTCCCCCGTCCCTGGGATTCTCCAGGCAAGAGTACTGGAGTGGGGTGCCATTGCCTTCTCCGAGTGTACTATGAACTCTCTGTAAATCGAAATAGCCATTGGATGGAGGGACTTGCCTTGTATTTGAGGATGTGCTGAAGAAAAGATAGGATCTGCCCACTGGGCTCACCTGAGCTATTTAGGTCATGTCTCTCTCCCTCCTATCCCCACTTTGGCCCTGTGCTCATGGCGAACTTAAATACCTGTATCATGTGACTCAACCCTGGAGTCAAGGTTTCATGGAGAGTCCCCCTGCATGCTGGGGATGACAGGTGGATTTTATTTTTCCTTATTTGTTTATTCTAATTTGTGTAGAAAGAATAAGAAGTCTTGTGTGTTAGATAATAGCCGTGGCAGTGGCAACAATCTGACAGACAGAAAGGAAGCCTTTTCCATCCATAGTTGATGCTGCTGGTCAGGCTGAGAAAAGGGATGTCAGCTGACATACCGAGTCAAATGGGACCGGGGACGGAGCCTCGATCCCCCTCGTCACGGCCGGAAATGTGGTGGAGCAGCACTCATGGGGTCATAACGGGATGACTGTCACCAGACAGACTAGGATTTGAATTCTGACCTTGCCCCTTGCTAGCTGGGGAGTTTGGCTGCTACTGCTGCGTAACGAGCACCCCCAAACTTAGTGGCAGAAGACAGCCATTATATTCTTTTGGATTTATATCCCTTAGATCCTGTGGGTCAGGAATTCAGACAAGACACAGAGAGATGTATTTCTCCATTCTATGATGTTGGCTGTCTCAGCTGGGATGACTTGAAGACCGGGGGGTGACTTGGTGCCTAGAGAGCACTGGTATCACGGGAAGTCTTCACTCGTGCAGTTGGCAGCTGGTTCCTCTTCAGGGCTGGCGGGAGGACACCCTGTGTGTGACTTCTCCATGGAGTCTCTTCACTTGGGCTGGTTGGGCTTCCATATAACATGGATGGCGGTGGGGCTCCCAGAGCAAGCGTTCCAGGAGATCACGCTGGAAGTGCAGGGCGTTTCAATGATCTGGGCTCAGACGTCACCAGGGATCATTTGTGTTTTGTCCGTTGATGCAGTCATAAAGGTCATCCGAGATTCAAGGGAAAGGGACAGGAGAGGTGGCGAGACCTCCCTACTCAATGGGAGGGGAGTCAAAGTCAGTTTGTAAGAAGAGCCTGAGGAGGATATCCGGAACCTGGAACCTCACACATGGCTGGGCGGAGTTTAGCATGAGGCAGACATTTTGGAAAACAGTTTGGAAAAGCACTTCCTCAAAAGGTTAAACATGGAGTTTCACCAGTCATTCTTCTCCTGCGTAAAATATATACTCAAGAGAAGTGGAAAGAGAAGTCTGTCAGCAGATGCATGGATAAACGAAGTGTGCCGTACCCATTCAGTGGAGTATTGTTCAGCCCTGAAGAGGGACACAGTACTGACACAGGCTGCATCCTGGGGAAACCACAGAGACATGCCAGGTGGAAGAAGCCAGGCACCAAACCCCACAGACCGTACGATTCCATTTATCCAAAACATCCAGAAGAGGCATGTTCACAGAGACAGAAAGTGGGTTACTGACGCCAGAGTCTGGGGAGGGGTGAACGGGGAGTGTCTGCTAACGGACAGGGTTTCTTCCGGGGGCAAGAACCATGTTCTAAATTAGTAGTGATTTTTGTACAACTCTCTGAATATACCAAAATCCACTGGTTTGTACACTTTAAAAGGATTCTGTGGTGTACGAAGTATATCTCAGTAAAGCTGTTTCTCAAAGAAAAAGCAAGAAAAGTCATGAGGGTGGGCAACGCGGCTGTGAACCTCTCTAGACGATACACTGGGTGAACAGGAGCTCATATTCCAGTGCCTCATCTGTAAAATGGGGCTATTTGACAATCAAATGGGCTCCTAAGGTCTTTGGGGGATTAAAGATACAGCCCTGAGGCTGCATTGTGCAAGGACAATGCGGCTGGGTCAGGGTGAGTGAGGAAACTTTCTCATACGTGCCAAAAAGAGCCTGGACACACAGTGATTGTGACCCGAACCCCAGCTCTTCCCACACCTCTGTGCCAGCGCCCTCATCTGGCCCCCTTACCTTGTGCCTGGACTACTGCAGTGGGTCTTCAGTGCCTCCACGCCTGGTCCCCACCCCGCCCTCTACACACGCACACATGTACACAGTCCCTTCATGCAGCCACCTAGAGAGGGGCGTCCCCGATGACTCTAAGTCCAACCATGTCCCTCTTCTGCCCAGAACCTTCCATGGCTCCCACCTCAGGCAGAGGAAAAGCCACAGATCCTAGAAAGCCCTCAAGATCTGTACCCTGACGCCCCCCTGACCTCACCTCCTCACTGGCCCCCTCACCCTCCAGATGCACCGGCCCCTCACCGTTTCTCAGGCACACAAGGAACGGTCCTGCCTCGGGGCCTTTGCACTCGCTGCTCTTTCTGGCTGGAGCATTCTTTCCATAGATACCTTCAAGGTTTGTTCCTCACCTGCTTCAGGTACTTCCTCAAATACCACCTTTTCAGTGGGGCCTGCCTCAACCACAGCCTCACAGTCCGTAGCCACTTTGGCTGCATTGTTTTTCTCTGGCATTTCATATATTTTTAACTTCCTTTTTTGTTCATCATCTGTGTTCCCAGCTGGAACATAAGTTCTACAAAGTGGGGGATGTTCTTCTGTTTTGTTCACAGCTATGATCCCAGGGCCTGGCGCACGGTAAGCGCTCAGTAAACACTGCTTGAGCGAATAAAGTGTGAAAACAAGCAGCGAATGAAGCAGTGCCGACGGAGGGCAGCAGGGAGTGGTGGAGACTGGCACGCCGGTAACCCCGGTCCCATCTGCAAGGTGCAGCCAGCACTCGGCTCTACACAGCCTGATGTTTCCACGTAGGGACATGGACCCAGTATGGCCAAGTGCCGAGTGTTTCGAGGGAAGCCAGAAACTTCTATATTTATGTGAAATGTTTTGATTTTGAAACCATTGAACGACTGCTGATCAAAAATCCACACCGGCCGCCTATACGGGTGTGTGCACGCAAGTGCACTTACTCGCTCGGTCATGTCTAACTCTTTGCGACCCCTCGGACTATAGCCCACCAGGCTCCTCTGTCCCTGGGATTTTCCAGGCAAGAATACTGGAGTTGGTTGCCATTTCTTCCTCCAGGGGATCTTCCTGACTCAGGGACTGAACTCACATCTCCTGTGTCTCCTGCCTTGCAGGTGGATTCTTTACCGCTGAGTCATCGGAGACGCCCCTCTCTAGGTGGGAAGCTGCCATCTGTGACCTCTGACTTAAGTCACAAATGCTTCCAAAGGGGTTTCACAGAACCCCAGATTTCCGGGAAAGCTGACAGGACTTCTGAGAGCGGCAGCTGAAGAAGTAAACGTGGCCTTTGAGTGTTTCTGTGAAACGAATGGCATTTTCTTATTTAGGTTCTTGAGACGATTTTATTTTAGGGTGAGTTCCTTTCTCGTCTCATAACTCTCAATTCCACCCTCACATTTATGCCGTGCCCGGGCATCTTTCCGCCACGCTGGAGCAAAGATCAAAAGTAAATATTGGCAGAACATTGGTTTTACTGTGACCCAGATAAGGAACAGCCTAAAACGGAAATAGTGAGATTTTATTGTTCCTCCCACAACTTCCCTCCTCACCGGGCTCCCTCAATATTTAATTATGAATTTCACTTCATACAAAGTCTTGGTGTTAATTTGGTTGCCAACAGGGCGGGGCCTGAACAACTCCAGGAGCTCCAGGCTATAAATAACCCCATGAACAGCGCCCCCTGGAGTTGTGCCATGGCTGCGTACACGCGTCTATTCATATTATCATCTCATTCTCATTGACGGGGCAGAGGAATCTTTTTTGCTTCAGCAAATGTTTCCTGCTTTGTGAAAGAAACATGAGCACACAGAAAAATTCAGACAGGGTAAGAGGGTTGCGGGGCAAACTGTCTTCCTTCTGGCTTCACCTGATCTTTCCCAGTTCCTGTCTCCAGAAGCTCCAACTGTTGCTCGTTTTTTGTGTGTGCTTTTAACTGTGCGTACGAACCTCTCTCACTGTCTCCCTCTTTCCAGCTATATAGCATATCACACACATACACATCCATCCATATATGTACTGTGGTGTCTCTTTCTCCGTTTCCCACGTTTGCCTAACATCTCTCTTTGTACCAATGGTTTATACAAGGCATCGGCCAACGACAGTTTTCTCAGGACAGATCTATTCTGCTGCCTGTTTTTGTACAGCCTGCAAGCTAAGAATGGTTTTTATATTCTCTTACATTTTTAAATGGTTGAAAACAAATCAAAAGAAAGATAATACTTTATGGCCCATGAAAATGATATGAAACTCAAAGCATCCGCGAGTAAAGCTGTGCTGGGACACTGTCCTGTGTGTTTGCTTTCACGCTCAGACGCGTCCTTGAGGACTTGCAGCAAGGGCTGTGTCGCCCAAGAGCCCCGAGTGTTTACTGCGTGGCCCTCTACAGAAACTCTGTTCACCCGGCTCACGTGGCACACGTTCTGCTTTTTTCACGTAACCAGAGCTCCTGGAAGTCTTCTGCTCTCAGCACATGCAGATGGTTCCTGACTTTGTTTAACTTATGGCTTTTTGATTTTCAGTTGAGTTCAGTTCAGTTGCTAAGTCGTGTCCGACTCTTTGCGACCCCATGATTCGCAGCACGCCAGGCCTCCCTGTCCATCACCAACTCCGGAGTTCACTCAGACTCACGTCCATTGAGTCAGTGATGCCATCCAGCCATCTCATCCTCTGTCGTCCCCTTCTCCTCCTGCCCCCAATCCCTCCCAGCATCAGACTCTTTTCCAATGAGTCAACTCTTCGCATCAGGTGGCCAAAGTACTGGAGTTTCAGCTTGAGCATCAGTCCTTCCAAAGAAATCCCAGGGCTAATCTCCTTCAGAATGGACTAGTTGGATCTCCTTGCAGTCCAAGGGACTCTCAAGAGTCTTCTCCAACACCACAGTTCAAAAGCATCAATTCTTTGGTGCTCAGCTTTCTTCATAGTCCAACTCTCACATCCATACATGACCACTGGAAAAACCATAGCCTTGACTAGATGGACCTTTGTTGGCAAAGTAATGTCTCTGCTTTTCAATATGCTATCTAGGTTGGTCATAACTTTCCTTCCAAGGAGTAAGCGTCTTTTAATTTCATGGCTGCAGTCACCATCTGCAGTGATTTTGGAGCCCCCCAAAATAAAGTCTGACACTGTTTCCACTGTTTCCCCATCTATTTCCCATAAAGTGATGGGACCAGATGCCATGATCTTCGTTTTCTGAATGTTGAGGTTTAAGCCAACTTTTTCACTCTCCACTTTCACTTTCATCAAGAGGCTTTTTAGTTCCTCTTCCCTTTCTGCCATAAGGGTAATGTCATCTGCATATCTGAGGTTATTGATATTTCTCCCAGCAATCTTGATTCCAGCTTGTGCTTCATCTAGCCCAGCGTTTCTCATGATGTACTCTGCATATAAGTGAAATAAGCAGGGTGACAATATACAGCCTTGACATACTCCTTTTCCTATTTAGAACCAGTCTGTTGTTCCATGTCCAGTTCTGACTGTTGCTTCCTGACCTGCATATAGGTTTCTCAAGAGGCAGGTCAGGCCTTCATGATAGTGTGAAAGTGATATGTGTTCAGTCGAAACTGTAATTCTGCTTTTGAATTTTGATCTTTTTCCAGGCTCATGATATGCTGTCCAGTCCTCTCTCATGGTGCCGGGCAGGGCAGTGAGCCATAGCTCCCAGTTGGCGCCACGGTCACTAGAGTGAAGAGCTGATACACGGACAGCCGTCCTGGACCCAGACGTCCATCCTGTTCTTCCCCGTCAGCACCGTATCAATAGGTGACAGGAGACATTCAGCATTCTATTATTAAATAGGCTTTGTGTTCATTGAGTTTGCCCAATTCTAGGCTAATGTAAGTGTTCTGAGCATGCTTAAGGTAGGCAAGGTTAAGCTATGATAATAGGTTAGGTGCATCAAATGTATTTTCTTCTTCTTTTTTTCAAGGCTGACTACATGGCTTATGGGATGTGACCAGGGGCTGAATCCTAGCCACTGGAGGGAATTTCCTTCAGTGCACTTTTAACCTAATGTTTTCAACTTACGATGCGTTCACTGGGACGTAACCTTATTGTAAGTCGGGTAGGATCTGCGTTGATCGACCTCATTCCTTTTAACAAAGGCTCTAGCGTCTCTCATTGCATCACTGGGCCGTCATTGACCCAGTTCTTAGGACAGACCCCTGAAATTCTTGTCTAAATGAAAAAAGTTCATGTCTCAGGACAGTTTGAAAATTCTGACAAGTACAAGAAATCCCAAGTTGTCTCTCTGTTTATAATTTATATCTTGTTCTTTGAGAAATGGAATTTGCGACAGCTTACAACAGGAGGGGCAGGCCCAGAAAAACTGTAAAACTCCTAAGACGGAGGTGAAATGCCAGGAAAGGACTGGAGCCGAGATGCCTGCTCCCCCTAGCTTAGGGAGCCTGGATTATATTTGAACTCGAGGCTTTATTTGAATCATATTTGCAGATGATGCAGAAAGCTTTGTGGGTGTTTATTTTCTTCAAGAAGGAGGTTGAAGGCAGAGGCCTCTGAGAAGCTGGAAAAAATGCCAGTCAGAGTAACAGAAAACAGTGTTTCCTACCCTTACAATCGCCAAATCTTGAAGTAAATGAATTATTATTAACAATATTTTTCTTTAACTTACATAATTTTGTAAAAACCTTAAATGTGGTTGTTTCATCTGGAGGAAAAAAACCCATGAATTCATGGTTCTGATGAGTTAGTAATATGTGTGCTTTTTTAAATGCGTGTAAATATGTAATAAATACTAAAAGTTCTTTGAAAGCACGACTTTATCCACGTACCACCTACAATAATCTTGAAAACCTACATGGTGGTTGTGCTAAACATTTAAAATGCTGGGGTGTCAGACACCGGGGGTTACCACGCCAGTCGCCATCTCTCCCTTCCTTTCTGCTGACGGAACCCTGCCTTTGTTCTGCTGGTCATGTACCCAGGCCTGGGAAATAAACCACATTTGATTTAAAGCAATTATCGCCATCCTACTCTCCTGGACCCGTGATTGGTCTAGAGGTAGTCATTTGCCCCAGTTCTGGCCAAAGGGAAGCTCTGCTGGGGGCTTCTGGGAAAGGATTTCCTCTCTGATAAGAAAGAGGCATATGAGGAGAGATCTGTTGGCCTCTTTTCTTCCTTTCCTGATTTGGCTGTAATTGTGTGAAGAGGTGATGAGTGAGCTGTGGCAACCATCTCGTGACTTTAGGTGAACAGCCTAAGGACGAGTTGCTGACTTGCAGTTGAAGGCAAGGAGCATTGGTCCTTTATGATCTCCCTGAGATTCCAAATACACCCTAGGGTCTCCAGTCTCCAGAAGTCTTTTAAAAAACAATAAATGCTATTATTATCTAAACTGCTATTGTGAAGCCTCTGAAAACTATCTTAAAGGATCCAGTTGGCTTTGTCCTTTAGAGCTGGCCTCCAAGAGCCAACAGATTCAGGGCCATAATCCAGCTCCACCAAGTACTCTGCTATCCTGGCAAGTGGCTGAACTTTGCTAAGCCCTAGCTTTTCTGATCATAAAATATTTATCTTTTGCAGTGACTTTTGAGGAAAAAAATTAAAATTCATTTAAAGCACTGGGAATATGAAAGTACTGTTAGTATTAGCATCAATATTATGTCTTTAGTATTCATATTCTCCTCTAAGGAGGTGGGGCAGAGACAGGAGGTTCACAGCACCTAACTAAAGACCACCAGCCTAGCACAAGCAGAGAAGAAGTTGATCTGAGTGTCAGAACTGACCACAAGCTGCAGATGAGTCAGTGCTTCATGGGACAAGCTTAGTGGAAGCCTTGGGGTCTAGACTACCAGAGTGATAGGCAGATTCCTGGCTGTGAACTTTCTGGTTCAGGATTCATGACTCACACTTTCCAGGAGCACAGATCCTACGTTTGGTCATCTCATCTTTTTAAAGGATGTGGGAAGCTGTCCTGGGTCCAACGGCTTGGAGGCAGTGGCCTGGGGGCCATTTACGTAAGAGACTGGAAAGATTCAGGGGCAAGGTCGTCACTGCCTTACGTTTGGTTTACAGAGCAGCTGTTGGCCGTGTCTATAGCAGCCTGAATGAAAGGAAATAGACCGGGAGGTATAGCATGAGCTGAAGGAGCCTTAGATGGTGAGTCAGTAAACTCGTGACTCCAGCGTGTGGCCCAAGGAAGTTTCTTCTCAGTTCCAGACCTCAGTATCTCCCTATGTTTAGTGGGGCTCCAGAGCAACCTAAGATCTTATGACAGATAGAAATGCATTTGGCAGCAAGGAGGTGGGAATGCAAGTGACTGATGTTCAAACAAGCAAGGGTTTATTTTTCCCCATAATAAGAAGTTCAGAGGGAGACTGTTGTTGGTCTTGACTTAGTGGCTGAAGAAAATTGGGCTCTTGCTGGTACCTCTGCAGTTCTCTCAGCTTCCCCATCATGGTTTCAGGGTAGATGCTCAGTCCTTCTAATGATAAGAGGAAGAGAGGCAGCACTCTGTCCCCTTTGCCCCAAAGTGAAAAATTTCCCTGCGTGCCAGCAACTCCCCTTACGTTTCTTTTGGCAGATCTGGTCATGTGATGGATCACATGCCTGAGCCAGCTGCCAAGGACGCTGGGAAAGTGAGGGCCTGGTCACTGTTGTGAAGGTGAGAAGGAGAAGGGAACGCACATGGGTTTGCCGAGCACAGGGTCTCAGGGCTGCAAACCCCTGATCCTGGCCCCCGAGGTCTCGGGTGTTCAGAGACACTGTTGTCCTCCTACGGCCCTTCCAGCGACAGTGGAAGCTGAGGGAACAAGACCTGGGTTCGAAGCCTGCCTCCGACACTGGCTCTTAGTAGGACTGTGCGAACGGCCCTGCATGTCTGAGACTTCACGTCTCCAACAGGATGGAATATAAAATCCAGCTCCTCCGCAGGGCTTCAGGGCCCTCTGCAGTCACACAGCACCCCATACACCAAAGGGCTCCGCCTTCGGACCCAAACCGGGTTTACAGCTCTGCAGCTGCCATTTTGAAGTCCTTACTGATTTCAGAACAAGCGCCCTGCGTTTTCATTTTACGTCTAGTCCGGATAATCCCATAGCAGGGTCTGTGCGGTTTGGCAGAGCCTGGGTGGATTACCCGTTTACCCACTGGTGTATAGTCCAGGTTTTTGGGTTGAAAATGACAGAAACAAACCCAGCTCAAGAGAGTTTAAGAAAAAAGTGAGTGAGTGTGTGTGTGAGAATGTGTAGGTTTATGCAAATGGGACTTCCCTCATGGCTCAGACGATACAATGTCTGCCTACAATGTTGGAGATCTGGGTTTAATCCCTGGGTCGGGAAGATTCCCTGGAGAAGGAAATGACAACCCACTCCAGTACTCCTGTCTGGAAAATCCCATGGACAGAGAAGCCTGGTAGGCTACAATCCATAGGGTTGCAAAGTTGCTGACACGACTGAGCAACTTCATTTTCACTTTATGCAAATTGAAATTCTTGAGATGGGTTCAGCTTCAGGAGTGGCTGGATCCAGATGCGTACCTGCTCTTTAGGAGCCATGCCCCTTCCAGCTCTCAGCTCTCTTTCCTTCTGTGTCAGTTATGGTCACCCTGTAGCCCCAGGAATGCAGGCTGCCACTCTGCCAGGTCAGCAAGCCAAGTGGATAAAAGCTGAATTTCCTATGTTTTCCCAGCATCAGTCTGGGGTTGACTCGGGTTGGCCTGACTTGGGTCCCATGCCCATCTCAGAACCAATCCCTAGGAATGGGAGTGGAATATGCTCATTGCCCAGGCCTAATACACCTGTTGCTCTTATTGGGGAGACAGCCCACTTCCTCTTGAGCCATATGGAGTGACAACGGGGAAGGAGTGGTTCCCAGAAGAGGGGAGGGGGATGGACAGTGGTCAGGTACAAACAACAGTTGGCTATTGAACACCCTCCCCCCACCCCAACTATCCCTGTTCCAAGGCCTCCTTTGTATGTGCTTGCTGCTGCTGCTAAGTCACTTCAGTCGTGTCCGACTCTGTGAGACCCCATAGACGGCAGGCCATCAGGGTCCCCCGTCCCTGGGATTCTCCAGGCAAGAACACTGGAGTGGGTGTGGTATGTGCTTAGTACTCCATAAATGTTTGTTAAACGAATAAGTGATTATACAAAGTAAACTACTAGAAGAAAAATCCATCTGATTTATCAGGATTTAAGAGCTCTTAGAGATCATTTCTGATTCTCCGCGTCCGGCCCATTTTTGCTCTGTTCTCCCGGGCTGGCATCATTTCCACCTTCAGAACCCTGATTCCGCCTGCTGCAGCGCACAGCGAGGCTGCCTCACGGGGCCGAGTCCCCTCTGGGCCCCCGCCCACCGCAGGCCCAGGCAGATGAAGGCTGAATCAAGAGAGGCTCACTCTGTCCCGTGGAAAATGCCCAGGAGGCCCTGGCCCAGCAAGGAGTCAGCAGCGGCTGACAGAGGCAGGCACCGCCAGGCCTCTTTCCCGCCCTCATGAGCCGGCTTCGGCAGGGCACACTTTTACCCAGTGCTGTTTCGCATCAAGAGCTTCCGAAGAATCCTCTCCATGCCTGAACCACACGCAGGGCCTGGGCAGGTGATGCCACAGCAGACAGACTTGGAGCCTAGCACACTCAGGGACACACGCTCCACCTAAGGGGGTCCCGAGGACTCGGCTGCCTCCCACTGTGGCTCCTTGAAAAATGTGCGAGCGGTGTAGCCAGACCTTCCGATTTTTCAGTAGACTGTTTTAAAGGCTCATAGCAAAATCGAGCAGATAGTACAGAGAATTCCTGTTCTCCCTGCTCCCACCCTATCCCACTCTCAGCCTTACCACCTACCAACAACCCTCCACCCCACCCCCCTGCCAGAGTGGGACGTCTGCTACAATCAATGAATCTAATGGTCACATCGTTAGGGACCCAGTAATTACATTAGGGTTCACTCTTTGTGCTGTGCCTTCTGTGGGTTTGGACAACTGTGTCCTGGCACGTGTCTATACTGTCATAGTCTAGTGCAGAACCCTTTCATTGCCCTACAAATCTTCTCTGCTTCGCTCAGTCATCCCTCCCTCCCTACTAAGCCCCAGCAACTCCTGATCTTTTTAAAGTCTGCATAAGGTTGGTCTTTTCTAGACCTTTTGATTATCTTATTGCATTTTCTTGCAATACCCAGGGTTTTGGCTGGACTGCCAGCGTTCACTCTGAATGATAGATGCCCGGGTCAGTCTGGTTAAATATTTTGCATATTATTCCTGGAAATATTCCTTTCTTTAAATGCTGGTGATACATTCTAATTTAATGAAAACATCGTGCAGGCCAAATCCAATAGGCTGCAGGCTGCGTTTGACTCGCGGGCCACCAGTCTGAGAACTCAGATATGGGAATGAAGAAGGGCGAAGTTGGAGTCCCAAAGCCCTAGTCTGCTCGGCCGCTTCCGAGCTGTGTGGCCTTGGAATCACCTTGGTCTCAGCCCATCTGTTAAGTGAAGGCCTTGAGAATGCGATGATGAATAGGAAGGGACACAGTCGGTGCCCATCTCTGAGGCCAGATGTCCTGGCATTTTCACAGGCTCCCATGGACTGCAGTGGGCACAACAAGCCAAGACACAGATGTACGGCTCCTCTTGTAAAATCTGAAGACGGTAAAAACATCAAAAATTCCCAGACACATACAGGCGTTGAGGGTAGGGGGACGTAAGAGAACAGTGAAGGGAGGCTTGTTGCCTGCTTGGCTGGTCAAGGGGGAAATTTCTCTGCCTCCCAGAAACTCTCCATTACAACAACCATCTTGATGAGGGCAAAGGTGATCCTCGGTTAGGAGCCAGGCTGCCTGGGGCCTAGTCCTGGTCTTGTCATGTACTAGCTGTGTGCCCTTGAGAAAGTAGCTTTTCCTCTCTGTGCACCAGAGCGTCAGAGGTGCTGTTCTTATCGTGCTCCATGTGGTTGGTGCTGGGCAGCACATGGCTGTCTCCGGTGACCCTGAGGTTCTTGTCTGGAAGATCAGGGTCAAGTGAATTAACTCAGAAACGTGCAGGAAGTGGTGGGTGTCAGCACCAGGTAGTGGCTCCCTAAGCATCCACCGAGGGACGTGTTACTACCTCTGCTCCGGGCCACTGCTTCACCTGCGACGAGCACTGCTGCACTGCAACCACCCCATTTTAAAGAAGAGAAAACTGAGGCTCAGAAGACAGTCTCAGAGAAGGGGAGGAGCTCTCTCAGGGTCACCCAGCTAGAGAGTGGCAGAGAACAAGAAGCAGCAGGAATGGAACAAGACTGGAAACAGCTAATTCTGACTCAGCACCCCTTGTCTCATGCTGGGCCCATTGCTTTAGCTCATCATCTCAGTGTGGCTCCAACACCTTTGCCCTCCCCTGCCTCCCCGGGCTCCATGCCTTAAGAGGGTGTACTTTCCACTGCCCCTAACCTCCACTTCAGAGGAGAGAAGGGCCCCACTCCAGACAAGGCTGCCAGAGCTGAGTCTAGTTCTCAAGGTTCAGGGATGGGTTCCCAGTGGGTGCTCTGGCCCCATGACCAGAGTCTCACCTCTTCTCCCCCTTTAATCCTCAGATTTCAAAGCACTTTACATGCATACTCTAATTAGAGAAGACACCTTCCTGTACTCCTAATAAACTCTCTTGTGGGGCCCCAGGGCATCAGGGCTGCAAACACCACTAATTCTAGGCTATCCTCACAGGATGTGGCCAGAACAGCCTTGACTCAGACTACGTGATTCAAGGTAGCCCCCCTCTTCTCTCTCTCTCTCCCCTCTACCTGCTGTTTTCGATGTCGCACTGATCAGTTGTTATAAATTGTGTATTTGTTTAATAGCATATTGACTCACTATCAGCAGCTACATTTATAGAGCGGCCACTACATGCTGGTCTTCATTTTGCTCCTACAGTCATCTCTCAGCACCCACAGGCTTCGCAGCTGGTGGTAAAGAACCCACCTGTTAATGCAGGAGACGTAAGAGACACGGGTTTGATCCCTGGGTCAGCAAGATCCCCTGGACGAGGGCATGGCCACCCACTCCAGTCTTCTTTCCTGGAGAATCCCATGGACAGAGGAGCCTGGTGGGCTCCATGGTGCCGCAAAGAGTCAGACACGACTGAAGCCGAGGAGCACGCACATGCACACACACTCGCTCAGTATCCACAAGGCATTGTTTCCAGGACCCCTACAGACAAGGAAATCTATGGATGGTCAAGTCCTGTATGTAAAATGTCAGAGGATTTGCATATAGCCCACTTTAAATCATCTCTAGATTACTTAAAATACCTAATACAATGTAAATGTTATGTTAATTGTTGCTGGCATATGGCAAAGTCAAGTTTTGCTTTTTGAAACTTTCTGAAATTGTTTTTTCCAGATAGTTTCGATCCTCAGCGGGTTGAATCCACAGACGCGGAACCCTCCGTGTAAAGGACCGACTATGTCAACCTCCTGGGGCACAGAGAGGTTAGGTAACTTCTCCGAGGTCACACAGCTACTGAGGAAGCTGTATGTAGTTGCTTATTTATTTATCTGGGTGTTTTGTGTTTTTCTCCCAACTCAACCATCCATCCATCCATCCGGTCATCTATCCATTCATTTTTCAAACACATTTCTTTAACGAAAACTATATGCCTGGCTGGGCTTTAGACCCTGGGGACACGGAAGTGATTATGTTCACTGCTGCATCCCCAGTGCCCCGTATGATGTCTGGCACATAGTAGTTCAGTTCAGTTCCGTCTCTCAGTCGTGTCCGACTCTTTGCGACCCCATGAATCGCAGCACGCCAGGCCTCCCTGTCCATCCCCAACTCCTGGAGTTCACTCAGACTCAGGTCCATCGAGTCAGTGATGCCATCCAGCCATCTCATCCTCTGTCGTCCCCTTCTCCTCCTGCCCCCAATCCCTCCCAGCATCAGAGGCTTTTCCAATGAGTCAACTCTTCGCATGAGGTAGCCAAAGTACTGGAGTTTCAGCTTGAGCATCATTCCTTCCAAAGAAATCCCAGGGCTGATCTCCTTCAGAATGGACTGGTTGGATCTCCTTGCAGTCCAAGGGACTCAAGAGTCTTCTCCAACACCACAGTTCAAAAGCATCAATTCTTCAGCGCTCAGCCTTCTTCACAGTCCAACTCTCACATCCATACATGATCACAGGAAAAACCATAGCCTTGACTAGACGGACCTTTGCTGGCAAAGTAATGTCTCTGCTTTTGAATATACTATCTAGGTTGGTCATAACTTTCTTTCCAAGGAGTAGCGTCTTTTAATTTCATGGCTGCAGTCACCATCTGCAGTGATTTTGGAGCCCAGAAAAATAAAATCTGACACTGTTTCCACTGTTTCCCCATCTATTTCCCATGAAGTGATGGGACCGGATGCCATGATCTTCATTTTCTGAATGTTGAACCTTAAGCCAACTTTTTCCTCTCCACTTTCACTTTCCTCAAGAAGCTTTTTAGTTCCTCTTCACTTTCTGCCATAAGGGTGGTGTCATCTGCATATCTGAGGTTATTGATATTTCTCCCGGCAATCTTGATTCCAGCTTGTGTTTCTTCCAGTCCAGCGTTTCTCATGATGGACTCTGCATAGAAGTTAAATAAGCAGGGTGACAATATACAGCCTTGACGAACTCCTTTTCCTATTTGGAACCAGTCTGTTGTTCCATGTCCAGTTCTAACTGTTGCTTCCTGACCTGCATACAGATTTCTCAAGAGGCAGGTCAGGTGGTATGGTATTCCCATCTCTTGAAGAATTTTCCACAGTTTATTGTGATCCACACAGTCAAAGGCTTTGGCATAGTCAAGAAAGCAGAAATAGATGTTTTTCTGGAACTCTCTTGCTTCTTCCATGATCCAGTGGATGTTGGCAATTCGATCTCTGGTTCCTCTGCCTTTTCTAAAACCAGCTTGAACCTCAGGAAGTTCACGGTTCACATATTGCTGAAGCCTGGCTTGGAGAATTTTGAGCATTACTTTACTAGCGTGTGAGATGAGTGCAATTGTGCGGTAGTTGGAGCATTCTTTGGCATTGCCTTTCTTTGGGATCGGAATGAAAACTGACCTTTTCCAGTCCTGTGGCCACTGCTGAGTTTTCCACATTTGCTGGCATATTGAGTGCAGCACTTTCACAGCATCATCTTTCAGGATTTGGAATAGCTCAACTGGAATTCTATCACCTCCACTAGCTTTGTTCGTAGTGATGCTTTCTAAGGCCCACTTGACTTCACATTCCAGAACGTCTGGCTCTAGGTCAGTGATCACACCATCGTCATTATCTGGGTCGTGAAAATCTTTTTTGTACAGTTCTTCTGTGTGTTCTTGCCACCTCTTCTTGATATCTTCTGCTTCTGTTAGGTTCATACCATTTCTGTCCTTTATCAAGCCCATCTTTGCATGAAATTTTCCCTTGGTATCTCTAATTTTTTGGGGGGTGTTAGTTCTAAAAGGTCTTGTAGGTCTTCATAGAACCGTTCAACTTCAGCTTCTTCAGTGTTACTGGTTGGGGCATAGACTTGGATTACTGTGATATTGAATGGTTTGCCTTGGAAACGAACAGAGATCATTCTGTCTATTTGAGATTGCATCCAAGTACTGCATTTCAGACTCTTTTGTTGACCGTGATGGCTATTCCATTTCTTCTGAGGGATTCCTGCCTGCAGTAGTAGATATAATGGTCATCTGAGTTAAATTCACCCATTCCAGTCCATTTTAGTTTGCTGATTCCTAGAATGTCGACATTCACTCTTGCCATCTCTTGTTTGACCACTTCCAATTTGCCTTGATTCATGGACCTGACATTCCAGGTTCCTATGCAATATTGCTCTTTACAGCATCAGACCTTGTGTCTATCACCAGTCACAACCACAGCTGGGTATTCTTTTTGCTTTGGCTCCATCCCTTCATTCTTTCTGGAGTTATTTCTCCACTGATATCCAGTAGCCTATTGGGCACCTACTGACCTGGGGAGTTTCTCTTTCAGTATCCTATCATTTTGCCTTTTCATACTGTTCATGGGGTTCTCAAGGCAAGAATACTGAAGTGGTTTGCCATTCCCTTCTCCAGTGGAACACCCCAAAAAGATGTCCTTTTCATTATAGGGGACTGGAATGCAAAAGTAGGAAGTCAAGAAATACCTGGAGTAACAGGCAAATTTGGCCTCAGAATACGGAATGAAGCAGGGCAAAGGCTAACAGAGTTCTGCCAAGAGAACGCACTGGTCATAGCAAACACCCTCTTCCAACAACACAAGAGAAGACTCTACACATGGACATCACCAGATGGTCAATACTGAAATCAGATTGATTATATTCTTTGCAGCAAAAGATGGAGAAGCTCTATACAGTCAGCAAAAACAAGACCTGGAGCTGACTGTGGCTCAGACCATGAACTCCTTATTGCCAAATTCAGACTTAAATTGAAGAAAGTACGGAAAACCACTAGACCATTCAGGTATGACCTAAATCAAATCCCTTATGATTATACAGTGGAAGTGAGAAATAGATTTAAGGGCCTAGATCTAATAGATAGAGTGCCTGATGAACTATGGAATGAGGTTCATGACATTGTACAGGAGACAGGGATCAAGACCATCCCCAAGAAAAAGAAATGCAAAAAAGCAAAATGGCTGTCTGGGGAGGCCTTACAAATAGCTGTGAAAAGAAGAGAAGTGAACAGCAAAGGAGAAAAGGAAACATATAAACATCTGAATGCAGAGTTCCAAAGAATAGCAAGAAGAGATAAGAAAGCCTTCTTCAGCGATCAATGCAAATAAACAGAGGAAAACAACAGAATGGGAAACACTAGAGATCTCTTCAAGAAAATCAGAGCTACCGAAGGAACATTTCATGCAAAGATGGGCTCGATAAAGGACAGAAATGGTATGGACCTAACAGAAGCAGAAGATATCAAGAAGAGGTGGCAAGAACACACAGAAGAACTGTACAAAAAAGATCTTCATGACCCAGATAATGACGATGGTGTGATCACTGACCTAGAGCCAGACGTTCTGGAATGTGAAGTCAAGTGGGCCTTAGAAAGCATCACTACGAACAAAGCTAGTGAAGGTGATAGAATTCCAGTTGAGCTATTCCAAATCCTGAAAGATGATGCTGTGAAAGTGCTGCACTCAATATGCCAGCAAATTTGGAAAACTCAGCAGTGGCCACAGGACTGGAAAAGGTCAGTTTTCATTCCGATCCCAAAGAAAGGCAATGCCAAAGAATGCTCCAACTACCGCACAATTGCACTCATCTCACACGCTAGTAAAGTAATGCTCAAAATTCTCCAAGCCAGGCTTCAGCAATATGTGAACCGTGAACTTCCTGAGGTTCAAGCTGGTTTTAGAAAAGGCAGAGGAACCAGAGATCGAATTGCCAACATCCACTGGATCATGGAAGAAGCAAGAGAGTTCCAGAAAAACATCTATTTCTGCTTTCTTGACTATGCCAAAGCCTTTGACTGTGTGGATCACAATAAACTGTGGAAAATTCTTCAAGAGATGGGAATACCATACCACCTGACCTGCCTCTTGAGAAATCTGTATGCAGGTCAGGAAGCAACAGTTAGAACTGGACATGGAACAACAGACTGGTTCCAAATAGGAAAAGGAGTTCGTCAAGGCTGTATATTGTCACCCTGCTTATTTAACTTCTATGCAGAGTCCATCATGAGAAACGCTGGACTGGAAGAAACACAAGCTGGAATCAAGATTGCCGGGAGAAATATCAATAACCTCAGATATGCAGATGACACCACCCTTATGGCAGAAAGTGAAGAGGAACTAAAAAGCTTCTTGAGGAAAGTGAAAGTGGAGAGGAAAAAGTTGGCTTAAGGTTCAACATTCAGAAAATGAAGATCATGGCATCCGGTCCCATCACTTCATGGGAAATAGATGGGGAAACAGTGGAAACAGTGTCAGATTTTATTTTTCTGGGCTCCAAAATCACTGCAGATGGTGACTGCAGCCATGAAATTAAAAGACGCTACTCCTTGGAAAGAAAGTTATGACCAACCTAGATAGTATATTCAAAAGCAGAGACATTACTTTGCCAGCAAAGGTCCGTCTAGTCAAGGCTATGGTTTTTCCTGTGATCATGTATGGATGTGAGAGTTGGACTGTGAAGAAGGCTGAGCGCTGAAGAATTGATGCTTTTGAACTGTGGTGTTGGAGAAGACTCTTGAGTCCCTTGGACTGCAAGGAGATCCAACCAGTCCATTCTGAAGGAGATCAGCCCTGGGATTTCTTTGGAAGGAATGATGCTCAAGCTGAAACTCCAGTACTTTGGCTACCTCATGCGAAGAGTTGACTCATTGGAAAAGCCTCTGATGCTGGGAGGGATTGGGGGCAGGAGGAGAAGGGGACGACAGAGGATGAGATGGCTGGATGGCATCACTGACTCGATGGACCTGAGTCTGAGTGAACTCCAGGAGTTGGGGATGGACAGGGAGGCCTGGCGTGCTGCGATTCATGGGGTCGCAAAGAGTCGGACACGACTGAGCGACTGATCTGATCTGATCTCTAATTTTCTTGAAGAGATCTCTAGTCTTTCCCATTCTGTTGTTTTTCTCTGTTTATTTGCATTGATCGCTAAGGAAGGCTTTCTTATCTCTTCTTGCTATTCTTTGGAACTCTGCATTCAGATGCTTATATCTTTCCTTTTCTCCTTTGCTTTTCGCTTCTCTTCTTTTCACAGCTATTTGTAAGGCCTCCTCAGACAGCCATTTTGCTTTTTTGCATTCCTTTTCCATGGGGATGGTGTTGATCCCTGTCTCCTGTACAGTGTCACGAACCTCATTCCATAGTTCATCAGGCACTCTATCAGATCTAGGCCCTTAAATCTATTTCTCACTTCCACTGTATAATCATAAGGGATTTGATTTAGGTCATACCTGAATGGTCTAGTGGTTTTCCCTACTTTCTTCAATTTAAGTCTGAATTTGGTAATAAGGAGTTCATGGTCTGAGCCACAGTCAGCTCCACGTAGTAGGCACACAATAAATACTATGGATTGAATTAACAGGATCTTGTGCTCGGCCTGTGTGACAACACACGTCTGTATAAATATTGACACTTCTTTCTGTGCCCCAGGGAGAAGGAAACTGCATAGTTGGCTCTAATCTGGTTCTCCATTTTTTTTTCCCATCTCCACACCTTTGCTAGAGCTCTTCCCTCTGGTGGCTTTGCCTTTCCCATCGTGTAGATCAGAGGTTGATACACTATGGCCTAGGGGCCAAATCTGACCCATCATCTGTTTCTGTAAATAAAGTTTTATTGGAACACAGCCACATCTCTTTGTTTCTGGATTATCCATGGGCACTTTTGATCTACAACAGAAGTGAGTAGATGTGGCAGAGACCTGTGGATCTAAACACTTATTATCTGGCTCTTTATAGAAAAGGTTTGTTGGCCCCTGATTCAGCTGAGTTTTCCATATCTTTTAAGAATGAGTTGAAATGCCTCCTCCTCCAGGAAGCATTCTGTGATCTCCAGGCTGGTTTAAGGGTCTTTACTCTGTGTTCCAGTAGTCCCTTCTTTCCTCTAAAACAGGGTTTCTCAGTGTTTCCTAGTTGCCCATCCTCCATGAAATTTTAATACACAGATAATCTGTATATCTGTTTCAATACACAGATAATCTATGTGTCTGCTGCCCTTTGAAGGGCCATGAACCATGGTGATCTCTAAGTATTTTTTGCCTGTGTTGAGACTACATGTGAGCACAACTCCTATTGCTCTGTATGCATTCAGTTGAACAGAATGTATTGAGCACCTACTATGCGCCAAGCCCTGCTCTGGGCACAGAGGGCGACAAAAGTAAAAATAAACACACGGAACCACATCAAACTAAAAAAAACTTTTGCAGAGCAAAGGAAGCCATCAACAAAATGAAAAGACAGCCTACTGAATGTGAGAAGATATTTGCAAATGGTATATCTGATAAGGGGTTAATATCACAAATATGCAAAGAACTCATTACAACTCAACATCAAAAGAGCAAACCTATTAAAAAAATGGGCATAGGATCTGGATAGACAGTTTTCCAAAGAGGATGTACAGATGGTTGGCAGACACATGAAGATACTGAACATCACTAATCATCGGGGAAAAGCAAATGGAAACTACGGTGAGATTTCACCTCACATCTGTCAGAGCGCCTGTCGTCAAAAAGACGACATAGAGCAATAACTGAGGATGTGAAGAAAAGGTCAATGCGCTGCTCGGTTGGTCGGGATGAAAACTGGCGCAGCCGCTATGGAGAACAGTATGGAGCTTTCGCAAAACGTCACAGGTAGAACGACCATATGATCTAGCAATTCCAATTCTGCGTACTTTCCTGAAGAAGACAAAAGCACTTATTTGAAAAGATATATGCCGCTGAACACGGCTTCCTGGGTAACTCAAACAGTAAAGAATCTGCCTGCGATGCAGGAGAGCTGGATTCAGTCCCTGGGTTGGGAAGATCCCCTGGAGGAAGGCATGGCAACCCACTCTAGTGCTCTTGCCTGGAGGATTCCATGGACAGAGGAATCTCGCGGGCTACAGTCCATGGAGTCACGAAGAATCCGGCACAACTGAAGCGACACACACAGACGTACACATATCCCTCGTTATTGCAGCACTGTTTACAGTAGCCAAGATATGGAAGCAACCTATGTGTCCATCAGTGGGTAAAGAACAGGTGGTGTATATATACATATATGTATATTAACCCCTTGCAGATACATCATTTGCAAACATCTTATCAGATATTTTGTCTGCCTTTCCCCAATGATTAGTGATGTTCAGTATCTTCAGATACTTCATTCAGAATCTGCCGGCCATCTGTACGTCTTCTTTGGAAAGTTGTCTATTCAGATCCTCTGCCCATTTTTTAATTGGTTTGCTCTTTTGATGTTGAGTTGTATGAGTTCTTTGTATATTTGTGATATTAACCCCTTATCAGATATATCATTTGCATACACGCACACACAATGGAATATTACTCAGAGATAAAATGAGATTTTGCCATTTGTGACAACACAGATGAACCTAGAAGGTGAAATAAGTCAGAGGACAAATACCACTTGACATCATTATATATGAAATCTAAAAATCAAGACAAATGAACAAACTTGATAAGACAGAGATAGTCTCAGATGCAGGGAATACACTGGTGGCTGCCAGAGGGAAGGGTGGGGGAATGAGGGGAATAAGTGAGGGAGCCTGAGGTACCAAAGTCCATGATAAAATACACCATCTGGGGGGTGTGATGTACAGTATGGGTAGCGTAGTCAACAATATTGTAATAACTTGGTGTGGTGACAGGTGGTAACCAGACTTATCAGGTGGCCATTTGGTAACATGTAAAAATACTGAATCACTATGTGATACGCTTAAAGCTAGTGTAGTATCTTAAGTCCGCTATACTTCAATAAAAGTTTTAAAAAATGATAGACAAACCTGAAAAACACTAATTCCAAAAAGAAGCTATATGACCCGCACGTTCACTGCATTTTTATCTCCAATAGCCAAGACATGAAAATAACGTGAGTCTCCATCAACAGATGAACTAATAAAGAAAATGTTGAGTGTGATGTACAGATAATATTAGATATATACTATAATAATTATGCAACACATACAATATATAAATAATATAATTATATATATTATATATTACTATACTATATTATTGTTGTTATATAAAATATTATTACTGTATGTCATTATATATTAATATATTTTTATATAATATATAAAATCATATATTATATAAAATATATAAAATATAATATATAATTATATAAAATATTTAAACATTGTGTTATATATAATATTACATATATAATTTACTATTATTCAGCCATAAAAAAGAATGAAATCTTCCCATTTGTGACAACATGGATGGAAACTGAGGGCATTATGCTAAGTGAAATGTCAGACAGAGAAAGACAAACATCATATGATCTCACTTATATGTGGAATCGCAAACAAAAACAACTTAGCTCATAGATACAAAGAACAGATCGGTGGCTGTCAGAGGTGTGGGGAGTGGGGGCTAAACAGGCGAACAGGATCCAAAGGCACACATTTCCAGTTAAAACATAGATACATCATCGGGATGTGCTATGCAGCCCAGCAGCTGTAATTAATAATACTGTACTGCATATTTGAAAGTTGCTGAGTGAGCCAACATCCGCTGGCTCATTGAAAAAGCAAGAGAGCTCCAGAAAAACATCTATTTCTGCTTTACTGACTATGCCAAAGCCTTTGACTGTGTGGATAACAATAAAGTGTGGAAAATTCTTCAAGAGATGGGAATACCAGAACACCTGACCTGCCTCTTGAGAAACCTGTATGCAGGTCAGGAAGCAACAGTTAGAACTGGACATGGAACAACAGACTGGTTCCAAATAGGAAAAGGAGTACGTCAGGCCGTATATTGTCACCCTGCTTATTTCACTTCTATGCAGAGTCCGTAATGAGAAACGCTGGACTGGAAGAAGCACAAGCTGGGATCAAGATTGCCGGGAGAAATATCAATAACCTCAGATATGCAGATGACACCACCCTTATGGCAGAAAGTGAAGAGGAACTAAAAAGCCTCTTGATGAAAGTGAAAGAGGAGAGTGAAAAAGTTGGCTTAAAGCTCAACATTCAGAAAACTAAGACCATGGCATCTGGTCCCATCACTTCATGGGAAATAGATGGGGAAACAGTGGAAACAGTGTCAGACTTTATTTTTCTGGGCTCCAAAATCACTGCAGATGGTGACTGCAGCCATGAAATTAAAAGACACTTACTCCTTGGAAGGAAAGTTATGACCAACCTAGACAGCATATTCAAAAGCAGAGACATTACTTTGCCAACAAAGGTCCGTCTAGTCAAGGCTATGGTTTTTCCAGTGGTCATGTATGGATGTGAGAGTTGGACTGTGAAGGCTGAGTGCCGAAGAATTGATGCTTTTGAACTGTGGTGTTGGAGAAGACTCTTGAGAGTCCCTTGGACTGCAAGGAGATCCAACCAGTCCATTCTGAAGGAGATCAGCCCTGGGATTTCTTTGGGAGGACTGATGCTAAAGCTGAAACTCCAGTACTTGGCCACCTCATGCGAAGAGTGGACCTGTTGGAAAAGACTCTGATGCTGGGAGGGATTGGGGGCAGGAGGACAAGGGGACGACAGAGGATGAGATGGCTGGATGGCATCACTGACTCGATGGATGTGAGTCTGAGAGAACTCCAGGAGTTGTTGATGGACAGGGAGGCCTGGCGTGCTGCAATTCATGGGGTCGCAAAGAGTTGGACATGACTGAGTGACTGAACTGAACTGAGTGAGCAGAACTTAAATGTTCTCATCATGAGAAAAAATGTGTGTAGCTCTGTATGGTGACAGACGTTAACTAGACTTACTCTATCATTGCACAATATAAGCAAATATCAAATTGCTCTACTCTATACCTGTAACTAATATAATGTTATACGTCAATTGTGCCTCAATCAAAACAAACAAAGAGAAGCCTTGAGTTACAGTTGTTTTGTTCTCCAGCACAACCTAGGTGTGACCTCTGGGCATTTGCTTATGCTTTTTCCTCTGTCTAGGTAGTCCTTTCACACCTTTGGCTCAGTTAGTATCCCATCCCTATTTGCATCGCCCTGGTAGCTCAGCTGGTAAAGAATCTGTCTGCAATGCAGGAGACACTGGTTTGATTCTTGGGTTGGGAAGATTCACCTGGAGAAGGGATAAGCTACTCACTCCAGTATTCTTGGGCTTCCCTGGGGGCTCTGATGGTAAAGAATCCTCCTGCAATGCAGGAGACTGGATTCAGTCCTTGGGTTGGGAAGATCCCCTGGAGGAGGGCATGGCAACCCATACCAGTATTTTTGCCTGGAGAATCCCCATGGACAGAGAAGCCTGGCGGGCTACAGTCCATGGGTTTGCAAAGAGTTGGACATGACTGAGCAATTAAGCACAGCACATTTGCATCTCAGCTACTATGTCACCTCCTTAGGGAAGTCTTCCCTGATTTTCCAGAGAAGATTCAGTACCCCACCCCCCAACCATGTCAGTGTCCTTACATCATTCAATCATTCATTCATTATTTCTTTCCTTCACCTAAACATTGAACCACTTCTCCACCAAACATCCATAGAGTACCCGCTCTGCTCTAGGATTTGTTCCAGGCACCGAGGACACAGGCACTGCTTTAATGGAGCTCACATTTGGGGATCATTCAATAAACAGGCAAACAGATAAGAGAACCTCAGACAAACATGTGACAGGAAGTAAATGAACAGGGTCGCGTGGTAAGAGGGTGACCTCAGGGGTCCTCCCTGAGGAGGTGATGTTTGAATCAACATTTGAATCAAGAAGAAGGGGCTGGTCATGGAAAGATCTGGCTAAAGCATACCCAAGAGCGGGGGGTCAGCAAAGGCAAAGGCACTGAGGCAGGAACGTAACCAGCACAACCGAGAAAGAGCCAGGAAGGCCCTGCGGCTGCGGCCCAGGGGGAAGAGGTGCGCCTGGAAAGGTCGGGTGGTGGCAGGCTGTGCAGGCCCTAAAGACTGTCACACGGACTCTGGATCCTGACCTGGGAGCAGAGGGCAGCCGTCAGAGGGTTTTAACATGGTTCTGTATTTCTGCACAGCCTCAGCCCTCTTCACCCTTTGCAGTTCTGCTTCTGCATGACTTTTGGAGTGGTGTCTGGCTTTTGACTGTGAGCATCCCGCAGGGGTCCACCGTGTCCCTTCTGATCCCCGAATATATGTCTAACTCATAGTAAGCGCAGGTGTCAGGTTGGGTGCCTCCAGAAGCAGGTACTGAGACAGGAATGCAAGTCGTGTATTTGGGAGGTGATCCTAGGAAGTAAGGAAGTGGGGACATCAAACAGGGAAGCGAAGGCAGCCGGTCCGGGGTCCATTTTTGAGCAGGTCACTGCTGTGGCCAGCTGGGGCTCACTCCTGCTGGGGACCACTGGGATCAGCAGAGAACATCTCGCCGAAGCAGTCCTACCTGGGAGGGAGGAAGTGGGTTTTTATCCATCACCTCCATGTCACTGGTTGAGGGCTGCCACCAGGGCATGAACTCTTGGGCACTTCCGGCCCGGCAGGGGCTTAACGTGCTCTGCTGGCCGGAGAGAACCCTCAGCACAGAGACACAGGTGCTGGTGGTTGGAAGCCACTGGATGGTGAGCGGGGGTGGGCATGGCCTATATTTAAGTAACTCATTGACAGCCGACCGACAGAAGAGACAAGGAAGAAATGCCTCTGAACATGGTAGTGTGGGCTCCACTTCCCCTACAATTTTCAGTAAATCCCCAGAGCTCCTCAGGAGGTTAACTTTTTTGCTCCAGTCTCTTGGTTTCTGTGTGGCCAGGATAGAAGGTTCTGGAAGCCTGCCCTGCCATCCCAGCAGGCTGGGGCTCACCACATCCTGGGAAACTGAAAAGGAGAAATTTGGATTTTCCTCTAGGAAGCAGTTTCCTCAACAGTCCACAAGGCTTTATCAGTGTTCAGCCCTCTCTTATTGGGCAGGCAGCCCTGGTGGTCTGGGTGCTACATTCCAGGAGCAAAAAAAAAAAAAAAAAAAAAACACCCTGCCCTTCTCACCTCGCCTGGGAAAACTGGACCACACTGGGATGGCACCCTGCCCTCCGCCCACCACCCGGAAACTGGCCTGGCTGGCAGCGGGGCGGGTAGGGAGGAAGGCAGAGCCGTTTGAACGTGTCCCTCGCTGCCGCAGGAGGGGTGGGAGACGGCAGGGGTGAGCTGCAGAAACGTGATGAGGTTATCGTTTCCTCTTGATGCAGATCCCCTCGCCCCATGAGTGGGCCTGTGCAGACAGAGACGGTGAGCGATATAAAGATGCGGTGGGGCAGACAGATGCCTTTTGGACGAGCAAGTCAAAGAATCCTGCCCGTTACCTGGAATCCGGAGGCCTCCTGCTCCATCGTGAGTGGAGGCCACGGATGCATCCAAGCATCCTACAATGCCCTGGGCACTAGGTAAGCAGTGGGCATCGTTCCATCAGACCAGGTTTCCTCAGCCATGGCACTGCTGACATTTGGGGATGGATACTCAGTTCTCTACAGTGGGGGCTGTCCTGAGCATTGTAGGATGTTTAGACGCATCCCTGGCCACTCACGATGGACCAGGAGCAGTTGCCCATTCCCCGTCATGACGATTGAAAAGGATACAAAATTGCCCCTGTTTGAAAACCACTGCATTAGACCCACACGTACTTACACGAGGGATTATTTTGTTCCTAGCCCTGTGTTCAGTGACTTATGTATCTCAATGCATTGAGTCACAACCGACTTATCAGGCTGGGGCGGATGTGGCAGTCCCATACTGTCATGCCCAGGCTGCTAACCTGTCCTCCCCTCCTTATGGTGTTGTCCTGGCCTCATGTACAACATGCCTCCACCCCACATTGCAGCAGGGAAATGGAGAGGTGGAACCTGGAAGTTGTCCCCATGGCTTAACACCATATCCCATTGGTCAAAACTTGGTCACATGGACACATCTAACTGCTAGGAAGGCTGGGAAATGTAGTCTTTATGGGGACAGCCCCATCCTCAGCTACAAGTCCCCCATGGAGCTGGGGAAGGATCAGTTCAGTTCAGTTCAGTTGTTCAGTCGTGTCTGACTGTGATCTCATGGACTGCAGCATGCCAGGCCTCCCTGTCCATCACCAACTCCCACAGTTTACCCAAACTCATGTCCACTGAGTCGGTGATGCCATCCAACCATCTCATCCTCTGTCGTCCCCTTCTCCCGCCTTCAATATTTCCCAGCATCAGGGTTTTTTCCAATGAGTCCGTTCTTCGCATCAGGTGGCCAAATTATTGGAGTTTCAGCCTCAACATCAGTCTTTTCAATGAATATTCAGGACTGATTTCCTTTAGGATGGACTGGTTGGATCTCCTTACAGTCCAAGGGACTCTCAAGAGTCTTCTCCAACACCACAGTTCAAAAGCATCAATTCTTCGGTGCTCCACTTTAGGACAACTGGCAGCCTCAACTATTTCATAGATGGGGAAATTAAGGCACGGAGTGGTTAAATATTCATCCAAGGTCACCCAGAGAATAAGGAAATTAGGAAAAGACATGGATCTAAAGCGTGACTGCTCAAGGCCAGCCTTCTTCCCTCCTGTGTCCTTGGAGGGTCCTCCGTTGCCATTTATCGGCTCTAAAGGTCTCCTTTAGTGCAGGGCACTGAAAGTTTTCCTGCACCGCTAGGGCTGAAGAGTTTCCTTTGGCCCCTGAAATCCACACCCTTTAGGTCATGCAGGTGCAATTTTCAAACAACCCAAAGGTGTTAGAGTCATTTATCTAGTGGAGCAAAGGGTCCAAGACCCCTGTCTTCCTGCATGTGCAGGTGGGAGAAATGTTGAGGCAAGCTCTCAGCCAAAAAGATTTACCTACACAGTAAGGACACTGAGGCCGAGAGAAGGGAAGGGACTTTTTCAAGGCCACACAGCTGGCTCCTGGCAGAGACAGGGCTAGGACCCCAGATGAGGAGCCCTGACGAAGCACTGTCTTCCGGTTTCCAAACCCTGGGAGGCATCGCCCCTCCTCTAACTTCTCCTTGCCTGTTCTCTGTCCTGAGCATCTGCCCCCTTTCCTGTCTTAATCCCTTTACCACTGTGTCAGTGAGATTTCTGGAAGAAGCTGAGGCTTACAGGTTGGCGACACCGTTGTTGTCTGTCCAACAGCCAGGCTCTCTTGTCTTCAAAAGCAGAACCTCGATTTTGTTAAGGAGTAAGAGGTGCTAAGTTCAGCCCCAGGGGAGGGATTAATATGGGGCTAACTTAGTCATATTATCCCATTCTTCATGGTTTCAACTTACTTTCCTAGTCTTTTTGCAGTGTAGAACAGATGTGTGTCCAGTTCTGGCCAATTCAATGTGAGGGGAGTCCCTTCAAGGAGACTGTGGGAAAGATTATTTTCCCAGGTTAAAAGAGCTCAAGGAAAAAGGAGGTCCCCTCTCCCCTCAGCACTTTCTCCTGTCTTGAACTCTGTTAAGGATGTGATGCTAGGGGTGGTGGCAACTATCTTGTGACCACAAGGAGACAAGGCTAACGAGAAGAAGCCAACGCATAGAGTGGCTAAGTGGAAAGGTTTAAAGTGGCTGGATACTGGGTGATACTGTTGAGACGCTGCCTTGACCCTGAAACTATCCATCTCCAGCCTTTTTGTCCTCTGAAAAAATTAAACGCCTTTCCTGTTTAAGCCACAGTTAGTGGATTATTCTGACATTTACTGCTGAAAGGGCTAAGTCACTTCAGTCGTGTCTGACTCTGTGCAAGCCTATGGACTGTAGCCCGCCAGGCTCCTCTGTCCATGGGATTTTCCAGGCAAGAATACTGGAGTAGGTTGCCATTTCCTACTCGAGGGGGTCTCCTCTCCCCCATCCCCTCCCAGGAATCAAACCGCATCCCTTACGTCTCCTGCATTGGCAGGTGGGTTCATAGCTAATATAATTATGCTCAGTCCACCATATTTTGGCCCTGGAGTTTCTACCCATCTCCCAGAGGGTAGGGCCATCACTAATTTTTATGAGTGGTAGACACCTCTTTTTTTTCCTCCTTGGAAGCTGATGGAGAGCAGCCCATTCAGGTTGCTTCGGTCCTTGCAGGATGAACGAGGTATGAAGAAACACACGTACTAATTCTTGGGAGACTTTTGACGCTTACTCAAAAGAATGCAACGTTTGCTTATATTGAGGCGGGCGGCTTAGATTCTGTAATGTATTATTAGCTCTCAGAGTTTCACAGCATTTGAGAATTTTGGACTTAATAAAATGTCTATCAATTAGAAATGCTTGGGTGCTGATAACCGAAGAATCACAATGACCAACAGTTATATGCTGAACATAACTTGCCAGGCACTTTAATAGGCACTTCTCCTACACTAACTCATTTATTCTTTACAACCTCACGAGGAGATTTCTCTTCCCTCCACGTAGGGAACGCAGGCACGGAGCTAGTAAGTGACATACCCGAGGTGTGACGCCAGATAGCTGACTCCAGAGGTCACACTCTTAGCTGCCTCTCTTTAGAGCCAAATAACAGTGACTTCAGCCATAAGAACACCTGTCATTTACTTAAAAAAGAGTTTAGCGTGGAGTCCTCTGACCTTGCCCTTTGCCATCCTCAGCACACTGGCTCTTGCCACCCAATTGGCACAAGATGGTGACTGAGGTCAAGCATTCCCGGGCCCCATGGCTCTATCCGTGGCAAGCAGAGAAGGCAGTGGCAGCATTGCCAACCCTCCTCAGTGGAAGAACAGTCTCCCTGGAGCGCTCTTCCCGCAAACTGCCTGTTGGATCTCATTGGTCAGAACCAGGTCACATGCTCACCTTGGACCAATCACTAGCAGACTGGCATGGATACGCCACAATTAGCTGACCAATCACAAATTTCCCCTGGGCAAGAAGTGACTGGCACGAATTGGGGTTCAGATAGAAAAGAAGGGAGATGACTGGTGCGTGCACAGGAGGCAGATGGCTTGGATCCCAGCTGCTGACATTCCTGTGTGTGTAGAGTGAGCCTGGCTCTGCCTTGAGCTCTTTACATACATTATCAAGTCATCACACTATTATCATCCCTGTTAGGATGAAAAATCTGAAGCCCAGAGAACTTCAATTGACTTGTCTTAAATCACCCAGAGAGGAGGAAACTGGATTCAAATGCAAGCCCCTTAGAGACCCGCTCTCAACCCCTCTAGATGGGGTTGCCAGATAAAATAAAGGATGACCAGTTAAATTCGAATTTCAGATAAAGAAAGCAAATGTCTTAGTTTACATCTGTCCCAATTATTGCATGGGCTATACTTTTACCAAAAGAGAAAAAAATCTGTTGTTGATCTGAAGGTCAAATTTAACTGGGCATTCTATATTTTTGTGTGCTAAATTTGACAATCCTACTTAGGGTCACTGGGTCAGAAACCTCAGCACTGGTGTGGGAGCTTAGCCACACTCTGTTTGCATAATAAACACTAAGAAAATTCCACAAAGAAATATGCATTCTCCCATTTTTCTGGAAACCTGATCCCTCTTGGGTTATTATTTGTTTTCTTCTTTTCAAGAAGGGTACAGAGAAAATGTCCCTGCCCTCAGAAAAACAACAGTGTATGTACTGGGATAAATGGCTGCTGGCATTTGGTCTCAAGGCCAAGGAGACAGCAGGGAGAGGTGGGGAGTGTGGGGCGGGGGGGTCCTTTCTCACGCGCCCATCCCCAGTTGATTATTGCCAGGAAGAATGTGGACCTAGCTGAGTCCAATCCTCCAATGTTTGAAGGGAGGTAGAAATCTGAGTTTTTATGTAAAATCTCTTTATTTGTGAACACTGGCTCAAATTTTATTAAAATGCAGCATGTGCCAAAGGAAACATATCTGCAGGCTTGTGGGCAGCCAGGGAAAACTGCTGCTGTTTCATTTGGGGAGATGAGGCTGCAGCTTCTGCAGGCAGGGGAGCAGGGGCCTGGGCTGGCGATAGGCGAGTTCGTGGGGCTAGAACTGCAGCCAGAATGGTCTTCAAATCTCCTCTCTTCCAGATAAGTGCTGTGTGACGGTGGGGAGGCTGCCTAGCCTCTCTGTTTTCCAAACCATTCAGAGGATGTCACTGTACCCCTCGTACCGTGAGGCAGGGAGGATTCCACTGATGGAGCGGATGTAGGTGAGGTGCCTGGCACGTGGTCAGGGTGTGCTAATTCCTTTCCCTTCCCTGGTAAGGGCCCACACTTAGAAGTTTGATTTGAATGTGACTTGTTCATGCCCTTCCTTCTCTCCTCCCTTCCATCTCCCTTCTTTCCCTCTCTCCCCTTTCTCTTCCTCCTCCTCTCGTCTTCCTTCTTTTTTTAAAAAATTAAACTGTGTGAAGATTCAGGGCCAGGTGTCAGGAGATGGGGGAGCAGGCTGTGACGCTATTCCAACCTGGAAGTGAGATTGGGGGAAGAGTCTCTTTCTCATAGGACCTCAGTTCCTCCCTCTGTGAAATGGGCAGGTCTGATTGCAGATGTATTATAGACACTCTTGCAGGGGTGCCAGGGTCAGGCAATTCTATGGAGATGTCTCAGGGAGGGATGGGGGCGGGGATGGGGGCCTTGGGGGTGATGGGAGGGGTTGCCTAGAGGGGGCTGAGTCAGAGGGCACTCTCAGGGCTGAGAGCAAGAGAAGAACACCCCAGCAGGCAGGGCCATAGGAAGGCAGCAACCCCCGTCATTAGGGAGCCCATGCACACCCTTGGAGGAGAGCAAGGTCCCTGCCTATCTTGATCTGACCCCGGGCCCATCCCTGGGACTTGGGGTCAAGGCTCTTAACACAGCCTCCTGCCTGGAACCCAGAAACCCCAAGCCCTCCTCTGGGCTCTCTGAGACCTGACCTCTGCTCACCTCCCCTCTCATCCTCCTTGCTCTTGCCAGTCCAGCGTCTGGTGAGTTTCTCGAACGGGCACTTCTCTTCCTGAGTCTCCAGGCCTGGGCACAAGCTATTCCCCCAACCTGGACTCTGGTCTCCCTCCTCTCCAGATCTCCCCAAGATCACGCTTCCTTCTGGTTCAAACGTCAGCTCAAAATCACCCCCGTGGAAAGCTCCTGCTGGTTCCCAGGTGATCGCGGGCCCTCCTGGAGCCCCGCCCATCTCCTCAGGGGGCCCACAGCCACCTGTGAGCTGTGTCTGCTTGTCTGCTCAGTCTGTCTGTCCTTCTCCTGAGGGTGGGGTCAGTCCTGTTACTATAGCCCATTCATTGAAGGAATAAATGGGCGAGTGAGTGAAAGAACAGATGAAGCTCTGCCAAGGATCTGGTATGTTTCCCAGGCTCAGGGGGGTCTGCGCCCTCTCAGAAGGATGTCACAGCAAGTCAGATGCATCCTCAACCTCAGCCCTCCTGTATCACCCTGCTGCACTGATAAAAAAAAAAAACCCAACACTCCAGCCAGGGCCTCCCAGTGTTGCTCTGCATCTAGCCCCGTTGACCTCTGTGACCCCACCTCCTCCCCAGCGGGCCCCCAGCCCCATCCCATCTCAGCCGCGCTGGCCTCCTTCCTGTTTCTTCAGCAACCAGGCCTGTTCCTACTTCCGAGCAAGCACTTTCTGTTCCCGGGATGCTCAGCCCCAGTCCGTCTTCTCATTTAGGCCTCAACCGTGCCACTCCAGTCTTCTTGCCCGGGAAATCCCATGGACAGAGGAGCCTGGTGGGCTACAGGCCTCGGGGTCGCAAAAGAGTCGGACATGACTTAGCGACTAGACTACACCAGCGTCACCTCAGGAGGCCTTCCCCACACAGCTTCCCGCAGGCCACCCTGTTTGCTCCCTTCCCAGCATGTATCATTATCTGAAATGATTTCGTTCATTTTCAAGTACTTGATCCACTTTTATCAGAGCTCATGGCCGTGCAGAATAAAGTTTTCTCCTGCTTTCCCTGTAGCTGGGTGCAGCCATACAACCAAGCTCCGACTCCCAGGCTGTGATTGGGAGTATGTGCAGCAGTTTCTGGAAACTTTTCTAGAGATTCAGCTATTGTTTGCCCTCTACTCACTGTCTTTCCTTCTCCACCCTGCCACCTGGAAGGCAGAGGAGAAGGCTGGTGCTGTGGCCTCTGTGTTGGGGCATGAACAGGAAGACCACACCCTGGGGGTGGCAGAGTGGTGAACGGGACAGAGGGTGGGACACTGAGGGCCCCGTGGAATCTTCACACCCACCCCGAACTGCCTACATCTGGACGTTGTGCGTAGGAGAGGAAAATAAGCTCCCCTTGTTATTGCTGATGTTTTCAGATTAAGCTTCGTATATTTTATTATGAGTACATGTGTTTGGCCAAGGCAGTATAGTCTAATGAAAAATGTCAGAATATAGGCTGGGTCTTTTTATTTTAACATGTGCTCTATAGGGCTTTGTCTAGAATTTTAGCTGGAGTATTGGAAGAGCCCTGGGTCAGAGAAAGGAGGCCACTTTCCTGAGGCCACACAGCAGGGAAGGGGCAGAGCTGAAGTGTGACCCCAGGGCCCCAGGCCCTAACCCCTGACTCTCTTTCTCAGAAGCTCCCGGCTTGAGGTGTTGCTGGACTTCCCCCAGGACCGTGGGCGGAGTGGTCTATACTTACCCTGCCTTTTAGGCCATTAGGCTAGGAGGCCCTTCCTTATTTCTCAGGGGCCCAGAACATGCTGGGACTGAGAGAGAAGACCCTGAGTGTGGGGTGCAGTGGGGATTAAATCCTGGCCCTACTGCTGGCAAGCTGTGCATGTCCAGGAAGAGCCCAGTCTCGCTGAGCTTCAGTTTTATGACAGGTAACCTCCCTGGGCATGATGAGTGCCCTGCAGAATTCCTCAGGTGCCGCATTTAGAATTCTGGGGACTGCCCTGGTGTCCAGTGGCTAGGACTCCACGCTCCCAACGCAGGGGGACTGGGTTCCATCCCTGGCCAGGGAACTAGGTCCAACATGCATAACTAAGAAAGAGTTTGCAAGCCACAACTAAAGATCCCGCATGCTGCAACAAAGGCTGAGCATCCCCCATGCTACAAGTAAGACCTGGCATAGCCAACCGAACAAATACTTTAAAAAGTAGAATGTCTGGCGTTCATGAAGGATGGAGTACTGCATCCCACAGTGTGGAAACTTCTCAAGCACAGGTTGTATCATTGGTATTAAAAGGAGGTGGGCAACTTAATGCAAACTTTGGAATCAGTTTGGGTTCAAATCCTGGTCCCACACTGAACCACTGTGTGACCCTGAGCTAGTCATTCCCTTGTTCTGACTTTTCTTTGTGTCCTTGTCGGAAAATGTGGATTCATTCATTCATTCAATACACATGTGCTGAGCACCCCTCAGGCGGGCCAACACTGGGTGCTGAGATTCAGTGCTAGACAAGTCAGACCAAGTCCTCCTTGTGGAGCTGATTTTGAGCAGGGAAGGGAGTCAGACAGCAAAGAAACAGACGCACATGTAGCATGACCACAAGACACATGAGGCGAGCCAAAGCAGGGGGAGAAAGAGATGGAGGGAGGGGTTCTCTAAGACAAGGTGGTCAGGGAGGCCTCCCTGAAGATGTGGCAGAGACCTGAGTGTGTGAGATGTGAGGTTCTAGGGTAGCTGAGCCTGGTCTCCCTCATCACCCTGTAACTATTCCTGGGCCTCCCCCGGCTGAATTCTTCCCCAGAGCAGGAACTGTGTGGTGGCCAACTCTGTGTCCTGGGCACTAGCCCAGAGATGACTGGGTGAGCCAGAAACACTGGGTCCCAGCCGCACCCCCCCAACCCCCCCGCCATGCTGCATCCAGCCCATCAGCAAGGCTGCCTGTCTGGCTTCCTAAAGTCCTCTTGAATCCATCCACTTCTCTCTACCCACCCTCATCTCCTGCCTGGACTACTGCGGTAGCCCCCAGCCTTGGTCCCCCAGCTCCCACTTCACTCTCCCCACGTCACTGCCCACCCCACTCTCCCCACCTCTGTCTTCCCCATGGCATCTGCATCAGTTTCCCACGGCTGCTGTAGCAAATGATCACAAATTTCGTGGCTTAAGAGCACAAATTTATTTACTTAGAGTTCTGGAGGTCAGAAGTCTGAAATCAGTCTCTGGACTGAAGTCGAGATGCTGGCAGGGCTGGCTCCTGCCGGAGGCTCTGGGGAGAGGCTGTTTCCTTGTCTTCTCCAACTTCCAGTGGTGACTTGCATCCCTTGGCTTGTGGCCCCTTCTTCCCTCTTCAATGTGCCTCCTTTCAATCTGGTTCTGTCATTCTCTCTGCCTTCTCCTCTTCTGTGGTCAAACCTCCTTCAGCCTCCATCTTATAAGGACTCCCGTGATTCCGTTGGGCCCACTCAGATCATCCAGGATCATCTTCCCAGCTCAAGATCTTTAGCTAAATCATAGCTGCATAATTCCTTATGCCATACAAAGTGACGTTCAAAGGTCTGGGGGATTAAGAGGAGGATATTTGGGAAAGGGAGCATCATTCATCCGAAGGGATCTTGTTAGAACCTAAGTTAAGTCTTACGCCTTTTCTGCTTAAAATCACCCTATAAACCCCAGCTCCCTCAGAGCGCATGCAAAGCCCTTACAGTGGCCACAGAGTCCTACACAGCTGTGTGCTGGTTACTTCTCTAAGCTCCTCTCCAGCCCTGCTTGCTGGGCCTCAACACTCCATGCGTGCACCTGCCTCGGGGCCTTTGCACATGCTGTTCCCTCGGCCTGGAGCCTTCCGCCCTGCCTCTTCCCAAGGCTATTGCTTGGTATCCTTCAGGTCCCACTTCCTCAGAAAGGCCCCCTTGGACTCTGCCCTCCCTGTGACAGCCCTTCCCTCTCCCCACAGTCTGAACACAGTCTGAAGCTGTCTTTACTGTTTGTTTTCCTGTTGATTATCCACCATCCCCACAAGACTGCTATCTCTTAAAGACCCAGTAGGGCCGGTCTGTCTGGTTCTCTGCTGTATCTCCTGCACCAGAGACAGGGCCTGGCACCTAGCAGTGCTCAGGAAACCTTTGCTCCACGAATCCCTGTGAAGCCAGTTCCCAACAGCCCCCTCTGCTGTTGTGAATAAAATACAAACACATTTAAAGACATTCTGACTGTCCCGGTGACTTTTTGGCTTGATCTCTTTCTTCAGTCAGTGATTAAAACCCCATCTTCACATGTGAAAAAACAGTGAGGCCTTGTTTATACTAGGCACACAAGGGCTTCAAAGGGCCTGAAATAGAGGTTAGTTGAGGTCTCCTAAGGGCAGACGCCATCAGAAGTGGCCTTGGGTCTCGTGAGGGAAGAGCAGGGTCATGGGGTGGGAGCCCTGGCAGTGGGGCTCTCTGTCTGTGCCTCGGATTCCACGTCCGCGACTGGAGATTGTAACAGGGTTACTGCAGAGTTCTCACCTGTTCCACTTACAGCAGGGTTCTCACCTGTTCCACTTACAGCGGGGTTCTCACCTGTTCCACTTACAGCAGGGTTCTCAGCCTCCATGCTACTGACCTTGGGGGCTGGATCTTCCCTGGTGGCTCAGTCAGTAAAGAATCTGCCTGCAATGTGGGAGACACAGGTTCCATCCCTGGATCGGGAAGATCCCCTGGAGGAGGGCATGGCAACCCACTCCAGTATTCTGGCCTGCAGAATTCCATGGACAGAGGAGCCTGGAGGGCTACAGTCCATGGGTTCGTGAAGAGTTGGACACAACTGAGCAACTCTTATTTACTCATGTTCTCTGCTGTGGGGGCTGCCCTTTGCGGGGTGGGATGCTGAAAGGCATCACTGACCTCCATCCCTGAGATGCCAGGAGCATGTCCCCAGTTGTGAGAACGCCAAATGACCCCTGATGTAGCCTAAAGCCTCCTGAGGGGAAAAAAATCGTGCTGGGCTAAGAACTGCCACCTCAGTTGAAAGAGACGATGTAGGTAAGGCATCTGGCTCAAGTAGCCTGGCACTCAGCAGCTGCTCAGGAAATGGGGGCTGCTATCTGCTCAATAGGGTGGCTGGGCTGGACGCATGGCTCTGCCACTTAACAAGTTACCAGGTGGCCCTGAGAGAGTGACTCTAGCTTCCCGAGCCTCAGTTTCTTCATCTGGAAAATGGAACAATAATATCGCTCACTCTCTTGGGACTGTCAGGGGGCCTAGGGACCGTGCCCCATACCCGGTAGCTGCTTTAGCTTACTAACTCTGAGGATGAAGATGAAGGTGATGGCGGCTCCTGGGAGCAGTGGGGGCGAGAGAAAGGGCACTTTGCAAGTACAGCCTGGGGTCTCGAGACTGAGTGTGCCCCTGCATAAATGGGGACACGCAGTCACCCCTGCCCACCCCTGGGAGGGCAGCTGGCTCAGACCCTCGGCCCTGCTGGGGCGTTTAATAATTAAGCTGGATAAGGGATGACAGGGCTGGAAGGCCGGCAGCGAGCGGGCCCTGGCCTTGTTCGGCTTTGGTGACGTGACGGCCCTGGGATCATGGCCTTCTCAAGCCCATAAACAGGGGGCTGGGCCCTGAGGCAGGCAAGGCCGGGCCAAGGTCTGTGACAGTGGCCTTGTGTTCGTGTAGCGCCGGGGGTGGGCGGGGGGACGCCTGGCGGCAGTGGGGCCAGGGGCACTCTGGAGCAGGGGCTCTTTTCCGTGGGGTCAGCTCTCCCCTCTCCCCTGCTTGCACCCTCTTTCTCTCTTGCCTTGCCCACCCCCTCTAGTTGTCACCTCCAGTGTCTCTGGCTCTCATCACCTGCCGAGTGCTGCCAGAAGGTTCCCTGCAGCTGGACTCCCACCATCCCTGTTGTGGAGGGGGCACCCTGCTCCCTCCCCAAATGAATAAGGCCTGTGACTGCGGGCCCCAGCCCCCAGGTCAGGAATCAGAGGCCAGGAGTGCTGAGTCACCAGCCCCCAGGGCAGAGCCACGTCCCGCCCAGGTCTGGGGTCTCCCAAGCTTGCACTTAAACCTCACACCCCTCTGATCTCTGCTGTCTGTCTGTCTGTCCCCCTCACCTGCCCGCAGCTTTCTCTAAACCACTTTCTATTGCTGTTTTTCTGCATCTCTGGGTCTCTCAATTTCCACCTCAATTTCCCCTTTCATGTCCTGGGTCTTCCTCCCCCGCCCTCGGGGTCCCTTCCTTCTGGTTCTGTGTTCCTCTTCTCCGCCTCCGAGTCTCTGCGTCTTGAACTCTGTCTGTTTCTCCCTTTCCTGTTCGCTCCCCCCTTGCCTGTCTCTCCTGACCGCCCCGCCTCCGGCCCGTCTCCCTGCAGCCAGCCCTTGTCCCCACGCCAGCACATTATGTCCCTGGTCAAAGCCTGACGTCAGGCGGGGCCTGGCGGGCGGCCACGGCCGCTGCCGGGCAGGCAGAGGGAGCCGCGCTTTCCCGTCCCCAGCGCCCGCCCGGCCCTTCAGCCTGGGGCTCCGAGTCTCCCCGCCTGGCCTCCCTGGCCAGAGTGAACGGTGGTGCTTGGCAGCCACCTGGTCCGGGGGCCGGGGACTGCAGTTCACACGCCTCTTTCTCCCCTTCAGCCTAGCCCCCGGGCTGTAAGAGACAGCTCCTGGGCCTGCCTGGTCCCCAAGGGGAGATGCTGCAGCCTGGGACAAGACCCAGGGCTCAGTGCTTACTGTGTGACCTCGGGCGAGTCACCCAGCCTCTCTGAGCCTCATCTCTCCCCTCATCTGCAGGGAGGGTCAACTCTAACAGGGGGCTTACAGCCTGGGAAGCGCTCAGCTCACTGCGGGAACGGGGTGTCACCACAGGGCGCCCCCCAGCAGTCTTCAACAGGGGAAGCTTCGGAGAGGGATGGGGGTCTGGATGACGCAGGATTGGGGGACACAGCTGGTCTTCAGAGGGCAGGGACCTGCATGGAGTGGGCGGGGGGATGGCCAGGCACCATGAAGGAACACCCCACCCAAAGTACAAACAGTGCCCCTGCCGGGAAATCCTGCCCAAGCCCAGTTGGTCTCAGGCCCCATCAGAGCCTGAAGAAGTGGTTTAAAAAATGTCATATTTCTTGTTTGGTTTGTTTGGTTTTCTCCCCCTCTGATTTTCAAAAGCAATGCCAATTTCCTTGAAGGACATCTTGAAGGGCACCTGAGCATCCTGGTTTAAAACAGACTTTGGGGGGTTAGACCAACCTGGGTTCAATCCAGCTGTGTGACTTCTGGCCAGGGGCTTCATCAGCTGAGCCTCAGTTTCCGCATCTGTCAAATGGGAACAATGAACAAGACACATTAGAGAGTTACTGTGAAAAGCAGGCAAAACAATGCCTTTCAAAGCACAGAGGTCTGTTTTCTTGTCTTTTTTATTCTTCTAATTTTAAATATAGGAGTTACGGAGAAGTACGGAGATGAAAACAAGAAGGCCCCCCTCCAGAGAGAAACAACACACAGATTTTTTGTGGAAATTTGGCTTAGTTAATTTATTTGTCCTGAGTTCCTTCTCTGGCCTGCTTTTTCATTTTTCACAAAAATAAAACCTGATTTGAAGTTTCATTTGAAAATATCTTTGCTTATTTTTATTATTGTTGTTTGTTTTTTCATCCGTGCATACTCAATCAGTTTAAGGGGCCTCCAGTGAGCTATGAGGTTGTCTCTCCCACCCCGGCCTCTGGCTCTGCTTCCTGGAAGCCAGCACAGTTAGCAGATTCTCACATGTCCTTCCTTCCTTTCCTGGGGTTAAATCATCTTTGGACACATGACTTCCAATTCCTCTATTCATTTTGGTTTTGTTTGTGTTTTTCAACTCACTTAATTATAAAGTATGACATTGCTTAAAAAAATCAGAACGCACAAAGAGAAGAAAGGGGAAGATAAGAAAAGTGGAATCTCCTGAAACCTTACTTCCCCTTCCACAGTTTGGAGTACATCCTTTTAGGCTTCTTCCATCACCTGACGTCTCTGCACATTCTTGCCTTCCCAGGTATCTTTTTTTCTTTAGCTCTGATCAAAGCTTGTGATGATATATTTGTATTTGATGATTAGATATTCTGATCATTATCTGCCTTCTCCACTGTGCAGAAAGTTCCAGGAGGCAGGGAGGGTCACGTCTGCGGCCCCCACAGCCAGCAGGGTGCTAGCGCACAGTAGGCCTGCACTGAATATTTTCCGAATGAAGGAAGGAATGGGTGACTTCTCTAAGGGGTTACATAATGTATTATCCTACCCTGTGACCTATTTCTTCCCACTTAGCATATCGGGTACATCTTTCCACGTCTCTAGCTAGGCAGCAAATCTCCATTTTTCATGTCTGCACGGAGGCACCACAATAAACAGCTTTTTGATGCTGACCAGAGACTTCTGCCCCGAACTGGGAAATTCTTTTTCAAACACAGATCCCTTAACGAATTCCATATGAGCCACCCGTGCCCCAGCCCTTCGGCCGTTTACTTTCAGCCTGACACTTCATGGGTTTCACGGGCCCATTGTTTTTTGGGACAAATCAAGATTTATTGTCTCTCACTGACATGTTTTTCCAGAGAAGCTTAAGAGTGAAAAACTCATCCCACTCCCATCCCACTGTTTCCGCCAGTTGCCAGTGAAGTGTTCCGTACATGTGCTGAAGTTGGGAAACTGGGTATAACCCTTCCCTTCCTGGCTGCCTCCGTGCATACAGCACATGTCAAACCCGTTCCTACCCCAGGGCCCTTGCACCGGCTGTTTCCTCTGCCGGGAATACGCTTCTCCTGGCTTGCTTACTTCAGATCTCTGCTCAAATGTCTTCTTCTAAGACAGGACTTCACAACCTTTTTTTTTTTTTTAAATTAGCCTCTCTAAGTTACTTATCCAGTGTTATCTTTCTTCCTAAAGCTTCCTTTCTTAAGTTTTACCTGGTGGCTCAATAGTAAAGAATCTGCCTGCAATGTAGGAGAACTGGGTTTGATCTCCGGGTGGGAAAGATCCCCTGGAGAAGGAAATGGCAACCCACTGCAGTATTCTTGCCTGGAAAATCCCACGGACAGAGGAGCCTGGCAGGCTACAGTCCATGGGGTCGTAAAGGACTGAACAATGAATATCATGTCACATTATGTTTCGTTACACTCATATTTTGGATCACATTCATATTTAGTGTCCATGCCCACCGACTACGCTTGTTATCTTTCCTACAGTAGCCCCAGCACCTAAAACAGAGCCTGGAGTATTGTTGTTGCTCAGTCGCTCAGTCGTGTCTGACTCTGTGAACCCAGGGACTGCAGGTTGCCAGGCTCCCCTGTCCTTCACTGTCTCCCTGAGTTTGCACAAATTCATGTCCATTGAGTCAGTAATACAATCTAGCCATCTCATCCTCTGTCCCTCCTTCTCCTCCTGCCCTCAGTCTTTCCCACCATCAGGGTCTTTTCCAATGAGTCAGCTCTTTGCATCAGGTGGCCAAAGTTTTGGAGCTTCAGCTTTAGCATCAGTCCTTCTAATGACTTATTCAGGGTTGATTTCCTTTGGAATTGACTGGTTTGATCTCCTTGCAGTCCAAGGGACTCTGAAGAATCTTCTCCAGCACCACCAGTTAGAAAGTATCAATTTTTCAGTGTTCAACCTTCTTTATGGAGCATTGTAGGCGTTCAGTATTGGTTGAATCAAGAAATGCTAATTCCAAGATTCCAAGCTTCCTTCCAAGGCTGAGAACTGACTGTCATTATTCATTCATTCAAGATTTATCTGTTGTGCCAGATAAATCTCCGTGTGCCAGAGCTGCCTGGGTGCTGGGAGGACTACAGTGGGTGAGGCAAACAGGCCCTGCCCTTAAGGGGTGTGGGCAGTGGTCGGAGAGACACAACCACAGCCGGAGGAGGACATCAGGCTGACTTGCTGGCCTCGGGTGGTGGAAAGAGAAAGGGGCCTGTGACCTGACAGATGTGGATTGCCGGCTCTCACTCAGCTTTTGCAGAGCTGAGTTAACTGCGAGGCTGACACAACCAGGAACGATATCCTTGTTCCCTTTATTGCCTGCTGTTCCTGCATCATAAGTGGAGAAGAAATGAAAAAGTGTTGCCAGAAACCTCTCTGCATTCCTCCCACAGGCCCAGCTGGGTCTTTGCTTGTGGAACTAAGCTCTGCCCTACTTTCTGGCTGCCCTGCACGTTGCATCCTCCACGTCAGGGACGTTCCTACCCTAGTGGCCACAGCTCCCTGACAGAGATGCCGGAAGATGCACGTTCCCAGCCTCGCTTGGCTTGGTGCAGGCCTGGGACTTGGGGCTCTACCAATCAGACACGCCTGCTAGAGATGTGTAATCAGAGAAGGGCAGGACAAGAGGTGTGGAGGAGAATGGACCTGGCCCTCAAGGATGCATTGGGAGGGGTCCCAGGAGAGCAAGCAGGCTCCCTTCTGGACAGCCCTGCCAGAAGACCTGGGCCTCGTTTCTGGCTGAATAGCCCTCAGTCCTAACTCTGTGCCCACCCCGGGATGACAAGTACTAACAGGTATTAAGAATGTTCATTGGAAGGACTGATGCTGAAGCTGAAGCTCCAATACTTTGGCCACCTGATGTAAAGAGCCAACTCATTGGAAAAGACCCTGATGCTGGGAAAGATAGAAGGCAGGAGGAGAAGGGGGCAGCAGAAGATGAGACAGTTGGATAGCATCACAACTCAGTGGACATGAATTTGAGCAAACTCCGGGAGATGGTGGAAGACACAGCAGTCTGGTGTGCTGCAGTCCATAGGGTCACGGAGTTAGACATGACTTAGCAACTAAACAACAAGAACAAGATTATTCATGTTCTTTGACTCCTAAATCCCTCTTCTGGAATTCTAATCTGAGAAGATAATCACAAATAGTGAAAGATGCACCAAGATGTTTGCAGTAGAATTATGTAGAGTCGTGAGGAATCAGAAACTACCTAAACACCCTGTGACCAGGGAATGGGTTTAGTTAATCAGGCAATGATCCTGAAAAGAAGCCAAGAACTGATTGCTCCAGCGAAATATTCGTGGGACGCTCAGGGTTAAATGTTAGTGGGGCGCTCAGGGTTATGTACATCCTTGAGTGGCCAAAGAAAACCAGAAAACAGGTGAAAGAAAAGCTTGTTTTTCTCTCTTACACAAAAGAAGTGTGGAGATGTTAGTCCAGGGCTGGTGGGGTGGCTTCATACATTCGTCAGGGATTCTTTCTTCTAGGCTTCTACCATGGCCCAAGATAGCCACTCAGTTCTGGCCACAACTCTGCATTCCAGCCAGTGAGGAGGCTGGGAAAAAGCACAGGCACTCTCTCCGTAAGGACTTGGACATTATACCCCATGAACTTGTCACATGGACACACTTAGCTGCAAGAGAGACTGGGGAGAGACTTGCCTGGTGGTCCAGTGGTTTAGACTCCAAGCTTCTGATGCAGAAGGCACAGGTTTGATCCCTGATTGGGGGACTAATATCCCACATGCCACATGGTATAGCCAAAAAAAAAAAAAAAAGGCTGGGGAATGTAGTTTTTTTTCTGGGTGGTCACTTGCCCAGCTAAAATTTGAGATTTTTATTACTAAAGAAGAGGGAGAGATCAGAGAATTGGAGGGAAGCATGGGTCTTTGCCACAATAACAACAATTAAAATAACATCCAAGAGGAGTCTGTGATAACATTTAAAAATTGTACAGTTTAGGAAAAGCAAGATTTGAAGTTGTGTGTAGAGTGTGATTGCAACTGCACAACAAAATTTCTAAACAGAGGAAGCCACTCGGAGGACAAAACTGTTGGAAAGTTAGCCTTTATGGGGGGTCCTATCAGAGATGTCGTGTTTTCTTTTCTCTCTGTATTTTCCAAATGTCAGTAATTGAGGAGACCTAAGTTCCTGAGAGAATCTCTGTGCAGATTATAGAATCTACTTGAGCTATAGTTCATGTCATGCAAGTTTTTTCCTCGAATGTGTCAAGGTGGCCAGACAGGGAAAGAAGAAATGAAACGATCTCGAGTCACAGACAACATGATTGTAAATGGAGAGAAAGCCAAGGAACCCACAGAAAGTGGCTAGAAAAAGAGGGCCCTGGGACTTATCACAGGTTCAAGTCACAGCTGTGCTGAAATGCCAGCTCCGTGACCAGAGATAAACCAGCCGCCTCCCTGTGTCTGCATGAAGGAAGAAGAGCCTCCGCCTCTGGGTGTGATGAGGGCCCAGAGGAAGCAGCTCCCGCAGAGCGCAGGCTGCAGGCCTTGGCGTGGAGCAGGCTCTCCACCAGATGCTCTCGGGCAATTCTGTCCTCCTAGGGGACATGCGGCAGTGTCGGGAGACCTTTACCACTGGAGCAGAGAAGAAGCTACCGGCATCTAGTGGACGAAGGCCAGGGATGCTGTTAGCATCCTGCAATGCACAGAGCAGATTCCCTCCGCAGGGACTGTGCTGTGTGCTGTGCTCAGTCGCCCAGTGGAGTCCGACTCTTTGCGACCCCATGGACGGCAGTCCACCAGGCCCCTCTGTCCATGGATTTCCCAGGCAAGAATACTGGAGTGGGTAGCCAGTCCCTTCTCCAAGGATCTTCCCGATCCAAGGATTGAATCTGGGTCTCAGGCATTACAGGCAGCTTCTTTACCATCTGAGCCACCAGGGAAGCCCCTAGAGAGACTATCCAGCCCCAGATGTCATTGGTTCTGAATTGAGAAGCATTGCTCTCAGCACACCCCAGCTGTTACCACTGTGGGGCTTGTTTCCTGGCTTTTGCTGTCATGAACCGCGCAGTTGTGGTCAGCGGGGTCACACGCCAGTGGACATGTGTTCTGAGTGTAGAGTCGCTACAGCAGCCCTGCTCTGCCCTTTCCGAGCCTCCTGAATGCCCCCAAGACGTCTCCTTCCTCTTATCTTGGGCTCTACACTATGGGTTTGGAATGTGTCTGTGCCCAGGGGAGCTGAGAGAAGGGACAGGACGGCCGACAGCCCCCCACGCAGTGAGGAAACCTGCGGCCTCTGCAGGGCGGTTTCTGCCCTGAGCTTCCTACCCTGTGGCTCTGCTCCGCTCCTTGCCTCCACCCAAAACCCCCTGAGGCAGGTGCTGCCATCGCCTCCACGCCTCCATGTCAGAGAAGGGGAAACAGGCTGCGAGGCAGAACAGGAGACGGCAGCCGGCCCCAAAGGCGGCTCGCTGCCCCCAGACCTGGCTGGTCTGGCCCCCGGGTCCTTGTCCCGACTGCACGTCAGAACCACCTGGGGACTGAAAACCCCCGGGTCCCGCGTGGCCCCACTGACCCGATCAGATCAGGCTTGGGTTTCGGAATCGAGCTGATCTTACCTGGATTCTTGGCTCCTTCACTTTCTGGCTATGTGACCTGAGGTCAGTGACTTCACCTCTCTGAGCCTCAGGTTTGTGCTCTGAAAAAAAGGGCAGTGTTAGCTGCCCGCTCGGAGGTTGACCACGAGGATTCAGCGAAATGCCCCATGTAGGCACGTGAGAGTGTGTGTGTGAGTGTGTGTGTGTGTGTGTGTGAGTGTGTGTGAGTGTGTGTGTTTAAGCTCTTTAATTAATTCTGTTGTGCCTGGCTAGTTACCTATCAATTCATGCATTATCCATCCAATCATCTATCCATCCATCCAGTCATCTATCCACTCATTTATCCAACACATTTATTTGACACAAACTGTGCGCCTGGCTGGGCTTCAGTCCCTGAGGACACAGAAGTTCCCCTCATGAAACTGACAATAGCAGCGTTGAGAGAACAGAGTGGAAAATAAATGAATAAATATGTTGCATAGAGTCCCATGTAAACAGCATGGGACGGAACTCCTCTTCCGGATGGGGTGAGACGCCCATGTCTTCTGTCTGCCTTTCCAGACCCCCTTCCCCCTGCACCGTGTCTCAGGGCAGATTTGTGTGCAGAGCGTCAACCTGGGGAGCCCATGCCTCCCCACGGCAGACACAAGAAAACTCACTTTCGCAGCCTCTCTCGCAGCTTGGGTGCAGGCGTAACAGCTGTGTTTGAGAAACAGCAAGGGGGCCTTGGAGGTAGAGGTGGGACTTGGAGTTCAGACAGGTCCAGGGGCTTGTCTGAAACCGAGCAGCGGGGGCGTGGACGAGGCTGAACCTGAATCCAGATGAGCTGGAGTGGATTCGCCGACTCCAGCTCTTCCCTGGTTTGTGGTCCTCACTGCAGGAAGGTTGCGTCGCATTGAAAGGCAGGGATGGAAAATTAAGAAGCTCTGCCAGCCTTACAAGCTGAGGCCCACCTCGGTATCTGTCAGTCACATCCAGGCCTGGGCCTTGCATTTCATAAGCATGGGCTGGCAACAATCCTACCAGGTAGGATGAGCAAATCTGGGTTTGGAGTCTAGGTTTGGAGAGAGGGGTCAAGCAATTTGCTTGAGGCCAGACAGAGAAGGATCGGGACACAAACCCACTGTGTATCTCCAAAACCTTTGCTCTTCGGAGTGCACCCAGCTTCCACCAAGGAGACCCACTGATGACGTAGCACCGTCGTGTCTGACCCTGACCACACTCTGAGTCAGGGTCGGCATGTCAGACTTCTTCCCACTTCCAGATGAAACCCAGAGGCACGACATATGGTAAGCTCTCAGTAAGTAACATGCCAGCACTGCAAGAAAGCATAACCAACTTACAGGATTTTGCTTGAGAATCTCAGAGGCTCAGAGGCTCTTCCTTCTCACATTATTTTTTTTTTCCTGCTAAATATCCCTCATGTGAAAACTCTAGCTGACTCATTCTTTGACCTCATTTAATTCTTCTAAACTGGTGACTTTGAGATGGGGGCAGTGTAAAGCATTATCCCCCATCCCCAACCTGGGCTGTAGCACTTTTCTGTCCCGCTCTCCATCTATCCATCTATCTATCTGCCAACAATCCACCCACTCACACATCCAGCCAACTGTCCTATTCACTCTCTCCAACATTCCGTTATTCCTCCACTGATCCATGAATCCAATCGTTCTCCATCCATCCATCCAGCCATCCTGGTACCCACCAATCCATTCACCCACACTTCTACCCACCTACCCAGTTTACTCAACTCTACCCAGCCTTCCCCAACAGTGGAAACAGTGTCAGACTTTATTTTTGGGGGGCTCCAAAATCACTGCAGATGGTTACTGCAGCCATGAAATTAAAAGACGCTTACTCCTTGGAAGGAAAGTTATGACCAACCTAGATAGCATATTCAAAAGCAGAGACATTACTTTGCCAACAAAGGTCTGTCTAGTCAAGGCTATGGTTTTTCCTGTGGTCATGTATGGATGTGAGAGTTGGACTGTGAAGAAGGCTGAGCGCCGAAGAATTGATGCTTTTGAACTGTGGTGTTGGAGAAGACTCTTGAGAGTCCCTTGGACTGCAAGGAGATCCAACCAGTCCATTCTGAAGGAGATCAGCCCTGGGATTTCTTTGGAAGGACTGATGCTCAAGCTGAAACTCCAGTACTTTGGCTACCTCATGGAAGAGTTGACTCATTGGAAAAGACTCTGATGCTGGGAGGGATTGGGGGCAGGAGGAGAAGGGGACGACAGAGGATGAGATGGCTGGATGGCATCACTGACTCAATGGACGTGAGTCTGAGTGAACTCCGGAGTTGTTGATGGACAGGGAGGCCCGGTGTGCTGTGATTCATGGGGTCGCAAGGAGTCGGACACGACTGAGCGACTGAACTGAACTGAACTGATCCTGCCTTCCATTCAATTCTTCGCTGATCCATACATTCAAGCATCATCCATCTGTCCGTCATCCATCTACTCAGTAAAAACATACCAACTATCGCCTTTGTGCTGAGCGCTACACCAGACTCAGAGACGCTAGAAACAAACAGGGTTGGTGCTTGACCTCAGAGTACGACGGGAGAGACAGATACGAGGGATGCTATAGGAAGGGCTCATTCATTCATTTTTTCCACATGTATTCCATACCTCCTCCTCTGTGTCGAGCAGCAACAGATGCTGGAGAACAAAGATACAGGAGCCGAGGTCTTGGGCACACGTCCTGGTGATAGAGACAGAAGCAAATATGAGCCCAGGCGGGAAGTGCTCGTTCCGCGATCACTTTCCTGTTCAGCACGTGTTCGCTGATGCCTCCCACTTGCCAGACCTGAGCCCTGGGGACGCCAAGGTACAGAAGACTCGGCCTCAACCACCCGGAGCACAGTCCAGTGGAGGAAACGGTCCAGTGGAGACGTTCAGCAGAACGTGATATGAGCTGCTATGATATGATGAGGGTGAGAGCAGGGGTCCCCGGAAGCGAGGAAGGCGGCCAGTGGAGCTTTCTGGAGGAGCTGGGGCCAGGTCTGAGCCCAGAGGATGACGGGGTCTCCTCAGTTAGCACCGCTTTCCCGGGCTTCCCACGACTTTCTTTCCTCCCTTCTTGCAGGACAGGAAGGTCAGACCGAGGGCCCCCAGGACACCGCCCCCTCCCACCCAGACAGCTCTTTTGAGGCTCGGACTCAAGTTTTGTCTTGGGACAAGGCCCTGGGCAGCTGGCCGGCTGAACCTTGGAGACTGTCCCGCAGTGACCAAGGCCCACTGCTGACACTGAGGTTGTTTGTGCAAATGTGCTCCATTTGCCAGGCGGCCTTGTTCACAGAAGAGAAACAACGGCTCTGCTGGCGTGACGTATGGTGGGGTGTTGGGGGGCTGAGACTGTCTGCCCTGTATGGTGCCCTGGGGAACGGGGACACGGGTGCCGGTAGGGGCGGTGTGGGAAGGACAGAGCAGGGCGGAGATGGAGGGCAGCAGGGGCCAGAGCGTGCAGAGCCTCGCAGGCCTCAGGGAGGACTCGGGGCTTGATCGCAATGGTAACAGGAAGATTTGCTAAGTCGCTTTAGTCGTGTCCGACCCTGTGCGACCCCATAGACGGCAGCCAACCAGGCTCCCCCGTCCCTGGGATTCTCCAGGCAAGAACACTGGAGTGGGTTGCCATTTCCTTCTCCAGTGCATGAAAGTGAAAAGTGAAAGGGAAGTCGCTCAGTCGTGCCCGACTCTTAGCGACCCCGTGGACTGCAGCCCACCAGGCTGCTCCATCCATGGGATTTTCCAGGCAAGGGTACTGGAGTGGGGTGCCATTGCCTTGCTTTGAGCTGGATTCAAATGGACTAAGACATAAGATTCACAACCTCCAGAGAGTATTACTTTGCTACACAGAAGAAACCAGCACAACATTGTAAAGCAAACCGTACTCCAATAACGATTAATAATAATAATAACCCCTCCAATAGCTAGCAGTTAAACCACTTGGGTATTCATTCCTTCCCCCAGTAGTTGAGCGCCTACTCTGTTCCAGACACTCTTCCAGGCACTGGAGAGAAACAAAGGGGGTTGGATACAACAAACTCAGACTCTGCCTTCCTGGGGCCAGAGGGGTCACAGACCCTACAGCAAATAATCATACGGTCAAACACAGTGATCAGAGCCACCAGGGAGGGCTTCTCCGAGGTGATGCAAAGGCAGCTGGTTAGGTGCTTCATTTGGCCGGTGTACATGGAGCAGCAAGTGTGTCAGAGACTGTGCTGTGTGCAAGGGGTGTCGCACGAGCCAGGCAGACCCAGTCCGTGCCCTCGAGGCGTGGACAGCCAGTGGAGGAGACACACCAGTAAGTGGACTGCACCAGCCTGGTGAGGGAAAGGCAGCTAGGGCACCGTGGGAGCAGGGAGGGCTTCCTGGAGAAGGAAGGTGGGAAGGAGTTGGACAGGAATTATGTGTGGGGTGAGGGAGGGGCTGGAGGGGCCGGCGGCAGGAGATGCTGCAGACTTGGGAGAACGTTCAGATCCACGGCAAGGAGACCCAAGACCGTGCGTGCAGAACGGCAGGGGTGTCTGCGGGGCTCCCTCTGTCTCTCTGTGTCCCCCCCTCTTTCTGCCTCTCCACCTCTGTCTGAACCCCATCTTTGTCTTGCTCGTGACCGGCCTTTGTCTTGATCCGTCAGTGCCCGACAGTCTCTCCGATTCTCTCCCGTCTCGGCCTCTCAGCTTCTCTTTCTCTCTGACTCTGTCTTGCCTGCCCTGGTCATCTTCGCGAGATGTCAGTAAGAGACAAGGATACTGGGGGGTGGGGAGGGAAAAAACAAACGGGCGGGTGGGCAGGAAGCGAGGTCAGGAGCACAAGGACAGCTGAGCACAGGGACGGGCGGTGACTGAATGTTCTGTTTTGGAAAGACAGCTCTGGTCAGGGGCGAAGGTGGCTGACCACGAAACTTGATAACCTGGCCAAACTCGGGTCCTCGCCAGCCCTCCGGCCAGCAGCCCCGTGACCCCGTGGACGCCGCACAGAACCTCCCCAGGGGGTGGGGGAGACGGGAAGAGGGCCCCCAGGCAGTTTCTCCTCTGGCCGGCGAGAGACTGGCAGGAAGGGGTGGGAACAGGGAACGGTGACTTCTCAAGCGAGCGCTCAGCGTGGCTTAGAACGGGAAAGCCCTGCTCATCTCTGTATCCTCTCCCAAGGTTTAGCAGTGTATTAAGCACTTACTGGGCGCCGGGCACTGGGCTGACCCTCTCAAGTGGAGCGTGATGGCCTGAGACCAAGGGCCATACCTCCAGAGCGTCTGACCTTGTATAAGTTACTTAACCTCTTTCTTCGTGTGTAGAATGGGACTGAAGCAGAACCTGTCTGAACCACTGGAGGTCTAGAGTAATATGTGAAGTGCTCTGAATAGCACACGGCACACAGTAAGTGCTCGAGAAAAACCGAAGCTACTGTGATCTCAGGTTTGTAATTTGAGAGGCAAAGCTGAGGAGGCAGAGAGAAAGAAAGTGAAAGTGTTATTCGTTCAATTGTGTCCGACTCTTTGCAACCCCGTGGGAGGTCCATAGGATTCTCCAGGCAAGAATACTGGAGTGGGTTGTCATTTTCTTCTCTAGGGGATCTTCCTGACTCAGGGGTTGAACCGGGGTCTCCTGTATTGCAGGCAGATCTTTTTTTTTTTAACCATCTGAGACACCAGGGAAGCCCAGTGAGTCAAGGTTGAATTCCCACTTCATCCCTTTCCAGCTCTGTGACCCTGGTTAAGTCTCATAACTTAACCGGGTATCAATTTTCTTATCTGTTCATTGAAGATGATTTTTTGAAAAACTTGTTTGGCGGCTCCAGGTCTCAGTTGCAGCATGTGAGATCTAGTTTCCTGACCAGGGATTGAACCCGGGCCCCCTGCTTAGGGAGTGCAGAATCTTAGCCAGTGGACCACCGGGGAAGTCCCGGTTAAGATGATCTTGATACTCACCTCATCAGGGGTTTGAGAGCTTCTGTGTACGTATGAAATAGAGGGAAAGCATTCACTTCACAGGTAAAGAAAGTGTCCAGAGCACTTCGTTTTTTGCTCCATGTGCCCAGCAGGTTCCGCGTCTCCAGACCATCTGCGATGTGCTCGATCCTGTGCTCTTCCCATTCTAAAAACCACGCGGCCGGTTAGAGAGGGAGCAAGGCGCCTTGCAAAGTGAGTCCTGACAACCGTCTTCCGAGGCAGGCATTAGCAACCCATTTCACAGAAGTGGAAACTGAGTTCTGAAGAGATTAGACAGGCTGCCCAAAGCAGAGGCTCACGAGCACCTGCTCCCCTGGGCTGCTCTCGAAGTGAACTCCTGTGACAGCCCCCCCATTTCCTGTGGCGTCAGAGGCAACTAGGGCCTCAACCTCCCTCACACACTCGGCTGTGTGTTCCTGCCTCCATGCCCCCCTCCCCAAGCCTGGCCCAGCGCTGGCCTCAGAAACGTTGGTTGCTGTCAGACAGAATCTACAGGCCCAAAGAGCTGTGCTGTCCCCGTTACCTCTCCTCATCCTCTGGCCAACCGGAAGGAAACTCAGCGTGGCCCTCGTACCCCTGAACATCTCCCTCCCTACCAGGGCGAGAAGCAGGTGACAGGCACAGGTAGTATGGACATGGGGACAGAAGGGGGTCTGGAGCCCCAGAACCTTGGGTCCTCATGCTTGTGTGACTTTGGGCATGGCACTTCCTCTCTCTGTGCCTCAGTTTTCTCATCTGTAGAATGGGCATAATCACCATAATATCCACCCCTTCAGTTGATGTGCAGGATAGAGACACAGCATGGGGTAGATGCTGGGAGGGGTGGCTGAGGACCCCTCTCCCAACCCCAGTCCTCCAGTTTGACTCTTCATGGTCAATGGTGAGCAGCTCATGAGACAGTAGCATGGTTAACAGCATGAGCCCTGGGGTCAAATCCTGCCTCTGCCACTTATTAGCTGTGTGATCTAAGACTTCAGTGACTTAACCTCTCTGGGCCTTAGTTTTCCCATCCATGAAGTAGATGCAAATAATAGTCCTCCCCTCTTTGAACTGCTGTGATGATCAGATGAATTCACAAATGTAAGGAAGAGGACCCTGCCAGGCACACGATGAGGGCTCACAGAAGAGTTTGCTGCTTTTCAGGATTGAAGGGGAGAGGACATGTGGTGGCTTCTGCATAATGTACAAGAGCTTGTGCCAGGGATGGAATGGGGGGCGCGGAGGAAGGATCTTCATCTGAACTGGGGGGCTGTCAGAAAGTTAGGCCCGCATACTGGGGGCAGGGCTTTGCCGAGGTCCCCCGTGGTCCCAGGAAAGGCTGTCCCACCCACATCCGTCCTCCCCTGGGAGCCGGCACAGTGCTTGCGCCTCCCTAAGGAGGGGGCTCCGTCCTTCCTGCCGCTCAGCCTGAATCCTTGGAGCCGCCCCTGATTTCTTGATTTCTGTTACATCTGGTCCAGCAGGGTGTCCTGTGCGCCTCTAGAACAGATCTAGACTGTGAGGTCGTGACCTTCCCCCACATCCCCTCCTCCAGTCTTCCCCTGGGCCTGGCCACCATGCCCTTCTGCCCGGACCATCGCAGTCACCTCCTCTCTGGTTGCCGCCCTTCTTCCCAGGCCCTGACAGTCCATTCTCCACACACAGTCAGGGGGACCCTTGCAGAACCTCGGTCAGGCCACGCTAAGCTGCTCAGGACCCTCTGGGGCTCCCGTGGACCCCAGAGGAAAGCTTTGAGCCTCTAGGAAGGATTCTGGCTCCCACGCTGCCCTGGCCACACTGGCTTCCTCCTCGCCCTCACACATGCCCGGCAACGTCCCAGCCTCAAGGCCTCTGCACTTGCTGTTTCCTCTGCCGGGAATGTGCTTCCTCCAGTTATCCGCATTGCCCAATCCCTCATGTCTTTTGAGTCTGTCCTCAAATATTTGCTCAGTGAGGCCTGCTCCGGCCCTGCTCCGCATGTAGAGCTGTACCTCTCTGAGGTGCGCCATCCCCTTCCCCGATGTATTTTTCTTCTTAGCAGCGATTGCTAAGGAGACACATCTGAAATGAAACATGCTCAGTTGATCTATCAGCGTGTGTCCCTAACTCCAAAATGTCAGTGGGAGGAGCAGGGTTTGGACACGTTAAGTAGGGGCTGCCCCCATGCCTGCTGAGGCCTGGACACTCTTCCGGGGACTTGGGACCCAGCAAAGCAAAACACTGAGCCCCTGACTCCTTGACACACTAGTCTCACGGATCTGAATACTGCCACCAGCTGAGCAGAGAACTCTGAACCAGGGACTGTGTCGCTCCCCAGCCTCAGTTTCCCCATCTGTGCAGGGGACGATGATCCCTCCCTCTCAAGGCCATAGTGAGGCTCAGCGAGCAGAGGTCTCGGAAGCGCCTGGCACCCAGTGGGCCCTCGATCAGAGCTCGGACCTCCCTGGTCCAGCCCCCCCGGGGCTGGCTGTCCCCCAGGGGACTGTACTGGGAGCGTTATTTTTAACTGTGACTCCGGCGTGCTGGGCAGTGGCTCTGAAGGCTACGGGGAGACCACAGGGAGAGCAACACCCCGGCTCTCAACGCCAGGAGACCGCGGCGAGGAAAAGTTAGGAGAGCCGCCCTGTGTTCACAGTCTGCCCTGTAGCCCTTTCTGCGAAATTATGTCACGTCACCCAGTGCTGTTTATAAACCGAGCGCTGTTTATAAACTTTCCCAAGCGGGGCGCCGGGGGAAGGGGCTGCAGCCCGGTCTCCCCACTGCTCACCGCCCCCGGGAGCTGTTGACGGCCCCTCCTACGAGCCCACGTTTGCACAGCAAAGTTGGGGTGCTGGCCTCCGGCCAGACGCTGCCCGTTTGTTTCAACACCTCCAAGTGCTCGCAGCTGACCAGCCCTGGGTATTTTTAAAACCCTGGCCTGGGCCAACCTCTTTGTCACATTCCGGTCGGGGCTTGGATGGAGTGCCTGCCCCAGTTAGGGGAGCTGAGGGTTTGGGATTCATTTGACAACAAACCTTTCACCAAATTCCAGGGCCTGTGAGCCTACTGTGTGCCAGACCCTGTAGCAGGAATGGAAGCCCCCGGGGGCCAAACTCACAGAGTCTGCCCTCAGGTGGCCTCAGTCTGGAGGGGACATGGTGACAAGGGCTAGAACAGAGGCTGAGATGGCAGTTGTAACCCAGATTTCGGGACTTCCCTGGTGGTCCAGTGGCTGAGACTCCACGTTCCCAGAGAGGTGGGCCCAGGTTCGATCCCCGGTCAGGAAACGATTCCACGTGGGTCAACTGAGTTTGTGTGCTGCAATTAAAGATCCCGCATGCTGCAACGAAGACCTGGCACGTATAAACAGACTTAAAAAAAAAAAGCAACAAACTCGAATATCTAAGGGCCAGCAGGGTGTGTAAGTGAATGAAGTGGGCCTGGTGTGAGGCGACAGGGAGGGAGGGGTCCGCCATGAACCGGCAAAGCTCAGGCCCATGAGGAGGCGACGGCCGCTCCCCAGCTCTGACCTCTGTCATCACGAGGGGAGCGTGCCTCGTGTGCTGAGAGCTTCAGAATTTTCAAGAGAGGCTGTAAATCCAGGTCTATGTGGAATTTCATGCAAAAAATCTCATGACTTTTAAATGTTGGCAACGAGTTTTTAAAAAAATGTTAAAAACATTCTGAGAGCCAAATGAAACCCATTTGTAGGCTGGACTCTGCCCACAGAGTCAAGTTGATGGGGGCAAGCCGTTGTGCTTGCTGATGGAAAAGATGCATTATAAAATGCTCACCAAATGCGAGCTGAGCACCTACTATGGGCCACTTCTACTGTTCTAGACCCCAGGGAAAGCGCAGAAAGCCTGATGGCTGCCATTCCTGCCCTCACGTGGCCCATAGCCTGTGCTGTGCTGGAGGTGGCTTGTCCTGGCCGGCCAACTCTGCAAGCTGGCTTTTACACAGCCATCACAAAAACTCGAATTATTCGAACTTACAGTTAATGATAATACAGATAAAGGCAACAGCTACTCAAAACTCGTCACTTTCTAACTGACATACAGTTTTCTATGTTCTTGAGGTTATTGACATCTATTAGTGCATCACAGAATACTCTGCACCATCTACCATACTATACGGTGGAAAGAGTATCTGAAGGCAGGACACTGGACATCTCTTCTCTACTCCACCGTCAGGGAAGTCATGCTGGGAGCTTGAGACTGGCCACAGGGGGAGAACTCACACCATAGAAATTGGCAAATGTAAACATCAGAGCTGCCTCCTTGCTGAGAGCCAGTCAAACATTTAGCAGCAAACCATGGTGAGACAAATATACTGATAGTAGGTAATATGTCAGATCGCGGCAACTATGATGAAGGAAAATAAAGTAGGCTGGGGTGGTGGTGAAGGTGCTGGCTATTTCACACGGGCAGGTCGTGGAAGTCTTCTCTGAGGTGATGCTATTTGAGCAGAGACCTGAATGAAACGACAGACTGAAGCAGACAGATATCTGGTTGAAGAAGTTTCAGGCAAAGGAAACAGCAAGTTTCTGCCTAGGTCCAGAGACGAGTTTTCTAGCTCAGGAACAGGGAGGAGGTGTGTGTGGCAGGAACAGAGGTGGACAAAGGTCAGATCATACAAGGTCTCATGGGCCTCGGAGAGGAGGAGGTTTTTATTCTAAGAAGGAAGAGGAATTCTAGAGAGCTTTGTGTAGGGGTGCAACCTGCCTTAATTTATCTTTGACAAAGGTACTTCCTGCTGTGATGGAGCTTCCTGCTGGAAGCCTGGAGCCGAGGGAGGGGACTGTGGTCACAGTTAAGTGGGTGAGGGTGGCGGCCGCGTGTGCCCTGGTGGTGTGTCTACGACAGTGGCGCAAGAATACGGATTTGGACGTATTGACATTCGGCAGCTGAGTTGACAGGCCTTCTGATGGACGGGATGTGTGGGGTGGGGCAACAGGGAACCATATAGCCCCTAGGTTTTGTCCTGAGCCTCTGGGTGAAGAGCAGCACCATTTGCTGAGAGGGGAAGATAAGTGGGAAGGGCTGGAGTTTTAGGAGGGGAAAGGGGAGGCTCTGAGGTTCTCTGTGATGTTTGAGGGGTCTGGGTGACTCCCGTGTGGAGGTGAACACTCGCCACTTGGACATCAGGGTCTTGCCAGTGGGAGGCCAAGGTGGTTCTGGAGGCAGTGTCTCATGGTTGCTATGGCAACCCCCAGGCAGGGGGACAATACTGCTGGGGGGTGGGGAGGGGAGTTCTGGGAAGGCCCCACAGTGGAGGAATTGTGACAGATAAGGAGAAGCATCTGGCAGGTGGAGAATGGAGAAATGGCCTCCCAGGGGGAGAGCTCAGCAGGGCGCAAAGGCACAGTCTTTTTGGAGGATGGTGTTGGAGGGGGCCTCGGGGTGGGAGAAAAAGCTGGAAGGGCCCAGAAGGGCAGATCTGTCAAAGGACTGCTTTTTTTAGCCAAAGGTGGCAGGAGTGTACCCTCAGGGCATGGGGCAGAGCCTGTCAGCGGGTTCAGGGCACAAAGAACCCCTTAGGAAGGAAACGCTGCATCCACTCTGGCCTTAGGTTGCTCACGCAGAGGATCCCCTGGCCTCCCCTGTCCACGGTCCCCCCAGCACCCTGCCCCCAGTGTACACGGCAGAACACCCCTCCTACCCAGCCCAGGGCACTGGCCAAACCAGCCAGTTTCTTGGAGACTTTCACCGACTAACCAGGAAAACAAAATAACTCTGAAGAGAGGGAGGCAGGTCAAGGGAATATTCTGGAAACTTTGGTTTCTGGATTTCCATCAGGTGGAAGGGCCAGGAGGTCACTTCCCCAGATTGAGGGATGACTGAGGTAAACGCCGCCTGGCAGGGACTCGGTGTTTACAGGAACTTTGCAGCCGACCTCGGGTATAGTCCTGGGGGACAGGGAGGTGGCCCTGGACTCGGGTCTGCCCTGTCCCCTCTTCTTCAGGTCTGCGTTCAAAGGCAGGTTTTCTGCCACATATTTGCAGTGTGATCTTGAGCACATCATCTTTCTGAGCTCAATTTTCTCATCTGTACACAGGGGCAACAGTGTCCCAGGCCTCCTGGAGATGCTGGGGGACGAAATGATACAAAACAGATCAACAATTTAGCCCAGGGGCCTAGCTCATGCCAAATTCCCAGTAAATGTTGGCTGTCAATCATTATTTGCAAATTTATTAATTATCAATCACTTACTGTATAAGTAGGTATTGAGCTGTAGACACTATCTCAATTAAATCCCATTCCTTTCCTGTAAGAACTATCACTGACTCCATTTTACAGACAGGGAAACTGAGCCTCTGAGATTTGACCTGGCTTCCCCGAGGTAAGTTGTCACAGTGGACGCAGCTAGGATTTATCCAACCCTGCATTTGACCTCATAACCCATTCCTGTATTCGTTCTGGGTTCATTCCTGGTTCTGCCTCCTGTGAATGGAATCAGGCGCCGGAATTCTGGGAAACAATAATCCATGTGACCCCCAGGATCCGTCCACTCCAGCTGGGAATCCTGTCTTTCCCGGAGCCAGCCAGTTCAGGCTGCACCCTGGGTCTGGGGCCTGGACAGGACATGGATGCTGGCGGCCCCTCGGCAGGGTGTGCAGGGGTAGAGCCGTGCTAGGCCAGCCTGCGGCTGTGCCTCTGAAATCAGGAGTCCAGCCGGGCACCCATGTCCCATCAATAAACGTGCCCCAAAATAGCTCACGGGGCCTGGCCAGGGCAAGAGGACTGGGACGTCCTGTTCCCACCAGCTCTGGCCAGAGAGTGACTGTGTTCTTGGCCTTCCCTGTTGGAGGCTGCTGGGAGGGAGGGCAGAGCTCATCCTGCCTGTGGGCTCATGGGAATGAGCTGAGCCCTTGGGCACCAGCACCCCCAACTTGGGGCGCTACAATGCATCCCAAACACACTGAAGGTGGAACCGGGCCAATGGCTTTTATCTCTGTAGAGAGTCTGCTGGGGAGGTTAAGAACTTGGTGTGGGTTCAAATTCCTAGCTGTGTGCCTTTGAGCAAGTGATTTCCCGGCTCCGAGCCTTGGTTGTCTCACCTGGAAAATGGGAACAAACATTTCCTGGGGTTGCAGTGGTGCTTCAGTGAGAACGGGTTGGAGACTTGGCAGGTTTATCATCTACTCCTCTTCCTCCCTCACCCCCTGCAGTGTAAATCCCACCAGGCAGGAACCTTTATGGTGCACTGCTGAGCTCCAAGGCCCCTGGGAGGTGCCCACGGCCATTTGTTGAATAAATGAATGAGGGAATGAATGACTGGAAATGCCAGGCACACAGCAAGTGCTCAGATAGGCCTAGCAGTTCTCACAGTTTAATGTGCCTTTGAAAAAAGAGAAACTCAAGGATCAAATGTGACTCACATCCAGGGTCGGTCAAGATGTGGAGAAAGTTCAAGTGAGTCCAGGGGAAGAAAGACAAGGACCAGAGGGAACCGGAGCGCACGAAGCAGGGTGGATGAGGCTGCTGGAAGCAGGGGATGTGGGGACGGTGGACACTGGTCTGGAGTCCCGGGTCTGGGGTGCTAGGAGCACCAGTCTGCTGGTTGGACGTCCCAGGGAGCAGCGCCTCCTCACTTGCTACCTCCTGAGTCACCCCGTGAATGTGAATATGGGGGCTCCGGGGCTTCTGCACCTAAGGATCTGAGTATAAGGGGAAGGATGAGCAGGTTGGGCGGTTCACGCTCATATAATCCTAGCAACCGTGCTGATTCATGGTCAGTTCTTCAGTCTGCCTGCGGCCGAGCACAGGACTTTGCATGTGCCAATGCTCTGAATCTTGCAAACAGCCTTAGGAGATGGGTGCAACTCTCATTACTCCCATTTTACAGATGAGGGCACTGAGGCCCAGTTGGCGTGGGCTGCCCCAGGTCACAAGGACAGTGAGTGGTCAAGCCTCCTTTGCAGCACTCTGGCCACATGTGACCACAAAGTGTTCCCCGGACACACAGGCTCTTCTATCCCAGGTCCCTCACATGGAACACACTCAACCTTGTCTTTTGGCTGGGCCAGCATCACACTTCCTCAGGCCCGTCTTTGCACGCCCCTCCCCTGACCTCTCCCCACCCCCAGCTCCTGCTGTCTCTTGCTGAGCTGTGATGGTTGCATATTCGTCTGTCCTCAGGGTCTGGGCCTCGGTTGAGGAATCTGCATTTTCTCTGGGGCACAGTACCCAGTGCCGAGGGGGCGCTGCTGGAAACTGTGGAATAAATGCACCCTGGGGCAGAGCTGTGAACCAAGAGTCTTGAGTCCATAATTGCACTTGGGCCAAGTGGTGGGTGGAGGGGATGCCAAGACCACCGAGTCTCAGGTTACACTCTGGGGCCTGGTCTGTCCACATACAGAGAGACACCCCTGTCCAGTGGTCAGTGCTCAGGCCCCAGGGCACAATAGTGTGCGTTCAGATACCAGCATAGCAGCCTTCCCTGGTGGTCCAGTGGCTTAGAATCCACCACTCACTCACCTTGTGACCTGGGGCAGCCAATGCCACCTTTCTGGGCCTCAGTGTCCTCATCTGTAAAATGGGAGTAATGACAGTCGTGCCCATCTCCTAAAGCTTCCGCAGGATTCAGGACCTGCCAATGGAGGGGGCGCAGATTCAATCCCTGGTCCAGGGAGATTCCATATTCCTCGGGGCAACTAAGCCCGTGTGCCACAGCTACTGAAGCCTTCGCACCTGGAGCCCTGGCCTCTGCAATAAGAGATGCCATCACAAAGAGAAGCCCATGCACATCAGGTAGAGAGCAGCTCCCACTCACAGCTAGAGAAAGCCCACGTGCAGTCACGAAGACCCAGTGCAGCCAAAGCTAGATAAATAAAACAGATACCCGCATAGCTACCACCCTTTCAAGGGGCCCTGGGCATGTGATTTCACCCATGGCCTCAGTTTTCTCCATCTGAAAACTGGGAAAGCGATAGGGTTAGTGTGACCGTTAAATGAATCAAATATCTCAACAGTGCTGAGAATCATGCCTTTGTGTGCTTGCCAGGTCGCTTCAATCGTGTCTGACTCTGCTATGCTATGCACTGTAGCCCGCCGGCTCCTCTGACCATGGGACTCTCCAGGCAGGAATACTGGAGTGGGCTGCCATGCCCTCCGCCAGGGCATCTTCCCGACCCAGGGACCGAACCCTCGTCTCATTTCGTCTCCTGCATGGGCCAGCGGGTTCTGTACCACTAGCACCAAGAATCATCCCTAGCACATGCCAAATGCTTTACGAGCAGTAGCAGTATTATTATCATTAGGCAAGCTGGGTTAAGCCGGGCCAGAAGTAAGAAGTTTGGACTTCATCCCTGAGGGTTGGGTAGCAGTGGGCAGATTTTTTTCAGCTGGCTCTGAGCTGGTTTCAACAACACGGAGAGAGACGTGAGGGCGATGCTAGACGATCGGCACCAGGAGCTGCTGGGCTGTGCTCACACTTCTCTGCCGTGCCGACGGACTGCTCACGACACCCCGTGGGAGAGCCCTGGTGCCCCCTTTTCAGATAGGGAAACCTTGCCTCGGCAGCAGCAAGTCACCTGCCCAGGGCATACGGCCGATTAAATAGCAAACCAGGATTTGAGCCCAGTTCCCTGTTGCTGCTGCTGCTGCTGCTGCGTCGCTTCAGTCGTGTCCGACTCTGTGCGACCCTATGGACAGCAGCCCACCAGGCTCCTCGTCCACGGATTCTCTAGGCAAGAATACTGGAGTGGGTCGCCATTTCCTTCTCCATCTCTGTTGCTACTATAACAAATTATGTCAAATTTAGTGGCCCAAGATAACAGACACTTGTTACCTTATGGCTCTGGAGGTCAGAGGCCAACATAGGTCTCCCCAGGCTAAAATCAAACCCAGGGTTCGCTCCTCAGACTCCGCTTCTTGCCTTTTCCAGCTTCTAGATGCCACGCATATTCCTGGCTCACACCACTCCAACCTCGGCTTCCCTCAAACCTCTCCTTCTCGGACTCTGACCCTCCTGCCTCCCTCTCATAAGGATGCTTGCCATTGCATTGAGCCTACTGCATAATCCAGGTTAATCTTCTCATCTCCAGATTCTTTTTTTAAATATAGTCTCAGAATTGGATTAGAAATGTCAAGCCTAATTAAACAAATTTTTTTAACTTCTAAGATAATAAACTTCCTAATCTTTCAGCAGTAATATTAGATGCCAAAAGACATGGAACTATAGCAAGGTTTTGAGTGGATATAAATTAGAAATCTAGCTTTCTGTTCACACTAAGTCAAAGAAGTGGAATCAACCATCATAAATTTTTTAGCTAGGCAAAAATTCATAAGTTTTCTAAAATATACATATTATACATACTATATAATATATATATGTGTGTGTGCATACAAAAGCTTTTCTACTATGCTTGATAAAGGCTTGGGAAAGAACAACCACAAAAAAAGAGATGGAGAAATTGGAAAACATAACCTAAATGAAATGGAAGTGATGAACATGAGAGAGAAACAAACTTGCTAAAAGTAAAGCATCCTCATATAGTCCAGTTGTTTTTGAACACGGATGCTCATTAGAAACGCAGCCCCATCTCTAGATTCTCTACCATGTCTCCCAAGTCCTTTTGTCACATGAGGTGGCATAATGACAGGTGCTGGGGATTGGGACATGCACATCTTTGGAAGAGCCATCCTTCTTCCCTGGAGGCTCAGACAGTAAAGAGTCCGCCTGCCATGCAGGAGACCTGGGTTCTATCCCTGGGTGGGGAGGAGGGTGGAGAAAAAATGACTACTCACTCCAGTCTTCTTGCCAGGAAATCCCGTGGACAGAGGAGCCTGGCGGGCTGCAGCCCAGGGAGCCGCACAGAGTTGGACATGACTGAGTGACTCACACTTTCACATTCATCTCTGGAGGGGCGTCACTCTGCTTGCCACAAACCTGGAATCCAGGCCCAACCCAGCCTCTGGGGCTTCCCGGGCGAGTACCCTAGGCTGCAGGATCTATAATGCGAGGTGGCCCGGCGTGGTGGTAGGGAGTGCGGGGAGCCTGGGTCTCTCATGCAATCCTGGGGTCTTCATGTAAGGAGGCCCCAAGGAAGGAGGCGGGCCAGGCTTGGACATGGGGTCTGGAGGCCCTCAGAGCACTACCCCAGCTGGCAGAGGAAAGGTGGGCCCCAAGCTGCCAGTTTCTAACAGAAGCTGGAAACCCTGGTTTTTATGTGAAATCTCCAGTTTTTAAGTGTTGACAAATGATTCAAAATTATGAAAAAAAAACAAAACCTTACACACACAGCACACACACCCACACTGTATATGAGGTTGCGTAGAACACATCTGAGGCCAGGTGAGGCCCACAGGCGGTGAGCTCCTGACGGCCGGCCTGCCTGGGAGAGAGCAGAGGTGAGGGCGTGCCGTGGGCAGCGGGTGCTGGACGGTCCACGGAGGAGCCTGGAGGAGGCCGAACCGCTTCCCTGGCTCCACTAGGTGGGGGCAGCCTGGACAGGGAGTGGTCGAGAGGGGGCTGGGAGGCTTCGAGGAGATGGAGAAGCAGAGGGAAGTCACACTGCGGCCGGATCAGTCCAGCCCCAACCCCAGCGGTGACCCCAGCGGTGACCCCAGGTGGGCAGGCTGCTGTGTGGTCTTGGACAAGTTCCCTGGCCTCTCTGCCTTCCTTTCCTCTTGTGTCCAGTTCCACGCATTCTGTGAGCAAACCCCCGATTTGTGCCAGGCACTGTCCGGGTCATGGAGCGGCATGAAGCAGGGCAAGCTCCTGCCTCCAGTGGCCATGGCCGAGCTGGTGGCGTGGAACGGGGCCTGGGCTTAATCACCAAGTGAGAACCGGACAGAGGTCAGTTCGTCTCCCTCCACCAACCCTCGCTTTTGCCGCCTTATCCCTAACGTAGCTGTGGCTCATGACGTCCACTCATTCACCGAGCACCAACTGAAAGCTACATATTCACCCTCAAAATCCGGAGACTGATGTCACTAGGGCTCCCATTTTACAGGTGGAGAGACTGAGGCCAGGACGCATAGATCGCTCAGTGAGGAAGGGGCTATGGTGGGAAGGAACCCTGACCCCAGAAACTATTCTTGCAGCCCCCCTCTGCCTTAACCTTTAGCTACTTACCAGTCCCTGGGAAGCTTAACGCCATCAGCTGGGGCCTCCTTGGAGGTAACATGGAGGAAATGTCCTCTCTTTGTGCTAAACTCGGTCCGGAATTACCTCTTCCCAACTTCAAATGGGCCCTGGTTCCTGACCTTGTTGACTGCATGGCCCTTGGCGCCTTGAGAGGTTTCAAACAACCAATCCTCTTTCATCTTTCTGGACTTGGCGTTTTTCTGTCTGTCTGCCTGAGGCTGTTCTGGCCTTTTACCATAAGTGTCCAGTCCCTGGACCCACTATGTGCCAGGCACTTGAGGGGCATGACCTCACTTAACTCTTAACAAGGCAGGTGCCAGGGCTAGGTGGGGTGAAATCACTTGCCCAGAGTCACACACCCATGAGCGGGATGGCTTCAAAGTCACCCTGTGAACCTCTGCACCACGCGGCTGCTCCCCACCAACTGATGGGAAGGGAGATTTTCTGCTCTTCCCCAGAAGCTTCACCCTCCTTCCAGCAGCCCAGTCTCAATGTCTGAGAATTTCATTTCCCATTAGTCCCCCTGGGAGGGCTCCTTCCTGGGACTGGGGAGCTGGGGTGCTCACGTGCTCTGAGGCCTCCCTCCCAGCCCCTTCTCTTGTGTCTGGTGTGTGGTTCCCGGGTGGGAAATTCTCCCCGATCTTGTCCCCCTCTAGTCTCCATCGCAGGGGCAAGCAAAGAAGGGCATGAAAGGTGGGCACTGCGGGCAGGGTGTGGGACGGGTTTTAGGGTCCCAGATTCCAGCTGCCCAGGGTAAGTCCGGTCAGAAGGGCGGAGTTGCCCAGATCGAATTCGGCTCGTTCTTATCAGCTGCAGAGCTCTTCGGGCAGGCAGTGTGGAATCAAAGGAGGCCAGGGCTATTTGCTTACTTTCTTTCCTCCTCTTTGGCAAAAGGAGATCAAAGCCAATCCTCTGCTCTGCCCAGCTCCCCCTTCCTCCTGTCCTGGTCTCCCTAAAAAGACTAAAAGGACACTAAAAAACCCAAAATTTGAGAAGGAGGGTTTGTCCTCCCACCTCATTTTCCCTGGCATGACTCTGCTCTGAGCCCTGGCTCATGCATTTTACAGGAACAACAGCAACATTCCTGCAGGCGATAAGCAACAGATCTTATTATTCCCCTGGCAGAGGGGGAAACTGAGGCACCCTGAGGGAAAGTCACTCTTCAGAGGTCACTCAAGCTTCTGACTCCCCGGTCTAGGTTCTCAAGCCACACCCCTCCTCGGCGTCTGTAGGTCCACCAAGAAAAACGACGTGAGCATAAAGGGGGCCGACAGCAGGCATCCGAGCTCCAATGTCCCCTGAGTCTCTCTGCTGTGCCAGCCCTGAGTTCAGGGGCTACGAACTCCAGTGACTTCAGGGCCCAGAGAAGACACACAGATGATGAAGGCGGCTGGGGTGGGGGGCGGCGTGGGCAGGGGGAGGCAGCAGCAGGGAGTGAGGGGGACACGGTGAACAAGAAAACCCTGGAGTTTCAACTCTGCGCCAGCCCACGGCTGCCTCAGGAAAATGAGGGTCTCGTACTTTTAAGGTTTTCAGGCAGAAACCCAGACATTTTATGTGAAATCTGTGTATTTTTTTTTAATAGGGTGGAAGATGAGAGTCTTTTTATTTTAGTGATAAATGGAATAAATCGATAATGTGCTATGCTGGCATCCTGGATTTGATATTCCATTTCCCCAGTGAGTTCAAATACCACCTTTGTGATAGTTCTTCCCACCGTTCTTCTATTTCATACTTTTCCTTGTAAACTCCAAAATGAATTTATCCCATTAAACAAATCCTGTGGGTCACTACTCGAAACAGCATCGGTTTATATATGTTGGCACAACTGCCCTTTGAAAGATGTGAAGTCTCCCCACCTATTTTATTCTCATCTTATTTCCTGCCCGTTGGGAAGATATTTTAGTTTTCTTCCAAAGTCTCTTGATTTTTAAATGATGGCAAAACTCCAAGATGTTGGAACTGCGTGGCCTAAGTAACGCCTCCCCTGTATGGGCTGCGTCTGGCCCAGGGCCCCCTTTTGCCCCCTGAGATTCTGGCGGCCTCACCCCAGGGGGTTGGGGGTGGGGGAGCTGAACATGCTGTCATTCAAAGATAACCCTGTCCCAGGCGGAGAGATCTCCGGGGCCAGGGAACTCAGAGCAGGCTGGGCTGAGAAACTCCGGGATGTTCACCCCTTGACACAGCCCAAGGAAAGGCAGGGCACCCACTTCCTTCACGTCCAGCCAGATAAGCCTGCAAAGGCGACGCTTCCCTGCAGGGGCTCTGGCCAGCTCACTTTTAGCCAGCTCTTAAAATAGCAATTAAAAGTAATCCAGATGGCTTGGTTTTTAAAAAGAAAATTTTTAAAATAGGAAGAAAACACAGTTGGTCCAGGAGTATCTACTGAGGCCCGCTAAAGCCAGGCGCTGCTCAAGGAGCTGTGAATGCGGTTCCAGCTTTGTGGTGTTTATGCTCTAGTGGGAAACACAGGTCGTGAATCCAGAAACAGATGGAAAACCAAGGTACCCCCCCGTGATGACAGGTGCATGAAGAGATGAAGGTGGTGGGAGGCAGGAGGGTCCGTGTAGATGGGCCCGGGGGTGGCCTCTCAGTGGAGGAGCCAATTTGCTGAGACCCGAGTGATGGAAAAGAGACATCAGGGAATCAGTCTCCCTGGTACTTCCAACACCCAGGAAAACCTCTGTGACTTCTCGGCGAATCTCCTGCCAAACTGTTATTTATATAGTTAAAAAAAATTTTTTTTTAATTTCCATTTTACATGTTTACATTTTCTAAAAACCAAAAGTGGCCACATAGTGTTTATAACCACCTTCTTTTCCTACTCAGAGTGTCAGTCTCCCATCTACAAACCAGTTGATCTCAGTAGCTACCCCACGTGAGGGTGAAGCAGGTGGCTGTGAAGATTACTGCCCAAGAAAATGGCCTATGGCAGATGATTGCCATTATTGCCATTTTTTTTTTAGAGTCACTTTTCAAGAGCAGCCCTGAGAGGTGGAGAGCATCATTTCCATACTACAGGGGCAAGTGGAAAGGCTGAGGTGAGAGCTGGCTGGGGAGAGAGCAGGACGCCATCCCCACCCCCACCCCCAGCCCCAGACTCTGCACCGTGAAACCTCAACCACATAGAGCCCCTTCCTCCCCAGAGAGGAAGTTGAGGCCGAACCCAGGGACTTGTTTTCAGTTGTTTTTTTCCTCTCTGTGATGTCGTTCGTTTTTTATGAACATCGCACTTATCTGATGTCACAGGTTGGGGGAATCCAAACCACAGATACAAATATGCCCTGTTATTCTTTGAAGGATTGTGCGGCGAGATAAGGGAGCTCGGCGCGGTGGTGTTGGGGCCGGGTCGGGTACAGCGTGCAAGGAGGCATGGTTTATTTTTGCAGAACTAGGAGCGTCAGTGTTTGTTCGGAGCCGTTAGCATCTTTGGTGGGAGCTTGGTCGCCGGTCGCCATCACCTGGGTCATGTGGGGTGTGCTTGGCGCTCACCCTTCCCGGGGCCAGAACAGCAGGTGGGGGTGCAGGGGAAACCCACAGGCATCATCGGGACCACAGCCTCATCATCTCCTGAGAATGCTGCTGAGCGCGCCGGTGGCCCAGCGGTGCCTGAGGCTAACACACACCGCTCCCCGCCATCTTCTGGTAGATTCTGAGTTAACTCGAAAATCCTGTTTGGTTTCCCTGTGCTTTTTGAGACTGTCACTCGAACACCTGAATCCCCTCTCTGACCTAAGCACTATGAGGCCTGCAAAACCCTGCTTCCTCCCTGGCCCCCGTCTGGAGTCTAATCCACACGCAGTCAGTGAGGTCCTGTGAACACCCAAGTCAGGTCACGCCCCTCCTCTTCTCAGAGTCCTCCTGCGGCTTCCATTGCACCCAGGGTTGGTGCCAAGTGCTCTCAGCGGGCTGCAAGGTTCTGTCTGACTTCCCCTTTCCTCCTCACTCCTTCACCCCTCCCACTCCCTGCGCTGGCCTCCACCGTGCCTCTTTGGGCCTCAGGGCCTTTGCACTTACTGCTCCCTTACTTCCTTGACTGCGATACATTCTTATCAGAGAGACTGTCCTTGACTCCCACCAAAATGGTGTCCCTTTCCCCAAATGCCTACCGCTCACCCAGCTTTCTTTTTCTCCCCAGCCCTCTGTTACTCCCTGACACGTCAGATACGTGTTCTTTTGTTTACTGTCACTGGACCTAAGTTCCTGGGGACGGCTGTCTTTCTCTGGTGCCTAGAAGCTTCCTGGCACATTGAGAAAGCTCAGTCATTTCTCCTCTTGTGTAAATAAATGCAAGAATCTTGGAGCCACCTGGAACTAAGCCCGGTGTTACGTGGCAGCCTGGATGGGAGGGGATATTGAGGGACAATAGACACATATCTATGTACGGCTGAGTCCCTTCACTGTTCTCCTGAAACTATCATAAAATTGTTAATAGGTTATACCCCAGTCCATAATAAAAAGTTTAAAAAAAAAAAAAAAAGAATCTTGGAGCCAACTACTACAGACCAAAGGGTTAGCTCAGGTCTCTAGGACAATGAAAACCATAAGGTTTTTTTTTTTTTTAACTTAGCTTTTAAATTTTTTAAATTTTTTAACTTAGCTTTTAAATTTTTTTTAAATTTAACTTTAACTTAAATTTTTAAATTTTTTAACTTAGCTTTTAAATTTTTTAAAAAAATATTTTATCTTTTGGCTACACCGTGAAGCATGTGGGATCTTAGTTCCCCAGCCAGGGATTGAACCCATATCCCCTGCATTGCAAGCCGAGTCTTAACCACTGGACCAGCAAGGAAGTCCCCATAAAGGATTTTAAAGTGGGAACTTCGATCGATTGGTTGGGAATGATCACTGAAGCTTCTGAGAGAGGCCACGTGCTCTAACTGTGGGACACACACCTCGGGGGGATGGCTGGATTGTGCTGGGTGAAATATAGACAGTACCAGGGCCTCCTTCATCTCAGGGGTTAAATCAGATGACACATGCACGATGCTCAGTCTCGTGCGTGGCACGTGGTTAAGTGCTCAGCAAACGGTCGTTGTTAAGTACCAACTATAGCACAAAGGAGAACACGGAGTCAGGTTCTTGGATTGAGTGACTGCACGGATGGGCATGCATGAGACCCAGAATAAAGGAGGAAGTGTGGGGTATGGTTGAGGCCAAGGGCATCAGGGTCTGAGTGGGAAAGAGCTGAGAGCCCGTGAGAAGGATCAGTGAACATGCCCACTTGGCAGGTGGACCCAGGGGAAATGCCAGGCCTGAGCGTACAGATCTGGGGATTATCAGTGCAAAGCTGGCAACTGAAGACCTGGGGCTGGCCCTAAAACAGAGAACGTGTGCAGAAAAGGAGTAGAGGTGACCAGAGAGCCTCAGGGGCCCCCGTGTCCGTCTTCTGCCCGGACTTAGCTCCTCAGGCTGCAGAGGGAGTGCTCTTCTTGAGAACATGGAGTGATAGCCCCCTCAAATTAAAGAGGGTTCTCAGCCAGGCAGGAGAGTTGACGCTGGCTGTGGTTGGGCAACTGGCAAGGTCTGCCTCACCTCTACTGACCAGAGACTTTTATCCACCCTCTTCTCTCCTCCCCTCACTGCAATCTCATTCCCGTCCCTGCAGGTATTGGTCGTCTACAGGTACAATAATGCTACATAACAAACCACCCCAACCTTTTATTCTCTTGAATGTGGAGGGAAGAAAGGATAGAGACAAGAAAACCATAGGTGAGACTGAAAAAGAGAAGTCAGTGAGGTAGGTAACCAACAAACAGAAATGACGCTGGATCTGAGGAATTCTTCCCTGTTCCCTGGATCCACGCCTCTTGACCTGTGACCTTGAGGTTCCTCCCACAAAAGGGGTGGAGCATATTCCCTCCCGGGTGACTTGAGTTCAGCCACATGGTTTGTTTTTACCAACAGAATGAGATGAGAGTGACAGTGTGTCCGCAGGAGACTAGGCTTTCAGAGACCTTGCATGTCTCCACCTGGCTTTTATGCCTCTGCCATCGCTGTAAAGAACCTGCCTGCAATGCAGAAAACCTGGGTTCGATCCCTGGGTTGGCAAGACGCCTTGGAGAAGAGAAAGGCTACCCACTCCAGTGTTCTGACCTGTAGAATTCCAGGGACTGTCTAGTTCCTGGGGTCGCAAAGAGTGGGACAGGACTGAGCGACGTGCACTTTCACTTCACCCTGTAAGCAGACACACCTGGTGACGTCTTTGGGTCCCAGAAGAAGGTGAGAGGCATGTGAGGCAGGGCAGAGTCCCATCTGCCAGGCCAGCCTAGGTCAGCAGACCTCCAGCAGAACAGCAGGCAGGTGGATGGGCCTAGCCAAGATCAGCAGAACCACCCCGACAGATCCACACCAGGCCAGCTGACCTGCAGCAACTCCATATTCAAGAGAATAAAACGTTTGGGGTGTTTGTTATGCAGAATTATCACCGCCGTAGATAATGATACCTGTGAGAACAAAAGGGAGATTGCAGTGAATTGAAAGAAGAGGATGGGATTTTTAAAATTCTGATTAATCGAGGTATGGCAGACACTATTGACTGTTTAGTTACAGCTATTGTCAACTCTTCTTGTTGGCTGAAAGAACCCTCTTTTGTCTGAGGGGGCATCGACCAGTGTACTTAAGTCAGGGGTCACCCTCCCAGCCTGAGGAGGGAAATCAGGTCTCCGGACAGAAGCCCACACTGACAAGAGAAGAGTAGAAAGGGGGAAAAAACTCATGTGCTGGATAATGTCTTCGAGTCTTTGTATTAATGTCCCTTGAACAACTTGTGGTAGATACTGCTTAGTGTCTGCCCAATAGCCACTCTTCCTTTTATCCTTGTTTACAGAACCCTGATTTTATTGGGATGGCAGTCAGCCAGCTAAAAGCTCTCAGCCTCCTGAAGTCCCTGTGACAGCCGGGAGCGGCTATGTGATCCAGGTATGAGACATGAATATTAAGCAGAATTTGCCAAGTGGGGCCCCTGGGAAAGCTTTTTGAAAAGAGACAAACATAACAGGTGCTCTGCTCACCCCTGTCCTCTTCTTCCGGCTACAGTGTGGATACGAGCTAGAGAGAATGGCCATCTTGCAACCACGACCAACCGTGAGGACAAGAAGGCCAAGTGAAGAAACAGGAAGAACCTGGTGCCCTGGTGGCATCACCGAGGCACCCTAGCAGCCCAAGACGCTTACTGTTGGGCTTAGTAACAGGAGATGATAGAACTTACCAGTGGTGAGATTCTTGCAGCTGAATGCATGCCTGCTGGATCCACTCCCCTGCCTCTGGATTTCTAAACTCATGAGAAAATACATTTCCTTAATGATTAAGCATTTTGCACCGGGTTTCCTGTCCTTGCAGTTGAATGCATCCTAGAGTATCCTGCATTTTGCAGTGAGGTGACTTCTGATAAACGAGATATGCCTGATCTTGGACTTGACCGACATGGGTGTTGGGGGCAGGGATCCCGCCCACGCCTGCTGGAGAATCAGAGGGTCAAAGAGAAGACTTCTGATATCCAGCGCATCTTTCTGCCAGAACCAAAAAGACTAAGGCCTCAGGGTTTACTTCGGCTTCAGATTATCTGTGAAGAGTTCTTACTGATTTGTCAGTTTGCTTATTTGTTTTTGAAGGAAGAAAGCTAAGGTTCAAGGAGACAAATTTACCACCTAAGGCTCTCAGCCAGAGCGAGGTCTGCTGGTTTCTGGGATCATCTTCTTTTTCCTCCTCCTCTCTGGACCCATGTCTTCCCATCAGTAGGATGAGATTAACTCAAGATCAAAGCTTTTCAAACGTTTCATTTCAAAGTGGGCAAAACCCTTTTACAGCTGAACTCTTACTTGTTGTCCCACTCATAAAAAAAGACAAAAGCAGCTGCTTGTCGTGCGGCGGGTCAGGAGCCTGCACCTCCTCCCCGGGGCCTGGGTCCACTGGCGTCTCACTGCCGCCCCGGGTTTGCAGCGGGCTTTCAGCAGACAGCAGCCCAGATTGTCCCGAGGCCTGCAGGAAAGCCTGAGTCCAAGAGGGGCGTCTCCGATCTTTCAAACAGTGCTAACATGTATCGTGGAAGACAGTCACGCACACAGCGAAACAAAACCAAAACCAAAAGCTTTCGAACAGTGCAAACGGGACGAAAAGTCACCTTCCTCTCGTCTCTGACTTGCCACTCTTCCCCCAAAACACAGGGCCTTGTCCTCTGAGAGATGGTCTGTGTGTCTCCCAAGAGATGTATGTACACATACTGTCCCATCTTGCCTTACACACACACGCACGCACACACACACACACACACACACACACTCTAGCATCTTGTAATCACTTTGTATCTTTTCTCAGTTAATGTTGCATCCTGGCAGTTTTTCCAAATCCGTACTCAGAGGTCTGTTTCATTCACTTCAGTGGTTACCTGATACTGGAATACTATTTAATTTAAAATACCCTTATTCTTGACTAAGACGTACGAACTACTGTGAAAGGGAAAGTGCGGGTCTTTCCGTCCTGTGTGGTTCTCGGCGACCCCACGGACCGTAGCCCCCCGGCTCCTCTGTCCTTGTAGTTCTCCAGGCAAGATACTGGCGTGAGTTGCCATTTCCTCTTCCAGGGGATTTTCCTTACCCAGAGATCGAATCCGGGACTCTTGCATTGCAGGCTGATTGTTTGCCATCTGATCCACCAGGGAAGCCCTACAAACCACTACGAATAGAATAAATAAGATATAAGGATATACTGTACAGCCAGGGAATATAGACAGTATTCTATAACAACTTTAAGTGGAGTATAATGTACAGAAATATTGAGTCTCTACACTGTATACCTGAAACTAATGTAATATTGTACATCAACCATACCTTAATTAAAACAAAAATAAGAAAAGGAAAAAACAAAGAAATGGGATACTAAAAACAAACGAAACTTTCCTCTTCTTGGATACTCAGGTTGCTTCCAGTCTTTTACTGTGTTAAAGAATCCTGCAATTTAGGTGGGAGGTGGGAGGAAGGTTCAAAAAGGTGGTGACATATGTATACCTATGGCGGACTTATGTTGATGTGTGGCAGAAACCAACACACTATTGTAAAGGAATCATCCTTCAAATAAAAATCAATACATTAAAAAAAGAAGAAGCTTGCAATGAGATCTTTAGTTCTTTATGTGCCCCTCTTGATATACATGTACTAATTTAGATACTTGTTCTCACACATGCGTGCTCTCTCCCTCGCTCTCTGCTTTTTTGCTTTATTTTTTGCTTATTTGTGTTTTCCAATTTTTATTCTATGAGCATGTCTCATTTGTGGAATAATTAAAAAGATATGTTTATAGGTCCAGGCCTCAAGCTTCAGCCAAGTTAGATAAACAACCCCACGCATAAGCACAATTGAGAAAGGAAAAAAAAAAAATTCAGCCTCAGCTGCTGAGGCCTGTTTGGCTGGAAGGTTGCATATCTGGAGAGTTGTGTGCCAAGGCGCAGCCCTGCCTGCCGCGACACGTCCTAAGTGTAGGGTCTGGGTTCTGGCTCATGCTGGTCGTTGACTTGCGGGTGACTCCAGGTAAGCCACTGAGCCCAGCTGTGCTGTCGGAAGAGCGTGTACTTTGTGACAGGCTCTCAGCTAACTGCGATATCGTGTCTGGGGAGGCTGGTATTATTAGCCCTACATCGCAGAGGAAGAAAAGAAACCGGGGAGATGAAGGACTTGCCAGTCTCCTCTAGGGCTGTCAAGGAATGACAGTCCACCCAGCCTGGGAGTCGGCTCCTCCCAGATCTTGCTTCCTCCCCTCTTCCCCTGCAAATACCGGTTCACCTTCAAGGACCATCAGCTCTACCTTCAGAATATCCATGTGTCTCACTGACTCCTCACCACGCAGCTTTCTAGACCCTCTGTGATCTGTGCCCCCCACCCCTGCCACCTTTCTCGTTTCATCTCCCACCCCACTCTTGCCTGGCTCTCTCTGCCCCCGTCGCACCGGGCTTCACTCCCAAGCTCAGGGCCTTTGGGCTTGCTCTTCTATGGATTCTTTTCCTTCCCCGCAGGTCCGGGTCTAGGCTGAGGCAAGTGAGATGCCCAGGGTGAAAACGTTAAGGAGATAACCTCCTGACCTGCCAACCAGCCCCTGAATGACCCTGAGACCAAGCTCCCGCTCTCATTTTGAACGCCGGATCACTGGTTTATCTCACCGGCTCCTGGCACTGCTTCTCAGACTTGGTTCTTCTCATCACCTGGGTTTTGCCTTAAATGACCCCCTCCCATCAGAAATACCCCCTTGATCATCTTAGTTGTGGGTATTCCCATTACCCTCTAGCCCACACACTATCTCATTTTCATTGCTCTTCTTATACAGTCATTTCTTCTGTGCCTCTCTCTGCCCAGCAGGTGGTAAGCTCTGTGAGGACGGGAATCCTGATACTATCCAGTATATTCTCGATATGTCCCCAGCATCCAGCATTCAGTTTATAACAGACTCAGTAAAGAGCCCTGGGGTGAATGAATGAATGAGCCAGTTACAGGCAGAGTCAGGATTCCACCGGGTTTTTCCTGCCTCCAAAGTCAGCCCTCCCATCCGCAGCTGAGACTCAGGGTCCAGGACACCCATGCCAGTGGCTCGTGTCATGGCCTGTCCTGATAGGAAGCCCGAGTCCCAAGGACAGGCTGCCGGAGGAAACTTCTAGGTGGGGCGGAGCTTGGCCGCCGTCAGCCTCAGGGCTTCACGAGGCCAGCTGCGCCCCTCCCCCCTCGCTCTAGTTTTTATTTTTAGAGGCGAGTTTTTGGGCACAGAGAACTCTCCTTAGGAAAAGCCCAGCAAGAGGACGAGGGAGGAGGTTTTGAAATCCGATGGGAAAGTAGGTCAGGCCGGGGTGCTGGCGGGTATCCAGACGATAAGGCCTGTGGAAGTTTAATAACGTGAGCGGTCGTATCCATGACATAATTCATAACTGAGAGGAAATAGCAATTAAGGGGCAATTGTGCAATGTGGAACAAGCCTCCTTCGCAGCTCATAAAAGCAGGAGGAGAGAGAGGTGACCCCGTCACTCCGGGGCAACTGGGGGCTGGGCTGGCAGTCTGCGGGGACTGGGCGCCCAGTTTCTACACTGGGGGACTTACACCCGCCTTGCCTCCCCCCCTCAGGCCTCAGGGAGCTAGGAGGACGTGGAAGGCAGAGATTCCCTTCAGCTGGCACCTACTATGTGCCTGGCTGGGCTCAGGGCTGGGGTTAGAGCCGTTAACACGGCATTTTGCTGCGATTGAGAGATGAGGTTGCAGCTGCACTATTTTGATGCTGCCTTGTCAAGATGGAAAATTGCTTTATCAAGAGAACTGTACAACAGACACCCTGACACTTCTTCCATCGTCCCTTCCCCCGCTCCAGTTACTATGGATTTTTCGTTTCTCCTTTATTCATTCTCTGTTGCTTGATCTTTGCAGGAGCACTCGGCTTTTATAATCAGTTATGTACACACACACTAAATCCGCATTAGCACCTTTTCTCGTTCTTAAAGAAGCCAAGCATGCGCTCACCCCAGGGCCTTTGCACTTGCTGTGCCCTCTGCCTAGAATGCTCTCCCCCTAGAAGTCCCCAGAGCTCGAACCTCACCTTCTTCAGATCTTCACTCAAATGTCTTCCCTATGAAGTCTTAGCGGACCAGCGTTTTAAAGCAACAAACCCATCTGTTGTTCTCTATCTACCTCTCCGACTTTATTTTTATCTACAGCACATACGACCAATTAACCCTCTCCATCTGCTGTTCATTTTTTTAATGCTTGCTCGGTCCCACTAGTGTGTTAGCACCACCAGCAAAGGGACTTTTGTTCATCTAGCTCTTGGCTGCAACCCTAGAGTCAGGAACTGTGCCTAGAACACTGTAGGTGCTCAGGAAATATTGCTGGATGAATGAATGATTAAATATTTGGTATGATTATCAACTGATCAAAAGGCTGACCATTTGCTGGTTTGGGGGCTGCCTCAGAATGCCTCCTGGGTCAAGCCCTTCTCAAATACAGCCGATGGGACTAGAGGTTGGGATCGCCAAGGCCGGTTCAGCTAGCCCAGGTATTGGCAACTGGCGCCTGTTCTGATTGGTCAGTGCTCTGCTTAAAGATCACACCTCCTCCCTCCTCATTGGCTCCTTCAAAGTTAAGATTCTAAATGCATTGATCTGCTGACCCCACACATCCATGAACATTCTTGTGCAAGGGAGTGGAGTTTTGTATGCAAAAGAGGTTCCTTGCAGATTTTTTTCACAACAGTGGGCGTGCCTATGATGTGTGTGTGCGCGCGCACACACACACACACAGTCAGGAATACACTTGCTCCCAAGCACACATTCAGGCATACTCTGCGCTAGAGATGCAGACCTGGAGATACACACACACACACACCCCATGCATACGATTAAAAACACACTCCTTCTGTCATTCATACACTCCGACGCAGGCTCACATGCCCGAGCATGTTCGTACATTCAGCAATAGACGCGTCTCCCCGGGCACCCTCACTCAGAGCACACAGATACCTACTCATTCACACCCACACTCAGTCACACACACATGCACACACATACACACACTCATTCACCTTCTTAAAGCCATACATTCACATGCTTACACATCCTTACACAATAAGCCAAATGCACACACAGTGGACACCCCACAGACACCCCAAGCCATGCTTCCTGGGGTGCCCACCCTTTCTGAAGGCCAAGGCCCTGGGAGCTGGGTCTTAGCTGTGTTTAGAAGGGTAGAGATGGGCCACACGCCCCTGGATCTCCCCACCCTGACCCTAAGCAGCCCCGAAGCCTCTTGGCGGGAACAAGCCGAGCCAGGGCCAGCTCCGTAAGCGGGGGTTGCGTGGTGCCTGCGTCGCCCTGACTGTGCCGCCTCGGGGCACGTCTGGCCGGCTCATCTGTGCCCAGGGCACCCGCCCACTTCCTCCCCATCAGAGGGCGGGCCGGCCTGCTGACATCAGGCGGTTTCTGGGCTGGTCTGGCACCTAGAACAGAGGAAGGAAGCAATGTGTTCCAGCCGTGGGGGCCAACCCAAGGAGCCGGGAACATGCCTGGCAGCTCGTGACCCTGCTCTGCTGAGGCTGGGCCGCCCGCCACTCCACCTTCAAGGGTCCCCGTGACCCAGGCTGGGACCACCATTCAGGGGACTGGGCCCTCCAAATTAGCGCTCCACCCCCACCCCCCTCCCCCTGCAGGTTGCGAGCTCCTTTCCTTCCATCCCTGAAAACAAGGACAGCAATTTTCTGTCCTAACTCGCCACGGATTATCTCTTTAAACCTTCAAAACACCAACCCTATGGCTAGGAGTTATCATTCTAGCTTTACAAGTAAAGAAACTGAGGCACAGAGAGGTTAGGGACTACCCCAAGGAGTAGGGTTTGCACCCCTGCAGCTGTGGCCTGGCTCCAGACCCCTCCCCTCAATCCCCCCACCCTCTCCCAGCTTCTCTGTGTTGTTTGTCTGCTCATGTTTGTGAGCCTCCAATATCCAGGGCCTGTGCACCTCACATCAATTTGAACTCCGGCAACAATCTCACGAGCTGGGCGCCAGTATTAGCTGTTCAGTATTAGTTGGGTACCAGTAGTAGTTCCAGTTAACAGATGAGGAAACCGAGGTTTACATGACCAACCTGAGGCAGACAGCAAGGAAGAGGCACGTTTGTGACCTGGGTCTGAGAGCTCTTTCTGCAATGCCAGGCCATCTCGCTCACGTGCCAGAGGCCTTTGACAGGACCAGAGCAGGGAAAGCAGGGCCAGGGGAGGTCTGAATGGCCATACAACAGAGAAATAATAATACACTTATGAAATGACAGCAAAATGTTTCTACCTTTTAAAATAAGTGGGAAATAATGGACATAGAATAAAATGCACAGATGGTGATGGGTTCTGTTCGATGAGTTCCGACAGATGCACTCAAGAATCAACCACCTAAAACACGATACAAATCTCTCAAAGGCCAAGTTCCCTCATGCTCCTTTCCAAACCAGCCGCAGCCCCAAATGACCGCAGGTCTCTGCACCGTCATCCTAGGTCATCCTGTTTCGCATCGTAGGTTAGCTTTGTCCCACCTATAATTTCAAATAGAGGAAGTCACAGTGTGTGCTCCTCTGCACACACTTCCTACTCTCAGCGTAACACCTGTGAGATCCGCTGTGCTTCTGCAAGCGTCACTAGTGGGTTCTTTCACAGCCGAGAAGTGTCCCGCTGTGAAAACGCTTTTTTATCCAGCCTCTGGGGGACGCGGCTGAGTTTCCGGTGATGAGCACGGACGCTGAGCCAGGCATAGCGCTAACCTAGAGTCCTTCACAGGCGCCGCATCTGGTCGCCCCCCCCCGCCTCGGTCATTATCACGCTCCCCACCTGGGGGCAGGAGGAACTGCAGGCTCCGGGTGAGAAATCCAAAGACGCGGATGAGCTGCGCTGAGCAAGAGGCAGAGGGAGACGCGGGAATGGCAGGAGGCCCTGGCCTGCGAGTGCACGCTTAGCGGAAGCCAAGCTGGAGCGCCAGCCGTGATGGCAGGGGCCTGCCTTAGGGGAGGCGCCTGCTGGGCTCCCCGGCCTGTTCTAAACACCCTGCGGGAACCAACCCACTCAGTCCTCCGTTACCCTTCTTTACGGTGGGGGAAACTGAGGCACAAGGTGGCTGCGTCCTACCTCCAGGGCCCCACGGCTAGTGAGGAGTGGGGCTGAGGTTGGATTCGGGTGGGCTAGCGCCACTGCTTCTCTTCACCACAAGTCTAAACCAGCTCAGCAGCCCTGCTGCACTGGGGGCCCCTAAGCAGGCGGGCTCAGGGCCTGACTCCCCCAGAGTCGTTTCCTCTCCTGATCGTCTTGGTGTTGCACGGTGAACCTCCCCGGGTCTGGTAGTTTAGGATCCCAGGGCCTGGTGCTGGGAATGCAGGCCACAGGAGGGACGGTCAAAAGAGGGACCCTAAAGCCAGCCTGTGAATCCCTGCTGCGCCATTTGCTGGCTGTGTGACCTTGGATCAGTCCCCTCCCCTCTCTGAGCTTCCATTTCCTTCTCCATAAAATCAAAGATGGTGACGAGGACAGTGACCTCACGAGGATTCAGTGGGATGGGTGTGGAATTACTAGGTAGGTCATATGAGCCGCTCAGTCGTGTCCGACTCTTTGCATTCTCACAGACTGTCCTAGAACAAACATTTACCTGCGTTTTGCTATCTGCATGGGACCTCTCAATGCTTATTAACTCAAATTCACAGCAACTTTGCAAAGCACATGCTGTTTAATTCCCACTTTACAGATGAAGAAACCAAGTCTCTAAATACCACCTCCATGCTAAAAATTTCCAAACATACACCTCCTGCCAGGACGTCTCACTTGAACTCAGGCCTGAATATCCAGCTGTGACAGCACAGGCCTGATGGATGACTCAGCCTCCAGGTAAGACACGGAACCTCTTCACCTCCCTGCATGATCTCACCCCTGCTGCAGTCTTCTTCACTTCAGAAAGAGCCCACCTCTGTCTTTCAACAGACTCAGGCCCAAAACCTGAGTGTCCTCACTGACTCCTCTTTCTCCAACCCTCTCTGCCCCACTTTCCATCCATGAGCCTTCAGAAGGCATCCGGATCTGATCATGTCCCCCACCCCCACAGCCCCACCCCGGCGTGAGTCACCAGAAACTTGCTCGGAGGATTATTCCAGAGTCCTCCAAACTATCTCCTCCATCCTGCCATTTCCCCCTACCCGAAAAGGAAGTCAGTTCACATCTCTCCCATGCTCAACACCCTGCCATGGCTCCCACGTCACCCAAAGTGAAAGACGAGGTCCTGGCGGTGGCCCGTAGGTCCCCACAGTCGACCCTTGCCTTGCCTTCTGACGACTCCTCTCCAGCCACACCGGCCTGCCCCCTGCTCCTGGAACACATCAAGCACTCTTCAGCCCCAGGGCCTTTGCACTTGCTGTTCCCTCTGCCTGGGACTCTCTTCCTAAGGATAATTACATGGCTCCTCTCTCACCACCTTCAGGTCTTTGCTCAGAGGTGAATGTCTCCAGGGCCTTCCTTGACCACCCTGCTTACAGGAACAAGCCCCTTCATGAGCACAGCCTGGCGCCCATCACCATGGCATCCATGATGCCCATGGCGCCCATCACCAGCTGGCATGTGGAACCTTATTAATATTGTTAGTAACAGTAGGTTGGAATCTCTCTATCCACCATGCCCGCCAGGGCAGGACTGTTTCTGGGGAGTCATTGCAGCAGCCTCATCACCTCCGGGTCTGGTGCAGAGTGCTGACTCATTAAAGGTTTACTGAATGAACAAATGGAGATCGGGGGGATTCACTGACTTCTCGGGGCCACCAGATTAGGACGGGTTGGAACCAGCGTTTGAACCCAGGGGTCTCAGTCCCAGGCTGTGTCGTTAACCTCCCAGAGCCTGGTTCTACGTCAGTACCCCAGAGATGGTGTTTGTCACCGTGATGATTTTTCTGGCAATATGCCCATCCTTCCCCACCTGCAGAAGAAGTCTGGGGAGGGGGGCGAAAGGGAGAGGTCAGGTCAGCTGTGTGGCCTTCCACCAGTATGAGATGACTCATCAACCCCATGAGGACAGGTGACATTCCATCCTCGCCCCCAGGGGACTTTGGCCCGAGATAAAGGGAGCACCCTGCTTCTGGGAAGAGGAGGACAAACAAGTGGGAGAGGTGGCCGGGCCACTGCCTTGGGGGGCGGGGGCGGGTCGCATGTCTGGGCTGGAGGGCCACAGGGTTCAGCCGTGAAGCGAGGGACAGCCCAGAGTGACCCCTGAGCCTCCCTTCCGGGGTCAGAGGCACAGCCTGAGCCCTCTTATCAGGAAGATGGAACTTTTTCTGTGCAGTCAGCACCCCAGCCTCCCCCTCAGGCGGGCAGGGGACAGCCTCTTGGTGCACTTCCATTTCCCCTTGGCATTTTTTCCTAGGTCAGAAAAACTGGAGCCAACCAGCAAATGCATTTTGAAAAGGACCATCAAGGGGCCGCAGAGTCTCTAGCCTGATGGGCTATCAGTTCAGTTCAGTCGCTCAGTCGTGTCTGACTCTTTGCGACCCATGAATCGCAGCTATATTTGATTTATATTTTAATTTAAAAAACTCCCAACTTGGGACTTCCCTGGTGGTCCAGTGGTTAAGAATCTGCCTTGCAATGCTGGGGACTTGGGTTCGATCTCTGATCAGAGAACTAAGATTTCACTTGCCTCCAGGTAACTAAGCTCACACACCACAGCTGAGACCCAACAGAGCTAAACAAACAAACAAACAAACCATATATATATATATGTATATGTACACCTCCCAACCTAATAATGTGTGTTAGTCGCTCAGTCGTGTCCCACTCTGTGTGACCCCATGGACTGTAGCCCGCCAGGCTCCTCTGTCCATGAAATTCTCCCGGCAAGAACACTGGAGTGGTTGCCTTTCCCTTCTTCAGGGGATCTTCTCGACTGGGGTCAAACCTGGGTCTCCTGCATTGCAGGCAGATTCTCTTACCATCTGAGCCACTAGGGAAGCCCCACAACTTAATAATACTTAAAGGTAGCTCTGTTGCAAAAAGAGTCAAGCAACACACTCTCTATGGTAAGTTAACTGTATCTCCAGGATTGGGTTTGGCTGCAAGTAACGAGTACCAGACTCCAGTGGCTTTGCCGGCTAGAGCTTCTATTTTCCTCGGGTAAAAAGAAGTCCAGAGGAGCACTCGTTCCAGGAAGTCACCAATGACCAGTTTCCTCGTCTCCCACTTTGGTGCGTGACTTTCAAACTCACGGCTACTTGACTGCCTGGCACGCTGTGCTCAGCCCTGGAGGAGGGCAGAGAAGGTACAGGATCTGGGTCAAACCCTCCTCTTAGATTAAAAACATGGCAGCTTTGTCAGAGCCCCACCTGACTGATCTCTACTTACATCTCACAGAGTCGGACACGACTGAGCAGCTGAACTGAACTGACCAGGAGTGGGTCACCCGGCCCCCCGACTGCACCCGCCTGCCTGCAAGGTGGGCTGGAGACGTGATCATTTTGTGTTGGCCCATTGCCGGTCCATTCAGAGCTGGGGTCATATTCTTCACCTTCCCGTGCGATTTCGAGCCCTAGTCGGGGAGCTCAGCTCCCACCTGCCTCGCAGACAAAAAAACCAAAACGCAAAGCAGAAGCAATACTGTAACAAATTCAGTGAAGACTTTTAAAACGGTACACATTGAAAAAAATCTTTTAAAAAATATTTATTCTTGCCTGGAAAATCCCGTGGACATAGGAGCCTGGCGGGCTACAGTCCATGGGGTCTCAAAGAGTGGGACACGAGTGAGCGTCTAAACACATTAGTGAGAAGAAGGGATGAAGGATCGGATTTATTTTGTGTGATCTGACTAGAAACAGCGTGTAAATATGATTTCTCGAGCTTTTTATCACCTAAAATTATGCATTTAGATAATTGTGGGACAGCTGTGACACAATGTATGTTCTTCACAGTTTATATACTTATCCCACATTCATGGATACTTAGCTTTCCCTAAATCATGAGAAATGCTGGGCTGGAAGAAACACAAGCTGGAATCAAGATTGCCGGGAGAAATATCAATAACCTCAGATATGCAGATGACACCACCCTTATGGCAGAAAGTGAAGAGGAACTCAAAAGCCTCTTGATGAAAGTGTAAGTGGAGAGTGAAAAAGTTGGCTTAAAGCTCAACACTCAGAAAACGAAGATCATGGCATCCAGTCCCATCACTTCATGGGAAATAGATGGAGAAACAGTGGAAACAGTGTCAGACTTTATTTTTCTGGGCTCCAAGATCACTGCAGATGGTGACTGCAGCCATGAAATTAAAAGACACTTACTCCTTGGAAGGAAAGTTATGACCAACCTAGATAGCATATTGGAAAACAGAGACATTACTTTGGCAACAAAGGTTCGTCTAGTCAAGGCTATGGTTTTTCCTGTGGTCATGTATGGATGTGAGAGTTGGACTGTGAAGAAGGCTGAGCACCGAAAATTGATGCTTTTGAACTGTGGTGTTGGAGAAGACTCTTGAGAGTCCCTTGGACTGCAAGGAGGTTCAACAAGTCCATTCTGAAGGAGATCAGCCCTGGGATTTCTTTGGAAGGAATGACGCTGAAGCTGAAACTCCAGTACTTTGGCCACCTCGTGCGAAGAGTTGACTCATTGGAAAAGACTCTGATGCTGGGAGGGATTGGGGGCAGGAGGAGAAGGGGACGACAGAGGATGAGATGGCTGGATGGCATCACTGACTCGATGAACGTGAGTCTGAGTGAACTCCGGGAGTTGGACAGTGAACTCCCTGATGAACAGGGAGGCCTGGCATGCTGTGATTCATGGGGTCGCAAAGAGTCGGACACAACTGAGCGACTGAACTGAACTGAAACAATTTGAAACAATGCCTCAAAGAACATCCTCACCAAGGACTTGTCCTGTCCATCGCCTTTCCCTCCTCCAGGGGATCTTCCCAACCCAGGGATCGAACCCAGGTCTCCCGCATTGCAGGTGGATTCTTTACCAGCTGAGCCACCAGGGAAGCCCAAGAATACTGGGGTGGGTAGCCTATCCCTTCTCCAGGGGATCTTCCAAGCCCAAGAGTCAAACCCAGGTCTCCCGCATTGCAGGTGGATTCTTTACCTGCTGAGCCACCAGGGAAGCCGGCACATTTTCTACAAAGTGTACTTGAGACTGCGGGCGCGTCCATTTAAAAGGTCAGGAAGTTTTCCCAAATCAACAGAAAGGTTTTGCCACTTTACACTCCCTCCCACTGTGTGTGAGAGGATCTGCCTCCCTCACACTCACCAGACAGGATATTATCACTTAAATATTTCCCCCCGGGTGATGGGGGGAAAATTATTCACATTAAAATTTGCACTTCCCTGACTAGTATTGAGGTGAAGCCCTTATCATTTATGTATTGCCTGTTTGTCTTTTCTGATGTACTCATTTGCTTTTTAAAATTACCTGGGATTGTCTCTCACTGATTTGTTTCTTTCCTTTCTGATTAGTGGGAGTCCTTTTCTAGCTGGCCTACAGACTTATGTACAATAAAGTGCGTCCATTTAAGGGTGCGGGCGTGCCAAGTCAACTCAGTCGTGTCTGACTTTTTGTGGCACTATGGACTGTAGCCTGCCAGGCTCCTCCATCCAGGGGATTCTCCAGGCAAGAATACTGGAGTGGGTTGCTGGTTCCTCCTCGAGAGGATCTTCCTTACCCAGGGATGGAACCCACATCTCCTGTGTCTTCTGTATTGGCAGGCAAGTGCCTTACCACTAACGCTACCTGGGAAGCCCCCATATAAGGCAGGGTGTCTCAATTCTGGTACTACTGACATTTGGGTCAGATAATTCTTTGTCTGGGGAGTGGGAGGGGCTGTGTATTGTATTAATAGGATGTTTAGCAGCATCCTTGACCTCTGCCCCTAGATGCCAGTAGCACATCCCCACAGTCATGACAACCACAGAAGTGTCAGGACATTTCCAAGTGTCTCTTGGGGGCAAAATGATGCCCAGTTGAGAGCCTCCAATTTAAAAGTGTACGGTTGATGAGCTTTGATAGATATGTGCACCCAAGAACCTACTAATACCTTCAAGAGTTTTATAATTTAGTTGTAAATATTTCTCAGTCTGAGGTTTGACTTCAGATCCAACACCTGCCTTTTTCTATTTGAGTGAACTTAGTAAAGTCATTTTTTTTTTTTACTCTGAACCTCAGTTTCCCCATCTGTGAAGTGAGGATAACAATCTGACCTGGCAGTGATGTTGTAAGTCTTGAAGGCAATGATGAATGTGGTTGGCAGCTAACAGGTGCTCAATAAAATCTACCCCCACCCCCCCACCACCACCCTTTCTCACTGTGTGTGCTCGTTTAGTCAACAAATGCTGAGTGCCTCTTATGTGCCAGGCCCTGTGCTAGGCTCTGGACACAGTGAACAACAAGACAGACAGGGTCCGTGTGCTGCACTGGGAGAGGCAGAGAAGAAGTGAGCAAATACATAAATGAACAGGACTGATGCGCCTACAATGCTGCTGATTAGGACTGGGAGGTCAACCAGATGGCCCGGGGTGGTGGACACCTGGGAAGGTGGTGGCTCTCTGGGAGAACAACGAGGTGACATCTAACTGGGGAGCAGAGGCGAAGCCGGAGCCGCAGGGAAGGAAGGCCCAAGCAGAGGGAACAGCAAGCACAGAGGTGGTGCAGCTGATTCCATCAGCTGGACACCTTTAAGGAACAGCAAGGAGAAGGAGTGGCTGCGACAGAGCGCTCGGGGAGGACAGAGCTGAGACTCAAGGCCAGCAAGGTGAGGACGGGGGGCAGACCACACGGGGCCTTGGCCTTCATGTACAGGAGTTCTCTTCCATTCTGACTTGCAGGGAGAAGTCAGTGGACAGGTTTTAGCTGGGGAGACATGATGCCTTCACTCACGCAACACGGAGGTCCCTGCGCCCGCCCTGCAGATGGCATATTTATCGGCTCACAGTTTGCCCACTTCTCTGGGTCTCTGTCGGCGGCTGCTGCTGCTTAGTCGCCCGGTCGTGTCCAACTCTGTGCGACCCCATGGACTGCAACCCACCAGGGATTCTCCAGGCAAGAATACTAGGGAGGGTTGCCATACCCTCCTCTAGGGGAGCTTCCTGACCCAGGGATCAGACCCAGGTCTCCTGCATTGCAGGGAGGTTCTTTACCACTGAGCCACCAGGGAAGTCCCATCTGCCTGCTGGTACCCTATAAATAACACTGATCTTAACCACAGTAATGACCAACTTTTCTCTACAAGACCTCAGGCCTCAGGGCCCCTTCACATCTACTTCCCTACTCGAGTCTTGTGCCAACCCTGAGAAGTTAACCTGGGCTATGGGTGCCCATTATTTCACAGATAGGGAAGCTGCGGTTCGGCCACACAGCTGGAAAGCATCAAGCTGGGACTCAAACCCAGGGTTCTTTCAGCTAAGCCTGCTTCTCCTTGATCCCAGGGCAGCTCTTAGGGTAGAGGGTCAGGAGAGAGTTTTCTCTCTTCCTTTCTAAGACCGCCCTTGATTCCAGGGCTGACACCTGCAGTGCTCCTATCAGGCCTTTCCCGTGGCAAGCCTCCTGGGCTGCCCAGAGAGAGGGGAGCCCCGTCCCCAGCCCCCTCTCAGGAGATGAGGGAGGCAAGTACCAGGGCTGGGCCCACGGCCAGATGAAGTTGGGGCTGAGCCGGAACTGCAGTGGTCCAGGGCCACGTGGGATCAAGACCCACCTGTGGGCATTCGGGGGGCTCTGCCTTCTGGCTGGGGACTCGGCCCTGTTTCTGAACCGGTTCCCTGGGACTCCTCAGCTCCCCCATCAGGTGGGGGTCTTGCAGACCCTGACCCAGTGTTGGTTGGGATACCACTGGGCCAGGCCAGCCTCACTGCACCCTGACCACTTAAACCAGGCTGTGAGCCCCCAGGATCTCACGTGTAATGGGCACCCGGGAAACACGTGTGGAACTGAACCAGGGCCTGCCTCAGTTTCCCCAGCTCGCCCTTCGGCCTCTGTGGCTCATCCTCATTTGTCACGTGCCAGCCACACTGATGGTTGCTGGGGATGCAACAGCGGCCACCTCACACGGCCCCTGTCCTCAGAGAGCTCACAGTCTGGCTGGGCTGGTGGATGAGGAGCCAGATAAGACCGTGCTCAGCGCTGAGGGTGAGGGTGGCAGGGACTGCCAGGGTCTACCAACCTCCCTCATCTTTCTCCTCAAAACGCAAGAACCTGGAGGTGCTCCCAGGGCACATGTGGCTGAGAGAGATTATATTTCCCAGCCTATTCTGCAGTTAGCTGTGGTCATACGGCCAAGTCCTAGCCAATGGGATGCAAGTGGAGTGATGTGAAATGACTTCTGGGTCATGCCCTCAGAAGGAATGATCCTTTCTCTCTTCCTGCTGACTGGAATGTAGAGGTGATGGAGGAGCTAAAGCAGCCATTTTGGCCTTCACTGGAAGCTGTGGAATGAAGAGAGCAGAGCAACTATACAGAAGGAACCAGTTTCTGGAATGAACTTGCAGAACTGAAACAAACCACCAAACTTGGACCTTCTACATCCGTGCTGGGGAATTAAAATTCTGTCCCGTTGAGACAGTGTGGGCTCTGTCAGAGCAGCTCAGATGTAGCCTGACTTACACAGAGGCATAATAAGCACATGCTGTTGGGGAAGCGTCAAAGGTGTTTAACCCAGCCTGGTGGGGGCAGGTGTGGAGGACTTCTCGGAGGAGACAACTTTTAGATGGAGGCTTGACAATGAGAAGGAGGATATTTCTAGACAAAGCTTTCAGGCAGACGTGTAGCATATGGGTAAATCTGGAGGTAAGAGAGAACATGGAGCTTTCCAGATACCTAAAGGACCTGACGGTGGCTGAATCAGGGAGTGAGGGGGGCAGGTGAAAATGGGGCTGGCCAGCTGGCAGGATCTACCTTGAAGGGCCTGGAAAAGCCATGTTAAGCCTTTTGAATTTTGCCCTGAGGGTAAATGGGAGCCCTTACCTGATTCAAAGAGCCGACTCATTAGAGAAACCTCTGATGCTGGAGAAGATTAAGGGCAAAAGGAGAAGGGGGTAGGAAAGGATGTGATGGTTGGATGGCATCAGTGACTCAATGGACATGAGTTTGATCAAACTCTAGGGCATACTGAAGGACAGGGAAGCCTAGTGTGCTGCAGTCCATGGGGTCGCAGAGTCGGACATAACTTAGCAACTTAACAGCAACAACCAGAGGCTGGAGGCAAGAGGGTGAGGTGACTAGATGTGCTTCTTAGGAAGGTCTCTATGGTTACAGGGTGGGGAATGGATTTATTCATTTATTTTTTAAAAAAAGAACACAGGCTATGTATGCTACGTGCCAGGCACTGAGGATTATCAGTGAGCAAAACAGATTTGGTTCCTATCCTTGTGGAATTTGCAACCTGGCGGAGTGAGACATGAGTCAAGTAACCATGTAAATAAGCACGGAACGTGATAAGGCCAATGCAGGGAGGAATGCATGGCTGTGAGTTGATATAAAGTGGGGGTTGACTTGCAGGAGTCAGAAGAGCTTCCCTGGGACAGCAGTGGGAAAGCTTCCAGGACGAGGGGACAGCACAGGCGTAGGAGCCCCGAAGGCCACAGGAAGAATGAGGAGGGTCAAAGGTGATGGTAAGGTCGGAGCAATGCGAGCATAGATGGTGAGGAAAGCAGGGCATCTCCAGGGCCAGTTGGTTTCTGGCTTGATCAAGGCAGAGAGCAACAGGGAAGGAGTAAGGAAGGGGAGGGAACCGGAAGTGAACCCTGAGTTCAAATACGGTATGTTGGATGTGATGTTCCTATGAGTCTTCCGAGAGGAGATGGTGTACGTGTGGTTAGATACAGGCATCTGCCGTGCAGAGGGGCTCCATGGCCAATTGGAGATGTGGTCATCCCACGCATGGCTCCCAGGCCAGAGCTCCTCCAGTGCGGGCCTTCGGGCCACATGCTGTATGCCAGGAACTACGCCCATGGTAGCTGTCTTCCCTGGTGGCTCGGACGGTAAAGCGTCTGTCTACAATGCGGGAGACCTGGGTTCGATCCCTGGGTTGGGAAGATCTCCTGGAGAAGGAAATGGCAGTCCACACCAGGACTATTGCCTGGAAAATCCCATGGACAGAGGAGCCTGGTAGGCTACAGCCCATGGGGTCGCCAAGAGTCAGACACGACTGAGCAACTTCACTTCACTCACACCCATGGTAGACACAGTGCTTTCCCACTCTGTCTTCTCAGTCAGTCCAGTTTTGCTGGACGTCCATCTGCCAGGTGCTCAGGGACAGTGCCTGTCTTCAGCCTCAGCGTGAGTTATTATGGGGCTAAAACCAGTCAGGTCCACGAATGTCAGGCCCACGAATCAGGGCAAATGGAAGTGGTCACACAGGAGATGGCAAGAGTGAACGTCGACATTCTAGGAATCAGCAAACTACAATGGACTGGAATGGGCGAATTTAACTCTGATGACCATTATATGTACTACTGAGGGCAGAAATCCCTCAGAAGAAATGGAGTGGCCATCATGGTCAACAAAAGAGTCTGAAATGCAGTACTTGGATGCAATCTCAAAAACCACAGAATGATCTCTGTTCGTTTCCAAGGCAAACCATTCAATATCACAGTAATCCAAGTCTATGCCCCAACCAGTAATGCTGAAGAAGCTGAAGTTGAACGTTTCTATGAAGACCTACAAGACCTTTTAGAACTAACACCCAAAAAAGATGTCCTTTTCATTATAGGGGACTGGCATGCAAAAGTAGGAAGTCAAGAAACTCTTGGAGTAATAGGCAAATTTGGCCTTGGAATACGGAATGAAGCAGGGCAAAGACTAACAGAGTTTTGCCAAGAAAATGCACTAGTCATAACAAACACCCTCTTCCAACAACACAAGAGAAGACTCTACACATGGACATCACCAGATGGTCAACACCGAAATCAGATTGATTATATTCTTTGCAGCCAAAGATGGAGAAGCTCTATACAGTCAGCAAAAACAAGACCAGGAGCTGACTGTGGCTCAGACCATGAACTCCTTATTGCCAAATTCAGACTTAAATTGAAGAAAGTACGGAAAACCACTAGACCATTCAGGTATGACCTAAATCAAATCCCTTATGATTATACAGTGGAAGTGAGAGATAGATTTAAGGGCCTAGATCTGATAGATAGTCTGATGAACTATGGAATGAGGTTCATGACACTGTACAGGAGACAGGGATCAAGACCATCCCCATGGAAAAGAAATGCAAAAAAGCAAAATGGCTGTCTGGGGAGGCCTTACAAATAGCTGTGAAAAGAAGAGAAGCGAAAAGCAAAGGAGAAAAGGCAAGATATAAACATCTGAATGCAGAGTTCCAAAGAATAGCAAGAAGAGATAAGAAAGCCTTCCTCAGCGATCAATGCAAAGAAATAGAGGGAAACAACAGAATGGGAAAGACTAGAGATCTCTTCAAGAAAATTAGAGATACCAAGGGAACATTTCATGCAAAGACGGGCTCGATAAAGGACAGAAATGATATGGACCTAACAGAAGCAGAAGATATTAACAAGAGATGGCAAGAATACACAGAAGAACTGTACAAAAAAGATCTTCATGACCCAGATAATCACGATGGTGTGATCACTCACCTAGAGCCAGACATCCTGGAATGTGAAGTCAAGTGGGCCTTAGAAAGCATCACTACGAACAAAGCTAGTGGAGGTAATAGAATTCCAGTTGAGCTATTCCAAATCCTGAAAGATGATGCTGTGAAAGTGCTGCACTCAATATGCCAGCAAATGTGGAAAACTCAGCAGTGGCCACAGGACTGGAAAAGGTCAGTTTTCATTCCGATCCCAAAGAAAGGCAATGCCAAAGAATGCTCCAACTACCGCACAATTGCACTCATCTCACACGCTAGTAAAGTAATGCTCAAAATTCTCCAAGCCAGGCTTCAGCAATATGTGAACCGTGAACTTCCTGAGGTCCAAGCTGGTTTTAGAAAAGGCAGAGGAACCAGAGATCAAATTGCCAACATCCACTGGATCATGGAAAAAGCAAGAGAGTTCCAGAAAAACATCTATTTCTGCTTTCTTGACTATGCCAAAGCCTTTGACTGTGTGGATCACAATAAACTGTGGAAAATTCTTCAAGAGATGGGAATACCAGACCACCTGATCTGCCCCTGAGAAATTTGTATGCAGGTCAGGAAGCAACAGTTAGAACTGAACATGGAACAACAGACTGGTTCCAAATAGGAAAAGGAGTACGTCAAGGCTGTATATTGTCATCCTGTTTATTTAACTTCTATGCAGAGTCCATCAGGAGAAACGCTGGGCTGGAAGAAACACAAGCTGGAATCAAGATTGCCGGGAGAAATATCAATAACCTCAGATATGCAGATGACACCACCCTTATGGCAGAAAGTGAAGAGGAACTAAAAAGCCTCTTGATGAAAGTGAAAGCGGAGAGTGAAAAAGTTGGCTTAAAGCTCAACATTCAGAAAACGAAGATCATGGCATCTGGTCCCATCACTTCATGGGAAATAGATGGGGAAACAGTGGAAACAGTGTCAGACTTTATTTTTCTGGGCTCCAAAATCACTGCAGATGGTGACTGCAGCCATGAAATTAAAAGACGCTCACTCCTTGGAAGGAAAGTTATGACCAACCTAGATAGCATATTCAAAAGCAGAGACATTACTTTGCCAACAAAGGTTCGTCTAGTCAAGGCTATGGTTTTTCCTGTGGTCATGTATGGATGTGAGAGTTGGACTGTGAAGAAGGCTGAGCACTGAAGAATTGATGCTTTTGAACTGTGGTGTTGGAGAAGACTCTTGAGAGTCCCTTGGACTGCAAGGAGATGCAACCAGTCCATTCTGAAGGAGATCAGCCCTGGGATTTCTTTGGAAGGAATGATGCTAAAGCTGAAACTCCAGTACTTTGGCCACCTCATGCCAAGAGTTGACTCATTGGAAAAGACTCTGATGCTAGGAGGGATTGGGGGCAGGAGGAGAAGGGGACGACAGAGGATGAGATGGCTGGATGGCATCACTGACTCGATGAACGTGAGTCTGAGTGAACTCCGGGAGTTGGTGATGGATAGGGAGGCCTGGCGTGCTGTGATTCATGGGGTCTCAAAGAGTCGGACATGACTGAGCGACTGATCTGAACTGAAAAACCAGTCAAAGTTATGGTCTTTCCAGTAGTCATGTACAGATGTGAGAGTTGGACCATAAAGCAGGCTGAGCACCAGAGAACTGATGCTTTTGAACTGTGGTGCTGGAGAAGACTCTTGAGAGTTCCTTGAACTGCGAGGAGATCAAACCAGTCAATTCTAAAGGAAGTCAGTCCTGAATATTCATTGGAAGGACAGATGCTGAAGCTAAAACTCCAATACTCTGGCCACCTGTTGTGAAGAGCTGATTCATTAAAAAAGACCCTGAGGCTGGGAAAGATTGAAGGCAGGAGGAAAAGAGGGCAACAGTGGGTGAGATGGTTGGATAGCATCACCAACTCAATGGACATGAGTTGGAGCAGTCTCCAGGAGATAATGGACAGGGAAGCCTGGCATGCTGCAGTCCATGGGGTTGCAGAGTCAGACACAACTTAGCAACTGAACAAAAGAACAGAGCCAAAGCTGGTCATCCTCAGTCTCTCGATTGGTTTGGAATGCGCACATGACGCAATCTTGATCAACGGGAAGTCTCCGGGGGTCTTCTGGGAACAGTGGTCTCCCTTGTAGAAGAGGACACGTGAGGGGAGGTGCCTTTCCCTCTCTTGGTGTTCTCACGTCTGTGTTTGATATCTGGAGCTGTAGCACCAGTCCTGAAGCCATGAGGAGAGCCATCAACAAAGTGCCGAGAAGAGCAGAGCGGGAAGATGGAAAGAAATCAAGTTTTTATCCACCTCGACAGAGGAGCCTGGTAGGGTACAGTCCATGGGGTCGCTAAGAGTCGGACATGACTGAGCGGCTTCACTTTCACTTTCATGCCTTCAAATTAAACGACCATTATTAGCTGAAATTATGAACCCCTCTCCCCTTTTTTTGCCACCTTCATTTATGTTCTAGTCCTGTGGCTAAACACATTCTGACTCAGAAAGTGCTTCATATGTATCATTTTATTTGATCTTCTCAGTAACCCTCTGAGGTTTCTGAGAGGTTACTATCACTATTATAGCCATTTTGTAAGTGAAGAAACAGGTTCAGGGTAAGGGACTTTCCCAAGGTCACAGAGATAGTAAGGTATACAGCTGGCATTTGAGTCAAGGCTGATGTGATTCAAGAGTGCAGCTGGGTGAAAGCCACCATCTTCATTTAAAAGTCTTTCCCTTAACACGTTTTTAGTAGGAAACCATAGCCCTGTTCTTATTTTTCCCTGGAAAACTGTTATTATGGTTGGTGGGAAATTTAGAGTGGGCTGCATTTCTTTGTACACAGTTAATGGCTTTGATTATATGTTTCTGGCTTCTTCATTCTGAGAAAGGCTTCCATTGGTTGTACAATATAATCAAATCATTTCTTATGTAAACAGCCGTCTGGCACAGAGTCAGCGACAGTTCCATCAGCGGGAAGGTGAAAATGAAACTGTGTTCCCAGCTCCGGAAAGCAATCTGCTATTCAGCAGGAAAAGATCAAGGGTTAATGACACGGAGTTGGGCAAAGGCTGACGCTGGGGTTCTGAGCATTATCAGGAGGCGGGAACAAAGAAGGGTTGTTAAATGGGTTTGTTACAAAAGTTATTTCCTAATGTAATTCATGAAATGCTTGTCAGAACATTAAGCACATCCTTCGAAAGCACAAGAGAATGTAAAAAAAAAGAAGAACAAAAACAGAAAGAAAAGAGGCTTCTGAAAGTCAATTATGAAACTCTTAGGAAAGGTGAATATCCTTAATATACAAAGAGTTCCTGCAAAACAATAGGAAAAGGTAAACACCTTATTATAAAATTGACTATTCACAAGTGAAGAAATATAAGAGGCAGGCCTACATATGAAGCAGGATCTAGCCTGCTGGTAATCAAGGAAATGCAGATAAAAGCTATAATGATATATCATTTTCCACCTATCAGACTGACATTAAATGCCAGTACACTCCATGATGTTCAGTGGGCAAAGATTTTAAAGCACCACAGAAATCTAATCTTGGAGCACTTATCCTAAGGATATAATAAGCCAAGCATTCTCCATGGACGAGGGTGTTCACTGTAGCATTGTTTATCTTAGTGAAAAATTAAGGAAAAACCTAGAAATGCCAAACTATGATGATTCATTAAGTCAACAATGGTAAACATAATAAAGCACTATATTAAAATAAAGTTTTGTTAAAATAGTAATTAAAAATGGCAATGTAGAGATGTAGCAATGTGTTATAGAGAAAAATTATTTTTATATTTGAATTTTTTCATTTTTATACATTTTTTAATTGAAGGATAATTGCTTTACAGGATTTTGTTGTTTTCTGCCAAATATCAACATGAAGAGAAAAAATTTTCCTAACTCGTACTCAACCATAGGTGCACAGGCTCGAATATTAAAGACAGCATCCTAAAAGGTGCTTACCGAAGATGGCAGCAGAGTTTATTTCTAGGCGGCAAAAATTTCAGGAGCAATTTTTTACTTTCATGTAAGTCAGTTTCTCGACCTTGGCACTACTGACATTTGCTGTTGTCGCTCAGTCTCTCGGTTGTGTCTGAATCTTTGTGACCCCATGGACTGTAGCTCCGCCAGTCTCCTCTGTCCATGGGGTTTCCCAGGCAAGAATACTGGAGTGGGCTGCCAGTTCTTCTCCAGGGGATCTTCCGGGACCCAGGGATTGAACTCACGTCTCCTGCACCGGCATGCGTATTCTTTACCAATGAGCCATCAGGGATGGGGCCAGACATGTTTTTGTTTTGGGGGGGCTGTCCTGGGCATTGCAGGATGGTTAGCAGCATCCCTGGCCTCTACCCACCAGATGCCAGTAGCACCCCGACCCCCCTCCCCAGTCGTAGCAACCAGAAGTACATCCAGACATTGCCACATGTCTCCTGGGGGGCAAAACCACAGTCGTTTGAGAAGCACTGTTTTAAATACTTTTCTGCATTATTTAAATATTTTAACAACAAGCATGTATTGTTATCATAATCAGAAAAAACAAACACATTAAAAAAATATTCAGTAAAGTCTTTTGTGGCTTTGTGAATTGGCTGTGGTTTCAGTCAATGGAATTCGATCGGAGAGCAGAAAAATGCGTTATCTTCCTGCCTTGGAAACGAGGTTCTGGTGAACCATCTAGACATTTGGCAAAGTTTTCCCCGGATTCATCTTTGCTAAAGAACTTTTTTCCTCCAGATTTTAATATAATTAAACCGCAGGGTGGATGTTTTGACTCTCTTGCCATCTCACTCTTCCGTTGGTAGCTACTCCAATTTCGGTGGGTGCCACACTTCTCTCTGAGCTTTCCTGGTGGCTCAGATGGTAAAGAACCTGCCTGCAATGCAGGAGACCTGGGTTCTCTCCCTGGATCAGGAAGAGCTTCTGGAGAAGGGCATGGCAACCCACTCCAGTATTCTTGCCTAGAGAATCCCATGGACAGAGGAGCCTGGAGGGCTACAGTCCATGGGGTCACAAAGAGCTGGACACGACTGAGCAACTAATACACTCACTTCTCTCATGCAGCCCCCTTTGGAAAGGAGCTGACTGTCCTCCTGGCTCCAAACGCAAGCTAACTTTCTAAATCTCACCCTGGGGTCATGGCTGCTGGTTCAAGGACGGACACTTAACCAGTTCAGTCCATTGAGTCCCTAGAGGTAACTCAGTGCTGTGGATTTCTGTAAAAGATGCATTCCAAGTACTCCTAGAAGCCACTCAAAGAGACCTCTTACATCTGAATGGATTGAGGCCTGGGATTGCTGTACCCATTTTAACACCACAAAGAAAATGAGAGGAAAATAGAAACACACAGAAGCTGCAGAACCAGGTGAAACATAGAGGAAAAGATTGGAGCCCTGATCAAACCAAGCCTGAAGCTCACCCTTCTTTGAGGCTTTTTGTTTACGGGAGCCAATGAATCCGTTTGTAGTCAGTCTCCTAAGTGTATTATCTACAGTCCCAAACTAACTGATACATGCCCTTTGATGACAGCGATCTCTCCCAAACTCGGCATCCGTATCATGTCAGCAAATACATATCAGCCACATGCTGGATGCCTTTTCATACTGGATGCCATGTCCAATGCCCGATTCTGGAAAAGCAAGATGACACAATCCCGTCCCTGACCAACATGCAGCCTGGTTGGGTGGGGAAAGGGATGAAGAAAGGACAACAAAGAGGCGACGTGATCTGTGCGGTGACGGCAGGGACACAGGCCCCAGTCTAGGTGTGGGGTGGAGAGAGGAAATCCTGGCTGAGCCAGCCCTGGAGGCAGAGTGGGGAGAGGGAACGGAGGTCTGGACAGGGGGTGCAGCGTGCTTGCCAGCCCGGACGTTTGAGAGACTGTGGCGGGCTCAGGGCAGGGAACCACCTGGAGAAAGGGAGGACCTGTTGGAGGAGGGGAGGCATGACTCCAGGGCACGTCAGAGCACCCCACACAAAGGGGGCCTGGCAAGGGCCTGGGTCCCCAGAAAGAGCACCACAGCTCTGGGGCCTGGACCCTGGCCTCCCCCATTCCTTGATGCAGTCCAGCTGCTGGCAGAGAAGGTAGGAGGTGGGGAGGCGGCACTTGTCAAAGCCCAGCTTTTCCATTCCAAGGCTGGAAAAACTCAGGTATCAGTGAAGATGACACTTTATGACAAATATTCTTTCCACGGCATTCACTCCACACGAGCCCGACTCTGTTGGAGGGCAACAGTCAACCTGGGCTGTGGTCTAATGGGAGACAGATAATCACCTACCGATTCTCAAATACGTAAACTGTTGTCAGCCGTGCTCTGGAATCCTCTGTTGAGGTGTTTGACATCTCAGAGAAGTCACAGAAGGCTTCCCGAAGGAGGTAGCACTTGAGCTGAGGACTGAAGACTAATAATGAATTAGTTCCTTTGGCAAAGTCAGGAAGGAGAGAGAGGGTTTGGGAAGGAGGAAATAGCTTGTGCAAAGACCCTGTGGCAGGAAGTTACATGTGAGGATGAAGGGCTGATATGAAGGAGTCTTTTCTTAAAAGTCTGAGGACTGTGTTTTTCATGGCAGCAGGCATGTATGGTGAGCATGTTGTAAGGTAGGTCTCACTGTGACCATTTTACAGATGAGGAAACAGGCATAGAGAAGCAAAGTCATCCGCCCAAGGACACAGCCAGTAAGCATTGGAGGAGAGAATCGAACTCGAGTTCTTAACCCTCCCCTGGCATGAGTGTCACCCAGGAGAGGGCACTTGTCCTTGAGAACTCAGCAATTCTCAAAGTGTGCTCCAAGGATCTCTGGGGGTCCCCAAGACCCTTTCACAAAGTTCACGAGATTATTTGCCTTTTTTTCACTCTCATTCTCACAGGAGTATAAAGGGTGGGAAATTCCACCATAGGTATTTAGATTCCATGCTGCAACTAAACTTTAAGAAATGACCCCTGGCAAGTTTTCGTGTACCACTAAGGAATATTCACAATATTACAATAGTCTCTGCTTTGCAAAGATGTGCCTTTGTAAAGCTGAGGTTTTGTTTTTCAGATATTTCAACCAAAGCAAAAAATCACAACAGATGGAATGCAGAAGCAGATACGTGATCCAGATGTCTTCTATTAGGCTAGTCGTTTGAGAGAGGAGCTAAGCCGTAAACAGTGCCACTTTGCTCGCTGCGTCTCTCTGTTTTGAAATGTATAGTTACTATAACAGCATGTTAATTATATGAACATGTACTGGAATTATTGTTATTATCAAGTGAACAAGATAAACATTTTATAAACTTCTTTGTTTTCATTCCTAATATGAATATCAGTTGATAACAATCCACATAAACAAAAGCTCCTTGGGCTTTTCAATAATTTTAAAAACTGATTTTAAAATCCTGAGACCGAATGTCTGGGAAAGCTGCCTTAACTGATAATGCTTCTTCTCCTGCACCCCCGCAGCCCCCCACCCTGACCCCCGGTTTTCTCCCCGTCTCCCCTGTCCCCCTCCCTCCTGGAGGGCAGCCCTGGGCCAGTCAGTGCTCAGTGACTCTAGGAAGGGAGCTGGGCACCAAATCTTGGGGTCACAAGAGGCTTCCTGGCTTCAGAGTTTCAGAACCAAGAGGAACAGGAAGAACTCATGCTTGTGACAAAGCATCTCACAAAGGGCAAGCCTCCCCCATCCAGAACCGGGGGCGGAGTTCTGGCGGGGTGGACCGCCTGGGGTTGAGCCTGAAGAAGCCAGACGCCAGGTAGGAATGGCTTCTCCGGGATGCTCGGGGAAGGCCTCCATCCAGCCAGGGAACAGGGAACGGCCAGAAAACAGCCAAAGGACCCCAGGACACGGGCACCACGTGGCCCAGCTGGTGGGAGTGAGCCCATCACAGACTCAGAGCCCTGCTCTCACTCTGGTCCCCGACACCTCCACCTCACTAAAGCTTGGAAAAGCTGGGAACCCAGGATGGGGAAGTGGTGGGAAACGGGTGCAGGAATCAACAGTCAGATGGTTTCCACTGGCCTGCTGGAACAATCACACAAGATGGAGATTAAATTCAGCTGTAAAAAAAAAAAAAATCCACACGGCTCCAGCTGGTGAACTGGGGCCCGAAGCCACTGTGTGTAGAGCCCTGCTTATCTGGGGCGTGACTTCCTAGCCCAGCCTCTTTCTCTGGGCATCAGAGAGGCACAGTCACTTGCTCCAGGCTGCACAGCAGGAAGGGGCAGCTGGGATCCGCGCTCAGGCCGGGCTCCAGCCCCCCGCCTTTGACCACCGAGCCATGCTGCTAGGGGAGGCTGTTTGTCTCCGAGGCAGGCCAACCTCTGCTGGAGTGCAGGGCTCAGAGGCTGGGCCTGGGGTTACAGCCCCTGGGACTGGAGGTTTGGACACCCAGGGCCCTCGGTGGTAGAGGTGGGGGGCAGAGGGCTGGCCGTCAGTGTAGGCGTGAGAAGCTGGGCTCAGCCCCCAGGACTGGAGGTTTGGACCCCCAGGGCCCTTGGAGGGAGGGGGCAGAGGGCTGGCCATCCGGATCCTCAGGGCCCTCGGGGCAGGGGGTACAGGGCTGGTCGTCAGCGTAGGCGTGAGGAGCTGCGCTGGGTTCTCTTGCGCAGGCCCTGCCCCAGGTGCCCCTCTGCCTGTGGAGTACCAGGGAGGGGCCGGTGAGGCTGGCAAGACAGGTTCTGCAAGGTTCTCTGCCTGAGCCAGTGGCTTCCCGAACCTTCACGCTCTTCCTGGAGAGGAGGGTATGCAGATGCTCCAGAAATAGACCCGGAGAGGCTGAGAACACAGTCAGAAGTCACACAGTGGGTTGTGGGAGAGCCACGGCCACGCCTGAGACAGCCTGGAGGGAAGCAGGGCCCGGGGTTGGGGTGGGGGGACTGGGTCCCGGCCCCAGCCTCTTCCCCGATGAGGGCTCTGGGTGTGCAGACGGGCCCCTGACCCCCTCTCTGGGGGTGCAGACGGGCCCTTGACCCCCCTCTCTGGGGGTGCAGATGCGTCCCTGAGCCCCCCTCTCTGGGGGTGCAGACAGTCCCCTGACCCCCCTCTCTGGGGGTGCGGATGCATCCCTGACCTCGTCTACCCACTCACTGTCCTTGATACTCCTTGTCTCACCAGTACATCCAAACCACCAAAACTCTCATTTGATGCCCCAAATTTCTCTGAAATCAGACCATGCCTCCTCACCTCCATGATCACCCCCCGGGCCAGGCCACCATCCTCGTCCACCTAAACCGCGGCAGTCTCTCCCCTCCGCTTCCATCGCTCCCGCTGACCGTCCAGAGGGTTCTGACAGGACCCGAGTCACAGCGGGTCCTTCCTCCGCCGACGGCCTTCCGTGGCTCTCAGCTCCTTCAGGGAAAGTAGAAACGCCTGACCGTGGCCACAGGCTCCGGTCTCATCCCCACTGTCCACCACCACCGGCCCCTCCAACCTGGGACTCCAACCAGGTGTGACCGTTTGCCATTTCTTAATGCCCACGTTTTGCCCAGAATCATGTCAGATTCTTTTCGGTATCTCTGCCACCTGCCCCTTCTGCCGACTTGGGGTGAGTCTGTTGAGTGACTAACTGTTAGGATGGACGGGGACAGAGAGGCAGAGCAGGGGTGAGGCTGTGTCATGTGTGGATGGAGCCCCAGCAACTCCGCGAGCAGGCGGGCACGGCGCCTGTCCTGGTGGGGATGATGACCCGGGGCGGTGGGCAGTGGGGCGGGCAAGCGACCTGACGGTCACAAGACGGTAACATCAGGTCACTGGTGGCGGGTTGTGGGAGCGCCTAGAAGACTCCTGACCCCACTGGGAGTGGAAAGGTTAATCGTGGGTGGCCTGAAGAGGGACTGCCGTACAGGGAGGAGTGGGAGGATGAGAGCAGAGGGCTGGGAGGGAGCTCTCAAAAGGAAAAGCAGCATGAACGCACGCCGGACCCCCCGGCTCCCTCCCAGGGTGACTTTGCTCTCCCCAGGGGATTTGGTGGCCCTAGCTGGGGAGTGGTGTCGGGGCGGAGGCCAGGGTGCTGCTGAACACCACAGCGCATACTCCCATGGCCTACAGAAAGTTCCCACCCGAGGCTGAGCCACCCCGGCCTGGAGGCTGGCCCTTGGGGGACCTAGAAGTTGGGTCTGCCTGGAGCGATGGTGCAAGGAAAGCTCAGTAAGATGGGGCAGGGAAAGAGATTCAGCAGCGGCGGGCTTGTGCAGGGATGTGCATTCAGGGATTGTGGGGACCGGAGGCCCACCAGAGACAGGATTTAGGCTGGGGGCTGGGCGGCTTGCTCAGATTCAGGTTCGGTAAGACACCTCCAGCCGCAGTGTGGACTGGACTCCAGGGGTCCCAGGGTGGAAGGGGGCAAGGACAGGCTGAACTGCCTGAGAGTCTAAGCAGATGCCTCTGGCTACGCCTGGAGAAGGGGTCCCAGGGCAGACCAGGGCAGCCAGGTGGGAGGCTGCTGCAGCGTCCAGGTGAGCAGTGGTGGGGGCTGGGCCGGGTGGGGAACAGGGAGATGGACTAAGTTACTTAGGAGGTGAGGGCCCAGGGTAGATGGGGAATGAGAGGCAGAGAGACAGAGTTGCTCAGAAGCTTCGAGGGGCCTGGACGTGAGTCCCCACGGGTGTTTCTTTTTGTATCATGGCTCCCAAGGTCTGAGAAGAGGGTGTCGCTGGCAAAAGTCCCAAGTTCCCCAGCCATTTCTCGGAAGCATGAGTTTCTTCTGTCTGACGGGCCTGGGCTCCAGTCCCTCCTCTGCCACCATGCAGCTGGTGGCCTGGGGTGGGTCCTTTCGTTGCTCAGAGCCTCAGGCCTCATCAGTCAAGTGGGCATAACAGAGGCTTCCTCAGAAGGCTGCTGTGAATTTTAAAATAAGATAATATGTGGAAAGTCCCTGGCACATAGTAATAGTGTTCAATAATTGCCTGCTAACATTATTATCGCTATAGTACTATTATTATTATTATTATTACTATTAGAGCACAGAAAATGATCCACGTTAGCTCCCCTTCCTAGCAGGAAGGGCTGGTTTTGGCTTCAGATCACCTGGGGATATCAGAGCCAACGCAGACCCACAGACAGAACCCAAGGCCAAGTTCCCAGGAGGATACACCACGGGGGCAGTCCAGTCACAACTGACGGTCTGCAAAAAAGTTGTGGTTTGGAGGGCCCTGGCATGGAAAGTGGAGGGCTTTGCAGCTGCAGGACCTGAGCACCGACCCGGCTCCCTCATTAAGATGCTGTGGGACCTGGCGCGAGCTCCCAAGCCTCTCAGAGCCTCAGTGTCCCCTTCCATAGAGTGAGACTTCCTAGCTTCCTGCACAGGTGGCTGGGAGGTGAAATTGCTCCCTCTCTGTTCTATTCTTCAGGCAAAAGAGATGACAGCCTTCTGGGGATGGCATCTCGGCCCCTCTGAGAGCTGAGGGCTTGTCGGTGCCGGGCACTTGCCACCGTTGCCTCATGGACCCTCACACCGACCCTCGGTTGTCCTCCCCGCCGCAGTAGAGGGTGCAGAAGCTTGGCCACACAGCGCCGAGGCCATGATGACCTTGCCACCCTCCCAGCCTAGGTGCCCTTCAGTCTTTAGAGACAGTCACTGGGCCCCACGTTCCAAGCCAGGAAGGGGGGCTGGATGGTGGCAGATCCACGGACGCCTGTTGCACGATCAGCTGGGGGTGCAAAACGTGGTTGGCATTAAACAGAGGACCTGGGACAGCAGCAGCCACTGCACAGCTGGCTTGGCAGGGGGTTGGGGGGGCTGCCCCTCGAGCAGCCTGGAAGGGTCTGGCTGGGGTGCAAAGGTCCCGGCCCCTGTGTGCCTCCTCCACCCCACCCAGCCCCACCTCCGCCAGCTGCCTGCCTAGGGTCTTACCCTTCCCCTCTTCCTGCCTTGGTTTCCCAGCCAGCAGCAAGAGCAGGGCTTGGCCAGCTCTGTCCTGTCAGGGCCCACTCCAGGGCCTTTGCACCGTGGCTCTCCCTGCCTGGAAGGTGGGAGAACCTTCCCACATCTGGATCTTCCCGGGAAGGCCCCTTCTCCTCCTTCAGGACAGTCCCCTCTCAGCCACCCTGGCACTGTCCCGTCATCGTGTTCTGTTTCTCCAAAGCACCTGTTCACCTGTGTTGAGTCACCTGTTGTCCATCACCACGATGGAATGTCAGCTCCCAGGAGTCAGGGAGTTTGCGTCTCTGGACACACAGTGTCCAGCTCAGTGCCTGGCCTACAGCAGGTTCTCGATAAGTGAAATAAAGAAAAGCCCCTGCGTCACTTGGTCCCTTTTTATCACACCCTCTTTGCTCCACAGGAAGCCATTATACAGATGAGGAAAACAGACAGATGAAAAGGGACGCACCCTGCCAGGGACAGTCTCCACCAAGAAAGCCCCTGCTACACAACAGCTGCTGAGCCTTAGCACATCATCCCCAGTTTCTGGGGCTCTGAAGGCAGGCTGCCTGGGTTCAAAGCTCTGCCCTACCGCTCGCTGGCTGGGCGGCCTCCAATGAGTGACTGTGCCTCACCTGTAAAGGTCTGATGGTTGTACTTAACTTCCAGAGTTGCTACTGAGAGGGTCGGATGACAAAGTGGAAGTGAAAGTCGCTCAGCCGTGTCTGACTCTTTGTGACCCCATGGAGTATACAGTCCATGGAATTCTTGAGGCCAGAATACTGGAGTGAGTAGCATTTCCCTTCTCCAGGGGATCCTCCCAACCCAGGGATCGAACCCAGGTCTCCCGCATTGGAGGCAGATTCTTTACCACAAGGGAAGCCCAAGAATACTGGAGTGGATAGCGTACCACATCTCCAGCAGATTTTCCCAACCCAGGAATCGAACCAGGGTCTTCTGCATTGCAGGCGGATTCTTTACCCATGGAGCTATCAAGGTGAGATGAGTTAATACATAAAAAGTAATGTTGAGGTACCAATACCTGTCAGATATAATGTTCCATAAGATATTTGTTGAATTAATGTGGTAATTATCCCATTTCACAGATGGGAAAATTGAGGCATAGGGAGGTGAAGCTAGGTGAGGAGTGGAACTGGGTATTGAGTCCACGTCTATTCAACTCTAAAGGCCACCCTTGGGCAAAGGAGGTAATCGAGGGAGAATCTGGGTCTCAAGACTCCCAGGTGATGGAAAACCAGTGACTGGAGGGACTTCTCCAGTGGTCCAGTGGTTAAGACTCTGCTTCCACCGCAGGAGGAGCATGTTCGATCTCTGGTCAGGGAACTAAGGTCCCACATCCCACAGGGTACAGCTAGAAATTAAAAAAAAATAAGAAAACCAAATGACTAGAATCAAGGGTCCCACCTCAGGGTGGGGGCAGGCACTGGAGATGACCCCGTCACAGCCCTGAGAAGCCCCTGGCCACCATTCTCTGTCTATGTGGTTCGAGTGGAGTTGACCTCATCTCCAGCATTAAGGATGGTCACCTAATCTTTGTCACAGAGCCTGGCCGTGGCCACAGCGTTTGGTTCATTGATGGCCACACAACCCCACCTAAATGAGAACTGGTCCTGGGACTTTAATAGGAAAAGTCGAGAAAGAACACTCACTTTTTCTGAGTTACTGGCCTGATAAGGTAACAACAGTAGCTGTAATAGTAGTAGTAATAAAATAATAGCCAATATTATAGAGCAGTAGGTGTATTCAGTGCTGTTTAGGGCTTCACAAACATTAATTAATTCATCTTCCAGAGAGACATGGAAAACTGATGACATCATTCAAGCACCTGGATCCAGCTATGTCTGAAGCAAGATCACCCCTGAAGTTTTTTTTTAACATGACCCAATAAACTCTCTTTTGCTTAAACCAGTCTGAGCCGGGTTTCTGTCCCTGACTAATCCACCTGCCTTCCGGACACTATCTAAGCTTCCATCTCCCCATCGGTACTGCAGCTGCGGCGCGCCCATTAACTGTTTTACGCCTGTCGCTGACTCTCAGGCTTCCACTGCAGTTCTTGGTCCCTCTGCCCACACAGAGGCCCCGGGGCTGCCCAAGCGGGAGACTGGCTGTGCGGGCGAGCCACACATCCTTGTTCCAGGAAGGAGCTCTGTGGGGTTTACTTGGCTCCAAAGCAGGCCTCGTTATGAGTGTGATGCCTGTTAATACACAGTCCCGGCTCCCGCGCCAGGCCAGCTGCTGTGCATGCATGGTGATCTCATCTGGCCGTCCCGACACCCTGCGAGGCAGGCACTGTCATCCCCGTTTTAAAGACGAGGCAAACGAGGGTCTGAGAAGCAAGGCCTGAGTCACACAGCTCCCAGCTCCTCAGCTGGGCCCCTTCCAGGACACGGGGCTCACCGCCCTCAAGGTTGACTTGGTTTAGAATACCTGTGTTGAGTCTATATGTATGGAAAATGCATGTATGCGGGGTTATATAGGTGTGGAATCCACATGTGCGTAGAATGTGGGTAATATATGTGTAGACACTCTGTGTATAGTACATATCTAGAACCATATGCATGTGGAATACATGTGTGGATATGTATAGACTACATGTATGTAGAATACATGTATGTGTGTATATAATGTACGAAAGGGTCTATATGCACACGGAATACATGTGTTTATATGTATAAACTCTAAGTATGTGTGTGTAATATACATATAAAGTGTATGTGTACGTAGGATATATTGACACACACACACACACATAATAAATGGAAAAGGTCTATGTGTGTGTAACACAGGGCTTCCCTGGTAGCTCAGCTGGTAAAGAATCCACCTGTAATGAAGGAGACCTGGGTTCGATCCCTGGGTTGGGAAAATCTGCTGGAGAAGGGATAGGCTACTCACTCCAGTATTCTTGTGCTTTCATGGTGGTTCAACTGGTAAAGAACCTGCCTGCAATGCGGGAGACCTGGGTTTGATCCCTGGGTTGGGAAGATTCCCCTGGAGAAAGGAAAGGCTGCCCACTCCAGTATTCTATATATACATTCTCTATATATCCATTAATATATATGTAATAAATGGAAAGGGTCTACAAGTGTGTGGAATATATATGTGTATATATGTGGAAATTTTATATGAATGTTAAAATATGTGCATATGTGTGTACACGTATAAAATCTATGTGTATGTAGAATATATGAATATGTGTGTGAAATGCAGGTGTGAAATCTCTGTGTATGTAGAATGCGTGTGTGCGTGCAGGATCTATCTGTATGGAGAGTGTGTGAGAGTGTGTGTGTGCTTGGAACCTCCTGGGTTTGCCTGTCCTGCGTCGCTGGGGAGCGGGCAGGCTGTGCGGTGAGAGGGGACAGTGAGCAGTCTCCCCAGCTCCACCTCTACGATCCTGGGCCGCGGTCAGCTCCCCTCTGCTCTGCTGCCGTCACCTCCCTCCTGGCCTCCCTGCTTCCTTCCCCGTCCCAGCCCACAGTCCCTTCTCTGCCTGGGGCCGCAGGCATCCTGTTAGAGTCTGGAGCAGATCAGGGCTCCATGGCTCCCCCCTCAGAGTAAAACCAAAATCCTCGCTAGAGCCCACAAGGTGCTGCCTGGTCTGGCCCCTTGGGACATTCCTGACCCCCATCGGTTTCCCTACTTGGTGCCAGGTGCAGTGGCCTCGGGCACGCAGCTGCATGCCTGCCGCAGGGCCTCTGCACTCACAGTTCTTCTGCTTCAAGTTTTCAGTTGAAATGCCACCTCCTCATACAGGCCTTCCCTGACCATCCCGTCTAAAACACCACCCTGATTCTCTCTGGCTCCAAACTCTGAGTCGAGGTGTCGAAGACTCTCCCGCTATGGCATTCTGAGCTGGGTGTGTGGCTTATCCCTCATCGTCTGTCTCTCCTGCTAGAACTTCAACTCTGGGGTCGCAGAGACGGTGCCTCCCCCGCCTCACTGAGCACACGAAGTCCTCAGCCCCTGGTCCACGAGGGAAGGGGCACCTGGTCTCTTCCCACGACTGTCTTCTCTGCACAGCCCCCTCCTTGACCTGGAGACTCCCTCTCTTGCCTCCAAAAAAGGCTCAAACTTTCTTCTGCGGGCTGTTGGTGTCCTTCCTAACTCCTCTGTCCTGGCCTGACTGCGGAGGGGTTCTATCCCTGCAGGTCCACGGGGTCAGAGAGCAATGGCTCCTCACCCAGCCTGCGCTTCCAGGACCACGGCCATCTTTCTTGTGCTCACAAGGCTTCCAGCTCTTCTTCACAGAGGTGAGGGGGGGAGGAGGAAGGGGGCAGGAAAACAGCCCCCACCCCGCCATACACAGGCACCGGATTCCAGAAACTTCACACACAGACCCAGAGGACAGTGCTGGACTTGGCCTGCCGGACTCTGGAGCTGGTCTGAACCACAGGCTCACCCGGCTCTGTTTCCTTCTTGTTTGGGGCTAGAGGTTAACAAACAGAACTTTTGTCGGCTTGCATCTCATTGTTTATTTTTAAAAGGAGCAAAAAGGGAAGTGTCGGGAACAGCACCCCCCACCAGGGCGATTCTCTGTGGCCGCTGAGCCCCAGGGGGGAAATTCTGTCTTCTGGGGCAGCCCCGTGTGCTCTGCGGGAACCCGGCGTTCCAGGTAGCTGAACATCCGGGCAGCTAAGGCTGACCTCCTCAACCAGGGAGCGGAAGAGCGTGGCCTGCAGTTGGCTCTGAGCTCTATCAGGCAAACATGTTTAAATGTTACCAACTTTGAGATATAACGCCTATACCATACAACGTGTGCAGTTCAGTGGTTCTGAGGACAGCCATGGTTGGCACAACCACCGCCACCGTCTGTTTTACCTCCCCAAGTACCCCAGGCCCGTGGGCAGTCATTTCCCACTCCCCTTCCCTGCAACCCCTGGCAACTATGGATCAACTTTCTGCTTCAATAGATTGGCCTCTTCTGGATGTTTAATATGAATGGAATCAGACAGTATATGGCCTTCTGCGCCTGACGTCTCTCACTTGGCATAATGTTTGCGAGGTTCATCCACCGCGAATCATGAATCAGTACCTGTGAGTTGGGTCTCAGCTGCGGCAGGCCGGACCTTCGCTGCAGCCTGGGGGATCTTTCATCCCTGCACCTTGGCGTCTCTCTGGTTTCGTGCTCGGGCTGTCTAGTCGTGCCTCACGGGCTCCAGAGCACGTGGACTCACTAACTGTGGTGCGGGGGCTTAGTTGCCCCCAGCAAGTGGGATCTTAATTCCCTACCCAGGGACCAAACTTGAGTCCCCCGCCTTGGAAGGCAGATCCTGAACCACTGGGCCACTAGGGAAGTCCCGCTTCAATCCTTCTTAATGCTAAGTGGTGTTCTGTTGTATGACCAGACCACACTCTTGGATCCGTTTCCCAGCTGATGGACATCTGGATCGTTTCCACTCTTTTGTCTTCTATGAAGAACGCTGTCATGAGCACTCATGTGCAAGTTTTCGTGTGGATGGGCGTGCATGCTCAGTCACTCGGTCGTGTCTGACTCTGCAACCCCATGGACCGTAGCCCACCAGGCTGCTCTGTCCATGGGATTTCCCAGCAAGGATACTGGAGTGAGCTGCCATTTCCTACTGCAGGGGATCTTCCCAGCCCAGGGATGGAAGCCATGTCTCTCGCGTGTCCTGCACGGGCAGGTGGATTCTTCACCATTGCACCCCTGGGAAGCCGCACAGGCTTTCAGTTTTCTTGGGGACAGACCCAGGCGTGGGCTTCCTGGGTCTTATGGTAACTCTGTGTTCAATCTTTCAAGGAAGCACCAGATGCTTTCCCAAGCGGCTGCACCGTTTTTACAATCCCTCCAGCAGAGTACGGGGGTCCCAATGGCTCCATGTCCTTGCCAGCACTGGCTGCTGCTGTCTTTTGACCCTGAAAGGTGCGGGGACCGTAGCCCAGTGCTTTCTCTTACTCAGCAGAAACATTTAAAAGTTGAGAGTCGACCTAAAGATCTGGATTTCTGACTTCTCTTGAGGACAATGGTTCTCTGGCATGACTGGGGCAAGTTCACCGTGGAAGCTGACTCATGGCCGTCCTTCCAGGTCACCATGGTCCTCACCCAGCCACTTCCCTTGTTGCAAGGCTCATGACTACTCGGCTCATCTGTAATGCTTGTCTGAGGCCAGCTGAGATCTGCAGAGACAGTGAGACTTCATCATGCAGTCTTTCTGGAATCATCTTCACTCAAGCCAACTGGGAGGTAAACTGCAAATGTGTTTTAACTCACAGTATTCCGCACTGATGGTCCTGGAAGAACTTTACCGTAGAAATACCTGGTTGATGAGCGAGTAAACCAATGATACATTTTAAAACAAAAATTCCAGTTTTTTTCTTCATAATGTTTTCTTTTACAAAAGTGTTCTGTTAAATGTCTAACTAATCGTGATTGAAGTTCAGACTGCTTGGGCTCATACTGGGGCTCCTCCACCTTTTAGCACATTACTCACCCTCTCTGGGTTTTGTCTTCCTCATTTAGGAAATAACAATAAGTAAGAAATCGACCCCAAAGTTAGTCCACAGACAATGTACTCAGGACACTGTTAGGATTGAGAGCTATCATCATCATCATCACTTCTGTTTTCATCTGTGAAATGGGCCAGGGGTTTCCAGAACAAGGGTGGACGGAGATGCCATCTCGGGGTGACTCAGGTTCCAGGCTGCAAAGTGAAGGGTTCACAGGAAGGGACACGGTTCCTCTGAGAAATGACAAGGAACCAACTGCTTGATGAGTATGAGAGGAAGTGAGTGAATGGCGGTGAGTGGGAGCTGGAAAATGCATGCTCACTCGAGTCGCTTAATCTATCCAGTGACAGGGAGGCCCTCTGATGCCTGGGGGAGCCAGGTATGGGTCCTGGGGTCAGGAAGGTGCCCAGTGCACAGAGTGGAGAGGCTGGGGAGTCTGCCCAGTGAGGCAGAAGCCCCAGGCCCGAATGCTGGAGGCGCGGGCGAGCATGGAAGGATCCCACGACCTCCAGCCCTGGAGGCCTGGGGCAATGGTGATGACTCGGGGCTTTGGAAGGAGGCGTGAAGGCTGCCTTGGCCACTTCTGGCTTAATGCCTGTGTTCCTCCACCTCTCACCTTCCTGAGGCCCTTCTTTCACGTCTAAGGAGAAAGGCACTTCTCTCTCAAGCTGGCAATGTGGTGGCTCCCCTGAACCTCAGGAGACTCTCAGGGGCTCACGCTTCTCCTTGAAGTCTCTTTACCTGCTTTGGCAGAATCTTTCTTCTCCACCCCAGTCTCATCTCTTGAGGCCACCAGTCTCATTGTGCACCCCATCTACACTGGGTCTTCCCAGGTTCCTCCTTCCCTTGCTCCAAGTAATAACAACAGGAAGGGTTCCCTTCCTGTGAACCCTTCACCCTGCAGCCTGGAACCCCGTGATGGCACTTCCATTTACCCTGGTTCTGGAAGCCCCCGGCCTGTTTCACAGATGGAAACAGAAATGATGATGATGATAGCTGCCAGTTCTAACAGTGTCCTGAACAAGTCTTACACAGACTAAGTTTGGGGTAGATTCCTTGCTTATCGTTATTTCCCAAATGAGGAAAGAGTAGTGATAACCCATGTTTGCTGAGCACTTAGCGTGCGCCTGGCATTGCGCCTGTTACTTTACAGAACAGAACTCATCTAATTCATCCTTATAACACCCTGGGAAATAGGAGGCCCCATTACCACCCCCAGCTCACAGATGGGGAAACTGAGGCCCTGAGAGGCCAAGTCTGAACTCCACGAGGAATTGGCAGCTGGTCTCCTGGAAGGCCTCCTGCCTGAGCCCTGAGTTCATCTCCAGGCTGCAGAATATATCTGGCAGCCAGGTGAGGACCCAGGAGTCCGGTATCTCTAGCAAGAATGAGTCCCTCTGCATTATTTAGGAGGCAGGCGAGAAATGTCAAGAGCAACTTAGAAGCAACAATACATCTTGGGATTTAGCACATTGATCCAGTGCTCTTGGCTACAAGGAATAAAAATTCAATCAAAAGAGGCTCAAGGGTTTCCCTGATGACTCAATGGTAAAGACTCCTCCTGCCAACACAGGAGACATGGGTTCAGTCCCTGATCTGGGATAATCCCACGTGCCATAGAGCTACTAAGCCTGTGTGCCACAACTATTGAGCCTGTGATCTGAAGCCTGAGCTCCACGATGAGAGAAGCCACTGAGCTGAGAAGCCCGCACTCCAGAGCTAGAGAGTAGTCCCCGCTCTCACCAACTAGAAAAAAGCCCATGCGGCAACCAAGACCCTGCAGAACCAAAAATAAATACATACTTTTAAAAAAAAAACCAAAGAATATTAAAAAATTAGAGGCTTCAAAAACAAGGAAACGATTGTCTTGTAGCTTGGAAGTTTGGAAGTGATGGGGAATCGGGGATTGGTTAGTGCAGCAGTTTAATAACATCAACAAGGACCCACATCCTAGACTGGGGCTCTGCCCTCCAGCTGCCTCTCCTCACTGGCTCAAGCAGGCTGCAAGCGCCATGACCTCTCCCCAACCCTAGAGGGACAGAACCCATTCCTCCCCTTTTTTTCCCCTTTATCTAAGAACGTTCATATATTGGGTTGGTCAAAAAGTTCGTTCGAGTTTTCCATAAAATGTTATGGAAAACTTGCACAAACTTTTTGGCCAATCCAATATAAATTTTTTAAAATGTTGGTATCATTGAGAACTCCACATAATGTTGTTTTATTAGTGCTCTTTTTATTTAACATAACATCTATCCATTACTTTGTCAACAAAGGTCCGTCTAGTCAAGGCTATGTTTTTTCCTGTGGTCATGTATGGATATGAGAGTTGGACTATAAAGAAAGCTGAGCGCTGAAGAATTGATGCTTTTGAACTGTGGTGTTGGAGAAGACTCTTGAGAGTCCCTTGGACTGCAAGGAGATCCAACCAGTCCATCCTCAAGGAGATCAGTCCTGGGTATTCATTGGAGGGACTGATGTTGAAGCTGACACTCCAATACTTTGGCCACCTCATGCGAAGAGCTGACTCATTGGAAAAGACCCTGATGCTGGGAAAGACTGAGGGCAGAAGAAGAAGGGGACGACAGAGGATGAGATCGTTGGATGGCATCACTGACTCAATGGATGTGGGTTTGGGTGGGCTACGGGGGTTGGTGATGGATAGGGAGGCCTGGTGTGCTGCGGTTCATGGGGTCTCAAAGAGTCAGACACGATTGAGCAACTGAACTGAACTATCCTTTGATCAAACTTCTTAGTGTACAACACAACGTGGTTAACTACAGACACCCTGAGGTGGAGCAGATCTCAAGACCCGAACTCCTCTTGGACAAGCGAAACCTCACACCTGCTGAATAGCAGCTCCCCACATCCCCCTCCCTCCAGACCTGGCCAGCCAGCATTCTACTGTTTCCACGAGCCCCACCACTCTAAATGCTTCAGGTAAGTGGACTCTTGCGGTGTTTGTCCTTCTGTGACTCGCTCAGTTCACTTAGCATAATGGTAACAATCCAGCAATCCCACTTCTTAGTATTTATCCAAAAGAATTGAAATCAGGATCTCCAAGAGGTATCTGCGCATCTTCATTCTTTGCCGCATTATTCACGATTTCAAGATGTGAAAACAACCAAAAATCCATTGACAGAGGAGTGGATAAAGGAAATGGGGCATACATACATCGTGGAATATTAGTAAACTGTATAAAGGAAGGGGCTCCTGTCTTGTGCTAAGTGAAATGTGCCTCTGTCTGTTTTGACAAGCAGGGAAGCCTTTCCCAGAAGCTCCCAGCAGATTTCCCGGCACGTATCATTGACCAGAATCGTGTCCCTTGCCCCACCCCGAGTCCCTGAGATGGGGGGATTTCCTGGCCAAAATGAGGGTCTGTTAGGAAGGCTGACATGGGGACTAGCTGGTTATCACTACCAGCACCTCTTCCTTGAACTACCTGCTTTCTTACACCTGCCTTCATTTCTGTGCTATTCTGACCTCGTTCTCCCCTTTCCTCATAAATTCCATAAACTTACACTGTTCCTCCAACAAATCCCCTTCCTGCTTAACTTGGTCCGATCTGACCCTGACTGAGACACCGGAATTTCCTGAGTGATCATCAGCACCGTTATCACGCATTATCGTTGCCGGTACTTACTGAGTGCTTGCTAAGTGTGAAGGCCTATGCAAAGCTCTTTGCCTCCACCAGGGTTATTTGCCCCGCAGGGGACTTTTGGCAATGTCCTTAGACACCTGTGATTGTCACAATGTGGGGCAGGGATTGCTACTTACATCTAGCAGGCAGAGAAGTAAGGGAAGCTTCTAATCTAACTTGCCGTGGCCTCAACTGCAGAGGATGCGCCGGCCCCAGACGCCGGCAGTCAGCAGGCTGAGAAAGCCTCTCTTAACCAGTTCTGGAGGAAGGACTCCTCATTACAATATTTCAGAGAGGAGTTCCGGTTCAGAAAGTCCATCACGCCCAGATTGAAGACCCTCCCCTTACACTATCGAGCAGAGAATGGCCGAGAAGCATTGCTGTGTGCCCAGCACCACGCTGAGCAGCTGTGGGGCCAGAGGCTCAGCCTTAAGCCTCAGAGTTCGAGCTCATTTTCCTTCTTTACTCTGTTTGCCCCCTGCCAAGTTCCGAAAGTTGCTTGAGGCAGCGAGAGCCTGGGGTCATTATCCAGGAGAGAGAAAAGAGACCAATACTATATCAGCTCCGTAAGCAAATATTCAAAGCAGTTCCTCAACGAGGGAATTTCACTTGGGCTCATGAAGGTACGGGCAGTGAGATGGCGAGAGATTTATGCAGAAGAAAGCTCGTGTGTTTCTCGGGAATTCTTACAGCTGTAAGCAGTGGAAATCCAATACGAAGTTCATTTTAAAGAGAGAAGTAGAAAGGACTTCCCTGTGGCTCAGTTGGTAAAGCGTCTGCCTACAATGCAGGAGACCTGGGTTCAATCCCTGGGTCGGGAAGATCTCCTGGAGAAAGAAATGCAAACCACTCCAGGATTCTTGCCTGGGAAATCCCATGGATGGAGGAGCCTGGTGGGCTATAGACCATGGGGGTGCAAAGAATCGGACACGACTGAGCGACTTCACTCATTCACTCAGAAAGAAAAACAAATTGACGTATATAACTGAGTTCAGGGCTATTCCAGCTTCAGACACGGCTGGATCCAGGCGCACCCACGCTGCTTTTAGGACTCAGGCTGGCCCCACCTTGCACCTTGGCCTGTGTTGGCTATATTTCCTGGCAGTCTTTGTTCTCACGGTGGCTCAGGGGCCATGGCTCCACCAGGCTAAGATCCCACTAGCTCAGCCACTTCAAGGCAACAATTTTTTCCCTTCTGTTCCACAGAATTGAGTTCTGTTGGCTTTGACTAGATCACGTGCCTACCCCTGAACCAATGGAAGTAGCCAGGGGCCTGGGAAGCTCTGATTGGCCAGGCCTGGACCACCAGTCTGCCCCTGGGGCTGGGGCCAGCTCAGCTGATGGAATGGTGCACCCCAGGGGGGACATCAGTGTATTCTCCAGAAGGAGGAGAAACGGGAACTGGGTGGGCCCAGACCACGGGGAACACAGCATCTTCAGCGGTCCACCCACCAAATCTGACAAGGACCCGGGTTGAGCCTGGCATCAAGCCCAGAAATAAATCTGGCGCCTTTCTGCCCTCTGGGAGGAGGGAAAGAGATAAACAAGTATAAATCAGTGCACGGTGAGGGGCTTCCCTGGTGGCTCAGTGGTAAAGAACCTGCCTGCTTACATCGGAGACACAGTTTCGATCCCTCATCTGGAAAGATCCCACAGGTCGTGGAGCAACTAAGTGAAGTGTGCCGCAGCCATCGAGCCCGGGCTCGAGAGCCCCGGAGCCGCAGCTACTGAGCCCGCCTGCCGCAACAACTGAAGCCCACACGTCCTAGAGGCTGCACTCTGCACCCAGGGAGTCACCACAATGAACAGCCGGCAGTCCGCAACTAGAGACAGCCCGTGCAAGGCAGCAGCAGCCCAGCACAGCCACAGATAAATGAGATCAAAGTCATTTTTAAAAGGCACTGTGTGAGATGTCCTGGGAGGAAGAAATAAACAAAGGGCTACAGACATTGGAGGCAAGACGTTTACACTCATCCCCGAGGAGAGGAAGGGCACTCAGCTGGCAGGAACCGCTTCAGTGAGGCTGAGGAGGTGGGGCGGGACAAGGTGTGTCTGAGGATCCAAGAGTCGTCCACGTGGTTTCCACACACGGGACGAGGCTGCAGGAGTCAGGGCAGACGGGTCAACCCAACTGAAGCTTTTGGACTTGTTACCCAGGTGACAGTGGGGAGCCACTGATGGTTCTAGAGCAGAGACGTGACCCAGAGCTGGGCTTTCTTTTTTATTTTTAGTATTTATTCATTTGGCTGTGCCAGGTCTCAGTTGCAGCATGCAGGACCTTCGCTGCATCATGTGGGATTTTTCTGTTGCAGCACACGGATCCCCTGGAGAAGGAAATGGCAACCCACTCCACTATTCTTGCCTGGAGAAGTCCATGGACAGAAGAGCCTGGTGGGCTATAGCCATAGGGTCACAAAGAGTCAGACATGACTGAGTGACTCTCTCTCTCTCTCTCTCTCACACACACACACACACACACACACACACACGGACTCTTTGTGACCCCACGGACTATACAGTCCATGGGATTCTCCAGGCCAGAACACTGGAGTGGGTAGCCTTTCCCTTCTCCAGGGGATCTTCCCAACCCAGGGATCAAACACAGGTCCCCAGCATTGCAGGCAGATCCTTTACCAGCTGAGCCACCAGGGAAGCTCTGATGCATGTGGGATCTTAATTCACCCACTAGGATCGAACTGGGTCCCCTGCACTGCAAGGCAGATTCTTAACCACGGCCCCACCTGGGGAGTTCCAGAGTTGTGCTTTCTGAAGATGAACAGTGTGGAACAGAAGGGCTGCAGCACAGAAAGGCTGGGAGGAAGCTTGGGTGGCTGTCGCAATTGTCCTGGGGCAGGTATGGGGCTCTGGGGTGGGACAGAGGCCTCGGAGAGGTGGCAGGCCGTGGCTTTCCTCACTCATCTGCCCACAAAACACCTCAACTCAACCATGTTCCCTAAACTGACAGCAGTATCTGCTCCCACCTCCCGGGAACGGAAAATGGTCCCTCCAGCCTCCCAGTTACTTGGACCAGAAAGCCTAGAGCTGGCCTGCTAGCCTCTTTGCTCAGTGACCCCTACAGCCCCCGACAGGCAGTGCCATTGGCTCTGACTTTCAAAATACACCCCGAATGCCACTTCACACCACCCCTGTGCCTGTCACCCTGGGTGGCGTTGCTCCCCCAGCCCCCATGCCCACCCTGTCTCTCCCACCCCAACCCCTAGTATTCTCTCAGAGCAGCCAGAGGGATCCTTCAAAAAGACAAAGCCCCTTTTGTTACAGGAATTGAAAGGCACTTCCGGCACTGTCCTGCCCGGAGCCCTCCAGTGGGACTTCATAGCCCCAGAAGGAAATCCAAAATTCCCTGGCCTGGAGGCCCTGTACCCTTCGACCCCGTGACCCCTTTGACCTCCTCCCTCCGCTCTCCCGGGCTTACTCAGCTCCAGCCCCACCGCCCTCCCCTGTGGGGTGCTTAGCAGACGAGGGGGTGTGAATGGAGAACCGAGAGACAGAGGCCTGAACCCTGATGAGGCCTAAGGATAGGGTGGGGGCCCGTGGGCGGACCCCAAGCTGTCCAGTTAGGCTGAGCAGGGCCCCAGCTGGTCCCTGAGGACGGGACCATGGCCACCCTGGCCAGCCGCACACCTCGCTTCTATCGACCTGCGTGGCGCCCACCGCGTGCCCCAGGCCGGGAGTCAGGACAAAGGAGGAAGGCAAGGCAGGGACGGGCCTGGTCCCCTCTCCAGCTCCTGGCCCTTCTCAGGACGCAGGGACGCTGAGTGCAGGTGGCAGGGGGCTGGACACAATGACCTTGAGAGGTCACTATGTCACCCACTTGGTCTTGGCGGTCTCCCTTCACTCTTGCCTCAACAGACTGAAAGATCACAAAGCCATCTCTTCGACAAAGCGTGTGGACTTGACAAATATTTGCCCAGTGGCTCTTTGTGCCAGGAGCACCGGCAGGGGACATTTTCGCCGCAGCTGCCAGCTGGCTTACCCCGCTTCCCCGCAAACCAGAGGGTTCTGCTTGGTGTTACCCAGAGGGGGACAGGGGTTCTGGGAAGTGGGGTGGTGGGGCTCCAATACTCAGGGATGTTCACCAGCGCCGGTACCTGCAGGAGCCAACCCATTGTGAGCCATGGAGGCTAAAGACGGAAAATATCCGGACCTCCTTGGTGGTCCAGGGGTTGAGACTCCGTACTTCCACTGCAGAGGGCACGAGTTTGATCCTTGGTCAGGGAACTGGGATCCCACAAGCTGTGTGGTGTGGCAAAAAAAAAAAAAAAATAGACAGAAACTACTGGGTTCAGCAGATCAGATGTGCAGGACAAAGGGCAGAAAAGAGACTGGGACCCTAATTCCTAGGTGGGGTGCCTGGGTCTCTGTGCTTCCAAACACCCATGTCCAAGCCCATTCCCAAGTTAATAATTACAGCTACACTCATGTTCCACCCATGTACCAGGCCCTAGGCCAGTATCTCATACCAATTACCTGGTTTCATTCATTTGACAAAAGTTCACTGAGCACCAACAGTCTTCTGGTTATTAGTAATGACCAAAACACCCCAAACTTCCTGCTTTCCTGGAAATGACACTCTAGTGCCATGACAAATTAGTATAACATGTCCTGTGTGAAGCTTCCCTGGTGGCTCAGATGGTAATGAATCTGTCTGCAGTGCAGGAGACCTGGGTTTGATCCCTGGGTCGGGGAGATCCCCTGGAGAAGGAAATGGCAACCCACTCCAGTATTCTTGCCTGGAGAATTCCATGGAGTCAAGGAGCCTGGCAGGTCACAGTCCGTGGGGTCGCAGAGTCGGACATAACCGAGTGGCTAACACACTTTCATGGGTATTAGAAGGTGATAAGTAGCTTGGAGAAAAACTAAGTAGAGAGGGATCCTGTGATGGGGAGAGTCATCAGTGGCATCATGCTGTCATCATCTGCACTTTGCAGATGAGGAAACTGGGACTCAGAGAGGCTGTGTGACTTGCCCAAGGTCACACAGCTCTTAAGCGTCAGAGATAGGATTTGAACCCAAGCCTGGTGGCTTCAGAGTCCTGGTTCCTGAGACAACGAGGATGCCTAGGCCCCTGTCTTTAGCACAGGCACCTGCATAGCCATGAGACAGGAAGACTCAGGGAGGAAAGGCCACCAAGGAAGGGGAGATGAGAATTAGCTCTGGCACTGCACCAGCTCCCAGATGTGCAGCTTTGGAAGGCATTTCTCCTGCCTGGGCCTCAGTTTCCACTTCTGCAAAATGGGGAGCTGCAATTCTTTTTTTTTAAATTAATGTTTTATTGAAGGATAATTGCTTTACATAATTTTGCTGTTTTCTGTCAAACCTCAGCATGAATCAGCCATCAGTTCAGTTCAGTTCAGTCACTCAGTCATGTCCAACTCTTTGCGACCCCATGAATCACAGCACGCCAGGCCTCCTGTCCATCACCAACTCCCGGAGTTCACTCAGACTCACGTCCACCGAGTCAGTGATGCCATCCAGCCATCTCATCCTCTGTCGTCCCCTTCTCCTCCTGCCCCCAATCCCTCCCAGCATCAGAGTCTTTTCCAATGAGTCAACTCTTCGCATGAGGTGGCCAAAGTACTGGAGTTTCAGCTTCAGCGTCATTCCTTCCAAAGAAATCCCAGGGCTGATCTCCTTCACAATGGACTGGTTGGATCTCCTTGCAGTCCAAGGGACTCTCAAGAGTCTTCTCCAACACCACAGTTCAAAAGCATCAATTCTTCGGCACTCAGCTTTCTTCACAGTCCAACTCTCACATCCATACATGACCACAGGAAAAACCATAGCCTTGACTAGACAGACCTTTGTTGGCAAAGTAATGTCTCTGCTTTTCAATATGCTATCTAGGTTGGTCATAACTTTCCTTTCAAGGAGTAAGGGTCTTTTAATTTCATGGCTGCAGTCACCATCTGCAGTGATTTTGGAGCCCCCCAAAAATAAAGTCTGACGCTGTTTCCACTGTTTCCCCATCTATTTGCCATGAAGTGATGTGACCAGATGCCATGATCTTCGTTTTCTGAATGTTGAGTTTTAAGCCAACTTTTTCACTCTCCTGTTTCACCTTCATCAAGAGGCTTTTGAGTTCCTCTTCACTTTCTGCCATAAGGGTGGTGTCATCTGCATATCTGAGGTTATTGAGATTTCTCCCAGCAATCTTGATTCCAGCTTGTGCTTCTTCCAGCCCCGCATTTCTCATGATGTACTCTGCATATAAGTGAAATAAGCAGGGTGACAATATACAGCCTTGATGTACTCCTTTTCCTATTTGGAACCAGTCTATTGTTCCATGTCCAGTTCTAACTGTTGCTTCCTGACCTGCATACAAATTTCTCAAGAGGCAGGTCAGGTGGTCTGGTATTCCCATCTCTTGAAGAATTTTCCACAGTTTATTGTGATGCACATAGTCAAAGGCTTCGGCATAGTTAATAAAGCAGAAATAGATGTTTTTCTGGAACTCTCTTGCTTCTTCCATAATCCAACAGATGTTGGCAATTTGGTCTCTGGTTCCTCTGCCTTTTCTAAAACCAGCTTGAACATCTGGAAGTTCATGGTTCACATATTGCTGAAGCCTGGCTTGGAGAATTTTGAGCATTACTTTACTAGCGTGTGAGATGAGTGCAATTGTGCGGTAGTTTGAGCATTCTTTGGCATTGCCTTTCTTTGGGATTGGAATGAACACTGACCTTTTCCAGTCCCGTGGCCACTGCTGAGTTTTCCAAATTTGCTGGCATATTGAGTGCAGCACTTTCACAGCATCATCTTTCAGGATTTGAAATAGCTCCACTGGAATTCCATCACCTCCACTAGCTTTGTTCGTAGTGATACTTTCTAAGGCCCACTTGACTTCACATTCCAGGATGTCTGGCTCTAGGTGAGTGATCACACCATCGTGATTATCTGGGTCGTGAAGATCTTTTTTGTACAGTTCTTCTGTGTATTCTTGCCACGTCTTCTTAATATCTTCTGCTTCTGTTAGGTCCATACCATTTCTGTCCTTTAGAATCAGCCATAGGTATACATACATCCCCTCCCTTTTGAACCTCCCTCCCATCTTCCTCCCCATCCTGCCCCTCTAGGTTGATCCAGAGCCCCTGTTTGAGTTCCCTGAGACCTACAGCAAATTCCAATCGGCTGTTTATTTTACATATGGTGATGTAAGTTTCTGTGTTCCTCTTTCCATCCATCTCACCCTCTCCTCCCCTCTCCCCCTGTCCATAAGTCTATTCTTGATGTCTGTTTCTCCACTGTCACCCTGTAAATAAATTCTTCAGTTCCATTGGAGCTGCAGTTCTTCCCTAGAGTGGGGGCACCCCAGGGTGACCCCCAGAAGGTTTCATACTTGCCCTGCAATCTATCCTCTACCAGGGGCACCTCCATATAAGACCTTGTCACTCCCCAGCACGAACACCCTGATGGCTCCACCGCACTCTCCCTGCTGGGGTGCTCTCCGCTCGCTCCCCATGCTGCGTTGCCCTGGCCGCCAGCTGCTTCTGCCCATCCCCTGGTGCAGGCCTGCCTCCGGCTCTTCGCCTGCACCCCCTTTGCCTGGAACCCCTTTCCGCAAAGATGGGCAACAAGCAGGACTCGGCCCTCACCTGAAAGCCAGAGCTCTGCTGTCCCCTTGGCGTCGAGATGCCAGAGACACCCAGTGGGGACGGAGACACTAACAGAGAAGGGCAGTCTCTCTCGACACCCCGGAACACACACCATACACACGACGCAAGAGCAGACACACCCAGGAAGGCACGCTGGGATGTGGTGTACTCAGGGAGCCACAAGCCTGCTCAGACACAGCGCCCCAGCATGCAAGGCATGCATGTGCACACTCAGCGACGGTGTCAGACACACATGCCCCTCTGTGCACACACTCACACTCCAGCAGCACACATACACACAGATGCGGGCACACACCTCCCTCAGGCGCCCGGAACAGCCCTGTGCCAAGTGTCCTGGGCCGGGGACGCCCACAGCCAGCCCTGGCGGGAAGGTGTCCCGGAGAACAATGGCGCCCCTCCCCTCCCCTCCCGCCGCGCAGACACAAGGAGCCATTGTCAGGCCGCCGCACACACGACCGGCAGACTTTCCACAGCCTCCCCACGGCTGCGCCCGAGTGTGGGGGTGGAAGGCTGGCGGCTCCCCAGGCCCACCTGCTCCCATCCGCCCACCCCGGACCCCGCCTCCTCCAGACCCTCCAGCCTGGTCCTACAGACCCCAAGGGGCCTAACCCTCCGGCCCACGTCCCCTGTGGGTCTCATTAACCCTCCTCAGGGGGGAGTAAGTGTTACCAGGGGCAGGGCTTGGTGGTCCATAGATTGAACACGCATGCTGTGTGACCCCGGGTGAGTCACTCCACCTCTCTGAGCTCCGCTGCCTCATCCATAAGATGGGGTAATGCCACCAGCTACCTCATAGGGTTGGGAGGATAGAGCATACAAATGGAGTCAGAGCATACAAAATGCCAAGGCAGGGTGTGCAGTCTAGGATCTGGGAGGCCTGGGCTCCAGTGCCAGCCCTGTGGCTTCCTGGCTACAAGGCCTTGGGCAATCAGTGTCCCCTCCAAACCTCAGCCTTCTCACCATGGAGTGGGGATGATCATTGTCCCTCCCGCCGAGCTGGTGTCCACTCCAGCTGGGGGTGGGTCTGGCACACAGTAGGCACCCAATCAGTGCTGGCCATGATCCATTATCTTACATGGACGAGGGCCCCTTTATTCATTGGTACCTTCCTTTCATTTGTTTGACGATATTTCCTGTGGACCTACTATGTGCCGTGACTGGGGGCTCCTGAGCTTGCTGGGCCACAGTGGGCCTCGTAGATGTTTATCGACTGCCTGAATGAAAACTGTGGTGTCGGAGAAGACTCTTGAGAGTCTTGGACTGCAAGGAGATCCAACCAGTCCATCCTAAAGGAAATCAGTCCTGAGTGTTCATTGGAAGGAATGATGCTGAAGCTGAAGCTCCAATACTTTGGCCACCTGATGCGAAGAACTGATTCATTTGAAAAGACCCTGATCCTGGGAAAGATTGAAGGCAGGAGGGGGGGGGACGACAGAGGATGAGATGGTTGGATGGCATCACCAATTCAATGGACATGAGTTTGAGTAAGCTCCAGGAGTTGGTGATGGACAGGGAAGCCTGGCGTGCTGCAGTTCATGGGGTCACAAAGAGTCAGACACGACTGAGCGACTGAACTGACTGAATGAATGAATGAAAGAAGGCAATTCAGTGCCCAGCATGCCCTCCAGGCACCCCAAGGACACCAGCTCAGAGTGGTCTGGTGGCCCGGGTCAGCCTCTTAGAGGCTTGTGACATCCAGCCAGGGTCCTTTGTTGGTAAAGTAGCAACCGGACCGCTGATCCCAGCCCCAGAAGTGAGGCTGAGGTGACAAGCGGTGCGGAAAGGGGAGGAGCTGCCGCTCAGGGAGCAACTACCGTCTGGGGTCACCTGCCAGGGGCACCTCGATCTTTTCAGGACCGGCTCCTTCTCATCCTCAGGTCTCTGTGCAAACAGAACCTCCCCTAGGCAGCTGTATAGCACCTCCTGACCCTCGTTGCCACACTCTGATCAGTTTCATCAGAAAACTTTCAGCACCACCTGACTTCAGGTGATGTGTTCCTTGGCTCGTTTAGTTTACTATTTCCCGCTAAACCAGGGTTTCTCAGTCTTGGCACTCTGGACTTTGGAGGTCACATCAGTCTTTGCTGTGAAGTGGTGCCCTGGGCACGCCATGATTGGTTTACCAGCACCCCTGGCCTCTCTCCACTGATGCCAGTAGCATCCCCTCCCCCCACCCACATTTGCTGCTGCTGCTGCTGCTGCTAAGTCGCTTCAGTCGTGTCCGACTCTGTGCGACCCCATAGACGGCAGCCCATGGGATTCTTCCCCTGGCCCTGGGATTCTCCAGGCAAGAACACTGGAGTGGGTTGCCATTTCCTTCTCCAGTGCATGAAAGTGAAAAGTGAAAGTGAAGTTGCTCAGTCGTGTCCGACCCTCAGCGACCCTGTGGACCACAGCCTACCAGGCTCCTCTGTCCGTGGGATTTTCCAGGCGAGAGTACTGGAGTGGGGTGCCACTGCCTTCTCCACCCACATTTGTTATGACACCACAAATGCCTCGAACATTGCCAAGTGTCCCTGGGTGACATAATAGTACCCGGCTGAGAGCTGCGGTCTGCAATAATGAGCGCAAGGTGGGCAGGGATCCTTATCTAGTTGGTTTCCTGCTCTATGCCCCAGGGTGTACCGTAAGTATTCAATACATTCTTATTGGATGAATCTTAAAGAGATATATCACAAAGACATACGCTCTTCTTTTTCTCAGAATGCTTTTCCACGCCTTTGTCTGGTGAACTCCTACTCATACTTCAAGACCCTGGTAGGCAATGTGTATGAGAAAAGTGGGCTGAGCAGAGACTGGGAGGAAGAAGAGAATATCTGCTATGTGCTGCTCTGAAAGGGGAACCATGACCCACTCCGGCTTCCCCACGCCCTGTAGGAAAGCGGACCCCGCACAGCCTGAGATTCCTGTTTTTTAAGAGAAGTCGGAAAAATGGATTTTACGTCAACTCTCCTGATATCTTGAATGTTGGTAACTGATTCACATTTTAAAAAATTACATTAAGGGCCAAACCAAACATATTCCTGGGCTGGATACGGCTGTGGGTGGCAGCAGGTTTGCCCTGAGGGGTTGGGGGTCTAGCCACCTCTGGGTACCCTGAAGGTTAGAGGACAGTTCTTGCTCGTGTGTCAGTTGCATCCGCTTTGCTGTAATAGTGTGGAAGGGGGTCCTCATAGGGCAAGGCAGCTCTGATGGGCAGAGGTGAAACTGCCAGCAGAAGACGGGGTGCACAGGCAATTGCTCAGCCCACCCTAGGCCGGCTACAGGCCCAGTTCAACCCAGAGCCCGGGGTGGAGGTCCAGGTGGGGAGGTCATATCCTGGGGCCTGTGCTAAGCCAGCCTGTGGCTCTGAAATTTCCACACCGTGGGCCTAGTGTTGGGGCTGTTCACCCCAGATTCCTTGGCCTCTCTAAGAAATAAAAACAGGGAAACAAAGGTGGGGGCAGGGCCTCGCTGAGAGCTTGGCCTGTAGTCTCGTGGGCAGGCACAGGGGGAGCAGGAGGCGGACTTCTCTGGAAAGTCCCTCTGCTTCGGGAACTGGCTGGGTGCCAGGGAGAGAGGACACCCGGAGGCTCCGAGTCTCTGAGGCTCCAGCCGTATCCAACAGCTCCTCTGACATCTGCCCTTCCTGGGACAGAACTTTCCAGAAACGGAAAATTGAAAAAACCCCTTTCTGCAAACCCTGGGCCCCCTTGATGGGAACCAGGGGGCTACAGGGCAAGGGTATGAACCCCAGGCCCAGGGCCCAATGTCCCCTGAAGCCACAGCCAGCTTCTCCTATGCCCACAGCCCTTTTGGGGGTCTAAAGAGCCCCCCCAGCCAGACCCTAAACCAGCCAGGCCCAGGTCACAGCAGACCCTGTCACCACGTCCAGGAGGCTGCAGCCCCTGGACCACACCTCAGAGACCCCCCAGGGAGTGGGCCTGGGTTCTCCAGTGTGGGTTCTGCATCTACAACAGGCCTCCTTTTGTGATGGGAAGTCGAGTATGTGGCACGTGATTGGTGCTGGGAAGGGAGAAAAGGAAGTAACGCTTTACTGAGCAAGGACTCTGCGGGTTGGAACCGTCTATACATTCAGTCTTCAGCCTTACCACGTAACCCTGCCTGGGTGCAGTCAACAAACATTTGGTGAGCAACTGCTATGAGCCGGGCCCTGAGGGTTTAAAACAGAATAACATAGAACTGAGCTCTGCCCCCTTGGAGCATATCGTCTGGAGGACAGGGATTAATAAAGTCCCCAAATCACGTCAAGCAGTGGAGGGACGTTAACACAGGGCAAAGGGGCACCCTGGTGGCTCAGACGGTAACGAATCTGCCTATAATACAGGAGACCCGGTTTCGATCCCTGGGTCGGGAAGATCCCCTGAAGAAGGAAATGGCACCCCACTCCAGTACTCCTGCTGGAGAATTCCACGGACAGAGGGGCCTGGTGGTCCACAGGGTCACAAAGAGTTGAACACGACTGAGCAACTAACACTTTCGAAGGGTTAAAGAGTAATGGGGAGCAACTTAAAAGGTCAGAGCTGCCTCCTGAGGGCATTTCAGTAGAGACCCCAGTAGGGTAAGGAGGGGTATCTGGAGGAAGGATCTTGCAGGCAGAGGCAACAGTAAGTACAAAGGCCCTGAGGCAGGAGTGTACTGAGCCTGTTGGCAGGACACAAGTTGCCCAGTGTGGTAGGAGGGGAGGGAAGGAGAGAAAATAGAAGAAGATGCGCTTGTAAGGGGGAGCAGAGGGGCAGTTATGCAAGCCCTGGGAGCCACAGGAAGACTTTGGCTTTTCTGCCAAGAGAGGTGGGAGCCATGTGAGGATTCCGAGCAGAGGAGGGTCATGACCCGACTTCCTATTATTCTCCCCATGTTAGAGATGAGGAAACTGAGGTTCAGAGAGGTGAAATCACTGGCCCAAGGTCACACGGCCAGTGAACACCCCTGGTGGAATTTGAACCCGCATCCGTGTGACTCTCCGTCTTTCCATTTCCTGACAGTTCCTGGTTTGGGGAAACCTGCCAAGGTGGCACAGTGGTAAAGAACCCGCCTGCAATGCAGGAGACATGGGTTCGATCCCTAGGTCGGGAGGATCCCCTGGAGGAGGGCATGGCAACCCACTCCAGTCTTCTTGCCTGGAGAATCCCATGGACACAGGAGCCTGGCGGAGTACAGTCCATGGGGTCACAACGCGTCAGATACAACTGAGCATGCTCCTGCACGTCTGGTTCTGGTGCGAGTCGGGAGGCCAGATCGGGGCAGAGAAGGGACTTAGAGCTGCTGTTTACAACTCCTTCCTCTGCCCAGGGCCACACCTCCTCACTCAGGCCCTCTCCCTCACCCCCGCCATCCTCCAACTGCCTGGGCCATGGATGAGCTCCTAACCTTTCAGACCATCCCCTCCCCGGTACAGACTAGCTTTCCAGTAACGGACCAGAGGGGCCACTCAAAGGACCCAGCACGCGTGGCGGGGTGGCAGCTGAGGACCTGGAGCGCCTGGGGCCACTGTAGCTCTGCCTCTACTGTGCAGAATGGCCAGGGCAAGTTCCCAGCCTCCAAAGTCAGGCTTGTTTCGAGGACAATCACTTTCTTTTTCTTGTAAAAAGAAGAGAAATGGTCAGCCCTTCAGTTTCACTCTGAGCCTGTCGATGTCTTTCCAGTAACTGCAGGGCAGGGGGCGGGGCCACTGCCTGGAGGCGGCCTGTGGACGCCTGGGGCGCTGTGGTTGATGCCACCTGGCCCCCCTTGCATCACCCCGCTCTCCACACCCCTCCCGCCTCCAATAATTGCGGTCTTCGGTTTCCCTTTAACACCAAATACAAAACTCCGCTGGAGGTAAGGCAGTAGGGAATCTGTGTGAATCTCTGAATTGTGGTTGAATAGAGATATTCTTAGGCGCCTGCTTGCAAGGGTGGTGAACTTTTGGTGCTAAAAGCAGAATTGCTTTTCAGTAAATGTTATTACTCAAAAGGAAGTTGTCACCGCCACCGCCACCCCGAGCCTGTTCCAACTGCCACACGGTCAGTCAGACCCAAGGCAGGGAGGGGGGTGGTCTCTGCATAGCTCCCCAGGACCCCACCAAGCCCCCACCAGAAGCTCTGGCCATCTCAGCTGACCCCGGCCAGCTAAAGCTGACATTCAAATGCCCACAGGCTGCCCTGGCATAATACCTCAAGGTACCAACCCTCTGCTTACTCAGCATTTACATCTCCGAGCTTGAGTCTCAGAGAAGCTGAGCCTGAGCTGAGGGCGGGGTTGAAGGAAGAGCGGGGTTGACTGTTTCTTCAAGAACTGTAGTCCATCTGGGCAACTCACCCTTCTTAATCTTTGTTTCCTCTTCTCTAAAATGGGGAGGGGGTGATGATGCCCCAAAGCAAAGAGCTAAGCATCCCAACTGGTTATGGTAGATGCTTAATAAATAAGGTTATTATTAATAGTCAAAATGACACTAAATTGAAATCAGACTAGGGCTCAGCTCCACCATAACCTTGGACAAGTCCATTCCTCTCTCAGTCTCAGCTTTCTCCTGCATAAACTAGAAATAGTAATAATACCTATTGTGCAAAATTGTTGGGAGACTTTGATGAGCTGAAGCGTGTAAGTCATGAGGCACACAGTAGGTAGGCAGTCAGCATTCCTTCCATCCCTTCTTTTTGCAGCCTCAGAGAGGCTAAGTCCTGGGCTCGTGGTCCCCTGGGGCCGCCCAGCCCACGGGACCGCCTGTGTTCCTCCTTCACCGAGAAAGGCCCTTGAGAGTATGCTCCAGAGCCCAGAGGGCAGACAAGAACCAATCAGACCAACCTTAGGGCAGCCGTTTAGCACACAGCCCTTAGTGAGAAAGGAGTCAAAACAAACCTCGGATGGGGGGCTCACCATCCCAACCTAGGGAGCCAGCCGAGGATGCCCTAAGTTCTTATTGCCCGCCTGTCGCGGCCCTGAAGTGACGAGGAATTTACAGAGCAGCAGGCGCACTGGAGCGCTGGGCCCTCTGTGAATCTCTAGGCACCTCTTGGAGTCTCTGTACCAAGCCCTTGAGGCAGGGCCTCCCGCTGCTCAGCCACTTGCAGGGGTGGAAGCCAAGGCTCAGGTCGGTGAGAGGTCTGCTTGACTGAGATTTGAACACAGCCATTGGCAAACCACACAGTTAACCACTGCACGACATCCGCTGTTTGAGATTCTGAGAGTGCCTCCATGTTACCAAAGATACAATTGTGTTCAGAAGTGGCTAGGTAGAAAAAAGTTGTATTTGTATTCTCTATCAAATTTCTTACGTTGAGATTGGTGTAGATTCAGGGGCAGTCTTAGGAAACAGAGATTCCTACTTACCCTCTCCTCCATTTCCCCCATGACAACATCTTTTAAACGACGACACAGCCAGATTGCTGACACTGATCCAGCCGAGATGCAGAACGTCTCCATCCCCGTAAGGATCCTTCCCGCTCTTCTTTCATAGCCCCAGCCATCTCTCACCCCCAACTCTGTCCTTTCTCCTGGCCACCACTAATCCCGTTTCCATTTCTACAACTGTATGAGTGTAAGAATACTATATAAACGGATTTCCCTGGTGGTACCGTGGATAAGAATCTGCCTGCCAATGCAGGAGACACCAGTTCAATACCTGGTCCAGGAAGATTCCACATGGCGTGGACTAACTAAGCCGTGCACCACAGCTACTGTGCCCACATTCTGCAACTGTTGAAGCCCCTGAGCCTAGAGCCTGCGCTCTGCAGCAGGAGAGACTACCGGAGTAAGACGCCTGCTTCCTGCAACTAGAGAGCAACCTCCACTCACCACACTAGAGAAAGCCCGAGCACAACAACGGAGACCCAGCGCAACTGAAATAAATACACAATTTTTAAAAAGAATACGATATAAATATTCCTAAAGAAAATCAATCCTGAATACTCATTGGAAGGACTGATGCTGAAGCTGAAGCTCCAATACTTTGGCCACCTAATGTGAAGAGCTGACTCGTTGGAAAAGACCCTGATGCTGGGAAAGACTGAGGGAAGGAGGAGAAGGGGACGATAGAGGATGAGATGGTTGGATGGCATCACCGACTCAATGGACATGAGTTTGAGCAAACTCCAGAAGTTGGTGATGGACAGGGAGGCCTGGCGTGCTGCAGTCCATGGGGTCACAAAGAGTCGGACACGACTGAGCAACGAGCAACAACAATGTAAATGAAATCATATGGTTTGTAACCCTTTGGGACTGACTTATTATTTTTTTTACTCACATAATTCCCTAAAGATTCATCCAAACTGTTGCACGTGTCAATATTTTGTTCCTTTTTATGCTGAGTAGAATTCCAAGGTATGGGTGCACCAGTTTCTTTAACTGTTCACTATTGCAGGGCGTCTGGGTTACTTCCATGCTTTGCCTATTATAAATCAAACTGCTATGAACATGTGTGTACAGGTTCTTGTGTGAATCTAAGTTTTCATTTCTATATTCAGGAGCACAATCGCCAGATCATCTGGTAGTTTTTAAGACATTGCCTAACTGTTTTCCAGAATGCTGTGCCATTTTATGTTCCCCCTAGGAACGCGTGAGTGATCCAGTTTCCCCAGTCCTCGCCAGCATTTAGTGTTCTCATCATTTTTCATTTTAGTCATTTGGATGGGAGGGTAGTGATACCTCATTGTGGTCTTAATTTGCATTTCCCCTAATGGCCAGTGACGTTAAACGCCGTTCCATGTGTTTATTTGCATCTGTGAATCCTATTCCATAAAACGTCTTTTCCTGTCTTTTGTCATTTTCTAATTGGATTTCTTTTTCATTGCTGAGTTTTGAGAGTTCTTGATACATTCTCAATACTAGTCCTTTGCCAGATACTCAGTTTTCAAATATTTTCTCCTGGTCTGTAGCTTGTCTTTTCATCCTCTTTGACAGAGCAAAAAAAAATTTTAATTTTGATGAGGTACAATATATCAGTTTTTTCATCTTATGAATTGTGCTTTTGGTGCTCAGGTGTAACAATTCTTTGCCTGGCCCTAGATCCTGAAAATCAATTTTCTCCTACTTTAAAAGAAATAAATGTTTTATAGTTTCGTGTTTTAGTTTAAGTCCATGATTCATTTAATCTTTGTTATAAGGCGTGAGATTTGGGTCAAAGTCAAAGATCTTTTTTTTTGCCCGTGGATGTCCAGTTGCTCCCGCACTATTTACAGTAAGTCCCCTACATACAAACCTCGGTATCAGGTGTGAGTGACACTGCAGCTTGCCCCCCATCTCCTGTTGCTGACGGTCCTTCATCTCAACCATCCCCCTCCCCACCTCCCTCCTCCACAGTAACTCTTCTTGCCCTTGATACCAGCCCTTGTATGCCAGCTATTGTACTCTGCTGCTGCTGCTGCTGCTAAGTCGCTTCAGTCATGTCCGACTCTGTGCGACCCCATAGACGGCAGCCCACCAGGCTCCCCTGGCCCTGGGATTCTCCAGGCAAGAACACTGGAGTGGGTTGCCATTTCCTTCTCCAAGGCATGAAGGTGAAAAGTGAAAGTGAAGTCGCTCAGTCGTGTCCAACTCTTCGAGACCCCATGGACTGCAGCCCACCAGGCTCCTCTGTCCATGTGATTTTCCAGGCAACAGTACTGGAGTGGGGTGCCATTGCCTTCTCCGACTGCTGTACTTTTTAAGGTACCACACTGTAAAATTAAATTTATTTTCTGTATTTTTTGTGTTTTTTTTTAAATGTATTATTTAAAAATGGTGTGCTACAATCCATGGGGTCGCGAAAAGTTGGACACAACTGAGCGACTGAACTGAATTGATTATTTGTGTGAAAAGAATTATAAACCTATTAAGTATAGTACTGTACAAACAATTGTGTTGGTTGGGTACCTAGGCTAACTTTGTTGGAGTTAACAAACTGGACTTACAAACATGTTCTCGGAACGGAACTCAGTCATATGTAGGGGACTTACTGTATTAGAAAGGTTATCCTACAGAATTGCTTTTACAATTTTATCACAAATCAGCTGGAGATGTCTGTGTGGGTCTAAGTCCTTTCTTCTATCCACTGATGGTATGTCTCTTCCTCTGCCACACTACTCTCTCTTGTGTAGTAAACTTTAATATGGGGGAGAATGACTCCTCCCACTTTGTAGAAAATTGTATATGGTGTCTTACCTCTTTGATAAATGGGGTGGCCAAGCTCTGTTCCTCAATTTACTTTTTAAAAATAGACTATCGAAGCAGATATGGCTGAGGCTCCACAGAGATGTGTGCGCCTCCTCTGAAGTGTGCAGCTGTAGACAAGGAGCTGCCCAGCCAGAGGACTACATTTCCCGATTGCTTTGTGTCTGGGTGGAGCCGTGTGACTAGTTCTGGACAGAGGAGTGAGGCAGGGCAGGGTCGGGGAGAGGGTACACATGTACGTCACTTGGGCTGACGGGTTCCTTCTGCACCATCTCCTCTCCCGCTGGATCTTGATCCCCAGGGTGACTTTGAACACGGCAGAGCCTCCAGCAGTTGGGATACCTAAGTGACTGTGTGAATCAGGTGTGATTCCCTCCTCCCTGTGACCATCCCAACGAACAAAACCAGCAGCATTTATAAATGAAATACTGCAGCACTGTTAACTTTTAAAAGTTAAACAATAAAACTTGTAAAATGTCCATCTATGTACCATTTACAACCGTTTCCCACACCTCTGGCATATTCACAGTTTGGGAGATATATATCCTAAGCCTGTTTTAGAAGTCAGTCCACATTCCTTCTACAACTAGAAAACAGAGGCCCAGAGAGGGAAGGGGTTTGCCTAAGGTCACAGAGCAAATGAGCAAATCCAGGGCTGAGCCCAAGTAATTCCACTTGATATACATAACTGATTTCCATGAACCTTTGATTCCTTCTCTTAAAGGGTGGACAAGTCTGAGCATGTGTCATCCGAGGCTCCAAGTGGACGATTATAAAAACAAATCATAATTAATAATTCCTTAGGAGGCAGGTCAGAGAGCTTCCGGGGCAGGGTGGCGCCTCTGAGGGCTGATTTGGAGGAGAAGTAATTTTAAGACTTCCCGCCTTTCATCGGGGGATGGGGAAGCAATTTAAAATAAGCCTAATAAACATGGCCCATGCAGTTTTGACCCATGGAATGACGCTCTCGCCTCCAGAAGCCGCTTCGGCCTTTGTGATGTGGGATTTGTCTGTGTGCTGAGGTTAAAGAAGAAGGGTGGGAAAAAGGCCATGAGGGATTTATTGGGAAAAAACAACATCAACAATAATTTCTTGCAGAACTGAGTGGGTCAATGCCTGTGGGTTGCTGAACTGGTGGGTCAAAGGGCATCAGAAAGAGCAACTTTGGAGGACGCAGGAGGAGAGAGGGCAAGCACTCTGGGGTCAGGTTCACAGACCCTGATTCAAGCCTGATCGGCTGCTGAACAGCCGTGAATCCTCAGCCATGGACTTCACCACCCTGTGCCTCAGTTTTCCCGTCTACGAGATGGGGAGTACAACAGAATCCCCCACCAACGGCTGCCTGGGACTAAAGTGAGGCAACACGTGTGAAGCCGCCAATGTCTCTCACACAGTAGGCCCTCAACTCGTGCATACCCACATTCCATCGCTGCTGGGTAAGTGAGTCCTGACGTCAGTTCAGGACATCGAGCCGAGACGCTCATAGTCCGGAGCTCCATGGCTCTCCACCCGGGCTTCACTTCTTAAAATATCGGTTCCTGGCACCCACCCCAGAGATCCTGCTGCAGTGGCTCCTGGGGCAGGTGGGAGAGCCCCACCCGCGGGACACACGGCCTCCCGCACGCAGAGATCGACCGTCCGTCTGCTTTTCCCCTTGCACCGGCCCTGTGCTCGTCTCTCGGCTCTAACCACACGGCTGCGTGTGTGTGCCTAGCCCCTTGCCTCTCCTTTCTGATTTCTGCATCCTCCCTACTCCTTGTGCCCCCTCTTCTAGCACAGACTCCAGGTTGCTCCTCCCTCCCCTCTCCACATTCGTGTCTGACATTGTGATGAACTTTCTCCATGAGCACCCCTGAAGTGGGGGGAATGACTCTGAGGCTCCCTATTATCACTGAAGTTTAGCCTAGTAGCTCCAGTGACTGAATCTGAAATCTCCAAGGTGGGGCCTCAGACCCTGAAGTTTTCTAAATGCTCTCCAGGAGTGATTCTGAGAAGGAACAACACAGATGGAGACTCACTTGCTTACCAAAATCTCCAGAATCAAAATACCAAACATCCCGGAAAGAAGAAATGTCAGTGAGTTAAAAATGGAATTTCAATTCCTTTGCCAGTTTACCGAGGGCCCATAACAGCCAGGTCCTGGGGACCCAGAGATGGTGACCAGAGTTAGCTTCAGAGTGGCCAAGAGACTGGAACTCAGGACTTCGCGACACCAAATGGCACATTCTACATCCCAAGATGTGGTCCCTGCCCTCGAGTTGTTCACTGCCTACTGGGACAAGCAGAGGTTTTAAAGGGTAATTACAACCTTCTGTGATAAAGGCTAATATTAGATGTGCATACAAGGAATGGGGTGAAGTAATTGATTGATTTAAGAGGGTTAGGGAATCTCTCTTGGGAGAGTGAAGGATGGGCTTTAAAGGATGAATAGGAGTCTGCTAGAAAAAGATCAGGAACCAATAAACACTTGTAGCAAATGCTGTTGATGCCCACCCAAATCCCCTATATGAACACTCCCACTTGCTGCAAATACTTGTTTACTCTCTCTGCTTGAGAATTTTGGTCTGGCTGTGGGCATGTGCATAGCCAGAAGTTCCAGAAAGTTGATGCCCTGGAATGAGCCCTCAGCTGACCACTGATGGGGAGTTGGCGGATACACAGCTGGTTTCCTCTCCCCTTGGCTGGAAAAAGTCTGGGGTCCATGCACTACACTGGCTTCCTGAGTGGGTTTGAGATCCCCCCGGACGTTGCTGGCCTGATAACCACGCGTTTTATTTGCTTCCTTCCCTGTCTTGCTCATCCACCCCGCTACGGGCACTTCCCAGAATCACTTTCTGAATATACTCCTTGAACTTGAATCCTGTCTCAGGGTCTGTTTCTGGAAGAACTCAGACCAGGACAGCATCCTCGGTGCAGGAGACCACACGGGCAAAGGCAGAGGCTGGAAGGCACGTGGTTCGTGCAGACGATTCCCAACACCCACCACACAGGGTGCCATAGGGACAGGAGGTCGAGCAGTCATGTGGATGGACCTCAACTGCCACGCTAGGATCCCGACTTCTTCCCACTTTTTCTGCTCAGGAAGTGGGACCCCATTCCAGAGCAGGCAGGGAAGTGAGCTGTTTAGATTCCTCAAAGGTGTGCTGGTGAGGCTGGCGGGCTAAGGGTGCCAGGTTCTCCAGCCACTGCGTTCACGATCCACTGGCTTTGGGGTCCATCTGAATAAGACTCAAGTCTGACCTGGACAAAGACAGGAAGAAACTGGCCAAAGGCCACTGTCTTTGGTTGGCAGAGACAGCCCAGCTGGGTAACGACTGCCCATCCAGCTTGGCTTTCAACAGGGCACACTAACTCTCTCTCTGGGCCTGAGTTTCCTCCTCTGTGCCACAGGTACTCTGATGGCACCACCCTCGTGGGACCACTGCATCACCACGTGAGGCTCCCTTCTCTTGCCCCTCTGCCCTGTGGGGGCACCTCTGAGGGACAAGAGGACACATTGTTCTGAGCTGTCTTTAGAGAGCCCAGGCCCAACTTCATCTTGTAACTCCCCCACCAACCTCCCCAAAATCAAGGTCTCTGGAAGTCTCTGGGGCCCACCCAGGTAGGAATCATCTCTGGGCTGTGGCCACAGTGCCCCCATCACACCCCCGTTATGCCCAGCACCAGTGTGGACTACAGGACCCCCTGGGCCCAGCTTGACAGGTTAAGCCTCAAAATTTAGTTGTGGCAAAGTTGAGTCACTGACTTGCCAGCGACTTCCCACCCTGGGCTCTAGAGGGGCCAGGCCGGGGAGGGAGAACAAAGGCTTTTGTTTGCCCAGCCTCAGAGGAGGATGAGAAACAGCAACTCTTGCCTGATCCTGTGGAAGCCCCCACAGCTGCCGGCTCAGGCCTGGAGCCAAAGGAGACAAGTCAGAACAGCCAAGTGGGAGACCTGGAGCCCAGGGTTGGGAAATCGTGTTGGGGGAACTGTCCACCCATCCCCCCATCCATTCATCCATCCACCACCTATGTGTCTATCTATCAATCTGTCTGTCTATCCATTACCTACCAATACCTCTGTCTGTTACCTGTCTCTCACCCACCCATCCATCCATCTGTCATCCATCCATCTATTGCCCATCCTTCCCACAAGCACATATTGAGCATTATGGAGGCCCAGGCCCTGGGTTGGGTACTGGGAAACAGCTGTGAATAAAGTCCCTACCCTTAAGGGGCTGATATTCTAGGAAGAGAGATGAATCATAAGTAATATATTTAATAAAATGACTGAGGGTAAAAAAAAAAATGCTAGGGTTAAAAAAAAAATGCTAAGCCAAAAAATAAGTCAAAATAGGTAGAGTGAGTGCAGGGCTATTGTCAATGGAGTGGAAAAGGAAGGCGAAAAAGAAACGATGGACCAGATCTGGTAGGGGAGCCGCAAGTGCAAAGGCCCTGAGGCAGGACTGAGATCGGAATACTGGGAGAACAGCCTAGAGGCAGTGTGCGTGCGTGCTAAGTCGCTCAGTCATGTCCAACTCTGCAAACCCATGAACTGTAGCCTGTCAGGCTCCTCTGTCCATGGGATTCTTCAGGCAAGAGTACTAGAGTGGGTTGCCATGCCCTCCTCCAGGGAATCTTCCTAACCCAGGGATCAAACCTGGGTCTCCTGCAGTGTAGGCAGATTCTTTACCATCTAAGCCACTAGGCAAGCCCTAGAGGCCAGTCTAACCGTCACTGAAAGAAGGAAGGAAGGTAGAGGGAAATAAGGGGGTAAAACTGCAAGGGCCCTGTGGGCAGAGAGACCCAGCTCCCACTCTGGCTCTGAATAGTCAGGGAATGGTTCCTGTTTCTCCTCAGACCTTGGAATTTCCATCTATATAAAGACATCCTAGATGGGATTGTCCTTTCCCATCTAGGGCTCTGTCATTTAAAAAAGAAAAAAGCAAAAAAGATGCCCTTGCTCTTGCCTGAGAGCCAGAAGAGCCGGGTTCTAGACTGTAAAAGTGAAGAATGCAGACCCTGGGGTCAGGGATTTTAATCTCTCTGTGCCTCGGTGTTTGGGGCCATAAAATGAGAATAATAATAATAATACCTTCCACCCCTTGGGGCTCTTACCAGGAGCCACAGGGATGGTGCAGGGAAAGCATCTCTTTGGTTACCTTCCTTGTCCCTGTTACCCTGTGATTCAGTGAGACAGAGATGGTGGACCTTGCTGACCCTCCTGTTCAGAGGCAGAGAGGGTGAAGCCCTGGGACGTCCCTCTGGACGCTGCTGGTCTGGGCTGGCTTGACGAGGTCTGGGGGCTGGATATCCAGAGCTGGGGTCTAATCCTACAGGGATTGCTGGAGCGGTGTGGGGATAGGCCCTGTGAGCAGCTCAGAGGCCTCCCCGTCCCCCAAACAGGCAGCTCGGCATCCGCACAGAGCTTATCTCGGGACAGGCAGCGGAGCCTGCCGCGGGGCTCCACCATGCGCACCGCTGGGCCCTCCCTCAGCCTCCCTTTCCAAATGCACCACGCGGGTTCTCATGCCTCGTCTGGTCTGTCCCCGCCTTAGAACCTTCGCACCTGTGGGGCTGGCCACCTGCTCTGCCCCTTCCCAAGCCAGCTCCTTCCCCTCCCGTAGGACTCAAAGGTCACCTTAGAGAGGCCTTCTCTGACCATCAGGGCAACACAGCCCCACACCCCACATTCATTATTCCTCTCTATGCTGGTTTCCTTTCCTGCAGGGTCTTCCTAAACACTCTCTGAAGTTCCTTGCTAAGTTCTTTGTTTCTCCACTGCCTGACTCCTCCACTCTGATGTCAGTGCCACAGGACAGAGGCTGCCCATCCTGCCCTCTGTATCGCCAGCAATGGGCACACAGCAGGTGCTTAGTCTGTTTTTGCTGAATGAATAATGGGAACGTAATGATTCCTTTATTTTTTGAAAAATGTTTTCCCGCTTAAAAATTAACTTTAATTTCATAATGGACACTATTATAGTCTTTAAATTTTTTTGTACTGTTACTGTTAATGGTTAAAATTCCCTTTGACCTTCAATCCGGACACTCCCTGAGGTGGTCATGTAACAGGTTTGGCCGTATCCTCCCAGGCTTATTCTTGTGCACGTACATGCACAGAAATGCGTAACGTTGCCGCTGATATTGTGTGTGTGCAACCAAGCGTGCACGTGTGTGTGTGCTTATGTAAATGGTGGACTAAACTGGGCTCCCAAGTTGCAAACAACGTAAACAGCTCTGAGTAACTGGCTGTTTAAATTTTATGTGTCGACTCAGCTAGGTTATCGCGCCAGTTGTTCAGTCAAACATTAGTTTCCCCGTTGCTGGGAAGGTATTCTGTAGGTGTGGTTAGCATCTACACTCAGTTGATTTTAAGTAAAGGCAAGTATCCTCCATAATGTGGGCGGGCCAACCAGTTAAAGGCCTTGAGAGTGAAAACGGAGGTGTCCTGGAGAAGAAGGAATCCTGTCTCCGGATTATAATATAGAAATCCTCTCTGAGTTTGTGGCCTGCCAGCCTGCCTATAAATTTCAGACTTGTCATCCTCCATAACTGCATTCCTAAAGCTAGATGATAGACAGACAGACAGATTGATGATAGATAGATCATCTTCTATTGATTTTCTTTCTCTGCCAAACCCTGCCTGTTACAGTAATTTAAAGAGACACAGGGGACTTTCTTTGTGGTCCAGTGGCTAAGACTCCAGGCTCCCAGTGCAGGGGGCCTAGGTTCAATCCCTGGCCGGGGAACTAGATCCCACACAGCTCAACTAAGAGTTAGCAGGCTGCAACTAAGAGTTCAGATGCCGCCACTAAAGATCATGCATGCCACAACTCAGACCAAGAGACACAGTCTCTTCCAAGTAATTTAGGGGGAAAAAAAAGAACAATCAATAGACACAAAAGACAAAGAGTCAAGGAGACTTTTCACAAAGGAGATGCAAAATGACCAACAGAATGACACAGAGGGGCTTAATATCATTGATTGTCAGGGAAACGCAACTTAAAACCACAGTGGAATACCATTTAGGAGGGTTAAAATGAAAGATACAGAAAATACCAAGACTTGATGAGGAAGTAGAACATCCAGAGGAAACCCATACATGACTGGTAGGAACACAAAATGGTGCAGACACTTTGGAAAGCTGGTGGTTTCTAATCAAATGAGACATGCCTTCACCACATGACCTCACAACGGGTCTATTACTCAGCAGCAATGCAGACAGATGTTCGCCAAAAGATGTACACAAGAATGTTCAGAGCAGCCTTATTCATAAACAGCCTCTACCTAGAAAACAGCCACATGCCCGTCCGTAGGAGAGGGAATGAATGAACTGAGCCACATCCAGACGATGGCCTCTTGCCCAGCAATAATGATGAACGACCTGCAGCCGCATGCAACAACACTGATGGATCTCAAAGACGTCAACATTAAGAGACGGAGCCAGACACGAGAACATATCATTTAATTCTATTTAAATAAAGGGCTAGAAACAGACACACTACCCTTGGTTACCTTTGGGGACGTCATCACTGGCAGAGGGAATAGGGGAGCTTCTGGGGAACAGGAACACTCTGTTTCTTGATGTGGGCTTGATGTACTCACTTAGGAAGATTCATCATGCTGTCACTTATGACCTGTGCATTTTTCTCCATGTATTCTACACTTGAGGAAAGAGTTCACATCAGGGAGGGGACATATGTATACCTATGGCTGATTCACGTTGATGTTTGGCAGAAACCAACACAATTCTGTCAAGCAATTATCCTTCAATTAAAAAATAATTTTTTTAAAAAGCTCAAATGAAAATTAGGGATTGGGAGAGTCAAAGAGAGTTGAAGAACCAGATTTCAAAGTTAGCAGGGACAGTGCCCCAACCACAGGACTAGATCGGGTAAGACCTCTCTGCTGTCCCTGGACTGCCCCTCATTCCAAGTTTGGGTAGGTGTGTCTGATTGGTTGAGCCCAGGTCATGTGACCACCCCATACCTGCAAAGGAGACTGGGAAGTGTGAACATCTAGCAGGTTCACCACCAATGGTGGAAGTGGGTAGGGTCTGCCTCAAAAGATGGGAGTCCTTAGGTCACTGCAAGGTGCTCAACTCTTCCCCCACCAGCGGCTACTTAGGTTGTTTCCAGTAACCATTTCGGCACATATCCCTTGTACCTAATGTTTCTCTAAAGGAGACGCCAAACAATGGAATTCCTGGGTTCTGAAAAAGATGAACTTACAATTTGACTGTATACTGTAAAGTTATCTTTCTGAGAGACTGTTCTAATTCATACTTGGACCAGAAGAATACGCGTGGCCATCTCCCACGGTCTCCTGAATACTTTACATTATCCGTCTTTTATCTGTGACAAACAGAGGACTCAAAAACCTTATCTAATTTTTGTTAGTTTGTATTTGCCTGGTAACCAGCAAGGCTGGATATCTTGCATGCCTATTTGCCATATGTGTTTGTGTTTCTGTTTCTGTAAGTTGCCTGTTTTCATCTACTTACACTGTTATTCTAGGGGGTCAGGTTTTGGGGTTTTTCTCTTATTGCTCTGCAGGGATTCTTTAGCTACTATGGAAATAAGTCATTTGTCTACATTTACATTGCAAATATTTTTACCCAGATTGTCACTGGTCTTTTAACTTGGAAGTGAACACATGCTGTTCCCCAGGCTCACAACTGTTCTGAGGCTGGGAGATCAACACTGAGGCAGAGGGGGTGGGGATAAGGAGGAAAGGGGATCTTTCTGACCTTGCCTGGTTTTGTTCCCACTAGTTCTGAGGACGTTTTGTAATATCTCTACCATTCACCCTTTCATTTCCTTGTTCTTGTCACCAATAGGAAATAGTATTAGAGCCGCAGTCATAGGACTACTTAACTTCTACTTTACTTTCTTTTTTTTTCAAGCCAGAAGTTTACAAAACTTGGTGTGGAGAAGAGTAATTCCCATGTCCTTTAGTATTCTCAGAGTCCCTAGTGGGGGGTCAGCCAGGCTGACCACCTCTTAAGACTGTCCTTCATTTGTTGACTACATGAATAAAGGAATTAGATTAATGCCAAGAATTTGCAAATTCCTTCAGAAGCTGCCACTAGCTGACAAAGGGGCCAATGTTGTATAGGGCATATGTGAGCAGATGGTCTGGAGGTGGACCTGAGCAATGGTTTAAAGTCTCCCTGAAAATCTTTTGTTGTTCATAAAAAGGCAAGAGCACACGGTTTGGTGAATACAGATACATTTTAAATGCACAAAGTCAGCAGTTGGCAGACTATAACCCTTGGGCCAAATCCGGCCCTCCACCTGTTTTTGTAAATAAAGTTTTATTGGCACACAGCCACATCCATTAGTTTCATATTGTCTGTGGCTGCTTTCCAGCTACCACAGCAGAGCTGAGTAGTTGCAACAGAGACCATATGGTCCACAAAGCCCAAAACATTTATTATCCACTAGCTTTATAGAAAAAGATTACCAACCCCTGAACCAAGCAATTAAAAAGACATAACAAGTTATAATTTCACAGTATTTTTAGATACATAAAACAGAAAAAATGAAAAAATGATTTTTAAAAAGTGTTTGGCCCATCGTGTATGGCTCGATCTTCCCAAGTTAAATGCATAGAAGGCGTAATCCACTGCATAACATGGTGAAGAGTAAGTCCAGATTATTTTTTTTTTTTTTAATTCTAGCAGCTGAGTAATTTCTTTCAAATTAGTTTAAGCCTCTCAACCTCAACTTTCTCACCTGTAAAATGGTAGTGATGATAGCAGTGACATCATAGGGTTGTGTATTTACTGGGATTCTTAGGACAGTGCCTTAGAATCTAGTGAATGGTATATAATTATGTGCTATTATTACCATCATTGCTGCACACAGACAGATTGATGTCCTGACTGTGCTACTTCCCAGCCCTATGGCCTTGAGCACATGGATGTCCCTCCCCAAACCTCAGTCTCCCCATCCTTAAATGGGATCATAGTTTCCATCACGTGGAGTTTCTGTAAGAACTGTGCTTAACACAGCATCTGGCATACCGTAGGCATTCCACACTTGGTGGGTGTTACTGTCACTGTCCATTACTCTGACTTCTTTCTGACCCCAGAGCCTCCACACTCTCTGGAGCTCAGCCCTCCTCCTGCCGTGCAAGGCAGGCCATGGCTCTGGACCTGCTCTGGACCAGCATGGACTGTTTCCACCCAGCAGTGGTTTATTTAACTGTCCTCTTAAGTAACTCTCCAGCCATCAAAGGGCTGTTTACAAACCCCACAATTAGCTTTCCTGGAACAGCAAATAAACAGAAACCTAATTAGGTATGTTTCTCTTGGCTCAAGGCACAGTGATCTGAAGGCTTGGGCATAGTAGCCATCAGTTAAATAAACATCTATGGGATGTATGGATGAATGGATATAGAGATGGATGCATGTATAGAAGAACAGATGGGTGACGGATGGACAGGTACTGTTTAAGATGATGGAGAGGCAGACGAATGGAAGGACAGACAGACAGAAGGTGAAAGGGGTAGAAAAATGGACAGTAGGATAGGTGGATGCGAGTGTGGATGGATGGATGGAGGCTGACTGGAAGGGAGAGATAACAATGGAAGGATGGCTGGATGGACAGGTGCTTGGAAGGTAGATGAGTGGGTAGATGAGTAGGCGGGTGGATGGACGGATGAAAGGGTGGGTGGATGGACAGATGGGTGAATGAGTGGGTGGACATTAGTAGAACGCTAGAGTAAGAGGGCAACACGAACTGGAGTTCCAGGCTCTTTCTGACATCTGGGCCCTGCCCTGCTTCTCGCTGAGATGCCATGTCACCACTCGGCAGAAGGGACTCTGGCCTTACGGTATCAGAACAATCCTGGGTTTAAATCCAGCTTCTGCTATATCCTAGCTTTGTGATCTTGAGCAAATCATATTACTCTCTGCGCCTGAGTCTCCTCCTCCTCCATAAAACAGATGCTAGTAACTGCCCCCACTGCATGCAGCTGCTGAGAGGTTAATGGTTAAGTGTCCAGGCCATAGTCCTTGCTCTGTTCATGTAAATGCCTTTTCCACCACTGCTGGTGGATTGCCCAGACCGTGTTCCAAGGACTCACCCTGACGGAGGGACCAAAGACCACCTGTACCCTGAAGAGCAGGGCCTGTTCCCACTGTGGGTGAGGGGCAACTGAGACCAAGCCCAGAACTTGGACCTCCTTCCTCCCCAGCTCCCTCAGGGGTCTCCGCTTGGTTTTCCAGGTCTGGGAGATGAGAATGATGGTGTGAGAGCCAGACTCCTGAGATTCAAATCGCTCTCCTCTCACTTTCCAGTTGGTCACTTCGGGCAAATTACTAACCACTCTGTGCATTGGGAAAATGAAAGTCCTTACCCCAGAAGATTATTGTGAAGGTTGAGTGAATTAATACAATCAAGTGTTTCCTACAGTGCCTGGCACAGCGCAAGCGTGACTAGTTACTCTTATTACTGTATAATAGTTATTATTATTATTACTACTATCATTACCACCTCTCTCACGACCCCTTGGCGTTCCTGGACAGAGGAATCTCTGGTGTTCCCCACCAGAAGATGGCCTTCAGGCTGGGCTCGGAGGAACGGGAGGCTCCCGGTAGAAGGGCACTGCCAACCAGGGCACTGCTGGGGCAAAGGCGTGGAGGGGAACGCTCCCCGGGAGCGAAGCTGGAGCGTCTGTGGCCAGAGGGGGTGTGACTCCCGGTGGCAGAGGCTGGGTGGGGTGCCTGAGTCAGGGTTCGGCCCAGCCAGGCCCTGGCAGCGCCGGTTCCCATCAAGGGCCCGGGCGGGGTGGCTGCGGCTCCCTCTGGCCAAGGGTGAGGGTCTGAGTCAGCCCTCGTCAGGTAAGAGGAGGAGGACGCGGGACTTTCCCACCTGTGCCCTGGAAGCCCATGTGAGCTGGGCAGGGCGCCTCCCACGGAGGGCGGGCAGGCAGGGACCTCTGCACCAGGTCCGGTTGGTGCTGCCCACCTCCACGGCTGACCCCGGGGCCCCGAGTCCAGAGAGAGGCCTGGGAGCGTCTCCTCTCCCGACACGCGGGTTGGGAACCAGGACCCCAGCCAGGGCCTTTTCCTAGGGGAGGAAGAGAACTTTGGTGTCCAGTGAGGTCTGGGAAGCCAGGGGAAAATCTCCCTTAACAGGAATAGTTATTTGAACCAAGACCTGAGCGGGGGAGGAAGTGGGCGATACATATGGGGAAGTGTGTCCTCAAGAAAGAGAACAGCAGGTGCAAAAGTCAAGCGGTGGCGGCCGGGCTTTTAAAGGAGCAGGAAAGGGACAGCCAGATCACGCAGGCCCTGGCGGGCCACGAGGAGCACCTCAGACTTTAGATGAGAGGAGCGCCCCAGGACGGCTCGGAGCAGGAGCGGGACGGGCTGACTGGTTCCGATGAGACCTCTGGCTGCACGTAGAGAATGGATGGGGGTGAGGAGTAGAGCACAGGGCCAGGTGGCTGCAATGGTCCAGGTGAGTGAGGAAGGGAGCTCGACAGGGTGGGGACCCTGCAGGTGGGCAGAAGAGGTGGGTTCCGAGGAATCCCTTCGGGCGTCAATCAACACGTCCTTCCTGAAGACTTACGCCTGAACCCTGTGTGGGAACTGTGGATACAGGGATGACAAAGACTGCGCCCTTGCTTCCAGTTCAGGAAACAAGAGGCACATAAATCAATATGACGTGACCGGTGCTCAAAGCCAGGGGTGAGCCAAGGGCATCCACACTGCACCAGGCCCCGTCTGCTGGTAGGCTTAACTCAACCTGGTGAGATAAGACCAACCATGAGCCCCCATTTCACAGATGAGGAAACTGAGGCCCTCTTGGGAAGGTTAAGTAAGCAGTGTGTCCAAAGTTAGGAGACTCCACCCCACTAACAGGATTTGCACCAAGGTCTGCACAGCGGCAGGACTGGGCCCACCTGATGCTCTGATCTCCGGATGGGCCCGTGTAATTAGGGAGGGCGTCCTGCAGAGCTCAGACTACAGCTTGGTTCCCAGGGATGGGCAGCATTCCTTCAGTGCACAGAGGGGGCGTTCCACACCTGGGCACAGCAGGGGCCATGGCCTGGGTGTGAAGTCAGTTCCCTCAGCCAATGTCTCCTAAACCTCGTTGAAAAGTCATCTTTAAAGTCATTCACACTTTTTACGAATGATTTTTTTTTTCTCTTTGCTTGGTTGGTTTTTAAAAAATCATTTACTAAAGAAAATTCACGTAACATCAATTAGCCACTTTAAAGTGAATAATTCATGTGCTAGTCACAATGGTATTCGCAGTGTTACGCAACCACCACCTCTCACTAGCTGCAAAACATTTTCATCACCCCAGAAGAAATCCCGGTACCCATCAAGCAGCTGCTCCCCACTCTCGAGCCCTGCACCCCAGTCCTGAGCAACTACCGTTCTGCTTTCTGTCTCTGTGGACTTATCTATTCTACATATTTCATAGGGATTTGTGCCATAGGTGACCTTCAGGATCTGAATTCTTTCACTCGGCATGATGTTATGGAGGTTCATCCTCTCTGTAGCACGTGTCAGTAAAATAAACTTTTTTCAAGGAAATTTTCAAGGAAAATTTGTACAGTTACTGTTCTACAGACAAAACAACCTTAAAAGCAATGATCACAAAGAAATATTATTAAACTCTAGCTGGATTCTATGGCTGGCTGAGGGCTCCAGGCTGAGGGCTGCTCTGCCTCCTAAAAGGAGATGAGCAAGCTTAGGAGACCTGGGAAAGGGCAGCCAGCACCCATGTGTGGCTGTCTTTGTAGGTTAATCAGAAAAAGCAAAGAGAAATCCAAAGGGAGCGATGCCCTGGAGGCTCCTGAGATTCCCAGGGCAGACGCGGGGAGCCTGTGGTCCATGAGGATGTCTCCTCAGGGCCTTGGCAGGAGGACCCTAGGGAAAGGCCACCAACAGGAGCCTGCTGGGGAGCCAGTGCCCCAGCCCAGACTCAATCCAGAGAACTCCACGCTAACTGACGTCTCCCCTTTCCCAAACCCTTTCACACCCCTCAGCAGGACAAGTGACACCTGGGCTAGTTACTGGACTCTGTTCCAGTCCCTTGATGTGTTTGCCCACTTCTATGCCAATACCGGGCTTCCCAGGAGGCGCTAGTGGTAAAGAACGTGCCTGCCAATACAGGAGACGTAAGAGATGTGTGTTTGATGCCAGAAGATCCCCTGGAGGAGGGCATGGCAACCCACTCCAGTGTTCTTGCCTGGAGAATCCCATGGACGGAGGGGCCTGGCAGGCTATAGTCCATGGGGTCGCAGAGTCGGACACGACTGAACTGACCTAGCAGGCACATTGAGTTTTACTTTTTAAACCTCTGCCATAGATCCCATAGACTTCCCTGGTGGTTCAGATGGTAAAGCGTCTGCTTGCAATGCAGGAGACCCAGGTTCGATCCCTGGGTTGGAAAGATCCCCTGGAGAAGGAAATGGCAACCCACTCCAGTATTCTTGCCTGGAAAATCCCATGGACAAAGGAGCCTGGTAGGCTACAGTCCATGGGGTCGCAAAGAGCTGGACACGACTGAGCGACTTCACTTTCATAGATCCCAAAGTCTGGACGGACAAGTTCTCCCTCTTAGTTCTTCTGTTTCAGAGTTGTCTTGGCTGTTTTTGCACATTTCTTCTTTCACTTGACTTTAGAACCTACCCTTTTCATGGACAGGTCTAGAGATATTAAGTGACAGACCCCAAGTCAAAGGGCTTCAAGTCTCATGGCTCATTTCCAAGATTCCCAGGAATCCAATGCAGTTTTGGGGTCGGTGTGCTGTGAGGAGAGGCTGGTCTCTGTATCCCCATACGGGTGGGTCACCAAGGAGACACGTCTGCTTGTTAAAGGCTTTGAAATTGTTAGTCACTCTGTCGTGTCCGACTCCACGACTCCATGGACAGTAGCCCACCAGGCTCCTCTGTCCATGGGATTTTCCAGGCAAGACTACTACAGTGGGTTGCCATTCCCTTCTCCAAGGGATCTTCCTGACCCAGGGATCGAACCCGGATGTTCTGCGTTGCGGGCAGATTACTGTCTGAGCCACCAGGGAAGTTAAAGGCTCAAAACACCCTTAGAAGTAGCAGTGTTTGCCACATTCATATTTCCCCTGTACACTATTTACTCTTTCTCTTTAAGCCGACTCATGTTTTCAACTTTTATTTAAACTTCATTTTAAAGGAAACATTTGATCTCTGCTTTATATGAGAAACGAGCCTCAAGTGCGAGGCATTTGCTGCTGGTGCCTCGCCCAGCTCCCCTCCTGCTTACTTCCCATGAACATAAACAGGATTCCAGCTGCCAGCACCTACCCCCTTTACCCATGGCCTCTGCCCACCTGCAGGAGGCCAGAAGTTCTGGGAATTAACACTCCAGGGAGCCGCCCCCACCCAGGGAGCGGCAGAAGCAGGTGTATCCCTGCCTCAGCTCCCTGGCCACGCCCACCACCACCTGCCCCTGCTGGAAAGCCCCAAGGTTGTCTGCACCTTCTTACCATTTCTCAGAGCTCTGCAGCAGGTGGATCCCCAGGCGCCCACAGGGGTTCCTTGCTCGACAATATTCTCTGCACTGGAGGCCCCCCCGCACCTCCTAGGCTCACTTTCCGACACCTCTACCAGAATTTTCTGGGATCGTCTCACAAATAAACTACTTGGCTTTGAATTATTTTCTTGAGGATCTGCTTCTAGGGGGACTCAACCTAAGGCATTTGCTATAAATTGAAGATATTTAGCATATTATACAAAGTGGTAAAGAACCCACCTGCCAATGCAGGTAGACATAAGAGATGTGGGTTCGATCCCTGGGTTGGGAAGATCCCGTTGGAGGAGGGCATGGCAACCCACTCCAGTATTCTTGCCTGGAGAATCCATGGACAGAGGAGCCTGGTGAGCTACAGTCCATAGGGCTGCAAAGAGTCAGACACAACTGAAGCGTCTGAGCTTGCACACACTCACTGTTTCTTAAAATGAAAGAAGAAGTATTAGGAAATGAGAAAGACACACAGGCCCCAAGTGGAGCCTTGCCTTCCTAGTGACAGAACCAGGAGGACAGAAAGGAGCTGGAATGACTCTTGCGGGGAGCTGGCGTGATTCGGAGCTCACAGAGCTGGCTTCGGCCCCTACCACAGTCCACAACGGGTGAGGCCCTGAGGACCACCTTCCAACGGGATGGCTCCAAGGTGGTGGATTGTCCCAGCTGGCAGGACACAAGCCTGGTGGACCCAGCAGGCAGCGCTCAGCACTGGGCCGGCCGCAGGGGCCCGGTGGGGACCAGGAGGAAGAGGAAAATAGGTGGTCCACCCTGAAGGTCCACCATGAAGAAGCACGGAGAGCCATCAGCCTGTCACGTGGGGCTAAAGGACTCAGTGTTGCTTGAATGCACCTCAAAGGAGACATCATTCATTCAACAAAATCTTATTGAGCATCTACTATATTCTGGGCACTGTACTGGGCACTGTACCAGGCACTGGGAAGACAGGGAAGGACAGATCAAAATCCCCCACAGTACAGATGCTCTAATGGAGGACACAGGCAAGAAACAAGTGAACACACAAGTAAACTGAAATGAGAGCCCTTGGTGCTACCAAGAAAATAAACAGAATTATAGGATAAAATTATAGCTTGTGAGAGTTGGACTATAAAGAAAGCTGAGCGCCAAAGAATTGATGCTTTTAAACTATGGGTTGGAGAAGACTCTTGAGAGTCCCTTGGATTGCAAGGAGATCCAACCAGTCCATCCTAAAGGAAACCAGTCCTGAATATTCATTGGAAGCTGAAACTCCAATACTTTGACCACCTGATGCGAAGAACTGACTCATTGGAAAAGACCCTGATGCTGGGAAAGATTGAAGGCAGGAGGAGAAGGGGACAACAGAGGATAAAATGGTTGGATGGCATCACCAACTCAATGGACAAGAGTTTGAGCAAGATCCAGGAGCTGGTGATGGACAGGGAAGCCTGGTATGCTGCAGTCCATGGGGTCACAAAGAGTCGGACATGACTGAGTGAATTGAACTGATAGGATAAAATGTAGACGTGAGGGAGGCTTTTCATAGTATGGCCTGGGAGGGCCTCTGGGGAGGGAGTAGTTTAAACTCAGAACTGAATGTGGAGAAGGACCCAGTCATGCAAACAGCTAGAAAAAGGGGGTCTCAGATGGAGGGAACAGCAAGTGCAAAGTCCCGGGGGTGGGAATGAGCTTGGTGTGCTGGAGGAGCAGAAGAAGCAGGCTGCTGTGCTGGAGTGGAGAGGCAGGAGGAAGGGTGCTGGGAGCCAGGGTGAAGCGGTCCCCGGAGCCAAGTCAGACAAAGAGATGCCTGGGGAGTGTTTGTGGGATCATGAGTACCAGGGATGGGGAGCAAAGAGGGGAGCTGAAGGCATCAGGTTGGGAGGCTTTTTCTCTTGATGTCTTTGTCAGTGGAAGGGAAGGCCAAGGAGAATGACCTTGGTTTGCGTAGCACCAGCTCAGACTGAGCAGGGAGGGGTTTCAGGCCACATCTGGGTGCATCTGGGTTGAACAGGCTAATTTCAGTCATTAAAACCAGCAAACTCATCTTTGGCATCTCATAGTAGCATCTACTCCATGAGATGCTGTTCACTGAGAACCTAAGCATCAGACTCTATGCAACCTGCTCAGAGGCTGCCAGGTATATCCCCCTCCCAGAAAGAAGCTCACAGATGCAGAAACTTGCAGTATGAAGTGGTGAGTGTTCCAGGGAATGTTAAACAGAGGAAGGGTCATTCAAGTCGGCTTTTGAAGGATGAAGAGGAGTTCACTGGAGAGAAACGATCAACAGAAGAGCAGAAACTTCCTTTTGTCTTTCTGTACGTCCCAGCGCCTAAGACAGAGCTTGGAGCATAGTAGGTGCTCAATCCATATTTCTTGATGGAATGAATCAGAGCTGCCCACACTTCAATTATTCAAGTACCTGGCCTCACGATTTTTGTGTGGTCTGCTTTCCACTATTTCTACCAGTGAACCAGTGAAGTTGCTCAGTCGTGTCCGATTGTGCGATCCCATGGACTGTAGCCCACCAGGCTTCTCCATCCATGGAATTTTCCAGGCAAGAGTACTGGAGTGGGTTGCCATTTCCTTCTCCAGGGGATCTTCCCGACCCAGGGATCGAACCCAGGTCTCCCGCACAGCAGGCAGATGCTTTATCGTCTGATCTACCAGAGAAGCCTATTGCTTAATATTTTTCTTCAAGTTGAATTAGCTTTCTATCTAAATGAATTTATTTTAAGAGGAGACATTTGATATGATCACTAGATTTGAAAAGAACAAAGAATATTTGCCATAAATCACAGATAGCCAGAAAAACCACCACAATGAAAACAAAACAATGTTATTGAAGTCTGCCTGTTGAGAGAACAAAAAGGCAGGCCGCAGATTGAGAGGAAGTATTTGCAAATCACATATCTACAAAGGACTGACTCGTATCCAGAATATATAAAGAACTTTCCAAACCCATTAATAAGAAAACAATCTGATTTTTTAAATGGACAAGAATTTGAACAGCCACTACACCAAAAAAAAAAAAGATGGCAAATAAGCACATAAAAAGATGATTAACATCATTAGTCATTAGGGAAAGGCAAATTAACAACACAGTGACATTCCAGAGTACACCTATTAGAACGGCTAAAATTAAAAACAAAAAACAGACAATATCAAGTGCTGGTGAGGACGGGAAGCGACTGACACTTTGATGCAACGCTGGTGGGAGTACGAAATACAGACACTTTGGAAAACAGTTCAGCAGTTTCTGATTAAGTCAAATGTACAGTTACCATGGGACCCAGCAATTCTAGTTCTAGAAATTTCCCCAAGATAAATAAAATGTTATGGTCACATAAAAACCTATTTGCAAAAGTTTATAAGTGGCTGAAACTCCAGTACTTTGGCCACCTCATGCGAAGAGTTGACTCACTGGAAAAGACTCTGATGCTGGGAGGGATTGGGGGCAGGAGGAGAAGGGGACGACAGAGGATGAGATGGCTGGATGGCATCACCGACTCGATGGACATGAGTCTGAGTGAACTCCAGGAGTTGGTGATGGACAGGGAGGCCTGGCGTGCTGCGATTCATGGGGTCGCAAAGAGTCGGACACGACTGAGCGACTGAACTGAACTGAACTGATACTTACAATCACTGAATCTGGAAACGGTCCACATATCCCTCACCTGGTGAGTGGGTAAACAATCAATGGCATGTCCATATAACGGAGTACTATCCAGCAATAACAAGGATCAATGTACGGATGACACGCAATGAAATAAATGTGTCTCAAATGCAAGGTGCTGAGTGTAAGAAAAACCAGTCTCAAAAATCAATGCACTATAGGGTTCCACTTACATGACGTTCTGGAAAGGGCAAATTTATAGAAAGAGAAAAAGATCAAAGTTCAAAAACAAGCGGCACTGACCTACGGGGATAGAAGTCAGGATAGCAATGCCCACAGGGAGGGAAGCAACAGAGGGGAGGGCGGGGCTCTGCGCCAGTTTGTTTGGGTGCTAATTCAGAGAAGGCGATGGCACCCCACTCCAGTACTCTTGCCTGGAAAATCCCATGGGCGGAGGAGCCTAGTGGGCTGTAGTCCATGGGGTCTCGAAGAGTTGGACACGACTGAGTGACTTCACTTTCACTTTTCACTCTCATGCATTGGAGAATGCAATGGCACCCCACTCCAGTACTCTTGCCTGGAAAATCCCATGGACGGAGGAGCCTGGTAGGCTGCAGTCCATGGGGTAGCTAAGAGTCGGACACGACTGAGCGACTTCACTTTCACTTTTCACTTTCATGCATTGGAGAAGGAAACGGCAACCCACTCCAGTGTTCTTGCCTGGAGAATCCCAGGGATGGGGGAGCCTGGTGGGCTGCCGTCTATGTGGTTGCAAAGAGTCTGACATGACTGAAGCAACTTACCAGCAGCAGCAGCAATTACTAAGCTGTGAAAATTCAAGCCGAGTACTTCTTTGCATACGTCATGCTCAGTCACTTCAGTCGTGTCCGACTCTTTGCGACCCCATGGACTGTAGCTTACCAGGCTCCTCTGTCCATGGGATTTTCCAGGCAAGAATACTGGAGCGGGTTGCCAGTTTCTTCTCCTGCATATGTCATAGCTGAGTACAAAGGTTTTAAAAGTTTAGCTAGAAAAAGCTGAATGCCGGAGGTATGACGTCTGAGACTTGCTCATTTTCACCAAGGGAGATAAGCAAGTATTGGGTGTTAGAGATAGGTTAGCATCTGCTCTTCATGATGTAAAGGAAGAACTATAGAAAGATCTGCAAAGGGAATGACTCTATGTGACCCAATGTGAACTGACGCTCTGCACCCTATAAAATGAAGTTGGGTGGCCCCGATGGTGCCAAACATCAACAAAGAGAACATGTAAGTATCTGAGACAGCATGCTGGAAGGGTATGATGGCTCAGCTCTGAAAGCAGAAGAGCCCACATTTGGCCAGAGCCATTAAGAAGTAGCTGGATTCGATTTCGCGTTTTTCGTCTCTGTGTTCCTCGGCACCCAACACAAGCCCAGCACGTGGTTAGTCTTCACTCGCTGGTCGCCCCTCCGAGCGCTCTCATCCATTGTTCCCTCTGCTTGGAGACGCTCCCTTCTCTGCCTGACCACCCAACAAACTCCTAACCTCACCTTGGGGATGACTCTCTTTGCCCTGTTATTTGAATATCCCCTAGCATTTCTGCTTCAGGGTCATGACACACGCTATTTCCTCGGCCTGGAATCACTTCCTTCTCCCTTCCCCTGGGTCAATCATGCCCTTTTGTGTGCAAGTGATGGAAAACCAAACTGTTTTCAGCCAAAAACAGGAAATGTAGTGGCTCGTGAAAAAAAAACATCCAAGTGTGTCTAATTTCAGGTATGGCTGGATCCAGGGGTTCCAACCCTGTCTAGCTCTGTGTTGATCTCTCTCAGGCAGGTTTTTCTCTTATGAAGTCCCCTGATGCTCCAGGCTTTCACTTGCTCACTCTCCATCCAATGGAAAAACTGCAAGTCTTTTCACCAATAATTCTCAGCAACCAAAGTCCCAGGATCAAGTTTCGTTGGGCAGGCTTAGTTACACGCCCATCCCTGGACCAATCACATGGAGCCAGACTTGGTCACATGTCCACCCTTGGAGACAGGGTCCTAGGACACCCCACCCAAATCTCATGGAATGAGATGAGGGAAGAGGAGGTTCTCCAGTAGGAAATTGGGGTGCTATTACCCCAATACAGGAGAAACCAGGAGATGGATACTGATCCCACCTTCTCTTGGAAAACTCTAGCGCTTCCCAGCATGCTGTGTGACCTCAGGCCAACCGCTTTCCCTCTCTGGGCCTCATGTTCCTCTTCTGAAAAATGGGCAGGAGGCCATTTGAATTCCAACATTCCAGAATTCTGGGACAGCTTCCAGGACTGGCGGCTGCTCCCGAAATCCCAGGAACGTTCCAGTACTTCTGAGGACGGAAGTGGAGCATCAGCCAGAGCCGCCCCTGGCCCCCTGGCCTGGGAACATGCTTAAAGGATGACAATTGGGCTCCCTTCAGCCGAAATTCCACTCCCGTGGGGGCCTTGCCAAGGAAAACAAGCCCAAGAACTGGGCATTGAAGGTGAGCATATTTGACAAGTTTTAAGACGACAAATTATTTACACAGGTGTGGGAACCGTCCCCTCGCACCCTGCTTTCTTTTCTTTCTCTTCCTCCCCTTTCCAAATTCTTTCCCCCAAGGGTGCTGACAGACATGCCAAGGGAGGGGGTGGCTGGCTTGGGGATTGGCCTGGAGTGAGTCCATGAGCCCGAGGCAGCAGGGGAGGGGTGGAGCAGCAGGAAAGAGGGTGTCTGTTCCGGGGGGGCTCTTCTCCCCTCACCTACCTTCTTGCTCTCAACTTGCATTACCTGGGAAGCTACGAGACTGAGGTCCTGGATTTCAAAGCGACCTGAGTCCTTCAAGAGAATGGAGCTCAGTCCATCCTCAGTTGACAAGGAGTAGCTGACCCTGGAGCAAGCCAGGCAAGAGGTGGAAAAAGCAAAAATCATTTCTTCAACACCTACTGTGTTCCTAATGCTGAGCTGAGCCTTAAGAGTACATTGAGAATGACCCAGATGGAAATCTCTGCCCTGGTGGAGCTGACGAGGAAACAAACAATGTAAATGATGAGTTACCTTCATAAGCACTTTAAGAAAATAAAATAGAGCAAGGTGTTGGGGCAGGGCAGGGGGGTGGAGAGACTAGGTTTAGGAAGTGATGTTTGAGCTGAGAAAGCAGAGAAGGCGCCTGCTAGGCAGAGATCCAAAGGAAGGACATTTTGGGCAGATGGCTCTGCACATGCAAAGGCCCTGAGGTTGAAAGTGACTTGGGTGTCCAAAGAGCACTGAGGAGGCCTGTGTGGCCAGAGCTGGGCAGGGAATGGAGCTTGACCAGAGGTCTGCTCTGTGATTTCTGCTCAGGGAAACAAAGACACAAAGTGGGAATAGTTATCCCCACTTTACCAAGGAGGAAACTGAGGCTCAGAGAAGGGCAGTGACTTGCCCAGGGTCACACAGCAGAGTCAGACCCCAGCCCCTTCAACCTGGCCCCAAGCCCATGCCCCTTGCTTCTGAGAGGCGAGAGGGAAGGAACAAGGAGTATCCAAGACCTGCCAAGTCTCTCGTCTGCAGCTTGGCCCCCAGGGGAAGGGGTGTCTGGAGGGTAAGCCCTCTTGCTTCCTGTGGGAAGAAAGTGGAGACTGATTTAGCTGCTGAGTCATGGGGGTACCACAGGCTCCCAGGCCTCAATGGGCCCTGCCTCAGTTTACCCACCTATAAAAAAAAATGGGTATAATAACATGTCTGCCTCCAGTACCAACTTCAGAGGGGTGCTAGGAAGGTTAATTACTGCCTGGCAATTCCAGGAGCTGTGATGAAAGGTGGAGGGAAGTGGGCACTATTAACCCGGGCAAATAATTACTCCCAGCCCGTGGGAGGAGGAAGAGGGGTCGCACCTGGTCCGATTCGGCCTGCATCCGGTTTCCTTTCCAGATGTGTAGGAGCGCAGCAGGCATGAGCATCTGGCTCTGACAGCCGTCCTGCCCCAAGACGCCCAGTACCAGGAGGACGTGGGGCTGTGGATGGGCACGAGCCACACAGACCAGTCAGTCTTGAGGCTGCATCTCTGCCCCTCCCTGATGGGGAGACCAGGGCAGCACCCCTCCCCTGTCAGGGCCTCGGTTTCTTCATCTGCACAGTGGGGGCAAGAAGCCTGCCTGCCCCACAGAAGCTGTGGTTTCACAAGTACACAGACACGTTCCATCTCCCTGGCTGCATGTCAGGCTCCAGTCTCCCATGCCAACAGCCATCCTGACTGCCACGGCCTGATGGGAAATGGTAAAAAAAAAAAAAAAAAAAATTTCTAGAAATTAAAAAAAAAATTTTTTTAAGCACTGTTCAGGGGACTTCCCTAGCAGTCCAGTGGTTAAGACTCTGCGCTTCCAATGTAGGAGGCACAGGTTTGATCCCTGGTCGAGGAATTAAGATCCCACATGCTGTGGCATGGCCAAAAAATAAAAATAAATAAAAATAAAACACTCTTCGGAATGCTGATTAGGCCTCATGTTGCCCACAACTCTCGGGCCCCAGAGGCAAGCTCCAGCTGCCCTCTGCCCCTGGAATCCCAGCCTCTTGCCTGGCTTTGGGAGGGGAAACAGGGACAGATCCTGGAACAAGCCCTCTCTTCCTCCTTTCAGTTATTTATTTTTTATATTATTTTCTTAAATTGAGGTAGTACCAACATAGCATTATATAAGTTTCGTGTGCACAACATCTTGTTTCCACTTCTTCACATCTGACAGTGTGCGTGTGCTGTCGTTTCCGTCGTGTCCAACTCTCTGCGACCCCATGAATGATAGCCCACCAGTCTCCTCTGTCCATGGGAATTCTCCAGGCCAGAACACTGGAGTGGGTTGCCATGCCCTCCTCCAGGGGGTCTTGCCAACCCAGGGATCGAACCCAAGCTCTTATGTCTCCTGCCTGGGCAGGTAGGTTCTTTGCCAGGAGTGCCATCCGGGAAGCCCACCTAACAGTATGCTCACCACTGAAAGTCCGTTTCCCACCTGCCCCGCCCTGGCGGAGCCCCTGTATCCACTGCCCACCCCCTTGCCCCGCCTCTCCTTCCCTTCTGGTAACCGCAACTTTCTCCTCTGTATCTACGTATTGGTTTTTTGTTCGTCTAGTAGATTTCTATAGTCCACATATGAGTGAAATCATATGGTATCAATATTTGTCTTTCTCTGATTAATTTCACTGGGCATAACACCCTCAAGGTTCATCAGTGTTGTCGCAAACGGCAAGGCCTCGTTTTTTTCCTGGGTGAGTAGTATTCCACCGCATACATCCCTCTATGTGGCAACATTGTGCCCATCTGACAGAAGGGGACACTGAGGCTCTGAGATGCACATGTCAAAGCCCTAGGCTAGGAAGAGGCAGATTTCGGCCCTCCGCTTTCCCCTGAAGCTGTCTGAGTCCCAGCTGAAGCCTCAGCGTAGATGCCCGATCTTATATGGTGACCCCGGAGATGAGGCTTTTCCATGTGAGTGGGCTGTTCCTGGTCTTGGGGACCCCAGAGAGGAGGGAGCCAGGCCCTTGCCAAGTGGCCGCCCTGCAGGCACAGGGCAGGCCCCAGGAAGCTCACTTTCAGGAGGAGCCCAGGGCTCAGAGTGCTGGTGCAGGGCGTCTGTGCCCACCCCACCCCCGCATGCTCACTTGCTCCCCCTCTTACCTGCATGTGCCCCACTCCAGCCACACTGGCCCAGGTGATCTCCAAACTCGCCTTGGCTCCCACCAGCACATCTATGCACCTGCGGTCCCCTCTGCCCAGAGCAATGTCCCCACACACACTCCTTCCCACGCTGGCTTCTTTTTATCCAATCTCTCTTCAAAGGTCACCTCCTCAGAGGATCACTCTTGGGCTGTCTCCATCACAGCTTCTGCCTTATTTCCTGCAGAGCCCTCATCCCTCTCTGAAATGACCTGAAATTTCTGATTCCCTCACTACAGTATAGACTGTGTGAGAACAGAGGAGCTTGTTTTTATTTCTTCTTTTTTTTTTCTTTTTTATTCACTGCTGTATTTCCAGGACCCAGTAGAACACAGCCGTGCTCAACAGATATTTGTTGATGTAATAAAGACGTTTTTAAAAATAAGAATCATTTGGGTCACGAGGAGAGGGGTGGGTGTTCTAGAGGGCAGGGAGCAGGGATGGCTCCCCCAAGGACTGAATGATTTCTCCGGAGTCTTTTAAAGTCCTGGGGAACTCTGACACCACAACAGCAACAGTCCTGCTTGTCAGGCACTGACTGTGCTCAGCACTGGGCACGGATCATCTCATTTAATCCTCGCACTGGCCCTGTGAGGTCAGTCCTGTGATTATGCCCATCCTCCAGATCAGGAAACTGTGGCTTAGGCGAAGGGATGCATTCCCTTCTCTAGTCTCCCCCACGCCCTACCTCCCGCCCCCAGGGTCCCCTAGAGACAGCCCCACCCCTTGATTCCCAGCGCAGCCTGGAGAGGTCACGTGCCCTGCCCGACGCCCCCCTAGCTGGTCAGCAGCCCGGAGGGACAATCCCTGGCTCCCCGCGGCCACTCGCCCATGGGGAGGGAAGACTGGCTTGGCAGCCAGCCGGTCCTGGGGACGCCGGGCAGCCAGGAGTTTCTCTCCCCGGACTTACTGTACATGATTCAGCGCCAGCCCCGGTTGTGAAATCTGGGAATCTTGTGGGCAAGGCCAGGCCCGGGGGATGGCTGTCTGGGAAAACGAGGCCGGGAAGGGGTTAAGGGGGGCAGCAGGCCACCCCCCCACACCCCGGGGGGGAGGCACCACGCCAGGCCAGCAGAGCTCACCGTTCGCACTGGGCCGGCCACCGCCTGCGGCCTGTCACTGACATCACAGCTGCGTCAGTCCAGCCTGCCCAGCCCCCCCACTTCCTTCCCTCCCGCAGCGGCATCTCCAGCCACGTCTCCAACTTCACTGTCCTCTCCTGGGTGGGGGGGGCAGCCCGTGCCCAACCTCCCCTCCTGGGAGGGAGGGGAGATGACACACAGTCCTCTGCACACAGGAGACACTTCATAAGCCGCAGCTGTGGTGGGTGTGAGCCAAACCACAGTCCTGCAGGTTAAAGGTTCTCATACCCATTGCAGAGAAAAAAAGACCGAGGATCGGAGAAGAGTAGGGACTTGCCCAAGGTCTTCCAACTGCACGGTAGTAATTACTTGAAATGTTAATACAATCCTGCTGCTCGTCCTCAGCTTTTTATTAGAAGCACATGTATCCCTCATCGCCCATTGGGTTGCAATGACTATCCCGAGGCCGGGGGTTTTCTTTCTTATCTCATTTGTTTGCTTAAATTGAATTAAACCAAATGGGCATTTGTTTGACTAGAGAGATAATAAAAAGGTTTCATAGGAACCATTCGTGGATCAGTGATGACTTCTGGTACTGTATTAAATGAATTCTACCCTTGAAATTTTCAAAAAACTCACTGAGGACCTGCTCTGCTCCAGACACCATTTGTGCATATTAGACTCAATCCTTACAGGGCAGCAGTGCAATTAATCTCACAGATGAGAAAACGGGCATAGGGAGCCCCCCGTAGCTGGTAAACAGCAGTCATAATAAAAAATATTACCATAATGATAATAACTGGCATAGATTAGGTACTTACTCCATGTGCTGAGTGTAATATTTACATCATCTCACTGGCTTCTCTCATGACTCTAGGAGATAAGTACTGTTAGTTTCCCCATTTCACAGATGAGAAGCTGAGGGGTTAACTCACCTAGATAATAAAGCTGCTAAGTGGCAGAGATGGGACTTGAACCCAGGTCTTCTGTCCCTCGTGCACGCATGCTAAGTCACTTCCATCGTGTCCAACTCTGTGCGACCCTATGGACTGTAGCCCGCCAGGCTTCTCTGTCCATGGGAATTCTCCAGAGAAGAATACTGCCCACCTCCAGGGGATCTTCCTGACCCAGGGATTTAACCCATGTCTCTTATGTCTCCGGCATTGGTAGGTTCTTTACCACTGGTGCCAGCTGGGAAGCTCCTTAGTCCCTACTCAGAGCTGGGGCTGGACACACAGTGGCTGCTTAGGTAACTCAAGGACAACCAAGCTGGAGAACCCTGGGGCTGCCAAGGGATCCATCCCCCAAGATAGCCCTGGCATCAGCTCGAGGCTGCCTGTGTGGGCCTGGCCCAGCTGGAAAAAGACGTGTGCTCGCATCTTCTCCCAGAATGCCATCTCGCCCATGGAGGTAACAGCCCCTGAGGTCACAGCCACCGTTGTCCAACCACCTATGAGGAAGTTCATTGTTTTCCCCATTGTACCGGGCGGAGAAAGTAAAGCTCAGAGAGGGCGTGTGACTTGCTCAAGGTCACACAGCAGGCTCCAGCTCCACTTTTACCTCCCAATCCTACTCGTAGCTGGCAGAGCCCTGGGGTGTATGTGAAGAGGGGGAGATAAGGTCTGCGCCCACCAGCCCACCCCGCACCTTGGGATGAGGACTTCCTCTCCCCCTCTTGCCTTCCTAAACCCCAGCTGAGAGTTAGCGGGAGTTGGTGGTACTGAGCCATCCGTGAGCTGCCTCACAAAGGAAGGACAGGAAGAGTGTTCCTGGCCAAGGGACCAGTGCAGAAGGAGGCACAGCTCACTGAACAGTGGGGGACGCGTGTCCAGCGAGGCTGAGGGGAGAGAGACTGAACAGTGGGGGATGCGTGTCCAGAGAGGCTGAGGGGAGAGACGGGGGCTGGAGGGAGGAGGCCTGAACGCCGGGCTGAGGAGCTCGGGCTCTCTCCAGGGGCAATGGGGAGCCACGAAGGCTGTAGAGCAGGGGGCGAGCATGATCCGCAAACAGAGGACTGACCGCTCCGGACCTCCCCTGTTCTTCCTGCTTTTGTCCCGGCCTCTGCAGTCCGTTTTCCACTCACCGCCAGAGGGGTCCTGTGAAAACGCAAGTCAGACTGCGTCCCACCTCTGCTCGGAATCCTCCACGGTGCCCGCCTCGTGCGGAGAAGCCACGACAGAGGGTCCTGGGGCCAGCCCCACCCCTGCCCCCAGCCCTGCTCTCTGCCGCACCACCTCAGGGCCTTTGCCCTGAGTGCTCCTCCTGCGTCGTGAAAACCTCTTGCTCCTGCTGGTTCCCTCCCTCAACTCACAGGTTGTTGCTCAGACGTTCCCTGCTTAGTGAGGCTGTCTCTGACCCATCTCTAGATACGGAAACCCCCAGCTCAGCCCACCTCCTTTCCCCACTCTATTTCTCTCTGCAGCCCTGGTCCTTTCAAATACAATGTGCGTGTGTGTGTGTGTGCGTGTGTGTGTGTGCACACATGTATGTGCACACACTCAGTCATGTCCAACTCTTTGTGACCCCGTGGACTGTAGCCTGCCAGGCTCCCCTGTCCATGGAATTTTCCAGACAAAAGTACTGGAGTGGGTTGCTATTTCCTCCGACTTGGGATCTTCTCAACCCGGGGATCAAACCCGAGTCTCTTGCATCTCCTGCACTGGCGGGCAGCTTCTTGACCACTACACCACCTGGGAAACCCTTCAAATATAATATACAACTTATTTATCTTGTTCGTTGTCTGCTCACCCCACCAAAGTGTGAACTCTGTGGGGGCAGAGACCTCTGACTGTCTCGTGTCCTGCTTTGACCCCAGCGCCTGACACACAGGAAATGCTCAATAAATATTTGTTCAGTGAATGAATTCTCTTTCCCCTCAGATTAATTTTCTGAGGGTTTAGAGCTTACGACCTTTGCTCCCAACTCCAGATACACAAGTGACTTGCCCAGGGTCACTCAGCTCACAAGTGGTCTGTTGATCTGACCCCCAGAAGTCTGTGATATTTTTTCCTTCATTCTGGGCCGCCCCTCTGGGATTTAGGCCGATGCCACGTTACCACTTCTGAGGGCTCTCCTTGGTGCCACCTTACGCTGGAGGCTCAGAGAGGTGAAGCAACTCGGCCAAGGTCACACAGCAACCAAGGGTGTGAATTCAGGTCTTTCTGCTTCTGTGTTCTGGGCATTTCCCACTAAAGCAGCTCTGTCTCTCTCCCCTCCTCCTTCCCTCTTTCCAGCCAGCGTGTCTGCCGCTGAAATATCAGGCCTGCTGTGTGCAGCCTGGACATACACCACGTCCCGAGCCGGGCCCCGCCCGCCACCCCGGCAGGGCCACAAGCACAGCACTGGTCCCACATGCCTCTGGGATGAGCCGCCGAGAGTGTGACCAGGCCCAGCTGACACATCTCAGAACAGATGTGGGCCCGCCTCCCACGGGCCCCGCGGAGCCCAACCAAGTCTCAGCCCAGCATCCACCCTCAGGGCGTGGTGCCGGGCCTTGGAGGGGGCGAGGGCAGAGAAGACCAGCCACCCTGGAGCGTTCACGTGAGGCAGAGATTAAGGGGCTCCAGGCTCGAACCAGGGCCCAGGCCTCAGTGGTTATGGAGGGAAAAGAGAATTTTTCAGGGCTGAAAATCCAGTGGGATTTTAAATGACTGAAGCGGGCCAGAGTTAAGATGATAAAGAGTTATTTTTCCCTGGCCTCAGCTTCAGAGAGACAAGAGGGAGTGGAGGGGACCCGGGCACGCACCCCATCTAAAGCCCAGTGTGGCCCCTTGGGGATGGGGACCCAGTGCAATCAGAATTTTGGGTCCTCTGATTTTCCAGAAACACACGTTTTTATCCAACATCTACAGATTCTTTAATGTTGTCTCCTTTCATTTAAAAATTCTGTTTGGACTGAACACAACCAACCCACGGGCCAGATTCGGTCTCTCGGGCCTCTGGTTTGTAACCTCCAGTTGGCCAAAGAGGACAGCCAGAGAAGGAGCGGATCAGGACCTGATCAGGATCGGAGGGTCGGGACGGTGGCCAGAGCCAGTGCCAGCAGCTCCAAGGCGCTGTGGAAAAGGTCCCTGTCATCTGGTCCCCCTCCTCTGTCCCCGGGTGAGGCTCCCCGGCCCGCCCGCCCGCCGCAGCTGGCCATGGGGTGGAAGGGGTCCCATATGGGACACAGCTGCGGCCGTGTTTCCCAGACAGATCCTCATTTTCCTCTCCTGTCCCCCACGGCCCTGCCGCCTCAGGAAGTAGGTGACCCTGTGCCCCACCAGGTCACCCCCCAAACCACGCCCTCATCACCTGCTTTTCACATGCCGGCCCCACGCCCCCCACGCTCCAAGCCACACGGCTCCACCGCCGTCACTCTGAATCTCAACCACATCCTTTCATGGCCGACGTTCAGATGAGGAAACTGAGGCTCGGGGAGGGGGAGAGACTGGCCCAGGGCCCTACCACAAGCACGCAGAGGAGCTGGACCCGAGCTCAGGCCTCACGTGCTGGGTCACGGGGGCCTCACTCCTCTCCTCCTGCCGGAACCCAGCCCGTCCTCCGAGGTTCGGCCCTAGAACTTCCTCCTGGGGTATTTAAGCAGCAGCCAGGGACTTCCCTGGTGGTCCAGTGGTTAGGACTCTGCGCTTCCCATGCAGGGGCACTAGTATCCCACGTGCCTCATGGCGTGGCCAAAAAAACCAAAACAAGACAAAAAACAAGCCGCCGGGTCCTAGCCCAGGTGCTGGTATTCAGAAATGAAGACATAGGGTCTGTCTCAGGCTTCCCCCACAGTGTTTGTTGAATGAATATTTCTCTCGCCTCCTGGGAAACTCCTTTTCCCTAAGTCATGGGCTTATATCCAGTCTGTCTCAGCCTCAGCCTCCTGTTCCTCTGGCCACTTGTCTGCACGCTTCCCAGATGTCGCTCCTGCATGGTCCCCAGGCATCCTTCACCCCAACGCCCCCAGGTGAACTCTTCAGCCTCCCCCACACTGCCCCTCTGCCTCCAGTTTCCTGCTCTTAGAAGGCCCACCTTTGCCCAGTGGGCAAAGCCAGAGGCCCAAGCGCCATCCGTAATACCTCGCCCCCCACACCCTCAGCCCAGCTGGTCACCGAGGCGAAGGAGACTTGTCCTCAGCGTCCCCCGAATCCGTCTGCTGCTCACCTCCTCCTTGGCTGACCTCACTCTCCTCCTCGCCGTGTACCCCTCGTAGGAACACCCTCCTTTCCGAATCGAGCTTCCCACAGCAGCTGGCCGACATTTGCCGTTTCCTACAGCTGCCAGCTGTATGTAGCTCCCCATCACAGAAGGTAGTTCCATCACAGAAGGCAGTTCAAACACCTTGGCCAGCCTTAAAACCCCAGATCAGTCCAGTGACCTCTCCCCATCCGTACACATTCTGGCCTCAACCAACCCGAACCCCTCTCGCTGTTCCAGCACACTGTGCTTTCTCTCATCTCTGAGCCTTTGCCAGGCTGTTCCTTCTGCCTGGAGGGTTCTTCCCTCCCTAACCCCATCTCTTGTCTGACTACTCCACGAATGCCCTGCAGGACTCAACCAAGATGCCATGGGCTTCATACAATGTCCGCGATCCCCTAAGCCTGATTTAGGTACCCACTGAGGTCCTACCCCGCCCCCCATGTGAATCAGATTACAGCTGCAGGAACCAGAAGCCCCTCCATTTTGGGTTTTTTTTTTACACAGAGATGATGGAATACAGGGATGTGGGCACTCACAAAATTGCTAGACAGCCTGGAGGGGCTCCAGAATGGCACAGCAGAGCTTGCCCACTGGGGAGGCTGCCACCACAGCCAGTCCGGATGGTAGGGAACCAGCAGACCACCACAGGGGCTGCTGGCTTTCAGACCACCTCACTGTAGCAGTGATCTGGATGTTAGGAGGTCACTACCTCTACCTCTGAGGAGCTTCCCAGTGGTGCTAGCGGTAAAGAACCCACCTGGCCAATGCAGAAGATGTAAAAGATGCGGGTTCGATCCCTGGGTTGGGAAGATCCCCTGGAGGAGGGCATGGCAATCCACTCCAGTATCCCTCCCAGGAGAAGCCCATGGACAGAGGAACCTGGCACGCTATGGTCCATAGGGTCGCAAAGAGTCGGACACGACTGAAGCTATGTAGCACACACAGCAACTTCTGAATCCCTGAAACTGGTGAGCAGGCAAACTATGCTGCTACCAAAGGAAAAACCCGGCCATGACCAAGTTTATCAGCAGAAAGAGAGCAAAGGCAAAAACCAGATGGGCTTTACTTTCTGAATCTCACGGGAGAGCATCTGAGTGGCCAAACCTAAGGAGCATACAGAACCCTGTCTGCAGAGGAGACCGGGAGATGTGGCCTGAAGCTCTCCAGCCTCTGCATCCTCTGCACAGAAGGAGATAGTGACTAAGTGGAGGCTGGGTACCGGGCACCCTGAAGGTGACGGCTCAGGATTCCCCTCCACAGCCCCAGGCAGCCTGCGGTTTACTTGCTTGTCCTTCCTGCCAGACTACGATCACTTTAAGGGACTTGACAGTGCCTTAGATACTGCGGGCTCACCAGCATTTATTGCACACTTACTATGCCCTGAGCACCAGGCTATGTGCATTGCACACTTGTTTACACGTTTGTACCCCATAGGGTAGGGATTATCGCTATCCCTATTTTAAATCTGAAGAGGAGGCCCAGAGAGATGAAGTAATTTTCCTAAGATGACCCAACCAGTAAGCATTAGAGAGGAGATTAAAAATGAAAACTGCTTGACCTTACTCCTTAAACACTGTGAGAGACAATGTTATCTTTTCACAGCGATCTCCCGAGCATCCAGAAAAGTCACAGTAATGCTGTGTGACGGACAAACGAACCCACAGGTGACTGACCCCTCTGTTGGGATGCGCCCTGCCGCCATCTCAGCCACTTCATCCCTCTGGGCCTGGGTTCCTCCCCGTGGACAGGCCTTGAGAAATAGAAACTGTGCAGTGCCGGGGCTCCCCACCCCGGCTCTGTAGACGGCCGCGAGGCTCGATGGCCACTGCTACGTTAAATCTGCTTACATGTTGCATCTAGGAGTCATTTTCAGGAGACAGGGTCATAGCTTTCATTAAACTCTCAAGCTCCCAAAATTCAACAGACTGTTACCCCAGGGAGGGATGCAGGGATCTTCCCGCCATCCTGACCTCAGTTCGGACCTTTGACATTGTACGTATTCACTTGTGCATCCATCCATTCACTTACCTACCCATCCACTCCCCCATCCACCCGTTCACATACTTATTCCACCACACATCCATTTATCCATCCACTCATCCACCCACCCACCCATCCATCCATCCATCCCTCCATCCCTCCATCCCTCCATCCATCCATCCATCCCTCCCTACATCCATTCACTGACCCATCCGTCCATCCACTTTCTCGTTTATCCATCTCATCTAACCATTCATTGCTTCCCCTGTGGCTCAGTGGTAAAGAATCCAGCTGCCAGTGCCAGAGACACAGGAGATACGGATTCAATCCCTGGGTGGGGAAGATCCCTTGGAGAAGGAAATGGCAACCCACTCCAGTATTCTTGCCTGGAAAATTCCATGGATAGAGGAGCCTGGTGGGCTACAGTCCATGGAGTCACAAAGAGTCAGACACAACTTAGTGACTAAAGAACAACAAAACCATTCATCAATCTGCCCAACCATTCATTCATGAAGCCACTACTTATCAATTCATCTATCCATTTATTCCTTTATGTGTTTATTTATCTAGCCATCTATTAATGTGTCTATCATTTCATTTCTTATTTATTTACCCATTAATTACACGTTTACTCATTCACCATTGATAATTCACAGTGTTGAACCGTGAAATCATCTATACCACCCATCTCATAAAGTATCTATTACCATTTATTTATTCAACCATCCATCCATCATCCATCTATCCATTTACATGCTCACTTCTTTATCCATCCGTCCTTCCATCCATCTACCCATCCATTAAGTCAGTTCATCATCTCAGTCATTGATTCATCTATTCTCCCATCCATCTATCTCTTCATCAATTTCATCCATCCACGCTCAACCATCCACCCATGTACCCAGCCATAAATCATCCATTCGACAATCCACCCATCCATCAAAACATCACTCATCCTTCCACCCATTAACTTCTCCATCCACTCATTCTATTCTGTTCCCTGTACCAAAACCAAAAGATGAATCAGAACTGGTCCCTCCCTTTCACAGTCTAGTGGCAGGAACAGATAGTTACAACTCAAGATGGAAACTATTATTAGGAGGTTAAAGGGGGCTCGAGGCAGGTGCCTCCACTGGAGAGGACTGGGTCTATCTGGGGATTCAGAGAAAGTTCCTTAGACGAGATGGCGTGTAAACCATGATTCATAGACAGGAAAACAGTGAACAAGTTCCCTTAGATACATCAGAGGCTGACTTACAGAACACCCACTTACCCAGATGCTCACTGAGTTTGTGAAGACTTTAAAGACTCTGAGAAGTCCTGCCACAAATGCTAACATTGTTAAACACAGTGATCCTCAAGTTCTCTGGATCATAAACCCGTTGCCCACTTTACTATTAATTAATTAATTAATATTAATTAATACACAGCTTCTGTGTCCCTTAGAAGCTCATTTGGGAAATGCTAGTCTGGTGCAACTCTGGACAGGGAAACCTGGTGTGCTGCAGTTCATGGGGTTGCAGAGTTGGATGCGACTTAGCGATTGAAGAACAACAGTCTGGTCTAAACTTCTTATTTCCACAATAAAGGAAAACAAGATTTCATTAAACAGTCTCTGTCTCCATAGTTTTTCCATCAGGAGGCAAGATGCAGTCCACAATATACACCCAGGATTTTATTTTATTTTTTATCCCTAGGCTCAGCACAATAAGTGTTCAATCAGCATTTGTGAAAAAGTGTTGTTATTGAAAGAGTCACTCCAAAACTTACCCCTGGTTCTTGAGCTCTCCCCATTTCCAGTGACCCCTATATGACCTCAGCCAGCTCCATAGCTCCCAGACTCAGTGTTTCAGCCTGAGAAAGGGCCAATAAAGTCCCCTCGGGGCAGGGGGACTGATGCTGGAAGCTCGTGCTTCCACGTAGCCCTTGCTGCAGGCCTGGCCTCGGGGTGTAGCCCTGACCACCTGTACCACCTTCCCACATGGGCGAGCTGAGTTGCCAGCCAGCCATGAGAACTCTGGGCCTGGCTGAGCCTTCACGGCCGAGCCTGGAACATACCTGGAAACCGCCTGAGTAATCCCACGGCGTCCCTGCCCAGCCTGGTGGGGCACGAACTGGAAATTCCCTATAATATTGCTAATTAAATTATTCCTCCACCCTCCTTCTCCTGCACCCTGGCCTCCCGCTCTCCCTTACTCAGCTCCCCGAAGCGCCTCCAGAAACCTCTGCAAAGGAGTCCGACTGGTTTGGGGAGGGCTGGGCGGCCACTTCCCCTTCCCACCGCCCACCTGCCCGCCCACCGCCGGGAGCCCAGGCCATGCGGAAGGTGTAGGCTGCGCGGCTCCAGCAGACGAGCCAGATGCCCACCCCAGATACAGGGGCCTCTGAGTGCCCCCTTGGCCCAAGCCCGACCCTCTGTGCAATTCACGTCCTTGTTCCGTGGAGACTGTCCCAGGGAGGAGTCAAGTGCTGCCAGACCTCCTGACTATTCCAGGGGCTGTTTTTTTTTTTAAGTAAATCTTTGGACTCCTCTCTGCCATGCAACTGGGCCTGCTCCTCCTGACCTGGGCACATCCTCATCCTCCTTCCAGTTGTTCAACACTTATTAGGCACTACCTGTGTGCCCAGCCCCGTGCTGGGTGCTGGGGACAGAGAGATAAACAAAACGCTTGTCCCCATGGAGCTGATAGTCGCGGGGAGAGAGACCTAAAAACAAATAATGGTTGCGATAACATAGATGAATCTCAAAATCATGATGCTGAAGGAAGGAAGCCTAACAAAGAAGAATATGCTGTACGATTCCATCTAGAGAAAATTCTAGAGAATACAGACTAATCTGCAGCAGCAGAAAGCTGATTGGCAGCTACCTGGCAACTGGCAGAAGGGCGCACGGGGAGGCTGGAGGAGAAGCATAAGGAAACCTTCAGAGGTGGTGGGTGTGTCGACCACTTTGGCTGTGCCAGTGGCTGCATGATGCACACATGTGTCAGAACTCGTGTAAGTGTACTCTAGATGTGCCGTTCATTGCACGTCAGTTAAACTTTAGTGTGTGCTAAGTCGCTTCAGTTGTGTCTGACTCTGTGCGACCCTATGCACGGTAACCCACCAGGCTCCTCTGTCCATGGGATTCTCCAGGCAAGAATACTGGAGTGGGTTGCCATGCCCTCCTCCAGGGGATCTTTCCCGACCCGGGGATGGAACCCAGGTCTCTCTTGTTTCCTGCATTGACAGGTGGGTTCTTTACCATTAGCATCACCTGGGAAGACCGTTAAACCTCACTCAATAAAGCTGCTTTAAAATAAAGTTGTGTGGCAGTGTGACCAGTGCAACAACAGGGAAACTCAGGAGGAGCATGAGAGAAGCATTGGGAGGGTAGTCAGGGAAGGCTTCCTGGAGAAGGAGACAGTGGGTCAAAGTTTTGAAGATGAAAATGAGTCTCATCAGGAAAGAAGAGAGTGGTGTCAAGTTCCAGATGCCCTGAGTTCAAATGCTGACTTCTCTGCTTACGGGCTATGTGGCTTTCAGCATTGACTCAACTCAGACTCAGTTTCCTCATCTGTAAAATTGATCCCATTATAGTATTAATATCAGTATTGATCTCATAGGCAGGTGGGAGATACAAAATACAGAAAGCGCTTGGCCTGGCATCCATTAGTCGCAGAAAAGCCCCGAGGCAGGAAGGGACAGTGACCCGAATGATGGTGAGAAAGTTCAAGTGGCTTCATTAGAGAGAAGCAAGGAGAGGTCGCAGGGGCCAGGGCTGCAGGACATGTGGGCCATGGTGAGGGGTGGAGCTGTCTCCTGAGCACTGGGGAACCAAGGAAGAGCTAGAAGCAGGGGAGTTTCATCATCAAGTCTGTCTTCTTATCAAAGCCATTCTGATTATAAAAAAAAAAAAATGCAAACAAAAAATTACAGTTGGGAAACCAAGGCTTAAACAGAGAAAGATTGGGTCAAGTTCCAGTGGAATTACAAAGCTTAAAAGGAAGTGGTCTCTCATTCATTCAAACCCTTGTAAGCAGATGTGGAACTGTTATCTGTGTGTTCTTACATGCCTCCAATGATGGGGAACTCACTGTCTAAACTGTTCATCCTGTAGGGCTCAACAGAGAGGCCTCCCAAGTTGCCCCTAGTTTTTCCCTCCGACTCTGCTCAGATGTCAACTGCTCCTCTGGCCAGAGTTACGCTGGGAGGAGCCCAGCGGACAGGACAGGAAGTGGGAAGCAATGTGAGTTATGACAGAGACTTCCTGGGTGCCGCCACCAGCTCCCTGCCACGAGGCCTTGGGACATACCCTCTCCTCTGGGTTTCAGTGTCTGTAAATGGCAACGCTCACTGCTCCGCAATCTCCTTCCAGTTCTTAGAAATTGATTGGGCCTCGCACAGGTGCCCGGCGGGAGCTGGGGCAGTCACAGGGGGTTCACCAGTCCCGCCCACCCATTCCCATCTCGGAGGCCAGAGCTGACCTCGGGGCAGGCGGGGCAGGCAGGCCCGGCTGGGGATAAAGGCAGGTGCCCCAGGGTACAGCCAGCTTAATAACAGGCTCCCAGATCTAGGGGGTTTGAACCCAGGGGAATAGGTTCAAACACAAATTGAGCAGCCCACATTCTTGCCTGCAGCTCTGAGAGCCAATGGTTCCCACACCCAGTGGGCTTGGCCCCCACTCTCTCCAAGCCCATCCTTCCCGGGGGGGGAGGTGCCCCCTTCTCTGTGTTCACCATGCGCCCAGCTTCTCACTGTACTCAGAATAAGATCCACACCCCTGGCCCTGGCCCGGCCCACACCTGACCTCTCCTCCTCCCTCCTCCCCTCAGTCACTGTACCGGGGGCCTCCCCAGTGCTCTGCAGACAGGCCACGCTGGTGCTGCCTTGGGGCCTTTGCACTGCCTGTTCCTCCTGCCCAGAACATGCTTCCTCCAGATCTTGCCTTGGCAGCTCATCCTTCGGGCCACCACTCCAAGGTCACCTCCCCAGAGAGGCCCTCCCTGACCCCATCCAGTTGCTCTGTCTCACCATCCTGCCTTATTTCCTCCACCGGAGGCTTCATGGGGATGTCTTATCCCCCGAGTTTGGCGTCTGCCTCTCCCAGGGTTTGGAGCCTTAGATGGCGGAGCCGATGACTGGCCCAGTGCTGGGTCTGATGTCACCAGGCACAGCCTGGCACCCACCCATCAGTGTAGGTTAAATAACAAGTGAAATGGATGTTGGAGATGCTGAGCCCATTCTGGGGGCGGTCAGTGCTTCACCTGCATAGACCCTCTCACCTCTGCACAGATGGGCTGGAAGAATACCTGTATTGATACGCAGACTCACTGTGCCCCTAAACACACCTGCATGCATATGCAGGCACACACCCCACCCCCCCACCCCCTGCCTCCATAGCTTGGCACCCAGACGTCTCAGCGCTCCTTCCTTTCTCCAGGCTCCAGCTGGCCCCACGCCAGCTCTTCTCCCCAGCCTGCCCGCCTGCCCTGGGCACCAGACTCATAAAGGACAAGGAAGGGCCTGGGGGGGGGCTGGCCGGGTGCCATGCGAACGCAGCCCCTGGGGCCCTCGCCTCCCCCTGAGCTGCCAGACACCTGCGTAATGAGTGTCATTACTGGGGACCCGCCGGGCAGGCCCCGGCTCGCCCCAGCCACCCAGGCTGTGAACAAAGCTGGAGATGGGGTTCGGGGAACAGGGGGCTGCGGGGGTGGTGGGGGTGCCTCTCTCCTCCCTGGCCCCAAAGCTCAGCCTGGATTTCTGGAGCCACGGAGACAGCCTCTCGTCTCCCACACAGACTCCCAAACCTCAGGTTCCTCTCCCAGTCCGGCTCAGGTGGAGACAAAGGAGGGGAAACACTCACTGAGTACCTCCTGCATGCCCATGTGGCACCAAGAGCTGGTATTGCCACTTCCCACTTTAGACTCCGCCGCGTCCGTCCGCCTGATCGCTTACTGTCTCTCTCCTCCTTTTGAGCACAAAACGTGGAGAACATTTATTGAGCACGTCCTGTGTACCTTGTGCTAAACACACGTATTAACGCCTGTGTTCTTAGAACAGCCCCACGAGGTGGGTACTGTAATTTATTCCATTTGACAGAAAAGGCTCAGAGAGGTAAGGCAACTTGCCCAAAGTCTCACAGTTGATGAGAGGTGGGCCAGGAGCAGAGCCAGGCCTTCTGGCTCAGAGTCCGTGTTCTTCGCTGCTTGCCACGCCGAGCCACCTCTCCCATCACAGCGGGCGGTTTCGTCCGAGCTGTGCCATCCCCAGCGCTCGGTCTGGTCCTCAAAAAAAGCAGTGAATGAGTGAGTGAGAGAATAATCTCGCTGAGTTCTGACAATGTCTTTCCAAGTGACATTGACAAATGAGAAAACCAGGGCTCAGAGAGGTCAGGTGACTTGCCACAGGCCACACAGGGACGGCACCCCGCAAATTGAGATTTGCCCTCCAGGTGTCTTCTGTCGAAGCCAGGATGGGAGCTCATGCCCCGTGCCCCTCCTGGCCCCTCGTGGCCCTGACCCCTCTCTGGGCTGGCCCAGGAGGCCCAGGAGAGTGAACGTGTGTCTGCCTCAGTGTCCCTAGCATCTATCTGGGGCACACAGGCAACCTGCAGACTGAAACTGCAGCTTCTCCCGGTGGCTCCGAGGAAGGTCTCACAGGATCAGATCCTGACAAGTCCACCCGTCCTCTCTCCTAGCTCCTGAGCCGTGATGAGTTTCCCAGATCCACCCTGCTCTCCCTTGCCTCTAGGCTTCCCCCTACCAGCAGTCTTCCAGAAACTGCCCCAGCCTCAGCTTAAAGGGCACCTCCTCTGCCAGGAAGTGCCCAGCACTCAGGGCTCTGTGAGGGCACCCACGCTGCTGACCCTGGGCCATCAACTCCTCAGCCCGCGTCTGACTTCTTTCTTCTCAGGGTGAGTCGGCCTGAACTCTCTGTCCAGCCACCTTGCTTTCATCCCCACCCTGCCCCTGACCTTCTGGGTAAACTTGGCCATTTTAGCTCATCTGTCAGAGGCGTAGGAAATTTAAGCCAAAACAGCAAGTGAAGGCCCCTACTCAGATCCCATGAGGGACACTCAACCCAGAGCTCCCTGCGTGGTCTGACTCCTGCCAACTTCTCTGACATCCCCTTTCCCGTCCCTCACTCCCTCCAGCCACCTGGCCTCCCCACCTTTCCCAGGACACTCCAAGCCCCAACCCACCCCAGGGCCTTTGCCCTGGCTGTTACCCCTACTGCAATCCCTTTCCCCAGGATCTGTTCCTTCTCCTCCTTCGGATGTCTCTTCAGGTCACCTCTTCTGAGAAGCCCTCTCTGATCCATGAAGCTCCCGAACACCCCTGTGTGTTTCGGTCATGGGGCTTCTCCCCCGCTGAAATGATCTTCTCTGTTCCTGGGCTTGCTCAACTGATCTTGTCTCTTCCACCAGAATGCAGAAGGAGACCTTGCTGGGTCTCCTAGAGCCTGGTATACTGTAGGTGCTCGAGCAACAGGCATGGAATGAAGAGAAGACATCAAAGTGCTGCCCCGTCCCTGCCTCATTCCTGCACCACCCATCCCCGACCGGAGTGGCCCCCAGCCCAAAGTTCAGGGGCTGGGGACCAGGCAGCCCCACTGCCGCCGCCAGCAGGCCCCTCTGAGCCCTAGAGCCTGTCTGGTTCCCAGCCTCATAAAAACCTCCGCCCTCACCTTGGCCTTGGGCGGCACAGGCAGAGGGAGGTAGCCGTGGGGCCCCGAGGCTGACCCTAACTTGGCTCTGGAGAAGATACAGACGCCAAAGTTGGTGTCCGTGGAGCCGGGCGGCCAGGTGTCGCTTCAACTCCATGGCACAGCCCCGAGGGCTGCCCTGCCAGGTCAGGACCACCACGATCGCCCTCCACCAGGGAGGCCGCCGAGTGCAGTGGGGTGCGGCCACGTGCCGAGCCCAGGCCATAGTGCCGCCAGAGAAAGGCACAGTCGGCATTCAAACGCAGCTCCAACAGATGCTCACGCGAGCTCCAAGGATGCCTGCGTGAGCCCCAAGGGCTGCCCGCGTGAGCCCCAAGGGCTGCCCGCGTGAGCCCCAAGGGCTGCCCGCGTGAGCCCCAAGGGATGCCCGCGTGGGCACCCATGTGGGCTGGTCAGCACACAGACGTGAAGTGCGCCCTAGCGATGCGCCCCACGCATCCGGCTCTGAGCAGGGATCCCAGAGGCAGAGCACTGAGCTCTCGGCCAGGGGACCCAGCCCCTCTGTGCCTCTGTTTCCCTCAATGGGAAACAGACACCGCCGTGTCTCCCTTACCAGGGTGTTGAGGGAATGAAAGGAGATCCTGCGGGGTCCAACAGAGCTGCCCAGATCCCTTGCTGCCCGCCTGCTGCGTGCCCTCTGGGCCTCAGTTTCCCCATCTGGCAGGTCGGGTTGTGGCCAAGGGCAGAATGAGATATTTGCCCAGTGCCCCGCACACAGTAAGTGCCTCATAAGTGCTTGCTATTATTTACTCCAGGCCTCTGGGGTTCACTTTCCCCTTCTGCAACTCCAGAGGGCAGTCCTGATCACCCAAGACCTCTTCTAGGTCACTGGGGCAAAGGTCCAGGGGTCCTAAGGTGGCCCCGGCAGGGGGAGGTGGCCCCAGGTCTGGGGGAGGGCGGCAGGGTGGCGGGATTGGGAAGCTGCCTGGAGGCTGCAGTGACTCACCAGCCAGCCGGCCTCCAGGGGGCTGGGCTGCGGCCCCCCACGCACCCCTCTGGGCCCTGCCTTGCGCCCAAAAGTGCTGTGTCATGCTCTGTCATGTGGCTCCGGGTCATTAATACCCGAGTTCTGGGAAGCTTGGGCCGAGTTCCCGGAAGGGGTCAGCCAGTTCAGTAAACAGATTGGCTGGTTGGTCGTCACGGCTGAGCCGGGCGGGCCTGCAGCTCGGGAGGCAGGAGGTGGGGACTGGTGGCCAAAGGGGGCCCAGGAGCTGCCCTGATCCCTGTGCAAGGCTGGCACCTCCCAGGGCAGCGTGGCCCAGGCTCTGCTGACGCAAGGTCAACCTGAGGCTCAGAAAAGGCAAGGCACTTGCCAGAGGCCGCACAGCAGGGCCAGGGCTCAGGCTCAGGACTCTGGACTCACTGTCTAGGGCTCTCAGCGTCCCTCTGACTAACAGGCAGGAAACTCTACATCCTCTTCGCCTCCAGATCCTGCCCCGGACTCTGGCCAGTTGGTCGGATGAAGAGGCAGACTAGTGGGAGAAGGCAGGTTGGGAAGGGAGTGGGTTTGGCCGGCTGTGAGGCTGTCCCCATGGTGGGTCCTCTAAAAGTAATAATACGTCCCAGCAGTTCGTGAGCACCTCCAACGCGCCCTTAGACACGAAGCGGTACTTGGGCGCCACTCGAAGTGCCTGCCGTGAATCCACTCATCTAATGTGCAGCCACCTTTGCACAATAGTCACAGCTATCATCTTTAAAGCACCTACCATCCACTAGGCACTGAGCTGATCCTCATGTGGACCCCATGAGGTGGACATTATCCTCACCCCCTCTTCACCAGATGCGGAAATAGAGGCCCAGAAAGACAAGCAGCTGTATTACTTGGTGGAAGGAAAGTGGGCTCCAGGGTCAACTGGACCCAAGAATTCAAACCTTGACTTTGCCGCTTCCGACTGTACGACCTCATGCAAGTGCCTCCATCTCTCAGAGCCTCAGTTTAGCCCTCTGACAAACGTGAGGATTGTACTCAAATCACCCGGAGCCAGACCTGGTGGGAGCGCGTAAGAAGCGAGGGAGGGCCAGGACCGTGGCCTTGGACTGCCCTGGGCCCTGTCCCACTCCGCTGCTTCCTCTGCGTGACCTTCGGCGTGATGTTTAACCTCTCTGGGCCTCCACGTCCTCTGTACGATGGGGATCGTAGTAACACCTCCCTCCTACCACTGACAGAAGGAACGAGTGAGCTGACACCCCGGGAGCCCTCTGCGCAGCACTGGGTGTCCCACAGGCACTAACGCAGGCGACTCGTTCTTGCGTCTCACCTAAGATGACTCTGCTGGGATGAGGGGAAGGGTGCCGGGTGGTGGACAGAAGGACAGCACACTCACCAGCACCCTTCTGTACCCGCAAGCGATTTGCACAGAGGAGATCAGGCCCCCGTTCCTCTTCACACGCTATTTGCTCAGCCCTGGCTGTGCCCCGGCCTCTGCTCTTTGGTTCTCACGCTGCTGTCCACCATCACTAGCCCAGCCCCCAACGCTTTCGTCCAAGCTCTCCTCTCGTTATTCCCACGACTGGGGTCCTCCACCAGGCAGGCTCCCGCTACCTTAACCCAAGTGCCTGGTCCACATTTCCCCCATCCTCTGCCACTCAGATTCAAAACCACCTCCTCCAGGGAGCCCGCTCTGATCCACTGCTTGAAAGTAAATTCTCCTGGACTCTCTCTAAACCTTACTTACCCCTTTCTATCATTACACATCAGCTATTTTTGCATATGCCACCTCAAATTTTGGCTGCTGCTAGGTGGAAAAATTGCAAGGGAGATTGGGGGGGGAAAATTGTCTTGCCTCTAAAACACTTGAAGAAACCTGCTAAATAGAAATTAATAAGTCCTTTCATGAATCTACCCTAACTTCACAATTCATTATTAAATTTCTAATTTAGTACTTAACGAAAATTTTTATGGCGTTTGAAAATAATCTGCGAACGAGAATGTTCCTTGTTGGGCAAACACTCGCTGGTGTACATGGGGATTGCCAAGAACCCAGAGCCCGTGGTGAAAAAAATGAGCTGCTCATTGCCAAACAATTTCGGAAGTGAAATTATTAATATCATTAAAATCCTTTAGTGATTTTTCCAGCCAGGCTTTCAGCCTGGCCCCTTCGTTTATTTCCCAGCATCACCCCAGCCCCCATGATCACACCCCCTTCCCTGATTCCCTGGTTCCATCTCTCCTTCCCTCCCTCACCCTCAAAAACAGTCTGCATACCACCCCCAACACCTCCATCCCTTGTTCACACTCCTCCACCTCCTGGAATGTCCTCTCCTCCTTTTTTTTTTTGCCGGAATCTGACCCTTTTTCAGAGCTGAGTCCAAGCTCCTCCTCCCTCCAGCCTGGTGCCCTGCTCGCCCTCATCCCCTCACTGGAGCGCCTACACTTGTGACTCCTCCCCATCTGCAAAAGAGAGGGGATGGCTCAGCAGGTAAAGAATCTGTCTGCCATACAGGAGATACAGGAGAAGCCGGTTCGATCCCTGGGTTGGGAAGATCCCCTGGAGAAAGAAATGGCAACCCACTCCAGTATTCTTGCCTGAAAAATCCCGTGAATGGAGGAGCCTGGCAGGCTATAGCCCAATCAGTCTCCAAGAGACGGATACGACTGAGCATCCAAGCACAAAGAGGGGAGGAGACGCACCAAACTCATGGCCCTCAGGCCAGATCTGGCCTGTACATTTATAGATTGGCTCCAATATTGAATAACCAATCCAGACTTACAGTTTCTCATGAGAAACTGGAAGCCCTCGCCTTGGAGACATGGGGCTGAAACTGAGTGGTGCCCCATTCTTTAGAGAAGCCTGTGGCTCTCACCAGCCAGTTCACTGCGTGTGCTGTTTTCCCGGCCCTGGAGGTACCTGAGTTTGCAACCCTTACCCTGGAGTGAAAGTCCTGTGGCTTTCTTCAGTCTCAGCGCCCCTTCCTGAAACATCTTAGGTAATGGTTGAAATGAGGGACCCCCTGCCCACTTGACCGTGTCCTCACTCCTGGAAGAGACACCCCCATGCCTGCCATCCAGGTGCGTCCTCTGGACACATCAATTCTTTGAAGCAGAGTTTGAAAACCTCAGCATCACTTCAGGCCAGGTTGGGACCCATCTCAGACCTATTGAACTGGCACCTGAGAAAAGAAACCTTCTGATGTAGCCCCCCCCAAATCAGGCCCCCACTCAGCAAGACAGCACCTTTACCGACCCTTGCTTGGGCCAACAAATCCTGCTGAGTTCGCCTTCAAAACAGATCCAGAGGGACTTCTCCAGAGGCCCAGTGGTTAAGACTCCACGCTCCCAATGTGGGGAGGGATGGGGTGGGGTGGGGCTGGGTTTGGTCCCTGGTCAGGAACTGGACCCCATACGCTGCAACTAAAGATCCTGCCTGCGGCACAACTAAGCCCAGTGCGGCCAAACAAATAAAATAAATAAATATTTTTAAAAATTAGATCCAGAATCCAGCCACTCCTCCAGCCCCGGTCCCTCCCCGATCCCGGAATCCCTGCAATCGCCTTCCCCATGCCCAGCCAGAGGGATCCTGTTAGACCAGTAGTTCTCAATTCAGGGCTGATTTGGGGGGCCCCAGGGTGCATTTGACAATGTCTGGAGATATTTTTAGCTCTGAGTACTGGGTGGGAGAGGGGGTGCTCCTGACATCCAGGAAGGAGAGGCCAGAGGCACTGCTCTGAGTCCTGCGATGCACAGAACAGCTCCACAACAGAGGGCCGTTGGCCTGAGTGTTGACAGGCCCAGGGTCAGAAACCTGTGATCCAGCCTGAGTCAGGCCCTGCGCTCCTGCTCAGAACCCTCCGGGGAACCCCACTTCACTTGCAGTCAGCCTCTGCCTCCTCCTGTCGCCCACAGGGCCCTGGGTGATCCCGACCCTGACAGCCTCTCGGATCTCGTCTCCACCCCAACCCTCCCATGGGCTCACTCAGCCAGGTCACTCTCCTTATCTTCCCCCAACAATGCGAGATTTTTCTCCCTCAGGACACTTGCATCTGCCATTCCCAGCATCTGAACCCTCTGCCTCAGACGTCTGCAGAGCCATCCCCTCACTTCCCTCCAGCCTCCTGGCCCGTCAGTGGTGGCCTGAGTGACACTGCAGCCCCCGTACTCCCGCCCCCCACCCCTGCACTTGCCAATTGTCTCACTATCTGACATACTCCATCTCGTTTGTTTCTTGACTATCTCCCGGCTCAGATATAAGCGCCATGAAAGCAGAGAGTTCATCCATCGTTTTAGTCCATTCTGTTCACTGTTGTCCTCCCAGTGCTTAGCCCAAAATGTTGTTGCTGTTTAGCCTCTAAGTCATATCCAACTCTTTTGCAACCCTATGGACTGTAGCCTGCCAGTCTCCTCTGTCCAAGGGATTCTCCAGGCAAGAATCCTAGAGCAGGTTGCCATTTCCCTACTCCAGGGGATCTTTCTGACCCAGGGATCAAACCTGCATCTCCTGCCTGGCAGGCAGATTCTTCACCCCCAAGCCACGTAGCGAACATATGACTTGGTATAGCAGGCCCCCAGTGTGTTAGAATTCTAGAATTGCAGGGGCTTAGTCAACTGAGGGGCTTCCCTGGTGGCTCAGATGGTAAAGAATCCACCTGCAATGCAGGAGACCTGGGTTCGATCCATGGGTTGGGAAGATCCCCTGGAGAAGAGAATGGGTCACCCACTCCAGTATGCTTGCCTGGAGAATCCCATGGGCAGAGGAGCTTGGTAGGCTACAGTCCATGGGGTCGCAAAGAGTGGAACACAACTGATCAACTAACACTTTCTCACTTTCAGTCCACTGAGAGCCCGTGAGCTGGTGACATCTTTGTCCTGACAGGAACAATTCTACAGACTCGGATTCCATGGTCGTAAGCATCCATCAGGCTTCCATTCCAGGCCAGAGCACCGCCAAAGAGACACTTAGTGGCTAGCTTAGAGAAAGATGGAAAGGCAAGAAAGAAGGGGAAGCAAAGGCTGGGCCAGGCGAGGAGGCTGAAGCCACAGGTGGTGGTAATATGAGATAGGCCCCAGCCTAGGAGGGGTCCCCGGGCTGCCCAGCGCCTGGAGACCCTGGTCCCCCTCACAGAACAAGAGCTCCACCTGGGAGTGTGGAGGAGGGCACTCCTGGAGACCCCGGGCAGGAGCTCAGAAGAGAAAGGTGGACAATTTGTTCTAAGGAAAAGCCATGTAATGTGAATTCACTGAGAACCAGGCCAAAATCTCAGAAAAAAAGTTAGAGAAATAGAGAAATTTGCCTAGAACCTGTCTTGCAAAGTAAAAAAAAAAAAAGAAAAGTGAAAATAAATTGGTTTTTCTCCTTGACCTAACATGATAACATAATTATACAAATTCTTAGGATGATCAAAGTGAAGGGAACGTTGATACATTTAAATAAATATAAAAAAAATAAAATAAAATGGCGTGACAGCACATATCCTTTTCGTTGCATGTGACGAAGCCAACATAATCATGGAGAGAGTCATTCAGTGTGCACTGTGGCCACTCCCGGGGCCCTTGGTCCCCACTCCCATAACTGGCCGGCCCACTGCAGACTCTGGAAACCTGGAGGAGGCTGCAGCCCCGCCAACCCCAGGATGGACTCCCGAGTACCGCTTCCACCACCTCCAGCTTTTGATCCAGAAGACAGGCCCAGATGCACCTGATTGGTGGATGCTGGTCACGTGGCTGTAACCACGCCTCTGGGGAGCAACCCCACTGGGGTCCTGCCTTCCTTCCCTCGCAGTCCCTATCCCTCAGACCCTCATTGGCTCCCACAGCCTGTTCCACATCCCAAGAGGGACGAGTCCAGCCCCTCCAGTTTTTGAATAACTAAAGGATTATTGTGTCCCACTTCAGGAACAAATGAGAAACCAGGAAAACATATTTTTACAATTTTTAACAATGAAGGAACTAATTTTCCCATTACAAAGATGGTCTCAAATAAACAAGACAAACGCTCCATGGAGAAAATGGTAACACCATAAAAATGAAAGCAGCTTGGGTATCCACTAGGCACCAGATGCCGGGGATACAAAAGTGGACGAAGGCTGCTTCCTCCTGAGCTCACTGTCTGTGGGAAAAATGGCTAAGAGGCTGGTCCGAAGCCCGCAGGGATCAGGGGCGCCTGGGGAGCTGGGGGACGGCAGGGCCATGCCCACGTTAAGGGGTGGTGAGCTGAGAAGGGGACAGAGTGCCCCAGGAAGAAGGCGCTGCTCAGGCAAAGGCGTGGCGGGAGGAAGAACGCCAGCCACAGCTTCTAGAACCTTCCAGACCACAGGTGCCCACCGACTGGCGTTCTGTCTGTTGTTTTTAATGTGATTTTTTTGGTCCAGCATTTAAAAATCCAGACTTTTCACACACGACCTCGGATTTCTGGCTTCTCTTGATAAATGGAAAGACTTGGGCCGCGTGCCGGCTAAGAAGCAGCTGAGAAGGGCTTGTTCTCTCCAGTCCATGGCAGCCACCACCCAGCTCACCCCTCACTCTTCACGTCACCAAGATAACTGAGTTTTTTGACTCCCTGTTTTAAAGGTTGCCAGGGAAGACGCTGGGGAATCAGGCCCAGAGAGCTTAAGCAACTAACTCTCCCAAAGTCACACAGCACACAAAACAGGGCTACAGCCTGAGGACTCGGGACACGAACCACCTCCTCCCCGGAGCCCCATGGACCCCCACCTCAGTCCTCCTGGAGCCGCTGACCCTGGCCCTGAGCCCCCGGAGAGCCAGGAGGCCGGGCCAGGGAAGGCCCCGTTCTGTTTAGGTTTTGTGGTCTCGTGAGTAACTGAGTGGAAAAAAACAAGCTTGAAAAGATAACAATTACAACGAAAATTAAATCAAATCGGGCCCGTGACTCATTTATGGAGCCGTAAAAACAGAAAACAAAAACAAGCTGGTTCTGGAGGAGGGAGGCCGGGATGAGGAGGGGAGAAGCTGGAGAAGGGAAAAAATAAAGTAGGAACAGCCTCCGGGGCCGTCAGTTACCCCAACAAAGAGGTACCGACGCCAGGCCCCTGGATGGGGCGAGGGTCCCAGGGGTACAGGAGCCGGAGGTGCCCGAGGAAGGGGCCAGATCCTAGATTCCGGTGGGGTGGCTGGTCTTGTCTTCCCAAATGCCCCTGTGAGCTGGGTACCACTCATGTGCTTCCTTCTGCAGACGAGGAAACTGAGGCTCAGAGGGGCCGAGTGACCAGCCTCAGGTCTCACGGCCAGGAGGCTGGAGGCTGAGAGCCAAGCCTGGCCCCAAAGCCCATCTGAGGTTCAGTCTTGCAATCTGGAAAACAGGCTCTTGAGCCCCAGCCATGTTCTGGGGTTCCGGAAGCTGCCCTGGATGTTTCGGGAGCCCTGAAGTCTAGCCCCCTGACGTGGTGGGCCCCTCTCCAGCCTCCCCGTCTCCGTTTACGCAATCATGGGGTCACCCCCGGCGATGACGGAGGCAGGCCCAGGAGCTCGGTGGGTCTGACCCGAGGGAGCTTCAAAGCTCTGCCCTGCCCGCTTCCCAGAAGCCTCTGCCCCCAGGGGGATGAGAGCGGAGCCAGAGGCAGAGCCCGAGGGCGCCGGCCCCGCAGGCCTGCGTTTCCCCGAGGTCACCCTGACCCAGGAACCAGACCGTGCGGGTGGCCGAGAGCCGGATCAGGGAGCCAGGCTGGGCAGAAAGTGCAGGAGCACCGGGAGGAGAGCACTGGGCCTGAGGGGGCTGGGGGAAGGGCCCCTGGAAAGCTAAAAATAACACCGCTCACCACGTTAGGACATGGGGTGTGGAGTGCTTACTGTGGGCAGGGCACGGTGCCAAGCACCTTACATTCATTTATTCATCCATTCATCCATTCTGCAAGTCTCTCTTGAGCGTCTTCTTGGGCCAGGTGCCATATTGGGGGCTGGGAACTTCACGATGATCAAGAGAGTCACAAGTGGAGCTGCCATCCTGAACACTGCAGACAGACAAGGAAAAACCAGGCTGTATCGGAACGTGGTAGGAGCTACAGAGACAACTGAAGCTGGGAAGAGGGTGTCAGGCGTTAGCGGCAGCCTGGCTGAACTGTGACGATTAAGCAGGGACCTGAAGGAGCGAGAGCAGGCCGCCCTCGGGAATGGTGTTCCAGGCAGAGGGAACAGCCAGTGCGAAGGCCCCGGGGTACGTGCACGCCTGGTGTGTGTGAGGACCAGCCAGAGGGCCCGTGGGGCCGGGGCAGAGAAAATCCTCCCAACAGGCAGGAGAACGGGTACTGCTGTCATCTCCTCTTACGGAAGAGGAAATTGAGGCTCAGAGGTGGGGAATGACTTGCTCAGAGGCACAGGGTCAGGAAATGGCATAGGGAGCACAAGTCGGGCTGTGCGGGGAGGCGGGAGCGTGAGCCCCAGGCTGCAGGGCCCGAGGGTGACCCCCAAAATGCTGTGTCACCTGCCTTGGTCACAGCCACAGACGTTGTGATCGTGCAACCAGAGCCCTACAGGGAGCCCCAGCCTGCCTTCACCCCGCCTCCCAGGCCCCCTGGGTCTAAGGGGCACTTGGTGGCCGAGAATCCCGGGAGCTCATTCGGGCGAAGCTATGAGTGACTGCGAGCAGCTCCCGGCTTATCCCTGTCCCTGAGGATTGAACCAGCAGAGAAGCAGCTTTGCAGCCTCGGTTTCCCCGTGTGTCAAATAATGGGTCCACTTCGGTGGTCTCCAGTAGCAGCTGTGTAGAGCTTCCGTGGTGGCTCAGCAGTAGAGGATCCATCTGCAGTGCAGGAGATGTGGGTTTGATCCCTGGGTCAGGAAGATCCCCCTGGAAAAGGAAATGGCAAGCCACTCCAGTGTTCTTGCCTGGGAAATCCCGTGGACAGAGGAGGCTGGCGGGTTACCGTTCATGGGGTCACAAGTGACTCGGACACGACTGAGGGACCAAACAACAGCAGTGATGGCAGCTGTGGATTCTCCGGTCCAGAGAGAGGCACGGCGTCCTGAGGTCACACAGTCACGGAGTGACAGAGCCGGGGTGACCCCGGGCGCCTGGCTGCTGGCCCGGAGCGCATCTTCCTCCTCCCTGGATGAGGCTTCACCCTGGATCCCAGCCGCCTGAGCTGCTCGCCCTGCCCTGATGTCTTCACCCCTCTCCCCTTCAGCCAGCACCCTGCACCCCTCAGCCTGTTCACGCTTCTGGACCTTGGCACGTGTTGGGGGCCAGGAACATAACAACGATCGGGAGAGACCCGAGTGGGGCTGCCCTCCCAAACACTCCTCTTGGGAGTTTCTCTCTTCCTTCCCCTGTGCCTTCTCCTCCTCCTCTCGTAAAGGGAAAATAAAGCAGGATCAGAGTACAGAGAGAGAGGTTAGGAGGTGGAGGGTCTTTCAGCTGGTGAGGGCAAGCACTCAGAGAAGGCTGCCCAGAGGGGTGACATCTGAGATGTGACCTGAAGGGACTGAGGGAGTCATGGGAATACGGGATCCATGAGGGTTCCAGAGAGAAGGAACAGTACCTGCAAAGGCCCGGAGGTAGAATAATCCATGGTTTGTTAGAAGGAAGCCATCGGCCCAGAGGGAGTGAGCCAGGAGGAAAGTCGAGGAGACACAGTCATCAGAGAGCGATAGGGTTCGCTGGGGTCGGGAGGCCACACAGGGCCTGGTGGACCCCGGGGAGGACTTTGACTGACTCTGAGTGAGGTGGGAGCCTTGAGAGGTCTCTGAGGAGGGGGGACCGGCTCTGCCTTAAGTCCTAAGGGCTTCCCTCTGGCTGTGTGCGGAGGTCAGACGGTAGAGTGGGAGGTCCCCAGCGGGGTGATGCTGGTGGCACAGACCACGGCGGGAGCAGTGGAGCTGGGCAGAGGCAGGCTGGTTCCAGACGCAAAGGTGGAGCTGACAGGATGTGGCAAGCCGTCAGATGCCAGGATGAGAACAAGGCATAGAGGAAAACCCCTGGGTTTGGGGAGCACCTGGGGCACGGAGGCATAGTTTGCTGCGGTGGGGTGGCGGGAGACCAGGAGACCGGCCCACTCACGGAGCTTGGCTGAGTCTGGGGCTCCTGTCAGTCACCCCAGTGACAACTGGGAGGAGGGAGTGGATGCTTGTGTCTGGGCAAGTGTCTGTGCTGGAGAGATGCATTTGGAAATCACCAGCGTTTAGGTGAGGACAAGCGCTGTGACTCTGGCACCTCTGTTCCCCTCTTCCCCTCGCCCCAGCGCCTCAGAGAGCCCTTACAAAGCATCCAAGGGACCCTCGAATAAATCCCAGAGCACGTGTCCTGGGTGCCCACCACGATCAGGGCCATGCCAAGAACTTCTTCCCACTGACCTATTTCATTCTCACAACTTCTGACGGGGTGGGTACCACCACAGCCTGCCTGCAGAGCTGAGGGTGAAGGAGTTTTGCCCAAGGTGTCACCTAGTGCTGAGAAAATAAATTCCTGGATTAATTCATCCTAGGAGGCTGCTCTAGTGAAGGGTACAGCAAGCAGCAGTCGCGGTCATCAGGGGAGTTGCCACCGTCCTCAGCAGCGTCTGACCATGACGCCCGGCCCTGGGCCTGGGGAAGCCGGAGGTTCCTGAGCAACCTCCTCTAGGCAGTGGGAAGGATGGCCTCTTGGTGACTCTAGGTCCCCTAGAAAAAGGTGGAAGGCAAACCTAGAGCTCCCCAAGGCTTGCAGGAGGGAGACTGGGAAAGCAGCTCGGAGGAGATGAGGGAGCTACAGTCAAGGACCAGACCGAAGCCTCAAGCCAGGCGAGAGACTCTAAGACTTTAGGGCAGACTTCGGCGTCAGTGAGACCCCCACCACTTCTAAGAAGCCCACAAGTGCTCTTCATCAGATGCCTCACGCTCACCATTCACTGCAGCCATAGCAACCCGCTGGATGGAGCCCGGAGAAAGGCTGAGGCAGGGGTGTTTTTCTGCATGTCGTTTTGGGGTGGACCACTCCGGTTTGTCCTTCTGTGTGTGGGACCATGTTTGTTATTTGTATATTGTATGTGTGTGAGGTTCGATTTGTCCACTCAACATCCCCTGAAGGTCAGGAGAAGAAGAGTAAGACCCAGATAGGGTTTGTTGAGATCCAACCTTGTGAGAGCCACTGGACGAAGTTTCTAATACGTAAAATCAGAGTTGCGATCGCTTTTTCCTCCCAGGGCTGTGATGGGTTAATCTAGGGCTTGGAAAACTTATTCTGTAAAGAACCAGATAGTAAATATTTTCACTCTGGGGGCTCATATGGTCTCTCTCACAACTCCTCAGCATGTGGTTGTAGGGCACAGGCTTTATAGATGATAGTAAATGAACGGGCATGCTGTGTGCCAATAAAACTGTATTTACAAAAACAAGCTATAGGCAAGATTTAGCCCATGGGCTGTGGTTTGCCAACCATGCCTGGCACAGAGTAGGCACTCAATAATATTTGATGAATGAGTAAAATGAGTCTGGATTTCACTTTCTTCACTTCTTAAGAAGAAATAATTACAGGGACTTCCCTGGTGGCTCAGACGGTAAAGAATCCCCCTGAAATGCAGAAGACCCAGGTTTGATCCCTGGATTGGGAAGATCCCCTGGAGAAGGGCATGGCTACCCTCTCCAGTATTCTGGCCTGGAGAATCCCATAGACAGAGGAGCTGCAGTCCATGGGGTCGAAAACGGTTGGACAAACTGAGCGGCTAACACTCTCCGATGGTCCAGTGGTTAGGGCTTTGCCTTCTGGCGCAGAGGGTGTGAGTTCAGTCCCTTGTTGGGGAGCGAAGATCCCACATGGGTTATGGCCAAAAATCCTCATTACTTACGGCTTCAGAAAGGGGACAATAATCATGGTGGTGGGATGGTGACAATAATAGTCACCAAAACCCGATGAGATAGGGGCTCGATGGTCCCGTTTTACCCAACGTGAGGCTAAGTGAACGAGGCCATGGGACGGGGAGAGGACGAGGTTGGGATTCCAGCCCGGATCTCCTGAAACTGGGCCTGGCGTTCTCGCTACTCTGGAGTCTGGAGGCTGAAACCGAGACCCTGGGGCCCACGCGGGGTCTGCAGCGGAGTCTGGCTCTAGATCCTCGGTTGCATCCTCCCTGCAGCCAGGGGTGTGCTGCCCATACTCCGTCCAGAGCAGTGGGTCACACAGAGACAGAGACAGACAAAGAGCGAGACGGTGGGTCCAGGGAGAACAAAAGGGAAACAGAGGCGCAAAGGGAGGTGGGGCTCAAGGCGGGTGACGTCTCCCATCTCTCCTTCCTGCCCTGGGCCCCCCAGCGGACCCCACCACGCTCTCCATCACCAACTCTTTCCATGGAAAATTCGATCCACGCCCCACACAGTCCTGGGTTGGAACCCTGGCTCAGACGATGTGTGACATTAGACAAGGGACTCCCCGTCTCTGACCCTCGTTCTCTCCATCTGTGAAATGAAGACGATGCTGAGTGGACCGCTTCGCCGGCTGCTTGCTGGACCAGATGGAGCGTATGGTCATTGTTGACTGGAACCAACGCGCACCCAAGGACCCTAGGCACCCCACCCGCTCCCTGGGCTAAGGAAGGAGGCTAAGGACACTTTCAGGGCTCAGGGCTTGTATTCCCCAAGGGGTCACTATTTACATATTCATTCTTTCAACATTTATTGAGCACCTGCTGTTTGCCAGATCCTGTGCTGGATTACAAGGGATGCAGCAGTGAAGGCCAATAAAACTGCCTGCCCTGGAGGGGCTGATGTCCTAGGTGGGAAGGCAGCTGAGAAACCAACATGCCCATGAACACAAAAGTACCAGGTGGAGAGGAGGGCAAGGGGAGAAATAACTCAAGGACATAGGGGTGGAAAATGCCTCCGGGCTGGGTGGCTAATCACTGAGTAGTTTCCTGAGTGCAAGGCACTTCCATTGACTTTAATCCCACTGAATCTCCTCAGCAAGCCCAAGAGATAGGTACTCTTAGAGCCCGCAATTCTCAGGTAAGGAAATGGGCTCAGAGGGGATTAGTGACCTGTCCAAGGTCCCACAGCTGTAAAGGGGCAGAACAATTCAAATGGGCCCTGAAGTCCTGGGGCCAGTCAGAGGGGTTTAATCCAAGGTGGGTTGGGTCGGTAGCAGTCGGTACTTGCTCTGCAAGTTAGCAGAGCAGGAGCTTGAATGGGGGACAGACAGGCGGAGAACAAGACTTGCGTCAGAGGCCTCAGCAGCCAATAGGTTAAGCCCCTAGGAATCCGGGTCCCCGGGCTCCCTGGCAGTGCTCCAGCTCCAGCTCCAGCTCTCGCCACCACCAGGCCCCAGATAGGGTGACGGCCACACCCAGGCTCAGCCTCTGGCCCGCGCCGCCTGCTGGGAACACACAGTCCTTGGGACTAGGAGGCTCAAAATAGAAAGCTCAGAACCTGGGATGGAGCCTGGAATGCCCGGCAAGCAGGCCGGCCCGGACTCCTGGACCGGCCCGAGCACTGCCCGGCCTGTCGGGGCAGCAGAATCAACAGCATCTCCCACCAGATCCTCCATCCCAGCTGCTATCCTCCCGAAGCAGCTTCCAGGAGGCTGGCTCCAGGATCTGATGAACCTGGGCTCCTGTCTGGCTTCAGCTAGGACTAGCCGTGTGGCCTTGGGCTGGTCACCTACCCAGAGGGACCTCAGTGTCCTTGACGGTGTCACTGTTTAGTCACTTAGTCGTGTCTTGGCGGCCCATGGACTGTAGCTCACCAGGCTCCTACGTCTGTGGAATTTTCCAGGCAAGAACACTGGAGTGGGTTGCCATCTCCTCTCCAGGGGATCTTCCCAGGCTCCCTATGCCTCCTGCACCGGCGGGCGAGTTCTTCACCTCTGTGCCGTTTGGGTGGTTTAGTGTCTTTATCTGCCAACAGCTCACAGAGTTGCATCCTTCTTCGACTGGCAAGCACCTGTCATGTTCCCGGCCCTGTACTGAGCACTGGAGACCCAACAGGGAACAAAAGAAATAAAAAGCACTGCCTCTGTGGATAATGAAAGTCTACAGTGTGGCGGAAGGGCTTCCCCACTGGCTCAGAGGTAGCGAATCTGCCTGCATTTCAGAAGACATAGGCAGGAGACCTGGGTTCAATCCCTGGGTTGGAAAGATCCCCTGGAGAAGAAAATGGCAACCCAGCCCAGTATGCTCGCCTGGAAAATCCAATCCATGGGGTCACAAAGAATCAGACCCGACTGGGAGACTAGACAACAACAGCAGCAATGGTGCGTTAGGCCCTGTGGGGCTCTGCGACCCCATGGACTGTAGCCCACCAGCTGCCTCTGTCCATAGGATTCTTCGAGCAAGAATAGGTGGCCCTAGTGGTAAAGAACTTGCCTGACAATGCAGGAGACATAAGAGACGTGGGTTTGATCCGTGGGTCGGGAAGATCCCCTGGAGGAGGTCATGGCAACCTTCTGCAGTAGTCTCGCCTGGGGAACCCCATGGACAGAGGAGCCTGATGGACTACAGTCCATGGGGTCGAAAAGAGTCAGAAGGTGATGCACACTCTCAGGGGAACATGAAGCAGGGACAGGGACATGGAATACTAGGTGAGGAGGGGAGGTGGAGGGGGGCCTGTGTCCAAGGGGGACACTTGGGGAAAAAGTGTTTCAGACCGGGGGAGCAGCCAGTGCAAAGGCCCTGGGGCAGCATGAGCTTGGGTCATTTCAGGGACACAGGGCAGCCAACGTGTCTGGAAGGGTGAGTGGGGAGGGGGCAGGAGGGAGGGGAGGTCCCTCTGATACGGGGCCTTGTGAGCCAAAGGATGAGCTCAAGCTCGATCCTCGGAGCTCTGGGGATGTGACTCAGCGGGGGAGCAAGGTGGACTGATGCACAGTTTTATAGGACCCGTCTGGCTGAGGGTAGAGAGGGATGTTCTGGAGGGACAGAATGTAGACTTCTGTACCAGCGCAGGTGAGAGGTGACAGCTGCAGAGGAGGCAGAAGGAAGGATGTGGAGACCCCTCTAGGCCTCAGGAAGCCCAGCAGGAAGTTGGCAGGCCGGAGGCCCAGTCTGGGAGGCTGACTGGTTTGTCCAGCCTGGAGCCTGTGACCCCCACCCCCAGCCCGTGCTGACGTGCGGCAGCCCTAGAGCTGGGAAATGTGCCTGGCGTGTCCACCACGAGGCCTGGGCCAGACAGTGCCCGTGGGACCTGCCAGAAGGCTAGGCGGGCACCCTGGCCACAGGCTTGCCCACACGTGGAACCTCTCAAGCCCACTGAGTGGGGTGAGTGGTAATTACAGGACCTGGAGCAGAGTGGGCGGGGACTGTAGACCAGAGCCTCCCCCACAGCCAGCCCCTCTCCTGTTTGCTGAGCACCTATTATGCGCTGAACCCTCACCACACACCATCCCAGCCTGCTGGCCATCAACCCTGTGCCTCTGGGACCTTCACATGACCCAACTTTCGGACGAGGAAGTTAAGTTACCCACAGTCCCACGGGATGAAACAAGACAAGAAGGAGCTGAGATGCACACCGAGGACCCCAAATTTGGCCTTCCTTCTTTGTGGCTCCACTGGCAACAAAGTGCTGCAGAGACCAAGGTGAGTCCAGAGAAGGAGCACAGGACTTTGAGCCGCATGGGGCTTTCTCTGGGCCTTAGCCCCCTGCTATGTCAAGGAAGTAGTCATTCATTCATTCACAAGGGTTTCCTGGGCACCTGCTCTGCACAGGCACTGTGCTGGGGGCTGGAGGACAGCAAGGAGCAATAGACAACACTCCCTCCTTGACAATGGTGACGTTCCAGTGGAAGAAGACAGACAAGCATTATAAACAAGTATGGTAACCTTCTAGGATAAGCTCTGAGTCCTAGGAAGAAAATAAAAGAGCCTGAGGTGATGGAAATGAGGGGCTGGCCAAGGGCCCCTCTGAGCTGAGGCCTGGGGAGAGCTGAAGGAAGAGAGTTCTCTATTCCAGAGGAAACAGCAAGTGCAAAGGCCCTGAGGCAGCAGCATGATTGATGTATTTGTGGCACAAGGAGGAGGTCAGTGTGGCTACAGTTGAGCAGAAAATGGGGGAGAGCAGGTGGGCTGCGGTGGGGGAGGGAGGGACGTTAGAGGGGGCTAGGAGGTGACGGGGTAGAGTCACACCCCCCCACCAAGCCTGTGGGTGACTGTAAGGACTTTGGCATCTGCTCTGAGAGCAGTGGAAGCCATGGAGTATTCTGAGCAGAGGAGGGCCAGGACCTGTCTTGGGTTCTCAGGGGATCCCTCTGGCTTAGGAGGCAAGAGTGGAGGCAGGAAGAGCCCTGAGGAGGCAGCTGCAAAAGTCCCAGCAGGAGAAGGCAGTGCTGGATCAGGTGGGCAGTGGAGACAGACCCTCAGACACTTGGACGAGCTCACTGGTGGGCCAGCCAGGGTGAAACTCAGGCCTGGAGCCTGGGCAGCCAGGGATGCCGTCACCACAGTGGGGAAGACCCCAGGTCTTTGCTAGAGGTTGGGGGCCCTTCTGGGCAGGAGGACCCACCCAGAGTAAAAGGGGGTACCTAGGGCTTCCCAGGAGGCTCATGGTAAAGAAGCCGCCTGCCAATGCAGGAGACACAGTTTGATCCCTGGGTCAGGAAGATCCCCTGGAGGAGGAAATGACAACCCACTCCAGCATCCGTGCCTGGGAAATTCCATGGACAGAGGAGCCTGGTGGGCTACAGTCCATGGGGTCGCAGAGTTGAACACAACTTAGCCACTGAGCAAGGTCCACCACAGTCCTGCCTCAAGCACAGACTCAGTGAAGAGGCAAGAGTGGAGGCAGGTACCTACCCCACAGACAAGTAGCCCTGGAATCTGAGACCCCAGAGATGAGATGCTCTCCCTGGTGAGAGCTCTGCAGATACAGTGCACCCCTGACCCACCCGACCTCCCACCCCACAATAAGTGGATTCGCTGCTCTTTGCTGTGCCCAAGCATCCCCCTGGGCTCCCTGGAATCCCAGGAAGCAGCAGAGATGGGATGGAGCAGGCTGTCTCCATCCTCCATGGTCCCCTCCACCCACCTCCCCCTGCCAGCCAAACAGGGCTGAGGACTCGTGGCCAGCTCTTCCCCCTCACCTCTGTCCACCCTGGTCCCCTTCCCCTCTTTCCCTGCCCACACCACCGCTGGCTCCTACTCATCCCAACCCTGAAGCCTTCAGAGGTGACCCCAGCATCCCCTGTGGGCCCTGCAGCTGGGAACTTGGCTCTGGCCCCCATCGCCTCACGCTCCATCTTCTCATCACTCATCTGCGGTACTAAGTTCCCATTTCACTGATGGAGGAGCTGAGGTTCTGAGACAGGAGGCTGGTTCCCAAGGTCGCAGGCAAGGTCAGCAGTGCCAGGACTCAAACTCAGGTCTTGATTCCTGACCTCCTAACCTCAGAGTGGTACAGCTGCTCGCTTAACTGGGCAAAATCGACCCAAGACAAAGATTAGGATGCAAGCTGTGTATTTGGGAGGATGACCCCAGAAACATCGGGAGGGAGTGCGGAAGTGGGGCAAGGGAAGGGTGAGCGGGTTACCTTTGTGAGCTCAGCCCCCCGGAAGCTGGGGGAGAAAGCGCATTTATGCACCCGTACTCACGCACCTGTTTCCACCCTTCTGCCCGGCACTCCACAGCCCCAGGAAGCCCTCAGGCAGAAAGAGTGAGGACAGTGACCACAGCGTGAGCTCCCAGGTGGGCACCGCAAGGACCTGGGGCTGTGCTCCCCCAGAGGGGTCTTAGGTCCTTCCTCTTCCCCACACCACCCACTCTGGTCCTGCCGCAGCCCTTCTGAGCCGCAAACAGAAGCCTAAGAGACAAGAGCTGGTACCAGCGGGAAAACGGAGGCTGACAGAGACCGCCCGCACGCCTCAGCCTGCTCAGGGGGCAGTGGCTGAATGCCCCTCCCTTGTGGGCCTCCCGACTTCTGGAACGCGCTGGCCCCGGGATGCAGACGGCAACGTGCAGTGGGATGCAGCCGAGTTACATGATCACCAGCAAGTCCCTCCACCCCTCAGAGCCTCAGTTTCCTCATCTGAAGAAGGGGATCGTTAAAATCAAAAAGCCAACTCGCAGGATTTTCTGCAGGGATTCAAGGGGACAGAAAGATATAAAGGGCTTAATACAGCACCTGCAAGGAGCAGGAGATGCTTCTATAAATATTTGCGTTTCAGTGAGAGGGGGCCTGTGTCTCTGGCGTTTAGTAGACAGAAGCCACTATTATTGTGGTTGTCCTGGTGATTAGGGACCCTCTCCCTGAGGACCCAAGCCCAGGCCGCTTCTGTCGAGACAAGATATGGCTGGGTCAGACCTCCCAGGTCCCCCAGCCTCTTGCTCAAGGCTGCCTGAACTTTGGGGAAACAGAGGAGGAGGAGGAAGGGGTGGGAGCTCGGCCAGGCCGGCTGGCGGTAACCGCGGACACTGACCCTGCCCGAGAGGCCCGTCCTCGCCCGTCCACCCCTCCACCAGCGCCGCCTGCCCCTTCCACTCCGGGGACGCCTCGTCTTACACAAGACAGGAAGTGGGAGGCCTGGGGGGGGCGGCCAGTGACGCCAGGGCCCCGTGTCCACCCGGCTGCAGACGGGATGGGCAAGGGAGGCCCCCGCCAGGCTTCCTGTGTGCTGAGCACACTGGGCAGAAAGGAGAAGTGAGGCCCAGGGTCACAGGGAGATCCAGGCAGCATCCTCCCCTCCCCGGCCCAACTGTTCCGCCTGCCCTCCCTGACTCAGGGGCCCTGAGTTCAAATCTCAGCCCAGCCATCTCCCAGCTGCGACTTTGGACAAGGCAGTGCTCAGCACCTCTGTTTCCCGTCATTGCTGGGGAGCAGAGACGCTTCTCCTCTAAGCCTCCCACCTCTAGGGTATTGTCATTATCCCCATTTCACAGATGAGGAAAGCAAGTCCACGAGGTTTTTTCAAGCAGCATCAATATACTTGGGTATTTAGGGGCATGATGGGAGAGGGCAAGCCTGAAGACCTACTGCATCCTGGCGAGGCCAACAAAGACCCCTAGACTCCATCCTTAATCCACTCGGCACTGTCGTTATTCAGTCGCTCAGTCGTGTCCGACTCTTTGCGACCCCATGGACTGCAGCACACCAGGCCTCTCTGTCCATCACCATCTCCTGGAGTTTGATCAAACTCATGTCCATTGAGTCAGTGATGCCATCCAGCCATCTCATCCTCTGTCGTCCCCTTCTCCTCCTGCCTTCAATCTTTCCCAGCATCAGGGTCTTTTCTAATGAGTTGGCTCTTTGCATCAGGTGGCCAACGTATTGGAGCTTCGGCATCGGTCCTTCCAATGAATATCCAGGGTAGATCTCCTTTGGGACTGACTGGTTTGATCTGCATGCTGTCCAGGGGACTCTCAGAGTTTTTCCAGCACCAATAGGCATTGCTAATCAATTATGATTCTCCCTCCTAGGAGCCCAGATGCAGCCTCAGTACAGCTCTTCAGCCACTGCCCCTCCAAGCCCCTAAGGCCTGAGTCAGGAGGGAGAGAAAGTCTGCTCCCCCAACTCAGCAACAGTCTGGATCAGAGGAAAACTTTCTCAAGAAAGAGGCTGCCCTCTGGCAAGCTGTCTTTGGGTATTTCTCAGCAATCAGGGACCCTCGAGTATATCTATACCTATCAGCCCAGACTCTGAGGGCTCTTCCTGGAGCAGTATATTGAGGGGATCACCGGCAGAGTCTGGGCTTTGAGGGAGACGTTAACACAGTAACGGGCTGGGTTTGCCCTTGGAGAGGAGGGTTTGGGGTCCAGGGCTGGGCAAGGAGGGGGCCAGGAGAAAGAGAAGGCCAGATCGCCAGCATGCTGTGGACTCTCAGCCACGCTCGGGAAAGTCCAGTGACCCACAGCCCTAGGGAGGGTCGTGTAAGAAGGAAAAATGAAACCAAATGCAGAGCCCTGGGCCTCCGGCCAGCCCTGGCCATCTAGCCCTGTGTTCACTGCCATCACGCTGGTCCAAGCCGCCATCAGCACCCGCCTGGACATCTGCAGTTGTTTCCAACCTGGTCTCCTTGCTTCACCTTTGTCCCCTACACAACCTTTCCACATGGCAGCTGGAGGGATCAGAAATATAACCCCGAGCAAGCCACACCCCTGCTTCAACCCCCCAACTGCCCTTCACAGTTAGGATAAAATCCAGATGCCAGATCCTGGCCGCCAAGCCCCAGGTGCCTGGCCCCTTCCTCTTTCCAACACCATCTCCTGCTTCTTTCCCTATCACCGACGCCACCCAGGACCCCCCAGGAAAACTTGCTACTCCTTAAGGAAGCCAAGCTGATTCCACTTCAGGCCTTAGTTCCCTCGGGTCCCTCCACCTGTAACGCTGTTCCCCCATATTTCCCCTTGGTGGGTGCATCTCATGAATTAGGTCTCCGGAAATGCCACCTCCTCCCGGAGCCCCCGCCCCCGCCTCCCCAGGCCTCCCTTGCCGTCTCCCCTGATGCCCTGCATTGTGTTCCTCCGGTCATGTCATTGTAGCAGCCCCCCAGGCCTGGAGGGTTGTGTGCTCAATCGTGTCTGACTCTTTACGACCCTATGGAGCGTAGCCCTCCAGGCTCCTCCATCCATGAAATTTTCCAGGCAAGAATACTGGAGTGGGTTGTCATTTCCTCCTCCAGGGGATTTTCCTGACCCAGGGACTAAACCCACATCTCCTGCATCTTCTGCATTGGCAGGCAAATTTTTTACCACTGAGCCACCCGGGAAGCCCCGAAACTGTCTGCTTATTGGTTTACTTGTGTGTCTGTCTCCTTCACCAGAATGCCAGCAGACAAGCTCTGTGCCCACCTGGTCACTGTGTCCTCAGCACCCACACACAGTAGGTGTTTAACAGATATTTCTTGAAATTGAGAGGAAATAGCGTAAATCGCCTAAGGAAATTCTCACTGGGATCTTCCGAGTCCCCATTCACTGTCCCTCCCTGGGAATGACAAGGTGGTCCCTTAAGTGCCATCCACCAGAGGGTGTACAGGGCTGGGTAAAATTCTGATTTCAGTGGGAAGGTGATGGGTTAGTGATGTCTGCCACAGAGCAGGCACGGTGGGGCGTCTGCATGCATTCATATCTGGTCTGCTCGATGCTGTCTCCACAACACCCAGGACAATGTCTGGAACCCAGTGCTCAAGAAGTATCGTGGAAGTTCAAATACATGGGTACTTCATCTAACTGGCTACTTTTTTCAGAGAGAAAAATACCGCTAGCTCGTCTAACTAACAACTGTTGGCCAGCCATTCAGCCAGTCCCCAAGGTGTGCTAAACCTGAGAACAGTCTGGGGAGAGACTCTGATCCTCTGTTTACAGAGGAGGAAGCCAAGATGACAAGATTTGATTGAGGTCACCCGGCTGGGTTTAGTTGACCCCAAAGTTCTCCCAGAACTCAGTCTTGCAGCCCGGTGTGGGGGAGATGGAGACCTCACCCAGGCTCCTGCCCTCCCCCAGGGCATCCCTACCCCACTCCCTCTGGCACAGGGGCTGCAGAGAGGCGGCCTCTGCTTCCCTTTTGAGGCATGTCACACGGCTGTGGTTAAACGGAAGCAGGGCCCCTGCCCATCCCGGGCGCGGACCTCCGAGGGCCCCACCCTCTCCATTCCCAGCTCAGACTCTTTCCAGCTGACCACGGGGGTGTCTGTTCCCTGTTCCTCTTTTCTCTGGGCAGGAGGAAGTGGGTGGGGCCATGAGACAATGCAGAGACTCAGTTTCCTCATCTGGCAAGTGGGCTCAACCCCGGACACCTCCAGGAGTTGGTCTGTGGTGGAGATTCAAGAAAATTCGTGAAAGATGCCAGGCCAGGCTATGACAGGCGGTCAAGCAGGAGGGCAGAGGTGGGCAGAGGGGCCTCTGGACCCCATCCCCCTCTTACCCTAAGGGCAGCCTCTCCATCACCTTCAGTGTAAGAGCGGGCTGCTGCCCCCGTGGAACCTGCCCCATCCAGCTCTCAGCCTTCCCTACTCCTCACTCCCCCTTCTCCTCACAGCTCCAGCTTCATGGGCTTTTGTTTTATTTTGTGCTTGCTTTTCACATTTATCTGTTTGGCTACTTCCAGTCTTGTGGCTCGTGGGCTCCTCGCTGCGGCAGGTGAGCCTCTCGCCAGCTGTGGCTCGAGGGTTTCTCTCTGGTGGCGGCGGGCAGGCTCAGCAGCTGGAGGCACAGACTTGCGCCAGGCGGAATCAAATCCGTGTCCCCCGCATTGGAAGGCGGATTCTTAACCACTGGACCACCAGGGAAGCCCCTACACGGTCCTTTTAGACTCCCTTATTCATTCTGCTTTGCCTTGCCACAGGGCCTCTGCACACGCTGGGCCTACTGCTGAAACACATGTTCCTCCCTTCCTCAGGTCCTTCCCCTGCTCACGCTCCAGTTCTCAGGTCAGTTCTTTCTAGGTTCCTGACCTCCCCAGTCATGTTTCAACCCTCCTGCCCCACTGTGTGCTTAGCCACTCAGTCATGGGCGACTCTTTGTGACCCCCATGGGCTGTAGCCTGCCAGGCTCCTCTGTCCATGGGGATCTTCCAGGCAAGAATTACTGGGGTGGGTTGCCATGCCCTCCTCCAGAGGATCTCCCCAACCCAGGTGTCCCACATTGCAGGCGGATTTTTTACCATCTGAGTCACCAGGGAAGCCCAAGAATAATCGAATGGGTAGCCTGTCCCTTCTCCAGGGGATCTTCCCCACCCAGGAATCGAACTCTGGTCTCCTGCATTGCAGGTGGATTCTTTACCAGCTGAGCTGCCAGGGAAGCCCCGTTACAGGTCCTGAAATCACCTCAGGCTTGTCAGTCATAAACGGATGTTTCCGAGGGTGATTTGATTAACATCCAGCTCCAATACTGGGCTGTGGGCTCCCTGGGGCAGTGGTCATCGTCTCCCTGGTGCCTGGCAGAGAGGAGGTGTTTATATTTGTTGAACAAATGAATAAATAAATGGCAAATGCAGAATGAATGTGGCAACAGACACGCGTGCCCTCCAGATGCCCTCTCCCACCTCCCGCTCTGGCCGTGGGCCCAGCCCCACCGCTGCCCTGCCCAGAGCCCCTCTCCCAGGAAGGCTGCTTCAGCCCCCACCCCGACCTGTCCCCTCCCTCAGCTCTCAGCAGAGAGAGAGAGAGAGACTTCCTTTCCTGGACAGAAACCAAAGGGATGGACCTCAATCGTGGGCTTTCAGACTGGCTTCCCCTGAGCCTGATATTCTAGGGCCGAGCCTTGGAGCCAGCCTCCAACATAAGTCAAGGCCGGGAGGTCTCCCATCCCTGACTTCAAGCAGAACAGTCCTCCCCCTTTTACTCATGTTCTATTCAGGGCAGTCCCAACTTAGGCACTTTAACAGGAATTCAACCATACATGCTCAGCAGAAAAATCAAGTCTCAGAGCGAGAAGAGCTGACCTGGTAGGCGTGCCAGGAGGGGGAGATGTGGGTTAGCAGTGCCCCCAGGGTCTGAGTCTGCTCAGACGCAGCCCTGCTCCCTTAGTGCAGCCCCCAAACACCAGCCCGGCCTCCCCCCTGGTGGGACCTAGTGCTGGGAAGATGGCACAGAGTGCGTACATCCGCTTCGGTCGGGGAGGGCTGTGTCCTTCCTGTGGAATCCCCGAGGGGAACTTGGCCGTGGCCAATTTCCACCTTACGGGCCAGAGTTTGAGCCTGCCCCTGGGCGATGTGGGCCACCGCCATGGGATCTTCTTTCGAACAGTGGGTACCATGGCTCAGAGAAAAAGGAAAAGAAAAGGAAACCATCGGACAAGATGTTCCCAAAGGGAACACGGAGGGTGAACGGAACATTCCTAAATTCCATTCCTGCCAAGTGTCATGGCCCAGGCTACGATAAGTTCTGGGCTCTGTTCCCCTTTGCTTTGGGCAGAAGGGAGGCTCAGGGGCGCTCGCCCCACCTCTTGGACCCCTCCCTCACTGTCCCCCAACGCTGGCAGATCTAGGCAGTGCCCTGGGTTGAGAGGGACCCGTCAGCTCTCAGCCGGAAGTTACCTCGGCCGCAGGGACCCCACAAGCCGCACCTCTGAGCAGCTGCCGAGACTGTTGCCAAGCAGTGTTCTGGGGCTTCCTTGGTGGCCCAGTGGTTAAGACTCTGCTCTGCCAGTGCAGGGGCCGCGGCTTCGATCCCCGGTCAGGGAACTAAGAGCTCACTGGCCATATCGTACGGTTAAATTTTTTTTTGATCATAATAAAATTAAAACAAAAATTTTTTTAAAAACCCACAGTGTTTTGTGCACCTACTGTGTGCCAGGCTCCATGTGAATAAGACGCCATTCCCACTTGCTAGAGCTCACCTTCAGAGTGAGTTCAGGGTGGGCAGAAAACACTGAGCAGATGACCAGATAAGTAGAGAGAGAGAGAATGGCAAGCTCACCAGAAAAACGAATCAGAGTCAGGGACAGAGGAGGGTGGGGGGGCTGTCGCTGTGGGTGAACTGGGAGGACCCTTGCGGGAGCAGAGGCCTGAGTTAGGAGGGGAGCAGGTCAGAGAAAGGTCCAGAAGGCAGTGTCCCAGAGTGAGCTGCAGCAAGGCAAAGGTGGGAACGGGCTGCGGAAAACTTGGTGTGTTTAAGGAGGTGCATACGAAAGTCCTTGTGGCCAGAGGGCAGGCGGTGGGAGGCAGGGTCTGCGGGGCGGGGAGGGAGGCGGGGGCCTGGGAGGGCTGTGAAACGGGCAGCGGTGAGCTGATGGAAGTTCTAACAGGGTCCTTCTGGAAGGTGGCAGCAGGGAGGAGGGGATGAAGAGGGACCAGGTGCTGGCAGAAGAGGCGAGAGACGGCCGCAGTCTGGATCCAGTCAGGAGGCAGAGCCAGCGGGATTTCTGATGGAGTGGATGTGGGGTGAGAGCGAGCTGAGAGTGACTCCAGGGTCTGAGAGCTGATCCCCTCCTGGGTTGGGGGCAGTGTCGTTTTCTGAGCCGGGGAAGATGCAGGGAATTAAATGACATCTATGTCTCTGATTTGGGAAACTGAGCAAGACAGAGAACCGGGAGGAGGAAGAAACTGGTCTCAGGCAGACCGAGTGGCCTGAGCCATCGATGGACATGCAGACAGGGCCTGGGGAGACCTGGTCAAGAATGAGAGGCCCTGTGTGGCTGAGCTCACCAGGCATGGGGTCAGGTGAAGGCAGGAGAGAGTTCCGCTCCCCTTCAAGGGCCATTTCTGAGGCCTGAGAAAGAACAGGCGGGGAGGACAGAGGAGAACCAGAGAGACCAGCCTCTGCAGCCCTGGGAAGACAGTGCCAAGGTGCGAGGAGTGACTCAAGGGACAAGTAAGAGACGTCCCGGCAAACCCAGCCCACCTTTGCAGCCTGGATGTGGGATGTTGGTGAGGCTGGAACTGCCGGCCAGCCCAGATGAGCCCCCATCACCTTTAGAGCCCAGATTTCTCTGGGGCAGACGGAGAGACTGTGTTCTGATTGGTCTGAAGTCAGCCACAGGCATTCTTTCCCAGCTTAAAGGCAAACATGTGACTCCACTGTCACATGGGACATGAGGGGAAGTCTACGGGGACATTTAGACAATATTTTCCTGTTTGATAAAAGAGTGAAATTCTAGATGAAAAAGATCTCTTTCCTGCCCAGCCCCCTTCCTTTCCTGGTCAGGATGTGGTCATGGGGATGTGATGACTGGTGCCACAGCAGCCACAAGGGCCCATGAGGAAAAAAAGAAGGGGAGAGAAATTAACCCAGAGCCCAGACTCTTGTTATAAGGTTTAGCTAAATGTCTTTACTTTTCCAGGCATGGAAGATCTCATCGGGATAAGAGGAAAATGAGAAGGAACCCTGAGATGGGAGAAAATAGAGAGGAGGTGTGAGAAGGCCTTAAAAGAGTCTTTTAGAGGATTTCATTTAGGGCAGCATTTTTCTCTGGTCCGTGGGAGAGAAAAAAGCCAGCCTCACAGATACTTAAACCCTCACCTAGGATGACACTTAAAACTTCATTCTAGAAGTCCAGGATGACATGGGTAGACATATCTAATGGTACAGATGGGGGAAACCGAGCCCCAGGGAACTTAGCAGCTGCCCACGGCCACACAGCAGAGAAACACCAGCTCACGCACCCAGCCATGCTGACTGCCTCCCAGGTCCTCATCCGCCAATAGGGATAAGAGCAGCAGGTATCGGGACTTCCCTGGTAGCCCGGTGGTAAGAAATCCACTTTGCCACACAGGAGATGCAGGTTCCATCCCTAATCAGGGAACTAAGATCCCACACATGAGGCAAGTAAGCCCGCATGTCACAACTACTGAGCCCCCGAGGTCTGGAGCCCGCGAGCTGTAACTAGAGAGCCTCCATGGCTTGGATGTGGGGTTAGAGCAGAGAACAAAGGATCCCACATGACGCAGCGAAGACCCTGCATACCACAACTAAGACTGGCCCAGCCACACAGATAAATATTAAAAAAAAAATTAAAAAAGGACAGCAGGTGTCCATCTGACGTGTCCTGAGTCTCAAGAATCCACGAGCACTCAGCACAGTGGCCGAGATAAAGGGGGCTCAACAATGCCCAGGCACAGGGCCTGGTCCGTGGCAGGCTCCGTGAGTGTGAGCCGCTGTTTCTGCGAGTGGTAGGTGGTCTACGAAGGACGCGCCCATCCACTCAGCACCTCCTGCATACCAGGCACATTTCTAATCCAGAGCTCCCGGTATTTTGCTTCATCCCCCACAACAAACAGCTCAAGAGGCTTCATTCGCTCCCCAACTTAGAGCTTCCCTGGCCCCACGTTCCACGAAACACCCTAACTCCCCTCCAAGTCCTCACTGACCCCCACTGAGTTCCCTTCGCCCCTGCTTGTATGCCTCCTGGGGCAGGCAGCTCACTCCCGAGGACCCCACTTTCCAAAGTTCTTGGTCCCTGTGTGGCCCTAGGCAAGCGTCGAGGGCCACTCTGGGCCTCAGTTTCCACACCCGCGAAAGGGTGTGAATCATAGTCGCAGCCCCTGGCTGGTGGGGAGCCCCAGGACGGCCCTCGGCACAGCGCCTGGCCTGCAGCCAGTGCTCAGCCAACACGAGTGTGCGGGCATCAGCCATCCCCGTTACATGGGGCCTGCCTGGCCTCTCCTATCCTGCCTCCTGCTGGAGCCCTGGGTCTGTCCAGGTGTGGCCGCCAAGGGGCCCCGAGTGACCTCTGTCCTGACCCAGGAGCTGGAGGAAGGGAAGGGAGGTGCTGAGTCCCCCGGGCCCGCCCGCCGCTGCACCCTGCGGCCCCCGGCTCCAGCTCCCGCCTGACCCAGGGCCACCCCCACCTCTGAGGACCCATTGTTCCTGTCTGACTCAGCTCCAGGGCCCTGGGCCTGCCCAGGCTCCCACTTCCCTCCAGGATCCTCCATCATCCCCAGGGCCAGGGCCTCCATCAAGGGCCCCAGATGAGGTGCCAGGTGCGGCAGCGACTCAGCCGTGGGAGCACGAGCTCTAATCCCAGCTCCGTTCTCCCCAGCTGCGGGACCTCAGGCCCTCTGCCTTCCGCAGCCTTGGTTTCCTACTCTGTTCAGAGGGGCGTGACAAGACCTCACTGCACTGCAGTGAGCAGCCTGTGATCTGCGGGGGGCAGGGCGCCCGGCACGTCAAGAGCCTAGGGGAGCATCAGCCCCACTTCCTCTGCTCCCCGCAGGCCTGGAAGACGGAGTCAGGAACAGGCAGATGCAGGGGCCAGGAAGGGGTGACCGGCCCTGAAGCCAGAGGCCGGAGACCGTGAGCAGAGCACTGGATGAGAAGCCCACGGCCAGGTCCTGGCTCCAACCCTGCTGTGTGATCTTGGACAGACGATGGACATCTCTGGGCCCCAGAATGCGGGAAAGAAAAGGCTGGGATCCTCTCTCCCTGGGAAGCAAAGCAGGGGGGAGGAGCCAAGTTTTCTTTTCATTTTTTTATTTTCAGCACAAAGGGCTTGAATGAAAACCAGCTGCACAGACAGAGAATCCTATTGTGAAGGCACCCGAGACTCCAGGGCAGGCGGAAGAGGCAGCTCTTGGGTGTTGGGCTGGGTAAACAGAGGTTGGGGTATTGGCCAGACACAAGAACAGGCAGGGGACAGCTCCCCCCTCCTTTAGAGCACTAACCCAGGAGGCTGGGGCGCTCCCTTGGGCGTCTCCAGCTGAGCCACCATCTCTGCTTCCAGACACGGGCCAGCCCTTTCGCTTCTCAGAACCTCTGCTTCCTCATCTGCAAAATGGGTACAGCCGTCAGCACTTCTCTTTTTGAAAGGTGTGTTGTAATAAGCTCAGGACAGTCTCCTCAGACAAACAGCGTTGGTCTAATCCTGGCTCTGCCACTCACTGACTGTGTGACTCGGGGTTTCTACTTTTACTTCTCTGTGCCTCAGTTCCCCCATCTGTGAGATGGGCACAAGAGCAGTACTAACCCCCTGGGAAGATGAACCATTTATTACGATCCGGGATCATAATAAATAATGATAATAAATAATGATCCCGGATCATAATAAATAGTGACAATTATTATTTTCTTCTTATTTTTACTGTCTCATGAGCTCAGTCTGCTAAGGCCCCATCCTCAGGAAGTCTTCTTTCCTCTGAGTGACAGTTCATCTCAGCACTTCCATCACGTAATCCTGGAGTGCTTGCTATGCACTAGTCTTGGCAAAGCCAGCATTCCAGAAGAAAGATGTTAAACGCCGGACTCGTGTGTGAAGGGTTCGGCACCCAACAGGTGCTCAGTGATATCATTCACCCAACACCTGGCCCCCATGGCTGCCCTGTGCTGGGTTCTTGCCGGCCTCTGGAGATACAGCCCTCTTTGGGGTCCCAGTCAGGGGGTCCAGCTTGGGATGGGAAATTAGCACGTGAAAGAGGCAACATTCTTCGACAGAGGAAGTCCAGGTCACCTCAAGAGCCAGAGGAGGTCAGGGTGGGCTTCCTGGAGGAAGTGAAAAAAAAAATAGCATCTATTAAGAATTACCTTACGTGGCACATAATGCTAAACAGCTGGGCACTGTTCTCTTTAGCCCTCTGGGCAAGGCTTTTTTCCTCACACACCTATTCTACGGGTTAGAGACTGAGACCAGTGAGGTCCAGTGACCACACAGCAAAGACATGGAAGAGCTGAAATTCAAGCTTCACGGTCTAACTCAGGCCCTGCAGTGCTCTCTAGACTGTCTCTCCAGACTGTCTCTTGGATCTGACTGCTGCTTCTGCCCAGACCAGACTCTCACCATCTCCTCCCTGGCAAAAATTGCCCCAAGGCAGCCTCCTCTGAAGCCTCCCTGCACTCTCTGCATGTCGTCTGTAGGCCTTGACACACACAGAAAGAGGTGGTGGGTGAGGAACAGGGCGTTCCTGGGATGAGCTCCCGAAAGCCTGGCCCTCCTTCATTCTGGTAAAAAGGAAGGAAGAGAAGGGGCATCTTCTGCGTCCTCCCTGCGTGCCCACTCAGTTTCACAACAACTCGATGAGGTCAGGTGATTCGCATTTCTAGAAGAGAACACAGAGGCAACTCTGCACCCCCTCACCCCGACGTTGCTGAAGGGGTGAGGGGGGTGACCCCCAGGTGAGCCGGGGGCTCCGAAGCGTCTCCGAGTCCCTGTTTGCCTATCTGGGACCTGGGGCCTGCCTCTCAGGGCTGCAAGAGAAACGAGGCACGCGGCCTTGTTCACCTGGGGCCCGGCCGGCAGGAAGCACTCCACAGGCTGAATGATCACTGCTGCTCGTGTTATTACTGTCACAGGGACACGCCTCCCCAGGCCTGGAAGCCCTGGACCTGCAGTCCTTCCTGTAATGAAACCCTCCTGCCAAGGCCTCAGCCAGGGGCCCTGATCAGTCATTTAATTATAATCTTTGGGGGAAAGCACACACCCCCACGAGCTACTGGGGGAGCCGACTGTGTGGCAGGGGTAACCTGATGCCCCTAGTCGACCAGCCCCCAGGCCTTTGTCTGAGTCCTGGCCAGATCACGCTCCTATTTTTCTAACCCCAAACCTGGGCTGGCATGAACTCAATGCTCTGCATTGTCCTGGGACCAGGCCCCCCAGGCTCGCAGGGCCTGGCCTCGCCCTTCCTCCACCTGGAGATCCGGCCCCCAGGAGGCGTCTCCGGGGAAATCAGAAACCCAGCAGGGCCCACTGGGCCGCCTCCTGTGTGTGCCCAGCCCCAGCCCTCCTGCACGTCACTTCACCAAACCTTCACAACTTCCCTGTGGAGGGGCTCACACTACGCCCATTTTCCAGGTGGAGAAACTGAGTCCTGGAGCATCAAATCCTCCCCCAAGCTGACACAGGGGAAAGTGGCAGAGCCTTTCCCAGGAGGTGGGCAGGGTACCCTGGACCCTCAGCTGGAGCCAGGCATCACATCCTGTCAGTAGGAGGTTCTCCTGGGAACCTCACAGAGTAGAGAAGGAAGAAGCTGCAACTATAGGGCAGAGGATGTCATGGCTAAGGGCTAGGATTTCCCCAACAACTGCTCCAAGTTCAAGTCCAGCTCCAGCCCGGCCTTACACAAAACCCCGCTGCTCTCCACACCTTGGTGAGGAGACGATTCAGGTTATCAGCCGTGTGAAACACTCCTCAGCAGGTTAACTGCTCAACTACCAGGTGCTTAAAAAACCAGAGTTTGAAAATGACAAAGGTTACCAGCAGGCACGTAGCAGCTGCAAAAAGGGAATTAAGTGTAAGGACTGCCCACTCAACCACATCACCCATCACATCCCAGGGGCCAGAACTGAAATCAGAGCAACACCAGGGGCTGCCACAGAGTGGAGTAGGGGTGTAAAGTGATGCACATGCCTTTTTTTTTTTTTTTTTGGTCACACTGCGTGGCTTGTAGGAACCCAGTTCCCTGAACAGGGATCAAACCCGTGGCCCCTGCAGTGGAAGCATGGAGCCCTAACCACTGGGTCACCAGGGAATTCAACACATGTCCTCTTAATCCCTCCTGATCGGCGCCTTTCCCATCTTAATATGTGCCTGGGAAGCAGACCCACATGGATGCCACCAGCCCCACTCTCGGCTTCCTGGGGGCTTCCCTGAATGCAGGGACCATCAGAGACCCAGCGGGGAGGGCAAGGGCAGTGTGGGGACAGCTCCCTCCATGCAGGCTGTCCTGGAAGGTCTCAGCTCCTGCCAGGACCCTTTCAGTGCAGCAAGCATCAGCTCCCCGCTGCGGCCAGTCCCACACCGCATCTTTCCTCACGAATTCCCTTAATCCTGCCTGAAAAGTCTCCTTAGTAAACCCTCCCTGGGGTGCTCCATTCCAGAAGGGTCTGTTTCCTGCCAGCCCCTCAGTGTTACAGACATGATATAAACATGGCCCAGTGCTGAGATGTGAGGAAGCCAGGTGACGGCGGCCTGGGGCTCATTAGACTATCTCTTACCAAGTTCTGGGCGGTTGATATATGTTTTCTAAAGAAAGAACGAGAGGACCAGAGAGAAAGCAAACTCAGCAGGCAGGAAGCCCAGCCCATCCGGGGTCCTGAGGGCACGCCCTGAGGTCAGCGGAGGTCAGAGGGTCCACACTCACCCTCTGCTCACTCCTTCTGGGCTCCTTCCCTCTTTCTCTTTGGCTTGAACCTCCCTGCAGGAAGTGGGAACTGCATGGGGGATCACTGCAGAGGGGCCCCCAAGCAGGACCGCTGTGTGCCTCTGGGACCCCTCTGGGACCCCTCAGTTAAGAGAGCAGGCTGCACTGAGGGAATCTTGCTCCATTGGGACCTCACAATCTGGGGGGGGCGGGCAGGGGAAACAGGGGACACTCTCCGGAGAGCAGGCTCCTGGAGGTACTCTCTCCTCTTTAGTTCCTCATCTTCCCAGGCCCCTGTCCAACCCTTTTTGCAGAGAATACTTGGAGGGGTGCGGGGTTGGTGTTTTATTTTGTGTGTGTTTTTAATACCAACATACACAATGACTCAGTGTGTAACTTGTCACACATGCCTAAATGGAATTATTTTGTGTGCACTGTTTTGGTTTGGCATCTAGCCGCATTTTTTTTTTTTTTTTTTTTGCTTTTCCTTTTCTGCAGAAGCCCTCTCTCTCACCATGTTGACTGCTGAGAATGGGATCCTGCAATATTCTTCTGTAAGCATCAAAATCCTGTGCAGGCTCCGGCCGGACAAAGGATTTCTTTATCTGTCTTTTTTTTTAACAAATGGGGATCACGTTGTTTGTTGGCATCTTGCTTTTCTCATTCAGGAAGATGCAAAACAAGGACTGGCGCTCAGGTGTCCTTAGCAGTGTTATTCATAATCGCCAAAAGGTGAAAGCACCTCAGTGTCCATCAGCAGATGGATGCGTGAACATAACGTGCTATATCCACGCAGCAGAGCATTATTTGGCCACGAAGAGGAATGAAGAACTGAGACACGTTGCAGGAGCCTCAGAAAGATTGTGCCCATTGAAAAGCCAGACGCGCAAGGTCATGTATTGTGTGACCTCATTTGTATGAAATATCCAGAACAGATTAACCCATACGGACAGAAGGCAGAGCAGAGGTTGCCAGCGACTGGGAGCAGGCTGGGACGAGGAGTGACTTGTTGAATGGGTAGGGGTCTCTTTTCTGGGGGGCGGTGAATGTGTCTTGGAACTACATAGAGAAGAGGGTTGCTCAACACAATGAATGTACTAAATGCCACTTCACTGTACACTCTAACATCGTTAACTAATCAGTGATTAATTCAAATGACTTGGAGAAGGAAATGGCAACCCACTCCAATATTCTTGCCTGGAAAATCTCATGGACAGAGGAGCCTGGAGGGCTACAGTTCATGGGGTCGCAAGAGCCGGACGTGGCTTAGTGACTAAACCACCAAATGACTTATGTTTTGTGAATTTCATCATACTTTTTTTAACTATAAAAAATATGAATGTCTATATTCCTCCTCCTGAGAACAAAGGCAGGGATAAAGAATCGCTTGCCAATTCAGGAGACGTGGGTTCCATCCCTGGGCCTAGAAGACCCCCTGGAGAAGGAATTGGCAACTCACTCCAGTCTTCTTACCTGAAGAATCCCATGGACAGAGGACCCTAGCAGGCTACAGTCCATGGGGTCACAAAAAGTCAGATAAGACTGAGTGATTAAGCTATAACAAGAATACTGTATACACTGTACTTTTCCTTGAAATTTTTCAGTTAAAAAATAAACCCTAGGGAGAAAAATGCCTGTGTAACTAAGAATGTTTAAAAACAAACAGAAAAGATTAGCCACACAAGGCACCTGGGAAAACCATGAGTCATTCTTTTTAACGGCTGCATGGTAGTCCATGGTGTGGCCAGACCAGAATGGACTCACCCATTTCTCCAAAACAAGGAATGATGAGTTTTCATTTTCATTCTTTTTTTCCCTCCTTTTTTCCCTTACACACAGGATTTTATTTCACCCTTACTCCAATTCTAGGTTTTTGTTCCCATTCCTCAGGTGAGAAAACCAAGACCCAGAAAGAAGAAAGTCAAGACGTGACTGAGCCAGAACTCAAAACCAGGACTGTCTGGCCCCACAGCCACACAGCCCTGGGCCCACTGCTTGCCAGGGAGACAGCAGGGAACAATACTGACCAAGGACCTGCCCCTGAGAGCTGGCAGCTCCCTCACTCTCACGAGGGAGAGAGATGAGAAGGAAGATGAACTGGTGACCTGTGTGCCCTGTCCCGGGCGTCAAGGTTACAGGAAGAAGAAAGGGAGGGACGGGGGAAGGGAATAGTTCAGTCAGGAAAGGCCTCGCCGGGAAGATCACCTGGGCAAAGGCCTGGAGCAGGTCAGAGAGAGTGAACCTTGCAGCTCTCATCCATCTGGGGGAACAGTGTTCAAACTGGAGGGAACAGCAAGTGCAAAAATCTGGAGACAGGGAGAGACAAGGAGCTGGGTATTGCTGGTGTGTGAAGGGAAAAAAGCAAGATCAGGCCACAGAGGGCTTGTAGACCCCCTGAGGAGGCTGGACTTTATTCTGGGAGTCATGGAAGATTTCGTAGCAAGACAGATTGGAAGTTAAATCTGGCTTGTGAAAAGCTCCCTCTGGCCTCTCTGGGTGGAGCAGGAAGACCAGGAGAGCATGTCAATGGTGGCTCAGGCAGGTAGGGGTTGTCATGGAGATGAAGATGGAGAAAAGCTGTCTGGGGCTGAGTGACTGGTCCAGCGGCCGGGGAGAGGCCCTGTCCACCTCCCCTCTACCTATGCATCCTTGAACTTACTCCCCCTTGGAGGAAGCCAGCTCCCTATTTCCCCAGAGAAAGTGCCAAGAGAGGAAGGAGAATTTTGCTGACTCACCGGCAGGGGCCTCCCAACTTCCCATGCGGAAGGATGGACAGGGGAATCTAAGTGCAGATGGTGGGGTGGGGAGCCTTGTGGGGGCTGAAAGCAAATAAATAATTACAACTGTGCTAAGTGATGGAAAATAGGGAGAACTTCCTGGTGGAGGCAGTTGTCTGGGCAAGAATCAGAAGAAGTAGTAGTTTAAGTAGGCCAAAGATAGAAGGAAGAGCATCCCAAACAGATTACACTGCTAAGAGACTAGAGGCAGCCTAGTGAGTTCATGTTCCTGAAACGAGGCCTGGCGGGGCAGATACAGCCCTGAGTGCTGAGCTCAGGACAGACAGTGGCGTCAGCCAGGGAACATACCCAACCTGGTGCCACATGCGGTCAGCTCCCGGCAAAGGACAGCTCCTGCCGCCATGGAAACCATGTGGGTAAAGATCCGCCCGCCATAAACTTCTCTGAGCATCACTACAAGCCAATAAATAAGAGGAAGATTGGAAGACCAATAAAAGAAGTCCCTGAGATTGTTCTTCTCTTCGGAGAGACAAGAAGAACAGGGCCCAGGGAACAGCCAGGTTGTCTCCTTCGACGAGTCACTTGGTGAGAAGGTTGCTGAGAGCTTCCCTGCCCGGCACCAGGCTTCCTGGCTCCCTTATGTGCCTCGCAGGACTACAGGACAGACCAACTTTGTCACCCTTGTGGGGGGCCCCTTGGTGGTGCAGATGGCAGCTGGAAAAGCGGGAAAGCAACCTGCAACAGGAGCTGGCTTGCTGCCCGAGGAGGGGAGCTTCAGAGAGGACAGACAGAGATACCGAGAGAGACACAGGATAGAGACAGAACAAACAGAGAGAAGACAGACGAGAGGAGGGAGCGGAGGGGAGGAGAGGAAAGAAAAGGCAGAGAGCAGAGAGAGACAGAGAAGGGGAGCGATGAGACCACGGAGAGACAGAGAGAAGGGGAGAGGTGGCGGGAGGGAGGGGAACGAGACAGACAGACAGACGCTGAGACGGAGCAACAAAGAGGAAGACCCAGCGACGGAGGGAGACAGAGAGGGGCCCACCGAGCCGGGCTTGGGGAAGGGGGCAGAGGGACCCCAGAGCCCCTGAGTCTCCGTGCCTCCGAGTCTCCAACTCTCCACTGCAGGAGAGATTTTAAGAACCTTGCAAAGATTGCACGGTCTGACTTTACAGCACTAACGCTCACTCATTCGACAAGCACCCACTGAGCGCCTGCTGTATGCTGAGTGCCAAAAACCGTTCCAGGCACCGGGGTACAGCCCCCAGGCCCAGCTCCCCTCCTGGAGCGGATAGCCTGAGGGGACACAGGCATTCTTCACGTGAGCGGATCCATGGCTGTGTTTCTCCAAACTGAGATAAAGGGCTTGGAGGGTAGAGACAGGGAGCCATGGGCAGGGCAGGTTGCTGGGGGCCAGCTGACCCCCAACCCGGAGCCCCAAGAAGGCGAGGTGGGGATGGTGGTGGGGGAGGCCTGCTCAGAGTGGCGACACGACCTGGTCACACCAGGCCTCACAGGACCTGGTGGAGCTTCCTAGTGAGGTGGGGTCCTGGGAGAGCGCTGAGCAGGGCAGGGACACGGACTGCCTCGGTTCCAAGGGGCACCTCTGGCTGCGGGTAGAGAACCAACCAAGGGGCCCAGGGTGGAAGCAGGGGACCCAGGGAAGGGGTGACCACCACGATCAGGGCAGGAGAGGACGGGGTGTGAACGATCAGGCGGAGTCTGTGGAGGTGGGGAGATGGGAAGGAGCCTGGAAGTCCCGCCCTGGTGACACAGGAGGGACTGCAGGGGGGACCGGGAGCCTGTTTTAGGGCTCAGCCTCAAGCGCCCTGAGAACCCCCCTTTCTGATACAATGAACTGCTCCTCCCCCCAGCCCCCACCCATATCACACACGCCAGAGGACTCACACGTTCTCAGTGTCCCTGAAAGACCTTCGGAATCTGGGTGCTTCCTTCTGCTGAAGAGTCTGCAGATAGAAAGAAGCGGGGTGGGTGGGGGGCGGGGAAGAGAAGGAAGCGGCACCTGCCCTCATCACAGACCCATGGACGCCCACCCCACACACTCACCTTCCAGAATCCCTAAGAATGATGGGGAAGGGACTTGCCTGGCAGTCCAGTGGCTAAGACTCCACACTTGCACCACAGAAGGTATGGATTTGATCCCTGGGGAACTAAGATCCCGAATGCCACTCCAAGCGACCAAAGAGGGAAAAACAACAACCAGAAAGAATGATGAGACAGAAGAAAGGCCTCCACCGGAGGTGCGAGCTGAGCCTCTGGTGGCAATCATTTTGAGATCTATAAGTATATCCAATCAACACACGAAAGTCACGCAGTCATGTCCGACTCTTGGCGACCCCAGAACTGTGGCCCTTCAGGCTCCTCTGGTGAATCAACACGGGATCGACACGGGGTTCACCTTAAATTTACCCGGTGTTATGGGTCAATGACACTGAAATGAAGCTGGAAAGAGAGAAGAAGAAGAAAGGCATGCCAGAGCTGGGCAAGGGCTCCAGGGTCCACTGCCTCTTTAGGAAACTTCAGGAGTAAGTGATTCACTCCTACCAGAAATGAGAAGAAGACATGATAATAATAGCAGTCACTGTTCCTGCATACCAACATGCCAACGGCTTCCCAGACATTACTTCTATTTTTATAAATTATTGTGTATTTGGATTACAAAACTAAGAGACTCACTATAAAAAAAAAAAAAAAAAAAAAACAATGAGAGAGGAGGAAGGGAAGGAAAGGAGGAAGAGAGGGAGGGGAGGAATTCGCACATCGCGGAAATACGTACCTCACTGTCCCCTGGTCACGCTGGCCTTCTCACTGCCTTGCAAGCACCCAGGCTGTGCCTGCCTCAGGGCCTTCGCACTTGCTGTCCTCTCTGTCTGGAATGCTCTTGAGTCAGGGAGCCAGGCACACGGCTCTCTCCCTCCCTGCCCACAGCAGCACGTCCATCACTCCGACCGTTCTTCACAGAACTCAGTGCTGCCTGACCCTGTATTGTTTCGTGGTCCCTGAGCGGCCACCAGAATGCCAGCTCCACAACGGCAGGGACTTTTGTCTGTTTTGTTTGCTGCTGTGTCCTCTGTCTTCTGAATAACTCCTGGCACACTGTGGGTGTTCAATGAATTGCAGTACAGGTGAATGAATAAGTAAATGAATGTGCGCATGAATGAAACAGCTCTCTCTTCACCTAGGCCAGGAAGAGGAGCTCTCGGAGGGCAGCAGCTAGAGCTCGTGTGTCCGGCACCCGGTAGGCATTTGTGGGTTGAACAGGTGGCGAATGCGGTCATTGGGAAATGGGAAGAAGGAAGAAAAGGAAATATTTATCCAGGCTCCCTGAGAGCCTACCCCGTCCTAAGCCCACCCCATGTGTTAGTCCACTTCAACACCACAACCACCCTATGAGGTTTATTTCAAGCCCATTCTCCAGATGAGGAAAAACTGAGGCTGAGGGAGAAGAAACCGTTTCCTCCCCAGGTTCCACAGCCAGAAAGGACGGGCTGAAAGTCGATCCCATCTGCCTCTAAAGCCAGGGTTCCAAGCCGAATGCATCTGGCCTGTTCATGTTTTCAGCGGTGGCTGAGCACCTGCTCCGTGCCAGGCACCGGGCTGAACCAGCTGGGGGATGCGAGTTCAGGGCTGCCAAGCTTTCAACCTTTGTAAGAGAACCTGGGTGTCCATGTTTTCCTGTGAAACCTTTTGCCCTTCAACGCTAGCTACCAAATCAAAATGTTAGAAAGCACTGTGCAGGCAAAAGGAAGCGTGTCTGAGAGCCCCTCGCTGGAGACCCCTAGTCTGGGCCCGGAATCTCCAAGAACAGGGACATCATTGACGGTGAAGTAGGCAGAGAAGGCTTCCTGGGAAAGGCAGCATCAGCCTGGCCCTGGGCTGGAGGAGGGTGGGGCCGCTGAGAGAAGGAAGCCTGCATGCGGAGAGGCGGGAGGGGCTTGGGCTGCCCTCAGGCCACGCTGGGGGTCAGGGCAGTCTCCTGTCCAAGACTCCCCTCTGAAGATGCCCAGCAGGTCGGACCAGACTGACACCAGGAACCCCTGGGGGTCAGAATGCCACGGCCGCCCGACTCCTCCCTGCACCCACGCCCCCTCTCCACCTTCCTCGGGCCCTCTGGGATCTGAGCCGCCTAGCACATGCTTCCCTGAAGACTCTGTGTCCTTGCAAATTTCCCACCAGGCCGGCTGGAGGGAGACCCTGAGGACGGCCCAGCAGGGCGACTGGGTGGATGTGCCTGAGCTCTTTCATCTGTCCGTCCTCAGATACAGCAGAACTTCACGAAGAAAAAGTCTGAGATCCAAAATACTGTATTGGCTTCAAAGGAAGTCATGACATTGACGTGAAATGTCTTTGAAATATAATACTATATCAACCAGTCGAAAGGGTAAGACAATGTCTCTTCCTTTCTTTTTGGCTGTATATAAACGCTCTGTAACGGAAGATGTGGATGCACTTTATGCTTGACATGACTGAACCAGGGTTTGACACCGACTCCATCACTTACTGCGTGGGAGACTTTCAGCGAGATCCTGACTTGTCTGTGCCTCTAATACCTCGCTGGTAAAATGAGGTTGAGGGGAATAACTAGGGCCTGGGGCTGACAAGTAGCCTAAAGGAGATAATGCTCGTTATACACTTAGAAAGTAAGTAGCACATAGTAAGCACAAAGTAAATGGCACTGATGATTATCATTATCAATATAGTGACTCATCACTATTTCAAATCACATTGTAAAACACACTGGATTCTGGAGATATCAGTATGAACTCATGTCTAGTGAAATATAGATACAGCTGGTCACATGTAGAAATATTTGTAGATAAAATCATATACATGAGTTAGTAAATAGACACATATTTACACATATATTGGGTTGGTCAAAAAGTCCATTTGTATTTTCCTGTAAGCTGGTATGAAAAACACAAATGAACTTTTTGGCCAACTCAATGCTTTTTTTTTTTTTCCTGTTACTTTTGAGAAGGCCTAAAAGAAATGCCACCCACTAGCAGTGGACACGCATGGCACCCAGATGAGACTTCCCTCGTGGCATCTTAGTTTCTAACACCACACTCCAGAGAGGAACAAGGGCTCCACGGAGAAATGACTGAGTCTAAGTTTGGAACAAGAAATACACAAGACGAGCCTCGCACATTGGTGGCACTGGAAGTCAGCAAATGCTCAGAGAAAGAAAGAAAAAAAAGAAAAGAAACCTACGCTGATGGGGGTCCATCAGTGGGCAAGGGAACCAACCCAAAGAACTTCTGCTGGCCAAAGCGGCAACAATTTGAATAACAAGATGAATTAGTATTGAATTATAACTCAGAGTATAAATGAAATAAATAGCCAGGAGTCCATGCTAATACGACTGAATAAACCGATATGTAAAAGAGAACAGACAGATGTGGGCAGAAGAACTCTGAATCATTTTTACAGCAGACAGTAACTGCCTACTCCTTGGGTGGAGGCTAACAGAGTGACTTCCTTCTTCCCTTTCTTCCCAGGTGGCTCAGTGGTTAAAGAATCCACCTGCCAATGCAGGAGACGCTGAAACACGGGTTCAGTCCCTGGTTGGGGAGATCCCCTGGAGGAGGAAATGGCAACCACTCCAGCATTCTTGCCTGGGAAACTCCCATGAACAGAGGAGCCTGGCGGGCTGCAGTCCCTGGGGTCACCAAAGAGCTGGACATGGCTGAGCACAAGCACTTGCTTCCCAAGAGCACGATGTCGAGGCGGGCGGGGGTGGGGGAGAAGCATGACGTCACGGTGGAGAAACCCGACAAGCACAGCCTGAGCCCGGTGATCAAGGTCAGCATCAGCAGCAATGAATCCTGTTGACAGTATGCACTCTTGATGTGATACGATAAAAATGGCACTTTACTGCTGAGAGCTTCCTCCTCAAAACCCATAACCCCCACCTAGCCGTGTCAAAAACAGCCAACCGGTTCTGCCCATAGAGGAGCAGCTACAGAAAAACGTCACAGGTATTCCTCAAAACTGTCACTTCACCGAAAAGAAGGCACGTCTGAGAAACCGTCACAGCCGAGAGGAGCCTAAAGGACATGATAACAAAATGTGATGTGGAATCCTAAATGGGACTCTCAAACAGAGAAGAAAAAGACACTGGGTAAAAAATTTTTACAAACCTGAATAAATTGCGGACTTTAGTTAATAATAATGCATCAACACGGGTGCATTCACCGTAACAGATGCGCTAGACGAACGTTAAAGTGTCCATCGTTGAAGAAGCTAGGTGTAGGGTGCTATCTTTTTCATTTTTCTGTAAATCTAAAATGGTTGTAAAAAATAAAGTCATCCTTAAAAACTAGTATCTTTTTCCAATATGGTCTCTTGCACATTCTTTTTTAAAATATTTATTTATTTATTTGGCTGGGCCAGATCCGAGTTGGGGCAGGCAGGATCTTTAGCTACAGTGTGTGAAATCGTAGTTCCCCGACCAGGGATGGAACCCAGGCCCCTGCATTGAGATCATAGAGTCTTAACCACTGGACCACCGGGGAAGTCCCTTATACACTCGTCTAAGTCATGGAATGACTTTGTCCAAACCCAACTGACGCATCTTCTATAACAGGAGCTTTATTTTTCTATTTTACTATCCAACTTGTGAGCTTCAGACCTCACGTTTCCAGAACATGGCCTGTTCATCTCCACTTGACACCCTTTCTGTCTGGAAATTGCGCCTGAAACCAAAGGACCTGTCCTCCTGACCCAGGAGAAGTTCTTTGTTAATTCATCCTGTTGATGTCTGTGTTTAAGCTGAATACCCCGCAAATGCCGCTGTGGGTTGAACCCTCAGGAGTCATCACTAACTCTGAGTTAAACTGCTTTCTCCCCTCCCTCTTTCCAGTTCTATGACCTTAAGAGGCCCTCCCAGGACCCTGTGTCCAGCTGAGAAGTGGTCTGAAGGCTCCACTCGGGACATTCCCCACGACAGAGAATGATCTGCTTCAAATGTCAGCGGTGCTGCGGATGAGAAGCTCTGTGATCGAGTAAGGGTGGGCCCCGACCCCCGACCCCCGACCCCTGACCCCTCTGGACCCCTGCTCCCAGCGTCCCCCTCCCCTGCTCCCAGCTTTCCCCCTGGCCCCGAGGGCAGCTGACACTGTCTGGGAGGAAAGAGCAAAGGGGAAGCCCCTGGCAAGACACCCATTTCTCAGAAGCTCTGGGTTGGAAGTCAGGGGGCCTGGGTTCAAGTCCAGCGTCTGCCTCTGACTCATAACGTCACCTTTGGCCACTCACTTCCCCTCGTCTGGACCTCAGGTTCCTCATCGGGGAGTCAGGGGGTGGACCAGCTGGTCTGCCGAGCCTTCCCCATTTGACAGGCGCTGTTGAAATTGGGGCAGGTGATACCATTCCCCTTCCCAGCACCCCCGCTCCCGACTCTCCCAATAAGCGCCAAAGTCCAGAGACATTCCCAGCTGACAAACTCACATTCCCATCTAACAGACTGCGATGACCTGTCCCCTTTGTATTTCTTGAAAACAGAAAAGCTCAGGGAGGGGTGGGCAGGTGCTTTTCTCTAAGGTGCCAGTTCCAGAGGGCCCGGGCTCTGGGCTGGAAGTGAATCACCATGAGTTTGCACTTCGTATACTGTAGTCGCTCATAACTGCAGCCTTTGTTTATAATAATCACCGTTGGAATGAAATTCAGAGTCCTCCTGCCTCCGAGGCCCTGAAGGACCCACCCGCCTCCTCCTCCTCCGACCCTCTCCCTTTCCCTCGCTCTGACGCACCTTCCTGTACTTGGAGCCCCTAACTTGTTCCCACCTCAGGGCCCTGGCCTCTGGGGTTTGCTTCACCATCAATAGCCCTCTTTCAGGTCACAGCTGCTTCTTGGGGAGACACTCTCTGACCACCCTACTTCAGGAAGCCCCTGGCCACTGTCTGTCACACCAGCCTGCCGTGTTTCTCCTAAACGGGCACCACGGTCTGAAATGATGCTGTTCGCTCACTCACGCACTGTCTGTCCAAAGGCGGGGATTGTTTTGTCTGTTCTGTGATTGGACCGCGACCTCTTGCCCAGGACCTGATGCACAGTAGGGTCTCAGTACATCCTAGTGGAATGAATGAGCAAATGAAACACGAGTCATAGAACTCGTCGGCAGCGGAGTCTGCAGTCCAAAGAGCTGGCATTTGGTGAGCATCTACTGAAGCGCCAATACTCTGGCCACCTGATGCGAAGAACTGACTCCTTGGAAAAGACCCTGAAGCTGGGAAAGATTGAAGGCAAGAGCAGAAGGGGACGACAGAGGATGAGATGGTTGGATGGCGTCACCAACTTGATGGACATGGGTTTGAGCAAGCTCCCAGAGATGGTGATGGACAGGGAGGCCGGCATGCTGCAGTCCATGGGGTCGCAAAGAGCCAGACACTACTGAGCAACTGAACTGAACTGTGTGCCAGTCACCACACTGCTGTCTCATCCTCCAACGGTGGCTTTATGGTGCCCATTTTGCAGTTAAGATCAGGAGTCCCAGGCTTTAGGGCCTTCAAAAGGACAGAGCTGGCCTTGAGCTCAGCCTGGGGCCCCAGTGCCTGGGCTCTGTCCTCTCCACTCAGCTCCCCACTGGTGAGAGAGCTGGGGGAGGGGAGCTGAGCCCCACAGTGCACACGCACCCCTTGTCTCAGACAGAGCCTCCTGAGGACCTCGCTGTCCCCGCCACCTGGTGGAGCCCTGGGAACCAAGCTGGGAGCCAGGTGTGCGGGCAGCCTGGCCTTACGCCCGTCGGTGCCGGGAACCAGCTAGGGGAGCAAAGAGTCTGGACCCGTTCCAGGGCCGCTGAAGGGGGCCACTGGCCCCAGGTGAGCTCCTGGGGGTCCCTGGGGCTCGGACAGCAGCAGTGGGCACAGGGTGCTTCTGGGGGCCCAGAGGCTCGGGTCCCACCTGCCTTCCCCTGAGGGCAGAGCTAACCTCTGGGGTTCTGAGTGGAGGAGGCAGGTAAGCAGGGGCCGACAGGCAGCCTGTAAATGCCCAGGGCAGACCCCCTCCTGCGCTTGCTAGCTGTGTGTCCTTGGGCAGGTCTCTTCACCTCTCTGGGCCTCCATCTCTGGCGAGCGGGTGGTGCGACTGATTCTAATGGAGCCACTATATTTAAGGTCTGCTCGGGCAACAGGGAGGAAAGAAGACAGCTGAGGGGTTGGAGGACAGGCTCCTGCTCAGGTCAAGGAAGCCCCCCTCCAGTCCACCTCCCACCCCCGGAGGAGGAGTCTGCCCAGCCAGACCTGGAACAGGGAGTGGGAGTTTGGCGCAGAGAAGTAGAGAGAAGGGCGCTCCGGGCAGAAGGCACAGCCTGGGCAGACAGCGGGCATTCTGCCCGGGGAGCCTCCTTCCTTGCTCAGGTCTCAGCTCAAACGCCACCTCCTCAGAGCGGCCTCCTGCTATCTCCAAGGGAGGGAGCCTCCCCGCCTGCCTGCCATCAGAGCAGCTTCCTTTCCTCCTCGCACTTAGGGCCGTCTCAAGCGTTAGTTTATTACTTGTGTGCCCTGCCAACTCCGCCCGGACAGGGACGCGTCTGTCCTGCTTGCCGCTCTGCCCGGGGGCCCAGCACAGCAGCTGGCACATGGCAGACACCGGCCCCCGCTCCGTGCCTCGCTCTCCTCGCCCGCGAAATGAGCGCCATGACAGCACACCCCTTACTGCGGTGTTTTAAGAACTCAATAGTTCACATTTGTGAAGCCCTTAGAAAATCCAGGCCCCCAGGAGGTGCTCTGCATAAGTGTATAAATTAAAAATACCGTCACTGCCTTAAGACAATCAGGGATGTGTAGATTAGAAAGTCATAATACTGAAGATCCCCAAAGCTGTGTAACCCAATATGCTACAGTTTATGTTTAATTCCAGGCTCTATTTTACCTTTTGCCCAGCTTTTTATTTTGACAAATTTTAAATGCATAGAAAATAAATAAATAAATAAAAAGAAAACACGGGGCCATGAAAGCCTACAATCTCACCAGTCAATTGACGTGGCTCAGATGGTAATGAATCCACCCACGATGTGGGAGACATGGGTTCGATCCCTGGGTCGGGAAGATCCCCTGGAGGAGGGCATGGCAACCCACTCCAGTATCCTTGCCTGGAGAAGCCCCTGGACAGAGGAGCCTGGTGGGCTACAGTCCATGGGGTCACAAAGAGTCAGGCACGACTGAGTGGTTAACGCTTTCAACACTGACTCCCTCTCACTAGATAGAACGAGAAAGATGGATATTTATACTTTTATTTTCTTGTCTTATTCTTCCTTTCTGACCCATATGGGAGCCAGTTGAAGACACCAAGATAATTTATGCCTAAATTCTTCAGCTGTTGTAATTTTTTTTTTTAATCTCTTGCTCAAAGAATGTATGAATTCTCTGGAACCAATTGTAACCAATTCCCTTACATATTTGTAATTCTGCAAACCTGCTAACATGTGAATCCTTGAACCTGGGAACATTTGGTTCTAGAAACCATCATCTGCGGCTTCTTGGAGTCCACGCATGCTTGAGGCTGTACCTCTTGCTCCCCTGGGATTCCCGGAGCCCTGCCGCTGTGGTTCAGGAAATCTGCAAGGCGTCTGATGCCTCTGAAGCCAGATTCCCACTTCCCAGAAGCCAATGCCCGGGACTGAGCAAGGGGAAAACCCAGCCAGCCCTGACACGATGCCAAGCCCCAGGGATGTCAAGTGGCACAGGGCCTGGGTCACAAGCCCAGGGGTGAGACCCCGACCTGGCCGCACCCACTAGCCCTGCAGAGCCTCCCCGGGTGCTCAGGCCTCCTCAGGCCAGCCTGGTGAGGGGCAGATGGGCGGCCCCCACCCCCGCCCTGCTCATGGAGCAATCTTCTGAGTCACCCCCACCTCATGACTGGCCTGCCCGCCACCACGGAGGCCTGTAATTAGCCTCATCCGAGGCTGGGTCTTATCGGCCCATCGGGGCAGACCAGGGAGGGGACGCCCCAGAGGTCCCCACAGACGTGGCCTGTCCCGGGGCTTGGTGGCACGCAATCCGGGTGTCAGCCAGTCCCACGTCCAGAGGCCCACTTCAGGCTCCCAGCATACCCCCAAGTCTGTTCCCCAAAACTCGGCCTCAATTTCCACCATTCAAGCCATGTTCCTGCAAAATGTACATGGATCACTCACGTGTCAGAGAGATTTTGCCAAAGCCCACCTAAAGAACCAGAGCCGTTAAGCACCTGAGGGGTCAAGGAAGACCCACTGGGGAGCTGCCTGGGGTCGTGACTGTCAGGCAGCCATTGCAGGGGGTGCTGGAGAAGAGAGGAAAGAAAGGATGTCTCCTTCCCTCCTCCCCTGGTTGGAGGCCCTAACCCTGGTGCCTATTCTACAGATGAGGAGACTGAGGTCCAGAGATGCTCCAGACCAACTCCCACCTGCCGGGGTGTGCTAATGTTGAGGGAGTGGATAGGGGCCTCTTCCAGGGAAGGGGGAGCCCTCTACTCCCAGCAGAGAGGACAGCAAGGGCAGTCAGGCTGCGACCCAACACGCTGAGTACAAATCCACTTAAACCTTTGTGCCTCAGTTTCTTCAACAGCGTCAGCTGCAGATAAAAACACCATCCTCCTCGTGTGACGCTGTGAGAATTAAATCTGGCGCAGACTGAGGCTCCTCCTGAAGACCCAGAGTGGGCTTTGTCCTGCCTCCTCTTGATCCTGGCAGACCCCTCCTAACTTGGGCTGAAGGGAGGCAGGGAGGCCGAAGTGTGCCTCAACCCAGGGAGGCTAACTGTGTCCCCCGTCACCTCACCTCCCACACACGTCCCCGGAGGCTGCAGCTGATCCCCAGATTGTCCCCCACTCCAGGATGGGGCTCCCTAGAGTTAGCACCCCAGCCCCACACCTGCACAGACACACACAGACACATCTCCAGGCCTGCAGCAGGGCAGGTTGCTTTGCATTTATTAATAATTTCCTCCCTCCATCCCTCCCCCAGACCTGCTCAACCAGTCTCCCCACAGGCAGCAGAGCTGGCCTGACATTTGAACCGACTATTATTCTCTCACTTGTGGGAGAAGCCAGAGGGAACATGGGCACTGTGTCCTGAATCCTGGGGTGGGGGAGCACCCAGGCCATCCACAGGTCCCCCTCCACCCCGAGGTCCTGGGCACAGCATTCAAGTTGCCCAGGGCAAGGGGTTCATTGACCCTGAAGACCAGGTAAGACAGAGAGATTAAGCCCCTGGCAAGGGGCAGACTGGAAAACCCTCTTGAACGGGGCCAGGAATGTGGCGTGGTTAAGAGTCAAACTCAGCATCAGGATTCACATCCTGGCTCTGCCTTTGACTTGCTGTGTGGCCTGAAACAAGTCACTTGCACTCTCTGATCCTCTGTTTTCTCCTTTGTAAAATAGGGATGGTGAATCCCCACATTGGAGGGTCAGTGAAATTTACAAAGCCCCAGGACCAGAGCCCACCTGGTTCCCTGGGGCCAGGGTCTGCTCACTGTCTTTCTTCCTGGGAGCCCAGGGAGGCTGCACCCAAGTGTGACCCCTGAGACAGAGCCCTGAGGCCTGGGGCCACTAAACCTTAAGATCTGGGCCCACCTCCAGCTATCTCTGAATTCCACCAGTGGGAGCAGGCCGGGGTACGTGTCCCCCTGACGACTCCCTTGCTCCATAATTAGCATTCGTGGCTTCTTCCTGATAGTTAGGCAGCGCCTGCAGAACCCAGCACACAGGGCCAGACCCAGCAAGGCCCTGTGCTGCCCACGGCAACCACGCTGGCCGGAAGAACAGAGGATGGCTCGGCACAGCGAGTCCTGGGGCCGTGGGGAACCACCGAAGGCCTCTGAGGAGGGGCGAGACCTGAGCTGGGCGGGTCAGATGGTCGAAGCTGAAAATTCAGGGCCTCCCAGCTGTTCCTCTCAACCTGTGGAATAGCAGAATAGCCAAGGGTGCAAGCTGCCTGGATTCAAATCCACTCAATACCTGGAGCGTTGTGGCCATGAGCAAGTCACGGTGCCTGCATCTCCATTTCCATCGGTCGAAGAGGGGTGGTAACAGTCTATAGGAGGGGGTTTATGTGCAGCAACGACTCATGCGTGCACACAGTAGGTGATTCATGCGCGCACAGTAGGTGATTCATGCGCACAGTAGGTGATCACTAAATAGGAGCCGGGGGCCGTTTCTGCACCCAGCCACTGTCACTCTTCATGTTGTCCCCTCTGCCCGGGAGGCCCTTCTCCATTTGTCTCATATGAGCTCCCGTGCATCCCTATCCTGCTGCTGCCGCTAAGTCACTTCAGTCGTGTCCGACTCTGTGCGACCCCATAGAAGGCAGCCCACCAGGCTCCCCCACCCCTGGGATTCTCCAGGCAAGAACACTGGAGTGGGTTGCCATTTCCTTCTCCAGTGCATGAAAGTGAAAAGTGAAAGGGAAGTCACTCAGTCGTGTCTGACTCTCAGCGATCCCATGGACTACAGCCTACCAGGCTCCTCCGTCCATGGGATTTTCCAGGCAAGAGTACTGGAGTGGGGTGCCATCACCTTCTCTGTGCATCCCTATGGCCCCATCTAAATATTCCCTCCTCAGAGGAGCCATCCCTGACCCCCTACACACACACACACACACACACACACGCATAGGAATCCTCTCTTCTGGGCTCTCTGGTGCCACATTTGGTGCCTCCTTCAGCAGCTTGGCCACACTCCGGGTAGATGAGCTGATGCTCTGGGGTTCACCATGGATCACCATCACTTGACATGCAGGGATTGTGGGTGGAAGGAGTCCTCTCTTTCTCTCTCTCTCATTCACTCTCTCTCTCTCCCTCTCTTCTTATTTCTTTTATAATTTCAATCAAAACAGACTCAAAGCATCCCTGCAGATGTGGGAAAAGCTTATAGTTTCCAGGCAAACTGAAAAACTTTTCTCTGACCACCTCTGGAGAAAAGGAGAGCAAAGATTTCCAAAAGGTAAATTTGAGATTGAAAAGCCCTGTAATGAAATGTGTTATAGATTTGGGGGAAAAAAAAAAAAGAAATACCATGTGGAAAGATAAGAAGAATAGAGTAGATCTGTGTGTGCCAATCCGGAACAGGGTCCAAGATAAGCTGTCAAATAAAACAAAAATAGAATGAGGGGCAGACTGATGTATGCAAGACATTGGCTACCATTTGTGTGGGTAGGAGGGAGACAGGAAAGGACAATTTATAAATTTGTTTGTATTATGTAAATTAGCTCTGGGGGAAAAATTGGTAAACAGTGGCTGCTTCTTGGGGGAGAAAGTTGGAAATTGGGGGTCAAGAAGAGTGGGGACTTATTTTTCACTCCGTATTCTTTTGTACTTTCTGGAGTTTGTACCTTTCACTTACAGGAGCTATTTAAAAGTAAGCATGTGAATAAAGTTTCGGGCTTTGGAAACACACACTCCAGCACCAGGCCCCACCTGATGCAGGAACACTCTTCAGCACCCCTGACAGGCTCTCCTGCCTTGAACACTCCCAGTGATGGGGAGCTCAGTAACTCACTAGCCAGTTAATCCATCCTAGGGTGGCTTGGAAGGGTGGGGTTGGGCTCAAGGAAAGAAGGCAGAAATGTGCGTCTGGGGCTGCAAATAGATGCCTCTCTCGTGTCCCCGAAAGCGGATAGAAATGTGACTTTCCAACTTAGGGACCTGCTCCAAGGGCCTGTCTGTCCCGAGGCCCAGGCGGGAGGTGGGCAGGGTGGCAGGGCGTGCTCTACTGTGACTCAGGCCCCACGGGTGCCCGGGGCACAGACAGCTTCCCAGGGCACAGGGCTGTGACTCAGGGCCACACAGCAGGGCCAGCCCAGGTGGCAGCTGGCGGGCCACCAGCACACCCGCGCCCTTTTCAGCCTCGAACCCCAGCAGGGCTTCTGTCCCCGGGCACTTGGCACCTGGCTCAGCGCTGGCCCCCGGCAGAGGGTGGGATGGGGAGAAGAAGGCTCTGGCACCAGGCGGCCTGGGTTTAAACCCTGCCTCAGTTTCTCCCTCTGTACAGGAGAGAGCCCCATCGCCCTGCCTCCTCACAAGGCTAGTACAGAGATGCTCTGAATTCATCACGTCCACACCAGAAGCAGCCCCAGTACGGAGCCAGCACTCAGTAAACGTCTGCAATCACTGCTATGGGTGCCCAAACTGTTGTGAGGGTCACTGACCCTGGAGCCTCGCAGGGAAGCCTGGGCACCCCACGGTCACCCTGCATGGCCCGGTGAGCAGGCCCCGAAGGAGCAGGCCTCTGGGGCACCCGGAAACCCTGAGGGGCTCCTAGGTCCTCCCCCACAGGTTGGAGGAGGGCAGAAGTTTCCTCTTTCATCAGCTGTGCCCCATGCTTGGCGTGGTATCTGGCACACAGTCAGGGTGGGCTTCGTGGGCGTGTGACCAGGCCCCTCCCACGGGGCCCCACGTTCAGACGCTCCCTTGCTGGCACCATCTTGAAATTTTTCCTTTTGAATAAGAGGCGCTGCATTTAATTTTGCACAGGGCACCCCCCACATTCTATAACTAGTCACGTACGTAGTCAACACCCTGTGTGGATTCCGGACTTCCCTGGTGGCTCAGAGGGTGAAGAGTCTGCCTGCAACGCAGAAGACCCGGGTTCAATCCCTGGGTTCAGACGATCCCCTGGAGGAGGAAATGGCAGCTCACTCCAGCATTCTTGCTTGGAGAATTCCATGGACAGAGGAGCCCGGCGGGTCATAGTCCATGGAGTCGCAAAGAGTCAGACAGGACTGGGCAGCTAACACAGCAGCATGGACTTCTGAGTAAACGAGCGGCCGGATGAATGTTGCCCGTGGCATCACCTTGTACCTTTCACCCCGAGAGTCGTGGATTCCAAGGCTCCTTTTACCGACGGGGAAACAGGCTCATGGAGGTGAAGAGATGCACCCCAAACCACCCAGAACTAGAACCCTAAAGCCCTGGTGCCCACGGCAACCTCAAGCACGGCAGGCTGGGTGACGGGAGGACAGAGACCCAAGGATCTCGGGGGAAACTGAGGCCCGGCTCAAGGTGGGAGCTGGCCCCGCTTGGCGCGAGTGCCTGCCCAGGAGGCGGCCTGGCCAGGTGCCTGGTCAGGAGGCGGGAACCTCTGTGAATCGCTCCTCAGTCCCCGCGACCACAAGCGGGTTGGGTGAAAGGCGGCGGCTCCCTGCCCGCTTCCCCGCCGACGTGGGCCCAGACAATGGGCCTTTGTGCCCGGCGTGGGCGGGTTGTCAAGGTGCGCGGCCCTGGCCCGGAGCCCTGGCCTCAGCCTCCACGTGGGCCAGGGGGCCGGAAAATCCAGGAGACAAGGAAGCAAGGCCTCTTCCCGAGACAATCACAGCCAAGGAGATGGGGGCACAGAGCAGGTGTGCCAGGCCCCCAGGGCCACACAGGCACGGCGTCAGAGGCCGGGCAGCAGCCTGCGATGCCAGCCTCCCGGTCACATGGCTGGGGGTGCCCACCCCACAGCCGGGGCTTGGACTGCCCCGCTGCTCAAACCCACCCTCGGACAGTCGGCAGAGCCGGGACCCCCTCCCTCTCTCCTCTCACTGCCCCTCTCACGTCCCTGTCCCAAAGGAGCTCAACTGGAAGTGACAAGCCCCCCCATCTCTCGGAGTTCCCCCCTAGACTGCCACAGCCACAGCCCTGCTAGGAAATCATGACCCCTGGGGGCTCCATCAGACCTGCTCTAGAGCTCTTTATCCTTTTGAGACCACATGCCTGGTGGGGAACCGCCTGGTCCGGCCAGCACTGCCAGGAGCTCCACTTTAGAAGAGAAAACAGAGGCTCTGATATGGGGCTGAGCTCTCCCAAGGGCCCCCAGAATGCAGCAATAACGTGTAGCTGGACTCCAAATATTTCCACTGACCTCCAGAGAAAGATGGGGGCAAAAGATGGGAGCCTGGCCCTCCCAGCACCTACCAGCTGGTGGGAAAGACAGAAGTCAACAAGAGGGACAGTGATAATAAAGAGTAGCTACCAGTTATTGAGCATTCAATAAGTGCTTTATGCACAGAATCGCATTTCACTGTTGCAAAATCATGGGGAGGCGGGTATTATTCTTGTCCCCATTTTACAGATGAGGAAACTGAGAGGTTCAGAAGAGGCAATTTACCCAAAGTCAGTCAGCTAACGGATGGATCCAAACCCTGATCCCTGAATGTCTCTGCTCACTCAGCCCCTGCCAGGCAAGGCGAATGGTGCCCAATTACCGATGAGGACGCTGAGGCTCTGGGCAGCAACGTGACACGCCCAAGGTCACACAGCCAGAGAGTGTGAGGGGGGCTTCAGCCCCGGGCTTCTGGCCCCCAGAATCCAGGTCTGGGTTCCTTCCTCCTCTACCTCAACCAAGTCTGTGAAACGTCCCTCGGAGCCATCTGCACCAGCGGCCCCTCCTCCTCGTCTCCCACCTGACTGGATGCAGCCGCCCCTCCGCCCCCATCCCCTCTGGCCTCTCCCTACACAGAACAGATGCTTATGAAAATCCGGAAAGAGCATCCCAGTCGGGAGCAAGCTAAACGTCCATGCGGAGAGCTTGCAGGAGAGCACTGTGGTCTGTCCGCAGGACAGATCCTACACCAAAAATAAATAGATGCGCCCGAGCCGCCGTACCGATGGGGATGGAGCTTGAGAACAGAACCCTGAGTGGGGAAAAAGCAAGTTGCAGAAGCAAACGTGACACCATCTGTTGAATCACACCCACAACCAAACAGTGCCCCAGCCCTCTAGGGTGTGCGTGTGTGTGCGTGACCCACAACCAAACAGTGCCCCGCTCTCTAGGGGTGTGCGCGTGTGTGCGTGTGTAAAAGCATAAAGAAACAGTACCCCAGCTCTCTAGGGTGTGCGCGTGTGTGCGTGCCCACAACCAAAACAGTACCCCAGCTCTCTAGGGGTGTGCATGTGTGTGCGTGCCCACAACCAAAACAGCACCCCAGCTCTCTAGGGGTGTGCATGTGTGTGCGTGCCCACAACCAAAACAGTACCCCAGCTCTCTAGGGGTGTGCGCGTGTGTGCGTGCCCACAACCAAAACAGCACCCCAGCTCTCTAGGGGTGTGCGTGTGTGTGCGTGCCCACAACCAAAACAGCACCCCAGCCCTCTAGGGGTGTGCGTGTGTGTGCGTGCCCACAACCAAAACAGTACCCCAGCTCTCTAGGGGTGTGCGTGTGTGTGCGTGCCCACAACCAAAACAGTACCCCAGCTCTAAGGGTGTGCGTGTGTGTGCGTGCCCACAACCAAAACAGTACCCCAGCTCTCTAGGGGTGTGCGCGTGTGTGCGTGCCCACAACCAAAACAGTACCCCAGCTCTAAGGGTGTGCGTGTGTGTGCGTGTGTAAAAGCATAAAGAAACAGTACCCCAGCTCTCTAGGGGTGTGTGTGTGTGTGCGTGTGTAAAAGCATAAAGAAACAGTACCCCAGCTCTCTAAGGGGGTGTGTGTGTGTGCGTGTGTAAAAGCATAAAAATGTTGGACAACCGCTTTGGGAAATTGGCCATAGCTACAAGGACTAAATGTGTGCATCTATAGCCTCACTCTTGAACATACACTAAAAGAACTGTGTTCTTAGGTCTGCCAAAAGATATGCATGAGAATGTTCGTAACAGCGCTATTTGAAATACTGGAAACAAGGGGGAAAAAATGTACATCTCCATGGACAGTACAGTGATTATATGAACTGTGGTCTGTTTACCCAGTGGACTACTGCACAGGGAAGGAACCAGAGACACAAACACGCATCCATCCCACCAGGGTGAGAGAAAGCGCCAGAGACAGAAGAGCACTCACAGAGTGACTCCATCTGTATGCAGTTGGAGAAGAGCAAAACCAAAGGCTCGGAGCGGCCTGTGACAGGATCCAGGTAGTGATCCCACGGGCCATCAGATTACACAGTTGAGACTGGTGTATTGTACTGTGTGTACGTTATACCTCCATCAAACAAACAATAGAAGGACAAAGACGTCGGTGGAATCACGAGCACCAAGCCAGGCCCGCAGTAGCTTCTAGGAGAAATGCAGCCGGGAAGGGACAGGGGCCAGAGGCACCGTCTCCCCTGGGCTGTTTTCTTCTTCAGCCGAGTGACGGCTGCATAAAAGCTGACTGTATGATCTTTCAAATGTTTTTCTGATTGTCTGAAATATAACACTGAAAAAGCAAACCAAAACCGAAAACCATTTCCAAGGCTTCTGCTACTCCGGAAGGCACGCTGGTTCCCCACTGCCTACAGGTTGAGGCCCACCCTCGTTTTCATGCCATTCAAGGTCTCCTCCTGGGCCTCAACCTGTCTTTCCAGCCTCCTCTCTCACTCCTCCCCACCAGCAAAGCTGGTCTCTGCACTCTTTCCCTAACACACCTTAAACATTCCCAGCTCCACGCCTTTCCTCCCACCTGGAATGCCCTCCCCATTCCTGTCTACTTGCTCTGTGCCAATTATGCCGAGTGCTTTAAGCTATTAACTCCTGAAATCAGAGGCTGAGCCCTGGGGAGATTGGAGCACTGCTCTCAGCCCAAAACAATCTCCATCGTCACCCCCCAAAAGCGATCCCAGAGAATCCAAGCACAAAGAGTGGTTCTGCTTTGCCACAGTTCCCAGGTGTTCCTCCCACACCCCATTTCCGGAGTCCCCCCGCCCCACACCAATAGAGGAATTCTGGCCCACTACCGATTTCATCTTCACTCATCCCTAAGGGTTGGGTCTGTATCATTCTCATTTTACACTGGGGGAAGCAAAGGCTCAGAGTGTGCAAGTGACTCGTTCAAAACACTCAGCGAAGACTGTCTGGTTCCTGAGACCTTTGCATCCCCTGAAAGCTTGCAATCATGACTGGCTCCAAGCTTGCTCCTGCCTCGTGACGTCTACATGTGCTGTTCCCGCTCCTGGAATGCCCTTTTCCTAGATCTTTCTGTGCCAGCTCCTTCTCATCATTCTGGTTTCTGAATTCAGAGCAGCCCTTTCCAGATCCCACTCCCCACAACCAGGGCAAAGCACAAGCGTGCTAAGTCACTTCAGTCGTGTCTGACTCTTTGTGGCCCTGTAGACTGTAGCCCCCCAGGCTCCTCTGTCAATGGAATTCTCCAGGCAAGAATACTGGAGTGGGTAGACATTCCCTTCTCTGGGGGATCTTCCCGACCCAAGGGTGGAACCCGCGTCTCTTCCGTCTTCTGCACTGGCAGGCAGGTTCTTTACTACTAGCACTGCCTGGGAAGCCCCGGGGCAAAGTAGTCCCAGCCTTATTTTACTCTAGTCCCATCACTTGGCATTATCTGAAATTGCTCTGAGTATTTATTCCCTCACTTCTCTTCTATCTGCCACACGCACAGCCCCTAGGACAGAAGTGCCACATGCAGGGTTTCTGCCATTCAGTGTGGTGTACCGGGATCCGACACTGCGGGCGCTCAGTGAATGAGCGAGACCACCGCCACTGACTGGCGGTGCCCGCCGGGATCACACACTGAGGGTGCGACAGAGAAGGGGCTCCGCGACCGCGCAGGACCAGAGTCTCTGCTCCTCAGCCCTCAGCTCTACCCGGGGCCAAGGCCACATATGGGCCAAAGAGGCGGGAACGAAAGGTGACGATGCTCTGGGCCGGGCATCCTGGCAGACCCCATCCCAACCACCAAGCAGGCTGAAGGGCCCCACGTCCCACTGAAAACATGTATTTTTTTGCTCTTGATATTTCTGACTTTGTTTAATGGTACAATTTTGCCCTCATATTGTTGTTAATTTTTAGTTTGGGGTTTCTTTGTCTTGTAGCCCCATTTCCCCAGGTTTTTAGCATTTTCATAGATGCTTATAAAGCCTGTATGGCCCCCATAGGGTAAAGATAGAAAGAGAGAAACACTAAGAAATGGGGAGAAAGAGACAGAAATGAAAGAAGGGACACAGAGGCAGAATAAAGAGAAATAGGTGGACATGGAGAGACAGGTACAGAGAAGGACAGAAGAAGGATGATGAGACAGAGGAGAGACACCAAGAGGCAGACGGAGCGAGGGCCCGACGGCCGCGTCTCCTCTGCAGGACGTGCGCCTCGCCAACAACTGCAGCGCTTACTGCACACTTCCCTCCTGCAAGCACATGCCACGCACGGTTACGTGAAAAACCATGAGGTGAGTGTTACTCTCACCCCTGTTGTAGAGGCGGGACACAGCGGGGCCCCCAGCTCACGCCCGGTCGCACAGCCAGCCCACGTGAAGCCAGCTCTAAGCGGCAGGTCTGCCCCAGACAGAAGGCCGAGCCACCTCCTCTAGTAACGGGTCTTGGGGTTTCTAGATTTGTTTTAGGGCAGCTCTTTGCAAACTTGGCTGCGCCAGCCAAAGATGGCGCGAGTCCTGATTCGACAGGGCCGGGGCGGGGCCCAGGACGGCATTTCTTCCAGCCTCTCAGGCGGGCCCGACAGACACTGTGGACCCAGATCACATTCGACCAGCACAAGTGTAGAGGCCTCTGTCAGCCTGAGGGTCTGATCGGCAGCCTCGGATCCTCATCCAGGCCGCAGGCCCTGGGGCTCCCTCGGCCCCTTTGGGTCAGTCTTCTGTTCTCAGCGCTTCCTGTTGCTCTGCCTTCAGATGCCTGGGAATTCCCCATAAGCCAACTGCTGCGGCACACAAAGACAGCTGCACAAAGATGTCCATTGTGGCGTCGCTTATGGGAAAGACGCACTGGAACCACCTAAGTGTCCACCAGCTGGGGACTGTTCAATTACACCGGGATCCATGCGGCCATTAAAAATGGGGGCAGAGCAAAGCTGAAAACATGCATGACACCTGACCCACAGTTCCACTTCTAGGAATACATCCTCCAGACTCGCACATGGACACACAGAGGCTTGCACAAGGCTGTCTGTTGCAATTTGTAGTGGTGAAAGCCTGCAAGCAACTTGATGTCCCTGAATAAGGAACTGGTTCACTAAACAGTTCATTTCTATAAGGGCCTACCCAATGGGCTTAAAAAAAAAAGCAAAAAGGACAGTCCTTCATGCACCTATGTGGACCTTCTCCGAGGTCTACGGTTCCGTGAAAATAACAAGGCATAGAAACAGTGTGTAGGGTCTTCTAATATCTATAAGGAAAACAAGAAGAAAGAAATGATATGTTTTTGTTTATCTGTGTGTAGGACTCTTCTGGAAAGCAAAACAAGAAAACATCTCGGCGAGGAGCTGAGGGAACAGGGACAGGCGGGACACAGGCTTTACTGAACTACTTGTACCTCTGGGATTTGGCACCATATAAATGCATCATCGATCAATAAAAATTAATAAATGTTTAAAGAAGTTTAAATGAGAGAAGAGTGCTACATTTGGGGGTGTGGGGAAATGCTTCTGATGAACTGTTGAGGGGAGAAAAAGGAGACGACCCGATCTTTATAATACAGTGTTCACATATACCCATGCGTGTAGGTACAGAGAGAAATGTCTGTCAGGAAACTGTTAACAGAGTCGCTGCTGTTGACGCGCTCTGTTAGTTCATTAATCCTCACAAAGGTGGGGGGAGGAGGACGGGCTGGTGTTGACCCCATTTCACAGGTGGGGAGACTGAGGCCCAAGAAGGGCAGTCTCCTGGCCAAGGTCTCATGGTCAGGGCAGGCAGAGCGAGATGAGCCATGGTCACTGGGCCACAGGGCCCCCTCAATTCCACTTGGGTGATTTTTTAATTTTTGCTTTGAATTTTTCAGCGTTGCTGGAATCTAAAACAATGAACCTGCCTATCTGTCTGTCTGTCTCTCTCTTTCTCTCCCTCCCTTCCTCTCCTTTTAAACAAAGTTTTTAAGAAAAGGCCTTCAGAACACCCATGTTCCCACATTAGCCATCCCCCTCGCCTAGCACACATGTACCCCTGGGACTTGCCTTTGAGCCCCAGGTATGAAGAATCCCGGGGACAGCTTTTAAGAAGAGCACATTTTAAGACTTCCCTGGTAGTCATATTAGGTCTTCCCTGATAGCTCAGTTGGTAAAGAATCCGCCTGCAATGCAGGAGACCCCAGTTCGATTCCTGGGTCAGGAAGATCCCCTGGAGAAGGGATAGCTACCCACTCCAGTGTTCTTGGGCTTTCCTTGTGGCTCAGCTGGTAAAGAATCCACCTGCAGTGTGGGAGACCTGGGTTCAATCCCTGGGTTGGGAAGATCCCCTGGAGAAGGGCAAGGCTACCCATTCCAGTATTCTGGCCTGGAGAATCCCATGGACAGTCCATGGGGTCACAGAGAGTTGGACTCGACCGAGCGACTTTCACTTTCACTCACTGGTGCTCCAGAGGATGGGGAGTCCGCCTGCCAATGCAGGAGACACGGATTCAATCCCTGGTCCAGGAGGATTCCACACACTGCGGAACCACTAAAGCCTGTGGGCCGCGACTACTGAGCCCACAGGCTGCACCTCCTGAGGCCCGAGCACCGAGCACCTGCGCTCCACATGAGAGAAGCCACCACAGTGAGAAACCCACGCACCGCAACAAGAGGCAGCCCCCGCTCGCTGAGACTAGAGAAAGCCCGTGTGCAGCAAGGAAGACCCTGTGTGATCAAAAAAAAAAATTAAGTATATTATATATCAAGCCAGGGCAGAGAGAATGTTCTGGATAAAAGGAGACCAAAGAGATCCTATCAAATGCAGGGCCTGATCCTTGACTAAAGTCCAGACAAGAAAGATAAACACACACACACACACACACAGAGCTATTGAGGACACTTTGGAGCAACCTCAGTAATTTGGACACAGACTGGATACTAGGTAACGTGACCAGACCAATGCTAACTTTCTTGGACCTGATCATGGCACTGGGGTTGGGCCTGGGAATGCCTGCGCTCTTCAGAGGTGCTTGCTGAAGTATTTAGGGTGAAGGGTCAGGATGTGTGCAACCTACAAACATGTCAGCAAAAAATTATGCAGAGAGAGACCCAGAACGCCCATGGGGCCAAGTGTTGAGTGCTGACAGCTGGGGCATCTGGATGAAGGCACTTCAGCGGTTCTGTGTAAGGTTTTTGCACGTTTATAGAAAGACTGAAAATCTTCAAAATAAAAATCTGGGGGAGATCACCGGTTGTCCACACGTGGTGGTATTGAAAGAGACTGACCACAGAGGCGCACCAAGGAACCTTCTGGAGCGATGGAAATCTGTGTCTTGATCACGGCGGTGGTTATGCAACGAAATTCGCAAAACTGTGCACCAAAAAAGAGTGACCTCTGTTGTCAGTTAATAAAGTGACCTTTATAGAATTATACTTCCCTAAAGGTGACTTTAAAAAAGAAAACTTGGAGAAGGCAAACAGCCAGCTAGGCCCCAACCCACACAGACTCTGCGAACACAGTGGGTCCTGCCTTGGGCCCGCCATGCCTAAGCATGTGCTGCTGCGGACCCCGGGACTCAGAAATGCACAGAGGCTGGCTCTCCAGATACTGGGACCCGCAGCCTGGCCTCGAGGAGCACCCAGGCACCAATGAGACGCCTCCTGCCTCACCGCGTCGGCCTGACTGCAGGGCCTCAGTCTCCCCAGGACCGGTAGCGGCATACTGAATAACTAACTCCCTGTGTCCCAGAGAAAGCGGGTCTGGGTGCCCCTCGTAGGAGTGAGTGACCACTCATCTTCACCACTTGGTCCACCCCGCCATCACTGGGTACAGCCGGATCTACAGGGGCCCAGAAGAGGGAAGCAACTTGCCCAAAGTCACACAGCAAGTCAGGTCGCTCTGTCTGGGATGGATCATTCCTAAAGCTTTGAGCCTGAGGTCGTCACATCCAAGCACCCCCATTTCTCAGATTGGAGGCCCGAGGCCAGAGAAAGTGTCAGCGTACAGGTGAGCCATGTCTTGGGAACCCCAGACCCTGCTGCCCTGGCCCTATTTGGTGTGGTTCCCAGAGGCAGACTCCTCGCGGGGTTGCTGGGGAGGTGGAGTGTGAGTCTCCAGTCCTGACCACCATCCTTTGTCATTCCTTCAGTCCCCTCCCGGGCGTCCTCTGCCCCCACCCCACAGGGGCAGAGGGAGGAGGCAGGGGTCCCACGCCCACCCCCCACCGCCCCAGGGAGTGCCCACATGGCAGAGAGCCACGGATTCTGCCCAGCCCACGAAACTCACCTCACCCAGAACCTGTTTCAACTCCTCCAGCTCTCCTTGGCAGCTGTGGAGGCCTCATTAAGTGATGCCAGTGCCTCCCACACACACCTGAAGAAGGGGAGGGGGCACACACCACGATGGAGCCCTAGGCCACCTTCCCCAGAGACCCCCAGGCCCCCGGAGGGCAGAGACAGCCCAGCACCCTGCCAGCCGGGGCCTGGGTATCAGTGGCCTCGCTGCGAAATGGCCAGGCCACCTTCTCCCCAGGCAGGCCTGCGTGGGTCCTCTGAGCTGTTTAACCTCCTTAATTAACTGGCAGTGATTAAGAGGCCACCTTGGAAGGCCCCCAGGGCTTCGGGGAAGGCTGGGGGCAGGGCCCCCCCAGCCATGGCAGACTCAGAGGTTCCCCGCTCGGCAAAACAGAGAAGAAGCCCCCATCCCACACCAGAGAGCTGAGGGAAAAATAGCCCATCAGCACCCCCCACACCCCCATCAGCTGTGTGATGCTGAGAAAGTGGCCTCGCTTCTCTGGGCCTCGGTTTCCACTGAGAGGAAGGCAGGGTGGCGGTGAGACCTGATTAATGACTGTTTGTGAAAAGGTCCCAGTGATGCTGCTGATAACAGGCCCAGCTATTATTCTGGGAAAGGCATCGAGGAGTGTCTGAGCCCATAATTACCAAGAGGATGAAAACAGTAAGGAACAAGGAGGCCTCGCCCAGTCCTGCCTGCCCCTCATGCCTGCCCTCCTGCCCCGGCAGGGCTCCTCCCAGTACACAGGGACCTTGGGAAAGAAGGTGTCAGACCCCAGCCTGGGCCCTGAGACTTCTGTTCCTCTTCTCAGCACTGAGAGTACTCAACTGTGTCCATCCATTTCTTCACTCATTCATTTGTTCACAAATGTTTATCAAGGAGGGCATGGCAACCCACTCCAGTATCCTTGCCTGGAGAATCCCCTGGGCTGAGGAGCCTGGCAGGCTGGAGTCCCCGGGTGGCAGAGTCAGACAAGACTGGAGCGACTGAGCACACAAGCACCCAGATGTCACTCAGTACAGCAGCAAACGAGATAGACGTGGTCATGCCCACGAGAGCTCATTCTACTAGAGGAAATAAATGATAAACAAATAAGAATCCTAGAGGAGTAGGGCATTTTTTTAAGCTGATGTGATAGGGAACAACTGATCTCAAGGGCTTAAGGAGGACTTCTCTGGAGCTGTGACATTAGCACTGGAAACCAAAGGATGAGATGGAGCTGCCACGGGAAGAGGGTTCCAAGCAGAGTGCAGTGTGTGTGCAAAGGCCCTGGGGTGAGAAACTGGCCTGTTGGAGGAAGCTGGAGCAGGGAGGAAGAAGGGGAGAGTGGTGGGAGGCGACGTCAGAGAGGTGGGCAGGGTGGGGAGCGGACCAGGCAGGCCCTGATGCAAGCGTGAGCCTGGATTGCATCCTCGGGTCAGCGGGCAGCTGCAGGAGAAGTTTAAGAGGAGGAGGGAAGGAGTGGGATCAGCTCACCGTGCAACGTGGAGGGCCTGCTCAGTGCACACGAGCATGTGAAGTTAGCATCCAGACGGCTGAAGACCCCGAAGATGACGGCCTTGCCCGTCTGTAGAACCCTTTCCCACTGGGGAGTCAGAGCTTGGCTCTACCACTCCCTGCCTCTGTGACCTCAGGCCTCAGTTCCCTCTCCTGTAAAACAAAGATAACAGGTTCTTCCTTTGAAATGGGGACAGGCCCCCCCAACTCACATGGAGAGGATGATCTAAACCCCCAGACACTGACACAGCACGAGTTTCCTGAGCACCTACTATGTGGAGTGAGGATCTGCAGGATGGACCTGCCAGGAGGACTTTGAAGGGGACGCTCAGTCCTCCTGAAGGCTCTGGAGCATCAGTGCCCGAGTTCAGATTCCAGCTGTGCCCCTGAGAAGCTGTGTGCCTGACTTCCCTGGGGGCTCAGTGGACAGGAATCTGCCCGACAATGAAGGGGACATGGGTTCAATCCCTGGTCCAGGAAGATCTCACATGCCACAGAGCAACGAACCCCATGCCACAACTACTGAGCCTGTGTGCCTAAAGCCTGTGCTCCACAACGAGAGAAGCCGCTGCAATGAGAAGCCCGTTCGCTGGAACAGAGTAGCCCCCACTCACCCCAACCAGAGAAAGCCAGTGCACTGCAGAGAAGGCCCAGCGCAACCAAAAATAAATAAGTATTATAAACAAGAGGGTTCCTTTAAAAAAAGAAGCAGCAGCTGTGTGCCTTGGGCAAATGTCTTGACCTCTCTGAGCCTCAGTTTCCTCATCTACAAAATAAAGTTAATAATAGTAATAGCTACCTCATGCGGTTGTTGGAAGGATTAAATTAGTTAATATATATTATATATCGGGCTCAGCAGGTAAAGAGTCCACCTGTGATGCAGGAGACACAGGAGACGTGGGTTCAATCCCTGGGTTGGGAAGATCCCCTAGAAGAGGAAATGGCAACCCACTCCAGTATTCTCGCCTGAAAAACTCCCGTGAACAGAGGAGCCTGGGGGCTACAGCCCACAGTGTCGCAAAGAGTTGGACACGACTAAGCGACTAAGCAAACAATTGTGTATTATCCATTTCTTAAATCCTTCTTTAAGCAAGCTCCCCACCTCTTCGCCCCACCACCAACTTCCCAGTGCTGGATTTCTTGGCTCAGTCACTGCCCAACAAGTCCAGTCTCACCTCTAGACTGTTTCCTCCCAGCGACAGGAGGGATCCTTTAAATCACGTTCTGCAGAGGACTTCCTCGGTGCCACTGTGGCTCCCCACTGCCCCCAGGCCAGGCGACCTCAAGCAGACAGTGCATGTTCCCGGCCACCTCTTATCCCACCCTCATCTTCCCATCGTGCCCCCAGCCTGAGCAACTTCCGGTTCTCTGAACGCCCTGCCTCCGGCCCTTTGCACATGCTGTGCCTTTTGCTGGAATGTCCTTCCTCCCAGTATTCTGCCGGAACGAACTCTTCCTCCTATGGGAAGGCATCTGGGGCTCCCAGGGGCTGCCCCATGCTGCCCACTTAACACCCCGTGCTCTCCCATCATAGCACCTGTTGAGGGACATGTCAGCTAGACTGGGAGGATGCTGGCAGCCGGAACTGAGTCTGGGGCCTCTCTCTTCTGAGAGGCCAGAAGGCTATCTGTGAAGGGGGGCGTGGCAAATGGAGTGAGTGTTTGAGGTGCCTGAGGTGGGTGACCTGAGCCAAGTTGAGCTGAGGGGAGTTAAATCAAGTTTCGACAAGGTGAGTTGAGGAAATGAGGTGAAGTTGAGCTGAGTTGAGCATTAAATTGAGTTGAATTGACTTGAGTGAATTGAAGTGGGTGAAACTGAGGTGAACTGAAGTAAATTAAACTGAGTTGTACTGCGAGAAACTGAACTGAGTTGAGGGAAGGGGAGTTAAGTTAGGATGAGTTGACTTAAATCAAATTCAAGTGGGTTTTAAACTGAATTGAGGAGCACAGAGTTAATGTATGCTGAGTCAAAATGAATTGAGATGAGAGGAATTAAACTGTGTGAGTTTAGACTGCCGTGAGTTTTGTTGAGTTGAGTTGAGGGGTTCAGTCAAATCAAGTTTAGGTGAGTTTTAAACTGAATTGAGTTAAACCAAAGTTAACTCTTTTTAATTGCTGCCCCAACAGCATTTGTATGGACTTCCCCAATGGCTAAGCAGGTATAGAATCTGTCTCTAATGCAGGAGACACAGGAGACTCGGGTTCGATCTCTGGGTTGTGAAGATGCCCTGGAGGAGGAAATGGCAAGCCATTCCAGTATTCTCGCCTGAAAAATCCTATGGACAAAAGAGCCCGGCAGGCTACAGTCTATGGGGTCTCAAAGAGTTGGACATGACTGAGTGCCTAAGCATGCTTTCATGCATGCAAGGAGCATATTTAGACAGTTTTTTTTTTTTCCTGTCTCCCTGTGAAGTTTTGATGCCTATCTTCTAATGTACTATTGTATATCTGTTGTTTTTTTTTTTTTTTTTGTATGCATATCTGTGCTTTAGACATAAAAACATTAAGAGATTTTCACCCCACAAGAATCAATTTCCATCCTCTTGGGGGCAGTATCATCCCCATCACTGCCATCCCATTGCCCTTGAGAATGTTAAGTTAGCCTGAGCTGAGGTGAACACAGTTGCAGCTCTTGGAAGGGCTCCATCTTGTCTTCCTGAAGGTAGAAGTTTCTGGGACAAGGGTTGAGACTCCTGCAAGACTGAGGCAGAGGCCAGGCCAACCTCAGTCCCAACTCCCCTTCTGCCCTGCCTAGTTCCCTTCAGCCCATTCCCTCAGCTGTGTAAAAGAAGGAAAAGGAAGCACACAGCCCTGAAGCAGAGATGAGCTCGAAGTGTTGAGCTTAGATGAGGGAGGCCCACGTGACCGGAAAAGTGAGGAGGAGATGACTCGGGGGTGGTGAGGTTCTTGTGGGACATTGGGATAATTGTGGCTTTTATCCTAAGGCAATGTGGAGCCATGGAAGATTCTGAGCAGGAGAGAGACTTGACCTGCCTGGAACTAGAGTCTGGATAGAGGCAGAATGGACTCCCTCCGGGTCCAGGATGGTGCATCTGATTGGCCAAGCCCAGTCACATGTCTATGCTCTAGCTGCAAGGGAGGCTGGAAACCTAGCTTCATATTCCCAGCATCCTTTGTGGAAAGTAGAATCTGCTCACAGAGCTGGGAATTCTCCAAACGTCAGAAGGAGATTCAGATTCTGGACAGTTGAAATAAGTGGCCCAAAGTGACCAATAGTAACAAAATAAATAAATAGAATGCAATGAGGCTGGTTGGGTGGGAGGCGAAAGGTCAGGCTAAACCTGGTAGGAACTGCCCCCGTCCCAAGACCCTGAGCCAGCCCTCAGATACACAAAGCCGCTTCCTGGTCCCCAGCCTGGGACAAGGACCCTGGGAACACACCGCTGGATCTTGGAATCTTGGGCCAAGAGTTGCTACTTGCACTGCTTTATTTAGCTTTTAAAGGCTGTTCCATCTGTAGCCATGGTGGCCCTAAGGGACCCAGTGGGACATATATCAGTAATGCATGCTCCCAGAGACATCCCCGCCTACAAGAAGACAGGCTCCAGAGCTGAGCAGACTGAAGGTCCAACCTCTGGCTAACAACTTTACGCCCCTGAGTCTCAGTTTCCTCACTGTGAGAGCAGTAGGAACATCCCACCTCAAAAGGGAAGTCACCTCCCCCCGGGATGTCAGGATGGTCTCACACTGGTCATCGGGCACGCAAAGATCCTAATTTCATCCCCCCTGACCACGCACCTACTAAGTGCCAAGTGCCAGACTGGACATCTCACACCTCCAGTCCTAAGCCCCACAGCAAGCCACAGAGGCAGGGCGGAGACTCAGCCCCGGGCTGTGGGACACTGCACCGCGCTACCAAGTCTGTGCTTCAGCTGTGTGCCTGGCCCTGCTCTAGACACTTAATCGGTGTCGGCTCACTTAGTCCTCGCCACCCTCGATGAGTGGAATGCTATGGTTATTATCTCACTTTCTAAGTGAGGCTCAGAGAGAGCGATGGGAACTTGACCATGTTCACCTACTGGGAAAGGGGGCAGAGAGGAGATTCAAGCCCAGCTGAGCTGACCCCAACAACCAGCCCTTCATCTCCCCTCTGCACACCTGGCTCAACACACACCTCCTCCACGAAGTGTCTCCAAACCCAGTCGCCCCCACCACCGCCACCCAGCTTGCCCCCATCACTGCATGCCCACTGGCGCTCGTTTGGCTTTTCCTGTAGTTGTTTGCCATGACTGTGAGCGCCATCATTCCTAGAGTTTTTCCCTTGATATCCCTCCTCCACCCCAGGTCCCCACCAGCCTGCCCCCGCGCACCGCACAGGGGGCCTTGGACCAGCAGAGCCCCACCTGCTCCATAACGATTAATGAAACCCCAAACTGTGGCCTGCACTCTTGGTCCAAGCCTCGTGCCTAGTGATCTCAGCTGGCGTGGTGAGGGTGGGAGGGATGAGGAAGCAGTGGAAACATTCGTGGGATGAAGGGGTCTCCCTGCCCCACCCGCCACTCCCTGAGAGGACCTTTGGCAATCAGACAAGGCAGTAGGTTTACCAAGAAAAGGAGGAAGAAGAAAATGCAGGCAGAAGGCAAGAAGCGCATGGCAAGGGTGAATCAACACCCAGTGGGCGGTGGGTGCCTGGATACCAGCCTCTGGGGAGCGGCTGACCGAAGAGGGGATCCACAGCCCAGGAGGAGGGCCGAAGTCAAAAAGAACCAAGCAGAGAGAGGAGGGGTCCCTGAGATCTGAGCACCGTGTGCGGCTGTTGTCCACTCAGACCTCCATAACTCCGCCTAGCAGCCCTGCAAGGCAGGTATCCACACCCCCATTTAATGTAGCAAGACACGGAAGATCAGAAAGGTAAAGTGACTTGCCCCAGGTCACACAGCATCTAAGTGCTGGAGCTGAGACACAACCCGTGTTGATGTCAGAAAAGGAGTTAAGACAAAAGCCTTTGCGTCACACCTGGATTCCAGCGTGGGCTTCCCTGCTTGTGACTGTGTGGCCTTGGCCATGGCCCAGCTCCTCTCTAGGCCTCGACTTCCCAGCACAATGGACAGGGCAACACCCCCAAACTCATTCACTGTCGGTGACATCTGTGAGCTGGCACAAAGTCTGCCTCAAATCAGAGACAGGTACCGTGGGGCTGGTGGTGTGCACCCTATTTGAATGCCCCCATTCCTGGGGAGCCCAGTCCCTTACAGAAGTGATTTTCCTCTTAAAACCTCCTTATTTTGAGCTAAATAAAACCTGCCTTTCCCAGGACCATCCCAGGCTGGCTGTGGAGCCCTCAGTACCCTCCACTCCTCCTTTGACAAAATTAAACGAGACCGCTGACCTTGCAGAGAGGGCTCAGTCACTTGACAAGCATTTACTGGGCCCCTACTGTGTGCCAAGCCTTGGTCTTGGCACTAGGGCACAGAAGTAAACAAGACCGAGAAAGTCTCTGATATCACAGGGCTGGTGTTCTATGGAGAAGAGACAGACACTAACCCTAGGAACCCTCAGGAAATACAACCACTGGGTCAGTATTCACTGGGGAAATCTAAAGACAAGAAGCATCCAAACAACAGAGAACATTTTGAATTTATTATTCTGATCACCCAATTTTTAAACGACGTCATTGTATGAATGAGATGATATTCCTTCTTGGCTCAAAACCTTTCTGTGGCTCCCACTGTCTTCAGGATCGAGTCTAGATGCTGTACAAGCAACCAGTAGGGTTCCAAATGATCTGGCCCCTGTGGACCTCTCTGATTTTACCCCCTTGCTTACTCCACTCAAGCCACACTAGGCTTCTCCCTGCTCCTGGAATGTGCCAAGCTCTTTCAGCTCTCAGGGCTGCCGCGAGCAGCAAGCTGTCCCCTCCACCTGAAGCTCTGCCTCTCCTTCTCCAGCTGGCCGACTCCTCCAACAGTTGCCATCCTGCACCCCAGGGAGACGCATCTGGATCCAGTCTTGCCTCTGTGTTTGGCTCACTTGGCCTCCCTCCCCCTGCCCCTACGAAAATCCACGCAAAACGGAAAGAAAAATAGCCAGGAAAGAGCGTGAGTCATTTGTTTACAGGCTAATTAATTACTAAGCTCAAAAACTTGATTTCCATTCTTCCTTTTTTTCCCCTCTCTGCCCTTTGAGAATGTTTGGAATCCACATTGTTTCCCAACGCAAAAGTATGTCAAGTGTATTTTTAGCAAACGCACATGATGGCTCGGACTGTTATTCATCTCCCCCCGCGTCAGTAAGGAGCCACTCCGCAGAGCGTGCGGGCAGCTGAATGCTCTTCACATGTGGTTCCGGGAGGCCAGCAGGTCTGCCATAGCCTTGATGGCCCTGGGCTCAGTGAGACCTGAGCAGGGTCCAGGACTGAAGGGCTGGGGATAGACGTTCCCGGCTGCAGTTTCTCCTCCTGACCAGGGCTGGCGCTGTGGTGCCGGGGTGGGAGGAGCGATGTCTCCCAAGCTGGCTGAGCAAATGCCTTTTTCCTGGACTAGCAAAGGGGGTAACTTGGGTATTCTGGTGACTTGTCCCTCCACTTTTTGTCTTTTGGAAAGGAGTGGGAGCAGCCTGGTTCAGTGAGGATGGACAAGCCCTCCTATTCTGTCTAGCTGATACTCCTGTGCCTTCTCTGCCCACTTCCCCACCACACACCCTCACTCCCACCCTCCACGCCTGTCAGCCGACCCTGTCACCCACTCCTGCTCTCTGAGAGCCCAGATTGGAAAGTAGGGGCGGCCTTGTAGTGGGAACTCTTCCAAGGGTTTCCTTCCAAGATGGCTGCTTCCACTTCCTGTCCCAAGATGGAGTCCAGCAGCTATGAAAAATCTACTTCCAGCTACTTCAAGGGAATAAGAAAGGACCTGTCTCCAACAGATACCATTACCCAGCAATAAAGATGGCATTATGGCCGTGGAGAGCAGGAGACTGTCACACTCTAGTGGTTAGGATTAGTGTGTCCCTGGGCCTGGCATACAGCAGGCACTCAGTAAAGACTCAGTAAAGGATTTGTGACCTGAGGTCTGGGCTCACGGTGCAATATTAGTTAAGTCACGCGCTCTTTCTGAGCCTCAGTGTCCCATCTCGCAAATGGGTAACTGACCTCTAACCCTACAGCTGGGGTCACAAACTCAGCTGCCCGCAAGAGTCAGGGAGAGACACAAAAGTGAAACAGGTTGGGGGCAGCTGTGGCCGGGTAGGGCCCTTGGTGGCAGCCATTCCTCGGCTCCAACACACAGCATTTACGAACCCGGGGTTCCTGGATCCTCTCGTTTCTCAAGGGAAGCCAGAAGTGTGGCTGTTTCTGTGCAATATCCTTAATTTTTAGGGTTGGCAACTCATTTCAACTTTCAGCAAAAGCACAGCATGGGCCAAACCCAATGTGCCTCGAGGCCGAGCAGGCCCTTGGGCCACCAGCTTGAGCCCTTGGTGGTTAGCGCTCGTGGTTCGGGAGGCCTTGAACAGGCCTGTCCCGCCCAAGCCTGGGACAGGGGTTTGGGATGGAGGAGGCGGTGGAAGCCTCGCCCCATGTGGGAGTAGCTATTATCCCGGCTTACGGGCAGGCTGGGCTGGACTCGGTGGGCATTGCCCGCAGAGCTCTGCCTTCCACTTAATTAAGGAAGCTGATAATAATCTAGGTGGAGCGTGGAGATAGGTCGAGAATGAGTTAGCAAACTACGGTCGGTTGATTGTATCTATTGTAAAAAGCCCAGATATAATACCAGATTAGTACACTTTGTGTGCCGTTTATAACACCGTGTCATTACGGGACAGACGTGCTATAATTAAGGCCCCAGCGGGCCCCCTTCTCTCCCTGACTCGGCAGGTCCGGGCACCGTGTCTCCACTTAACTCCTTCCTGGCCAGTGTGCTCTGCTCGCGGGGTTTGTAACACAAATCTGGATCAGCCAGGCCCTGACACATCCCACAGGGTGCCAGACTCCTTGCTGGGCACTGGGGGGCAGCGGGAGAACCAAGGCAGCCATGGGTCTGTTCTCACAGAGCTCCGAGGCTGGGGGAAGGAGGGCTGAGAGTAGATATAGACACAAACAAAACAAGTCAAGTTCATGGTAAGTGCTGTCAGGGAGCTGGATAGGGGGCCCCAGGGGGAGTCGGGCAGTCGAGGAACCATCTGACAGGCTGGCCAGGGAACCATCTCCAAATACAAGCTGAAGAGGGCAAAGCATGTTCACTGGCCCTGGTGAGGTTCACTGAGGTGTAGTCTAGGCCGACATGGCCCTTCCTGCCCACCCATGCCCCGATTCAGCAAGACTTTGTGGTGCACCTACTGTGCGCCAGGAGCTTCCCAGGTGGCTCGGTGGTAGACAGTCTGCCCGCCAATGCAGGAGATGCAGGAGACGAAGTTTCGATCCCTGAATCGGGAAGATGCCCTAGAGGAGGAAACGGCAACCCACCCTGGTATTCTTGCCTGGAGAAGGAGGACAAGAAGAGACGTGGACAGAGGAGCCTGGTGGGCTACAGTTCATGGGGTCACAAAGAGTCAGACATGACTGAGCATACAGGCACACCCGCGCTACGGGTCAGGCCTGGGCTGAGCACCAGGGAAGGACTGTGAGCAGAACAGTCAACAGTCCCTGCCCTGAGGAAGGAGACACGGATTAAACAAATGAAAATATAATATGACAGCGAGTCAGGAAGAAAGAGGGGCTGAGGGTGACACTGGAGGTGGCGCTTCAGCAGGGTAGCCAGGGGAGGCATCCCAGAGACACTGAGATGAGCTCTGAATGGTGCGCGGGATGCAGCTAGGCGACAGAGCTGGGGGAAGAGCATTCCAGATGCATGGAACAAGGGCAAAGCCCTGGGGTTAGACCACACCCGGTGTGTTGGAGAGACCGCAAGGAGGCAACTGGAGTGGAGAAAAGTGAGCTAGGAAGGGAGAGTGGTGATGCGGAGGTCAGAAAGGCAACGGGCCGACGAGGCAGGGCCCTGCGGGCCTCGGGAAGACTTTGGCTTGTGTTCTGGACGTGAGCCATGGAGGGTTCTAAGCAGAAGGACAAGATCTGACTTAGGATCCACCTGGGTTTAGCAGGATCCTTTGGGCTGTGCGGAGAATGGCGAGATCAGCAGGGAGGTGCTTTGAATCCAGGTGTGGAAGGGGGCAACCTGGTTGGGTCTGGATGTGTTTCAAGGGCAGGGCTGACAGAATCTCCTGCCAACTATTGGGTGTGGGACAAGAGATGAAACTAGTGACCCCAAGGTTTGAGCCTGAGCACCTGGAAGGGTGGAGCCATCATTTCCTGAGAGTGGAGAGCTGTGGGTGGGCCCAGTGGCCACGTCTGCCCTCTGCCCACTCCCTGAAAGCCCCCTGCTGACTCCCAGCCCACCCCAGCCTCTGCTGGGTCAGGGCACGGAGGGAGAGAGTGAGAACTCGGCTCCACCCAGGCCTCCAGGCAGGAAAGGGGCACCCGGGGCCTGGCCGCAGGGTGACACAACAGTTAATAATTTTGCCGCTGAGAGTTTTGCAATGGGCACTCTTTATCGACTGCTAAAGCGAGGGGGATTTTGCAACCATCCCAACGGGTGATACGGCTAATGCCAGGCCAGAGGGACACGGGACCAAGCCACGGGCATCTCCTTGACCCACAGGGACTGACGCTCCAACAGGCCACCCAGGGCTGAGCCATCATGGCACCACGAAGGGCTGGCAGCGAGCTTTGGCTTCTGGATCACGAGATTCCAATCTCAGCTCGTCCACTTGGCCGGGGACCTTGGGCAAGTCACTTCCCCTCTCTGGACCTCAGCTCTTCCTTTGTAAAAAAGAGAGCAATTAAAGGGATTGTTTTCAAATTACTTTAAAACTATTACCCAACCTACCATTTAACCTTTATTGAACATTGACTTTGTACCAAGACCCATGCTTAGGCACTTCCTCTACATCATCTCATTTAATCCTCATGTCTTTTAAATCTTTTAAACTGCCGTTTTCCTATTTTACAAATGGGGAAACTGAGGCTGAGAGAGAGGGGGTGACTGCCCCCAGGTCAGCCAACCTGTGAGGAGCAGGGACTCAGACCCAGCCTGTCTGAGTCCAAACCCCAGCTCTGCCTTAGGAAGTCACTGCGGGCCTCTGAGGCTGTTTCCTCATCAGCACACTAGGAAGTACAAAGTGAGTAGAATCGAGCAGTGTTGCCCTCAGTGGGTTAGTGTCCAGTGCTTGGGCCGCCCTGAGAACACAAGGGCCATTGGCATTATCACTAGGATTGCTGTGAGCACCACCCCTCAAGGTGCCCAGCAGCTGGGATGCCCCTCCTCCCTGCTCCATTCAGCCCTGCGGGGCACAGACAGGGCACAGGCTTTAGAATCACAGCCAAGATCCCTCCTGCCCTCTTGCTGTGACCCTGGACACATCCCCCCGTCCCCTGGGGCAATAATTCCCAACCATTCCAGGCCATTTACAGGCCAAAAGAGGCCACTGAGGCAATGATAATCCTGGTGTGATGGGCCTGCTGAGCAGTCCTATGGAAAGGGGTCGTTTACCCCATCCAGCAGAGGAGAACACCAAGGCTCAGGCTGGCACATGACTGGCCCAGGACAGCTACACAAGGAGAAGGGGCAGAGATGCTGCTCCACCACGACAGGGCCTCGGCCTGCTAGGGCGCTGATGCGGAAGCCTTCCTGCAAAGTCTCTCTCTGTTTCTCTCCCCTTCTGTATCTCCCTGCCTTTCTCTTTCCTCTGTCTCTCCCCCATGTCTCTGTCTCACCCTCAATGTCTCTCTCTCCCTCAGTGTCTCTCTCTCTCTCTCATATCTCTCTGTCTCTCCCTCTGTCTCTCTGTCTCTCCCCTATCTCTCTATCTCTCCCTCATATCTCTCTGTCTCTCCCCGTCTCTCTGTCTCTCCCTCATGTCTCTGTCTCTCCCTCTGTCTCTCTGTCTCTCCCTCTGTCTCTCTGTCTCTCCCCATCTCTCTGTCTCTCCCCCGTCTGTCTCTCCCTGTCTCTCTGTCTCTCCCTCATATCTGTCTCTCCCTCAGTGTCTCTGTCTCTCCCCCATGTCTCTGTCTCTCCCTCAGTGTCTCTCTCTCTCTCATATCTCTCTGTCTCTCCCTCATGTCTCTGTCTCTCCCTCTGTCTCTCTGTCTCTCCCTCATATCTTCTGTCTCTCCCCGTCTCTCTGTCTCTCCCTCATGTTTCTGTCTCTCCCTCAGTGTCTCTGTCTCTCTCTCATATCTCTCTGTCTCTCCCCGTCTCTCTGTCTCTCCCTCATGACTCTGTCTCTCCCTCAGTGTCTCTGTCTCTCTCTCATATCTCTCTGTCTCTCCCTCATGTTTCTGTCTCTCCCTCAGTGTCTCTCTCTCTCTCTCATATCTCTCTGTCTCTCCCTCATGACTCTGTCTCTCCCCCGTGTCGCTCTGTCTCTCCCTCAGTGTCTCCACCTCTCCATCGTTTCTCTCTGGCCCTCCCTCAGTATCTCTGGCCCAGGCTCCCTCTTCCCTACATTTGCTCTGGGCCCGCCCACCCCTGCTCCATTCCTGGCTCTATCAATATTTACTGAGGTGAAGGCGTCTGGCCATCTAATTTGCCTGACACCCTCACCCAGCCATACCTTTCCTCTCACAGACACCACCCAAGGGTTCCCTAGAGAGGGAAGGCAGGGTGGGGGACCCACAGCCTCAGTGATGCTCAGAATGCCCCCAGTTCAGAGTCCACAGCTCTGGCCCCAGACCTGGCCCCAGCTGGATTCTCTCTTATAAGTCAAGGGCAGGCTCTGCCCACAGTGCCCTGGGGGGCGAAGGCTGATTGGCCCAAGCCAAACGTGACCCTCTCTCTCCCCTTGCGTTGATTGGCTGAGGTTAGTCGTGGAGTGTATCTGTGGCCAGTGAGATGGGGAATTCTGCCAAGGGACTTCTGGGAACAATTTCTTCATTCTTAAGAGGATGTATGAAGGCCTTTGCCTGCCTTGACCATAGCCACGTGAGGAAGAGATGGCAGGAGCTTTGGCAGCCATCATGGAGCTATAAGGAACTGGGCTGAGAAGAGAGGACAGAACCACGACGTGGGAAGAACCTGCGCCCTCAGTCATGTCCAGCCCACCCCAACCTCCAGCTCACCAAACCATTATTCATTCTCTCATTCGACAAATCTTAATGTTAGTGTGTGTCGAGCCCTGTGATGGGCACTGGGAATAGAGCAGGAAACAGAACTGACACGGTTCCTGCCTTGCATTCCGGAGTAGGGAATAGACCTCCACTGAATCATCGACTGAGCAAGTGTAACCATACGGCCATATGATGGCTGCAAGGAGAGATCCACGGAGATGAGACCAGAAGGGGCAGGGAGGAAAGCACTCTAGCAGAGAGCGTGAGAGGGAGAGTGGCAGGAGCCTGGGGGGAATGTCAGGCGGCACCTTCGGCTTGTGATTAGAAGGTTAATCCTTATTCTGAGGGCAGTGGGAACCACGGAGACTGTTGAGCAAAGTTGCTGCACGCGGATCCTGCTTACGTTTCCTAAGGCTCCATCGGGCAGCACGTGGAGAGGAGATGTAGGGGTGAGACGGGAGCAGGAGAGCGATCGTCCAGCCTGAACGGTGCTGGAGCGGGAGACCCTGAGCAGTGGGGACTGGAAAAGGCAAGACTTCAGCAGGTGGCAGTAACGGTCTTTACTGATTGCTTCCCACCATCAGGTACGGTTCCAAGCACCTCACACACAGTATCCCATGTAAGCACGTCCCTGTGAAGTGGAAACTCTTAGGGTCCCTGCTTCACAAGGAGGAAACTGAGGCCATCGTGGGATCAGTGTCCAAGAAATAGCTTAGAGCCTCACTTGCCAGCACTTTCTGCCTCCACTTCAGTGGGCCTCAGGAAACCTCGGGCATCCAGGGTTCCTTTGGGCTGTCAGTCACCCTGGACTCTCCCCGCCCCCATGGGGTCACATGGGGATCTTGCCATGTGTCACCCCTTCCCTATTTCACTCTCCTTGAGAAGTCACTTCTGTCACATCCAAGGTCTTCCAGCCACAGACCCCATTTCCCCCTCGCCCCTCACTCTCTTCTACGGGGCAGAACCCCACCCCCTGTGACTTGGCAACCCGGCGGAGCTCAGGGACTTGCCCGAGGCCACCTAGCATGTCCTCCATGCAGGTGCCTACAGCTGAGGTGAGGCCACCAGGGCCTGTGCTGTTATCTGCGGCCAGAGGCCAGAGGCCCAGTGGGATGGCTGGGGCCCCTGATACGGTGGCCTGTGGTCCCAGCCCCCTCGATGTCAGGCAGGCCAGGCACAGCCCAGAGATAATCAGGACCGGATTCTGGCCAGTGATTCATTACAACATCACAGCCAGGGCCGCCCTGCAGCTGTGAAGACTCAGAGGCAGGATCTTCTGAGGCTGGAACTGCAGGAGGAGCGGGGATGGTGCAGGGAGACCCAGGGGTTCCTCTCAGATCCCTTCCTAGGAGGAATCCACACATCAGAAAATGTCCAGCTGCTTCCTGATGGTCGCTGGCTGGCTCACGGTGGGACACAGCGGTGACCAAGCAGAGCTGGTGCCTGTCCTCAGAAAGCTAACACTTGCGTGGAGGAAGCAGGCATCAGAGCTGGAGTCCCGTTAAAAGGAAGGAAGAAGAGGGACTTCCCTGGTGTTCCCGTAGTTAACACTCTATGCTTCCAGTGCAGGGGGTGTGGGTTCAATCCCTGGTCAGGGAACTAAGGTCCCACACACCACGTGGCTCGGTGAAAAAAGCAAAAAAAAAAAGAAGAAGAAGAAAAGGAAGGAGAGGTGCAGGAGAGGCCTCCTGGTGAGGCGACTTTGAGCTGAGGGCTGAAGCACATGTAGGACAGAGCTCTGGGAAGAAGAAGAGGAAGAGAATCCCAGGAGCATGTGCGAAGGTCCTGCTGTGGGCCCAGCGTGGACCATCCGGGGTGAAAGCATAGAAAGGGAGGGTCAGGGTGATGAGGCAGGACCAGAAACAGATCAACAGGCACCTCTAGGCCAAGGTAAGGGGCTGGGATTTTAGTTTATGGGCCACTGGGAGCCATGGAGGGCTGCAGGCACGGCTTAGGATAGATGTGCTCAGACCAGGAATCCAGGGCATTAGATTTTCAGGACGGCCTGGGGGCGCTGAGCAATGTCAGGTTCTCAGACCTGAGGCTCCAGGCCTCCGGAGCCCTCCTCGGTCCGACATTCAGGGCTCTGGCAGCCTGCATCAGAGGCCCAACGGAGCCATCCCAGGGACCCACAGGCAGTTCCAGGCAGTGATTATCTCAGTTTTGAGCAGTAATTAGCCCAGTTTCACCTCAGGCCTCCCCACCTCTGCTCTGAGAGGCAGCCTCCAGGTACAAGGTCCCGAGGGAAGGCTGGAGGGGCAAGAGAAGGGGCCCCCTGAGCCAGTTCCCAGAAACACGCAGAACTGCAACTGCAACCCCGAGGCGTGGAGGCAGCCTGGCTAGCGAGGCCTGCAGCAGGCTCTGCCCCGTGCCCACACCCTCCCACCCCCAAGCTCCCTGTACCTCGGGCGGCCCCAGGCTCCTGGCCACCCACACTCCTGCTCCGAGATCCCCACTGTGTCTCTCCTGCTGTCTCTGGTTCTTCACCTCTCTCAGCTGCACCTGGCTCTGTGTGTGTGTGTGTGTGTGTACACACGTGCGCACGCGCCCATGAGTGTGTGTGTGTGTGTGTGTCTCTCCTGCTCTCTGTCCTCTCTCTCTCTGTCTCTCCCCGTCTCCTTGCCCTCTAGCCCCAGCTTAAAGCCCAGGCACTCCCCCTTCCCCGCTGGTCTCCAGCCCGAAGCCCCGGGTCAGGTCGAGGGAAGCCCTTCAGGTCGCAGCCCCTCGGGGGCACAGGGTGGGAGTGAGTGACGCTGAGAGGCCCTAGGCAGAGGAGTGAAGACCGAGTCTGCACTGACTGCTCCAACCCTGCTGGTTTTTCCAGCTCAGCTCTGCCCTGCGGAGCCACCCCCTCCCCAGGGACCCACCCTCCTTGCGCCAAGTGGGGCCTGACCCGGAGCGTCCTGGAAAACAGAAGGGGAGGCAGGATCAGCTCGCCTGGGCCCTCCAGCCAGCCCAGGCTAGGGCTGGAAACTTAACAACCCTAGAAGCACGTGGGGGAAACTGCGACTCAGAGAGCCTTAGGGCCACACAGCTGAATAGGGTCAGACTTTGAACCCAGGACCCAGGAAGGGATGCAGATGTAAACAAAGGTCCCCCTCTTGCCCCTGGACCCCGGGTCTCCTTCCCCAGAGGTCACCCCGGTCCCAGTTTCTTGGGTGTCCTTCCAGAATCATCCAGGCATATCCACATGTCTCTTCTTTTATGAATGTTTTAACATAAGTGGTGGAACAATAGACACTGTTCTGCACCTGCTTTTTCACTTAACCGTATCTGGGAGATCTTGTCTTATCAAAGCCTTCTTCCTTATTTCTAATGCCTGCTGTGTCCTCCAGGGAGTAGAACAGCCCCAGCGAACTTGCCCCCCAACTAATGGACATCCTGGTTGCTTCCAGTCCTTTCGCATCCTCCCAACACACACGTGTATCTGCACAGGTTCGCACACTCTCTGGGCTGCTGACCTGTAGGATCCAGTTGTCTAGGAAGGTGGCAGTGACTGTAACCCGGGGATAAGCTCAGAAATCATCACAATTGCAGACTTCTGGATGCTCCAAAGCACCCGAAGTGGGAGCTTGGGTGAAGGACCCTAGAATCTGCGTGTTTAGCAAATACCTCCCAGAGAAGAGGAACTCATCAAGCTGAGAGGCTGTGGCAAAATAGTGGACTGTCTAGCTGTGTTTTCCAGCTGTGTTTCCAGCTCTCAGGGCCCAGGGGGACACCCTGCCCTCCCATCTCAGAGTCTCCCTTTTGTTCCATTCATGTGAGGCTCTGGAAACATCGGTGGGGGTGGTAAAAAGGACTCTGCACGGTGAAACGTAAGCAATAATGAAAGCTGAAAAAAATCAATAAAAGGGGAAACAGAGGCAAAGAGAGGCAATTGGACAAGGCTAAGATTCCACTGGCCCTCATGTTGATATGCAGCCAGGCTGAACTTGAACCAAGGTCTCCCAACCCTTAGGCCACGAGTTTTCTCTTGCATGCCACACACCCTGGTCCAATCTCCTGTCAGTTAGCCAGCACTGATCCCCCCACCCACCCAGTGATCTGCCTACCAGCCCGCCCCTCCTCCTCCTCCTGTTCACTGTTCACATCATCACGCAGACCACCCTACCCATCCATCCATCTATCCATCTAGCTCCCTGTTCACAGACCCTCATCCAGCCAACCACCCCCCAACCTCCATGCAGGATTCGGAGCACCTACCAAGTACCAGGTGCCGTTCTAAGCGCTGGCAGCCCAGGATCCACAAGACAGACCGGTTCCTGCCCCAGGATCTCAGCGCCTACAGAAGAGAGTGACCGCAGATAGACAATCACACACATCCGGACCCTGAATGGGGTCCTGGCTGTGAAGACCATGCACAGGGGTGGAAGGGAGCACATGGAGGGTCAGGGAAGTCCTCTTTGGGTGAGGACCCTCTCCAGTGAGGGTCAAGTCAGGAGTAGGCATGAACCTGGGGGAGAGGGGAGGGAAAGGCATTTGTCAACAAGGCAGCAGCATGGGCCGAGAGCAAGAGACAGAGGAGCAGCAAGCTGGGGGCTGAGGAGCGGCCCTCCAAAGAGGAGAGAGGGTGGGAGGTGAGGAGGGGTGAGGCGTAGGTGTGAGCAAGGACATGGTGTGAGCTGGCTGATGGGAGAGCCAGCTACAGGGCGTGCGGGAGAGGGATGCTGAGAGGCCTGGGGTAGGAGCCACAGAGCAGAGGACACCAGCCAGGAATCAGACTCCCCGGAAGCCATACAGAAGAGGCCCCGGGGAGCGGTGGGGCGCCTCAGGGGACACAGTCTGCTTCCTGCCTCTACCGCCAGAGAACCAGTCACTGCGCTGCCAGCGCCCCCGCCAGCTCCCGGCTCCCTGCCAGCCCCGGCCTGGCCCCTCCTCCCACTCACCAGCCACTCCTGCCCCACCGTAGGGGGTCTTCCCCTGCCTCCCCACCACCCAGTTCATCAGGGGGCACCAAGCCTTCCGTAAGCGGTCCCCTCGGGCCTCACCCAACCTGCAAGGACTCCATTAAAGCTTAGCAGGTCACTCCATTCAAAGCCTCCACAGTACCGTGATGCTATTATTGAGTGCCTACTGGGTACCAGGCCCTGGACTCAGCACTTCCACCGTTCTTTCATTCCAGTCTCTCCTCTCCTTGGCTGCCACCACCCATAACCCTGGGGGGAAAAATTGAATCATACCCCCCTCTGCTCAGAATGCCACGTCTCCATGACCGCATCCACGCACCACCTTCCAGCACCTCTCCTCCTTCTCCCCCTCACTCCCAGCAGCCCCCAAGCAGCCTCCCTGCCGCTCCCCACAGGGAGGCCTGACCCCACCCCAGGCCCTTTGCACGTGCTGGTCCCTGTCCCACTCTCCCTCCTCCTCCAGGCCTTTGCTTAAATACAGCCTCTCTCACTGAGGCCCTTCCTGACCTCTGTAGTTAAATGCAATGTCACACACACACACACACACACACACACCAGCATTCCTTCTCTCTTTTTATAATCAAAGTGTTTTTTTTTATTAAAAAAAAATTATTTTGGCCACACTGCAAGGCTTTCAGGATCTTAGCTCCTCGACCAGGGATCAAACCCAGGCCCTTGGCAATGAAAGCATGGGGTCTCAAACCCTGGGCCACCTGAGAATTCCCTCTCCTTCCTCTTCTGAGGACTTCCCCAGTGGCTTAGGCAATGTGGGAGACCTGGGTTTGATCCCTGGGTTGGGAAGATCCCCTGGAGAAGGGCACGGCAACCCACTCCAGTATTCTTGCCTGGAGAGTCCTCATGGACAGAGGAGCCTGGAGGGCGGCAGGCTCTTCTTTATTTTTCTTCACAGCGCTCACCATCTGACTGGCTGTATCTCCCGTCACGAGGGTGCAAACGCCATGAAGACTCGGTCTGGGGCTGTCTTGCTTTCTGCTGTATTCGGGGGCTTAGCCCAGGTTGTGCTCATTCCTGGAGCACATCCTTGAGAGTCTGCTGTGCGCCAGACACGGGGTCACAGACACAGCAGAGAACAACAGGGAAACGTGGAGAGCGGCATCAGAGGCTCTGGGTCCAGGACGCCGTGTGGTCACTTCCCAGCTGTGGGACCTCCGAAGAATCCTGGAGCCCTGGGGTTCAGCTGATCTCAGAGACTGGTGCCCCCCCCGACCCAACGGCATCCCGTCAGCTCATCCAAGGACCCCGTGACACCCACAGTGTTATTCTTCTCTGGAAAACGCCTCGCTCAACTGCCGGATGGTCTGTGCTTTCAGAGCTTTCACAACAGATGCCAGTTAACCAAAAGCCACCCCGACGGGGCCCTCAGTGACCCAGAGCTGGGTTTTGCTGTTGTTTGTTTTTTCCTTTTGTTTCCGTGAGTTCATCTACCAACCACTTACTTATTGGGCACCAAGTGTGCGACTATTACGGAGGATCATGGATGCTCCACTTACAGACAGGACTGATACACGAGGACTCAGGAACAGAGAGACGGGCTGGAAAATGGGGAGGAGGTGGGAAGCCACAAGAAGACACGCCCACATAGTGGGCTTTGGGTGGATGAGGCTGGTGAAAATGTACCATCTCTTTTGAACCCAGGTTATACTTCCATAAAAGATTTACCTTTTAAAAAGTATAACAGGAGAAAAGAAAGGATGGAAAAGACACATTGCGAAAGTGTAAGTCGCTCAGATGTGTCTGACTCTTTGTGACCCCATGGACAACAGTCCACCAGGCTCATCTGTCCATGGAATCCTCTAGGCAAGAACACCGGAGTGGGTAGCCATTCCCATTTCCAGGGATTCCCAACCCAGGGATCAAACCCAAGTCTCCTGCATTGCAGGCAGATCCTTTACCATCTGGGCCACCAGAGAAGCTCTATGAGTGTGTGTGTGTGTGTGTGTGTTAGTCACTCAGTTATCTGACTCTTTTCAATCCCATGGACTATAGCCTGCCAGGCTCCTCTGCCCATGGAATTGCCAGACAACAATACTAGAGTGGGTCGGGGATCAAACCCAAGTCTCCTGCATTGCAGGCAGATTCTTTACCATCTGAGCCATGAGGGAAGCCCCCAAAGTGAAAGTGTTAGTCGCTCAGCTGTGTCCAACTCTTTGTGACCCCATGGCCTGTAGCGCACCAGGCTCCTCTGTCCGTGGAATGAAAGGCACATTGACACACACCTGTTTTTGGGGGGGCTGCACCACACAGCATGCAGGATCTTAGTTCCCCAACCAGGGACAGAACCTGGACCCCCTGCAGTGGAAGCACAGATTAGTAACCAGTGGGCTGCCAGGGAAGCCCACGTTGGCACACAGATTGAAGTAATGCATAGACCAAGGTCTGGAAGTTTGCACCCCCAAATCATAAAACCCTCCAAGGAGGGTGAGGAAGGGATTGGCTCTGGGGCAGGTGAGCCTCATCAGAAATGTTTTCACGTCTTAAGAGAATGAATGCATGTCTTACTAGCATCATTTGAAATAAAAGGCAAAGAGGTCACTCAGGGCATCAATGAGCAACTTGTATCTACTAAGCACCTACTGTGTGCTCCAGGGGCACACGGTTAGTCCCCCCCAAGCCCTAATCTTCCTGAGTTTCACCTTAGCTCAGCCACTGATGGCAGCTGGGAACCAGAACATGGAGTTCCTCTCCTTTCTCCCTTAGCCCTGCACAAAGTACTTCTACTTCCCAGGTGAGGAAAACCGAGGTCAGCAAGGTTAGTGATGGTGATACCCACACGCAAAGAACGTTCCTGAACGTCTAAGGAGAAGCTCAGGTGAAAGTGCTCAGTGACCTCGCTGGATGCCACAAGCCCGGCTCCATGAAAATGAGGAGACCCAGCTTCTGAAACCACTAAGAATCTCAAGACGCAACAGCAGAGCATTAAACCAAGTCCGGGGCCCTCCTGAGCACAGGGCCCTGAGCGCCTGCCCGGGACGCAGGCTGGCGAAGCCCGTGCTGGTCTCGCCTTAGCTTACCAAGAACTTTCTCAAAACTCAGAGTGATCCGTCCACTGGTACAGAGTGAAGTAAGTCAGAAAGAGAAAAACAAATATTGCATATTAACGCATATATAAGGAATCCAGAAAACTGGTACTGATAAACCGATTTGCAGGGCAGGAACAGAGACGCAGACGTGGAGAACAGGCTTGTGAGCTCATCGGGGAAGCAGAGGGTGGGACAAGCCGAGCGGGAGCGTTGAAATATATACATATATTACCATACGTAAAACAGAGCTGCTGGGAAGTTAGTATATAACAGTGCTCCCTGGTAGCTCAGCTGGTAAAGAATCCATCTGCAATACAGGAGACCCCAGTTTGATTCCTGGGTCAGGAAGATCCGCTGGAGAAGGGATAGGTTACCCATTCCAGTATTCTTGGGCTTCCCTGGTGGCTCAGATAGTAAAGAATCCGCTTGCAATGTGAGAGACCTGGGTTCGATTCCTGGGTGGGGAAGATTCCCTGGAGGAGGGCATGGCAACCCATACCAGTATTCTTGCCTGAAAATGCCCTGGCGGGCTCCAGTCCATGGGGTTGCAGAGAGTCAGACACGACTGAGCAACTAAGCACAGCACAGTGACAACCTAGAGGGGTGGGATGCAGGCAGGATGAGATGGGGGTGGAAGGGAGGGGATATATGTATATTTTTGGCTGATTGACACTGTTGTATGGCAAAAAGCAACACAGCATGGTAAAGCAGTTATCCTCCAATTAAGAATAAATTTTTTTAAAAACCTCAGAGTGGGAAATAAGTGAGTTTTCTGAGTAATCTTCAGGCGGTCTAAATCAAGCTCCTTTCTCCAGAACTTTCCATCCCATGCCAGCTGCCTTACCACACTGGTGTTCCTAGGTCTAAGGGCAACACAGACTCCCTCCTTCCTGCAAGTAGCAATAACACCAACAACAGCTGCGGATCCAGTGCTTGGGACGGGCGGGCGTGGTATTGAGATCTGCACACACTGAACTCCTCGAGTCTGCTCATCGGTGCTATATGAGCTAGATGCTCTTGTGGGCAGGCTCTGGAAGTGGAAACTGAGGCACAAAGTGGGGAGCTGCTCAGCCCAGGTCGCACCAGCAGATGAGGGCAGAGCTGGGATTGGCACCAGAGCCCACACACTGGCTTAGGAAGGAAGGCAAAGGCCGGGAGGACGTGGGCGGAGATTGGCAGGGCCACCCCGGGCCAGAGAACCAGGCTCCTGGGATGGAGTTGCAGGCGGGGTTGCCCTCTGTCCCACTGCCTCCCCTCCACACTTGGAGCCCTGAGTCTGAGCTCTGGGCTGGAACAGCCTTTGCCAGGCAGAGGTTTCATCATCCCCCACCAGGCCCCCGGGGAGCCTGTGGGAGCCCAGCAGGGCTGTCCAGCCCACTGAGTCCAGGCCAGAGCACTGGGTAAGGAGCACACTCCAGGGCCCCCCAGACCCGGGTTCAAATCCTGCCTCTGCCACACCCACCAGGCAAGGTCGTCTCTACCTCTGAGCTCTTGCGGATTTTTTTGGTTGTTGTTTTCCCTTTTCAACCTCAAGGACCAAGAAGGCCAGGTTATCCGAGTGGACTCCTCAGTTCACAGTGGTGTCTTCATTGTCCACACAAGGCTCCTCTCTGGTTTCATTTTTTATTCCCCTTAACCCCACTCTCCACTCCCTGCCCACCTCATTCTCCTATGTCCAATATATGTCTTTAATTTTTTTATTCTTTTACTTTTGAGTTTAACTTACGTAGGATAATGTGCAGAAAAGGAACTTCTCTCAACAAACTTTTGTCAATGAATTCTTATCTCAGCACCTATTTATTTATGTATAAATGCATGTGACCACCAGCCAGATCAAGACATGGAACTTCTGCAGCAGCCGGGAAGGCTGATCCACGCCCCTTCTCAGATGCTACCTCTGCCCACAAAAGGAACCAGTATTTTGACTTCTAGATTTGTCTGACCAATTCTCAAACTTCGTATCGGAGGAATCACACACAGTACGTGGGCTTCGGTGTCTGCCTTGCTTCCCTCCACAAGATGCTTTTCAGATTCATCCATAACATGCATGAATCCACAGCTCGCTCCACACCATCGCTGAATTACATTCCATTTACAGGTGGATTACAATCTGTTGCTCTTCTCACTTGCTAAAAAGCATCTGAGTTGTTTCCAGTCTGGGGCTCCTATAAACAAAACTGCTGGGAATATGCTTACAGGTCTTTTCGTGGACATGCATTTTCATTTCTCTTGGGTATACTGAAGGTCAGCTGTTTATATTTGTTTTTAAACTTATTTTGGTGTAAGTTTGGTGTAAGTTATTATGGTGTAACTCATAAAAAATGACAAGAGTTACAGGGACTCCTCAGTCAAGCTATAACATCATTCACCCAGATTGTTTATATTTTGTCCCACTTACTTTATCACTTCCCCTCTATTTATATTTCTCTCTTATCCTGAGTCATTTGAGAGCCAGTTGTAGACACTGCTGTTTAGTCACTAAGTCGTGTCCAACTCTTTCGAGACCCCCGGACTGTAGCCCGCCAGGCCCCTCTGTCCATGGGATTATCCAGGCAAGAATCCTGGAGTGGGCTGCCGTTTCCTCCTCCAGGGGATCTTCCCGACCCAGGGATGGAACCCACGTCTCCTGCGTCTTCTGCATTGGCAGGAGGATTCTTTACCACTGTGCAACCGGAGAAACCCAGTTATAGACATGCTGTCTTTTTATTCCTAAACCTCCAGCCTTATCGCCTAACCGTCTCCCCTCTCCCCGCCTCCCCATTACACACCCAGTATTACTATCAGATTCAGGACACAGCATCAATGCAGCATGACTATCAAATCCACACACCAATTCAATATGCTATAATCATCCTCTTAAGAGTCTTTATGGTCCTTTTTCTGGTCCAGAATGGTTCCTAGCTTCCCTCAGTTGTATGTAGGTCTTTCAATAGTTCCTCAGGTTCTCTGGGATGTTCTCGTCCTGCTTTTGAGGATGACAGGCTAACTCTTTTGTAATACGTCCTTCACTCTGGATTTGCTCCATGCTCCCTCCTAGTTAGATTCAGGCTATGCATCTTTGCAGGGACATAATAGAAGTGATGCTGTATTCTTCCTGTGTGTCCTGTTATGCAGCACACAATCGTGGTTTGTCCTATTGCTGGAAAATAAAGATAATAAAAGTTCCCTCCTCCTAGAAGTATTAAAAGGATTAAAGGAGACACAACCTAAGGCCTGATTTTGTAATTATTCTCTCTCCTGCCATTGGAGGGAGGGCCAGACATGGCCTAGAAGAACAAACACAGGGCTATCCCCACCCAGATCTGTCTCCTGGGCTCTAATCCTCACCTTACCTCCTGGAACTTGCAACCAAGATGCACAGAGAGATGGGAGTACCCAGGAGCCCAGAATTCTAGTCAGACCAGACTGGAGGCCCCTTTGTGCTGGTTCAGCCTGATCCTGAGGGATGGGACCCAAGGCCCTGAGTGTGCAGAGGACTTCTCCAGTGTCACACGGCAAGCCAGTGGGGACTCTGCCCGCCTCTGCACCCTCCACACCAGGGGCTTTAACCCTGGGTGGTTTTGCTTGGCAATGTCTGGAGACATTTTTGGTTGTCACAGCTGGGGGCAGGGATGCTACTAGGCATCTAGTGGGGGAGGCCAGGGATGCTGCAATACCCAAGACTGTGCCCCACAACAAAGAATGATCCCGCCTCGCATGCCAACACTGCCAAGGTTGAGAAACCCTGGTCCACACTCAACTCGTGGCAGCAGGCACCAAGTGAGCCCTGGCAACTTACGCTGCCTACTTTCTCCCAGGAACCAACTGACTGCAAAGAAAGGGCAGTTTGGACCTTCAGCTATGTCTAGGGCTTAAAAAGAGGAGTCCCCGTTGCACAAATGAAGGTTTGCTGCCTGAGTCTGATTTTCCCTGAGTTCACAAGGGTTCAAGCTTCCCAGGTGGCACTAGTGATGAAGAATCTGCCTGCCAATGCGGGAGTTGTAAGAGACACAGGTTCGATCCCTGGGTCCAGAAAATCCCCTGGAGAAGGAAATGGCAACCGCCTCCAGTATTTTTGCCTGGAGAATCCCATGGACAGAGGAGCCCCGCAGGCTACAGTCCATGGACTCACAAAAGAGTCGAACAAAACTTAGCATCCGAGCAGCGTGAGGGTGCAGATCAGTGCTGTTGGAGAAGGTCTGAGGCTGTCACAGCGTCTGAGGAGCTGGGTGGTGGGGGCTTACAGGGCATCAGCCAGATTGCTAGGTGGGGGTGGTTACACCCTGAGATCATGTCATCATTTCTGGGCTCTGATTTTATAGACTCTGAGTAAGCTCCAGGTGGCTCTAGTTGTTGGCAGAAAGAGACAACTAACCCTGGCATGTAGCAGATTCTCAGTAAACGATTTGTTGGCAAAATTACTTGTGATAATAACTGATCTTTCCCGAACAGGTACCATGTGCACTGCTCGAAGCAGTTTGCCTGTATCATCTCATCTAATGTCACCGAGCCTGGGTACTATTATTCCCATTTTACAGAAGAAAAACTGAGGCACAGAGAAGTTAAGTCACTTGTCCAAAGTCACAAGCTGTTAAAAGAAACATAAATGAATGAATGGATGAATGAATGAAAGGAATACCCATCCCCATCTAGATGAGCACTTTTGCTTCAAACGTTACTGAATTGAAAGTCTGGTTACAACACTTCTTGGCATCATAACAACCCCAGTTCAACACCCCTGACTCCCTGGTCCTCCTCCTCTCACTGCCTTGAGGGACTGTGTCCCCAGATCTGAGCCTGAGGCAGAGATTTATGCCACAAAGATCTGGGCACCCTAATTTAAGGGGACCCTTTTGTTTATCACACACACATATGTGTGGAGAAGGAAATGGCACCCCACTCCAGTACTCTTGCCTGGAGAATCCCATGGATGGAGGAGCCTGGCCGGCTGCAGTCCACGGGGCTGCAAAGAGTCGGGCACGACTGAGCGACTTCACTTTCACTTTCACTGTTGTTTATCCAGGGCTTACTTTCCACCAAGCCTCATGCTACACAACAGGCAGGAATGTGAAAGACCCATCGCACGGATGAGGAGACGGAGGCTTACAAGGAGGAGGGCGTTTATTCCAGGTCAAACATCTAAGTGACAAACACCGAGTGAGCCACACCCACCCGAGTCGTGAGCCCCACGGGGAGTCAGCAGAAGAAGGGGCAATGAGAAAAACTGGCAGTGGCAAGGGGACCACGGAGGGTCAGCCTCAGTTCACACTAGTTTCCAGAGAGTCCCAGCCTGCCTTCCCAGGTCCCCAGAGGCTTGCCCCTCTCCAGACTATTTGAGAAATAACCCAATTGTATCGAGTTCATCTTTCCTCTCCGCCCCCGCCCCCCCCCCCGGAATAAAGTCAACAGTTATAGCACACAGTTCAGTCAGTCAGTTCAGTCGCTCAGTCGTGTCCGACTCTTTGCGACCCCGTGAATCACAGCACACCAGGCCTCCCTGTCCATCACCAACTCCCAGAGTTCACTCAGACTCACGTCCATCGAGTCAGTGATGCCATCCAGCCATCTCAGCCTCTGTCGTCCCCTTCTCCTTCTGCCCCCAATCCCTCCCAGCATCAGAGTCTTTTCCAATGAGTCAACTCTTCACATGAGGTGGCCAAAGTACTGGAGTTTCAGCTTGAGCATCATTCCTTCCAAAGAAATCCCAGGGCTGATCTCCTTCAGAATGGACTGGTTGGATCTCATTGCAGTCCAAGGGACTCTCAAGAGTCTTCTCCAACACCACAGTTCAAAAGGATCAATTCTTTGGCGCTCAGCTTTCTTCACAGTCCAACTCTCACATCCATATATGACCACTGGAAAAACCATAGCCTTCACAAGCATCACTATGAACAAAGCTAGTGGCGGTGATGGAATTCCAGTTGAGCTATTCCAAATCCTGAAAGATGATGCTGTGCAAGTGCTGCACTTAATATGCCAGCAAATTTGGAAAACTCAGCAGTGGCCATAGGACTGGGAAATGTCAGTCTTCATTCCAATCCCAAAGAAAGGCAATGCCAAAGAATGCTCAAACTACCGCACAATTGCACTCATCTCACACGCTAGTAAAGTAATGCTCAAAATTCTCCAAGCCAGGCTTCAGCAATATGTGAACCGTGAACTTCCTGATGTTCAAGCTGGTTTTAGAAAAGGCAGAAGAACCAGAGATCAAATTGCCAACATCCGCTGGATCATGGAAAAAGCAAGAGAGTTCCAGAAAAACATCTATTTCTGCTTTATTGACTATGCCAAAGCCTTTGACTCTGTGGATCACAATAAACTGTGGAAAATTCTGAAAGAGATGGGAATACCAGACCACCTGACCTGCCTCTTGAGAAATTTGTATGCAGGTCAGGAAGCAACAGTTAGAACTGGACATGGAACAACAGACTGGTTCCAAATAGGAAAAGGAGTTCATCAAGGCTGTATGTTGTCACCCTGTTTATTTAACTTATATGCAGAGTACATCATGTGAAACGCTGGGCTGGAAGAAGCACAAGCTGGAATCAAGATTGCCGGGAGAAATATCAATAACCTCAGATATGCAGATGACACCACCCTTATGGCAGAAAGTGAAGAGGAACTAAAAAGCCTCTTGATGAAAGTGAAAGTGGAGAGTGAAAAAGTTGGCTTAAAGCTCAACATTCAGAAAATGAAGATCATGGCATCTGGTCCCATTGCTTCATGGGAAATAGATGGGGAAACAGTGTCAGACTTTATTTTCTGGGCTCCAAAATCACTGCAGATGGTGACTGCAGCCATGAAATTAAAAGACGCTTACTCCTTGGAAGGAAAGTTATAACCAACCTAGACAGCATATTCAAAAGCAGAGACATTACTTTGCCAACAAAGGTCTGTCTAGTCAAGGCTATGGTTTTTCCTGTGGTCATGTATGGATGTGAGAGTTGGACTGTGAAGAAGGCTGAGTGCCAAAGAATTGATGCTTTTGAACTGTGGTGTTGGAGAAGACTCTTGAGAGTCCCTTGGACTGCAAGGAGATCCAACCAGTCCATTCTGAAGGAGATCAGCCCTGGGATTTCTTTGGAAGGAATGATGCTCAAGCTGAAACTCCAGTACTTTGGCCACCTCATGTGAAGAGTTGACTCATTGGAAAAGACTCTGATACTGGGAGGGATTGGGGGCAAGAGGAGAAGGGGACGACAGAGGCTGAGATGGCTGGATGGCATCACTGACTCGATGGACATGAGTCTGAGTGAACTCTTGGAGTTGGTGATGGACAGGGAGGCCTGGCGTGCTGCTATTCATGGGGTCACGAAGAGTCGGACATGACTGAGCAGCTGATCTGATCTGATCTGACTAGACAGACCTTTGTTGGCAAAGTAATGTCTCTGCTTTTGAATATGCTATCTAGGTTGGTCATAACTTTTCTTCCAAGGAGTAAGTGTCTTTTAATTTCATGGCTGCAGTCACCATCTGCAGTGATTTTGGAGCCCAGAAAATAAAGTCTGACACTGTTTCCACTGTTTCCCCATCTATTTCCCATGAAGCAATGGGACCAGATGCCATGATCTTCATCTTCTGAATGTTGAGCTTTAAGCCAACTTTTTCACTCTCCACTTTTACTTTCATCAAGAGGCTTTTTAGTTCCTCTTCACTTTCTGCCATAAGGGTGGTGTCATCTGCATATCTGAGGTTATTGATATTTCTCTCGGCAATCTTGATTCCAGCTTCTTCCAGCCCAGCATTTCTCATGATGTACTCTGCACATAAGTTAAATAAGCAGGGTGACAATATACAGCCTTGACGTACTCCTTCTCCTATTTGGAACCAGTCTGTTGTTCCATGGCCAGTTCTAACTGTTGTTTCCTGACCTGCATATAGGTTTCTCAAGAGGCAGATCAGGTGGTCTGGTATTCCCATCTCTTTCAGAATTTTCCACAGTTTGTTGTGATCCACACAGTCAAAGGCTTTGGCATAGTCAATAAAGCAGAAATAGATGTTTTTCTGGAACTCTCTTGTTTTTTCCATGATCCAGCAGATGTTGGCAATTTGATCTCTGGTTCCTCTGCCTTTTCTAAAACCAGCTTGAACATCTGGAATTTCATGCTTCACATACTGTTGAAGCCTGGCTTGGATAATTTTGAGCATTACTTTGCTAGCGTGTGAGATGAGTGCAACTGTACGGTAGTTTGAGCATTCTTTGGCATTGCCTTTCTTTGGGATACACACATACACAAAATCCCTCGATCAGTCACCCCAAACTCCATCTCAGCATTCAGACAATCCACCGTGCACAGAGGCACATTCAAGGACATCATTACAGTGTTTGTGGCTTTGGGGACTTGGAAGCTGTATCAGTGTCCATCATAAGGGGGAGGGCACATTAAAATGCGGCCGACACACCACAAGAATGGTATGCATCTGAGCAAAAGGCAGTGAAGGGACCAGTGCAGCATGGAGACGTCTCTAAAACATCGTCTGCCAGAACAGATTGGAAATGGTTGTCCGTTGAAGTATCATCTGAGCTAGAGAAAGGTGGAGACAACTTGAATCTCCATCAAAAGAGGACAGGCTACATGACTGTGGTGCATCCATGCAATGGGGTACTGTGTGATCACTAAAAAGATCGAGGCAGCTCTACATTGCTGATATGATACAGAGCTGGATGAGAAAAGCAAAGCACAGCCCACAATGGCAAGCGGTGTGATATGATGTGTGATGTGAACACGAGGTGCACTCCAGCTCACACAGCCATCTGAAACAAGAAACACTGCTGGGAGCTGCAGTGGCCTCTGGGGAAGGGAACTTAGAGTGTGAGGGCTGAAGTGGAAGGAGGACCAGCTCTTCACTGCAAACTTTTTCATATCCTTTGAATAATGAGCATATGTTATATATTCATATATAGAGAGAGTTTTGCCAAGAAAATGCACTGGTCATAACAAACACCCTCTTCCAACAACACAAGAGAAGACTCTATACATGGACATCACCAGATGGTCAACACCGAAATCAGATTGATTATATTCTTTGCAGCCAAAGATGGAGAAGCTCTACACAGTCAGCAAAAACAAGACCAGGAGCTGACTGTGGCTCAGACCATGAACTCCTTATTGCCAAATTCAGACTTAAATTGAAGAAGGTAGGGAAAACCACTAGACCATTCAGGTATGACCTAAATCAAATCCCTTATGATTATACAGTGGAAGTGAGAAATAGATTTAAGGGCCTAGATCTGATAGACAGAGTGCCTGATGAACTATGGAATGAGGTTCATGACATTGTACAGGAGACAGGGATCAAGACCATCCCCATGGAAAAGAAATGCAAAAGAGCAAAATGGCTGTCTGGGGAGGCCTTACAAATAGCTGTGAAAAGAAGAGAAGCGAAAAGCAAAGGAGAAAAGGAAACATATAAACATCTGAATGCAGAGTTCCAAAGAATAGCAAGAAGAGATAAGAAAGCCTTCTTCAGCGATCAATGCAAAGAAACAGAGGAAAACAACAGAATGAGAAAGACTAGAGATCTCTTCAAGAAAATCAGAGATAGCAAAGGAACATTTCATGCAAAGATGGGCTCGATAAAGGACAGAAATGATATGGACCTAACAGAAGCAGAAGATATTAACAAGAGATGGCAAGAATACACAGAAGAACTGTACAAAAAAGATCTTCATGACCCAGATAATGACGATGGTGTGATCACTGACCTAGAGCCAGACATCCTGGAATGTGAAGTCAAGTGGGCCTTAGAAAGCATCACTACGAACAAAGCTAGTGGAGGTGATAGAATTCCAGTTGAGCTATTCCAAATCCTGAAAGATGATGCTGTGCAAGTGCTGCACTCAATATGCCAGCAATTTGGAAAATTCAGCAGTGGCCATAGGACTGGGAAATGTCAGTCTTCATTCCAATCCCAAAGAAAGGCAATGCCAAAGAATGCTCAAACTACCGCACAATTGCACTCATCTCACACGCTAGTAAAGTAATGCTCAAAATTCTCCAAGCCAGGCTTCAGCAATATGTGAACCGTGAACTTCCTGATGTTCAAGCTGGTTTTAGAAAAGGCAGAGGAACCAGAGATCAAATTGCCAACATCTGCTGGATCATGGAAAAAGCAAGAGAGTTCCAGAAAAACATCTATTTCTGCTTTATTGACTATGCCAAAGCCTTTGACTCTGTGGATCACAATAAACTGTGGAAAATTCTTCAAGAGATGGGAATACCAGACCACCTGACCTGCCTCTTGAGAAATTTGTATGCAGGTCAGGAAGCAACAGTTAGAACTGGACATGGAACAACAGACTGGTTCCAAATAGGAAAAGGAGTACATCAAGGTTGTATATTGTCACCCTGCTTATTTAACTTATATGCAGAGTACATCATGAGAAATGCTGGACTGGAAGAAACAAGCTGGAATCAGATTGCCGGGAGAAATATTAATAACCTCAGATATGCAGATGATACCACCCTTATGGCAGAAAGTGAAGAGGAACTAAAAAGCCTCTTGATGAAAGTGAAAGTGGAGAGTGAAAAAGTTGGCTTAAAGCTCAACATTCAGAAGACGAAGATCATGGCATCCGATCCCATCACTTCATGGGAAATAGATGGGGAAACAGTGTCAGACTTTATTTTTGGGGGGCTCCAAAATCACTGCAGATGGTGACTGCAGCCATGAAATTAAAAGATGCTTCCTCCTTGGAAGGAAAGTTATGACCAACCTAGATAGCATATTCAAAAGCAGAGACATTACTTTGCCAACAAAGGTCCGTCTAGTCAAGGCTATGGTTTTTCCTGTGGTCATGTATGGATGTGAGAGTTGGACTGTGAAGAAGGCTGAGCGCTGAAGAATTGATGCTTTTGAACTGTGGTGTTGGAGAAGACTCTTGAGAGTCCCTTGGACTGCAAGGAGATCCAACCAGTCCATTCTGAAGGAGATCAGCCCTGGGATTTCTTTGGAAGGAATGATGCTCAAGCTGAAACTCCGGTACTTTGGCCACCTCATGTGAAGAGTTGACTCATTGGAAAAGACTCTGATGCTGGGAGGGATTGGGGGCAAGAGGAGAAGGGGACGACAGAGGCTGAGATGGCTGGATGGCATCACTGACTCGATGGACATGAATCTGAGTGAACTCTGGGAGTTGGTGATGGACAAGGAGGCCTGGCGTGCTGCTATTCATGGGGTCACGAAGAGTCGGACATGACTGAGCAACTGATCTGATCTGATCTGATCTATATATTCAGATTAAATAAAAATTAAAAAGAAAAATGCATAAAGAACATGAGGGAATGGAACTGAAATCATCCACAAGATAGGTGACACGGCGAAGGGCCAGAGGAGGCATCCAAATGGGGCATGTAGGGTGGCGGCGGAGGGCGGTGTGCAGAGATAGGAAGTCGGTGACATGCAGGGGGCCGTCAAATAAGGAGATATACTGAGGGTAATGGGAGCCAATTTTCTCCCTGTTGAAAAGAGAGTTCCCAGTTCGAGAGAGACAAACAGAATCAGTGTTGTGGTGCTGGAGTGGAACTAGAGTTATCAGTTGGAAACTCATAGTCTTCTAATAGATGATAGCCGATGATGATGATAGACAGGTGCAGAAATAGTGATAATATGTATGTAAATGTATGTCTATATACATACATAAGAATGTAAATGTACATATGTGTGTGTGTGTATATTTATAGACACACAGCCCTAAGACAGCCTGGGAGTAGACAGACTCCAGCAGCGATAAGCACACTTCCTGCCAAGATATTGGCTTCTACTGTTCATTACAAAAAGGAGCCCAGGATCCTTGGAGAAATGGCTGATTCCAGGGCTGGAGCAGGGAAAGCACTATCCGAATCCGGAACACCTCCTGCTAACAAGGCTAGTTCAGTTCAGTTCAGTTCAGTCGCTCGTGTCCGACTCTGTGCGACCCCATAGATGGCAGCCCACCAGGCTCCTGGGATTCTCCAGGCAAGAACACTGGAGTGGGTTGCCATTTCCTTCTCCAGTGGCTACAAGGCTGGGGAAGTGCTTAAAGAATGGTGCCAACAGGTGAAAAGGGCAAGAAACTAACAAAAATAAATTAGTAATTGACAGCTTGATGAGCAATGGGATAGTTACGTGGTTTCAAAGTGCCTCCCCTCAAACAATTATCAATGGCAAAGGGGAAAAAAAGTAACTTCACAGACATTCATTGTCACACATAATCTCTTCAAGTGATGGAAGTAAGCACCACCATCCTCACCACAAGGAAAAAAATGTTATAGCCATGTGAGGGGAGGGGTGTTAACTTACTGTAGTGATCATTTTATAATATATGGATGTATCAAATCATTCTGTTGTACACCTTTAACTTCAGTTCAGTCACTCAGTTGTGTCCGACTCTTTGCAACCCCATGGACTGCAGCACGCCAGGCTTCCTTGTCCATCACCAACTTCCGGAGCTTACTCAAACTCATGTCCATTGAGTCAATGATGCCATCCAACCATCTCGTCCTCTGTCATCCCCTTCTCCTCCCACCTTCAATCTTTCCCAGCATCAGGGTCTTTTCCAATGAGTCAGCTCTTCGCATCAGGTGGCCAAAGTATTGGAGCTTCAGCTTCAGCATCAGTCCTTGCAATGAATATTCAGGGTTGATTTCCTTTAGGATTGACTGGTTGGATCTCCTTGCAGTCCAAGGGACTCTTAAGAGTCTTGTCCAACACCACAGTTCAAAAGCATCAAACCTTTAACTTATACAATGCCATCCATCAATTATTTCTCGGTAAAAGTGGGGGCAAGGGCAGGGAGTAAATACCATCAACCATAGGACAAAGAAAAGAACACAGCATCACTACCGTGATTTCTCTGCATGGTGTGAAGAGGCATGACCTGACTCTAACTACAAGGAAACAAGAGACAAACCCAAGGTGAAGGATATGCTACAAAACAGCTGGCCTGTCAACCTCAAGAGAGTCAAGGTCATGAGAATGGAGAAAAGACTGAGGAGCTGTTCTAGATTAAAGGAGACTAAAGAGACATGGCAGCTAAATACAGCATGTGCTCTGAACTGCATCCTCATACTGGACGTTATTAGAACATCTGGTGAAACCTGAGTGGGTCCGAGGGCCTGGCAGTAATGCAGAATGTTAATTTCCTAATTTTGATGGTTAAATGGTGGTTATATAGAAAATGTCCTGTTTGTAGGAACTATACATCAAAGTATCAAGGGGTGATCAGGCAATAGGTCAACAATCAATTCTCAAATAATTCAGGGAGGAAAAATGTTCTTTTACCATATTGGTAACTTTTCTATAAATGTGAGATCTTTTTTCAAAGTTAAAAATGCTATAAATTCATGCATGGAACAACCCACTCCAGTCTTCTTGCCTGGAGAATCCCAGGGAGGCTAGTGGGCTTCCGTCTGTGGGATCACACAGAGTCAGACACGACTGAAGTGACTTAGCAGCAGCAGCAGGTATTTAGAGGGAGGGCCTTGAGGAGGTGATTAGGTCCCTTTAGGAATGAGATTAGCACCTGTGAGGACCCAGACTCTAGGAATCAGGACCTCACCAGACACCAGATCTGCCGGCAACTTGAACTTCTCAGCATCCAGAACTGTGAGAGAGAGATTTCTCCTGTTTAGAGGTCACTCAGCCTATGGTATTCTGTTATGGCAACCAAACCGACCAAGACAGAAAGTATTTTTAAAACAGAAAAAAAAAAAAAGAGAGAGAGAGTTAAGAAATGGAATCAGAACTAGGACTGAATATGACTACCAGGAATTAAAGCACATACTCATAGCATTTCCTATGACTCAGCAAGGAACTCCTGGGTATATGCCCAGCTGAAATATGCACACATGCTCACCAAAAGACATGTATTCTAGAATGTTCACCACAGCCTCAATCCTGAAGACCTAAAAGCTGGAAACAACCCCAATGTCCCTCAGCAATAAAATGGGTAAAGACGTCGTGATATTTGGTGTCCATGCAGTAATGAAAAGGAACAAACGCCAATACACACAGAAACTTGGATCAATGTTGCAGATACAATACAGAAAGGAGTCAGACACTGGGGCTTCCCTGGTGGCTCAGCCACAGAGAAAAAATCCACCTGCCAATGCAGGAGACAGCGGTTTGGTGTCTGATCCAGGAAAATACTAGTTGCCGAGGACCAGCTAAGCCCGTGCACCACAAGAGCTTGGCCACAAGAGAAGCCACCACAGTAAGAAGCCCGCACATCGCAACTTGAGAGTAGCCCCCGCTCGCCACAACTAGAGAAAAGCCCGCACAGCAACCAAGACCCAGCACAGCCAAAAATAAACGAACAAATTGCTTAAGAAAGAAATCACACACACACACACACACAGAAAGAAGTCAGACACAAAAGAAGGCATATTGTGTGATCCCGTTTATATGAAGTGCAGAAGCAGGCAAAATTAGCGTTTGCTGTTAGAGAGCAGGACGATGATTGCCCACAGGTGGCGGAGGTGACGGGCGTTCTGGGCAAGCCGTCTGGGGGTCTCCATGCTGGTCACACACGGGTCCGCACGGGGAAAGCCCACTGAGCTGCGAACCTGTGTCGTGTGTACTTTCCCGTATGTGTATATTTCACTAGGAAGAAAAGACACGAGACGATGAGATGCATGAATAAGGATAGATATTAACCACATTAGGTGGGGGTGGGGGGGGAGGTGTGCGTTGAGAAGTGGGTAGAATGGATGCGGGGAAGCCAGGATGGAGGCAGAAAATGAAACACAATGCCCTGCAGAGCTGGAAGGGACTGACGGCAATCTCACCCCAAGAACCGGGAAGCGTGACTAGCTAATGTGCTACACCGGAGTTTGAAGACGAAAGGAAAAAAAGACATCACCTGTGTGTCCCTCCCCAACCGGCAAGCGATCTTGATGACTGGCCCCACTTGGCACGAGAGGCCCGAGGCCTGGCTTGCGTAAGGCGGCCCGGGCGGCCCGACTCCTCGCCCAATTCTGTCTCCTCCACAGCCTACTGACCCCCACCCACTGGTCTCTCCGGGGGGCTCGCCTCCTCCCCGGCCACCTCCCACCTCCAGGGCTCCGCAGGCCAGGGCCCGTGGGGCAGGAGTCTGGGGACAGCTACAAAAGTCAAAGCTCGCCCGCCCAGCTCCGTGGCCTACGGACTCACCTCGCAGAGACCCCAGCCAGGCCGGCCCCAGGCGGGCTGGCTGAAGTGCCTTTCGGCCCTGGCGGACCACAGGTTCAGTGGGGCAGGCAGGGGCGGCCGCTCGGGGCAGAGGGGTTGTTTGGGGTGGTGTGGGGTGTCTGGCCCCAGCGCAGCTGCCGGCAGGCTCTGTGAGCTGCAGCGGGGGGCTGGCCCTCTCCGTTTCCAAACAGAGGGCCTCCTGGTGGCTCATGTGAGGACAGCGTGGAGCCGGGTGTGAGCTCACTGGGTTCAGTGGAAGAGACTCCGTCCATTCCCAGGTCCCGATTCAAGCCTGTCCGAACAGGCGCTGAGGTTCAGAGTCTCAGGGGAGGCACCTGAGGCTGGGAGAACACTTTCCTGACCGATTCCTTCATGTGTTACTTCCGCAACTGAAACAAATTGAAAGAAACCCTGCCACCCCATTGTCTGCTGTTCAGTCGCTAAGTCATATCCAACATTTTTTGTGACCCCATGGACAGTAGCCTCGCCAGGCTCCTCTATTCATAGGATTTCCCAGGCAAGAATACTGGAGTGGGTTGCCATTTCCTTCTCCAGGGGATCTTCCTGTCTCAGGGATTGAACCCCTGTCTCTGGCATTAGCAGGGATTCTTTACCACTGAACCACTTAAGAAGCCCCACAATTTAGGAAAGTGCAGTTTATTCTATTCCAGTTATAAACCAATAAAGCTGTTAAGAGAGAAAATGGTTCCACATAAAAATCTGGATCTCCCATTTCTTTGGGAAAATCAACCAACACTATATTGACACGACCATCTCCCACTTTCCGTGTCTTGGTAGGGGCAAGCTTGCCGCCGTAGCACCTGAAATTGGGGAACAATTAAGTCCATGCCTACCGAAACACTGGCTGGGTCACGGACCCATCCAAGACCACAGAGAATCCCCCACATTGCACAGAGATTATTCTTTCTAAGCAAAGAGCAACCTCCTGCTTTGAGATCATGTGCAATAGAATGTTCTCAGACAAGGAAACACTGGGGCATCACTAAGAAATTCAAGAAATGCAGGTCACAAACAGCCCACACAGGTTGATTCCGTTTTGGCAAACGTATCAGTTAGAAATAGATTCAGCTGCTGGTAATGGGAAGCCAAAATGTCAGGGACCTCAATAAGCACAGATTTATTTTCCAATCATGTAAACAAGTCCAGAGCGAGGCAGGCAAGGACTGGTGTGGCTGCTGCGTTACCATCAAGAACCCAGATGTCTTTTATCTTTTGGTTTCACCACTCTCAGCGTGTGTCTCCCAGGCTTCAATGTTTGCCTCGTGTTCAAAGTGGTCCTTGAAGCTCCAGCTATCACATCTGAGTTCTAGGCAGGAAGCAGAAAGAAATGGGAGTTGGAGGTAAAAGGGGAGGTGTCTCAAAGCTGAGTCAGCCCACTTTAAGTCTTCCTGGAAACCCCACCCACGATCTCTGTTTATATCTTATTGGTCATCCCTAACTGCAAAAGAAGCTGGGAAATGTAGTCTTAGTAAGGCCACTTGCCCCTAGCAATAGAGAGGTCCCACTGTTAAGGAAGAAAGGGAGGCGGTGCACATCAAACAGACATTTGCTATATTGAAGAAACAATACACAGAACAAAAATTCTGGAAGAAAATAACTGCTGCGTACAGAAGTCTCTATCTACAATCACCCTGCACAAATTAACCTGTTAAAACTTTACAAAATGCTATAAAGAATATTATCCTCTTGTGACAGATGGGGAAACAGACACAGCGAGATACAGTCACTTGCTCCAAGTCACACAACCAGGAAACCATGATTTTGGAACTAGAATTTTGTTGTTGTTCAGTCACAAAGTCAAATCCGACTCTTTGTGACCCCATGGACTGCAGCACGCCAGGCTCCTCTGTCCTCCACTCTCCCACAGCTTGTTCAGATTCATGTCCATTGAGTCAGTGATGCCATCCAATCATCTCATCCTCTGCCACCCCCTTCTCCTTTTGCCTCCAGTTTTTTCCAGCATCAAGGTCTTTTCCAGTGAGTTGACTCTTGGTCTCAGATGGCCAAAGTATTGGAGCTTCAGCTTCAGCACCTGTCCTTCCAATTAATATTCAGGGTTGATTTCCTTTAAGATTGACTGGTTAGTCATTTGATCGACTCCTTGCAGCCCAAGGGACTCTTAAGAGTCTTCACCAGTACCACAATTTGAAAGCATCAGTTCTTCAGTGCTCAGCCTTCTTAATGGTCCTAATCTCACATCCATACATGACCATTGGAAAAACCATAGCTTTGACTAGACGGATGTTTGTCAGCTGGGTGGTATCTCTGCTTTTTAAAAGACAGTCTAGATTTCTCATAGCTTTTCTTCCAAGGAGCAAGCGTCTTTTAATTTCATGGCTGCTGTCACCTCCACAGTGATTTTGGAGCCCAAGAAAATAAAGTCTGTCACTGCTTCCACTTTTTCCCCTTCTATTTGCCATGAAATGATGGGACCAGAAGCCATGACATTAGGTTTCTTAATGTTGAATTTCAAGCCAGCTTTTTCACTCTTCTCTTTCACCCTCATCAAGAGGCTCTTTAGTTCCTCTTCACTTTCTCCCATAAGAGTGGTGTCATCTGCATACCTGAGATTGTTGATATTTCTCCCCACCATCTTGATTCCAGCTGTGATTTATCCAGTCTGGCATTTTGCATGATATACTCTGCACATAAGTTAAATGAGCAGGGCAACAAAATACTGTCTTGTCATACTCCTTTCCCAATTTCCAACCAGTCAGTTGTTCCATGTCCAGTTCTAACTTCTGCTTCTTGACCTGCATACATGTTTTTCAGGAGACAGGTAAGGGAGTGGTGGCTCAGACAGTAAAGCATCTGCCTGCAATGCAGGAGACCTGGGTTCAAGCCCTGGGTCAGGAAGATCCCCTGAAGAATGGAAATGGCACCCCACTCCAGTACTCTTGCCTGGAAAATCCCATGGACAGAGGAGCCTGGCAGGCTACAGTCCGTGAGGTTGCAAAGAGTTGGACACGACTGAATGACTTCACAAGAGGGTCTGGTACTCCGAACTAGAATACAGGGGCCAAATTCTAGCATCTGGGCTCTTCACCCACCGAGACGGTAATGATGTTATAAATAACATCATTGTTATTGTTAGTGATGATGGCTATTTCTGACTGTGTGCTGGCACCGTTCTAAATATGCTGCGTGGATTAACTCATTTAACTCTCGCCACAACTTTACGTGACAGGTGCTATTATTATTCCGTTCTATAAACAAGAAAACAGAGGCTCAGAGAGGTAAACTAAATCCCCCAAGGCCACACAGCAAGTGTCAAGAGGGTCTGTATTTCTGGGTAGGAGAATGACGGGTGCTTTGTATTCCCTTCTCCTACTGATACTATGTGTGCTCCAACCCTCCTACCACGATCATATGCTACTTAGGAAATCAAGTAAGAAAACACTCCTCCTGGAGTCCAGCTCTCGCCTCCCCTCTGACCGCCTACTGCCCCCCCGGGCCGCTGGGAGGCCTGCCCACCCCCCGCCATCAGCGCCCTCTCCCCTGCTCTCACCGCTTCCCAGAGAACTCTCCCTCTCTTGGCTGCCTGCCTCCGCTCCTCCCAAGCCCCACTCCTGGCATGGCCTTCCCCTCATTCCTGCCTGCTGAACAGCTCCCAGTGGCTTCAGGCCCTGGGTCAGAGGCTCCACACCAGCAAGGTCTCCCGGGCCCCGGCACACAGCCTCCGTGCGCCCTTCACCCACTGCACGTTGCCTCACCCAGAGGCCGAGGGACATGTCTCATTCCACCAACAAACTTGTCAAGAGCTTTCCAGGTGCCAGGCCCTGACGGGAACATCTAGCTGTTCATCCCCAGACAAGCCCTCTGAGCCTCACTCCACGGCACTGCGTGAGGGACCCAGCCACCCCCGTCTCCCCCGCCCCACCACACCCCTGGCTACCTCCACGCCAGCCATACAGGCTTGTCACTGTTTCCCTAACACACTGAGCTTGGTCCTGTCTCAGGGCCTTCGCACCTGCCGCTCCTTCTGCCTGGAATGCCCTGTAAACAGTCTCCCCGGTCACCCTCTACCACTTTCCCCCAGGTCTTCATCGTGCTCTGAAATTAGCCTGCTAACCCATCAACCAGCTCCCCCAGCAGAAGGTCAGCCCCAGGGGCACAGGACCTGCCTTGGGCTCACTGGGGGCTGGCTGAGTACATGAACCACACTGGTACTACTCTCTGTTCATGGGGGAGGAGGCCCCAGCCCACAATGGTTGAGCATCTTGCAGGAGGTCACCCAGCAAATAAGGGACAAAACTTGGAGGCTTTTTTCTCCCCCTGCCTCTTACTCAAAGATGGGCTAGAGAGTACAAAACCGAGGTCTGCCCATCTGTTCCCCCACATACAGCAAATAACTCACCACAAAGTGGCTTAGCCTGGGTCTCAGACAGACATGGATTCAAATTCTAACTTCACTGCTTTTGGGCAAGTGATGTCCCTTCTCAAAGCGTCAGCTCCCCACTCTTTGACGTAGGACTCCTACCTCTTGGCCTCAGTAGGCACCTGGGAGGGGCTCCAACTCCAGTAGGCTGGAGCCTCAGGAACCCCCCGATTCCCCAGCCCTCTCTAGCCCCCATCACCCCACTATACGTGGCCATGGTCAGTACAAGGTTGAAAACCCCTAAGGAGGGGCGGCTAGCAAACTAGCCAGCTGGGGCCACTGGGACTCCACCACTGGTCATCCAGGTGGTCAGCCAGGCTGAGAGAAGACTAAGTTCGTGGGGGGGGCAGGTGTCAGGAGAAGAAAAGAGCAGAGGAAAGCTTTGGGGCAGGGAGAGGGAAGCAGGAGACTTCATGCTATCACTTCCCAGCCACAGGGCCAGTGCCTTCGCCTCTCTGGGCCTGTTTGTCCAACCAGAGAAGGGGTTGTTAAGCAGCACCCGAGTCATTGGATTAGCGCAGATAAAAGGCACAGGTGGTGATGCCTGGAGCAGGGCGAGGGCTCTGAAAACCGAGGCTCTTCCCGCCCCCCATGCCCCACCTGACCCTGGCCTCTGCGGATGCCTCCTCCCAGGAGAGGCCTTCCCGGATGCCCCCACGCCGCCCTGCCCTACCTGCCTTCCCTCTGAGCCCTTGTCCCCATCTGTCATTATCTTGTCCTCGCTGTCTGCCGCCCGTCCCCAAAACTCATCATCTCCGTTTTGGGAATGTGTCCCCAGCACCCAGCATAAGGCCTGGCACAGAGCAGGTGCTCAATAAATGCTTAAGGAATAAGTGAAAAAAATAAAAATAAAACTGGTGTCTCAGAAACAGGGACAAAACAGTCCCAGAGAAGTCTAGATAGGATTTAGGGGGAGGACACATTCCTTAGGTGTTTAGATGGGGAAGTCCCCCTTCCCTTTCCCATCCTGACTGTCACGATCCTTAGCTGTGCAACCTTGGACAGGTCACCTCCCCTCTCTGAGCCAGCTTGATTGGCAGGAAAATGCCAGTAACAAAAGCCAGGGCCTCCAAGAGGCTGATAAGCCAGTACGTGGTGAGCAGAGGGTCCGGCGCCCACCAGTGTCTCCAGCTTCAATTTCTGACACTCACTTCTATCCCTGGTAAAAATCGCCCGGCTGTGGGGCAACTGCCTAAGATTACAAGGCACCAGTGTATTCTGTCAACTCTCCTGTCCTAAGCAAACATTGGTGAGGGTTTCCAGCTAGTCTCAGTGGTCAACCCCACTAAATGGGTCTGTGGTTAACGTGACCAGGCAGCTGGGAGAAACCAGCAAATCCATCTGTGCGTACGTCTTGCTCACTCTAAGTACGAGTGCGCACCCACTGTGATTCCCGCTCTTTGAGGCACACCCCTGGCCTCCTCCTGCTTCACCCCATCCTGTTCTCTCTGTCTCTCTCTCTCGTTTCCCAGCTTTTGAACAGACCCTCCCTCTTCCCTGTGAGCCTGCAGCCTGGCGATGCACACGCATACAGTGGGTGTCCCCCATTTATGACATCCCCAAGTCCTCTGGGCACAGCTCTGTCCACAGTGCCCTCATGTGCCGCCTGGAGCACCATCAGAGCCCTCAACCTGTTAACTGTTTCTCCAAGCCCTCTTCAAGGGCCGTCAGATGGCTCGGGTTTAAATTCCTTTAATGCTGCTTCCGAACTGTGAAACCATAAGCAAGTCACTAAACTCCAGCATTCGAGGTGCATGAGCTGGGGGGCAAGGATTCCTCCAGGCAGGGCCCAGGACTTGGGTGGGGGCTGAGGTTACCAACCAGGCTTTCAGCCCCAAGCTTTCCCCAGAGACTTCGGAGCCGAACTTGGCTAACTGGCTCCACCCTTGTTCTTCCTGAGCAGTAACCCCGCTACCATAGGCCTCAGTTTACTTTTGTCAAACCAGTGTAGCCCCTTCCCCGGGTGCTTGTGTCAATGATAGGAGGGTCTGAGTGTGTGAACAGTGACACTCCACACTCGCTGTGCAGCAGCGCTCAGGAAACAGGAGCTTGGGGCCACTCTCTGCCCAGACTTCTTGCCTCTCACCTCCTTTGCATCCTCTGGTGACAAAAAATGGGTGAGAAGTGGCAGTAACCAGCCAACTCTTCACGAATGAAGGAGCGAGGATTGGAAAGGTTCCCTCCTAAATGGCGACTTCCTCCCCCCACCCCCCGAGCCAAAGACTGAGCTACCTCATTCCCGAGGTCAGCCCCCCACCCACTCTGCCCCTCAGCAGGTAAATCCCAGAGGCAGGAGCTGATGTGCTGGTGCTGGTACTGAGCGGACTTCGACACTGCGGCTTCCCATCAGTCTTCCGGCTGCCCAGGGCCTAAGTTACGTGTGCCCAGCGCCCAGGCGACAAGCGGGGTTAGGGCTGCCCAGGGCCTAAGTTACGTGTGCCCAGTGCCCAGGCGACAAGCGGGGCTAGGGAGGTGGCGTTTGCTTTGGTCCTTGGCTCCGTAACGGTGGGGGCTGAGTGTCTGTTTCCCACAGGCTTCCACGGGGAGGGGGGGAAACATCCAGGCACCCAAAGGGCAATGGAGAGGAAGCACATTGCCCCTTCTCAAACCACGGTATCACCAACTGCTCCTGAGATCCCAGGTCCTCAGCAAACTCATCTACAAAGCCCCCCTATTCCACCCTCCCTCAACCCCTGAATTCCTAAAGCAGGGGTCCCCCCACAAACATATTTCTCACCCTTACGGGTGTGACAGCCAAAAGGCAGATTCACAGCTCTGAAAGCAGGCCATGTAATGGTAGCAACCTCTTTGAAGGTGGCTGTGAGATTTAAATGAGATGGGCAGGTCCAGGGCTTACTGGACACTGGCCCCTGGCGAGCGCTGGCCACACTCGCGCTGCACTGAAGATTCAAGTGCCAAATGCCAGGAGCCTCCCAGCGAAAAATAATAACAAGAGCAAACGCTTATATAACACCTCCTGCATGCCAGGCACCGTGGGACGCTGTACGGGTATCCACAAACCCCTCCGTCTACATCCTCAACTCTCAGGAATGCCATCCAGGGCTGGAACGGGGGTGGAGGAGCCATGCAAAGGGGCAGGCAGGAGTGTAGCAGGGGGCAGGGAAGACGCAGCCTTGCCCGGGGCCATTTCTGTCACAGGGAATCAGGGACGGCAGTCCTGGGTTCACACCTGGGCTCAGCGTCCTTGAGCAGGTAAGCCTGGGCCTCAGTGTCCACCGTAGGTACAAGCAGGACAGGTGGTGCTAGGAAAAGGAGTGAACGTATAGGAACCCTTCCCCCGCCTCCCCAACAGAGCCCGATTCTGGATTCTCCCCTCCCTCTGGCCAGAACACACAAACACAAGCTCACCCACACACCCAGGCTACTCTCTTAAAAATATACATACGCACACACACTATTTTCTAAACACCCTGCCCGGCTTCGCTTTCGAAATAGTCTGCTCCGACTTGGGTTCAGTAGGACCAAGACCTGTACCCCTTCTCTTTCAGAGTCACAGTCCCGTGGACTGGGTCCCCAAGCACTGTGCAGAGATCAGAACCCGCCAAGCCCCTCCAAACCCAAGCCCTGCACTCAGGACCAGCCGGAGGCCCTGCAGGCCCTCCCCAAGCAGGGCTCCTAGTCACTCCTCCCCACCACTCAGCGGGACTGAGTCACCCTGAAAGCCTGACCCAGCACTCCTCTGCCCCTCCCCCGAGCCAGGCCTGATACCCCGATCTCCAAGCACAGGCCCTGGGGGTGGGGCTGGGGGGCGGGAGTAGCAGAGGAGAATAAGCAGCTGCAACACCCCCACCCAACCACCTAAAATGCCAAAAATAATAGCAGCTCTCTCTCTCTCTCTCACACACACACAACAACAACAACAACCCCACACAACAGAAAGGCAACTATAAATCCAAAATAAAGGGGAAGGAAAAAAAAAAAAAAAAAGCCAACTACTGCCCCCAAAAGGCTTTTTAAACAATCTCAAAAAAAAAAAACAAAACAAAAGTTTATTAAAAGTGTTCTTAATGCTCGAAACGGAAAAGATTCCCAAATATACAGATGCCTCTTTTCTCATAGAAATAGATTATTTTTTATGATACAAAAAAAAGGCCAAAAAAAAAAAAAAACCAACAAAAACAAAAAACAACATCAACAGCAACAACCCCGTAGGAACATCTTTAAGCGATTACTCAGGGCCCGGCTGACAGTTACACGTGGGTTGCGTCAGTCCCGTGTACACACGCGTTCAGCCATGTTTAAACCGATTGCATCAACTTCGAAACCGGCCCGCCCGCCGGCGCCCGGAGAGGGGGGTGGGCAGGAGAGGCAAGAGTTTATCATTCATCTGTACACATAGACATCTCTTCTTTAAATAACACCGCGGGCGGGCGCCCCGTCTGCACGTGCGGCTGGTGTGGACAAAAATATAGATAGATATATATAATAAAATATTAAAATTACCGACGCGCTCCCCGCGCTGCCCAGTGCCCCAGTGCCAAAGTTCTGCCGGCGCCGCCAGGGGCGCGGGCGGGCGCGCGGGCGCTCCCCGGAGTCTCGGCGGCCGCGGCGCGCCCGGCAGCGCGGGGACCGGCCGGCCGGCCGCGGGGGACGCGCGCGGGGGCCGCGCTAGCAGTGGCCGGAGGAGGCGAGCAGAGGCTCGGGCAGCTGCTTGAACAAGTTCCGCAGGGTGCTGAGCTCGCGCGACAGTTGCTCCACCTTCTTCTGGAGCCGCTCGTTCTCGGCCGTGAGCTCCAGGACCTTGTGCTGCGTCTCCAGGTTGCGCATCTTGGCCTTGTCGCGGCTCTTGCGCACCGCGATGTTGTTGCGCTCCCGCCGGATCTTGTACTCGTCGCTGTGCTTGTCCACCGTCTTCTTGGCCTTGCTCTTGACCTGCGAGGGCGCCGGCGCCGCCCCCGCGTAACAGGCGGCGGCGGCCGGGGTCGCCTTGGCGTCGGCGGGGCTTGGCGTGCCGGGCGGGCTGGACGACGAGGACGTGGACAGGCTCCCGCTGCTGCCGCTCGGCACCGCCTGGTAGCCGAGGTAGGCGCGCAGCGCGTACGGGAAGCCGGCCGCCATGCCCGCGGCGCCGCCGCCCGGAGCTCCGGCCTCCTCCTTCCGCTTGCAGTCCGCGGGCTCGAAGCCCGGCTCCGCCTTGAGCTCGGCCGGCGGCGGCGGCGGCGGCGGCGGCGGGTGCAGGGGCGCGAAGCAGCCCGGGTGCAGCGCTCCCTTGGCGGCCCCCAGGCGGCCCAGGCTCACGTAGCCGTACTCGGCCGCCTTCTTGCAGTTCTTGCCCCCGTAGTCGTCGGAGAAGAGGTCGGAGAGGAAGTCGTGGTGCTGCCCGGAGGAGGCGGGCGCGGGGGCGGGCGCGGGCGGAGCCGCCTCGAAGGTGTCCGAGGCCGTGGTGGGTGCCGGGGCCTGCGGCGCGCCCAGCGGCTCCAGGTAGGGGCTGAAGTCGATGGCGCGCTCGTGCTCTCCGATGCTACCCAGCTCGCCGGCGGGGGGGCGCGGCCCGGGTCTGGCCGCCGGGGGCGCCGCGGGGGCCGCCTTGCCGCCGTACGCAGCAGCCAAGCAGTCCGCCTCGTAGTAGAAGTTGGCCACTTCCATGGATTTAAAGGCGGGCGGCGGCGGCGGCAGGGGGAGACATGCTGGGTCCCAGGCCACCAGGCGTTGCATGAACGCGGGTGCCCGGGGAGGGGGCCTGGGGCTGCCCGCGCCGGCCGGCCCGCAGGTGGCGCGGCCTCCCGGCTCCGAACAGTCGCTGCTGTGTCGCCGCCGCCGCTGCTGCCGCCGCCGCCGCTGCTCCGGGGTGGCCGCTATCAGTGCAGGGGGCTGCCGGCCGGACCCTCGGGTGGGTCCCCTTCCCGGTCCCGTGCGCGGCTCTGACTCGCTAAAGTTTCTCCCGAGCCCGTTTATTTATAAAGGCGGGCCATAGCAACGGCTGCGTCACGCCCGGCGGCGGCCCCTCCCTCCCCGGGCACGCAGAGGACACGCCGCGGCCGCCCGGGACCCCCGGGCGGGCGCCGGCGGGCCGGCCTGGAGACCCGAAGCGCGCCCCCGGGGGTCCCCCGGCCTGCGGGGCCGGGGGGAGAGGCCTCGGCCCCCCCTCCCAGCCCACTCCCACCCGGCGGCCCCGAGATGGCGAGCGCGGAGAGGCGCGATCCCGCCCCCGGACCGCCCCCTCTGGGCCGGCCGCCGGACGAGAAGGGAGGGGGAGCCCCGGGAGGGGGCCGGGCGGCCGTCTGCTCCCACCCCGAACGCGGCCGCCGCCCGCCCCCTGCTGGAGGAGGCGCTGGCCTTCGGGAGCCGCGGCCGCCGGGCCTGGCTCTCCAGGGAAGGGACGCGCCCCCCTCCCCCCAGCCAGGGATGCTGGAGACCCCAACACCTCCCAGCTCGGACTCCCGGAGGGGTGAGCCGCCTCCACAGCCCTTCCCCGAGTGCGGCATCGCCCCTAAACTGGCACCCCTCCCCAGATCTGGACAGGAGGGACTGTCAGGCCTGCGGTGACTCCCCTTCTGAAACAGGAAGACCTGGGGTTGGGGGCTTGGGGAGATGCAAGCGAGGGGGCAAGCGCCCCTCCCCCGGCCCCGCCCCCGCACCTGCCCGCCCCCTCGAACCACACCTGGGTCTTCTCCAGCCCCACCCTGCGCTGACCTGGGGCCTTCTCCCCGGAGGGTGGAACAGGGGTGGGGTGCCCCCCGACCACACGCTGTGTGACCTTGGGCTAGTCACTTGGCTTCTCCAAGTGTCAGTCTGCGACGGTGTCCTTCCTGTTTTCTTTATTAGTTGTATTAACTGTCTCCAACGCAGACTCCCAAACGCTCACCACTCTGGGACGCACATCAGAAAGGAAGGCCTCCTCCCAGGGTACAAAGAGGCCCAGAGGCCCACAGCACACCCAAGATCACACAGGTTCATGTTCCCCACTGTTCTCAAAAGAAAAGCCCTTATCCGGGCACCCTCAGAGCTGTTTGTCACCCCCCTCCCAAAGCACCTGTATCTGAGGCTCGTGGGTGGGGGTCCAGGCAGGACCGGGGTGGGGCGGGGGAGGAGTGGCATGCAGAAGAGAGGAAGGAGTTCTTCTCTTTCAGCAGGCCCCTGCTGTGCGGTGAGAGGGGTCTGGACCCAGAGCTTGCTTTTTCACCCTGCCAGGAGGATGCCCTCGCGGCCCCTGGTTCACGGAGAGGGAGACGAGATGGCCCACCAGGATGGGAACACAGGCCCCAGGCCCTCCCTGCTGAGTGGGTGCCAGCCGCCCCGGCCCTCTCATGCACCATTCCAAGGCCATTTCAGCAGCCCCTTGGACCTACCCCTCTGCCACTCCCAGCCCCCAGCGCCCCAGGCAGGAGCTCCCAGCCTGCCTGGTGCTGACCCCCGACCCACTGACCCCAGCCCTGGCCCTGACGGGCAGGCGGGCATTGCTCAACTTTCAGCGTTATCTGCTGAGCTGGGGTGACCTCCGCCCCGGAGAGCTGGAGAAATGACATCTCTGAGTGCCCTTGGGGGGTGGGGGGCAGGGAGGGACAGGGTGAGACACTGGCCCAGCCTGCTGGCTTTCTGGGCCTTCCCAGCAGCCTCTGGGCCAGGGAGGGACCTAAGGCCCTGGGGCCACCCAGCCAGGCCTCCCGAGCTGCAAAATGGGACACTCAGAGCTGAGCTGAAGGGCCACTGCCCCCAGAGGCCCTCCCAGCCCCACCTGCCGGCGAACTTCCTTCCTAGCCCTTATCTGCAGCCACCATGATCCTCGTCTTGTCTGCCTCGGTCCCCCTGCAGACTACCCGCTCCATGAGCACTGGCCCTCGAATACGGGAAATCGCGGGTCAGGCACGCTCAAAATTTACCCGGGAACAGAATGCATTTGCATTTGCTGTTACCTCTGGACCAAGAACACCGATCCCCCAGCTCTGCCCAAGACAGCTAGCTCTGCAGGGCTCAGCCCGCAGGCGGCCTCCTCTGAAAGCCCTCCCTGACTTCCGGGAGGGATTGCTGTGTGTTTTGCTCACTGCTGTTCCCCCAGTGCCTGGAACAGTGCCTGGCACAGGAAGGGCTCAATAAATGAAGGTAGAGGAGGAGATGGTGAGGTTCCCCCCACACCCCGTTAACTGGACTGTGTGATCTCTCTGAGACTCAGCACCCGCCCCCACCTCTCGGGGTTCTGGGGAGATGCGGTGAGACACGGGGAGTCTGCAGCTAATTGAAGGATTTGTGTGTGATCTCAGGTCAGTCTTTCACCCTCCCTGAACCATATTTTAAGCCCTTTGCATATACTAACTCATTTAATCCTCCTGATCATTGTTAAGAAGCAGGTCCTATTATCATCCCCGCTTTACAGATGAGGAAACTGAGGCTGCGCAAAGCTCAGGGTTTCTGTTCAAGGTCACATCCCAGGAGGTGGGAAGGATTAACGTCTTCCTGGCCCAGCCTTCCCCTTTGGGTTTGTAATAAATCATAACAGGTCTGATGTGAGCCCCATTTTCCGAGTGGAAAAACTGAGGCTCAGAGAAGGGCGGTTGGGGGTTACACAGTGAGTCAAGGGGCCACCCAGGCCCTGGGGACCAGCCCCCAAGGACAGATTCAGTCCCATCGGGGTCTCGCCCTCACCTACCAAACACTGAGCCCCTGGCTTCCCACCCTGCTGCCCCCGACACTGGGATCAGCGGCGATTCCCGCCCCAGCCCCTCTGCAGGTGTCCTGCAGGGAGGCTGCCTGCCCGGGTGACGTAAGCCCTTGTTTTCACAAGGCTGGTTGCTCAACAGGCCCTGCCTGCTGCCCCGCCACTAGCGCTCAGCCTTTCCCCGAGGAGGGGGGTGATGTGACCGAACCACTATGGCCCAGAGCGCCGGAGCACGGCCCAGCGGCCCTGCAGGCGGTGAGGGCCCAGAAAGCGGGACCCACCTGTCACCTCCCACAGCGACCTCTCCCAGGTACCGGTGGCGTAGGTATCCCTAGGAACCCGGGGCACGGAAGGGTCTCAAGGCAGCAGCCAGCGCCCAGATCCAACCCAGAGATGCGTTCAGCTTGACCCCCGCCCCGGTGATTCGCTTCAGATTTTTTTCTCTGTCTCGTTTTTTAATGACTGTGTTGCCAACATTTAACAAAATCAAGACATGTCACATCAAAATTCAAAATTCTAGCTTCACTTTTAAAACCGGAAGCTGTGGGCTGGGCCCGCATGGCTGCAAATGGTGGGCAGGAGCCAGGGGGGCGACGGGAAGAACAGGCCCTTTCCTGCCCCGGTCGGTGTCCTCCTCTGCCCCGAAACTGCTTTCAGAATTCCTTCTCCCGGTCTCTGCCGCTTTTCTTTAGCCCCGTTTCCAGGAAGAGGAAACCAAAGGTGTCCATTGTTGCTTCTTTGACAAACAGTGGTCAAGGTGTTCTCAGCGGAGCTTAGAAGTCAGCCAGCAGGTCGAAAAATAAGGCTGACGGGGGAAGCATCAGAGAGGGTCGGGAGAGACGGTCTCTGGAGGCTCTGGAGCTGGGACGCCGTGGGGCTGGCCTGTTCCTGCCCTTACCCTGCAGGCCGTGGCACTCTGGGGTCCCCTCTAGACCTCAGCCCCTCATCTGGTCAATGGGGGTACCGCCATTCCCTCTCTCGTGGGCATTCTGGGCCCACGGCACCCCCTCACACCGGCCCACCTCAGCACAAGAGAGTGAAGGACCTCCCCTGAGCCCCGCAAAGCACCTGACCGTGCATGTCCCAGAAGCCTCCCAAAGCAGGCAGGCCTGCAGGCCCAGGGCTGGTTAGGACTGCCCCTGGAATCACAGTGAACTGGTACAAGAGCAGAAGCCAGATCGCCCCTGATTCCTGTGTCCGATGTTTTCCCCCACCACGCCTCCTCTGCCAGACCTCACTTTCCCCATCTGCCTAGATTAGATCCCGGAGAGCTTCCAGGTCCAGTGTCCTGGGATCCAGAATTTTGGAATCGGTGCGAGACCCTCGGGGCTGCTAGTGAAACTTGTCTGAGCGCTTGCTGCCACCACGTGGCCAGCTCTGGAAATGCAGTCAGCTCAGTTCAGGTTGCTCAGTCGTGTCTGACTCTTTGCAACCCCGTGAACCGAAGCATGCCAGGCCTCCCTGTCCATCACCAACTCCCGGAGTTTACCCGAACTCATGTCCATTGAGTTGGTGATGCCATCCAGCCATCTCATCCTCTGTCGTCCCCTTCTCCTCCTGCCTTCAATCTTTCGCAGCATCAGGGTCTTTTCTGATGAGTCAGTTCTGGAAATGCAAGAGTGATTTAAATGAATCTTTGATGGAGGACCTACTTGGGTTTATGGGCACTGTGGATACTTGCTCAGTGGTCAAGAACTCGCCTCCAGTGCAGGAGACACGGGTTCAGTCCCTGGGCTAGAAAGATCCCCTAGAGAAGGAAATGGCTACCCATTCCGAATATTGCCGGGAAAATCCCATGGAGCCTGGCGGGCTACAGTCCATAGGTAGCAAAGGGTCAGACGTGACTGAGCATGTAACGACTTTGGCTTTTACTTGGGGTTCAGGGGAGCGAAGGCGAGTTCTGAGCAGAGGAGGGACAGGAGCTGACTTAGGTTCTGATAGAATCCGTGGGCTGCCTATGGGGGATGGACTGTCCAGGAGGTAAGGGAGGAAGCAGGGAGCCCAGCGAGGAGGTAAATGGAGTCATGCAGCCAGATAACAGTGGACTCCACCAAGCCATGGAGGCTGCGAGAGAGAGTGAATCCACTTTAAAAGTAGAACCTTCAGGATTTGCTGAAAGATCCAGTTACAAAACAACCACACAATGAACCATTCTATAGCCACTTAAAGGGACAAGGTGAAGTGAAGTGAAGTGAAGTCTCTCAGTCGTGTCCGACTCTGCGACCCCATGGACCATAGCCTAAAAGGCTCCTCTGTCCATGGAATTTTCCAGGCAAGACTACTGGAGTGGGTTGCCATTTCCTTCTCCAAAAGGGACAAGGTATATGACACCAAAAGCCCTAGCAACCAACAGGGAAAAAGGTAGATATATTTGATGCATCAAAATTAAAAACTTCTGGGCAGTAAAGGACAAAATCAACAGAGTAGAAAGATGGTCTACAAGATAGGAGACAATATTTGCAGGTCACATTTCTGATGTTGAAGCTGAATCTCCAATACTGACCACCTGATGCGAAGAGCCAACTCATTGGAAAAGACCCTGACGCTGAGAGAGACTGAAGGCAGGAGGAGAAGGTGATGACAGAGGAAGAGATGGTTGGATGGAGATATCCATCAACCAACTCAATGGATATGAGTTTGAGCAAGCTCCAGGAGATGGTGGGGGACAGGGAAGCCTGGCGTGCTGGAGTCCATGGGGTCACAAAGAGTCAGACAGGACTTAGTGACTGAATAGCATCTGAAAAGAGGTTAATATCCAGAAAATATATAGAACTCCTACAACTGAACAGAAAAGTTACTCAATTAAAAACAAGCAAAGGCTTAAAGTAGACATTTCTCCAAAGAGGATGTGTGAATGACCAATAAGCACATGAGAAGATGCTCAAAATTACTAATTATTGGGGAAATGCAAATCAAAACCACAATGAGAGACGACTCCACACCCTCTGCTGCTGCTGCTGCTGCTAAGTCGCTTCAGTCATGGCCGACTCTGTGCGACCCCAGAGATGGCAGCCCACCAGGCTCCCCCGTCCCTGGGATTCTCCAGGCAAGAACACTGGAGTAGGTTGCCATTTCCTTCTCCAATGCGTTAAAGTGAAAAGTGAAAGTGAAGCCACTCAGTCATGTTGGACTCTTAGCAACCCCATGGACTGCAGCCCACCAGGCTCCTCCGCCCATGGGATTTTCCAGGCAAGAGTACTGGAGTGGGGCGCCATTGCCTTCTCTGCCACACCCATTGACTACTGTAAAAAAAAAAAAAAAGAAACAAGTGTTGACGATGATATGGAGAAATTGGAACCCTTTTGTGTTGCTGGTGGGAATGTCAAATGGTACAACCCCTGTTAGGAACATTAAGGTACTTCCTCAAAAAATTAAAAAGGGAATTACCATATGATCAAGCAATTCCATTTTCTAGGCATATACCCAAAAGAACTGAAAGCAGGGTTTTGAAAATATATTTAACACCCATATTCACAGCAGCAATTATTCACAGTAGCCAAAAGGTGGAAGCAACACAAATATCCATTGAATAAGCAAAACGTGGTCTATACACACGAGGGAATATTATTCAGCCTTTAAAAAGAAGGCAATTCCGACACAGCCTGCAACATGGGTGAACCTTGAGGACAGTATTCTAAATGGAATAGGGAGGACACAAAAGGACAAACACCATCTAATTCTATTTACACGCAGTGCCTCGATCAGTCAGACTCAGAGACAGACAGAACGGCGGCTGCGGAGAGGGGAGTCGGGAGTGGTTTGTCAGGTACAGAGTTTCAGCTCGGGAAGATGAGGCCGTCCCAGAGAGGGATGGTGGTGTTGCTTGTACAACAGTGTAAATACACTTGATGGCCCTGAACTGTAGTTGTGTGTGTGTGTGTGTGTGTGTGCGCGCGCGCTCAGTCGCCTCAGTCGTGTCCAACTCTGCGACCCTATGGACTGTAGCCCGCCAGGCTCCTCTGTCCATGGGCGTCTCCAGGCAAGAATATTGGAGTGAGTAGTCATTTCCTCCTCCAGGGGATCTTCCTGACCAGGGACTGAGCCCGTGTCTCACGTCTTCTGAGTTGGCAGGCGGATTCTTTGCCACCTGGAAGCCCGAACTGTAGTTAAGATGGTTCCTTTTTTTAAACTTTTTTTTAACTGCTGGTTAATTTTAACTATTTACTTGGTAACAATTTTTGGTTTCTAGAAGAGTTGTAAAGTCAGTACAGCATTCCCATAAAGTCTTTGTACAGCCTCCTCTAATCCTAGCATCTTACATTGACATGACACATTATCAGAACTATGGGATCATAAGATGGTCAACTTCATAGAGCTACCACATGATCCAGCAGTCCCGCTCCTGGACATGAATCCAGAAAAGACGAAAACCTAATTCGAAAAGACTCAGGCACCCCACTGGTCACAGCAGCAGTACTCACAAAGCCAAGACAGGGGAGCAGCCTGAACGCCTATCGACAGATGAATGGATAGAGAGGAGGTCGGAGATATATATTTATGTGTGTGTATGTAATGACTCTGCCAGCAAAAAAAGAATGAAGTAATGCTATTTGTGGCGATGTGGCTGGACCTAGAGAACATTATACCTAGTGAAGTAAGTCAGGCAGAGAGACAAATACCGCACAGTGTCACTTACACGCGGAATCTGGAAAACAATACAAAGAAACCTACACACAAAGCAAAGACACACTCACAGACATAGAAAACACACTTATGGTTACAAAGGGGACAGGGACGAGGGATAAACCAGGAGTATGGCATTAACAGATACGAACTACTGTGCGTAAAATAGATGGGCAACAAGGATCCACTATGCACCCCGGGGAACTCTAATCGGTCTGTTTTAACACCCGGTAACTGAGACTATGTATGTATATATACCTGAATCACTTTGCTGTCCACATGAAATTAACACAATATTGCAAATCAACTCTACTTCTGTTTTTTTTTTTTTTAATGATGGCAAACTTTATGCTATGTGAATTTTGTAATACCACACTTTTTTTAAAGGACAAGGTAGCTTTTTACGTCAGCATGGAGAGACACCCAGTGGGATTGTTGAGTGAAAGAAGGGCCTGGCAGAGCAGCTTCCTGGTAGAGTCTTGCTTGTTGTGAAAACCTTCACCATTAGCTAAAAAAAAAATTCTGAATTCCACATGCATTGATGAAGCAGCTTCGAGAAAACAAACAGGTTTACACGCTTTTAGTGGCTTTGCAAAGTGGCTCAACGTCTAGTACTTTGGCCATAGCTATCAAAATGGAAGGCTTCATCGGGCCCAGACATGTTGGGCATTTATCCTACAAAGACACTCAGACCTGCACAAAGACGAACGGACGCTGCAATCGCAAGTCTTGCGCTCTGGTGTCAGTATTTCCAGGAAAGACTCTGCAGCTGCTAAAAATAACGGGGCAGTGCTATGGGGGGAATCCAGACCAGCACTGCCCCGAAAGACTCCCTGGGCTGGGGGGAATAGCCCACATCTCTGCTCTGCCGCGTGGGAACGAGCTGCCGGCTGCAGGAGGCCGCTGAGCCCCTGAGGGGTGGCTGGTGTGACTGGGAACTCAGTGTTTTTATTTCATCCAATTTCGCTCCCATGGCTAGTGACCACTGTATGAACCACACGCGTCTAGGACCATCCCTAAGGTCTGCGGCTAAGAGAAAAAGGCCAGAGACTTCCCTGGTGGTTCAGTGGCTAAGAATCTGCCTGCCGGTGGAGGAGAAATGGGTTCGTTCCCTGGTCCAGGGAGATTCCACATGCCAGTGGAGGGCGGTGGGGGCAACTAAAGCTGGGCACCTCAATACCTGAAGCCGTTGCGGCCTGGAACCCACGCTCCGCAACAAGAGAAGCCACCGCAATGAGAAGTCCGAGCATCAGAGCTACAGAAAGGCAGCGCGGTGGTAAGGAATCGATTTTTTTAAAAAGAACGTCAATAAACAAATGAATGACTTTCAAATAGAGAGAGAATGAGAAGGGCCGGGCCAGGGTGTGTGGCGTACAAACCCCCACCTGAAGGCGGACAGACACAGAAATGCACTCTCGCGTGTCTGTGTGAGGGTGCAGTCTCCTGCTGGGAGGGCCGGAAGAAACTCGGGGTGCTCGGGATGCCGTGAAATAACTCACCCCACAACTTAGCAGCTTGCCACCACCCGCATCTGGTTCGCTGACAACCCTGTGGGTCAGGACTTCGGACAAGGCGCGGGTGGGGGCAGCTTGTCTCTGCTGCAGGGCTCATCCCCGCGTGTGGGACCACCACTGGCTTGGCCTGAACGGCGGCGGGCTGCAGGAGCCTGTCTGCGGCGAGCCCTTGGTCCCCATTCTCCATTACGTAGATCCCCCTCCACACGTGGCCTCTTCCACTGGCCTGTGGACGTGTCCATGATCGTCACGGGGCTTTCTCGCTGGCCCCTGCACGGGTCCAGCTCTCCGCTGGAATGCTCTCCCGTGGCCCCCAGGTGGCTCCTCCCCGTGGGCTCCCTGCCACAGTGGCTGTGCTCCCAAGTGCAGAAGTGAGAGCTGCTGGGTCTTCTCAGGCGGAAGCCCCACGCTGTCCCGCTGGACAGGCCAGGTGCAAGGCCAGGGGGCTGCACAAGGGCGTGCCTTCCAGGAAGCTGGTTTGTGGGGAGCCCCAGAGGACGTCCGCTACGGTGGCCTGGGGTCCTGAGGTGGGAGGAGGGGGGGAAACCACATCCTCTTGTAACTTGAAAATGGCCACCAGGGATGGGCATTGTTTCGTTGTTTAGTTGCTCAGTCGTGTCCGACTCTTTGTGACCCCACGGACTATGACCCACCAGGCTCCTCTGTCCATGGGATTTCCCAGGCAAGAATATTGGAGTGGGTTGCCATTTCCTTTTCCAGGGGATCTTCCCCACCCAGGGATTGAACCCGTGTCTCTTGCATTGCAGGGGGGTTCTTTCCCAATGAGCCACCAGGGAAGCCCTGGGTCCCTGCTGCCTTGTTGCTATTTGAATCTAGAAAGCCACGCCAGGCATGGTCCCGCCACCACGCCTGTGGTTCCCTCTGCTTCTAACACACTTCTCTCTGCCTCCAGCTGAGAAATGCCCTGAGAAACTTCCCCTGAATGCCCAAGTTCTCTCTGCTTCCTCTGTGCTCCCTACACCTTATGACTCCAGGATCTTCTTCTGACCCTACTGGAGTTAGTTTTGTGTAACCTCCCTCTCCTTCAGTTCAGTTCTGCCGCTCAGCTGTGACCTCATGGACTGCAGCACACCAGGCCTCCCTGTCCATCACCAACTCCCGGAGCCCACCCAAACTCATGTCCATTGAGTCGGTGACACCATCCAACCATCTCATCCTCTGTCATCCCCTTCTCCTCCTGCCTTCAATCTTTCCCAGCTTCAAGGTTTTTTCCAGTGAGTCAGTTCTTCATATCAGGTGGCCAAAGTACTGGAGCTTCAGCTTCAGCATCAGTCCCTCTCCTTTGACCCCTCAAAGTTAGCCCAATGTAGGTCATCTCTGTATATACACACTCACACAGGACTCATGCCAGTGCTGAATAGGTGCTCAGTGACTCAGAGGCACAACCCTGGAAAAGACACACTGATTTGACCCCCAATCTCTCCACCGAGCTGGGTGCAGGGCTGGCATCGCTGGTTGCACTTATCTAGAATGACCACCAGGTGGCGACAGAGCCTAGCCTCCAACTTGCCCTCCAGAGCCCAGACAGGAAGGCAGGTGTAGGTGGCGAACTTGAAGTCAGACATTCCAGGACAGGAGGCTCCAAGCCCAGCTTTGAAAAGAAACTTCCCATCCTTATTGCCTACCCCCCTCCTCCTCAACTTCAAATCTTGCTTCCCCCTCAAGCAAACTGACTTTAATCATAGGTGTACCAACCTAGGTGCAACCACCTGATCAAACCAGTCCGTCCTAAAGGAAATCAATCCTGAATGTTCATTGGAGGGACTGATGCTGAAGCTGAAGTTCCAATACTTTGGCCACTGGATGTGAAGAGCGGACTCATTAGAAAAGACCCCGATGCTGGGAAAGATTGAAGGCAGGAGGAGAAGGGGACGACAGAGGATGAGATGGTTGGATGGCCTCACCAACTCGATGGATATGAGTCTGAGCAAACTCCAGGAGTTGGTGATGGCCTGGCGTGCTGTGGTCCATGGGGTTGCAAATAGTCAAACACAACTGAGCAACTGAACAACAAACCACCTGGCTATCTCTAAAATTTTGTGCCAAGTGAAAAGCATCAACACGAAGGAATACATCCTGCCTGATTCCACTTACATGAAGCTGTCTAACAAGCAACATTAATCTATGCTGGAAAGTATCAGAGCGTGATTTCCTCTTCTGAGGAGTGGGCAGGATTTTATAGGAAAGCAGGAGGGTGCTTTTGGGGGTGATGGTAAATGTTCCGTATCAGTTTTTCCAGGCTGTCATCACAAAGCATCACAAACCAGGGCACATAACACAACATGCATTTATTCTCCAACAGTTGTGGCAGCCGGCAGTCTGAAACCACAGCCACGCCGGTGCAGTCTCTAGTGCTACTTGCCTCGGAGCCACATCACGCCTTCCCTGTCTCCCTCTTGATGGGGCCTTCTTCCCCTTGGGCATGTCTGTATCCACATCTCCTCCTTTCTCTTATAAAGATGCCAGTCAGTGGGTTTAGGGCCCACCCTCATCCAGTATGAGCCCTTCTTAATTTGGTTACATCTGCAAAACCTTGTTTCAGAAATAACCCAAAGTACACCTAACATCTGTACCTTTCATTGAATGTCAGTTTTACAGACAAGAAATATTTCATATATCCCAAAGGAAAGATATGTTAAGATCAGAAGAGCAATGGCCCCTGAATGGCTCACAATGAAACAATCTGGCGGTCAGAAGTGCTTTACAAAGGAGAGGAACACTCTCATAATGAACATGTCCAGGGCAGCTCCCTTGGACTTGACGCCTCCAATTGTGATTTCCCCTACAGGAGCCCTAGAGAAGGAAATGGCAACCCCACTCCAGTATTCTTGCTTGGAGAATTTCATGGACAGAGGAGCCTGATGGGCTACAGTCCATGGGATCGAAAGGAGTCACACACGACTGAGCAACTAATATTTATTTGTGGAACTTTAGCTTCTGGTGTCGGAGAAGGCAATGGCACCCCACTCCAGTACTCTTGCCTGGAAAATCCCATGGATGGAGGAGCCTGGTGGGCTGCAGTCCATGGGGTCGCTAAGAGTCGGACATGACTGAGCGACTTCACTTTCACTTTTCACTTTTATGCATTGGAGAAGGAAATGGCAACCCACTCCAGTGTTCCTGCCTGGAGAATCCCAGGGATGGGGAGCCCGATGGGCTGCCGTCTCTGGGATCACACAGAGTTGGACACGACTGAAGCGATTTAGCCGCAGCAGCAGCAGCAGCAGCAGCTTCTGGTGTCAATGCTGAAGTATTTAGGGGTGGGGTGTCCTGGAGTTTGCAACTTACTCTGCATTTCCTTGCCCTATCTCTATGGTGTCTGGGAAACAGTTCCTTGGTCTGTCTTTCCTAGAAACTGATAACCTTGACGCTTTTGAAGAGGCCTGTTATTTCACAGAACGTCCCTCCTGTGGTTCGGTCCAAAGTCTCCTGGTGGTTGAGCTCAAGCTGTGCACCTTCATCAGGAGCCGCCCGAGTGGTGTGGGTCCCTTTCGGTGTTTCCCATCAGGAGGACCTGGGAGCTACTTTCGCCCTTACTGGTGATGCTAATATTGATCACTTGGCCGAGTGATGTCGGCCAGGTTTCAGCACTGCCAGAGAACTGTATTTCCTCTTTGTAATGAATAAGCATCTCATGGGGAGATACTTTAAAACTATTTCAATATCCTATTGTTCCTGCAGTGTTCACTCAGTTTTTCACAATTTCACTACCTTTATCGTCCATTATGATGCTTGCCCCAATCAGTCTCTTGCTATGTGTATAATGACCCCAACACTTAGCAGCTTAAAATAGTAATCATTCATTTTCTCACTGGTTTTTGGAGTCAGGAATTCAGCATTGTTTGACCCGAAGGTTCTCCTTAGAATCTCTCAGAAGATTGAAGACATTGCCTGGGGGCCTCCCTGGTGGTCCAGTGGTTATAAGTCTGCCTGCCAACGCAGGAGACACAGGTTCGGCCCCTGGTCTGGGAAAATCCCACACGCCCCGGAGGGAGTAAGCCCGTGAGCCACAGCCACTGAAGCCTGAGCACCTGGAGCCCGCGCTCTGTCCAATGTCAAAGAGTAGCCTCCACTCACCATAACTGGCCGGAGACCAGCAGCAGCGACGACCAGCACCGCCAAAGATAAATGAATAAAGAAACCTTTAAAAAAAAAAAAAAAAAACATGTTGGCTGGGACTAGAATTATTTGAAAGTTCGGCTGGGGCTGGAGCATCGATGTCCAGCAGGAAGAGCAGAATGAGAGCCATATGGAAACCCCATGGTTAATGATTGATTTTAGTGATATATTTTACCAAGCCCACTATATCTAAAATCTTATCATTTCAACATATTGCCAATACAAAAAGTTGTTAATAAAATATTTGACATCTTTTTTTTTTTTTCAGGCTTCTTTGAAATTCAGTGTGTATTTAACACAGCACATTCCAATTTGGGCCAGTTATACTCAAGCCTTGAACAGCCCTATGTGGCACAGTGGACAGCTCAGTGCTGAGGGATCTGCTTCCAAATGCCTCTCTTACGTGGCCCTTGGTGGCCTTGGCTCCCAGCACACGGGCCGATTGCTAGGGCTGCTTGAGTGTCCTCGTGACGTGGAAGTTGTCCTCCCCCAAGCAGAAACTGTCACAGCCTGGCTGGGAAGTTCTCGTTCATCCACCGTATTCACCAGACATTACACCTTCAGGTTACCATTTATTTCAGTCTTTACAAAATTCTCTTAATGGGAAAAAAAAAAATTCAATTCCCTGGAAGACTGTAAAAGGCACCTGGAACAGTTCTTTGCTCAAAAAAACAAAAAGTTTTGGGACAATGGAATTATGAAGTTGCCTGGAAAAGTGGCAGAAGATAGTGGAACACAATGGTGAATGAAAGAAAGAAAGTGAAGTCGCTCAGTCGTGTCTAACTCTTTGAGACCATGGACTGCAGCCTACCAGGCTCCTCCGTCCATGGAATTTTCCAGGCAAGAGTACTGGAGTGGGTTGCCATTGCTTTCTCCAGGGGATCTTCCCGACCCAGGGATAGAACCTGGGTCTCCTGAATTGCGGGCAGATGCTTTACCATCTGAGCTACCAAGGAATCCCACAATGGTGGATACATTGTTCAGTATGAAAAGTGGTGAAAACGAAAAATGTGTCTTATTTTTACTTAAGCTCCAAAGGCACTTTTTGGCCAACCTAATATTGCCGAGTTTCCCGATAGTTTCCCTTCTGCCATATTCTACTTATTAGAATCGAGTCCAGCCGCTACCAGGAGGAGGTGACTTTGGTCCCACCCGTTGAGGAGCGGCAAAGACCTGGCTGTTGTCGCTGCTGTTGTTCAGTCACCCAGCTGTGTCCAACTCTTTGCAACCCCATGGATTGGGATTTTGCAGGCAAGAATACAGGAAAGAGTTGCCATTTTCTTTCTCCCTGGGAGAAAGAGCTCTTCCCAAACCAGAGATCGCACCCAGGTCTCCTGCCTGCATCCCCTGCGTTGTAGGCAGATTCTTTCCCACTGAGCCAGCAGGGAAGCCGGAAGAGTTGGCAGCCATATCTTAAAATCACCTCACCCCCGTTTATTTATTTATTCACTTACGTCAATATGGACTCCTGGATTTTATTTTATTCCATTTTTATTGTCTTCCATCATTACTATTATTTGATTTGGTGCTCAAACGGGCCCTGGCTTGGCTTCTGTCGGCCCCTTCAGCTGGCTCCTGTGTCTTTTTATCACATCCCCACTATTCTTGGAGCGTGACCTTATTTTCTGACACAACGATTTCTACTTTTCTTACCCCAGCCTCGATCCTTTCAGTGGCGAAAATCCGGGAGCCGTCCAACCTGAATTCTGACCAGTGTTACAGTGGCAGCTCCTCTTCGCGTCTCCTCTTGCCTGTGACCCTGGGCTTTCCTCCTGTGCTTGCTGTTTCCTCTTCTGCAAATTGATCTTCACGTCCATTGCTCTTTTTCCACTGGGGCTGCTGTCTTCTCTGCCGTTGTTTCCAGAAGTGCACGTTCCAAGCACTGCAGTTTTAGACACTGTGATGTGTTCACACTCAACATCTATTAACCTCATCCATAGGGTCCTTTGGTCAGAATTCCTTCATTTAGACATAATCAAGATAAATTTTACTGGTTTTTTTTTTTTTTTTTGCCTTTTATACATCATGCTTTTTTATTCTGGTAAAATATAGACAATATAGAACTAACCATTTTAGTCATTTTAAGGGTACATCCATCATGTCGTGTAACCACCATCATTGTCCACATCCAGAGCTTTTTCATCCCAAACAGAAACCGTCTCCCCACTGAACTCTACCCCTCCTCCCATCCTCCCCCCAACAGCCTCTGGAAACCGCTAATTTGCTTTCTGTCTCTATGAAATTGACTACTCCAGGCATCAGAGAAATGGTACAATATTTTCCTTTTTTATGACAGGCTTACTCCCCTTAGTGTCCTGTCTTCAAGGTCCATCCATATTGTAGCACGTGTCAAAATGTAATTTCTCTTTATGGCAGAATACTATTCCACTGTGTATATATAACTTCTAATTTTTCTAACTTTGCACTTCATATTGTCTTTAATCCATCTAGAACCATCTTTGTTTTCGGTATGAATGGAAGATCTGGTTTTAGGGACTTGCCTGGTGGTCAGTGGCTGAGACTCTTCGTTCCCCGTGCAGGGGGCCTGGGTTCAATCCCTGGTCAGAGACCTGGATCCCGCATGCAGCAACTAAGAGTCTGCCTGCCACAATGAAGGTCGCAGATCCTGCCGCAACTGAGACCCTTTACAGCCAAATAAATATTGTTTTGTTTTAAAAAAAGATCCAGCTTTATTGGGGGCCACTTGCCCAACACCATCTTCTGAACAATTTCTCCTCTCCTCACGGGGCCGTGGGGCTACTGTCCTTGTGTCTTTATTTCTCGTTTCCCCACGAGATGTACTCTTGTATCCCCACGAGCTCCCCCATCCCTTTGGCCTGTGGTCCTTGCACCAGCACCCCCACGGCCTGTTATGATGGTTACACGTCTTTTAACTGCTGATGGGGACGTCTCCTTCTTTACTCCTCGTTTTTAAGGTTGTGGCTAAGCTCTTTCCACATCACATCTTGTCAAATCCTCAAAACGCCCTGTGTCAGTGGGTTCCACCCTGATCCTCACGTGACAGGTGAGGAGACAGAGGCCTCAGGGAGGGCACGTGGCCTGATGGAGCTTACAGGGCTGACAAACGGCAGAACTAGGGCAGAGAGACGCTCACCCGACTCTAGGGCCACCCTGTGGTCCCCGGAGCCCAGATGCCTCGCCCGCTGTGGTCTGCCAGGTTCTTATCTGTAAGAAGGGGGAGGGCGCTGGAAAGGCTTCTGGGCGGGCCACTTGCCAGCCTGCTTTCATATCAGGATGGGAAACCACTGAGCATTTAAGCAGAGCCTTTCCCAAAGGGAACTGGTTACAAAGATGATGCAGGAGCCCAGAAGCCAAGCAGGAAGTGGTTTAGAACTCACAGCTCCCCCTCCGCCACCCCCACCCCAGGCCCCCTCCCTACAGGGATAATACAGTCTCCTTCGAGGATGCCCCAGGACAGGACCTGCCTGTGAGTACCTTATTGAAACATTAAATGACAGTTCACATAAGAAGCTCTTCAACGTACCTAGATTTGGAAGCACCGAGAGTGGAATCATCAACGGTCCACTGATTGGAGTTGCTGACCAGGGCGTGGTTTGCCCTGGCTTGCGCACCTGCCTTCTTGGCAGACCTCTGCAGGCGCCTGATCGGAATCAAACCTTTCACTGAAGCCTCAGAAAAGTGACCTTGGCGGAACCCCAGGGTATTGGATGAAGCCTTGACTCTACTGACAACTGAGTAACTTTCTCAACCAGGCCACTGAAGGGAAGACCTATTTAGAAGAGTGATTTAGATCATTCTTTTCCAACTTTTCGGTGAAAAGATAAATTAAATGCCTAAGCTACTGCAGTTTTTGAGGGAGGTTTTCTTCAAACTTGGGTGTTTTGGTTTTTTTTTCTTCTTCTTACATTGGTTAAGATTGCTTTTGATTTTTCTATAGATTTTGACAGGGTAAATGTTCTAGACTCGCAGTATTTTCATGCATATTGTGAGAAGATTAAGGTATTTTAGAGTGTATTTTGGAGAAGATCCCTATCTTAGAATTAGGTTGCCATTTAAAAATAAACAGTTCACCAAAAAGACAACAACAAGAAAAGAATTCACAGCAGCGGAAGGTCATTGCCATCTCTAAGCTGGAGGGACCAAGGAGGAGGTGATGTGACAGTGGCCCAGGGCCTGCGGTCACTCAGCAAAGCTGGAAACACAGAGGACTGTCCTGTAGGAGCTGGAGCTGTGGGGGAGACTCAGCTTGGAGACGCAGCCCAAGGTGTGAGGAGACAGTGAAAAATACCCTGGCTTCTCCCTTCCTCAAATCGCCAATCTCCCCCCAGGACCTCCTGTCGGCCAATGAGAAGTCCGAGGGAAGTGCAGCCTGCAGAAGTTAGCCCTTCTGCAACTCAGAGCAGAACCAGGGAAGGGCAGCACAGGGATCTGAGGGCAAAGAGGACCGGTCCCTCCCCAGCAGGACTTCCCTTCCCAGTCCTAGTTCCTCCCAGCAGTTCCCACCATGGCTCCAGCCCTGGCTTCTTGGATCTAGAGATACCACACCATCCCTGTGTCTCTCTGCCCTCCAGCTGTAGCTCAGCCCTGGACGCCTCCTCCTGCCTGTTTAGTATCTCAGCTCTTTCATCATCTGTATAAGCAACTCCTTGTTTTGATATCCCATCTTCTGTTTGAAACCCCTTAGAGTGGTCTCCATTTTCCAGACTGGACCCTCGCTAATACAGCCAGGCCACATTTCACAGAATGGCCACAGTGCTACCTGCTAAGTCTGTGGATCGACTGACTAATGAACCAGAGAGGAGGGCAGAAATCCACTGAGCAGAGTCCTGGAGGCAGGGCCCATCCCAGGCACCACGTGGACCAGGCTGCAGAGCAACCACAGCAATCCCACGGCGGACTCTGGTTTCCACCAAGATGCCAGGATTCACCAGTCAGGACTCGGGCACAGCTGAGAGGCTCCTCGTGGCTCTGGGCCAAGGGAATCAGCTTCTGTTAAGGGCCTCGGGGTGCCTGTCTGTATTCATATATTACCCTGTGTTCGCTTGCCAGGGCTGCCAGAACAAAGCACCACAGACCGGGCCTTTTAAACCACAGAAACGTCTTTTCCCACAGTTTCGGAGGCTGGAAGTCGAGAGCAAGGCATCCTCGGGGCCGTTTCCTCCTGAGGCCCTCTCTCGGCTCACAGATGGCCATCTTCTTCCCTCTGTGCATCCGTGTGTCGTAATCCCCTCTTCTTACAAGGTCCTATTGGATTAGGACTCACCCTGTTGACCTTGTTTTAACTTCATAATCTCTTTAAAGACCTCATCTCCAAATAGAGTCCCATTCTGAGATGCTGGGGGCCAAGACTTCAACATATGACTCGGGGCCTCGTAGAGGAGGGGAGCAGTTGGTTTACAGTTCAGCCCATGACAACCCCAATCTCACAAGGTGGACATTTTCAGGCCCATTTTCCAGATGAGGCGGTGGAGGCCCAGACGGCGATCTGCCCAGGGCCACCCAGAGCTGGGTCAGCTCTCCACTTGTCAGGCCCCCCAGACTCTTCTCTCACTCTTTGTGATGGCCTCAGACCCTGGGATATGCATTCCAGTCTCCCCTTTAACTCCTTTGTGTCATAAGACAGTGATCCACCATGTACTGAGCACGTATGATTGACCAGGCTCTTCCACTGGCATTTTGTATGAATTCCGTGTACACAAGACGCCCTTCCCGCTAGCCTCCACTCAGTCTTCTTCAGACACGCCCCCCCCCACCCTGGAGCCCCTCATTTGTAATGGTGCCACCACCCACAGATCCATCTCCTGCCTTATTTTCCCTTATAGTGTCATCTGTACCTGAAAGGATCCTGTATATGTGGTTTTTGTGGGGCTTTTTTTTATAGTCTTCCCCCAACAAGACTGCATGAGGGCAGGATCCAGGTCCTGGCATATCTTTATTGCCTAAGTGAGATTCAGCATAGTCGCTTAATGTTGGTTCAGTAAATAATGAGTGATCAGTAAAGATGAGGGCCGTAGGATTCTCACTTTATTGAAGAGGAAACTAAGCTCAGAGAAGATACCAAGCTCACTCAGGTAGTAGATAGTGAAGCTGGAATTCGAACCAGGTCTGTATTTTCAACCTCCCCAGCCAGGCCAACCTCCTTGTCTTGGCCTTCCTTCTAAATCACTCCTTGCTCTGTGGCTTCCCAAATGACCGTCACGCTGAACCTCTTCTGGAAATTCCCAAATCTGCACTGAGCTGAGTTGCAGTATCATTTTGTGCCAGCAGGTGTCATAAGAGAAGTCATCATGGCCACAATCAGCTGTCCAGAACTCCCCAGCAGGAACCTGCTAGAGTTTATTTAATCACCTTTAAGGACAAACTTTTGCTCCATAATCAGTCTGAAGCCACATCCTTACACCTGTGTTTATGGGCTGTCAGATGAGAATTTCTCTGGGAATAGATTCCTGAAAAATGGAATTCCACAGAGGCCTGGCGTGCTGCGATTCATGGGGTCGCAAAGAGTCGGACACGACTGAGCAACTGAACTGAACTGAACTGATGAACACTTTTACGGAGAAGGCAATGGCAACCCACTCCAGTACTCTTGCCTGGAAAATCCCATGGATGGAAACCCCTGGTAGGCTGCAGTCCATGGGATCGCTAAGAGTCAGACACGACTGAGCAACTTCACTTTCACTTTTCACTTTCATGCATTGGAGAAGGAAATGGCAACCCACTCCAGTATTCTTGCTTGGAGAATCCCAGGGATGGGGGAGCCTGGTGGGCTGCTGTCTATGGGGTCGCACAGAGTTGGACACGACTGAAGCAACTTAGCAGCAGCATGAACACTTAAACTGCATAGATTCCATGCAAAGCCGGGAACCTAAGAGTCTGGTTTACAACCCAGGAATGTGGGGCCCAGAGAAGGCACATGGGTTATCCAGGGGCACACAGCAAGCTAGCACAAGGGCCAGGTTTGAAACTGGCTCCACTGGCTTCCACCTAGGCTCGAACACCATCTTTGTGCACTCTTATATGTCTGTGGGCCTAGATCTGACTCCTCCTGTCATTCAATCATCCATCTGTTCATTTAACAAATGCATTGGTGAGATACAGGCTCGAAGCTGTAAGAATGTCTCAAATAACAAATGTCTCCTAGACAAGAAAATAGCTTATTTTCCTCTCTCACATCAATCTGAACAAAAGCTGTTCAGAGCTGGATGATGGCTTTGTGGTTTTAGAGGCCCAGACTCTTTCCCGAAGTTTCCATCTCACGGTCCAAGATGGCTGCCCTAGCACTGCCATCACATCTACATTACCGCTCGTAGGTAGTAGAGAAAAGGCAATAAAAGCCAACCTCTTTAAGGGCACAAACCAGGGTGTTTTGTGCCACTTTCATTCTCATCCTATTGGCTGAAACCAGTCACATGTCCTATACTGCTACAAGGGAGTCCACGAACAGCAGTCATTAGCTAACATAGCTAGGCAGCCATCGTGTTTTATTCTAAAACTCAGGGCTCTATTTCCAATGAATATATTGTCCTTTCTCTGCCACTCGTACATTTTCTGAGCGCCTACCATGTGTGGAGAAGGTGCTGCTGCTGCTAAGTCGTTTAAGTCGTGTCCAACTCTGTGCGACCCCATAGACGGCAGCCCACCAGGCTCCCCCATTCCTGGGATTCTCCAGGCAAGAACACTGGAGTGGGGTTGCCATTTCCTTCTCCAATGCATGAAAGTGAAAAGTGAAAGTGAAGTCGCTCAGTCATGTCCGACTCTTCTCGACCCCATGGACTGCAGCCTTCCAGGCTCCTTCATCCATGGCATTTTCCAGGCAAGAGTACTGGAGTGGGGTGCCATTGCCTTCTCCGGGAGAAGGTGCAGCAGACTGGAAATAACACAAACTTTGGAATCTTACTCCTCTTGTCTGAATCCCAATTTTGCCTTTCCCTGCTGTGTGGCATGACCTCTCTGAGCCTGTTCCCCCATTTAAAAAATGGAGACAGGAAAATGAGTGTGTTAATCCCATGCGGAAGTTTTGTGAGAGTCACAGTGTAGGCTTAGTGTTGAACCTGGTCTGTACTCAGCACTAAGAAAACAGCAGCTGCTGCCACGTGTATTTTCTGCTTGCAGCATATCTCAATTCAGACTACCACATTTCAAGTGCCCAGTAACCACTTGTACTGTACAAAGGGTCTAAACCAGCAAACAAAAGGATGAATGTTTTGAAAGAAAGAAAAGAAATGGCAGCTGCTTTTAAAATGAGCCATACCCAGAGCCAGCCTCCCACGGCCAGAGGTGACTCAGCAGAGGCCCTGCCCTCCATTCCAGTGGGGAGACATTCCAGGGCAGCCTCCTGTCAATAAAAGCTTGGAGACACGTCCACGCATAATCCCAATATGTCAATCATGCATGAGTCAGAGAGTGATGCCCATAGTCACAAAGCAGCAGCTGGGCCCAGGATTCCTGGCATCCTTCCACGCCCAGGAAGCTTCCCTGGTAGCTCAGCTGGTAAAGAATCTGCCTGCAGTGCAGGAGACCTGGGTTCCACCCCTGGGTTGGGAAGATCCCCTGGAGAAGCGAACGGCTACCCACTGCAGTACTCTTGCCTGGAGAATTTCATGGACAGAGGGGCCTGGTGGGCTACAGTCCATGAGATCACAAAGAGTTAAACATGACTGAGCAACTTTCATTTTCCAAGCCCATCTCCCCAACCCCATTTTACAGAGAAGCAAACAGAACCAAGGGCTTTTCAGGTGGCGCTAGTGGTAAAGAAACTCTCTGCCAGTGCAGGAGATGTAAGAGACACGGGTTAGATCCCTGGGTTGGGAAAATCCCCTGGAGGAGGGCATGGCAACCCACTCCAGTATCCTTGCCTGGAGAATCCCATGGAGCGAGGAGCCTGGTGGGCTATAGTCCATGGGGCCGCACAGAGTCGGACACGACTGAAGTGACTTATCTCGAACGCAAACAGGGCCAGGCAAGAGCTTCGAGCACCACGTGACCACAGTTTATCGGTCTCCTCCTAATGGGCCGTGGGGGCTGGTTCCAATCTGAAGCCATCGCAAACAGACTTGGCTGACCCTTCCTATGCCTATAGGAGCAGCGTTTTCCAGGGTAGCTGGGGAGAGGGAATTGCTGGGGTGAATTGTAGATCTGGGGGTGCTCCAATTACAACTGAGGGAGGCGTCTCTCCCCAGTTTACCCACAAGTCACAGTTTCTCAACCTTAGCCCTACTGACATTTTGGGCCAGAGAATTCTCGGTTCTGTGCCTGGCAGGGTTTGGCAGCATTCCGAGCCTCTACTCAAGAGATGCCAGCAGCATATCACCACCCCCAGGTATGACAGCCACAAGTGCTTCAAGGCATTACAAATGTCCCCTGCGGGGCAAAATCATCCTAGTTGAGAAGCACTGCTCTCAATGCGGAGAAGGCAATGACACCCCACACCAGTACTCTTGCCTGGAAAATCCCATGGATGGAGGAGCCTGGTAGGCTGAAGTCCATGGGGTCACTAAGAGTCGGACATGACTGAGCGACTTCACTTTCACTTTTCACTTTCATGCATTGGAGAAGGAAATGGCAACCCACTCCCATGTTCTTGCCTGGAGAATCCCAGGGACGGGGGAGCCTGGTGGGCTGCCGTCTATGGGGTCGCACAGAGTGGGCCATGACTGAGGCCACTTAGCAACAGTAGCAGCAGCCGCAGCTCTCAGTGTACAGAGCCTGCAAGCAGGGTGTATGAGCACAGATTCTTTCAGCAGAGTCACAGCTGCCATTGATTTTCTTCTCTTTGGACAGGTGCACGTTTTATCTCTTTGGAGGAGGTCCATGACCTTGGTAATCACTAGTGTAAGAAAAAGGATTTCAGATAGATAACTAGTAGGAAGTTGCTGTACAGGGAGCTCAACTCTGGGCTCTGTGACAACCTACAGGGGTGGGATGGCGGGGGAGGGAGGGAGTTTCAAAAGGGAGGAGATGTGGGTATACTCCTGACTGGTTCACGCTGTTGTACAGCAGAAACCAACACAACATTGTAAAGCAATTATCCTCCCATTCAAAGTAAATTAAAAAAAAAAAGAGTAAGGATTTCAGGTATTGGGATGATTAGTGGAATCTGAATATGAACAATAAGAATGGTGCTGTAAGACTGTATCAACATCGAAGGTCCTGATTTTGGAAACAATAGGACAAGAGAGAATGTAAGTCCTGTAAGAGAATGTCCTTGTTCTTAGGAGATGCACACTGAAGTAATTAGCAGTAAAAGAACACTGTATCTTTTTTACGTAACTGACTCTCAAATGGTTCAGAAAAATTAGAGAGAGAAAAAATGATAAATGCAGTAAAATGTTGACAATTGAGGGATATGAATGAAGGTGATATACAGAAATTTATTGTACTGTTTTTGCAACTTTTCTGTAAATTTTAAATTATTTTTTAGAAATTATTATTTTAAAAGGGTTTTTTTTTTTTTTAATCATCGATGCTTTACTCTAGTTTTTAAACATAGTTTTCATCTGTTATTCCCACTTGTTCCCAGCGAAGCGAGGCATGATTATGCCTAGGAACTGGGCCCCACAGAGGTTGCTGCTGCTGCTACTAAGTCACTTCAGTCATGTCCGACTCTGTGCGACCCCAGAGACAGCAGCCCACCAGGCTCCCCCGTCCCTGGGATTCTCCAGGCAAGAACACTGGAGTGGGTTGCCATTTCCTTCTCCAATGCATGAAAGTGAAAAGTGAAAGTGAAGTCGCTCAGTTGAGTCCGGCTCTTTGCGACCCCATGGACTGCAGCCCACCAGGCTCCTCTATCCATGGGGTTTTCCAGGCAAGAGTACTGGAGTGGGGTGCCATCGCCTTCTCCACCCCAGGAATCTCCCAGAAAGGGTTCTATTTGCTTTTATTGGTGTCTGTAAATCGCCCAGCAGGGGGATGACCATCGAGAGTCAGCAGGGCCTTGACAGCCAGGAGAGCCTGTGGATCTCACTCCACACCCTCATGATCACATGCAACAAACATTTCTGCCAAGAACCCCGCCTCTCACAGCGCTCACTGTGAACCTTACAACAAAGCTATCAAGTGCTATTCTTTCCATTTCGAGGAAGGAAAATGGACCCACAGAGGCTCAGAAACACAGCCGTGAGACTCCAAGCTTCAAAGACCAGGCTTCTTCCACTGCCCGTCACTGCCCCTGGCCTTCATCCCCATCTTAGGCATGTAATTCTGTGTCTTCCCTCATTTCTGGCTTTGCTTTAACTTGATGATCAAAATCATGTGTCATTCTCTAGGTCAGAAATAACTACTTGATGCCACTGGATATCGCTACTTGGGATGTCCAACCTGCATCTCACATGCAGCATGCCCAGAACATAACTCCTGGGCTCCTCCTCCCCAAACCTGCTCCCACCTCGTTCTTCCCCAGCTCAGTCAATGGCACCTCCATCCTTCCAGTGGCTCAGGCTAGACACCTGAGAGTCATCCTTGACCTCTCTCCCTCACCCCCCATGACATCAACCAGCAAGTCCTGGCCACTCCACCTTCAAAATGCATCCAGAACCCACCTCCACAGTCACTCTAGTCTGACCTTCCAACCTCTCCTACTTGGGACTATAGCAGTCACCTCCTCTCTGGTCTCCTGATTTTCCTCAGTCTCTGAGCCCACCTCCCACAAACAGCCCAAGGATCCTACTAAAATGTAAGGTCAAGGTCACTGTACAATTCTTTACTAAAATTTGCCCAATAGAACTTTCTGCAAAGGTGGAAATGTTCTATATCTGCACTAATTCATTAGCCTCCAGCCACGTGTAACTATTGAGCACTTGAAATGTGCTAAGTATAATTAAAGGACTGAAATTTTAATCTTAACTTAATTAGCCACCCTCTCTTGGCAAGACTGTGGGAAACAGGCATGCTTGAACACAGCTAGTGGGACTATAGTTATATGATTCCAATGGCAATATCTGCTTACCTACCTACCAATGGGTTTATCCATATCTACCAAAATGGCTAAGCAGTTAACATTTGTCAAAGCAATCCCACTTCAGGAGTGAGTTCAATAGACCTACCTTCACGTGCCAAAATGACATTGAGCAAAATGTCTATAACATTCAAAGATAGGAAATGACCCAAGTGTCCATCAATAAACAACTAGTTAAATGAATTATGATCTAGCCACACAGTGGAAAACGACAAAGTTATTTTAAAAATGAGGAAATAATGACCCCTAAAGCACAAAGAAAAAAGTAGGTAAGACTTCATCAAGAGTAAAAATATTTTGTGTATCAAAGGATACCATCAAGAAAGTGAAAAGACAATCACAGAATGAGAGAAAATATGACAGTCACGTTCCCTGCTCTTTCCCTACAGCAACCTGGGTCAGGTTGGTGCTTAACAAATGTGCTCCCTGAGCAAATGAATAACCTGTCCATCATCCATCTTGTGCTGGCCACTAGGGGAGCTCCCGACACCGGCAGGAACCAGCCACCTCATCCTGCTTGGAGGTTTGGGACACAGGCAGAGCTTGGAAGGGTGTGTCCCTGAAATCTGAGATCCAGCCGATCTCAACACAGGGCACCTTAATCTCCTGGACTGAAAATCTGAATTGTGTAAGCTACAAGAAGGCAAACCCAGTAAGTTTTGCCAGAATTCAACAGAATGTGAATTGCAGACTGCAATCTCCCCCTGCCAAGGAAGCGCGCTTTTCTTTCCTGGGAGGTGGTATATACAAAGAAACAGAAAAGGGGCGTGGGTCTGGCGGGGGATCGTGGCCGCCCTGGGTGGGAGCGCCCAGGAAACACTCCTGGGGTGACTGACTTTTCCTAGCACCAGGACAATCCAGGGCTTAAACCTTCAGAGAACAAGGATGGAGCCTCCAAAAGACCTTACAGAATGAGGTCTTACCTCCCCTCCCTGTTCCCCCTGGGTACCTCTCGGGTCCTTCCACCACCTCTTGAACACTCTTGGCTCCCATTTGGCGGGTGACGCGGTGTGGAATTTATGTGAGCAATTACTGTGTACTTTGTAGTCGGCTAGACCGGTCGAGTTCCAGCTGAGGTAATAAATTCATTTGAGACTTAATTCACTCCATAAGCATTTACTTGAGCCCTTTGGGAAGATCCCCTTGGAGAAGGGGAAAGCTACCCACTCCAGTATCCTGGCCTGGAGAATTCCATGGACTGCATAGTCCATGGGGTCTCAAAGAGTCGGACACGACTGAGGGACTTCACTTAGGCTGATCGGGACGTGGGAGAACAGCTGTGAACTCAGCAAGTCTTAGCCCTGGGGATCTTGCTTTCTAGGGAGGGGGGAGCCTGGCACCGTCCGTTCCGACGAGCACTGGGAAGGCGGGGTGATGTCACAGTGACCGGAGAAGGGGGCACCTCCGGGCGCTGCGGTGACAGGGCCTCTGAGGAGGCCACCCAGCTCCTGACTGTGAGTTAAAAACACCCTGCGGTCGAGCTCTTGGCCCGGCGCCCAACAGATAGTCAGCGCTCACCAAATCTGACAGAGACTCTTATCACTTTCCTGTCTCCTCCCTCCGGGGGACACTGCCCCCACCCCCCTGTCAGGCTTGTCCCCGGGGGCACCGCGCGAGCTGAGCCCACGGTGGGGGGTGACGCTCGGGGTCTTCGGAGACCCTGAAACCGGCCCAGGCCAGAGACCCTCCAAACGGGGCCTCCCCTCCCCGCCCAGGGGCCCCTCCCCGCGCGTCCCCTGCCCGTCACAGACGCCGGCCTGGGAGTGCCCAAGAGACGCCCGCTCAGACCTCGGCCCTCGGCACCGGGGGGCACCGCGGGGGTAAACACAGCCCGCACGGGGCCGTCAGCGTGCCCCGACCCGCAGGGCGGCGGCGACGCGCAGAGAAGCGCGGGCGGCCGAGACGCGCCGCCCCCCGGCTCTTCCGTACGCTACGGGCCTGCCCCTCGCGCGCCGCGGTTGGCTGCGGCTCAGCGGCCGCTGATTGGCTGGCGCGGCCTCAGGCGCGCTCCCCCATTGGCTGTGACGCCCGGCCGGGCGAGACCCCCGCCGGCGCCGCGGCCGCACCCCGGGCCGGGCCGTCATTGGGCGGCGTGATCTCGCCGCGGTTCCGCGGCCCTGCCGCCGCAGCCACCGCCGTCGCCGCCAGCTGAGCGCACCGGGCTGGCCGGGCGAGGGGCCATGGCGGGCGCCGAAGACGGGCCAGGCCAGCAGCCGGAGCTTGAAGACGATGAGGCGGCGTCCTGCCGGCGCTGGGGCGCGCAGCACGCCGGGGCCCGCGAGCTGGCCGCGCTCTACTCCCCAGGTAGGACCTCCGGCCCCCTCCTCCCGGCCAGCCTGGGCTGCGGGGCCGCGATCCCGGGTCCCCTGGATCGGAACCCCAGCCTCAGGCCCCGATGCAGAGCTCTAGCCGCGGCTCCTAACTTGCAAGTAGCTCCCGTAAGTCTGGGGACCCCACCCCAGCGCCCCTTCCAAGCGCAAACCAGAACCCCAGCCACGGGACTTTCTGGATGCAAAGACAGCCCCCGGATCAAGGAGCTGCCATATCAACCCCTCGGGCTACGGACAGCTCCCATCACGCTGTCGGATCCCAATCCTAGCCCGGGGTCCCCGCGGCTGTAAAGAGCCCCTAGTCTTGGGGATCCACCATTCCAGGACTCCAAGCCGAAGGCACCCCCCCCCCCGACCAGCGACATGCACTGGCCCCCTTCCTAAGAGTTACACCCTATCCCAGGTTCCCCAGATACAGATTTCACACCCTAGGGCCCTATCTGCACCCCTGCCGGGGCCCTGGGCTGTAGTGACTTCACCCCACAAATCTGAGCATATCAGATCTGCTCTGGGAACCTCAACTCAGGGGGCCCCAGGTACCGAGTGCCCCAGACGCCCTTCCTCCAAAGCCCCATCCTAGATTTATAGCTTCAGTTTACAGACCCTCATCCCTCCCCCCGCACCCCCCGAATTAACTCTCACCCTGTATTTTGAAATTCTGGGTGGTGAGGGCCCTCCCTGCACACCTTCCAGTTTAAGCTTTCTTTCAAAATTTAAGCCCCAGTCCCAGCCATTTCCTCTCTCCCGTGTAGATCTTTATATTAACCTCCTGCATAAGGACTTGGGGGTATCCACAGACCAGACTGCAAACTTAGAGACCCTTGCTCTGCTTCTGCCCCCAGGACAAGGTCCCTGTGTCTTCCTGCTGGGCTTACCATTTCTGCTCTAGCAAGCAATGACCTCCACCCCCTTCTCTGACTTCCACTTGAGCCTCAGGAATCTCATTGCCAGTCCCCAGCAGAGCCAAATGTCCGCAGGGGTTAAGGAATTGCCTTTGAGAACTCCAGAGTCAGGTGACTGGGAGGTCCCTATGCTTGGGTGTCACCAGCTCATCCAGCTTTATTTATTTGTCAAACATTCTGACATCTTTCCTTTTGCCCCGGGCAGGGGGAGGGGGACACCAAGCATAGATATCCCTTGCCTGGGATGAGAATGAGTCTGCCACCACCTTTGGCTTTCTGCCCTGACTGGCCAGGGTTTGCATACCATCTCTGCCATAGCTGTCTGTATGACCTGAGCCCTAGATCACCAGAGACCTTTCTGGATTTGCAGTTTCATGTTCTGTGTCTGTTTTGTTTTTTTTTTAATACCTAACTTGGGCACCTGGCCCATGATGCCATAGTGTCTTCAACCTGTTCCCCCAGCACCCAGCTTGTGGACCTAAAACCTCTGGTGCTGCCTTGGGCAGCCTGGACTTAGCATCCTGATTCTGCTTCTTAACTATGTGACTTGGGCCAAGGTGCTGGCCCTCTCTGAGCCTCAGTTTCCTCACCTCTAAAATGGGTACATGATAAAGCTTATCTGTTCCTTAGTGTCACTGGGAAATGGAAATGAGATCATCCATCTTGTGCAGTGCCTGGCATACAATAGGGAATCCCTGTTATTAATGCCATAGCCCAACCTCTCCTGTGAGTCTTAGGGTACACTGCCTCATCTCTGTGGTCCTCAGGCTCACCACCTGGAAATCCAGGGTAAGATTCAAAGGCCCCCTCCTTTGGTGTCCAGCTCCACCTACTCGAGTAAACCCTACAGACCTTGAAATCATAAGGGTGTTCTGAGACTCCCCTGTGGACCCCCACTTCTCATTCCACCATGATTGCACCTTTGTCCAGTTCTGGTTTCCCCAAGTGCCCCTCACCGTCTGAAGGATAGCCCCTCAGGGATTTAAGGGTGCAGACAGTCTCCCGGTGCCCCAGACCTGCAATCAGAGGCCTTTTCTCCTCCCGATTTGGAGTTTGGGTGGGGCAAGGGGAGTGCCTGGAGAGGGGGAGTGAAGCAGAAAGAGACTGGCTTCTCTAAATTCCATAGGCCTCCCTCTGCCTGCCTCTGTCCCTTGATGTTGGAGAAGCACCTCCATCTCTCTAGGCCTGGCCTATAAAGTAAGGGACCAGGCTGAATACATATTGAGCACTGGGACCTTTGTCCCAGTCCCTGTTCTAACCCCTGGGGGAACAGTGGTGAACAAAACAGGGAAAACAGAGCTGGGCTTTTGTAAACCCAGTAAATAAGGGAAATAGCTTACTTGCCCAGTGGTGGCAAGTACTGCGGAACAAATAGCCAAAAAGGGAGAAGTTGAGGACAGTCACATTTTAGGGGGGGCAGTTAAGGCCTCCCTAAACAGGTGACATTTGACCCGAGACCAGAAGGGAGGGACGCCTGAAGATATTTGAGGAAGGATTGGTCTAGACCAAGGACACAGCAAGTGCAGAGGCCCTGAGGTTAGGAGCAAGCCTGAAGTGTTTGTGGGAGACTGAGGCAGCCCGTGGGCTGGAGCAGAGGGAGCCAGGGTAGAGTCAGGAAGGGTTCTGGGTTCCAGGACAGAATTCCTGAGATTCACGGGGCTAGAGGTAGGTTGATACGGCGACAGCTGGCAGCAATAACAAGGCAGTTAACATAGTTGACATTCATTGGTCCCTGACTGTGTGCTGGGCGTTTCCCTCCTACGCTCTCATTTCAGCCTCCCTACAGTTGTCTCTGTAGGAAAGTTGACTTTCCCTGGTGGCTCAGAGGTTAAAGCGTCTGCCTGAAATGTGAAGATCCCCTGGTAGAAGGAAATGGCAACCCACTCCAGTACTCTTGCCTGGAGAATCCCATGGAGGGAGGAGTCTGATAGGCTACAGTCCATGGGGTTGCAAAGAGTCAGACACGACTATCAAGCCTTCCTATATATATATATGTATGCTTGACTTTGCCTAGTTTATAACTTATTATATATATATACAGGGGTCTCAGGGGTATCCTGGTATCAACTCCATTTTACAGGGAAGGAAACAGAGACCCCTAGAGCCTCCTCATAGCCCACCCCCCACACATGTTCTTCCCAGTGCTTGTCCTGCCTGGGACTCGGCTTGCTTCTGCCCACCAGAGGGGAAGGTCAGCCTCACCAGGGACACCATATGTTTGGCTGGCCTGGAGTGGCTGCACCCTGTCCATCTTTAAGACCTTCCCTGAGGCTTAGCAAAGAGTGATGATCACGGTCACACAGAGAGTTAGCAGGGCCAGAACCTGAACACTGTTCAGGGGCGTTCTGGGTTCCGTGTTCCGAATCTTTGCTGTGGAGGTGAGCCCGCCCGGGGTGGGGGTGCGGGAGGGGGCCCATGTTCCAGGGTGGCAGGCCAGCATGCCCACAGGGCTGGCAGCAGACACGGTGGGCCTCGTGTCGGCTGAGAGCCATGAGGGGTCTGATCGGGGCAGCTTGAGGTGAAGAGCCTCAGCCCAATCCCCTGGACCCTGAGAGTCTGCCCCGAGGACGTGCCTGGGGCCTGGGAGCCATAGAGGGTCCAAGTGTGGGTTTTGCAGACCCTCTCCCAGGTGCAGCCTTTGTGAAGGGTGGGCGGGCTAGGCAGGCCCTCACGGGCACGCCCAGAGGCGAGGTGGGTGTCCCGCATCCTGGCAGGTACCAGCTGACCTCTGGCTATGTGGCTACGCCGGCTCCAGGGGTAGATCTTGGTGGGTCCCCGGAGCCCCTGTTCACCCCCCGGCCTGTGGGACACAGGCACTCAGCGTGGGTGGGGGGCGAGGTGAAGGGTGTCAGGAGTGCCAGGTTGGGGTCCTGGCCTGCCGTCCGGGGGCTGAGCTGGGCTTTGTCCCCAGAGGGCCTCCTGAGGCCCTTTCCTGGCCAGGCTGGTCCGTCAACACTCCTGGCCCGGTTTCTGTCTCCCTCATTTCCGTGTCTTTCTCTCTCCCTCTCTCTGGCTACATTCATTCTGTCCATCTCCATGTATGTAGAGACCCGCCATCTCTCTCTTTCCTCCTCTTCTCCCTGTCTCTCACCTTGCTTTGTCTCTGATGCTGTTCTCTCCCATCTGTCTCTCTTCCTCTGCATCTCTCTGGTCCCTGCCTCCCCGCTACCTCCTGTCCCCCCACCTCCCTGAGGCCGAGGGTCTCCTAGTGGCCCTGGACCCACCTTAAGGTTAGGTTCCAGGGCTCGTCTGACTGAAACCAGAAGAGGCAGGCCCGGTGCCAGGCCTCCTGCTGTGACCTGTCCCCAGGAAAGCAGAGATGCCCCCCGCCCCGCCCCTGCCAGCCCTGCACAGCCACCACACGCCAGCCCGGCCCCTCCCCAGGCCAGCAGGCATCACCTCTGTCCCTCTGCTCCGATCGTGGTCAGGCCAGGGGCTGGCTTGGGGAAGCAAGACCCAGTGCTGTGCTGGAGGTGGCCTGAGCCCTCTATGCGGAGGAAGGGCCTTCCCCTCCCCAGCCTCAGTCTGCCCATCTGTGACGTGACACCATTTAGACCCCTTGACCGTGCGGTCCTGGCCTGGCTAACTGTCCATGTTGACTTTGGTGACTCTCGAGGGACTTTGGACACCTCATCTCTCCAGGCCTAGTTTGCTCCTCTGAAAGTCGGGGCAGATAGCCCCCAGCTTTTGGTGTACTGCAGGCCGGGCTGGCTGGGATCCTCCCTGGCAGTGTAGCTGGTATAGAAGAGGTGCTCTTTGAATGCTTATTATAATAGGTGTGTTTTTTCCGGGTCATAGCTGAGGCACTTGTTCTGCAGAAGACTCCAGAGCCTAGAGGACAGTTTAGATGGGAAAATATTCAGATTTCGGGACGTTGTCCATGGCAATGGGAGAGAGTTGGGCTATCTTTGGAATCAAGACAGCCCCAAACATCCAGGCTAAGGTCTCCCCCTTATAGGCACAGGATCCAAATTCAGCTCTTGGTTTTTTCCTGCTGAGCCTCAGTTTCCTCATCCAGGAAGTGGGATCACACAGTTCCTCCCTCGAGGTACTGAGACTTGAATGAAAGACTGGGCCTCACCTTTGAAAACCCAGACGACTGCAGGGGCCTGGCCAGCACTGCCACCAGGGGAAGCCCCCCAGGATGAGGCCTCAGGGAGGAGAGAGGGCTGGGGAAGCCAGGAGCTCTGCCCCCATCTGAGGGGGGCTCAGACCTGGGGTGGCCAGAGCCTGTGTTCTTAAAGGAAGCAGGAAAATAGGAATTTAGGGTATTTTTTTTTTTAAGTGTAGCTCCTTTTTTAAAAAAAAAACCTAAGAGCAAAATATGGCAGAGGTGGGGACTTCCCTGGTATTACAGTGGTAAAGAATCTGCCTGCCAATGCAGGCGACGTGGTTCGATCCCTGCTCCGGGAAGATCCCACATGCCACCGGGCAGCTAAGCCCATGCCCCACAACCAGAGAAAGCCTGTGTGTCGCCAAGAAGACCCAGTGCAGCCGTTTGTCGTTCATTCGCTCAGTTGTCACCGACTCTTTGCGACCCCATGGACTGCAGCACACCAGGCTTCCCTGCCCTTCACCACCTCCCAGGAGCTTGCTCAGACTTATGTCCATTGAGTCAGTGATGCAAAGCCATCCAACCATCTCATGCTTAGAAAAGACCCTGATGCTGGGAAGGACTGAAGTGCAGCCATAGATGGATAAATGAGACAAGACAGGGGGAGTGGGTCTGCAGAGTGTCTGGTGTGGGCTGCACGCTATACCCAGCCCGCAATTGGCCTGGTTATTGTTCCTGTCACTTAATCTCATTGCTGGCGCTGCAGGCTTGGGGGCTGCAGATCATACTGAGGAATCTCCCGTCCCTGACCACCGGCCCTCCCAGCTTTCTGCTTCTGAGCTCCCCCCGTCCTGACTGCAGACCAGAGCCACGAAAGGGAAGGCCCTTCAGGGTCCCGTCATGGTGACCCCAGGTGGGGGCGCTGGGGTGGCAGGGCCCCGGGGTGCCAAGGAAGAAGCCCCTGACTGTGGAGTGGGCAGCGAAAGGCTTCTGCCCCTGCCACCTTGTGAGGCCTGGAGGATCCTGGCCCTGTTGGGCCCCAGGGTCCTCGTCTGTACGAGGGATGCGACCCTGGGCATGTCCTTGGCCCACTCAGAGCCTTGGTCTTCTCACAGGGCGGAAGTTCTGGCTCTGGCTTGGAGCGCAGTCTGCTCTGTGCAGCCTGGACAAGGCCCATTCTCTCTCTGAGCCTGGTCCCTGTACAGCGCTTTAGTGAAGGGTGCCCAGAAGCAAAGCCTGGCAATTTTCCTCTAGGATCGTGGTTAGGAATTTGTTATTCCACAAGCATTTATTAAGCACCAAAGCACAGGGCCCTGCTGTGGAAGGCAGGCAGGGTCCTAGGCCTCCTGAGTTGACATTTAGGGAGAGGAGGATGGAAGTTTTGCAGGCAGAGTTTCCCATGATGGGCCCCATGGTCGGGGAGCCCAGGCATTAAAGGAGGAATTGTGGATGGCTTCCTGGAGGTGGAGGTTCCACGGAGAGATCTGCAAGAGGAGATTTGTCCTTGAGACCAGCTGCCTGAGAAAACAGTGTTCCTGGGGGCCATGTCATATGCTATGTCACCCAGGCGGTGCTTTTATTTCCTTTTGCGTTTTTAAATTTTAATTTATAATTGTGAGATTTTTGCTAAAATATCGCATTCATAAATTTTAAATTCAAAAGGAGGCGAAAAGACAGTCTTAACTCTACAGTTGTTTGTGTGTTTGTTTTTTCTCTTTTTTTATGTAAATGGATGTTCGGCACTTTGCTGTTTGCACTTACCAGTTTGTCCTGAATTTCCCATCCCTCCGTCGGCCACATAGGAACAGTCACCCAGGCTTTTTGCCTGGCAACAGAGACACTGTAAACCAAGTTAACTTGTCTGATTCCCCAGGCAGTGGACACTGAGGTTATTCTCAGTGTCTCGATATGGTCAACAAAGCTGCAGTTGAGTGAATCAGCCTGTCCCAGCCCACAGGATATTAAAAATACGTGCCTAAATTATAGAGAGGGTTTCATACCTGCATCCTGATTTCTGGCTCCTGTTGAGAATTCGAGCCTCTGACCTCCCTGGGCCCACACTCCCTGTCCTGGGAGTAGTCAGCCAGTTAGTGCCTCCCGCTTTAGGAGGGGCACATGTGCTGTGGTATCCCACTGTCCCCACCCAGCCCACCGCACTGCTTCAAACCACCTGTCTAGCCCCTGGAGATATTAAGAGCTTGAGACCTCCTCATCGGCCCTGTGGCTGGAATCATGGAAGTGATAACCATGGTTGGTTTCTCCTGAATTCCTGACTCATTGCCTGGAGCCCCGCTTGATGGACGTGGGACAGGGTCTGAACGTGCATAATTAAAAGCTGTTTGTAGCGCTTCCAAATGATTGCCTACCAGAAGGGGGCAGGTGATAGGATAATGAGAATTAAAAAAAGAAGCTCATTAAAATTCCTTCAGGGGTCTCCAGAGAGAGCCCGAAGGGGCCCACGAGACCAACATTCTGGTCCTGCCTGCCAAAGACTCAGCCCAAGTAAGGCCAGCCTCATGGGCAGCAGGCCTGTGCGCAGAAGGGTTTCGTTTAACACAGCCGGCCCAGAGTATATGACGTTGGACAGACTTGTCCCATTCTCTGGGCCTCAGTGACACTCTGTGAAATGGGCAGGCTGTCCCTGCATTCAGCCTGCAGTCTGCACTGCGGACTCATGGAACACAGCCCTCTCTAGACCAGCCCCGCCTGCCTCTGATCCTTGATCCCGTGGCCTTGGCCTGCCGCCCTGCACTCACTCTCGCCCCTTCTGCCCGCAGGCAAGCGCTTCCAGGAGTGGTGCTGCGTGGTCCTGTGCTTCAGCCTCATCGCCCACAACGTGGCCCACCTCCTGCTATTGGCCCGCTGGGAGCACACGCCCCTGGTGATGCTGGGCATGGGTGAGTGCCGCAGCCCCGCTGCCTGCCTCGGTTTCCCCAGGGGCCAGGGACCTACCTAGTGTCTGCCCCACGCTGATGGCGACTCACACACCCGTGTGTGTACGTGCGTGCACAGGACTGGGGTTCGAGCTGTGGGGACCCTGTCGCCCATTGCGCACACGTGGCATTGGTGTCCAGCTTGGCCCAGAGACCTGGGCGTCATCCTGAGCTCCTCCCCTCTGTGACTCCACATCCACCATCAGCGAGTCTCCTGGTTCTGCTTTGAGTTGTATCCAGCATCCCCCATCCCCTCCCTGGTCCCCACCACCCTCCAGGCTGGACTGTGGTCTCCCCACCTCCACCTCAGCCCTCCACGGTCCACTGTCCATTGTCCACAGGCAGCCAGGAAGATCCCATCGGATCCCCCATGAGGTCATACCACTGATCTGTTGTCCCCAGTCTACTTAGAACAAAACACCAGCTCCTTGGCACAGCCCCCATCCCTCCTCCCGTCACTGCCCTCCTCCCGTCAGCTCACCCCGCTTCTGCCACACCAGCCTCCCCACTGTGCCTCCCCGGGCACCATCAGACAGGCTGCTAGCTCAGGGCCTTTGCACATGCTCTTCCTGAGCTTGAACTCTTCCCACAGAGCCCTGCATGGTTCATTGCCTCGTGCCCCTCAGGGAGCTCCTCCTGCAGCAACAGCAGCCTTGCCATGCACCCCACACCCCACTCTGTCCTATATGCTGTTTCTTTGTCCCCTGCCTCCCCCAGTCACACACCTGCTCCCTGAGAGTCAGGACTTGTGCGTCTTTGCTGCTGTGTCCCCGGACGCGATGCCTCACACAGTAGGTGCTCTGTAAGTACTCACCAAAGCAGTGAGTGAATGAATGGACTAGCTGCACGCATCAGTGCCTGCCGGTCCGCCGGTTTCCGCCGGTCCATCCTCACGCGTCCACGGCCTGGGCAATGGGCACTGCCATCTTTGGCATCGTTATACAGAGCAAGAGACCGAGCCTCAGAGCGGGGACCAGCTGGAGTCACCCCTCGAAACGGAAAGCACGACACAGTTTCTCATTCAGTGTCTCCACACCCAGGTCCTGGAGTGACGTCATTCCTTGCTGTCCGCACTCTGCCCCTCCGCTCTCCCTGCTAACTCCAGTGCTTGTCACCCCGTCCCAGGCTCAGTGGCCGTTGCGCCCTTGGTCCAGCCAGCCGGCCCCAAGTGTTCAGCTTCCACAGTCTCATTAAAAGCATCCTGGCTGCTCAGGCCAGTAGCACTTGGGCCTGCTAATTGAGCCATCAGGGTCTGCGGTAGGAGTGGGCATGTGCTGGGGGGCCAGACCAGCTGGAAGGGAAAGAGGGTAACCCATTAGTGCTGAGGAGCCAGGCCCTGCCCACAGAGCCGGACAGGCCCCCTCTGTCCAGGGGCAAGAAGGACCTGCACCCCCGGCTTCTCTGCCTCAGAGGAACACATTCAAGGGCGGGGGTGTCGACAGTGTGAGCCCCAACACCTCATCTGGGGGCGATCACAAGCAGACTGCTACATCCTGGACTCACATCAGCTCTGCCACTCCCGGGCTCTGTGGCCTTGGGCAAGTGTCGTTACACCCCTGAGCCTCTCTGCCCCATCTGGAAGGTGAGGCTGTTCATAGTACCTGCTGGCTGGGGCCACTGTGAGGGCCAGATGCATCCCTGCTGAGAGGGCAGCGGCTGCGTCGAGGTAGGGAGGGGCACCACCCAACATTCCCCTCCCCGGGGCTCAGACCTTGCCTCTCAATGGTCAGTTTAACTGTGGATATTTCCCAAGGCCGCTGCATGCCAAGGGCTTCCCAGGCGGCACTAGTGGTGAAGAGCCTGCCTGCCAATGCAGGAGGCTCCCTCGCAGGAGGAAGTGGTAACCCACTCCTGTGTCCTTGCCTGGGAAACTCCATGGACAGAGGAGCCTGGCGGACTGCCGTCCATGAGGTTGCTAGAGTCGGACACGACTGAGCGACCGCACAACACAGACACCACCACATGCCGAGTCCCACCCTGGGCTCTCTGAACTGTAGGCAGCAACCGAGCGAGAGAGTGTAGCTCTGGGACCGGGTGGTTGGCCTGTTGGGCAGCAGCAGGGTCTGGGATGGTACATCCAGACCTGCCCATCTCCTAAACCACAGACTCCCTGACTAGAGACTGTAGGCCTCCACTAGGAGGGAGCGCGTGTTCTCAGCAGTGGGCCCACTCCGGGCAAAGGACCCATAGCTCCAGAGCCCCTGTGTGGGTTGAGTGAGCCAAGAGGTTGGCACCCCGGGTAGGGCACCACCTCCTTCCCCCGACTGGGGCCAGATCTTCCAGCCCTGGGGTCAGGAGATTTCTCGCCTGCTTATCAGCCAAGCTCTTCCAACAAGCACCTTTGCCTCTGGACTGATAACAGCCGACAATCCTCTGATAGCAGTGTTTGCACACTTGCTGATCGATTTAAATAGCCACTCTGATTTCTGTGTTGACACACCGGAAGGAAGGGACTGTGCCAGCCTACAGAAGCCACCCCTAGCCTGCTGCTATCTCCCAGGGGTTCTGGTGCCCCTGGCAAGCCCCAGAAAGCCAAGGAGCCAGAAGCCTTGAAAAGGTGCCCAGTTAATAAATACAGATAGATGATGCCATCCTGGGTAGCAAAGTCAAGATTGGCGGAAACTGGAAGGGAGGATGAGGAAAGAGGTCAGGGAAGGTCTCTGGAAAAGTGACAGGCGCACAGAGACCTGAAGGCAGTGAGCGAGCTGGTCGGGTGGTTCTGTCTGGGGTGTTCCCCGCAGAGGGGCAGCAGGTGCAAAGCCCTTGGGTCTGGAGTAAGCCCCGGACCCAAGCTTGGAGTAAGCTTGAGTAAGCGCTTGGAGAAGAGAAAGGAGGCCAGTGTGGTTGGAGAAAATTGCCCAAAAGAAAAGTAATTGGGGGGAGATCAGAAACTCGTGGGGACCCAGCCATGCAGGGCTTTAAAGGCCGTGGTCTGAACTTGGAGTTTTATTCAAGCCATGAGAAGTCACTGACGATTGTCCCCTTGGAGCCAGTTAGGTTCAGTTCAGTTGTTCAGTCGTGTCTGACTCTTTGCGACCCCATGGACTGCAGCACGCCAGGCCTCCCTGCCCATCACCAACTCCGGAGCTTACTCAAACTCACGTCCATTGAGTCGGTGATACCACCCAACCATCCCATCTTCTGTCATCCCCTTCTCCCGCCCTCAGTCTTTCCCAGCATCACGGTCTTTTCCAAGGAGTCAGTTCCTCGAATCAGGTGGCCAAAGTACTGGAGTTTCAGCTTCAGCATCAGTCCTTCCAATGAATATTCAGGACTGATCTCCTTTAGGATGGACTGGTTGGATCTCCTTGCAGTCCAAAGGAATCTATAGTCTTCTCCAACACCACAGTTCAAAAGCATCAATTCTTTGGCACTCAGCTTTCTTTATAGTGCAACTCTCACGTCTATACATGACCACTGGAAAAACCATAGCCTTGACTAGATGGACCTTTGTTGGCAAAATAATGTCTCTGCTTTTTTAATATGCTTTCTAGGTTGGTCATAACTTTTCTTCCAAGGAGTAAGCGTCTTTTAATTTCATGGCTGCAATCACCATCTGCAGTGATTTTGGAGCCCAAAAATATAAAGTCTGACACTGTTTCCACTGTTTCCCCATCTATTTCCCGTGAAGTGATGGGACCGGATGCCATGATCTTCATTTTCTGAATGTTGAGCTTTAAGCCAACTTTTTCACTCTCTTTCACTTTCTCACTTTCATCAAGAGGCTCTTTAATTCTTCACTTTCTGCCATAAGGGTGGTGTCATCTGCATATCTGAGGTTATTGATATTTCTCCCGGCAATCTTGATTCCAGCTTGTGCTTCTTCCAGCCCAGCATTTCTCATGATGTACTCTGCATATAAGTTAAATAAGCAGGGTAACAATATACAGCCTTGACGTACTCCTTTTCCTATATGGAACCAGTCCATTGTTACAGGTCCAGTTCTAACTGTTGCTTCCTGACCTGCATACAGATTTCTCAGGAGGCAGGTCAGGTGGTCTGGTATTCCCATCTCTTTCAGAATTTTCCACAGTTTGTTGTGATCCACACAGTCAAAGGCTTTGGCATAGTCAATAAAGCAGAAATAGATGTTTTTCTGGAACTCTTGCTTTTTCCATGATCCAGTGGATGTTGGCAATTTGATCTCTGGTTCCTCTGCCTTTTCTAAAACCAGCTTGTACACCTGGAAGGTCACGGTTCACGTATTGCTGAAGCCTGGCTTGGAGAATTTTGAGCATTACTTTACTAGCGTGTGAGATGAGTGCAATTGTGCGGTTGTTTTGAACATTCTTTGGCACTGCCTTTCTTTGGGATTGGAATGAAAACTGACCTTTTGCCCTTGGAGCCGACATCATCTGATGCAGCAGGGAGGGCAGTGGGGACAGGGAGGGCTGGAGGGGAGGCGAAGGAGGTGGCCCAGACCCCAGAAGGGCAGCGGAGGTGGTGAGAGGTGGTAAGAGCCGGGTGAGCTGTCGGAAGGTGCTGACAGGTGGCTGTGGTGGTGAGAGGGAGAGGGGTCGGCGCCCTGAGAGAAGTGACCGCCGACATCTCGGAGGGAAGTGGAGGAGCCTCGAGCTGCCTGGGGTGCTGCCTGCCGGGCCGCCAGAGGCCTTCAGCAGGAAACCGGAACCGGAAATCCCGGTGTCCCGGGAGGAGAGACACTGTTTGAAGCCCACGCACGTGCTGGCGGAGGGACCCTCGGGGGTTCTCTGTGCGAACAGAGAAGAGCCCTGAGACTTCCAGGGCGGGAAGAGGAAGAAGAGCCAGCCAAGAGGGAACATGGGGAGCCGGGCAGGGTCGCTCAGACCTGGACGAGAAGGTGTTTCAAAAGACTTGGGGTTCAGCGAGGAGCACCCACCAAGCAGGGCAGCAGGATGGGGCCACGAGGGACCGTCGGAGTTATCCCCCTGGAGGTCTTCAGCGGCCCGCACAAGGACGGCGTTGGCCGCAGCGGATAAGTAACCCAGGAATGACCTTGGGAGCCCTGAGCAGTTTGCAGCACTTGGGGAAAGTGCAGGGAAAATGGGGTGGTGAGCTGGTGCCCGAAGGAGGGACTAGAAATTCCTGGCAAAGGAGGGCGGGGCTTACAGATGGAAGACACAGTGAGTGCAGAGGTCAGCAGTGATCGGGCAGTCACAGGGCCTCGGGTTGTGGGTGGCCTCTCGGGTCAGGAGTCTGGCTTGGAGGAGGAGTCTCCCCTGGATTTGAGCTGAAAGGTGGTAAAGACAGGATTTGGCCCCAGGACCAGAGGGACCAGGGCTTCCCTGATGGCTCAGCGGGGGAGGAATTTGTCTGCATTGCAGGAGACGCAGGTTCAATCCCTGGAGGAGGAAATTGCAACGCACTCCAGTATTTTTGCCTGGAAAATAACACACCGAGGGTCGGACACAACTGAGCGACTAAACACACACACACACACACTACACCGTAGGGACCAGCCCTTAGCAGTGTCTGTTTCTGTCTCACCCCGTCTCCACACCAGGCCTCAGGGTGGGTGGGGCAGAGAAGTCCCAGCGCATGGCCTGTGGGGAAATGGAGGCCCCAGGGGGCTGTCTCAGGGTCTCAGGGTGAGTCAGGGTAGCTGGGGTGAGTCATGGTCTCCTAGCCTGGCCCCATGTCCTGCAGGCAGGGTGGTGACCAGGCTCAGGCCACCCCCAGGGTGATCCAGCCAGTAGGCGCTGACACCAGCCCTGGGACAAAGAAGCTTCTGTGTGCCCGCCTCTGCCAGCCCTGCTCCCATTAAAGAGGACTTGGGCAGCAGGCCTGGAGGCCTGGACTTGTGCTCTGAAAACGACCACGGCCCATAGATCACAGAGCCATTTCCTCCCGGGGCAGGGGCGAGGGGACTCTCTTCTCTCCAAAAATAATTCCTGGCATCTCCGTAAAGGCCACGTCCCTCCTCCCTGCTGGGCAGCCAGAAAAGGCCAGGGGCTGGTCGCTGGACAGATGACACTGCAGATGCTGCAGGAGGGGAGCGGCATTTAACTACTGACGGTGGCTGCGTTGGGGGCCGAGTACTGTGTCCCAAGGCCTGCACTGCGTGCTCGGTCGCTCCTTTGTGTCTGACTTTTTCAGCCCCATGGACCGCAGTCCGCCAGGCTCCTCTGTCCGTGGGATCTCCCAGGCAAGAATGCTGGAGTGGGTTGCCGTTTCCTTCTCCAGGGGATCTACCCACCCCAGGGATGGAATCTGCATCTCTTGTGTCTCCTGCACTGGCAGGAGGATTCTTTACCACTGCGTCACCTGGGAAACCCTTAGGACCTGCATTTGCCTGTTGTTAGCTGATGGTACTTAAGCGACGTAAATACCGTTCCTGTCTCAGACCTGGACATGAAGGCTCAGCAGCATCATGAACAGCCCTGTCTCTGGTCTCTGGCCACTGACCAGCAGCTCTGACCCCTCCTTACCCTCCAGGTCTCATTTCTTCCTCTGGCAAGTGGGATGTGGTGAGGCCTATCACAGTGGACATGAAGTGAGATGACACACTTTTTTTTAATAGACTCTCTTTTTTAGGACAGCTTTAGATTTACAGGAAATGAGCAGATAGTTACAGCAAGTTCACATATAAGTTCACATATAAGCCCTGGCCCCAGTTCCCCTTATTACTGCCTCATGTTGGTATCATATGTGTGTTATAATGAATGCACCAATATGCATTATTATGAAGTAAAGTCCATAGTTTATTCAGAGGTCCTTAAGTTTTTTTCAGTTTTTAAAATTTTTTTAGGTAACAGCTTTGTCGTCATATCGTTCACACAATATTGGCATTCACCCGTACAAAGTGCACAATCGAGTAGTTTTTAGTAAATTTATCAAGTTACCTAATCATCACCACGCTCAATTTTAGAACACTTTCATCACCCTGCAAAGAAACCCTGTACCTCTTAACCATTAAGTCCTAACTGATCTCCGTTCTGTATCAGATTTTCGTATTTTGGAGATCTCATGTAAGTGGAACCCTAAGCTGCGTGGTCTCTTGGGTTTCTTGTTTGGCCGGCTGGTTGTGTCTTAGCTGCTTGTTTTTTGCTGGAGAACAGCCAGTTGCCAGCATTGTGATAGTGTCAAGTGTGCAGCAGAGTGCCTCAGCCGCACAGATCGTCCTTCTCCCCCAGACGCCCCTCCCATCCAGGCTACCGCTCACTGAACAGAGTTCCCTGCGCTGTGCAGTAGGTCCTTGTTGGTTATCCATTTTAAATACAGCAGCACATACGGATGTCCTTAATTTTCAGTTACTGCCCTTTCTCTACCCCAGGATCCCATCCACGATCCCACGTCACGTTTAGTTGTCATCCGTCGAGGTTCCTGAGCTGTGAGTTTCTCGGATCTTCCTTGTTTTCAGTGACCTGGACAGTTTGAGGAGTGCTGTGTCTTGTGGGATGCTCGTCTGCTGGGATTTGTCTAGTGTTTTTGTTAGTGGGCTGTGTGTCTTGGGGAGGAAGAGCCCAGAGGTCAAGTGCCATTTTCATCACCATCTATAGCAAGGATATATACTATCAGCATGACTGATCCCCGTGATGTTGACCTTGACCACCGGGCTCAAGTGGTGTTTGTCGGGTTTCTTTAAAGTTACTCTCACCACCTCCTTTTCGTATTGTTCCCCTTGGAGAGAAGTCGCTGCATAGCACGTGTTTAATCTGTGGGGATTTATATTCCCAATAATACACTTTTTTAACACTTTTGACAAAGGACCCAGCGCACAGGAAGCACCCTAGTGTTAACTGTAATTACAAAACATTTTTCTAATATTGTTTTTATTATCATTGTCATCTGTAAGGAGTTTCTCAGGTGGCGCTAGTGGTAAAGAACCCACCTGCCAATGCAAGAGACAGATGCAGGTTCGATCCCTGAGCTGGGAAGATTTCCTGGAGGAGGGTATGGCAACCCACTCTGGTATCCTTGCCTGGAGAATTCCATGGACAGAGGAGCCTGGCGGGCTACAGTCCGTGGGGTCGCAAAGAGTCGGACATGACTGAGCGACTTAGCACGCACACATCATCTGTAAGGATTAAGTGCTTAGGACGATTAAGGAGATGAGATCTGTAACCGGCTTAGGACTGGCCTTGGTACAGTTTAGGGATTAAGAGAGATAAAACATTTAAGGTGCTGGAACAGAGCCTGGTAACTATAAGTGCTCAATAAATATCAAGTAAAACTAAATAAGCAAGTGGGTGGGTAGATGGATAGATAGGTAGATGGCTCGCATCTTTACCCAAAGAAGATGAGGGCATATGTCCTCACACAGGCTTGTGGATGGCAGTTCACAGGAGCTGAGTCATTCCAGCCCCAACCTGGAAACAGCCTCGTTGTCCACCAGCAAAATGGATGAACGTACCATGGTACATCCAGGTGGTGAAGCACTGTTTGGCACTGGAAAGGATGAACTCCTGAGACAACCACATGGATGCCTCTAGAAGCATCATGCTAGTGAAGAAAGCTAGACCCAAAAAAGCATATCCCATAAGGATCCATCTGTGTGAAGTCCCAGAGTTGGCAAAACCAGTGTGTGATTATGGGAAGCAGGTTGGTGGTTGCATGGAACAAGGGTGAGGAGGCAAACTGGGCACCGTGAGGGAGCCTGCTGGAGGGCTGCGTTCTCCTGAGGCAGCGTTAGCTCAGGCTGATGGCACGGGGGCTCAAGAGGTACCTCCGCTGACCCTTCGCTGGCAAAGGGAAGATGCTGAGGCCCAGAGCAGGCAGAGTTTGCCCAGGGTCACACAGCAGTGGCTCCAGCTCTTGGTCTGGCTCCCCCTGACCTTGGCTCCAGTGCCGCTGTTCCCTCATGGTAGACACAAGGCAGTGTGTAACGGCATCCTGTGGTATGCAGTAGGAGCTCTATTAATACCCCGGACCTACTGAGGCAGAGATTAAGGGCATGAAAGGGAGCTGGTTTTGGAGACTGGTAGACTAACCTCTTCTCAAACCAGGTCTGCCACTCAGGGAGGTGGTTCAACCTCCCTGAGCCCCCTTCCGCATCCGAGAAGTGGGGAAAATAAACGAGGCTGTCCCCTCAGATGGTGACCAGTGCTGTGAAAGCAAGCAAGCAAGGAGACGTGACCAAGAGCACCTGCCTGGGAGGATGGCTTTAGCCGGGGGCTTCGTGATGTTTACCCTGAGCTAGAAGACAGAGGAGGAGCCAGCCCTTCAGGGGTCTCAGGGAGGGGGTGGTGCGCCGGATAGAGGAGCAGCAAGTGCAGAAGCCCTGGGCTTCCCAGCCTTCACCAGCCCCTTCCCCAGCCCGGCCCGCCCTCCCTGCACCGCCCCTGAGCAGCACGACTGCCCAGCCCTGTGCGCCAGCCTTAGAGCCCTGGCACGGCCTCCCCCTCCCCAGCGTGGCCCCCAGGCAGTGTCACCCCTTCCTCACTCTGTTGTCTTTTTTTTTTATTTCTGGCTGCGCGGGCTTTCTGTAGTTGCGGCGAGCGGGGGCTTCTCTGTTTGTGGTGCCCAGGCTTCGTTGCCCTGTGATATGTGGGATCTTCCCAGACCAGGGACTGAACCCGTGTCCCCTGCACTGGCAGGCAGATTCCTCTCCACTGTACCACCTGGCAAATCTCCTTGCCCCTTATCTCTCTGTCCCAATGACATGAGCTCAGCCAAAGTCCGGTGCATCTCTGGCTCGAGTGTAGGGCACACAGTAGGTCCCTGGCAGAATGTCGCCTTTATGGACTAAATGAACAACAGCAAAGATAATGATAGTATTGAGGGCTCCCTCTGCACTACACACTGTACTTAGCACTTCCCATCGATTCACTCAACACGTGTACCGACCCATATTGTGTGCCAAGAAGTGGGATGCAGCCATAAACGAAAGACGAAAATTCCTGACTTTGTGGAGCTGACGTTTTTATAGAGGAAGACAGTAAACAGAAATGAAGTCCAAGGTGATAGGTGTTTGGAGAAGAAAAGAGACAGGAAATGCTGGGAGGCGGGGGTGCTTACGGTTTTAGATGAGGTGTCCTCGGGGACCTTTGAGGCAAAGATCTGAAGGAAGTGAGGGAGTGAGCTGTGTTACATTTTGGGAAAGAATGTTCCAGCAGGTTGCAGAGCAAGTACAGAGACCCAGAGGCTTGTAAGGGGGTGTAAGGAAGGGGACTATGCCAGCAGGGCTGAGACGCAGGCGGTGGGGAGCAGGATGGGTGGTACTGGGGCGTCTCCTTGGGCAGCGGGCTGGCCACTCGGCCTTGATTTCCCCTTGTGGACGATGTCATGGTGCATCCTCCCGAGATACTTGGGCCCCAAGGTAGCTTAAGCGCCTAGCTCTGCCACTTGCCATGTATGCGACCTCAGTCTAGTTAGTTCTGTTCTCCAAGCCTCAGTTTCCACCTCTATAAAGTAAAAATAAAGATGGTACCAGCTTCTGATAGAGGTGAGAATTTGTGAAGATCGAGCATGTCTGGCACTGAGAAAGTATTCAGTAGACGGTAGCTGCCGTGTTCTTTTTAAATCATTCTCATTCTCATCCATCTAGAGGGAACTGGGGCACAGAGAGGTTAGGGAACATGCCCAGTGTCACACAACTGGTAAGTGACAGCTGGCACGTGAGTCTAGGCGTAACAGCACTTACCCTCTGGATTATACTGAACCCTCAAGTGAGCATGTGGTTTTGGGGCTCTCTGAGAGGTCTTTGTTCTGAAAAGGCTGCTGGGGGCCCAGTGATCACATTGACTGTTGGTAAAAGCTGGGTTGCGGGGGTGTGGCTTCTGTCTAGACCTCGGGTCCTTCCTGACACCAAACCCCAGAATGACCTTGCCGTCTGTCACCAGTAGCACTGGAGTAGAGCGGGGCAACTGTGGGTCAGAGAGAAAGTGCCAGCCGGCTCCTAACAGGGAAAGGCTGGGCGACCTGAGCCCAGTTTACTCCTCCAGACTCACCTAGCAAGTGAGGCCCCGCGTCTCCCTGGGGATGACCAAGTAAAGGGACAGACTGCAGCTCCATTCACAGGCAGCAAAGTGTCCCAAGAAGAAGAGGGAACACCCTAACCTGAATGAGTGAGCGAGTGACTTCCTGAATTGGGGTGGGGAGTGGGTAGGGACGTGCCCTCGACTCCCCCCACCTCCGGCTTACCCTCCTCTTGTCCACAGTGGCAGGGGCTCTCCTTGCTGACTTCCTGTCCGGCCTGGTGCACTGGGGAGCCGACACCTGGGGTTCCGTGGAGCTGCCCATTGTGGGGAAGGTGCGTATGTTGACCGAGCCCTGAAGCCCAGCCTGTCTCCTCCAGGAGGAGGTGGGGCTGTCTGAACTGGGCTGAGTCCCCTTTCCTCTCTGAGCCCATTTTCCTATCTGTAATGTGAAAACTGTGGTTCCAACCTGACCCCCACTCCCCCGCCTTCAAGACCAGAACAGGAATCGCCTGTGATTTCCTGGAAGCAAAAGCATCAGGCCTGGGACAGAGAGCTCTGATACATGTCCACCTCACTGGACCCCCTTGAACTTGGGGGCCACACCGCATCTTGTTCTCCTCTGCCTGCCCTGCTGCACCTCACTGTTCATTTCCATTGAACTTTATCTGGTGTCAGTCAGACGTTTTGATTGTGATAGAAAATCTGGTACACACTTAACCACAGAAGGGAGAAGGCAATGGCACCCCACTCCAGTACTCTTGCCTGGAAAATCCCATGGACGGAGGAGCCTGGTGGGCTGCAGTCCGTGGGGTCGCTAGGAGTCAGACACGACTGAGCGACTTCACTTTCACTTTTCACTTTCATGCTTTGGAGAAGGAAATGGCAACCCACTCCGGCGTTCTTGCCTGGAGAATCCCAGGGACGGGGGAGCCTGGTGGGCTGCCGTCTATGGGGTCGCACAGAGTCGGACACGACTGAAGCGACTTAGCAGTAACCACAGAAACGTACCGATTTGTGTACTAAAAATTTTAGAAGTGAAACTAGGGCGTGGTTGGGTCCAGTGGGACGAACAGACTGTATTCTTTGGAGCCCGTCCCTCTCCACGCCTGTCTCTGCTTTCCCCTCTACTGGCTCCACTCTCACGCGGGCTCTCCCCTGCTAAGGTGGCCGGGATGGCCGTCCGCTGCCTCAAGGTCCATCCTCCCAGCTCAGCGCTCCCTGGAGACCGCCCCTTTTCCCATAGTTAGGACCGAAGTCCCACGACTCATCACCATTGGCCTCGCTTGGGTCACGTGGCTGTCACACAGCCAGTCACTGTGGCCAGAGGAATGGGATGCTCTGATTGGCCGGGCCAGGGTCCGAGGAGGCAGTCTGATTGGAGCAACTGGTACTAAGAGAAGAAGCGGAGGCTCTTACCAGAAGGAGGGGTTGGATATTGGAAAAAATAAAAGGGTCCTGTCTGTCAGTGTGAGGGGTCTCCTCAGTTGCCTCAGGGTAGGAGAGGAGGGTGGAGGTTGTCGCCAACCCCCCCTCCGTAGCCCAGGTCCGGAGACTGAGGCCCACAGAGGGGCAGGCAGCCGGAGGTCCCACCAGGTCATTTCCACCCATCTTCTGCTAAAGCTGCTAGACCTGGAGCCTGAAGGCTGGGGGACCCCCAGCAGTGCCATGCTGGGGCGGCATGCCAGAGACAAGGAGGTGCTCCCGTGCGGAGTGTGTGTGCAGGAGGTCAGGGAGGGGCTGACTGGTTGGCTGGGCCCCCTCTCCCATCCCCCCACCTCACCTAGGCTTTCATCCGGCCATTCCGGGAGCATCACATCGACCCAACAGCCATCACCCGGCACGACTTCATCGAGACCAACGGGGACAACTGCCTGCTGACGCTGCTGCCTCTGTTAAACATGGCCTACAAGTTCCGCACCCAGAGCCCAGGTGAGCATGCCAGCGGGGGAGCCTCCAGGCAGCCCTCGGGGACAGGCACACACACCCGCCTCCCACGAGCCTCCCGTAGCTGGTGTGGGTGTTTCGCCCCTCGGTGTTATAAAAGTTTAGTTAGTTGCCCTCATATAAAATTGGGATATTTGACATAAAGATCTATGTTTCCAACTTCTCTGGAACAATCCGACCTGGCCACCTGGATCCTGGCTCCCACTTGGCTGCACTGGGCCGGAGCTGAGCTGTGGGGCCCCCCTTGCACAAGAGGCACGCTCTCCCGTTTGCCGAAGTCCCCGCTGCTCCCTGCAGTCATAACCTCCCCCCGCCTCGTTCATTTGAATTCACCTGCCTGGCCCTGGGGCCTTCTGATCTTGCTGCCTGGGCTTAGTGGAAAGAGTATGTATAGCCTGATCCAAACTCAGTCCTGAGTTCAGATCTCTGCCCTGCCTGTTTGGGGAAGGGAACCTGTCCCAAGGCGAGTCCCATCACCTCTTTGAGCCTCAGTGACCTCAGTGCGGGGGAATGTGGGGGAGGGCCCTTCCTCTGAGCCAGCTCTTGTTCTAGCAGCTTGACACCTCGCTGGTCCTCAGAGCAGCCCCCTGTGGGGAGAGTGTGAGTGGTGTGGTGTCCGACCACATCCTCTCCCCGCTGCTCTGAGCCGCTGTGAGCTCCCTTCTGAGAACTGCCAGCACAGGTCCCGCCCCTCCCCTTGGGATAAGCCTGAAGTCAGTGACCCAGAAAGCCTGCAAAAGACCAGCCCCTGCCTCTGAGTGGGACCAACTCTGTGGAGTCATCAGCATTTCAGAATCCACCCTCCGCCTCCCTGGATCAGGCTGAGACAAGATTCCCCCCATCCCATCTTTGCTTAATTCTTCCCCTGCCCTGTCTTGCTTTCATCACTCCCTTGGGTGTTTTTCAAAAGATTCCCCTCCCCAGTCAGATAGATCACATGCACATGAGGCCTTGTTTTAGTGAGGCTCTGCTTCTAGGGAATCCGGACCGAGATTTATTCCCATTTCATTGATGAGGAAGTTGAGATGTAAAGAGGTAGAGTCGCTGACCCCTGTTCACACAGTCAAGAAATGTCAGAGCAGGGACCTGCACCCAGCCCTGCCTCACTCCAAAGCCCACATTCTCAACCATTATTTCTGCTTATTCCCATTCTGCCCACTTAGCAGAAGGGAAGACTGAGGCCACAGGGGAGTCTGAGCCTGCCAGAGGCCATGTGGGAGATTAGAAGGAGGCCAGGGTGCCTGCCATCCCAGGAAGTTTGCTGCCCAGGGGCAAGGGGTGAGAGCCAGGCTGGCAGTGGGCCCCTGCCCTATGTGACAGCTGTTTGGGGCCCGTGGGCACCCACCCTCTCCCCACCCCGCAGAAGTCCTGGAGCAGCTGTACCCCTGGGAGTGCTTCGTCTTCTGCCTGATCATCTTTGGCACCTTCACCAACCAGATCCACAAGTGGTCGCACACGTACTTCGGGCTGCCACGCTGGGTTGTCTTCCTGCAGGACTGGCACGTCATCCTGCCCCGCAAACACCATCGCATCCACCACGTTTCCCCCCACGAGACCTACTTCTGCATCACCACGGGTGCGTCCACAGGGTAGAGGGGCGCGCTGCCCCCACCCCGACTGCTGCTCCACCCTTAGGGTTGGGGGCAGAGGTCACCGGGAGGCAGCACAGCCCTGGAGGAGCTTTCTCTCAGAACACGCATTTCTTGGGCACCTACTACGTGCCACGCACCCTTCTAGGTGCCAGGGACACGGCCATAAATAAGACAGACACACACACACCCTCCTCATAGAGTTGTGATTCCAACCACCCATCATCTAGCAAATATTTATTAAGTGCTACTATGTGCCATGGCACTGAACAAAACACAAAAATCCCTACCTTTATAGCATTCTAAGAGGGGACATTCCAGGCAATAAGTCCTCATCTGACAGTCCTAACTGCCAAGGAAGAAAATAACACAGAAGGGGGTAGCAGAGGGAAGAAGGGAGCTTTGCCCCTTTAAATGAGGTGGTCAGGGAAGGCCTCCTGGAGAAGGTGGCATTTGAACTGAGGGAGAGAGTCCTGAGACCTGGAGGAAGAGCTCTCCAGGCAACAGGAGCAATAGGTGAGGGAGGCAGGAACACACATGCCTGGTTTGTTTCAGGAGCAGCGATGAGGCTGGTGTGGAGTAAGGGCCAGGATAGGAGAGCTGGCAAACTCCAGGTGTGAGAGATGCCTCGGGGACAGACAAAGCAGGGTGAAGAGCAGAGAGTCGGGGGGAGATCAGAAATCTGAAAACCGTGAGAGGGGCCCTGCGGATAAATGACAGATCGATCCAAGCAGAGGGAATAGCAAGTACAAAGGCCCTGAGGCCTGTAACATGTGCCCCGGGGGCAGTCAGGAGGCCCACATGGGGAGTCGGTGAGCCAGTGCCAAGGACGTGAGGCAAGCAGGTTTTCCGGGGTCCGTGGGTATCTTTTTAAGGTTAAGTATATCATGCGTGCTGTTAAGTCAGGCCAACTTGGATAACCTTCAGCTCCTCCGTATGCAACTTTCAGAGGCTCACAAGCCTCCCTGGTTATCAGTTTTCTCATTCACAAGATGGGGCTGCAGCCACTCCCTCACACAACCACCCCCCAGGGCTGCGGTGTGAATGGTCAGACGGCGGATGCAAACTGCCTGGCACAGAGCGGTCTCAGGAAGCTACACCTCCAGGTTTGGGAGCAGGGGTTGGGTTTTGCTTTGGTTTAGTTTGGTCAGGTATTTTGTAGGGTTTTTTGTTTTTGCCTTTCTGAAAGCAGAACTGAGAGCCACAGAAAATATTTTTTTGTACATCCTAAAGTCATGCTTTTTAGGAGCAGGTGGAGAGGTAAATTTTAGGCTGTTCTGGAGATCACTTAATTGTTCAGCCAGGGCTTGGATCAATCTTGGTTTGGCCACGTACTAACTGGGAGACTGTCCTCCAAGACAGTCTTCTCATGTGGAAAATGGGACTGTTAATAATACCTAGTTCGAGGTTCAGGTGGGAGACTGTAATACAGATTAAATAAGATTATGAGACTTATTTAATGGAAATAAGACTATTCACTTAGCACCTACCATGCCAGGCATCATCCTAGGCCCCGGGATCCAACAGGATCAACAGTGAAAGAACATGGGGTTCTGGTTGGGAGCTGGAGATCAAAACCAACACTAAACAGGGAAGTGACAAGTTACTGAGGATGGTTACAGGTTATCATGAAGGCTGTAAAGAAAGGATGGGTGATGTGACAGGCCTGGAGAGCTGCTAAGTGGTAGTCAGGGAAGGCTTCCTGGAAGAGGTGGCATTAGAGCCAAATGATAGGAAACACTGCCTCTGTGCCTGGCACGTAATAAGCGCTCAATAAGAAGGTGAGTGAAGGGATGAAGGTGTATGTCTGAGCAGCCCCTCAGCCTATTGATGGGAAGCCCCCATCCCCATATTCCTTGGTCAGCCCTTTTCCCCTGCCCCCTGCAGACCTACTCCCGGTTCCTCTGCTGCCCAAGGCAGGGCCAGCTGTCTCTCTCTCTGCTCTTCCTGTTGCTCTCCCATTCAACCCCTCCTCACACCCCCCTGCCCTGTCTCTGCTGCAGGCTGGCTCAACTACCCTCTGGAGAGGATGGGCTTCTGGCGACGCCTGGAGGACATTATCCAGGCCCTGACAGGCGAGAAGCCTCGGGCAGATGACATGAAATGGGCGCAGAAGATCAAATAACTCCTCCAGGCACCACCTCGTTGCCAACCTTCCCCAGCTCCCCCAAACTGAAGCCATCTGCCAAATTCCAGCCTCCTCGAGCTGGCCACTCCAGGTGGAGAGGACACCTCCTGGGCTGGGCCCGGGCACCTCTAGCCCACCCACCCCACCTTGTGACAGAATACTTGAGCCACTGATTTTTTTCATTTCCTTCATTTTTTTTCCCCTTGGCCCCTCCCTAGCCACCTGAGCTGCTCTGTCTGCCAAGCCTGACTGCAAAAAAAAAAAAAAAGAACCCCACCCTTTCAGCCATCCCTTGGGTTGAAGACAAGCTCACCAACTCCCCACACGCCCACCACCCCCCTACCCAACTGGGCAGCCCTTCAGCGTGGCTGGTATCGAGGCACTGAGTCATCTTACCTGTTCCTGTCTGTCTGCCCGCAGGGCTCCAGGAGCCCCCAGGCACAGCTGAGTGTCCTTGGACCGTTACCCCCGCTATGGCCCTGCAGACTTGATTCCAAAGGCCTGGGTGGACAGCCCGCCCAGTCACCACCTTCAACCTAGCTTGTCCACCCAAGGGCGACAAAGTGCAGCAAGGGTCTGGGGGCAGCCGGCCAGACAAAGCCGGAATTTCCTGATCGAGTCTGGACTCTGTTTTCCCTGACCCTTCCCCCACCCGCCTGTGTGATTCCAGCCAGAGCTGACGTTTCTAATCGGAGGATGTCTTCGAAGGGCACAGCCCCTGCAAAGGGTCTTGGTCATTGGAAAGGGACATGGTGTCCCCTCTGACTTGAGGGTATGTCAGAGAAGGAAGGGTGGGGCTTTTTTGTTTCGGTTATTATTTTTTTTAACGGTGCTTGCTTGTTTAATGTAAATAATAGAAAGCCTTAATATCTTTTCTGTAACACGGAGTAATATTTTAATGTCCTGTTTTGGATGTACATAATATATTTATAACAAAGCAGCAAGAGTCTACTTAACCTGGGCTGCCTCCTGTTTCCTGATTGCCTGGGGGAGGGGAAGTAAGGAGGCTGGAGGGTGAGGCCCCACCCACCCCTATTCCCAGCTTCCCCCACGGCTCTCTGCTAGGATGGAGGCTTTGTCCCCTGAGACAGTGAATCGGTGTTGACATCTGCTCCAGACCCTTTTGGAAGGGGGACCCATGGTTCCGTGAGGAATTTTCATGTAGATCGTGGTGGTAGAGACATGGAGGCAGAATCCTACTGAGGAATCCCTTCTGCAAAGGTTTACTGGCACCAGGCATGGAGATGAGTCAACAAAGGAGGACCTCCCCTGGTGGAGTTGGCTTCCTGGGGGGAGAGACAATAAACATACATAAACACACTCGGACATTCAGGTGGTGATTTGTAAAGAAAATGAACCGCTTTGGATGACACTGGAAAAGCGGGGTGAGGCTGCTTTGGCAGGTCAAGGAGGGCCTCTCTGAGCAGGTGACATTTGAGCTGAGACCTGGAGGAGGAGATGGAGCCAATTGGGGAAAGAACTGTGGGAAAAGCCCTCCTGGCCAGACAGTAGTACAAAGGCCCTGAGGTAGGGACATGCCTGGGGTTTTTAAAAGAATGTGGCTGGACTGGAGTGAGCAAGGGGACAGTGGAAGATGAGGTTTGAAAAAGAGGACCAACTATATGGACAGCCAAATGGGGAGACTGGACGTGTTAAACAAGTGTCTGGTTCATTTAGTCACTGAACAAATGCCAGGTGCCTCCTGTATGCCAGGCGCTAGGATTCAGCAGTGAACACACAGGCATTTACAGTTAATCTAGTCTGGGCTGGATAGTTTCTATAATGTTCACAAGGAAAAACATAAACCTTTTGGGGACAGAGAATGATAAAAGACTAGAGCAGTCACAGATAAAAGTTTTTTTTTAATGTGACCCATAACTTTATTTTCCTTAAACTCTGCCCACCACTAGACTTTTGAAAAAAGTTTTATTTTGAGATAACTACATTCTCATGTAGTTCTAAGAAAACCACCAGTGTAGACTTGATTTGAGACTATCTGAGGGGACCACAAAAGGAAGGGGTATTAGAATTTATCAGCTGTAAATGACAGAAACTACAACTGTCAGGCAAAAATCAGTAGTGAAAATAATTCATGTAACTGAAAAGTTTAGAGGTTTCTGACTTAAGGTTTGGTGGGACCCCGGGGTACACGATTCATCAGAACTGGTCTCTGTCTAGCTCTATTTTCTGTCAAGCAAGTTGAGGTTGACATTGGACCAGCTCCATATCTCAGTAGAAAATGTTTTCCTTCCCAGCAGATGCAGCCAAAGTCCCAGGGCAGGCTCTTACTGGCCTGGACTGGGTTACGTGCCTGTCCCTGAACCAACCATGTTGGAGTGGGATGGTGAAGTGTTCTTATCGGCCAGGGCTGAAATATCCACCTGGAGTTGCAGAAGTGGGATCAACATTTCCCAACCACAGGATGAGAGGAGGGAAGGATGGTTGCCTGAAGAAAAATTAAGGTATTAACCAGAAGTCTGAGTGGGTGGGGCAGAGAGCCAAAATCAGGGCCAGATAAGCAGCCTTGGGGCTACAGGGCTTGCTTTCCTATTCCCTGCACTAATCACTGCGGATGTTGCAGTGCAGACAATGCAGATGATCACTGCAGATGGTGACTGCAGCCATGAAATTAAAAAACGCTTACTCCTTTGAAGGAAAGTTATGACCAACCTAGACAGCCTGGAAAATCCCATGGACGGAGGAGCCTGGAAGGCTGCAGTCCATGGGGTCACTGAGGGTCGAACACGACTGAGCGGCTTCACTTTCACTTTTCACTTTCATGCATTGGAGAAGGAAATGGCAACCCACTCCAGTGCTCTTGCCTGGAGAATCCCAGGGACGGGGGACCCTGGTGGGCTGCTGTCTCTGGGGTCGCACAGAGTCGGACATGACTGAAGTGACTTAGCAGCAGACAGCATATTAAAAAGCAGAGACATTACTTCATCAACAAAGGTCCATCTAGTCAAGGCTATGGTTTTCCAGTAGTCATGTATGGATATGAGAGTTGGACTAGAAAGAAAGCTGAGTGCTGAAGAATTGATGCTTTTGAACTGTGGTGTTGGAGAAGACTCTTGACTTGGACAGCAGGGAGATCCAACCAGTCCATCCTAAAGGACATCAGTTCTGAATATTCGTTAGGACTGATGCTGAAGCTGAAACTCCAATACTTTGGCCACCTGATGCAAAGAGCTGACTCAATGGAAAAGACCCTGATGCTGGGGAAGATTGAGGGCAGGAGGAGAAGGGGACGACAGAGGATGAAATGGTTGGATGGCATCACCGACTCAATGGACATGAGTTTGGGTAAACTCCAGGAGTTGGTGAGGGACAGGGAGGCCTGGCGTGCTGCAGTTGATGGGGTGGCAAAGAGTCGGACACGACTGAGCGACTGAACTGAACTGAACTAATTCCTATACCCAGGCCCTGAGGGCGGTATATTTCTAGAGCCTCCCAGAAACCAGCAAGAACAAACACCCAGTTCAGAGAGTGAAGTGGCTTGCCCGAGACCACACAGCTAGTAAGACACAGCCAGGCCTCAGACTCAGACGGTCTCGCTGCTCCTGAATCCCGAGGACTGGAAACGAATTTTTTTAAACCAGAGTGAAGTATGTTTTGTGTCACGTGTGGGAAAGTTGGGGTCACTTGTGAGATGGGAGTTTTCCAACAAGTTCCCACTGAGAAACGGGGCAGGAAATGCTGACTAATACCCACTGCACACTTAGCAGAGGCCAGAGGCGGAGAGCCCCGAGCAAGAGTCCCTTTGGGTGGTCCCTGCAGCTCTGAGGTCCGTACACTTGGCCCCATTTTTTTGCAGATGAGGAAACTGAGGCACAGAGTCAAATAACATATCAAACGTCACCCAGATGGTCGATGGCGGGGTTGGAATCTGAGTCCTGCTCTGACGCTGAGCTGCAGCAGGTTTCACACGCACCTGCAGCCCCGGTGGAGGGAGGGAGCGGGGAAGGCAGGGTTTCCAGTGTGTCTCCCACGAGAAACCAGCAACATCGCCGGATGAGAAACGGCCACTGACACTGAGTGGGGTGCCCCAGAGACATGAGACCCCAGAGGGCAACGACCACTCACATCAGTTGATTAAAGAAGAGCCAGAAAATCCAGACGCTTTAAAACGCTGGCTCTGTTCTTTAATCATACCATGGGCAAAATAAAACAGGTGTCTAGGTCAACATCTGCCCACGACTTCCCAGCTGGTGGGCGCTCAGTTGCTCAGTCGTGTCTGACTCTTGGTGACCCCCGTGGGCTGTAGCCCACCAGACTCCTCTGTCCGTGGCATTTTGCTGGCAGGAATGCTGGAGTGGGTGCCACTTCCTCCTCCCGGCTGGTGCGGGGACCGCCTGACTTTAGGTGGGTGTGTGCTGCTATCTGCTGGTGGCCTGGGGCAGGTGGCAGCGCCAACAGATGGGTTCCCAGCGCCACTGGGAAATGTTACGCATTCCCCTATGCTGATTTGTCTTTAGAGGGGTTCTGGGCACCAAGTCTGTCCCCAACATTAACTTCACCCACTTTTGATAAACCTAACAATTTGGAGCTACCCTTTTAAACATAATTTTGTAATAGGTAATGCATGCATAAGGTAAAGAGTAATAGGGGACCTTCCTGGTGGTCCAATGGTTAAGACTCCACACCACCAATTCAGGGGGCCCGGGTTTAGTCCCTGGCCAGGGAACTAGATCCCACACGCCAGCAACTAAAAGATACTATATGCTGCAACGAAGATTCCACATGCCTCAACTAAGACCCCGCATGCATGCTCAGTCTTAGTCATGTCCGGCTCTCTGCGACCCCATGGACTGTAGCCCGCCAGGCTCCTCTCTCCATGGAGTTTCCCAGGCAAGGATACTGGAGTGGGTTGCTATTTCCTTCTCCACTAAGACCCAGCACAGCCAAATAAATAAATATAGATAAGTATTTTTTTTTAAGAGTAATAAACAATACAGGGGTCAGCTGACTGTGGCCAGTAGGCTAAATCTGGCCCACCTGTTTTTCTGCTGTCCCCATGAGCACTTTTTTTTTTAAATAGTGGGGGCAATAAAGAATATTTTCCTAACAAATGACATTCAGATTTGGTGTCAGTCATAAAGTTTTCTTTGGCACACAGTCACAACCATCATTTGCATATTGTCTATGGCTGGTTTTTCAATACAGCAGCAGAGTCAAGAGACCAAAGGACCCAAAAAACCTAAAATACTATCTGGCCCTTTATAGAGAAAAATGGACTGACTCCAGATCTACAGTGCTCCCCACTCATGCTCCCCCAAGCCCTCAGTTCTCCCCAGAGGCCACCAGTTGGATGAGACACTTGCAAGTCCTTTCCACAGTCACAGAGGCGTGGCTGGCCCCCACTCGTTTCACACAATGGGTAGAATATTACATACACAGTTCTGCACTCTGCCTGCTTCATGCAATGTTTTGGAGATAGTATTATGTCAACCACTTCCTTATTTCCTTCCTTATTTCTTTCTACAGCTGTATAACATTCCAACCTCAGGAAGGACCTTTCTTTTTTAACGCATCACCTGTTAAATTTTGAGGTCATTTTCAGTCTTGGGTAATACAAATTGCTGTGGTGTGCACTGAAGGACTTGGGTCTTTGCTGATGAGGGCCAGTAGACCTGAGGGGTCAATTCCTGGGGATCGATGGCTGGGTTAGGGATGTCTGTGAGTTACCTTCCGATTGCTCATGCCAAAATTGCCTTTGACCAAGGCCATGCCCATTTAAACTCTCAGAACTTTTGAGAGCACCAGTTTCCTCACACCCTTGCCAACACAGGGTGTTATCGAGTGTTTTGTTCTTTGCCAATCTGATAGGTGGTTTTAATTTGCATTTCTCTTACTGTATTTCATTGAATCTAAGATATCATTGATTGTACCATGCACCTGATTTCAGAAATGTTTGAATATAAAATTTGCCTCTTAGAATCACTGAAATAGAATATGTTGAGTGGAATTGGCTGTTTTATTGCATTTTCTTACTCTGCATGTGTTCTATTCTGATTTCTTTTTTTTTTTTTTTGCCGGGGGGTGGGGGGGGGTTTGAGGTGGGGTGGGGTGGGGAGGCAGGACAGTGGTGGTTAAGAGCCTAGAGTTCAAATCCCAGCTCTGCCCCTTACAAGTGTGATTCTTTGCACAGGTTACTTAATCTTTTCTGTGTTTCAGTTTCTTCATCTGTAAGGTGAGTTCCTGTGTCATAGGGTCATTATGAAAGTGAAGTGAAAGTCACTCAGTCGTGTCCGACTCTTTGCAACTGCATGGACTATATGGTCCATGGAATTCTCCAGGCCAGAATACTGAAGTGAGTAGCCTTTTCCTTCTCCAGGGGATCTTCCCAACCCAGGGATTGAACCGGGGTCTCCTGCATTGCAGGTGGATTCTTTACCAGCTGAGCTACCAGGGAAGGATTGTTATGAAGGTTAAATGAATTAATATATACAAAACACTATGTTCCTATAACATACTAAATGCTCCATAAACTCTTCCTATGATTATCATGTTTCCTTTGAGATCTCTTTTTCTTAATGAGTTGCAAGGGCTCCTTATAAATAGAGTCAGACATGACTGAGCAACTGAACTGAACTGACTAAACTGATAAAGCAAAAGTAGATGTTTTTCTGGAACTCTCTTGCTTTTTTGATGATCCAGCAGATGTTGGCAATTTGATCTCTGGTTCCTCTGCCTTTTCTAAATCCAGCTTGAACATCTGGAAGTTCATGCTTCATGTACTGTTGAGACTGGCTTGGAAAATTTACATGCTGTAGTGTGAGATGAATGCAATTGTGCGGTAGTTTGAACATTCTTTGGCATTGTCTTTCTTTGGGATTGGAATGAGAACTGACCTTTTGCAGTTCTGTGGCCACTGCTGAGTTTTCCAAATTTGCTGGCATATTAAGTGTGGCACTTCCACAGCACCATCTTTTAGGGTTTGAAATAGCTCCACTGGAATTCCATCACCTCCACTAGCTTTGTTCGTAGTGATGCTTTCTAAGGCCCACTTGACTTCACATCCCAGGATGTCTGGCTCTAGGTGAATGATCACACCATCGTGGTTATCTGGGTCATGAAGATCTTTTTTGTATAGGCCTTCTGTGTATTCTTGCCCTGTCTTCCTAATATCTCCTGCTTCTGTTAGGTGCATATCATTTCTGTCCTTTATTGTGCTCATCTTTGCATGAAATGTTCCCTTGGTATCTCTAATTTTCTTGAAGAGATCTCTAGTCTTTCCCATTCTGTTGTTTTCCTCTATTTCTTTGCACTGATTGCTGAGGAAGGCTTTCTTATCTCTTCTTGCTATTCTTTGGAACTCTGCATTCAGATGCTTATATCTTTCCTTTTCTCCTTTGCTTTTCACAGATTTTGTAAGGCCTCCCCAGACAGCCATTTTGCTTTTTGCATTTCTTTTCCATGGAGATGGTCTTGATCCCTGTCTCAGGTATAACCTAAATCAAACCACATGTCTTAAGAACCCTATAGGTAGGCAGCTCTGAGATTTGTTCAACTGCTCAACTACATCATCCAGGTCCTACCTAGCTCTTGCCATTTTTCTGTGCTGGCATCTTTGGTTTGTTGGCTTTTCAGCATCAGGCTTGTGCCTCATGGTATCTTAATGATTGCCACAGCTCCAACCATCACAACATCATGTTATACAGGGAAAAAAAGGGGACAAAAAAGGCTTTCTCCCCAGCTATTTTCATGAGAGGAAACTTCCAAACATGCCTTCTCCCCAATTCACTGGTCAGAAAGAACTAGGTCATAGGCACACCCCTGGACCAACCACTGGCAACAGAAAATGGCAGTGCCTGTGACTGGCTTGGATTCACACCTAGAAGCCAAACCTTCGGCCTCCTAAACAAAACCAGGCTTCTGGAGGACAGAAGGACGTGACGGGCCTGGCAGTTGAAAAATGTACAGTACACCTCCTCTCTGAACCTCTCACCTCCAGTCTTGCTGCAGCCCAGTTCAATTTCCCTGAGGTAGCCAGGCTGCACTTTGTTAAAATGCAAACCTGCCCACGCCATTTCGCTTAAAACTTCCCAGGCTTCAGCTCCCTCACCGCAGAGGGAACACCGAGCGCCCAGGGTTAAAAGAACTGGATTCCAAACCTGATTTTACTTCTCTCCTGTTGCCTGACCTGGGGAAGCCATCTTACTCCACCGAGTCTCAGTTTCCAAGTCTGACAAATGTGGAGATAACAGCCAACTCTGCAAAGGTCATTGAGGAAATAAATAATGACAGCAGCAGCCAATACTTCTATAGCCCTCCCACTGTGTCAAGCTGTTTTCTAAATTCTTCAGTTGTATTAGCCATTTTCACCTTCCCACGCATCTGATAAAACGGGACTCACATCGGCATCAGCAGAAGCTACCAGCTCAAGCGCAGGGAGAGGCTGGGGCGCAGGCGCCAGAGCGATGCGGCTCTGGGGACTAGCTGTGAATCCGAGAGCGCATTAGCACGCGGAGGACTACAACTCCCAACAGGCTCTGCCGCGCCGCTGGACTACAACAACCAGCATGCCCCGGGCTGTCGTGCTTCATCTAGTCCTCCTGCTAGGCGGACTGTGCAGGAATTCTCTTTATGGTCAGTTTCGCTTGACAGACATTCCCCACGGGAACCAACGAATCTATGCTGGTAAACACATATGCACATCATGAATAAGAGGTTTTTGTTCTAACCCTAACTCCTCCACCTGTTAGCTCTGCTTCTGTTTCCTCATCTCTAAAATGAGGATATTCCTAGGACCTGTCGTGTCATTGAGCTGTGAGGATTAAAAGCTGAATTTGACAGCTTGGTAGATGTCCCCTCCTCTCTGGGTGCCCAAGCGTTTATCAACGCATTTTATCTCCATAGCAACCCCCTGAGATTGGTATCCTTATCACCCTTTTCAGAAGGGGAAATTGATGCCAGGAGAGGTTCAAGTCTCTTGCCTCAAGTCACACAGCCAAGCCAAGTGAGTGGTGAACTCGAACCCAGAAAATTTCACTCCAGAGGTGAGTCCACTTTAGGAACCCAAATGCTTCCCATCTGTTATTTGACATTGTACAGTGACTGAAAGTCCAGGGCAAATATTTTGTGTGCCCTTCAAGGTAAATTTGAATCACTTGATACAGGGTATAATGTCAAGATGACTGCATGTGACCAGTGGTGGCAAGGGGCTTCCCTGGTGGCTCAGACAGTAAAGAATCTGCCCACAATGCGGGAGATCTGGATTCCATCCCTGGGTCAGGAAGATCTCCTGGAGAAAGAAATGGCAACCCATCCCCTGGGTGGGGAAGATCCCCTGGAGAAGGGAATGGCTGTCCACTCCAACATTCTTGCCTGGAGAGTTCCATGGACAGAGGAACCTGGCAGGCTACCGTCAGACACGACTGAGCAACTGAGCAGACTCAGGCTGTCACAAGGAGAATGGAACATGGGGGCAAGAATGGAGGCTGCTGGGATCCTCCACGTGGGAGACAAGGGGAGCCTAGCCGTGATGGGGCAGAGAGATGCTCGGGAGGCGCTGCCGTCAGAACCGGTGAATCGGGTGCAGGTGTCCAGCTTCCTCGTTCCTTTGTACTGAAAGTTCTGGTCCTTTCTCTGCCAATGGGTAGCTGTGCCACCTTGAGGCAAACCTTTCATCTCTTCCAGCCTCAGTCTTCACATCCACATAAGGGTTTCTCAGACCACTTATGATAGAGGAGTCAACTTCTTGAATTTAACATTTGCAAATATATGTCTCCTGGGCCTTTGCACATGTCACTCCCACCACCCGCTTCCCATCGTTCAGGTCTCTGTTGAAATGTGACTTCCATAAGAGGCCTGACCACCCTCCCCTGGTTTATTTCCTATCCTATTATAGCGAGGTTCTTCTCTATTTGTTTACTTGCTTCCTGCCTCCAACTAAAATGTAAGCCCATCAGAGCAGGAGCTTGCTTCTTCAGGGATGTATATCCCTCCACAGCACCTATGAAAATGTCTGGCACATAGTAGATGCTTAGTAAATATTTGATTGAGTGAATTAGTGAATGAATGAGTGAATGTTTTCGCTGCCATGCCCCCGAATCCTTTAACCGTCCTGCTTCAAGCCCCTTCTGACCTGGGAGCATTGATCTTGGAATATGGCCTGGGTTCAAATTCTGACTCAATTACTTAAGGGCTGAGTTTATATAAATGTCTTAATCCCTCTCGCCCTCATTTTTCACTTTAACGCAAACCTCACAGAGGAAAATGCCCAGGGCAAGATAAGTGCTTTTAAACAATATTATAAATTTGCATCTATTTACTTATTTTTATTGAAGTATAGTTAACTTACAACATGGTGTTAGTTTTAGGTGTACAGCATAATGATTCAGGTTTCTGGGTTTTGGTAGGTTGTTTTTTTTTTCTTCAGATTACATTGTATTATAGATTATGACAATAGGCGCTCTTTTAAAGCTTTCTTTTCTTTTAGTCACACCCTTCCAAGTATGATCACCCTTGCCCTTCTCACCAAGTACCTCAGTACCTGCCTCGCACCAGAATCTGGAGGGCCTTGCAGGCTGCTGGGCCCTCACGCACGCAAATGTTTGCTCGCTCTAAAAGGGCAGGGGAAAAAAAACCTTCCAGGCAACGCGTCGAGAGGCCCACGGAGCAGGCGTCAGTGAGGCGTCCGCGCCTGCGCACGCGCCGGCGCAGAAGAGCCCGGGGACGGTGGGGGGTGAAGAAGGGGCCGGCCTTTGAGCGACAGCGACGCAAGATGGCAGCCACCACGGGCTCGGGTGAGCGGGGGCGCCGGGCCCAGCCGGCCTGGGGGGCATGGGCTTGGGCCGGGGGCCGGAGACCCGCACAGGCCCCTGCTGCAGGGCCAAGGGCCTCAGCAGGGCCGCTGTCCGCTGGGCCCCGCGGCGGCGACGCGGGCGGCCTGAGCGGGGAGGAGGAGCAGGCGGTGGCCGGAAGCACGGGCGGGGGCCTGAGGGGCCTGTGGGCGGCGCGGGGAGGCCGAGGCTCCCCCGGGCGGCGTGAGGGCCCTGCGGAGAGGAAGGGCCCGGCCCTGAGGCGCTGCAGAACGGCAGGAGCGGGCGAGGGGCGAGCCCAGGGCCACTCCGGAGGAGTCGGGGCTGGCGGCTCTTTGGACGAGATCGAGGGGTCCCCTAGAGGACAAGGAGGCGCCCCCAAAGAGATGGAAGGCCTTTATTGGATGCTGGGTGTCTGAGCGGGGGGAGGAGCCTTGGGGATGTCCGTTTGGCCTTGACTTCAGAGAAGCCCCTGAGGAAGAATGAGGGAAGGAAACAGGATCCTGATGGGTGACTGATAGGATGCCCCGTTGGTTAAGGGCATGATCCGTGTAAGTTTAGGGGATTGGGTTAGCTGAGAAAATTTTTACGCCTATTAGAAAGGAGTCGTCTTGGGATGGCAGCTTTTGCGGTGGGGGACCTGGGATTAAGGGCATCTCCACAGGATACGTGAGAAGGGGAGAGGGATTTCTCAGATTCCAGAGGGATTTGGTTGGAGCAGCTGAAAGTGCAATGGCCCCATCATTACCAGGCCCCTATTTGAAAAGATAGATGTTAGGTTTTAGGAGGCGAGCTCTGAGTAGGGCGGTCGGTGGAAGCTTGAGATCCTGGGTGAAGAACAGATGAGTTGGGAGCCCTGGAGGTGTGTGTTAGGGGAAGGGTCAACTGAGGGAAGCCCCATGCAGTGAGTGAGACTGGAAATCAGGTTTCAGAGGTGTTCTTCTCAGAGGAGAAACATCTCTTTTATTTGGGTAGGGGAGGCATACCTTAGGAGTGTCTCATATGGAGACTGTCTCTTCCACTCTTTCAGGTATTGGTAACATATGGGAGTTCAGGTCAGAAGTTCCCCAGTGGCTGGATGGTCATGGGGAGAGGAATAAATGAGGTGGGAGCTAGAGAAGAAAGTCTAGATGCAAGAGGGATTGAGGGGGCTGCACTCTGGGCCAGGGGGAGTTCTTCCAGACTCTGGTAGGTAAATGGAAGCAGCATTTATTTTGCATTCCCTGCTCTGTACTCCCCTAAGGTGCTCCAGAGGATCAGGTCCTGAAGGAATCTGTTTCAGAGTGAACATTCACAGTTAGGGATCAGGGGATGGACTCAAGTGGCCTTCTGGAGGAGACAGGGTGATGATTGTTTGGGGAAGGTCCCCCAGAGGGGCCAGTGAGGCAACACAGTCAGATTCTGGAAGTGCAGGATTTGGGAGTGACAGAGTGTCTCCCTTTTGGCGAGCGGGGTGTCCCCTGAGGTGTCTGGCAGTGAAAAATGAGGTGACCATGGGCGACCTCTGATGGAGGAAATGAACAGGACCACCGAGCTGGGTACTGAAGTTCTCCAGCTGTATAAGGCTGCAGCAGCACTGTTAGGAGAGGTGGGTGACCTAAAGTGAGCGGGGTGAGGGAGTCTGTCTTTCCCGCATGTGACTCCTCTAGTATCCTGAGGGGATTCTTTGTCTGGTTGCTAGAGTGGGCATGGAAGGAGTTGGACGTCGGGGGTCTGACCGAAGTCACCTACCACAAGCTGTCTTCTACACTGAAAGCCATGGGGTCTTCCTGAAGGATAGAGGAAACCGTACCTCCCTTTCTTGGATTTGGATTCAGCTGGAACAGTGCTGAGTCAATTCATTTACCAAGAGACTGCCACAGACATTCTCAGAAGAGAGGGGCTGAGTCAGGCCAGACTGCCGTGAGGCTTCTCTCAGTGGAGTAACACCCGGCCAGGTTGCTGTGGACCGGGGAGGCCGTTCACACGGCTGTGCCCGTAGCCCCTGTCCTTACGGTGGTATTGCCGCTCAGCTCCTTGGCAGTGACTGGAGATTGGCTATCTATAATCAGATTCAACAGCTACTTAATTCCAACTTCTTGAGATCCTGCCAGTTGAAGAGTGCTTCATAAATGCTGTAGTCATCAGATGAAACATGGTCAGCTGCTGCCTGGTGGCGTACAAGAGCACTTGGCATGGTTTAGGTAACAGGGAGCAGGTTTTGAGATGCCCTGGAACTGGGCTTCCCAGAACTCCTTTGTGTGTTCAACAGATACTTGTTAAGAATTTACTGTGCCCCTTTATGGAGAGTGAACAAGGTGGACATAGCCCCTGTCCTCGAAGAGCTTCTAGTCTAGTCAAGGAGAAGCCCATGAAAGGAATACATAGTAAGATTTCAGATAGCAGTAAACGCTATGAAGGAAGTTGTGTGATATGGTGCTGTCTGGAGAGGTGGTCAGGGAAGGCTTCTCCAGGAGCAGGTATTTGAACTGAAGCAGATGATGGAAGGAGCTGGCGGTGTGTGTCACAGGCTGGGGCTGGGGGACAGTGAGTGGAAAGGCCTTGTAAGAGGAATCCGCTTGGCAGATTGAAAGAACCGAAGACCTCAGTGTGCAAGGGAGGCTTGTTAAAGAGATGGGTTAGAGAGAGAGGGCTCTGGATTTTATTCAGTGTGAAAGGATGCCACTGAACAAGCACCTGGTCTGAAGTAGGCATTCAGTAAATATTTGTTGAGCGCATGAATGAGGGTCTTAAAAAGAGAGGAATGACAAGATCTGACCTCTACTCCCAGGCAGTGAGAGGAGTGTCGAGTGCTAAAGTGGGAAGCAGAAAGATCGTACTGCTACGACTTGGGGCAGACTGCTGGGTTGAACTAAAATAAGTGTACAGGGCCCTCTGCTTTCTAACCCTGAGAAGTCTTTCAGGTGTGGTGAGCGGCCCCGAGGCCTTCCTTAGGCAGCTTTAGAATAAGCTTCTTGATGAATCTGGGTCTCTGGGTCCCAGGAAACAGCTGTGACGCCTTTGAGTTCCTGTCAGGGCTGAACTTAGTTTTCTGTGGTCACTGCTTTCAGCAGTTGATGACAACACCTTTTTACCTCTTTTACTTCTGCAGCGTGTGATTTCTGCGTAGATCTTAGAGAGTGGAACTGTGAAAAACCCACCAGAATCCTCAGGATGCTCGTGTTAGAACAGGTTATTTCCTCCTGCCTTGACCAAGATTGCAGGGCCTCAAAGAGTAACCCTTGGCAGCCAGGTCTTTCCTCTAACCCAGCATCCCTCAGGCTACCCTGACAGTTAGCCAAAAACGTAGTGCCAGAGGAGTAAGCCCGTTACACTTTAAACCCGCATGTGTTGGAGCGGCTCATACAGCCCTCTTACGAACATGTCACCACATGGGCGGTGGAGGTTACGGTCTTCCGTTCCGTTCAAGAGTGTTCCCCAGCAAGCTGGAGCTGGCAGATGAGAACCTGTAGTCTCTTAGCTGGTCTCCTTCCCGTGTGTCTCACTGTGTGAGCATCTTCTTCTGCTGGTTGTAGGTAGGTGCCTTTTCTATGACAGGGATTCTGCTTTCAAGACAACGTCACGTGGTGCTCAGCTGAAGACATACCAGTCTGCCCCAGTGATGGAAGGAAATGCTGTGTTGGGCCAGAACAACCTGTGGTTCCTCTTAGGGACTGCCAGGGTGTGATGGTCACGATTTTCCCCTTCACAGAACTTTAAAACCACCCTCTTCCCCCCACTAGATTCTCTTTCCCTCGCCCTCGCTCAAGTCTCTAATTCTAAAAGTCCCCAGGGAAGCACAGAGCAGCGCATTGGGTGACGGAGAGATGTTAAAACCATTACTTTTACATTGCATATAGTGCTTTAGAGGTTTCCTCACGCTATACTTACCTGCTATATCATCTCATTTAACTCTCCACGACTCGTGTGCTCTCCAGGGGAGGTGTTGGCCCCGTGGCATTCCCGAGGGACATTGGTGGCTGGCCAAGGCGTGGTGACACTCAAGATTAGAGCCGGGGGTTTTGACTCCAGTTCCTTTCCCAGTTTACTCCAGCACCTTCGGAAGGAAATGGAAAGGTGTGGATTTGGCCGTGTGCTCTTCCTTGGTCTTGGCGTGTTTAGTCTTGGTGAGAATGGGCTTTAATAAGAAATTAGTGCGACCTGTAGCAGGAGCTCTTCGCAGCATCCCTGACCACCTCTTATCCCGTCCTGGGCTGTGTGGTGTCTGATGAGAGCGAGGGCCACTGCTTGCCCTTGCTTACACTGCACACGCAGTAACTCGCGCTCTCTGGGCTCCGGGCTCCGTGATGTCATGTACAGAATCTGTCAGTCCTGGTCTTCAGGTACATGCAGGCCTTTCAGACTTCTTTTTAAATGGCACTTCTAGGGCTATCTATGTGCTAGATGCTATATTAAATACATCATCTTGTTTCTGACAGTAACCCTTTGAAGCAGGTATCTGTTGTGAAGATGAGGAAACTGAGGCCCAGAGAGAAGAAATGACTTGCCTGAAGCCCAGAGCCAGGGCGGGGGATCCGGGGTGCAGAACTGGGACAGCTCTGCTCCACGGCATGTGCTTTGGCCACGGCAGCATTTTTCCAGCTCCTGTTGCCTGTTCTCCAGCTGGGCATCTCAAGTTCCTTCAGCCGTTGGCAGGTCTGTCGACATTCCTGCCTTGGCAGATTGGTCCCTTCACGGGTGGATAATAATAACACCAAGTAGGGTTCTTTCTTCATTGTCACTTTGACCCTGTGCAAATCCATAGGTGTAATCCCAGAATAGATGCCAAATCCTCCTCCTCTCTCTTGGCATTATTGCCACCGAGACAGTGGTTCCTACCAGAACCACCTTTCTTTCGCCTAGAAGACAGCAGAGACCTCCTGCTTATAGTCATGCCTTTTTCCAATCCATTCGCTATAGAGGAAGTAGAATGACTTCTCACAGATGAGAAAACAGAAACTGCCACTCCCAGCAGAAAGCCCTTCGTGCTGCGCTTAGAATAAAATCCGTCTCTCTTCCATGGCCCTCAAGGCCCGCCGTGGTCTTGGGCTTGCCTGCCGTGACCTCTTGTGATACAGCACCTCTGCTCCTGCCCTTCCGCTTTGGGCAGCTTGGCCTGCACGTGACTGACTGCCTGCTTCTCCGCCTTCAGGTCTCAGCTCTCCAGAAAGGCCATCCTTCCCACCCTTTTCAGCCTGGTCTTCTCACTCATCACAGCTCTGTTCTGTTCTCTTCTAAAGTGCTTAACCTTGTCTGAAGGTTTCTCAGGGTGTTCTGTTTGTTTGGGAGTGTTTTTTCTAAGCATATTTTCTGGGCCTCTCCAGTAGGACAGGGTTCTGCCTTGCTTTTTGCTATGTCCCTAGCACTCGTATGGTCCCTGGCAAATAGCAGACACTGAGTGTCACAGTGAACTAATCCGGAGGACAGAGCGAAAATGCCTGTTCAACCTTTCAAAAAGGAAAGCTCTTGCCCTGATTAGTTGGTATTTACAGAGGGACTTTAGAATAGCATTAACTCTGTCCTCTCCTTCCCTAATGTCCTGAGACACTTACCACACCTTATTCTTTGTCTCCACCCCTTTCAGAGAAAATACAATCTTTGGCCTTCGTCACCCTCGCAGCAGAGAAACGTGGGGCCTTGCATTTTGTCACCAGCTGTTGTTGCATCGTCTGGACATAAGGATGATAAAAGGGGGGATGTTTCTTCCCCTAGATGCTGCTAAGTCGCTTCAGTCGTGTCCGACTCTGTGCGACCCCAGAGACGGCAGCCCACCAGGCTCCCCGATCCCTGGGATTCTCCAGGCAAGAACACTGGAGTGGGTTGCCATTTCCTTCTCCAGTGCGTGAAAGTGAAAGTGAAATTGCTCATTCGTATCCGACTCCTAGCGACCCCATGGACTGCAGCCTACCAAAGCTCCTCTGTCCATGGGATTTACCAGGCAAGAGTACTGGAGTGGGGTGCCATCGCCTTCTCCGATTCTCAAACTGGAACACATTAGAATCACCTGGAGGGCTTGTTAGGTTGCTGGGCTCTACCCTCAGTTTTCGATTGGATAATTCTGTGCTGTAGTTTAGTGTTCTTGTGTCTGGCCTGAGAATTCACACTTCTGGTGGGTTCGCAGGTGATGTGAAGGCCGCAGGTCTGGGGACCATACGTGGAGAATCATTGCTGTAGAGAAGAAGAGAAGAAATATCCCTCTCTGGACAGGCCCTGAGTAGGCACCCAGATTGACTTGCTGGTTGCTCCGAAATAAAAGTTCCCTGCCCCCTCACTTTATGTCAGGAGTGTTTAATCCAGGTGCTTCACCTTCCAGGCATTGTTACTTTCCCAGCTGGTAGCACCACCAAACTCTTGGCTCAGGTCACTGTCTTCCCTGAATGGGCACCCAAGTCAGTTTCAGCTAGTAGCTTTCTTTCCAGAGAGGCCTGTGAGGCGCTGCCATTTTAAATCAAGACCCAAGCCAGGCCAGGGTTTTCCAGGGTTGACCTGCTGAGATACCTGCCACTTTGTAGCAGTGATTTTCCCAAAAAGACGTTTTAAAGGGCTTCAAAATTCTTTTTGTACCACAAATATTTTAATATGTTCTGTGTTCCACATTACTGCATTAAATGTTTTACTAGGACATGATGTAAAACCATGTCAATTATTCATGCTTTAACCTGGTTGTCATCTTTTCTTAGTGATATCCTGCAGCTGCTGACTTTTCAGTTTATATTTAGCCAGGAGAATAACTGGCTGACTTTTAATACTGACACAGATCCAGGAAAAATCCTTCTGGAAAGAAGAATTCTGAAGTAACAGTAACAAATGCTTTCTTTTTATAAATCTTGGGTTGCTGTGTTTTTTTAGCACCTTGATAAAGTTATCTTAACATTTTCATAGTTAACCTTTGAATAGTTACAGTTTATTAAGATTAACAAGAGTCCATTTTTACATACTCTTGTAAAGGTATTGTCTCTTGAAGCTGTTTCTTCAGCTGCCTTTTAGGTGAAATTTTAGGAAATTTTAGAAATTTTAGGAATCTTAAAATTTAGGTTAATTCAGTGGATTGAGTGCCAGAGGAAGAAAATATGTTAGAGTGTTACTGAGTTTTTCTAACCTGTTAATACTTCTGGGTTTTGACATATATGGATTTAATTTTTAATATATTCACTGAGGTCTTTTGTTTAAAGTAACGTATCATGATTTTGAAACTACTCTCTCCTGTTGGGATGGGATGAAGTCCCCCTGCGACTGATACACTCACAGGGTCTGTAGGATCTCTGACAAGTATTTGGATTTTTATCCCTGGAGTAGCCCCTGAGGTTCTAGAAGAAGGGTGTGGTCAGGCCATTCAGAGCTAAATGCTCTTGCTTTGTAGAGAATATTGGTGTATTAACTTTGTAAGCAGTTTCTAAATGGTTTGAAATATCAGTAACATGCTTTCATATATATTTAATGAAGCAAAGTTCAATTTGTAATGAAGAATCCTTGACTTGTGTGGTCTGGGGGGAGAAACAGTTTTCCCTCTTTAAAAAAAAGGGGGTTCTCTAAAAGTCTTGATCACACTTCATTAAAAAATAAAACTACTTACTGAATTTTAATTACCTCAAAATAAAGAACCTTTGGTGTCTCACTTATATAGTATCAGTATTGAGTATTTTGGCCACAGCAGACCATATTAGAGGCTGTGATAGGAGAGGAAGAGGCACTGGCTTTTCTTGAGTCAGGAAGCATTAATTGAGCACCATTGCATGCCAGGGAGCATACCAGATCCTGGGGACGCGGGGTGGAATGAGTCACAGCTCTTAGCTTGAGAAGCTGTGAGAGTGAGTCAGACAATAAAAAAGAAAGAAAATGAAATTTAAAGAAAAAGAAAAGGTACAGCGCAGTCATTGTGTGAAGGACCACTGGGTGGGGGACGGGAGGCTCTAAGAGACTGCCCAGCTCCTCGTTGAAGATTGGTGTTTCTTCTTCATATCCTCACATTCAAAATTTAACATATAACCTTCGTGGGTGATTTAAAATCCGTGTTAGTCCCTTGGATGATCTTTATAATATTAGACTCCTTTTAATAGTGCTGTGAATGTTTCCCTGCCATGTTTCCAGAAATAAACCAGAGTTAGAATTTTGTGACACTGAGCATTATTCATTCTCAAACAACATCCGTAGCTAACACCCAGCCACCCATTGATTCATTCCGCAGGCATTGGAGTACATGCTTTGGCAGAGCACTCTGACGTATTGGAAATTCAGTAGGGAACAAAATAGAAGTTCTACTCTCAGGGAATTTATGTTCAGATGGGAGCGACAGACAGTAAACAGCTAATGAAGTGGAAACAAATACTGTACGTTTAAATGTCAAGTGGTAATGGTGCTGTGAAGAAAAATAAAGCGTGATAAGGGAATGGGAAGTTAGACTTCGGATGAAGAAGAAGGGAGCCCGCCACCATGCCCAGCTCTGGGACAGAGAATTCTGGGGTGAGTGAGCATCAAGTGCAAAAGCAACATCAGATGGCCTGTTCAGAAAGCTTAGGGAGGCCGGTGTGGCTGGAGGAGGAGGGTGAGCAGCGAGCGAAGGGAGGCAGGAAATGATGTTGGGGAAGTCGGCGGGGCTCTGTGGGTGAGCCCAGGAGTTTGGGGCTAGTAGGAAGGGGCAGCCGGGGGAGGGTGGTGAGAGGGGAGCCGTGGCATCTAAGTTACCCTTAAAGGGCTCGCTGTGGAGAATGGTCAGTAGACAGAAAGCAGTCGGGGCTGAGGCGGCTCGCGCTGCAGTGCTTGTGGTCCGGACGGTGAAGATGGTTGTGTTGGGGATATATTGGGAAATGGGTTAAATATGGGGTATAAGGGAAAGATTTCTTACTGTAACTCCAGGGTTTCTAGTCTGGGAAATCTGTACCATACACTGAAATCGAGGGGTGGGTAGTTTTTGTTTTTTGAGGAGTGCAAGGGAGTTTTTTTGGAATTAAGTTGGAGAGGCCTGTTAGGCATCTAAATGGAGATGGCTAGCAGGCAGTTAATTAGAAATATAAATTCAGTTCAGTCGCTCAGTCCTGTCCAACTTTTTATGACCCCATCAACTGCAGCACGCCAGGCCTCCCTGTCCATCACCAACTCTTGGAGAGCACCCAAACCCATGTCCATTGAGTCGATGATGCCATCCAACCATCTCATCCTCTGTCGTCCCCTCAATCTTTCCCAGCATCAGGGTCTTTTCCAATGAGTCAGCTCTTTGCATCAGGTGGCCAGAGTATTGGAGTTTCAGCTCCAACATCAGTCCTTCCAATGAATACCCAGGACTGATCTCCTTTAGAATGGACTGGTTGCATCTCCTTGCAGTCCAGGGGACTCTCAAGAGTCTTCTCCAACACCACAGTTCAAAAGCATCAGTTCTTCAGCGCTCAGTTTTCTTCACAGTCCAACTCTCACATCCATACATAACCACTGGAAAAACCATAGCCTTGAGTAGACGGACCTTTGTTGGCAAAGTAATGTCTCTGCCTTTTGATGAGCTGTCTAGGTTGGTCATAACTTTCCTTCCAAAGAAGGAATCTTAATTTCATGGCTGCAGTCACCATCTGCAGTGATTTTGGAGCCCAGAAAAATAAAGTCAGCCACTGTTTCCACTGTTTCCGCATCTATCTGCCATGAAGTGATGGGACCTGATGCCATGATCTTAGTTTTCTGAATGTTGAGCTTTAAGCCAACTTTTTCACTCTCCTCTTTCACTTTCATCAAGAGGCTCTTTAGTTCTTCTTCACTTTCTGCCATAAGGGTGGTGTCATCTGCATATCTGAGGTTATTGATATTTCTCCCGGCAATCTTGATTCCAGCTTGTGCTTCTTCCAGCCCAGCGTTTCTCGTGATGTACTCTGCATATAAGTTAAAGAAGCAGGGTAACAATATACAGCCTTGACGTACTCCTTTTCCTATTTGGAACCAGTCTGTTGTTCCATGTCCAGTTCTAACTGTTGCTTCCTGACCTGCATACAGGTTTCTCAAGAGGTGGGTCAGGAGGTCTGGTATGCCCATCTCTTTTAGGATTTTCCACAGTTTATTGTGATCCACACAGTCAAAGGCTTTGGCATAGTCAAGAAAGCAGAAATAGATGTTTTTCTGGAGCTCTCTTCCTTTTTCCATGATCCAGCGGATGTTGGCAATTTGATCTCTGGTTCCCCTGCCTTTTCTGAAACCAGCTTGGACATCTGGAAGTTCATGGTTCATGTATTGCTGAAGCCTGGCTTCGAGAATTTTGAGCATGACTTTACTAGCGTGTGAGATGAGTGCAGTTGTGTGGTAGTTTGAGCATTCTTTGGCATTGCCTTTCTTTGGGATCGGAATGAACACTGACCTTTTCCAGTCCTGTGGCCACTGCTGAGTTTTCCAAATTTGCTGGCATATTGAGTGCAGCACTTTGACAGCATCATCTTTCAGGATTTGGAATAGCTCAACTGGAATTCCATCACCTCCACCAGCTTTGTTCGTAGTGATGCTTCCTAAGGCCCACTCGACCTCACAGTCCAGGATGTCTGGCTCTAGGTGAGTGATCACACCATCATGATTATCTGGGTCGTGAAGCTCTTTTTTGTAATTCTTCTGTGTATTCTCACCCCCTCTTCTTGGAGAGTCATTAGCGCCCTTGGTTTGGGTAAGATCACTTGGGGAGTCAAGTAGACAGAAAAGGCTGCGGCCAGTGAGCTGTGCGCTGAGGCCTGGCAGCCAGCGGTGGGAGGCCAGGGCGAGCGGCTCCTCAGTGCATGAGGCTGCGGAGAGAGCCCGAGGCTTCAGGAGGAGTCACGGGAGCAGCTGGGGGCAGAGCCCCCACGCCACGGGCACTCCGGATCGGGAGGTGGGGCCTGAGCGTCCATCACTGCTGGGAGCAGTTTGGGTGAGTGACTCACTAGAGAACCTTGAGTGGAGTAGGTGCAGGTCAGGTGAAAAATTGCAGACAAGGAGTCAAGACAGCTCTCTTGAGGTTTATTTGCTAAAAAAGAGCAAAGAAATGAGCCAGTAGCTAGAAGGGGATATGGGATCACGTGAGGGTTTTTTATACTATGATGGTGTGCCTATGAAGGTGATTCAGTCTCTGTGCCTGGTATAACACCAGGTGCTTCATAGGCTTTAGCTCGTTGCTTCTTCCTCACCTCCCGTAGAAGCTGGAGTATCAGGACCCCTGATGTGCTGAGGCTCAAGGTAACTTGCACGGTCCCTCAGCTAGATTGCTAGAAAGTGGCCGAGTGTAGACTGGAGCCTAGGGCCATGCTCTCTGCTGAGAGATTGTAGAGTTTTCTCTAAAGTTAACGTTCTGATTCTTGCTTGTGGGAGGTAACTTCGCCATTACTCTGACCAGCCTTTTCAAAATAAAGTGGTCAACCAGATATCCTTACATTTGTGATTCTACTTCCATGGCTTCCATGATGGCTCAGATGGTAAAGAATCTGCCCCCATTGCAGGAGACCCAGGTTCGATCCCTGGGTCGGGAACATGCCCTGGAGTAGGAAATGGCAACCTACTCCAGTATGCTTGCCTGGAGAATTCCACGGACAGAGGAGCTTGGCAGGCCACAGTCCATGGATTCGCATAGAGTCGGACAAGACTGAGTGACTAACACTTTGATTTTTTTCACTTTCCATGGCATCGAAAGATAATTTATGTGAGTACACACATATAAGGGGCTTCCCCAGTGGCTCAGAGGAAAAGAACCTGCCTTCATTGCAGGAGATGCAGGAGACACGGGCTCGATCCCTGGGTCGGGGAGACATGTAGGGAAGCATGGGTTGACTTTGTGTTTATCTTTTACAAAATAGACTGTACATACCTTTTTATTCTTTGCTCATTTTTTTTTAATTGTCAACAAATATTCATCTAAAGGCTACCATGTAAAGGCCAATTGTTTTAATATCTCCTTATAAAAATGAGAACCACCACCACAGTCATACAGATTAATCTGTGCTACCTTAAATCTTTTAACATCCCACCTGCCTCAGCCTGTAAGTTGCTCAATAGCCTGTTCTGTTGCCAGGGTATTTGCTCCAAGCAGATGCTTCTGCCTTGATATCCTGAGATGTTCAGAGTAACACATCCCTAACCTGGCCTCTAATCCTTCAGCACATCCTGAACATTACCTGGGAGATTGGCCTTATCTCTTGCCCTGCTCAGAGCCTTTTGCAGCTCCCCACTAATTACCTTCAGGATAAAGTCCAGTCCCTCTTAGAAACGCAGCCCCACCTCTTTAGGGTTCATCATATTCCGAGGGGTCTATGACCTTCTCAAAGGTTAAAAAAACATTGTCTTATGATTATATTTCTCTTATATGTTTTAATAGTTTTGTTTTATTGGACTTCGTGTGTGTGTCTTGTTTCCATAGTGAGACTTCATACTCTGATTGGGAGGCTCCTGTTTTTTATTTCTTTCATAGCCCTTGTAAGGTCTAGCATAGTGTAGAATGAGTGGTAATTATTGTACTGAGAAGTGTGTGTACATATATATTACTGACAAGTTTATGGGTAGGGGAATGTTGAGAAACAGTTAAAAAGCCTCACCAACTTTCAAAATTGCAGTCCTAAAATGTGTGGATTTTGCTTGTGAACGTGGAGTGAGCTCAGTTTTAGACACATGGAACATGGAACCCTAGACGGTTCTTTACTAGATCAGTTCAGTTTAGTCGCGCAGTCGTGTCCAACTCTTTGCGACCCCATGGACTGCAGCATGCCAGGCCTCCCTGTCGATCACCAACTCCCAGAGTTTACTCAGACTCATGTCCATTGAGTCAGTGATGCCATCCAACCACCTCATCTTCTGTCATCCCCTTTTCCTCCTGCCTCTTAGAGTTCAGTGTATCAGCTAACCAGGTACTCATCAGCCACTTCTCTTTAAATATCAGAAAAAGCTAAATGAATCGCTGCATACTTGTATGTTTTTTCAGTTCCTGATTTCTGCTGGCTGTTCTTCCCCAGGCTTTTAATCAGTTTTTGAGTGAAAATAAGTTTATGGCTTAGGGAAAATTAACTAAAAAATAAAAAGTAACAGCCCTCTTAAAAAGCTGTCCACTTTGTGGACTTAAATTCTTCAAGATTTAGCTAAATAAAGGTTAACTGAGTGCATAACTGCCTGATGCCAGATTGCAGCCTTTATCAGTCTTTACTTACTCTTACCCTTAGAGGGTTTAAAATACCCTCTGAGCTAAACCTCGGGTGTTAAGGTTCAAAGGGGTTTTTGAGAACAATTAGGTGACCTCAGATGTTGCAGAACGGTGGCACATAAGCAGAATCTGAACCACAGACACTTGGCCAGAGCAAAGGAGTGACTGTCCCCTTTAGACAGGACATGTATTCTCCAGTTCACGTCAGTTCTTAACACTTCCTGTTGTTTTGAGCCAGACATGTTAAAGAAATTTGCAAAGCCATGCCACTCTTCTGAGCAATTTATTTTCTCTCTTTGGAAAATATAGGTGTCTGTTATTTATCTAAACTCACAGTGGTTTGTTGTGGTTAGTTATTAAGTCAGTTAAATATTTTTACAATTTCTCAGCTTTAATTGTCTAATTTGATAAATAACAATAGCTATAACCCACATAAACAAAGACTCTTTGAAATCTTCAGTAATTTCTAAGAGTATAAAAGGGTCTTGAGACCAAAAAAGCTGAGAACTGCTATTCAGATAGACTAAATGCTTACTGTAATTAATCAGTATATATTACAGTTATTCTGATATTTATATGTATATTCCAGCTCCTGCTTGGACTATTTCTAGACTGCCTAGTAGATACTGGCCAATCCAAAGTTTGTCATTTATTAAGCTGTTTTAATGCCTGTTTCATAATTGACTCAAACTGAATCACCCTATAAAGTCAGTATGGAAGTAACCAAAGCTGACTGTCCTCTGTGGTGCTCAGTTACTGTTCCAAATGCTAACCTAAAACAAATTTAACTTCCTCGTTTTTTTGTTGTTGTTCAGTTGTGTATGTGGGCTTTGCGCGCTTTAAGTAATTGAATGTCAAACTCACTACCTGCTTTGAAACTGATAGCAACGAGCTTGTGATATTTGGATGAAGATTTCCTAATCGGGGGACCTCGCTGGCGGTCCAGCAGTTGAGACTCTGCTTCCCCCACAGGGGGCTCGGGTTCAGTCCCTGGTTGGGAGCTAGGATCCCACATGCAAAGAGGTGTAGCCAAAAAAGTTTTTTTACAAAAAGGATTTCCTAATTAGACCTGGTTGTTAGATGAAGAGGGAACATTTACAGCCATAAGGATATTCTTTGCTAAAGTTTACAGGAGGAACAGTTACACCTGAAGTAATTAATCCAACCTGACTTTAAAGATCTGACACCAAAAAAATAGCACAATTTGTTTGGAATTTCCTCGCGCTCCAGGGGTTAAGACTTAGTGCTTTCTGGGACCTTCCTTGGCTTCAGTCTCTAAGGTCCTGCAAACTGGCGCAGCTCCCCCCACCCCCCCCCCCCAAAAAAAAGCCCATTTTTTTTATCTTGCCAAAGAGAGTAAGTTGAAATAGAGGTCACATGTATAACTTCATTCAGTGATGAAGGTCTTAGCCATGGCAGCTACTGGACTTTGCTGTTGATCATTTGAACAGGGTTTGGTAACACTAAAAAACACAGACCACTTAGAGAGTTAGTCTCTTAGGGAATACCATTAGGTGAGATTCCCCCTCTCAGGAAATCCTCAGTCCTTACTTCAACCAGGTGCCAGGTAACGAAAGGCTTGGAGAACGTGAGGGAGCATGACCCGTGTGACTCACCTGGGGGAGGCGTGCGAGGCAAAGTGGATCGCAAGTGTGCTTTGGTTGACATGGTTCCTAAGTGTTTTCTTGATCAAATACCACAATCGTGGTTTTGGTTTTTTTTTTTTAAATCATAGAATATAGAAAGGGGGTTGGAGTCACCCATAATTCTTGCACCGAGAGATAATCACTGTCACCATCTGGTCTCCTTTCCAAATTTCTTAAGACATCACTTAGCGTCTATATTAGTTTGCGAGGGCTGCCAGAACAGAGTGCCATAGACTGGGTTGCTAAAACAATGGAAATTCAAAATTCTGGAGGCTGGAAGTCCAGGATCAAGGTGTCAGCGGGTTTGATTTCTTTGACTTGCAGGTGGTTGCTTTCTCACTGGGTCCTCGTGTGGTCTTTACTCTGTACAAGTGTGCATGCCTGTTGGGCACCTGGGTTTCCTCTTCTAATAAGGACACCAGGCAGACTGAACTAGGGCCCACCCTCGTGGCCTCATTTCAGCTTAATCACCTTCTTGAAGGCTGTTTGCAGACATGGGCACATTCTGAGATGCCAGGAGTTGGGGCTCTGTGTATGAATTTGAAGGGACACAGTTCAGCCCGTCACCCCATCTGGGAACAGGTACCTCAGATATTTACCAGTCTTCCTATCAGTACAATTCTGTGGTGTAGGGATATTCATTTGTATTAGTGCGGGGTTATAAATTAACCAGGAGCAATAGCAGTGGTGAGGCACAGTGATTTTTCTCCCTGAGCCGAAGTAGTTAGGATTGTTAATGATTTAACTCTTTGTAAACAAAAGGCATTGTATTGTCTGCCTTCTTGCTTATAATATCAAAAACCTCCTTCAGTTTTGTGTTTGCTGGAGGAGACTTAATTATTCAGTGTAGCTGAATAATCCAGTTGGCTAGTCTTTGGGTGAAAAATGCTAGTGTTTTCCAAATGGACCATTCAGGAATGCTTTCAGGATTTTTCTGTTAAGTTTCAAGTACCATCTGTGCTGTTTAATATTTTTCTTCAGTCAGATGACTCTCTTGCTTATATTTATTTTTAAAAGGAAAATTTTATCATTGTCATAAATGAAAAATTAGTATAATATTACCTGCCCTAAATAGGTTATTCTCAAAAATAAATACATGACTAGAGAGTGAACTATCCATTCATGTACCATCTTCAAAAAGCTTGGGGGCCATAGACGCTTCTTTGTCACACTTCGTAGGCAGCCTGCCAGCACGTCTCACCACTCAGACCTCTGAAATAGCGAGACTTCTCACCACCGTCGCAGCTGTCACCTGCGAATCACTGCCACAGCCTCCTGTCTCTGCCCTGGCTCCCCTCACTGCGCTCTTCATACAGCAGCCAGAGGGACCGCATCACTCCTGCTCACAGCTCCAGTGTTTTCTTTCACAGTTGGAGCCCCTGATTTCCTACTAATCTTCCATCTCACTGACTTGGTTTCAGCTAAATTGGTATCTTTGCTGTTCTTTGGCACTCTGGGCAAGGTTGTGCTTCAGGACCTTTGCCCCTGCCTGGAAGACTCTCCCTTCAGCCACCAATAAATCATGCTCCCTATTTAAAATTGTAACTTCCCCCATCAGTACTCTCTGCTCCAGAGCACCGCCATCTGTCATATTAATAATTTACATGTATTTCCATCTAGGATGTAAGCTCCATGAGGGCAGGCATTTTTGTGTTGTTCACAGCTTATTGCCTGGTGCCTGGAAAAGTATCTGATGTCCTCAGATATTTATTCCAGTCAAATTAATAGTAGCGGGTTCTGCACTTTGGAAAATACTAAAATATAATGGAAACACCTCCCACAGCTTTGAGTCCCTCCAAGTGGGTCTTTCTTCACAGTCATCTGCGAAGTGCTGCTTGGCTCTGAGAGTCTGGCCTTGGGGGCTCAGTAAAGAAAGCTGGTAACTTGCCTGGATCCCGAGTTTTTCCTGGAGGAAATAGTCTGAGTGCCAGGGGAGGTGGGGGACAGGTGGACAGGCCTGGTTGGGAGAGCAGCATCCCCAGCTGGCCCTGGTACCTGGACTCTGTTCTGGAAGACACCCAGAAGCAGTGCGCGCCTCAGCCTGAACTCGGGCACAGCGGCATGAACCTGGAGAGGTGTTTGTGTGCCTGCTTCCCTGAGCTGCTTGCCAGGCTTGGGGAATTTTAGAAACAGGTAAAGCAGAGAACCGGCTACCCTCCTTTAGCTTTTTCACGAGAAACTGTGACTTAAATATTTGAAAACTTTCATCCGTGCTGCCTTCACTTGACTCTTGAGTTGATGAAGGGGACACTTGTTACATGCTCGGAATAGGGCAGCTGTTCCTTCTAAGGTAGTTTTAAGAGTCATTCCAGCAAAGGAGCACACCCTTAGACTCAGAGATGTAGAACAAGAATAAAACAAAAGAAATACCCTCTGTTCTTCCAAGGCACTTTTATCAACACTTTATTTATGGTTTTCATGTCAAACTCAGGGGCGCAAATTAGCATTTCTACTTGTAAAGCCTTTGTGACGTCTGTCAGCGCTCCAGGGACGGGGGCGGGGTACTCTAGGTTCTGTCACCCAGCCGTGGTTTAGTCGCCAGCGCCCCTCCTTCTGGTGTGCTCGTCGATACAGGTAGCTTCGCGAGCAGCAAGCTTGAGGCGCGGCAACTTACAGCAGTGTTTTGCATGTAAGCATCTTTATTGTCAGGTAGGGGTAATGAGCGACTAGCTCTAGGCTTACAAGTTCCCCTGGAGTTGCTAGTATCTTGAATCTCTTTCCATTTATTTTAGGAGTAAAAGTCCCTCGCAATTTCCGACTGTTGGAAGAACTCGAAGAAGGCCAGAAAGGAGTAGGAGATGGCACAGTTAGCTGGGGTCTAGAAGATGACGAAGACATGACACTTACAAGATGGACAGGGATGATAATTGGGCCTCCAAGAGTAAGCGTCGAGCTACGGCTATAAATGTCAATGTCTTACATTCACTGTGCCTCCTTTAAAACTGTTACCTTATCACGGGAAAAGCTCACCAATGGTGTAGTTTCTGAAATGTGGCTATTCTTTTTTGACCAGTTTCAGTTTATATATTTGAACCTCCTCTGATGCTGTTTAATCCCTCTAAATGGTAAGCAAAAATCTGTTCAGACTCTTAGTGTGAATTTACGTGACGATGTAGGCAGTGAGGCTTGAGGTAATTGTACTGTTAGATGTAGTTTAGAACAAACTCTTGGGCTTATCAAATAACAAGGCTCCAGATACAGCCGGCATTCCTGAAGGCAGGGTCTAGACTGTGGAGAGCCTCCTGGGTTGTGGTTTTTATTCATCGTTTCCCAGTCCTGTCACGTATCTGTGTCCTGGTTCGTTGGGCCACTCAGCAAAGGGTCATTGCCTTCGTGGTCTGCTCTGGTCTGTTCAGACACTGTTGAGACCAGAGACCTTTGCAAAGAAGACAGAGACAATGGGGATGAGGAATGTGACCTCTCTTAAGCTGTGTAATTAGCAAGAGTTCCCAGTCTTCGTAATGCCAGCTAACCTTTTTTTATGGCATGAAGTCAACTCCCCAGAAACATCATTTAATTCTCACAAGAGCCCGTTGTTAGGATGCTCTTGTTGTGTAGTTGCGTTCCATTTTACAGAAGCCAACTTGGAGAAGTCTGCACAGAGTCACTTAGCTGAGAATTCCCAAACCAGGTCTCACTCCAGAGCTTGTATTCCTAACTACTAGCCTATATTGTCTCCTTCCTATTTATGTTTTGAGTTTTCAGCTGTTCCCATTATAAAATTATCTAGTGTTAAGTAATAATTTGATGTGGAAGTGAAGAGATAGACTCCAGTAATGTGACACTCGTTTCAGACAAGCTGTAGGAGATTTTGAGCATAGCAGGCCCTTTCCTGGAGAAGGCAATGGCAGCCCACTCCAGTACTCTTGCCTGGAGAATCCCATGGATGCAGGAGCCTGGTGGGCTGCTGTCTACGGGGTCGCACAGAGTCGGACATGACTGAGCGACTTAGCAGCAGCCCTCTCCTGTGTCTGCTTGTGCTTGAGGGTGGTCAGTCGTTCTGCTCACCTTGTGCAAGGCTCTGCACTAGTTCTGGGAGGTAGAAAGACACGGGGGCTCTGGCCCTGGCTGAGAAAGGAAGCGTGTGGGGCTCGCTCAGTGTCAGGACCAGCTGTTGTTCATCTTGGATCGTCATAGGTGCTCAGGGCAAATGACTGGCTTTGCCATGTACTTTTCTGAGTCATTTTTGTGACCCTGTAGCTTTGTTTGTCGGGGGGTGGGGGTGGTTAAAAAATGTGCAATCTGTATTTACTCATTTCTTGATCTTTTTTTTTTTTTTAAATCTGTGAAAATCAGGATTTTCTGAATCTCATTAAGTACTAGGGAAAACCTGATGCAGAAGGCTTTTGTCTTCACACAGATCATTTCTTGCTGTCTCTGAAAGCCCTTAGTATAGTGATGGTTTCCTTCACTGCGTTTCATCTCTTCTTAAGAATGCTTTAGGTTTTTTGAAGATGAAAACTATTCTTCCCTCCTCTTTACTCTCCAGAACACCTGGAAATGACTCAGAATGAGGTAGTTGTTCAATAGATTTGTTAATCAACAGACCGATTTTCAGACTTGAGCGTAGTGAGGATGAACCAGCGTACAACAGTGACTACCCTAAATTACACCACGACTGGGTGTGGTGAGTGAGCACACTCAGCGGTGCCGCAGAGCCACTCAAACACATGAACAAATGAACGCTCAGTTCTGTAAAAATAGCCTATTCCACCTAAGACACTTTAAGAGTACCCTGAATTTCAACTGGCCTCTTTGCAGAGGAAGCTGTTAGTGAGTAGCTGCAGTATGCAAGGTACTTCCCATATATCCTCTCCATTGTTTCTTTGTTTTTAATTGAGACATAATTCACAATGGAGAACTCACTTACCGTAGAATTACTTTTAAAGTGTTCAGTTCAGTGGGTTTTTTTAATCATATATTCAGCACTGTGCAACTGTCATTAACTTGAGGGCATGTTCATTACCCAAGAGAGAAACTCCATGCCCTTCGGCAGGCGCTCCCATTCTGCCCTCTGCCCTCGCGTTCCTCGCCCTTGACAGTCACTGATTTTCTGTCTCTCTGAGTTTGCCAATTCTGACATTTCATGTAATTGGGATCAATATGTGGCCTTTTGTGACTGGCTTTTACTTATCATGGTGTTCTCAAGGTTCATCCATGTTATAGCACTTACCAGTAGCTTTTTCCTTTTTATGGCTGAATAATATTCTTTTTTAATGGATATACCATGTTTTGTTTATCCATTAATTGATGGACATTTGAATTTTTTTCACCTTTTCCTATTACGAATAATACTGCTATGAATATTTGTGTATAGGCTCTTATGGGGACAGATGTTTTCACTTCTTTTACGTATATACGTAGGAGTGGGATTGTTAGATCACATGATAACTTTGTTTACATTTTAAGCAACTGCCAAACTGTTTTCCAAAGCAGCTGCACGTCTCACATCCTGCCAGCAGCGCATGCGGGGTGCGTTTCTCTGCATCTTTACCAATTCTTATTATCATGTCTTTTTACTCGTACACTTTCTGTTCCTTAAGGTTAAAAGCAAAGACATAAAGGAACTACCTGCTTCTAGGCGCTTCCTGTGACCAATCTATTTTGTGGTTAATGTACAAGGTGTATGCTGTGCAACTGGAGTGTCAGCCTCACGATTAAAGCGTCTGAATAGAACACTGAGGAACTCCTCTCCCTGTTACATTTTTGTTGTGTTACTCAACAGAATCCTCCACCAGGATTTAGAAAGCATGTACCGAATGATGCAGCAGTCCTACTGGGAATTTACTCCTCTTTTCTTGAATGTATTGCCCCAAATCCTGTATGTACAAAATTATCTCATGCCTTAATTTCAGTACTGGCAAAATACTGGAAACCGCCTGAGTGTCTCTCAGTAGACCGTAGTATGTACTGTGTAGCTTTTCAAAGGAATGAGACAGATTTGTGTGTGCTGAAATGGAGTGATCTCCATGATACTTAAGTGGGAAAAAGGTACAAAGCACACAGAACGTGCTGTCACTTGGGGTCGGGCTGGGAGAGGGAGGCGGAGGAGGTGGACACGCTTGTGCTTCCGTGTGCTGAGAATACTTTGGAAAACAGAGAAGAAGCCCATGTCGGTGGTTGTGTTCTTCAAAAGGAATCACTCGCTAGGGCCGGGGCGGGAAGGGAGACTTATTCCCAATACCTTTTTGTACTCTTTGAGTGAGCTTTAATCATGTGAGTGTGTTAGCTATTTGAAAATAGATATGTATATATATTTTTTCTTTTTGTAAAGCAAATCTTCCAAACCTAAAAGCAAAGCTTCCTGTCCAAGTGCCCCTTGAAAAATTCGGCAAACGTATCTGTCCACGGCATTGCATGTAGAGGATTTCTGCTCTGCCCGTGGGGTGTAATGGTAGCCGGGTTACAGAGCGGAGTCTCTCGGCCTTGGCACTGCTGACGCGTTGGGCGGGTGGTTCTTCGTTTTGGAGCTGTCCTGCCACTAGCGGGTGTTAGCAGCGTCCCCGGGGTTGGGACAGCCATAAACATCCTCAGGGGCAGCCTGCTTCCCGCCACTTCGGGAGTGGGACAGGAACGGGGGTCGCCCTGGTTGAGCAGCACTGTTACACCTCTGGAGTTCTCCGTGATGGTGTTTTTATGGGTGGGTTAGAGCCTAGCTGTGTGTTCACTCACATACTTATCTAAAAGTAGACTGCGCATAATTAGGAACAAACAGAATTACAGGAGTGTGTGAAGTAAAAGGGCAGTGATCCATTCCCCGTTTCATTATACTCTCCACAGAATAAAAACTGATCATGTGGTGTGTGGTGTGTTTCTACTGGCATTTACTGTGGGTACACAAACCTAAATACATAACCATTTTAATAAAAATGAGACCTTGCTGTGCTTAATGTTTTGCAGCTTTTTTTTTTTTTTTTACCTTAACAGACTGTGGACATCTTTCCATATCAGTATATATTGACCTGTCTCCTCCTGAAAAGCTTTCAGCTACCTGTCTGATACGTGAATATATTCTCATAGAGTTTTTCAAACAGTACAGATTAAGCAGTTCACTTTGTACCATTTAATTCTTTGTGTCAGTCAGGAAAAGAGAAACCATACTAAATATTTCAACAGAGATAATTTAATATAGAAATTGATCAAATAGGTGTTGGGCTGAAACAAAGCCTACTAGGGGAACACACAGAGAAGACAATGGCACCCCACTCCAGTGCTCTAGCCTGGAAAGTCCCATGGACGGAGGGGCCTGGTGGGCTGCAGTCCATGGGGTTGCTAGGGGTCAGACACAACTGAGCGACTTCACTTTCACTTTTCACTTTCATGCATTGGAGAAGGAAATGGCAACCCACTCCAGTGTTCTTGCCTGGAGAATCCTGGGGACAGGGGAGCCTGGTGGGCTGCTGTCTCTGGGGTCACACAGTCAGACACGACTGAAGTAACTTAGCAGCAGCAGCAGGGGAACACAGATAACACTAAAAAATAACCACGGCCTGGGTCTGGAAGGCTGAGTCAGGGGACGCTAGGACCACTGAAACCTATCACTTGGAGGACAGGCACCCTCTGTTGGTCCCTGTGGGGCCCACAGAACTGGTTGGACGAGCCCCAAAAGGCCAGAGGCTTAGCCCAGAGACAGCTCTCACTGCCAAGACGGGGGCCTTGGGCCAGAGTGACCCTGATGGGAACAGAAAGCAAAGGGGAAGGAAAGAGGGCCTCCTTTTGCCTTTTTATTTTTTATTGCAATTGTGCAGTCAACACAGCAAGTTAAGTCTTCAGCTGTACAATATTCAGGTAGTACTGTGATTGAATTCAAGAAATGAATAATTAATGCTGCCGTCAGAGGATCTGTTCCCTGACTGACGGGAACAGAGTTCTTGTGCAGAGGAAGTCTGTCTTGCCTGGTCCAGAGTGGGCTGGGCAGGTGCTGGGTAGTGAGCGCTAAACCCACCTTCCCTGCTCTGCTCTGGATCCTGGCACTGGCATCTGTGAACTCCATGCTTCCTCTGTCAGCTGGCTTCCTGTCAGGCGCCAGGGGAGGGCACAGCGGAGAGCCTGAAGGGCAGGGAGGAAGCCTTGTTCCTTCCTGCTTGCCTCTGCTCTGTCTGTGCCACTCTGGTGATTGCCCTTCATCCTGGCATCAGCCGTGGGTCCAGGCCTCCAGGTTTTGGGGGTTCCTCCAGCCTTTGGGGGCACCCCCAGCATCAGCCTCACAGCAGCCCCTCCTCAGAGACCTGGGTTCAACTCTGGAGCCCTCTTCCTCCGAGCCTCTAGACCGGATCAGCTACAGCTTTCTTCCCTTGTCCCCCAGCCTTCAGGGGTAAAAAAGGCAATAACCCTGAACTAACACAAAGGTAGTATCTGCTCCCTGCAGTCCTCACCTCTGTGTGTGTTCAGGTTCCTCTTTTAAAACTTTTCAGTCCAGTGGTACCTGTTTAACCGATTTCCTGTATTAAATTCTTTGTTAAAATACCTAGTGTGGTGTCTTTTTTCCCAAGCTTTTCCCTAATTTTCAAATCCCCACCTTCATGCCCAGATTCACTGTGAGCAATAGTTTGACATGTCTCCTCCCACTCCTCCTCCTGTACATTACTGCCTGTTGGTGGCCTCCGTCATGGAGATCCTCTCAGGCTGTACCCCGCCTCCCGTTTAGAGGCCCCAGCCTTTATTCTGACAGCATATGCCCACCTTGTACGCTGAGCGCACCTGTCATGTAACTGCAGCGTTTGAACAGTTACAGATGCCTGATGCTGGGGATAAGAAGTGAGGGAAAGGGAGTCAACGGCTGGCTGCCCTCTTGCTGTAACTGCAGGATGGTGCTCCTGCTTACCAGGGAAGAAGGCAGGTAGGGGGAAATCCTGAGTTGAGCTTTTGTTACAGGTTGGGGTCGCTGTGAAGTGGATGTGAAAATCTTATATGGGAATATTATGCCTTCTGAATCTTAAAATATATGTTCCAGTTTTTAAGCTAGGGACGGGCCACTATTTTAGACGGAATGTTTTCAAGCCTTTAAATCACCTTTCTTACTGTGCTCCCCGCAAAGGCCGCTAGATGTCACTGTTCACACAGGAGCCGTTTCTTGTGCAGCACGGGGTGCAGTGGGCACGGGGCGCGGGTGAGGGCCCCGGAGGAGGCCGGTCTCCCCCACGGGGGCCGGTCCGACCGGGAGGTGTCAGCCACGCTTTGGTATGGTCTTCAGACACGCAGGTGATGATGACGCAGCTGCACATGAGAAAATCGTGAGCAGCCTTCTGTTTCACACGGTGCTTGAACTGGGTCTCAGAGGCTGGGGTGCTTCGGGTGGGGGTCAGCGCTCCAGGCAGAAAGAACCGCCTGGAGAAGGGGGCGCGCTCCGCCGCTCAGCGGGCGGAAGTGTCAGGGAGCCGTTCCCTGCCGTGAGGTGGGACTCGTCGGTGTTTCTCAGCGGAGGCTCGGTTGGCGCTCGGAGAAGGACCGTTTCTCCTGGGCAGGTCTGGCGTCCTCGGCCCCCCGCCACCTCCTCGATGCCGGGCATCTTGGGTGGTTCTAAGGCAGCAGGGACGGAGTGCCCGTGGCTGAGATCCCTTCCCAGAGCGCGACCCCGGTGCTGAGGAGTGGGAGGCGACCCTTGTGTCTGTGCCCACCCGACCTTGTGCTTGAGTTCAAAGTTCTCTAGAGTTGCCTGTTGTTTACTCTGTACGTGGCAGTGTTTAGTGCCTCGGCTGATGGTCCCTTCGTGAGTAGACATCGGTATGACTTCCCAGAATGAAGGATGCCTCTTACACTTCGTTTACCAGGGTGTAGACACATGAACGTAAAAGCAAGTCCATCTGATTGCGCCTAATGATACCAGCTTAAGACTTCAGTGACCCTAGCTTAAATTTCCTGGCTTCTTTATATTCCCCCAAAGCCAAGATTCATGGGCGCTAGTGCAGGGACCGATCACGACTAACTTACCAAACCGCGAGCAGACTCTGTATGGTGGCAGTAGACACACCAGCTCTGCAGCAGGAATAAATGGGGAATAAATGGGGTTTCAGAAGTTGTGCATTTTTTAAATTCTTTGTAATTGCCTGACATGGCTATACCTTCTTTTTTTTTTTCCAGACAATTTATGAAAACCGAATATACAGCCTTAAAATAGAATGTGGACCTAAATACCCAGAAGCACCCCCCTTTGTAAGATTTGTAACAAAAATTAATATGAATGGAGTTAATAGTTCTAATGGAGTGGTAAGTTGTTTCTGCTGCCCCTCCTTGTCCCCTGGGGTTCCCCAAAATTCTTTGTGCTCGAACGTCAGGGGCACTCGGGGCCTGATTCCGTTTGTTCCTTGATTCTTGGATGACGACGTGCTGCAGGACGCACACGTGCTGTTTGGAGTGAGGGCCTGTTTCCCAGTTGTGTTTAAGCACAACTTGTGCGGCGTTTGCTCTGGGCTGTTACCACTCAGCCTGTGCCGGTCACTTTGAAACGAGCGTGCCTTCAGCTCCCTGCTACACCCCCAAGAGGTAGAGGCGGAGAGGGGAAAGACCGCCCCCAACGCCATGCTTCTCTCCGTGGGACTTAATTGTGCACCACAGGCATATAATACTTTTTCCTGGTAATGGCCTTGCTTTCTTATTTTTGCCACTGTTTTCACTGCCATGAATGGAGACCAGTCTTGTTTGCCGTAAGCAGGCACTGATGGGGACACACCAGTAAATGCTGTAAAAGCGGAGCAGGGGTGGCAGATTGCCCCCTGCCGCGCGCTGAAGGCTCTCGAGCCTCTGAGGCCGCTGTCCTGGCCAGGGGAGAGCAGGAGCCTTAGAGGGTGCTTGCGTGCTAGCATCACAGGAGCTCCTAAGCCCTCTGTTTTGAGGTATTCAGAAGACTGGAATGGAAGCTGAGAAGAGCTGAGCCTGTTGCTGTGGTCAGTGTTACCTCTGAGGCCCACCTGATGTCCTGAACCCAGGAGAAGTTCCCATTTGGAGGCGTTTCTCCAGGGAGCGCTGCACTGACTTGAGGGGGCATGGCTTGGGCAGGCCCTGGTCTGCAGAGCCCTTGCCTTGCTCTCCCTACTGCCCTGAGCTGTGGCCGCCACGTGGGCACAGAGTAGGGGAGGACAGGCCCTGAGCATCACCCGCCACTTGGGCACAGAGTAGGGAGGACAGGCCCTGAGCATTGCCCGCCACCTGGGCATGGAGTGAGGAGGACAGGCCCTGAGCGGTGGCCGCCACCTAGGCACAGAGTGGGGAGGACAGGCCCTGAGCATTGCCCGCCACCTGGGCATGGAGTGAGGAGGACAGGCCCTGAGCGGTGGCCGCCACCTAGGCACAGAGTGGGGAGGACAGGCCCTGAGCAGTGGCTGCGGCTGGCCCAGCAGGCGAGGCCGTGGTTTCACAGCCAGTTGAGTCTCACCAGCTATCGGTGCCTCGTCTGTAAGAGCGGCTTTTACTTATCCGTAATTTCCTCCTTCCAGACCGTGAGGGTTTGGGACCCACGGGAGGGAGGGAATCCTGTGGGCATTCCGCATGTCAGATCTGCTGGGCGGTCAGCGTGTTCCACCTAAACGCGCTCCTTCCTCGCTTTTCTGCGGCAGCTCGCTCCAGCGCACGGCGCCCCTGTGTCTGAGAGCCTGACAGTCATCTGTTCTATCCTTGCCTTTCTTTAGGTGGACCCAAGAGCCACATCAGTGCTAGCGAGATGGCAGGACTCGCACAGCATCAGAGTTGTCCTGCAAGAGCTTCGGCGCCTAATGATGTCTAAAGAAAATATGAAACTCCCTCAGCCGCCTGAAGGACAGTGTTACAGCAATTAATCAAAAAGAAAAACCACAGGCCCTCCCCTGCCCCCATTCGATTTAAAGTCTTCATTTTCCGCAGTAGTAAATTTTCTAGATTCGTCTTGTAGACCTCAAAGTACTGGAAAGAAAGCTCCCATTCAAAGGCAGTTTATCTTAAGATACTGTAAATGATACTAATTTTTTTGTCCATTTGAAATATACAAGTTGTGCTGTAACAAATCACCCTGTCAAGCGTAACCACTGTCCACATAGTTGAACTTCTGGGATCAAGAAAGTTATATTTAAATTGATTCCCATCCTAACCGGTGGGGCACATCTAACTCAACTGTGAAAAGACACATCACACAATCACCTTGCTGCTGATTCCATGGCCTGGGGTCTCTGCCTTCTCCCCCCTCCCCTCCCCCTCCCCGCAACAGCCCTCCAGCTCGGGGTGGCTTAGTAGAGTACACATGAAGGTTTCAGGTCACAGCCTGGGGGACACTGCTGGCGTGTGGGCTGCTCTGTCCGCATCCCTGGTCTCTCTCTCTAAGTCTTAAGTGATGCCCCCCCTTCCAAGCCATCAATCCTGCTCCCCCCACCCTCCACTGCTGCCCTTGGCCGAGGCATAGATTGTAACCCCTCTGCTTCCCTCTGAAATTGGCCTTTGGTGAGGAATTCAGGGCTTTCCCCATATCTTCTCCCCCCACCTTAATTGAGGGGTGCTGCTTTTTCCTTCCTCCTCCTCAAGTCCCTTTGCACCACCACCACCCAACACTTTCCATGACGCTTCCTTGCTTTGGCCAGAAGCCATCAGGTAAGGTTGGAAAGAGTCTCTGACCTCCCCTCATTTAGCCTTGGAACCACAGTTTACTCTCCACCAGCCTGGGAAATGAATATTGGGTTCTCAGCCTTGCCACCCTCTGCTGCCATCATCAGCTGATGCGTTTCTTTAGCTCAGGTTTTGATAAGGTGAAAAGAACAGTCACCAGGGTTACTCAGACCTGCCAGCTCGCGACCTCCTTGGTGGTTAAACTTGGAGAAAGGCCACAGAAGACACTTGTAAGCACACACGACCCCTCTGAATGAATTGTTTTCTTTTCCTGTAAAGGCTTTGGCTTTTTAAAATTGAAGTTTTAAACAGGGCTCTCATTGGGTCATCCTTTCAGTCCATTCGGGTCTAGTTTGGAAGCTGACAACTGGAACAAAAAGAACCTTGAATTCGGTGCATACTTTGGTTTTGGTGCTGCTGCTTCTCCCAGTCCTCAGCAGGGATTACGAAAGACCTCGGTGTGCACGGCAGATCCCCGAAATTCCTGGCAAATCGCTGCGTTTTTCCACTTTTCTGTTCAGGACCACTAAATGCTGAGATGTGGATGCATACTGAAATAAAATCAATTCATTGTGTTCCAAGGGTTTTTTTTGTTTGTTAGTGTCTGTGTAAAATCACCTTTTGAAGCAGCAACTATCAAGTCTGAAAAGCAATTGATGTTTCCATTAATCTTTTTCTGGGGGAAACCTTAGTTCTAAGGATTTAACATCCTGTAAGTAAAGTTTTAACATAACAGTATTCCATAAGCAGCCTTTTTATTGTCAGACCATTGCCTGATTTTAATATAATAAAAAGAAGTGTGCGTTAATATTTAAGAAGCTGTGCTCTTCTTCCTCAGCATATACTTTATTCAGGATTAGAATTTAATGTCTTAGATGCTTTGGTATTCAACTTGACTTCCAAAAGCAGGGGCCGGGGAACTTTTTCTACAGTGGGTCCAAGTTAGTAAACATTTAGGTTTTTTTTTTTTCCTTCTGGCTTGTGAGACCTTGGGTTGCACCCAGGCCCTCAGCAATGAGGGCAGAATCCTAACCACTCAACAGCCAGAGAATTCCCAACTATCTAAGCTTTATTGGCCAAGAGGCAAAATCAAATTATGTGTGTGTTTATTTAATGAGAAAACAAAATTTCCACAATTTTTGGATGAAATTCAAAACATAATTGAGTATAGTTCTTTATGATGGTAACAGGTACACTGAGAAGAATGGAATGCTGTTTTTTAGGGGATAACATGTAATTTGGATTCAAAGTTAGTATTCCCTGTTATCAGATCAGTTGCAGATGTTCCTCTGTATAGATCATTCCTCTTGAGGGGCCAAACAGAACTGGGCAGCAGACCGGATCTGGCCCATGGACCATAGTTTGCCGACCCGTCTTAAAAAACAAGCAGAAGAGGAGTAGGGTTTTCCCTTAGATTTAAAATGTTGCTTTGTGAAGCTCGAGGTATTAAGTCTCTGCTGGTAACAACTGTTAGTACCATGTAGCTGGGTTTCCTTGTCTGTTGGATGGAGAAGAAACACACAGCTCTCCCCTGTGTTTCTAGCATTTGAAAGTTTTGCTCGGATGGACCGTGTGTCTGCCAGCCATTGTGAGAGGTGAGGACGTGTCCGTGACTCAGAATTTGCGCTCCCTGCCGTGGCCCCGACCACCAGCAGGCACCACCCGGGTGTTTGTGCCAGGAGCCAGGTCGTCCCCTGGGGCCAGAGCAGACGTCGCAGTGACCGCCTGGAGGGAATCGGGTGGCTCACAGTGGGCCACCTTCCAGAAAGGGCTGCCAGACTTTCTGCTAAAGGTCCTCATGAGCCCGTCCTCTGGAGTGAGCTGCTGCCTCAAGCTCCCCTGAAAGGGGGTCGGGCCAGGGACGTCTGCGGGCTCCTCACTCTCAGTCAGCTCACAAGGGAGAAAGAGGAGGGGAGCTGCTAAAACTACTTCAGAACGCTGCCGGGACACCCCGAAGCAGATTCAGGGCCAAGTCTACAAGTGCGGGGACCTCCAGACAGGAAAGCGGAGGCTCCGCACCTGGTACCTCCTTGGTGGCTACAGGGAACTGTGCCTAGAGCCTCGGGACTCATCTGGAGCCTCCTGTCACAGCCTCCAGTCTGGTCTGTGGTTACATCCCACAGTCGTGCGATCTGCCCCTCATCTTGGCCGGTGCGTTCACGGTGGTCTCAAGCTTACGGCCTACACGGAGGGCGGAGAGGAAGCGCTCTTTCGAGGTGCAGAGAGCACTTCTTCAGCAGGGCGGCCCCGATCCCAGTCCCTGCCAGGTCCTTGCCCATGAGAGAAGGTCCCTCCGCGGTCACTGTTCACAGTGTGGAGCTGCAGGCCCTGACAGTGCCAGGGAGGGAAGCAGCCCCCTCGACTGACCAACAGCAAACCAGCGAGGGGTCTCCGCTGCCCCGTGACCCCTGCCCATGACCTTGTGGGAAGGGCAGTGCCCTTGAGCTGCTTCTCTGCTGAGATAGCTCTGGGGCCCTGGGTGGGGGTGGGTGCAGGGGTACTGGCGCCCTGCTGCGTCCGGCTGTGAAGCAGTAACATGGGTGGTGTCGGGTCAGCCCCGGCCCTGCCGAGGGCCCGCTCCTCTGGCTGGCAGCCAGCCAGTCCTGCTGGGCCTCTTGCCCTTCCCACCCCCCACCCCTGTGGCAAGTGGACACTCAGTCCTCTTCCCTTCCCTGGCCTGCACCTGCTCCACAGGACTCTGCAAAGGACTCGGGTCTTGACGTCAAGGATTCGAGCAGAGAACGTTCTAGGGAAGGGCAGCTTGTGAGAGCATCTCTTCTTTCCATTTGAGAGAAGGAAGGTGCCAGGGTGGGCTGTATGGGCCGCACGTGGCTCTGGGCTATGGGCGTGACAGCTGGACATACCCCCAAAGGCCTCCTCCTGGGGGCTCCATGAAGTTACCTGCTGCTAGCACCGTGGCTGCAGGTGGCCTTGAAAGAGGGGAGGGCTTAGCACTCAGCGCCAGCCTTGCAGTTCTTGGCCCTGGCACTGGAAGGCACTGGCCACGTCTTTGGGGTTCTGGCGTGTGCCTGACGGCCTGAGAATGTGGGCTCAGTGAATGCCAGATTTTGGTTTTTTAATTGAAGTATAGTTAACTTACAGTATTATATTAATTTTAGGTGTAATCTTTCTGATACAGATTTTTATGTGAGATCTCCCAACATTAGGGTGTCACACGCGTTTTTTAATTCCTGTATAGAACAGGAGCACCTTCGCAGCCTGCTGGCCATAGTTGAGGCCTCAGGATGGAAAGCTCCATCACCAGCTGTCCCTTATCCTCCCCAGATTGTCATCTTGGTGGCCTTTGAGCCCTGGGAGTCCTGCAGTCCTGGAAGCCCTACCCAGGGTCATGTGGTGGGTCCTCAGAACGTGGGCAGGACCCCTGTGGCCCAGGGGGAAGATGCCGAGTAACAGGGTGGCCGCAGGGTCCCCAAGAAACAGCCCCACATTTCACTGAGTCTGAGATCCTGTCCTCTATGAGATGCACCATTATTTTATGCACCACCAAGAAAAAAATGCTGCCAATTATAAAGATGCCACTGATTGTAAGGAATGTCCCAGTTCCAGAAATGTTACGATGTTAAAAAGTGAACATTTTAGGTTTGACGAGAAGTAGAGTCTTGTCTACAAGGCACTGGTGGCTCAGTGGTAGAATTCTTGCCTCCCACGAGGGAGCCGCAGGTTCGTTGCCCGGCCAATGTATGTACTTTGAACTTGCCAGGTGGCGCTAGTGGTAAAGAACCTGCCTGCCAATGCAGGAGATGTTAGAGACTTGGGTCTGATCCCTGGGTCAGATCCCCTGGGAATCTCCTCCAGGGTCAGGGAAGATGCCCTGGAGGAGAGCATGCAACCCACACCAGTATTCTTGCCCGGAGAATCCCATGGCCAGAGGAGCCCGGCAGGCTACAGTCCACGGGGTCGCAGAGTCGGACACGACTGAAGTGACTTGGCACAACACGCACAGTTGTGATCAGCTGTGATAAGCACAGAGGCGGCAGCCACCCCAGCAGTGAAGGGCAGAGACCACATCAGCTCTCTTGCTAAAAAAAAAGTAACCTGCCCGTACACTAGTGATGAGAAATCTGAGCTGGAGACCCCACTTTGTTTTCACCAAAGAGAGACTACAGGAACCTAGACAGTGCTTCAAACAGTAGCAGGGGACAGAACGGAAGGTGAGGTTCCCTCCCTCTCCTGACCCCGCCCCCGAGGTCGAGTGGCTCCCCATCTCCGTCTCTCTCTCTATTTTTTTTCCAATTAGCATAACTGGGCGTGTGGCCTCCACTCCGCTCTTCCCCCAGACACGTCTTTCACCAACAGGACCTTTCAAGGCCCCTGGACAGCTGCTGAGCGCCCAGGACACCATGTGCCACCCCCAGGGACCAGGGCCTCACGGGAGACCCTGAGGTCATCCCTGACGTTCCGCCCCGGCCCCGCAGCCTCAGCGCACCGGGGCGCAGCCGCGCCGAGGGAATGCCTAAAAGCAGACTTCTCCCGCCAAGGACATGGGCAGTTTTAATCTTGTCATTTTCAAACTGCCTCCAAACGAAGAAGTACCAAACTCGCCCTCCCACCAACAGCGCAAGATGGTTCCTTCTGTTCCCTTCCCTTTATCTGCGCTCATACGTCCTGCCCGCCCATCTTTGAGCTGAATCGTGCTATTTCACGGCTTCCTGTGCACTTTCTCATGTGATATGCTGAGTATCTTTTCTCGAGCTGAGAAGCCCTCTATCCCTCTCATTACGTCATCTTTGTTCCTTTTCCCTCCTGGTTTGTAGGAGTGCCTCACACACAGGCATCCTCGCCGTCTGAGACGGTCATCTGAAGCATAAACAGATGGCTCTTGTGTGGCTCGGTGGGGGTAGCGATGGGTGGCCGCCCTCACCAGCCACCGCGGGCCCTTGGGATGCAAAGAGCTCAGATCAGAAGCCCTTCCGGGTGGTCGGCGGGACACGTTTTCAGTCCCTCCTTGAGGCCTGTCCACTTCAGGGTCCGGTGGGCGAGTAGGGTGGAAGACAGGTAGGTGGCCGGCCCAGTGGCCTCCTGACACCACGCGGAGCGGGGCTGGGTGACGCTGGCCTGCGTTCTGTGCTCTGACCCACTGCGCCCCGGGGGCTTCGAGAAGCACAGACCGTGTGCCAGCCCACCAGCGCACTAGGTTCAGTTCAGTTCAGTTCAGTCGCTCAGTCGTGTCCAACTCTTTGCGACCCCAGGAATCGCAGCACACCAGGCCTCCAGAGTTCACTCAGACTCACATCCATCGAGTCAGTGATGCCATCCAGCCATCTCATCCTCTGTCGTCCCCTTCTCCTCCTGCCCCCAATCCCTCCCAGCATCAGTCTTTTCCAATGAGTCAACTCTTCGCATGAGGTGGCCAAAATACTGGAATTTCAGCTTCAGCATCATTCCTTCCAAAGAAATCCCAGGGCTGGTCTCCTTTAGGATGGACTGGTTGGATCTCCTTGCAGTCCAAGGGACTCTCAAGAGTCTTCTCCAACACCACAGTTCAAAAGCATCAATTCTTCGGCGCTCAGCTTTCTTCACAGTCCAACTCTCACATCCATACATGACCACTGGAAACTTCCCCAAGCCAGTTCTCACGCCCTCCCCCTCCTATCCCAATTGCCACCTCCCTGGGCTCTCCACCCATTACCCCCAAGCGAAACGTGGCCACCTCACGCCCGTCTGGTGCGCGGGCCTAGGACTTGCTTCCTCGAGTTCATGGGGTGGGCTCCCACCACAAGCAGCACAAGTATGCCCCTCCACCCCGAGAGAGCCCCAGCCCCTCTAGAGCAGCCACTGTGGGCTGGCTGTCCTCATTAGCCGATGCTGTTTTGTTCCTGGCAAGTATTCATACCTAACGAACTGATTTATTCGGTTACTGATTCCTCCTTCCCTCTCTGGAACGGGCACCATGCAGGTCGGTGCTCAGCTGGCTCATCCACATCTCTGCCTCCAGCGCCGAAAGCTGTCCCTGGAACACACTGAGAAGGTTTCCATGAGCTCAGGAATCCTTCTCCAGAGTGGAGCGGAGCCTTCCTCTCCAGGCCCAGGGCAGTGACGAGGGCAGGGTCCCGGCGGCTCTGCCGAGAACTCGCAGAGTGACGGAGGGACTGTGGGCTAACTGGGAGGGCGAACAGAGGGACCAGCCCAGTAAGGAGTTTGGCGGCACAGGTAAAGCTGGTGAAGACACGGGTGGGTGGGCGGAGGAGAGGCTCGCACGTCCTCTCTCTCTCCCCGGATCTCAGCACATGACCTGGAGTCGTGTGCGCCAACCCCAGTCCACCTATGGCTGTGTGGCTCTGGGCAGAGCCCTTGGCCTCTCCATATCCTCTTCACAGGCCTGTGCTAAGCATTACGTAACGTTTTAAGTGCCCGTGAGATTTTCACGGTCCTCAGCACAGGGCAAACCCTTCAAGCCACTGTGAAATCACCCAGTTGCACCAGAGACAACTCTCCAGGTCTGCAGGCCCCAGGGCTCCCCGGGCTGCGCCCCCGGCTCGGGCCAGCAGAGGGCGCTCACGCGCTGCAGAAGGACGCCCGGAGGGCGGGGCAGGAAGGACCACTTCTCAGCAGCCTCGCAGGCAGCTGGGTGTGTGCGTTTGGCGCGCATCCACCCTCAACCCCACACCTGGAGGACCAGCGCACCTGCGCTACCAGCCCACTTTTACTGAGGACGAACCTAGGACTCAGAAGGCGTCCCCAAGGTCGCCCAGCCCGGGTGTTCGCGGTGGGGTCCTGCAGCGAAGCCAAGGCGGCCTCTGGCTTCAGGGGTCACAAACTCAAAGGCTTCAAGGGGCTGATGTTACAAGCTGGGAAACTGACCTTCTTGCCTCTGGAATGAGAGCTCAGGTTAGCCATATCTTTATGTTTTTTGAGACAGAAGCCAGACTTCAAGATTTAGTAAAATATCTCAACTTTCATGGTGTCAATGGATTAAAGGCTTTTAACATTTTAATCACCTTACCACCTCTGAGCTACCTTTTAACCTTCCCTTGGAGAAAGGCATATTGAGACAAAACCATTCTCCAGTCTTCACCAGCCCACCCTCTCCCCCTCCCTCAGGCCTCAGGTTACAGGTCACCTCCTCCCTCTGGGTTAGGGGCCAAACCCTATCCCGGGGCTCTCACTCATTTGTTTGTTCATTCATTTATTCAACAAACATTTATTGAACTCTTTCTGTGTGCAGATCTTCTATACCAGAGTCACAACAAAGCGAACTAAAATTGCTGCCTTTGGAATAGAGGAGACAAAACAGACAGGGTGAATTTACAATGTCATTTCAAAGGATTAAGCACATACCTGAAATATCCCAGCAAGAGAACAAGATGGGAAAGCCACCCTGGGCAGGGAGGGCCTTTCTGCAGAGGTAACGTCTTCAACTGTGTGGAAGAAATTGCGTGCCCAGAACTCGGCAAGGTGGACAGTTCTGAGTGAAGAGAACCAGGGAGCAAGGGCCCTGGGGCGGGAAGAGGCGTGCCACGTGGTCATGGTAGCAGCTCTCAGTGCCTGGCACATAATGGGCACTCTGCACCGGTGGATCAGTGGGCACATGGATGTGCTGCACCACGCCCTGTGCTGGGCACTGGGGAGGCAACGCTTGATGAGTGAGTGGAAGAATAGATCCAGGATTTGCCCTAATCCAGCTGCTTCTGCCCTGGTTTCAGCACCTTGGTCCCAGGTCTCTCCCCCCACGCACTCTGGCCTCATATTCAGCCTGGCTGGGACTTGTCCAGGCCCATCTCTGGCTGAAAAGGCCCTATAAAGTCCCAGATGTCTTCTCCCAATCTGGCTTGAGCCCCCTTTTCTGTGGCCTAGAAACTGTCCAGAGTCCACGTGGCTTGTCCAGGAGTAGGGGGTGGAGAGGGAAATGGGTTGGTATCTGACTTCCCTGGGTCGAATTTTGGCAGGAGGTTCTGGGAACATCAGGCCTGTCCCCAGAGGAAGGCAATGATCTGGGGGCTACAGAAGCCCCCACCCCACCTTTGCCCTGGGCTGGGGTCCAGCCTAGTTGAAATACCATCTTTCTTGAAGGATGGCCAGTTGGCCCATGCAGTCATGAGCAGCACACAGAGAATGGACATATGTCTGCCTGTCGTCTGTCTGTCTGTCTGAAGGTCTCCGAAGGTCTCCTTTGTGCCAGGCACTGGGAATGCAGAAATGGACTGAAAAGTCTGTGCCGTCATTCCAGGTATGGGAGACAGAGAGTACAGAATGATGAATCAACAAGATAATTTCACAGCGGAATCAGGGCAATAAGAACAGGACAGTGAGGGAATCCCCTGGTGCGCTGGTGGTTGAGAATCCACCTGCCAACGCAGGGGACACGGGTTGGATCCCTGGTGTGGGAAGAGCCCGCTGGCCGTGGAGCAATTAAGCCCGTGTGCCACGCCATTGAGCCCTCGATCTAGAGCCTCTGCTCTGCGACGAGGAGCCTGTGCCCCACAACTAGAGAGGAGCCTCTGCTTGCTGCAGTTAGAGAGCCCGCACACAGCAGCCAAGACCCAGCACAGCCAAAAATAGATAATTTTTTTAGAAAAAAAAAGAACTGTACAGTGAGCTGATGTGGTAGAAAGGAGAAAGGGTGGGAACTGCTTCACATGAGTGGTCAGAGACGACCTCTAAGGAATGACATCTGAGCTGAGCGCTCATTGGAGGAAGAATTGGCAGCGGGAATAGCAGGTGCAAAGGCCCTGAGGCAGGCGTGAGCTTGGTGGGACCGAGGAACAGCAAGGAAGTCCGTGCAGCTGGAACCGAGTACGCGAGGGTACTGGGGTCGGAGCGAGCAGTGGGATGAAGGCAGCCCTCCCGGGCCCCTGAGGACTGCTGTGGTGGGAAGAGTGAGCGTGGTCACCTCATGGCGTGACGTGAGGGTTACACGGGACAGTGCAAGAAAGTGGCTGAAACACAATATGAGCTATTATTATTACTGTTACTATCAATCACCATCATCCGCCCCAGCTCTGGCCCTGGGACCATCCCAAGGAGGGCTGCCGGGTTTTATCTGTGGCTTGTAGCATAGCGGTCCCCTGTGTTGGCCCACTGCCCCCACCAGGACCTGGGGGTGGGTATGAACAGTCCTGGTAGGAGGTGAGGCTCAGGCAGCTCCAGGGGCTGGAGGGGCCTCCCTGAGAGGCACCCCAGTCTAGAGCAGTGGTCTCCCCTCCTGAGAGGCCGTACCCTGACGCCACACCCCAGCCACTCACAGTCTGGAGGCCTCTGCACCAGCCCAGTCTGCACCCTAGTTCCCTCGGGTCGCCCTGAGCTGATGATTCGATCTTCTGAGCCTCTGGCGGGGCCCACCTGCCCAGACCAGCCCTCAGCCCCAACGCTGGTTCCCGGCGCCCAGGCCGTGGGTTCTTGGGCACGCGCTTATTTTTCTTCCCAGATAATTCAGGCCAGGAGATGGCCACTTCTGGCCGCACTGTTCTCACTGCGGCTTCCTGACCCTCTCACTCCACAAACTTGACCCTGTGGTCAGAGGCCTGAAGCCAGACTCAGGAGCCCCCGTGTCTCCCCCTCTCGCCCTGCCCCTGAAAAGCGCCCAACTCTGGGAATCTGACTGCAAACACTTAGGACCCTCAGCTACCCCTTTCCCACAAACCCCAGCTGAGAACACGCCTACCCAGCCGTGGATTCCAGGGAACATGGTGCGTGACAGTTCATAGGGCGATCGCCAACCACAGGGCTCCCTGGAGCTTCCCACTTAACCAGGGACGTGGCAGCATCTGCTCTTGCAAGTTCACTCATCAGCAAGTGTGTAGTGAGCCCCCACTGAGTGCCGGGCTTCCTGGTGGCTCAGCTGGTAAAGGATCCATCCGCAACACGGGAGACCTGGGTTCGATCCCTGGGTTGGGAAGATCCCCTGGAGATGGGAAAGGCTACTCACTCCAGTATTCTGGCCTGGAGAATTCCATGGACTGTATAGTCCATGGGGTCGCAAAGAGCCGGACACAACTGAGTGACTTTCACTTTTCACACTTACTGTCAGGTGGGCTTCCCAGGTGGCTCTAGTGGTTAAAAAAAAAAAAAACAAACCAAACCCGCCTGCCAATGCAGGAGCCGTAAGAGATGTTTGAGTTTGATCCCTGAGCTGGGATAATCCCCTGGAGAAGGGAATGGCAACCCACTCCAGTAGTCTTGTCTGTAAAATCCTGTGGATAGAGGAGGCTGGCGGGGTCCATGGGGTCGAAAAGAGTTGGACACGGCTGAGCAACTGAGCACAGCACAGCATGGTGTGCCAGGCTCTGCCCTAGGCTGGGGGGCCACAGCAGGGGATAAACTAGGCAGAAACACCTGCCCTCGTGAAACTGACCTTCTGCATGTGGTAAAGGCGGGACAATAGACAAGTGAACATTCAATCACGTAGAATATTGGCTGCTGATAAATTCCATGAAGGACACGAAAGAAGAAGAGGGGGTGCTGGTGATAGGAGTCAGTCAGGGAAAGCCTGAAATCCAAGAAGGCGGTGTTTGAATTCAGGCCTGAAAAAGGTACCAAGTCTTGCAGGCACCTGGGAGAAGAGTCTTTCTGGTGGAGGAAACAGCCGGTGCAAAGGCCCTGAGGCTGGAGCATGCCTCATTGATTGGAGAAACCGCCTGGAGGCCAGTGTGGCTGGAAGAGATTGGGTGAGGGGGAAGCTGCCCCAGGAGACAAGGTACGGAGCGCGCAGGGCCGAGGAGAGAGTCCCCTCTGCCCCAAGGCAGGCAGGAGCTGTGCGGAGGAGGAGGGGCGGGACCCAGGTGTTCACGGAGTCCCTGCAGGCCGCGGGAGCACGGGTGGAACAGGAGACCAGAGAGGAGCCGGAAGCAGGCCCGCCGGTGGGGAGGTGGCGAGGAGAGGAGGGGCCCCCTAGGCGCTCCCCGGAGAGCAAGGGAGCAGTGGGCAGGCGTGGACAGCGCGCCGCTGATCGGGGAATGGGCGCTTTTCCCCACCTTCCGCCTCTCACTGTTTTCCCTGACCTCTTAGATTCACTGAGATGTGGAATGGTCAGACAACGGGGCCCGCGGGGCTGGCTCCAGGGGTGGATGTGGGGTTTGGGAAGGGAGGAGCCGAGGGGGCCCCCAGGCCTGGCCCGAGCCCAGGAAATGGCCTTTTCCTGCCCCCAGGGAAGGCTCAGGAGCAGCCAGTTGGTGGGGGTCTCCAGGGGTGGGTGTGAGCATTACACACGGTGCATCCGAGAGTTGAGCCGAGAGCCACGTCCGGGCAGCCGGGGCGGGGTGGGGGGACCCTGAAGTGGAGTTTAGGGCCTGCGTCTGAGCTCCCCGGGGCGGGTTGGGGGTCAGCAAGGACAGACAGAGATGGGGAAGTCTCTGCAGCCCGTCTGCGGCTTTCAAAGCGGGAAGAGGTCCCCGTCCTGAACGTGGAGCCCACCTGGGCGATGACGTCCTTTGCTTCTCGGGGGGCACAGCCTCATGTGAGGCTCAGAGCGGACCCGGGACTGGACCCCACGTTTCACTCAGCGCTCCGCTGCGCAGCCCTGGGGTCTTCTGATGGTAACAGGATAAACCTGAGGCCCCAGGTCACGCAGCTCTGAGCCACTCAGGGAGATTCAGCTCTGACCAGCGTGGCCTCGAACCTGTCACACCGCCTTAACTGCCTGCCCCCAACCACTACACCCCCACCACAGAGATGATCAGCTACTCAACCTGCTCGCCAAGTCCAGTGACTCAGCATGGACTGAATAGCTCACAGTGCCTGAGCGCACACCCCGAACTCACGTCCTTCCCACCCATCCTCCCGTGCGGCTGGGGCCCCATTTGACAGATGGGGACACTGAGGCTCTGGGAGATTAAGTCACTAGCTTGGGGTGAGCCACATAAGCTGGGATCTGAACCCAGCAGAGTCAGGGTCCAGAGTTTTCCCTTTGTGCCCCCGGGGAAGGAAAAAGAGAGATGGCCTCAGGATTAAGAATAGTAGACACGACTCAGTGGTAAAGAATCCACCTGCCGATGCAAGAGACACAGGTTCAATCCCTGATCTGAGAAGATGCCACAGGCGGAGGGCAACCGGGCCTGTGTGCCATAACCACGGAGCCATGCTCTAGAGCCCTGGACCACAGCTGCTGAGCTGCACAGCCCCGCCACTCGCCACGCCTGCAGAAAAGCCCATGCAGCACGGCCAAAAATAAACAGATAAATAATTTTTTTTTAATTAAAAAGAGTAACAGTCAAGGTTTGACTCCAGTTTTCTGCATGCTGGGCACATTTATGGAAGTACCGCCCCCAGCCCTACGAGGCAGGGACACCTTATCGATCCCATTTTATGAAAGGAGAAGTTGAGGTCTAAGTGATTGTCTGAGAGGGTCCACGAGCCCCTGCAGTTCCTGGTGTCCCCACTCCCGCCATCCTTCCTGAAGGCCCCCTGGGTGGCAGGAGAGGCTAGTGATGCTGGGTGACTCGGGGGGATTGCTGGCCCCGGAGCCTCAGTGCCCCTAGCCTGACCACAGGCCATGACTCAGAGCCCTGAGTCCCCCACCCTCAACCCCCTCACAAACCCAGCCCCAGGGGGTGCTCTTACCCCTCCCTCCTCACTCCCAGCCCAAGACCGGCAGGCTGATGTCCTAGGACATTTATACCCAAGGCCTGTGCTTCCTGCAAAAGTATAGACATGAGACCCTTAGTCCCAGCAGAGCAGGGAGCCTGGTGTGAGCCCGACCCAGGGAGGCAGACCTCAGCCTGCCAGGCCGGAATGAATCTGCAAGAGCTGTGTGTGGGGGTCTCTGCACCTATCACAGCTCTGTTCAGACGAGTTACAAAAGCAGCGGCCCTGACCGGACGCCGGGGACAGCCCAAGTTCCCGAAGGCCAGCACAGCCCTCTTGCGGGAGGAGGGCGTGGGCCGCCCTCCAGGGCTCAGAGAGGGCTGTCGGTGACCCGAGACACACAGCTGGCTGCTGGGGCTCCAATGAGGGTCTGAGTATCTCTGCTCTGTGGCTGGGCCACAAATCAGTTGCAGCTGCTACAGTCCTGACCCCGGAGCGGGGCTCTCGAGACAAGTACAGGGGTCCTGGAATCTGAGGAGCAGGCAAGAATGTTGTGTGTGTGTGTGTGTGTGTGTGTGTGTGTGAATGCAGGGGAAAAAAATCCAGAAGGAAACATGCCAGTATTTTAACACGCTCACTCCGGCCAGTTCTCAGGCCAGGGCAACCCTGTCCCTGAACCCTTGGCAACATATGGAGACATTAGGATTGTCACAACTGGCGGCAGAGGGGGTGCGACTGGCCTCTGATGGGTAGAGGCCATCCTACCATCCTACCGTGCTCAGGACAGTCTTCCCCCACCCCAGACAGTGAGCCAGTCCACAACGTCCGTGGTACCCAGTTCAGAGAAACTCTGCTCTAGGCTGTGTGGACAGAGGGGGTGGCGGGCTCTTTCTTTCCTTTAGCTTGTCCAATTTCCCAGAGAGAAATGGTTAAGAGTACAGGCTCTGCAGCCAGGACTGGGGTTTATATCACATCGCGCCCAGGCAAGTGTCCTTACCTCTCTGAGCAGCAGCTGTGGCCGGGGGAGCACACCTCCAAGGGAAGATTCAGTGAGATCATATCTGTGAAGGGGCTGGCTCAGCAGATCCTTAAGTCCGGAGACGTGAATGTTTGTGTCACCAGGAAAAACAATAATAACATGCCCCAGGGGCGGGGCCGCACGTCACATAAAGCCCCTCGGGTCTCCCTCACCCAGCCGGTTGAGGGAGGGATCAGTTTTCATCCCTTATTTGGCAGATGAAGCAATTGAGGTACAGAGAGGTTAAGCAACTTGTCCAATGTCACACAGCAATCATCAGAGCAGGGATCAGAACTGTCACTTCGGAACCTAAGTCCCCACCCTTCCACCATGGGGTCCCTCACTGTCTCAAACATCAAGCAAAGGGATCTTTTCAGTTGAGTTTTCCCAGTCGTCTTCTCCAAAACTTGGGACGACTAAGCCGTCGTTGGAATTCAGATCGCTAGTAAAATGCCAGGTGCCCCTTCTGCCCAGCCACCACCCTTCTGCCCAGGCCCTAGACCCTGCTTTATGGCAGATCCCAAGAGAAGGCCCGAATCCCTGGGGATTTCATGCCCCCATCCTGAGCCGACTTCAAAACCTTCCATGTTATGGGCTCTGCTTTGATTTCAGGCATTTTATGGGCATGAAATCCAAGCCTTGGTCCTTTAGGAGATATGGAGCTCCTGAGGGGTGGGGTGGCCTGGGGGGCTCACTGGACAGAACCACGGACCCGGGGCTGGACTCTGAAAGGATCAGAGGGACAGCCACGCCCTGGGAGAGTTGGACCACAGGCCCCCTCCTCTTAGCAGGCACCTAGGGGCAGGTGGCCTGGCCGCCCAGACAGACTTCATCTCATCCACTGCCCATGGCGGTTTCCAAGAGGCCGACAGCGTTCCCCCGGTTACAGATGGGGAAACTGAGGCTCGGGGCGGGACAAGCACTCACCCATCCCATCACTCAACAGAGAGTCAGGTTCTAGGCTTTTCCCTTGCATCCCGCTATCTCCAGACCTCCAGAGGCCACAGTGAGAGGGACTAAGGGCAGACAGGTGGAGAACGTCCCTCCCTGCGTCCTGGGCTCTGGGCTCTAACGGAAGGTGCCGCGAGTCTCTTGGGTGGACACACCATGGAGTGTCCAGGATGTGGGGAGGCATGCTGGCTGCAGCGGGTCTGAAAGGCATCCGTGTCGCTGGGGGGTGAGGTCCCCAGAACTTCAGCCCCAGGCGTGCAAGTGGGGAGTGGACCTGAGTTTCGGGGGCTGGGAGTGGGTGACGCCTGCAGAACCTGATTTCCTTGTCAGCTCAGCCAACCAACTTCAACAGCTCCTCACAGCCACCCCCACACTGGCTAGACCCACTGCCAGCAGCCCCTACCCCCAGAATCCAAGCAGGCACCCCAGACTGCAAACCCAGTCACAGAGTCATGGGGCCATACGTGACTGCCCCGGACCACCTGCTGAAGCTGAGCGGCTCCTGGCTCCTTCCTCTGTCCACGTGATCATCCATGAGAGGAACCTGTATGCATTGAGGAATCTGTGTGTATTTTCTGTGGCTGCCATAACAGACTGCTACAAACCTGGGAGCTTGAAACAAGAATTTATTCTCGGACTTCCCCGGTGGTGCCGTGGATAAGAATCCACCTGCCAATGCAGAGGACACAGGTTCAATCCCCGATCTAGGAAGATTCCATGTGCCACAGACCCACTCAGCCCGAATGCCACAACTGCTGACCTGCACTCTGCAGCAAAGAGTAGCCCCAGCTCCCTGCAACTTGGGAAAGCCTGCGTGCAGCAGGAAGACCCAGCACAGCCATAAACAAACACATATTTAAAAAACAAAAAGAGAGAAATTCATCCTCCTACAGTTCTGGAGAATTCTGAAATCAAGGTGTCAGCAGGGCCTTGTCCCCTCTGAAGGCTCCAGGAAAGAATCCTCCCGGCCACTCCAGCCCCTGGGGGCTGCCAGTGTGGTCTGGCCCGTGGACAGTGCCCTGCAGTCTCGGCCTCCCTCTTCATGTGGCCTCTGTGTGTCTGTGTCCTTTACTCATAAGGACACCAGCTGTTGACTTTAGGGCTCCCTCCAGTGCAGTATGATCTCATCTTACGATCCCTGACTAATGCCATCTGCAAACATCCCATTTCCAAATAAGGCCACATTCTGAGCTTCCGGTGGATGCGAAGTGGGGAAGGGACACCATTCACCCCACTGCAAATGCCTACTGTGTGCCCCAGGCCCTGGGGACAGAGTAGCAGACCAGACAAGGCAGGGCTGGGCTGGGGAGAGACAGAAACAGCGAATTACAGAAGAGATGCTCTAATAAACTCCACCAGCGAACTTGGACTTGGGACACCCACAACCAGAGGAGGAGCCTTGGGGTAGGCCTGGGCAGTGACCATCCTCCCTGTTCTGAGTCCCCGCCCACAAGACCTGGGGCCTGAGCTTAGGACTCACCCTCTCCTGGGAGCCTCCTTGATCCCAGAGGCGCCCCCTTGGGGCTCCCGAGGCCCCCTACCCTTCCTCCCGGCATCCAAAGATGATGGGGTTGTATTTTTTGAACTTGGGAATTCCCCAAGTCTATTTATTTACAAAAAGAATGCTTTCTGTAAAAAAGCAATGATCATTGAAAGCCTTGATAGAAAAACGCACTGACTTTCTCCCCATCCACTCTCTGGGAGTTATCTTTCTTGGCAGGTAGGTGCAGTTGCACAGTCAGTGGTAACAGTACGTGCTTCATAATGTTTGAACACATGGATGACCAGTGTCACCCTGCCTACCCTGGGGACAGTGAGACGGTTAAGTGACAGCCTGTGGCTGTGAATTCACTGCAGTACAATCTCTACATTGCCTAGTCTAGAGTGGAGCATACAGTTGGTGCCCCACAGATGCTGGCAGTGGTTGGGGAGTTGCCTTTGGGGTCCCCTCCATCTTCGCTGCTGTCCCTGGTGAGGGGACCAGCAACCAGGGATGCTGGGATATGGGAGATTCCAGCCCATGGCTTCAGGGATTTCCTTCTGGGTCTCCACTCCAGGGGCAAACTGTCAGCTTCCAGGTCTTCTGTCCACAGCCGCCGCCCGGACACCACAAACTTGGGAGGTTGAGTTGTCGTTGTTCAGTTACTAAGTCGTATCTGACTCTGTGACTCCATGAACTGCAACACGCCAGGCTTCCCTGTCCTTCACCATCTCCTGGAGCTTACTCAAACTCATGTCCATTGAGTCAGTGATGCCATCCAACCATCTCGTCCTCTGCTGTCCCCTTCTCCTCCTGTCTTCAATCTTTACCAGCATCAGGGTCTTCTCCAGTGAGTCAGCTTTTCACATCAGGTGGCCAAAGTATTGGAGTTTCAGCTTTAGCATCCATCCTTCCAATAAAGATTCAGGGTTGATTTCCTTTAGGATGGACTGGTTGGATCTCCATGCAGTCCAAGGGGCTCTCAAGAGTCTTCTCCAACACCACAGTTCAAAAGCATCAGTTCTTCAGTCCTGAGCCGTCTTGACGTGAGGCTGAGCCCACTGGTCAATCCAGTAGCCTGTATTGAACAGCTGCTGTGCGCTGGTGGGGGCTGTGTCGCAGGCTCAGTGGTAAGGAAGCCAGCCCCGTCTGTCCCTTGTGGAGCCTGCGTTTTAGGCAGAGCAACAGACACAGACAAATCAGTAAAGTATCAGGACCCAGTGCCAAGGGAAAAGAAGGCAGGAAGGTTCAGGGGGTGGCAGATATTGAATAGGCAGATCAGGATGGGCGGCCTCCTGGAGGAGGTGACATTTGACAGAGAGTCGGGAGGGGAGGAGGGATTGTTAAAAGTCTGGGAAAAGCAAAGGGAAGGCCTGTGGTGTGAGGTCACCTTAGGGTCCGAAGAAGAGGGAGGAGCTGGTTGCGGCTACAGCGGAGGGCTGGAAGGCAGGAGGGCAGGGTGGCCACGGGGCCCCTCGGGGCCTCTCGCCCGCCTCAGTAAGGACTTTGGCTGTTCTCCGTTTGAGCTGGGAGCGAGCCGTGGAAGGTGAGCACGGAGAACAGACATGACTTGGAGCTCACACGAGGTCTTCATCCTCAGCTATTAAAGGCTGGGGTCGGACTGTTCTGTGCCACGGGGCCATCCCGGGAGTGGGAAGGCAGTTTGGCCGCACCCCTGGCCGCCACCCACGCCAGCTGTGACAACCAAAATGTCCCCAGACGTGACCGCGTGTACCTCGGGGCAGGGGTGGATGCTGGGCAGATCGCCGCTGTCGGCCTGTGAGCAGAGATGGTCAGGGAGTGAGGCAGGGAGTGAGGACACCCGTGAGGAGGGGTCTGCTGGTGGGTGTGGGTGTCAGGGAGCAGCCGTGGGTTCCGGGTCTAGTTGGAAGCAGGAGCAGGGAGCACGGAGCTGTGGGATCTGTGTGGGTGGGCATGGAGCTGGGTCTGGACACATGGGTCCTGGGTGTCATCGGGCTGTGGGCCCAAAGGAATGGGGACTTCCCTGGTGGTCCAGCGCTTAGGACCCTCCCTTCCACTGCGGGGAACATGGGTTCGATCCCTGGTCAGAGAACTAAGATCCCCAAAAGTCCTGGAAACTTGCCACAACCTCCGCTTATGAAGCCTTTTGTGTTTACCCTCGTGATCTCATTTGATTCTCAAGACTGGCACCCTTGGGAGCCCCAGTTACAGATGAAGACACAAGGCCCAGAGAGGCTGAGTGACTTGCCTGAGGTCACACAGCAAGTCAGGCGTGGGGATAGAGAGGAAGCCAGCTCAACCGGGGCCCAAACCCTGGTCTGTATCCAGCCCCCCAGTGGCTGGCTGCGTGGGGAAGGGGGTGGGGGTTGAGTGGAGGCAGGCTTTATTTTTCTAATTTATTTCCCCCTAAATTTTCTTTATTTTCTAAGGTTTCTGAAAAGAATGTGTTTTTCTTTTGTAGTCAAAGAGAAACAAAATCCAGAAAGGGAGGTTTTGGCTTGGTTTTTCACCAGAGACTCCTTGTGAAGCCATTCCCTGCTCCCCCCACAGAAGAGCTGACTGGCTCTGGGTCTCGGGTTCCTAGTCAGCACCATTGCTGGTGGGCAGACTCAAGGAAACAGTCTTCAGGGAGGGCAGATGAGCATGACTCTCAGAAGAGAAAATAGGACTCCTCTAGGATTCTTCTAAGAGCTCATCACCTAGAAAATACTTGCCTGAAAAACACGAAAACACTTGCCTAAGTCCCGGAAGACGTGTATGGCGTTGGGGTCTACCTCAGTGTGGTCTGTGGTAGTGATAACAGGCAACAACCTGCGAGTTCATCACGGGGAGCCTGGAGAAACAGCCAAAGTGCCTTCCCTGGGGGGAACACTACACAGCTGTAAAAAAGAACCTCCCATGGCCACACGGAGGTTCCTGGAATGTCATCGTTACGTGAAAACAGCTCAGTGCTGCAATGTACGTCGTGACTGTGTGCTCAGTCGTGTCTGACTCTCTGCAACCCCATGGACTGTAGCCCACCAGGCTCCTCCGTCTGTGGAATTTTCCAGGCAAGAATGCTGGAATGGGTTGCCATGTCGTCCTCCAGGGGATCTCCCTGACCCAGAGATCTCTTGCATCTCCCGCAACAGCAGGCAGATTCTTTACCACTGAGCCACCTGGGAAGCCCTTGATACTATCTGTAAAACAAAAGCTAAATAGGAAAGAAGAGAAATGTGGATTTGTTTGTGGATTCTCAGACAATCCCTGGAAAGTACCAGAAGACACTCTTAACAGGGGCAGGCTGAGGGTCAGAAGCAGGAAGAAGACTTGGCTTTTTCTTTTCCTTTTTCCCTTCAGTTATTATTTTTTATGAATACAAAATAGTTCAGGCGAACAAAGAAAATATAAAGAATAGCATCCCTACCACCCAACCCAAGAAAGAAAATATGGAGAGAACTGGGACCCAGTGAGAGAATGTTCTTCCTGGCTCACAGGAACCGCCATCCTGAACCTGCAATTTATCCTTCCCACGAGTGTCCTCACTGCGCTACTCCTTAGCCCCGCTTGACTTGAACTGAGTTTTGTGCTTTGTTTTCTGTCGGTTACCTCTCGCCCCAGGGATGCAGAAAATTAAAAGAAGTCTTCTTGCATTGCCACCCCTCCAGACTGCTCCCGGAGCTTCAGTTTCCTGGAACAAGGGGGCTGTAACCCTCCATCTGGGCCCCCGGAGGCCCTGAGCAGAGCAGAGGAGCTGGCGGGAGGGCAGAGGCAGCCCTGGGCACCGCAGCCCCAGCCCACTCGCCGGGCTTCTGCAGGCCCGGGGCGTGGAGCCAGCAGGCTGGAGCCAGGCGGCCTCCCGGGCCTCCTCACAGCCGCTTTTGATAAAGCCCCTCTGTGCACGGGGTGGGGGGGCCCCGGCCGGCTGGAGCCAGCTCACATCTGGAGGCCAGCACAGGCCCGGGGCAGCCGGCGCGGCTGACAGCGGCGCCACCCCGAGCCACACGCCCAGCTCTGGGTAAACAGCCCCGCGCCCACCCAGCAGCTCACCTTTCGCCCACAAGGCCGCCTTTCTTCTCGGACCCCGGCCGCGGCCACCGCGAACATTCCTCCAGCACGAGGCAGAACGGGCCGCTGACCTCCAGGCCGGGCCAAAATGTGAATCCAGGCATCAGGTGATGATGGAGAGGGGGGCGGGGCCGGGGGAAAGCACCTACTATGTGCCTGGTGTCCACCGAGCTCATTTTGGGCTCACTGCTGCCCTGGGAGGGGGAACGGTGGTAGAGAGCGTGTGTGTTGGCCCTAAAAGACCTGGGTGCAAAGCCCAGCTCTAGCTGTGTGCACTTGGGCAAGGTACTCCACCTCTCTGAGCCTCCTCGGTAAAATGGAAATTATAAGGGTGCCTCCCCCAGATTGTTAAAGAAGTTACCCTGGGCGATTCCCGGAGGCCCAGGGGTCAGGATTCTACGCTTCCATTGCAGTTCCCCCTGGGTGGGGAACTAAGATCCCACATGCTGTGTGGCACAGGCAAAAAATTAAATGAAAAAAGAAGTTACCCTAAGTTAACTGTGGAGAATTGTGCCTGGCCTGGCTTATATATGATGGATCTTATGCCTCCTCTTTCAACAAAGCTATACTCGGGGTGTTTTCTGATGGATACCAGGATTAAGATGGGAAAAACTAGGGGGCTTGGCCCTCTAGGAGCTGTGTCCCTGGGCAGCGGGCAAGGCCTCTGCCCAGCCACCCGAGGGACATCGGGGCCAGCCTGGGCTCCAGGCGGCGGTGGGGCAGACCGTCAGGCCAGGGCTCCACACACACCCCTTTCTTTGGGGAGCATGACCCAGGACCCACCTGGGGCCAGCAGGCCTGGGTCCTCAGCTCCTGTGCCAACAGGTGGCAGGAAGCGGCCAGGCTTCCTGACTTTGAGCCCGGCGAAGCCTCCAGAACACCCGGTTCTGCTGTTTCCTGGCAGTGAGCCCCTCGCTGTGCCCCCGTTTCTCCATCTGCAGGGGCAAGGGCTGGGGCAACAGTACAGGTCCCTCCTGACCCTCGATGTCCTCACCTGCCACAGGTACCAGGCATGCCATGGAGCTGGGGAGGGCCACAGTAAGGGCTCAGTACCTGCCCTTGAACCTGGGTCTCCCGCATTGCAGATAGGGAGAGGTCTGAGTCGAAGAAGAGGGAGGCTTCCTGGAGGAGGCCACCATGCTCTCTGGTGGGGGTGTGGGGCGGGGTGGGGGGGAAGCAGGACTTGAAGGAGGCTCAGGGAGAGAGAGAGACAGAGCAGAGTGCCTGCAACGTACACAGCCCATACCGCCCTGCCGTCCCCAAGAGCCAGGTCCCTGTTCAAGCAATTGCCAAGGTCAGCGCTCTGGCCATCCCCATTTCACAGATGAAAAAACTGAGGCTCGGAAGGCAGAAATAATTGGTTCCCTCGGGGACTAAAAGTCAGAGTCAGAATTTGAACCCAGGGGGCCAGAGTGCCTCCCTCCTTCCCTCTCTTCTTCCCATTTCCTCACTTGGGTCTTTACTGCAGCCCCACTGTGCGTCGGACTCACAGAGCCGAGCAGACCCAGGAGGCCCAGCCCCAGATCCTCACGTCTCTGTCCACCACCAAGCTGGGACCGTCCCTGGCCCCTTCAGGGCCTCGGTTTCTCTCCTCTGAGGAATGGGTTGAACTCCCACTCCTGGCCCGGCGTGCTGCCTCTAGGCAGCCGGGAAGGCGGCAGCGGGGCGGGCGGGCGGGGCCTCCCTGCCCCGAGACGAGGCGGGCGGGGGTCCTCCACCTGCTGCGGCCCCCCAGTCCCCCGTGAACCTGCTCGCCAGGCTGGAGCCAGCCGCCATCTGGAGCGACGGGCTGTTTATGGAGCCGGGCGGCGGGGGCCCTGGCCCTGACCTGGCCAATCTGGAAGCGATTAGCGGCCCCGGGGCTGGGAGCGTTTGGAGTTCTCATCAGCGGGTTGGGACCACCCCCTCCAGCCCCCACACCCCGCACCACCCAGAGCCAAGGCCGCTCTGGGGGTCTCTGAGGAGCCCCGTTTCTTGCAGGGCACTCCAGTTCGGACCTGCTCCAAGGCCTAGAGCTCTGAAAACCAGGCGACACTGGGCCACACACAGACCAGGACGTGGGGGTGGGTGGGGTGGTGGGGGCGCCGGGGCCTTCGTGGAGGGAGCCTCTCAAGGAATTGCTTTCTGGCATGTTTGGTTTTGAATATACATGCAAGCACACAGAGGAAAACACACCCGGAACTCAGCACAGAGGGTGCAAAGCACGGAGTTAAAAGTCGGGGTGGCTCTCCGCTGCCCGCGAGCCCGCACCCCCTGCACAAACCCAGTGTTTGCATAGTCTCGGGTCTCCTGAGAGGCTACGAGTGTCTACGCACACAATCTAGTTGTTCTTCTTGCCTTTTTCTACAACTGGCAGCCCACTTTATATTTGGGCCTGCCTCTTCTCCCTTGGATTAATCCATATTTCTACCACTAGACGGCAAAAAATCTGTCTGCAATGCGGGAGACCCAGGTTCAATCCCTGGGTCAGGAAGATCCCCTGGAGGAGGGCATGGCAACCCACTCCAGTATTATTGTCTGGAGAATTCCATGGACAGAGGAGCCTGGCAGGCTACAGTCCATGGTGTCGCAAAGAGTTGGACATGACTGAGTGACTTTCACTTTGCCGAGGAATAATAACCATAATGTTCACAATAATAATAATGGTAGCAAAGGTTTCCAGAGGATTTACTGTGTGCTGGGCATGGTTCCAGATGCTTTACATGGATTAATGAATGCGTCAGAAAGATGAAGTGATCCTATCAGGAGGCTCTAATCCCCATTTTGTAGATGGGGAAACTGAGGCATGGCGTGTCAAGGCGCCTGCCCAGTGCGACACAGCTGTGCCTGGCAGAGGTGGGACTCAGACCCCGGCAGGCGGGCTCCCTCCCAGGCCTGTGCTCCAAAATCCTTCACCATCCGGCCCCTCCCTCTGCTTTCTGGATGGATCTGGTGGTTTTGACAGGTGACCGGTGATGTACCACTGGGCTATCTCCATCTTGGTGCTGCTGCTGCTAAGTCGCTTCAGTCGTGTCCGACTCTGTGCGACCCCATAGATGGCAGCCCACCAGGCTCCCCCATCCCTGGGATTCTCCAGGCAAGAATACTGGAGTGGGTTGCCATTTCCTTCTCCAATGCATGAAAGTGAAAAGTGAAAGTGAAGTCGCTCAGTCATGTCCGACCCTCAGCGACCCCATGGACTGCAGCCGACCAGGCTCCTCCATCCATGGGATTTTCCAGGCAAGAGTACTGGAGTGGGGTGCCATTGCCTTCTCTGATCTCCATCTTGGGCTGGTGCTAAATGTGCTGTGAACAGCCTCGTGGGACGTCACGCCACGTGGAACTGCGGGGAGGTCCCATCTCGGAAGTGCCTGGCCAGACACAGGAGTGAGCCGTGCAACGGCCAAGGGCCACTGCCCAAGTGTTGTCTTGGTGGTGATGCTGGAGGTGATGCTGGAGGTGATGCTGGAGGTGATGCTGATGCCTGATCCAGGTCCCCAGAAGAAGGGAGGAATCCTCAGCTGCCACATCCTGGGCCTATTTCCGGGGTTACTTGACCTCCCTCCTGTTCTCTGACAGGCAGACAGGACTCCAGGCTCCCCTCCCATCTGCCCGCCTCCGGCCACTATGCTCCCCCAGTCCTGGCTCCATGCTGTGGCCGGAGCGACGGTAAAACCTAAGTCAGGTCAGGCCTTTTCCAGCTCCCCCCTGCCTTCCCTCTCCCTCCCCCCATCCAGGCCAAGCCAGAGGTGGGTCCCCGAATTGCCATGCCCACTCCCGCACCTCCTGCAGGGGCCAGTCCTGGCCCCTGGGACATTCCCCCCTCCTGCCCCCACTCTTCACCTGGCTACATCCTCTGGTCTGAAAGCACAGCCTTCCCCAAGTGCCCAGACTGAGGCAGGCAGGGCCTCCCCTGACAACGCACCCTCAACAACGTGGGCCCCTAAGAATCTTAGCTTGACTCACGCTATCTCTGATGGCTGTCTCTACTAACAGAGTATCTACAGAGATTTTTGCCTGTTTTCTTCATTTCCGTATCCCTGCAGACTGGAGCTTAGTAGGTGCTCAAAAAAGTTGTTGAGGGACTTCCCTGGTGGTCTAGTAGTTGAGACTCGGTGTTTCCAATGCAGGGGAGCTTCTGGTCGGGGAGTTAAGATCCCGCATCCTGTGGAGTGCGGCCAAAAAGTTAAAAAAACAAATTACTGACGGGGTGAAGGTATGAATGAACAGATGAGTCGGTGGGGAGCCCGGGTCTGTGGGCAGAACGCCTGTTCTGAGGTGGGCGGGGTCCGGCCCGTCCCCCAGGGGAGGGGGAAAGGAGCACAGCTGGGAGGGGAGGAGATACAGACGGGTTCCCAAAGCGCCCACTGTCCTCAGGCACTTGCTCATTCTTTGGGCCTGCAAGACCCACTGCACAGATGAGGAAACTGAGCCCCCTTCATTTGCTCCACAGACCCATCCTTCAGTCTCCAGGCCTGGGGCTGGGGCAGGGTGACTCCGGGTTCTCAGAGCTGGTGGGAAAGGCGAACCCAGCAGGAAGGGGAACGGAATGAACCGGAACACCTGAGCGCCACCACGCCACAGTCAGCTGCTGACGTGGCCACTGGCCCCACCTCGAGCGACCCTCACACCAGCGATGGCGCTCTGTCCCCTCTTCTGGAGGCTCAGGACAGTAAGGGCCACCGCCGGCGCTTACGTGGCACCTACTGTGTGCCAGGCCCTCGTGGGAGCCTGACACAGACAGACAGCTCATCTATTCCCACCAGGCCTCCAGGGCAGGGACTCTTATCACCCCCACCTTACAGAGAGATTAAGTGACCTGCCCAGGTTCACACAGAGGTCAGCAAGGTAACACTGTGACATCACACACAGGGTCCTGAAGGCCCAGCTCAGGATGAAGGCCCCTTTGGAGGGAGGGTGCGGGGGAGGCCCTGAGGTCTCCCCGGGCCTCGGCGTGTTTCGTTTCTCTCTTGGAGGTGGGGATACGGATGCTCACGCCTCATTCCTGAACTCCTGGTGCAAGCTGAAAACAAACCACAGCAGCACGTAGCCACGCAGCTCCACTGCAGAGAGTGACTAAGTGTGGATACGGGGCTGACCTTTGACCCAGCTCTGGCTGACCTGGGGGCTGAAACCAGCCTGGGTAAGGGGGCTGCCCCCCCCCAGCCTCTGGGCCCCCCCAGGCTCTCAGTGACGCAGCTGTGGTGGCGTTTGGCAACCTGGGCTGCCCGCAGTTACGACAGCCCAGCATCTGGCATCAGGGGGAGAGCGGGGCGGGGAGCCCCGGGCCTGCCCCTGCCTTGTCGGCTGACCCCTCCTCCCGGCAGCCCGTCTGGCTCCATCTTTCCTCCCCTTTACCAGTTGACGTCACAGTTGCTCAGTGACCAGAGAGTCTTCACCCTGAGGGCAGGAACCTGTGCTGTCGGCACCGCATACAGCTGGCGCTCCATAAGTACTTGCTGAACGAACAGATGAAAAGCTGGACACACGGACTGCAACCCCTCCCTCCTCCCTCCCTCCCTCCCTTCTCTCCTTCCTTCCTGCCTTCTCTCCACAGATAGTTGTTGAGCACCTAGTATGTGCCGGGCAACCGGGACCCACTGGTGAAGGGAACAGCCAAAGATGCCCGTCCTCGCAGAGCTGACGTTCTAGAGAGGATGCCGGTCATCCACGCGGTCATCCTGCAAACACGGCAGCTGGGGGAGCAGCCACGCACCTGCTGCAGGTGGCTGGACCCCCAGGGCTGGGAGAGCCCCCCGGGGAAGCACGCCCACTACGCGCTCCGCCGGGAGAGCCGTGGGAGTGAGAGGCACGCACACACGTTAAACAAGAGGAAGCCCTGGGCTGCGGACCTGCCCTCCCAGCCCGGAAGGGTCCCTGAGGAAGTGACGCCCTGAACACGGAGCCGGATCCCCGCGACCGCGAGGAAGACTATTCCCTTCCCAGCAGGGGCAGCAGCCCGGCAAAGGCAGGAAGCCTGCCCCACCCTGGGAAGCTGGTGGCTCCGCACGAGATGGCCCTCTCTGGCCTGGCTTTCTCCTTTTGCGGAAAGGGAACAGTCCCCCTGACAACAGACAGGGGTGTCGGATCACTCTCCGGGAGCCTTTTAGAGGGCTGGGCGAGGCACTTGATCTAAAGCTTTCTTTTCTCTTTTTTTGCAGTATAGTTGCTTAACAATGTTGTGTTAGTCTCTGCTGTACAGCGAAGCGAGCCAGCCACACATGGACGTGTGCCCCCTCTTCCCTGGATTTCCTTCCCAATTAGGTCACCGAGGCTCTAGGTCACCGTGAGTTGTATTCTCCCTGTATTTCCCACTCGGCTGTGAGCACAGGGGGTGCTCAGGGCACTTCTGGTGATTAAATGAGCCAGTGAGTCTCGGTTTCCTCATCTGTGTGATGGGATGACGCTGGTGCGGCCACAGGGAAGGAATGAATCGCTCTTTATAACTTGCATTGTCTCCTGGGGGTGGGTCAGGCCTCTGGGGACCCCCTCAAGTCCTGGAAGATGACCTTCGGGCTGAGGGAGACAGAGACAAGAGGGCAGACACAACAGCCCTCCAGCTCTGCACGTGAAGGCAGGACCCTGAGTGCTTAGAAGGAAATGACAGGCCGCCTCATTCACAATGGAAGGAAACTGAGGTACGGTAACAAAATAATAAAACCTCAGGCGTGCTGAGCGCTTACAGTAAGCCAGGTGCTGTGCTGAGCCCTTTGACCCAAGTTCTTTCATTTAATCCTTCCAACAACCGTCGCCGTGGAAAGCTGATACCGGGACCCCTATTTTACAGGTGGGGAAAGGAAGACTCAGGCAGGTAAGCCAAGGCCATGCCCCCTGTGAATGGGGGACCTGAGATGGGCACACAGATCTGGCTCCAGAACCCAGAACCGAAACCCTGGGATGTCCTGGGGGGAGGTGGAGGGAAGAGAGGAGGGAAGCCTGGGAGAGACGGAAGATAAGCCCTTGTCTGGGGGCCGCGGGCAGTGGAATAAATGATTACAAGAGTGAGTCACCTGGGGTCAGTTCCACGTCCATTCTACCCTGGATGACCCAGGGTAAATTGAAGAAGCCCCAATTTCAGCCCACCCCAGCAACTTAGAATTTTCTCTGCTTCATTCCTTCACTCATTCATGCAATCATTCAGTCAACAGAAAACAAAGTTCAGGATGACACAAACACAGCCCCGTAAACAATAAATGTAAATGGGTTGAACGGGTCTATTAAAACACAAAGACTCTTGTGTGAGATCAAAAATCAAAATCCAGTCATTTATTCGTGGACCTAATATTTATTAAATGCCTAAAATATTCAAGGTCCGGTTTTAGATTCTAATGATAGAACCTAAAAATAAAACGTCTGCTGGTGGAAAAACACCGGGAAAAGGTGATCCAGGGAGAGACGTGAAGGTGCAAAACACTGAGGCTGCAGTGAGCTGGAGGAGGGAGGAGCAGAAGGGGGCCCCTGTGGCCGGAGAGCAGCACCGTGAGCATGGGGAGCGAAGCAGCAGAGGCCCCGCCAGGTTGGGAACAGAGAGCAGCGGCAGCAGCAAGCAGGGCCCAGACGCAGCGGACCCGGGTCCTTCTCTCACAGAGTCCTCACTGCCCCGGCAAGCCCAGCTGCATTCTCGACTCTTCCCATCTAGGAACCCTCCCTGCCCCCCAGACGGGGCTAAGATGCCCTGGCACAGCCCCCTCTCCAGAAGGAGACGCTGTGGGTGCCAGGCTGCACCATTGGTGGCTTCCACGCTTCATTAGCCCATTAAGTCCCACCACCAGGTTTGTTCCTCCCATTTTGCTGAAGAGAAAACTGAGCCTCAGCGGGGCTGGGTGGCCTGCCCGAAGCCACAGGGGCAGGCAATGGCAGGCCCAAGGCTTGGACTCAGAGCATCTGACACTGTGGCCCTCTCGGGAAAGGGCACTGGAGCAGCCTCGGCTGGCTGTGTCCTCACATGGGTCTCCTGACCTCCTCGACCTCAGCTCTCCGTCTGGGAAACCGGGTGCCAGGTCAGTGTCAGGACCTTGATGACGCCCTCCCTCCGGGCAGCGGAGTTCCCAAAGTGCTGAGGTAGCATTTCTGATTCCATCCCCACAATGACTCCATTTAACAGAGGAGGAAACTGAGGCTCAGAAAGGGGGAAGTGATCCTCTGGGGTCATGGCCTTGGGACTCCTGAGGGCCTGGGACTTTTGCTGAATCTGTTCATTGGATAATAAGGATGGGGACTGCCAAGGATGCAGAGACTCGGGGGTGGAGTGATGGGGTGGGGGTGGGGGGCAGACAGGAATGGGACACACAGACAGTGAGGGAGAGAAGGCCTGGAACGCAGGAGCCCCCTCCCAGCCTTTGCCCCTCACTGCATCCTGGGGAAGACAGGGGCCAGGCCCCTGGTCCGGATTATTTCCTGAGAGCAGGGAGGGCCACGGGAAGTCTCCCCACTCAGGTCCTGCCCAAACAGGAAATGCCAGGCAGTCCCCCCACCCCCATCCCAGGGCCGTGGGAAAGCTTAGCCTGGGATTCCAGCGCCTCCAGCAGCTCTGGCTCAGCCTCAGTGGGGAATCTAGACCCTAACAGGGCCTGGGTGACCTTGGGCAAGGTCCTTCCCCTCTTGGGGCCTCAGGCTCCCGCTCTGCAGTCACAGAGCTCTGCCACCTCCGGGCCATGTGACCCCAGGCAGGTGGCTGTGGCCCGAAGCGAGCTCCTCCTCCACCCAGAGTGTGCCCCACCCACTGAGCCATCGTCACCCCAGGCGAGGGCATGACGGGGAGGCCTTCGGAAAGATCCCTGCAGCCCTCTGCGAAAGATGCTCTAGCTTCCTTGGGCTCAGGAACCACAGCAGGGTACCTCTCTGCACCTCACTTCCCAACTGGTACTCAATTTGCACAAGAGGCAGAGCCCTGAATCACAGGGACTGAATGTCAGGAGAACGGATCATGGGGGTGGAGGGGGGCAGCCACTGATTTCATGCCACGGGAGAAGGTAGAAGGACGCACATTCAAGAAAGATAGGGATGCTGACTGGCGTGGGTAGAGGGGTGGCTGGAGCGTGTGCCCTGATTAATCACTTCTCTTTCCCACTGAGAAAAGACAGCCAGGGACTTCTCTGGTGGTCCAGTGGTTAAGAATCCACCTGCCGATGCAGGGGACACAGGTTTGATCCCTGCTCTGTGAAGATTCCACATGCCTATGCCTGTGAACCACAGCTACTGAGTCCCTGCACCCTAGAACCCAAGGGCCGCAAACAGAGAAGCCACTGAAATGAGAAGCCCAAGCACTGCAACTGGAGCCCCCGCTCACCATACGGAAAGCCCACGCATCAGTGAAGACCCAGGGTGGCCAAAAATAATAAATAAATTAAAAAACAGGTTTTTTTAAGGCTCTCAGAATAGTGGCAGATGGGCCAGGAGGTCAGGGCTGCACCCACCCCTTGGGGGCTTGCAGAGCTCTAACAGGGGGCGCGTGGGACGGGAATGGGTCTGGCGCAGGGGTGAAGGTGGCTGTTACCTCCTGAAAACAGGTGCTCCCCGCTGCCCGGCCTTGGAAGATGAGTCCTCACTCCTTCCCAGCCCAGAACCCCCTTGTCAGCAAACTGTGACTCCATGCAGTCAGTCGAGGCTGGCACCTCAGAGAGGGACAGCCACTTGCCCTGGGTCACACAGCAGAGTTGCTACCACGTCTCCAGTCCCCTCCTAAGAAAACGGGGTCCCAACTAGGGACAGACCCTAAAGAGACAGGGAGACTAAGGCACCAGGGAGGCTCTGAGGCACTGAACGTGTAATGGGTTTCTGTATTTGGGCGTCTCCATCTCCCAGTGCCAGGCATGTCCTGGGACAGAAGAACCTGGGAAATGGGCCCAAACTCTCATTCCGACTTACAACCAGTGCCAAATCACCGCATTTCTCAGAAGTGGGTTTCTTTGTGGTAAAGTATAATAGAAGGCGTGGTACAGGTGAAGGATCCCGGATATGAAGCCAGTGCCCAGAGCAGAGCTTGGTAAACGGGTTATTGTCTCTATTGTTGTTAGAGACCTGCTACTTAATCCCTCTGAGCCTCGGTTTCCTCATCTGTAAAGTGGGTTTAACCATCCCTACTACAGAGAGTCCCACTGAGGATTCCAAGAGTCATCCCACATAAAGCACTTCCCATGTGCCTGGCTTTCACCTTCTGCCTCTATTCCAATATCCCAGTGCCTGGCACATAGTAGCAGCTCAATTATGTCTTAGCTGGGTTATTATTATTATTATCACCCCAACTCCAGCTGTCTGAGATCTTGGGCAACTCACCCACTTCCTGTCTTGCTCAATTTCACTTTCCTCCTTCATAAAATCGAAATAACAATAGCGCCTGCCTCTCAGAGCTGAGCAAGGATCCATTCACACATTCCACAAACACTTATTAACCGTTTGTTTTTAGGAACAGGGGATATAACTGGGAGCAAAACAGAAAAAAAAAAAAAAAAACAACCCTGCCCTCATGGAGCTGACATGCTCACGGGGCAGACAGACCACATAAATCGGTATTTTATACAGCGTGTTAGAAACTGATAAGGGCAGTCTGAGCACAGGCTTCAGTAGTTTTATGTGGTGAGACTGGACGAGAATGAAGGGGAGGGTGGGGGAGGCCAGGCTGGGCCTGTGGGTTGCGTGGGGTGGGGGTGCTTTCTGTGCTGAGTGGGGGCCCCAGAGGGTTCTGAGCAGAGGAAGGATGTGGTCTGACCCAGGTTCTCTGGCAGAGGGTGGACTGTAGGGGGATGCGGGAGGGATTCAGGGGGATGAAAGGGAATGCAAGGGGATGATGTGGGATGCAGGGAGCCTCGGATGAGGTCACTGTGATAATCCTGGCAGGCAGGGATCTGGCCGGACCGGGAGGGGAGCTGGGGAGACATGGCAGAACCCTGGGTCTGTTTTCATCCTCCAGGGGATTTTCATTCCTCTTTGTCTGCTGAGGAAACAGAGCCTCAGAGAGCTGGTGAGACGCCTGAGATTCCAGAGCCAGGCCAGGCCCCAGGAGGCCCTGCCCGAGGCCTGGGAAGTGCTGCTTCTCTCAGGGTGCGGGGTGTGGCCCAGACAAGCTGGGAATCCTCGCCTCTGGGGCCTCCCCTTGCCCAGACCCGTGCAGGAGGAGCAGTAGAGGGGTTCAGACCCTCACTTTCTGCCCCACAAACCTCAGTCCAACCTGCTCCCTGGGATACAGCTGCTCCGCTGGGGTGCCTGAGGATCGTTACAGTCATCTTTAGATGAGCAAGAAACTCTCATTATAAATTACATCATTAAACTTCGGGCTCTAGGATGTTGAAGCAGCTAATATCACTGCGTGTGTGCGTGTTCAGTTGCTCAGTCGTGTCTGACTCTGCGACTCCGTGGACTGCTCAGTCGTGTCTGACTCTGTGACTCCGTGGACTGTAGCCCGCTAGACTCCTCTGTCCGTGGAATTCTCTAGGCAAGAGTCTTGGAGTGGGAGGCCGTTCCCTTCTCCAGGGGATATTCCCAACCCAGGGACTGAGCCCAACCTGTGTCTCTTGAGCCTCTTGCATTGCAGACAGATTCTTTACCACTGTGCCATCCGGGAAGCCCAGATATTACCATTAGCCCCATTTGAAAGCTGAGGACTGAATTGTCAGGGTGGGGGCGGGGGGTTCACTGCCCGAGGTCACACAGTGGCAGGACTGGGGCTCGGACTCCCAGATCCTCGGTTCCAGGGGCTGAGCTCTTGTCAAAGACGCAGAATGAAACAGGCTGCCCAGAGGTTCCACTGAGCCCCACAGATGAGGAGAGTGGGGACAATGAGGCCAGGACCAGCTCGGGACCCGTCCTCCACCACACAGAGACCCTTGAGCAAGCCAGAGAGGCTGCTTCCCACAAGCTGGGCGGCTCCGGGCCCTACAGGAAGTTGCCCGGGCTAGGACAGGCCCGCAGCTTTGATCAGCTTTACGAGCCGTGGCTGTTTATGGAGGCCCAGGCCCCCACCTCCTGCCGCCTGGGACTGGGTCTTGTCACCGGCACTCTGGATATTGGCAGTCCCCCGAGAGGCTACCCGCCGGGGGTCTTGGCCCCACTTCCTCCAGCTTGGCCCCTGCCCTGCCCCTTGGCCTCGACCCCTGGGAACAGGGCGGGAGGGTCCCCTCAGGCCAGATCCCCTCACACAGGGGCCTCCCGGCAGCTCCTCTGCAAAGGCTAAGCAGCTCTGAGCTCTCGCCGCATCTCAGGCCCTTTGCCCCACCGCGGGGCCGGCCAGCTGGAGCCCACCAGCCCTTCTGGAGCTGCTCCTCCTCCAAGCCACCCCTGCGCCCTGGTCACCTCCTCAGAGAGGCCTCCCCGATCCCCATCTAAAGCAGCCCCCACCTCGTCACCCTCTAACACCGCCTTCCTTTAATTCTTCATTGCCTGTGTCACTGTCTGGAGGGCTTTTGGGCCCCAGCGTGTGGCTTGCAGGGAATCTCAGTTCCCTGACCAGGGATCGAACCCATGCCCCCTGCAGTGGACACTCAGAGCCTTAATCACTGGACTGTCAGGGAGGTTCCTGCAATTTTCTGGCTCATTCTTTTTGCCTGTGGGTCTTCTGCCTTCTTCTCCCCATGGACAGGGTCCTCATGGGTCCCACCCACTCCTGTGTCCCCAGTAGATGCCCAGGAACCTTTTCTTCAGTGAAACAATGATAAAGTCTGTTAGGGGGTGGGCAGGCTGAGGCCCCAGAGCATTCCTCAGGGCCCCCCACCCCCAACCCTCACATGTGCCTGGGAGACTTTCAGGCACAGATGCTGCGCACAGAGGAGTTTCAGCCCCACGTTATGGATGAGGAAACAGAGGCTCAGAGGAGTGATTCGACTTGCCGGGCATCCCAGCCTGAAGGAGCAGGGCTGGGGTGCTCCGCCGGGTCCCCCTCCCCCAGCCCCTTCTTATGCAACCCTCAGGCCCCACCTCCCTCCTCCCCATCCCCCCACCCCACCCCCAGCCTGGCTCATGTCTGTGATGGCTCCCGACAAAAGCATCAGAGGACAGGTGTCCGACCAGCCAGGCCGGTTCTGGGCAGCCGTGAGGGCACTGCCCGCCCCCACCCCCAGCGATGCCGAGAGTGGACACCTGCTCCCGCACCTGCTCCCGCTCCGTCACCCTCAGGCCCTTCAAGTCCCCCCAACGCCCACGACCACGGATGGTTTTGGAGGCCCCGGGGTGCCTGCTCCCCATCCTGCCGGCTCCCCGTCTGAGCTCTGTGACCCAGGGCAGGCGGACCTGTGCCCTGGCCTGAGAGAGCAGCCAATTCATGTTTTCCTTCCAAGCACACACACAGTCTGGCGGGCTGCCTCTCCACTGACCCTGGCCAGCTGGGGAAGCTCGGGGTGCTGGGGCGGGGAGCATGTGGGCACCTGCTGAGGGCAGCCCAGTTCCAATTTTCACAGTTTACGAGGCTTCCTAGCCACCCAGGGGGCAGTTTCTGATCATCCTTTATTCCAGCTGGGACAGTGGCCGTCCAGACTCAGAGAGGGCAGGGCGTTTGCCCAAGGTCACACAGCAAGCAAGACCAGAGCCCTGACGTGTATGCTTTCCCTGTTCTTCCAAGTCATCCCTCCCTGGACCATCGAATGTCACTACAGCCTTGGCTGAAAACCTATCAGGCATTCAGCCAGGTCCAAATTCATTGAAAAACACTTGTTCAGCAGATATGGATTTGTCAGGCCCTCGGCTGGGTCTGGAGATGTAGCAGAATGAGACAGACGCCAGCTCTCGGGGGATGATCTTCCACTGAGAAGACAGAATTAACAAGCTAGGGAAGAAACCAACCCAGTGATTCAGACATGATAAGGGTGACAAATGAAAGGGACTTCAGAGTGAGGTCAGTTGCAGGGCGCTCTGAGGAGGGGAGGTTTGGACTGAAACCTGGAAGAAGAGGAGCGTCCAAGTGGGGAGGAAACGGGGGAGGGGAGGATGTCTGAGGGATGGGGAGGCCCGGGTGATGAGGAGGCAAGAGGGGTGCTCACTGCACAGAGCAAGGTGGGCCTCAGTTTTCTCAGCTGAACATTAGGCTGAGCTGCTCCTGGGTCACAAAAGACCAGGGGCCTTTAAAGAGGGTGGAGCCTGCCCTCCCTGCTATCTGCAGGGGCATCGGCCCCCACCACGCCCCCCCCGGCTCTCGGGGGAACCTTCTCATGCTTTTCCCTCTTTTGAAGGGTTAGGCAGAGGACAGGGCCTGAAACAGGAGGATCTGGGCTCTGGAATCTTGGGTGAGCAGCTGGCCCTCTGAGAAGCTCAGCTTCCCCATCTGTAAAATGGGCACAGCCCTGCCGCCCCACCTCTTGGGGTCAGTGGCCAGGTTTCAGAGGATGGACCCTGCACTCAGCAGCTGTTCCACTTAACAGGGCTCCGATCTCCTTTCTTGGGGGTGCGGTGGGGCATTGCTTAACCCAGTGGAAACTCAGACCTGTTAGGCGGCCGGACGTATGAGCTCAGGTCCTATCCTGTTCGGACCTGGAAGGTTCTCAGCCCTGGGTCGGGCCCAGAGACCCAGCCCCTCCACCTGCCTGCTGGGGTGAGTTGCCAAGTCTGGGGCCACCAGCGTGGTCACCCCTGGGGTCCAGGGTTGGAGAGGCTGCAGGGCAGTCTCTACCCACCCAGACACGGCTCTGGGAGAACCCGGATTCCCAGCATCTAAACTGCCCCGTCCCGCAGATGAGGAAACTGGGGCTCAAAGAGAACTGACTTCTCTGAGGACTCAGAGAGACAGGGCTGTTTTCCTTTAGTCCAGAAATATTTGTTGAGCACCTACTATGTGCCAGGGCGAAATATACAAGCAGGGATTAAACAGACAAGCTCCGTTTCTGTGGCCTTCACAATCCCAGGAGAGAGGCAGACGCTGACCCCTTCGAGTGACGCACACCAGGCTTTGCAGAAATGCCTGGGTTTGAACCCAGAGTTGTCACTTGTCAGCTGTGTGACCTTGAGCAAAAGATTTAACCTCTCTGTGCCTGATTCCTCATATATACAATGGGAGACAGTACTAAAATGGACCTCGTAGCGTTGTTCGGACTTCCTTGATGGCTCAGATAATAAAGAATCCACCTGAAATGCAAGAGACCCGAGTTTGACCCCTCAGTTGGGAAGATCCCCTGGAGAAGGAAATGGCACCCCACTCCAGTATTCTTGCCTGGAGATTTTCATAGACGGAGGACTCTGGCAGGCTACAGTCCATGGGGCTGCAAAAGTCAGACACAACTGAGCGACTGACATAGCATAGCTTAGGGCTGTTCACAGTTCTTACATAGGGAAGACGCTCTCTAGAGCTATTGCTTTCTGTTCTTTCATTTTATAAAAATTTATTGAGTGCTTCCTGTGTACCAGGCTCCGAAGTGGGAGCTGGGAACACAGATGTGACCAAGATGACAGTCACTGATCTTGAGGGGTCTAGTTTGAACCCAGGTGTCTGACTCCCAGACCAGCAGTTTCCAGCCCCACCACCTCCTCCAGGAAGTCTTCCATAATGCCCCTGGCCTGCTGAGAGCTGCCACATTCTGGGATTCAGTAGACCAACTCTGACACCAGCCCCTCCACCCACGGGTGCCCAGAGCCACTCGCCCATAGCTGGCGCTGGTCTCAGGATGGAGGGCAGGGCCTGAGCACTGGCAGGATGTTTTATCCATTAAGGTCCTGACAGACGCCAGGAGACGGGTGGGGTGGAGGTGGGGGTGAGCAATGACTTTTGCAGGCAGGACAGTGCCTCCCCTGTCCTGGTCTGGCTCTCCTCAGGCAGTCCCAGGCCTCCACCACATGTGTCCTTCCCTAGGCCGGGCCCTGGAGAATTGAACACAGAGGGGCCTGGAACTTCTCTTGGACACACAGCAAGCTCCCCTCTGGCCTCAGCTGACAGACAGAGATCAAACACTGGGGGCCCTCAGATCAAGTCAGACCCACAATGACAGAAGTACTGCTGCTGCTGCTGCTCAGTGGCTTCAGTCGTGTCGGACTCTGTGCGACCCCAGAGACGGCAGCCCACCAGGCTCCCCCGTCCCTGGGATTCTCCAGGCAAGAACACTGGAGTAGGTTGCCATTTCCTTCTCCAATGCATGAAAGTGAAAAGTGAAAGTGAAGTCGCTCAGTCGTGACCCCATGGACTGCAGCCCACCAGGCTCCTCTGTCCGTGGGATTTTCCAGGCAAGAGTGCTGGAGCGGGGTGCCATTGACAGAAGCACAAACAGCCCCAAAGAAGGCACACAAGACAGATGCACAGATAGAAATACACAACACCACACCTGGACACACCCCCCACGCACTCACACAGGCACCTGCTATTCAAGGGCACCCCAGCGGATCCAGGCTTCCACCAGCACCACGAGGGCTCTGTCGCTCCTGTTCCCCCCGGCCTGGCATTGGCCTCTACCCGGAAGCCTCTCCGATGGCCCCCAGCCTGCCCGTGTGACATCACCCCACAGCCATCCCTGCCCTCTCCTCCTCTCACAGTGGATACCCACGCTGTGCTTGCAACCTCTTATTATTAATTAATAATCGTATTAATAATCTAACTAATTATTATTGCAACATTTTCTTTCACACCTAACAACAGGATGAACTGGACAATAAGGCCCCTCTCCCTACACCTGATGACCAGTGGGATGCCTTGGGAGGGCAGGGTTAGAACCTAGTACCCAAGGACAAAGCCTGGTTCTGCCCATCCTCCTCCTTATGCCCCTGCGCCTTGACTTCCCCAGCTGTGAAGTCTGTGACTTCCCCAGACTTCCCTACTCTGATTGTGTGGGGACAATCAGAGTTGCTGTAAGAATGAATGAGCTGATTCCTGTAAAGGCTCAGAAAATGGATGGGCCCCAGGGACTCACTGCTATGGTTAGGGTGGGTGTTACTTCCCTCTTCACAGGCAGCCTGTGCTTGCAGCTTTTTCTGGGATTCTCCGTTGGGACTTCTGAGCATCTCGGGGTGGGGATAGCATCTGTCTCCCTCCTCACTATTCCAGCTCAGTAAATGCTGGTGGAATGAATGGATACATGAGGGAAGGGATGAAGGAAGGAGTGAAGGAAGGGATGAACCAGTCCCAGGCCCGTTACAGCTGGTCCAGCTTGGGAGGCAGCAGGAAGACCATTTGGCAGGATCAGGCCCCAAACAGCAAAGGCTTGGCCCAGAATACCGGCAGATGCATCTCCAATGGTGGGGGGTTTGCTGCTATAAATCTGTTGGAGAAAGCAAAAATATTCTTGGAAATCCTTAAATTGCTTGAAATGCATGGAAGACTTGTTCTCCCACCTAGTCTCTCCTAACATTCCCTTGGTTACCTGCTCTAGCCACACTGGCCTCCTGGCTGTTTCCGGAACACTTCGGCCACGGTCCTGGGTCCTTGGGGCCTTTGCACTTGCTGTTCCCTCCACCTGGAATCCTCTTTCTGAGCCTCAGATAGCTAGGGGGCCCCCCTCCCTCAGCCCCATCAGGTCTCTGCTCCAACGGCACCCTCTCTGTGAGGCCAGTCCGGCCCGTGCTCCAGCCCACGGCTGAGGCGGCCCCTCCGCACTCAGCTCTGGTTTACAATGACGTCACTGGTCTCCCACTTCTCTCCACTCCTCTCACCACAACCTGACGCGGCTCTTTCGTTTGTCCCCAGGCTCAGTGACCAAGAAGCCGCCCGCCAGTGCAGGACATGTGGGTTCAACCCTGGGGTAGGAAGATCCCCTGGAGAAGGAAATGGCAACCTGCTCCAGTATTCTTGCCTAAAATCAGTCTAGTATTATAAGGGCTTCCCTGGTGGCTCAGTGGTAACGAATCTACCTGCCAATGCAGGATTTCAGGTTTGATCCCTGGGTTGGGAAGATCCCCGGGAGAAGGAAATGGCAATCCACTCCAGTATTCTTGCTTGGGAGATCTCATGGACAAGAGGGGCCTAGCGGGCTACAGTCCATGGGGTCGCAAAGAGTCGGACACAGCTTAGCGAACAAATAACAAGTCTCTTTATGAACTCCTTCAGGCAGGATCTTGCTTTATTCAAAGTTGTAACTCAAGAACCTAGAACACTGCTTGGCACATAGTTCAGTTCAGTTCAGTTCAGTTCAGCTGCTCTGTCGTGTCCGACTCTTTGTGACCCCGAGAACCGTAGCACGCCAGGCCTCCCTGTCCATCACCAACTCCCGGAGTTCACCCAAACTCATGTCCATCGAGTCAGTGATGCCATCCAACCATCTCATCCTCTGTTGTCCCCTTCTCCTCCTGCCCTCAGTCTTTCCCAGCATCAGGGTCTTTTCAAATGAGTCACCTCTTCGCATCAGGTGACAAGTATTGGAGTTTCAGCCTCAACATCAGTCCTTCCAATGAACACCCAGGACTGGTCTCCTTTAGGATGGACGGGTTGGATCTCCTTGCAGTCCAAGGGGCTCTCAAGAGTCTTCTCCAACACCACAGTTCAAAAGCATCAATTCTTCAGCTCTCAGCTTTCTTTGTAGTCCAACTCTCACATCCATACACACAGTAGGTGCCCAATACACATCTGTTGCCTGACTAAGCAAACAATAAGAACACAAACAATAAGAACACAGAGGACGGAAGGCCCTGGAACAGATTGCAACACACAGTAGAACACAGACAGTGCATCGAAAGGGACAGGATGCACCACGACAGCCCCACACAAGGCAGCGGAGACAGCCTCCCTCGCGGCCTCAGCGGCGCTGGACAGAGCAGCCAAGACCCTCCTCAAACCATCACTTAGACCCCGCTGGGAACCCTCGGGGGCAGGCGGCCGAAAGCTGGGTTGGGTCTGGGGGTCTTAGCTCACCGTCTCCCCCCAGCTATCCTGCCCGGGGGGGTTCTTCTGCCCACTTGGTCCCTGTTCCTGCCCAGCTGGACAGGTCAGGTGTGGTTTTTGGTCTGGGCACCAGGGCACTGGCTCCCGTCTGGGGTGATTCCTGCTGACTCACTGGCCGAGGCTCTGGACAGGATCCCATGGTCCTGATCGTGTTGGGGGTGGGGGCAGCCAGGGCCAGAGGGATAAGACACGAAGTCTCTGCGTGTGTGTCTGTGTATGTGTCTGGGGGGGTGGCGGTGCTGAGCTGGCTACAGGCCTCTTCTATCCCACGCTTATGGTTTCTGCATCACCTCTCCCCGCTGCAAGGCTCTGAAAGGCCCCTCCACCGAGCCACCTCCCAGACCCGACCAAGGCCCTGGTTGGCCTCCTGATCATGAAAGAGAAGGTAAGGAGAATTAGGGTCATTCCCCGCCTGGGGAAATGCCGACCAGTGAGAAGCTGCCCGCTGCCCAACACAGATTCGAGCTTGACCCTGAAAGCCCGGATCCCTTGTGGGGTGGGGTCCTGGTCCAATGCTTGGGCCTCTCATCAGGACAGGAGGGACACAGGGGGACCCTGCCTGCCTGTCTGATCCCAACTCAAGCATTTTCCGGGCACCCCTCTCTCCCTAGCCTTCTCCCTAATGTGTCTCGGAGACAGGCCAGCTCTCCCCCTAAATCTACCTGGAATCTGACCATGTCACCCCACTTCTGCTGCCCTTTCTGTTCAGGACCCTCCTGGGGCTCCCCCCTCCCTCGGAGCAAAAGCCAAATCCTCGCCATGGCCTGCCCACCTGCCCACCCCAGCCCCTCACTGGCCTCCTCCCCTCACGCCTGTTTTGCTCCGGCCACACTGGCCTACTTGCTGCTCCTTGGTGCCGCCAGCCACGTCCTGACTCAGGGCCTTTGCACCTGCTATTCCCATGGCCTAAAATTCTTTCCCCAGATACTCACATGGCCCCAGGCTAACTTCCTTCAAACTCTGTGGCACCACTTTCTGAAAGAGACCTTTCTTCCCCACCCAACCGACATGGAGGCCACTCCCTCTGGCATCCTGGCTCCAACCACCTGTGCCTGATTCTTCCTTCCTGACACTTACCACGGCCCACTGTATGGCTTTTTTTTTTTTTTTTTTTCCCGGCTGCACCACGCAGCATGCAAGATCCTAGTTCCCTGACCAGGGGTCGAGCCAGTCCCTTGGAGTGTTTGAGGCAGAGGGAAGAACAAGTGCAAAGTCCCTGAGGCTGGAACCCTGAGTCTCAGTCTCTTGAATCTACAAATTCAAGAGACAGAAAGAAGGTCTTCCTTGGGGGCTCAGGGGTAAAGAAGCCACCTGCCAATGCAGGAGGCACAGGTTCGATCCCTGGTCCAGGAAGGTGCCACGTGCTGCGCAGCAACTAAGCCCCTGCAACACAACTACTGAGTCTGGGCCCCAGAGCCCGGGAGCCGCAACTGCTGAAGCCCGCACGCCCTCGAGCCTGTGTTACACAACGTCATGGCGACGAGAAGCCCCTGCACTGCAAGAGAAAAGCCTGAGGGGCACGGAGGACCCAGCACAGCCAAAAATAACATTAATTAGTTAACTTTAAAAAAAAAAAGAGAAAGAAGTTCATGAAGGCGCGTATAGTATGTGCACATATAGGGGGCGGGGCTCAGGAAATTTGGGGATCGAGTTTGCTGCCTGTAAACCAGGGAGGTACGAGGATCTCGCCCTGACACCCCAGGACGCCCTTGTATCTGACTTGCTCCTGACAGAGGGTTTTCTCTCGGTCCCACCCCGAGAACCGTCCACAACTGGGATCTTAGCTCTCGGTCACCCTCCTCCCCCTCCCCCGGCCCGCGGTGCTGGCAGCGCCGGGAAACGGTGACTCAGGAGTCTGGCGGGATGGGGCCTCCCTCCCCCAACGTCCGTCCGGGCAGGCGGCCGGGCAGGAGCCAGCCTTGGCCGACACCGGGGGCCCTCCCGCCTGACGCCCGGCTGGCCGTGCTCTGGCCAGGGGAGTCCTCCCCTGGGCCGGGCAGACACTCTACGTGGACTCCTTCTGGCGGCAGCGGTGGCAGCCCCAACCATGTAACCTTCCCGGCAGCTTGTCGGGGTGGGGGGTTATCCCCACTTTCCAGGAGAGGAGACTGAGCTGCAGAGACGCTGAGATGCCCGCCACAGTCACAAAGCGGAACTGGCACCCTGGGAACACGGTGCTGGCAGCCTTGGTGCCCAGCTGGCAAGTCTAGGGCAGAGGCTGGGTTGAGCGTAGACAGACCACACACTTCCCCGGGCACCTCCCAAACAGGAGGGACCCTGGGCTGCAGGCCTGACCTTGGATCCCAACAACCCCCTAGCATCAGGACTGGGGTCTCCCTTCTCTCGCTAACCCCCCAATCCACAAACACTCACCAAGAAACAGCCAGGCCCAGAGTCCAGGAAGGAAAATACCCAGCAAAAGGGACACTGGGTGCTTCCTGGGGTGCCTTTACCCCCTCCCCATTTCCTCATCAACAACCTCCCACCCGTCAGCCAGTGACCTCAGCCGGACACGGTCACTTAGTTTTGCAGAACACGAAACATTTTTTCCCAGCCTTCCCCGAGGAAGGCGGTGGTGGGTCAGAGGGCAGGCTCCATCCGGTTCCTGGCTGTCTGCATTCAAGCCCCAGCTTAGCCTCTTCGCTGTTCAGCCTGGGGCTGGTGTCTCCACCTCTCTGGGCTTCAGCTTCCCCATCTGCACAGAAAGGTGTATAACAGAACTGCCTCTCGGGGTCGTTTTTCCGGTGGACTGAGGCGATGCATACAGCAAGTGCTTAGCAAACGTTCCCATGGTTCCCCGAGTTTGCTAGCTCAAGTCTGTGCTGAGTTCAACCAAGAGGCTCGGGGACCCCCCGCCCAAGCCCGCATTAAAAGCTCATCTGTGAAATCTCTCAGTCACCCCTTACATCCCGTTAGAGTTACATGTTCAGGTTAGATTTTTTTATTCGCTGGCATCCACGTAACAAGCCGAGTTATTATTATTTCTGGCCTAAAACGCGGCGTGGTTCTGGGGACGTGATGGACCCAGGCTATGTTCTCTTCTGATGAGGCGGCGTCCAAGCATTTCTGGAAAACTGCGTGCTGTTTTCCCGTCCGAAACATCCAGCGTCACTGCGGATGTGGGACTTGAAGGTGGACGCCGCTTCCCGTCCTGGGCCCAGCCCTTCCAGCCTCGGGGCCCGTTGCCCCCCGAGCCTCTCTGGAGAGGAGATTCTGGGAGTCCCCGACTCCCTTCTGCACCCCCCAGCCTCACTCAAACCAAAAGCATGAGATCTCAGGCCTGGAGAAATCTCTTCCCCTTGTGTCTGAAAAGCCATGAGCATCACAACATTCCTAATGATAACAGCAGGGGTAGGCTTCTCCCATCCTTATAGCTACCATCTGAGGGAATTTCTGCCCTAAACACCCCTGAATGGAGAAACAGAGGCCCAGAGAGGTGAGTCAGCTTGCCCTAAGACACACAGCCAGGAAGAATCAAGGGGGAACGACATCCTAGCAAGTCCAACAGAGAAATGCCACCTTTAACCGCTTTCCTCAGCTTCCTCTGTAGATGGGCCAGAGGCAGCCCTGGCCTCCCTCTCCTTCTCTCTCCCAGTTTCATCAGTTCTCATCAGTGTGAAGTTGACTCATGAATTCCACTTTGTGAGCCTCAGTTTCCTCCTCTGCAGAATGGGGGCAAGGCACAGCCTCCCTCATTAGCTTGTTTTGAGGATTTCCCGAGGTCATGGATGCTTTAAAAACTGCTGAGCTGACGGTTCCTCAATAAATTAAACATGGAATTACCGCATGACCCAGCAAGTCCACTCTTAGGTATATACTCAAAAGAATTGAAAACAGATGTTCAGATGAAAACTTGTACACAAATGTTCATAGTAACACTATTCACAACAGAACAAAAAGTAGGAACAAATGTCCACCAGCTGATGAACGAATAAACAAAACGTGGTATATCCATTTGTTGTTTAGTCGCTAAGCTGTGTCCGACTAAGTCATGATTTAGTAACCCGCCAGGCTCCTCTGTCCGTTGGATTCTCCGGGCAAGAATTCTGGAGTGTGTAGTCATTTCCTTCTCCAGGGCATCTTCCCAACCCAGGGATTGAACCCGTGTCTCCTGCATTGGCAGGTGGATTCTTTACCACTGAGCCACCAGGGAAGCCCTCTATATCCATACAATAGACTATTATTCAGCAGTAAAAAGTAATGAAGTACTGATGCATTCTACAACATGAATGGACGTGTGAAAGGGGCCAGACACAAAAAACTACGCATCGTATGAGACATTCATGTGAAATACACAGAGCAGGCAAGTCCACAGGGGCGGAAAGTAGGTTAGTGGTTTCCAGAGACTAGAGGGAGGGGGGAACGGGGAGTGACTGTTTCATGGGTCCAGAGTTTCCTCTTGGAGTGATGGAAATGTTCTGGAACTGGATGGTGGTAGTGATTGCACAACGCCGTGAATGCTCTAAATGCCACTGAACTGCACACTTTCAAAAGGTTAAAATGGTAAATTTTATGTGTCTGTTACCACTCACACAAAGTGCTTAGCCCAGTGCCTGGCATACAGTAAGCATCCAGGGAAAGTTAGCCAGGATTATTAACTTATTTCAAGAGAATCTCGTTGTACTCAGGGCTTGGGTTCCAGAGTTGGCTTGTGAAGCTTAAATCATGTCAAAACTACAGTCCACAAACCCCAGGGCCTGTGTTCCCTGTCATCCATCAACGGCACCCACGCTCGGGTCCTGTGGCCATATTTTCCATGCCACGTGGTAGCCAGTAGGTAACACTACCCAGCTGACATTGCAATTACGCTCAAAGAAAGACAGTGCATCCCTGTTCACCCAACACAGAGACTCGGATGCCACAGAGCGGTGAGTGCTGTGAGAAAGAATGAATGAGGGCTAGTTCGGCCAAGGTCATCAGAGAAGGCTGCTTGGAGGAGGTGACTCAGGGAGCCAAGCAGATCTCTAACTGTGGCCTGCTCAGTCCTGCATGATTCATCCCCGCTCTCTCAGCCCCACCAGGTCCCCTCCGGTTCACTGCATTCCAGCAACATGTTCTCTCAGTCACCTGGCGTGCTCTGATCTCAGGACCTTTGTGCTTGCTGATGGCTTTGCCAGGAGCCCTTTCCCTGTAACTGTCTGGGGCCAGCCGCTTCTCATTACCCCTGTCTCCTCTCAGCTGTCACCTCCTCGGGGAGGTCCTCCTGGACTGCTCTGTCTCAAGGGGTCCCCAGCAGTCACCACCCTCTGTCACTTCCTCCTGCTTCATCTTCATTCTTTTCCCACTTGAAACTGTGTTTTTATGTGTCTACTGTCTGTCTCCCCTGTGAAACCATCCGCTCCATGACAGCAAGGCTTTTGGTGTCTCTTGTGTTCTGATGTACCCCCTCATGCTCCATGCCTAGAACAGTGCCTGGCACAGAGCAGGTGTTCAAGAAATATCTGCAGAAGTAAAGTATAAATAAATGAATGAGTGAGTGAGTGAATGAATGAATGCCTCTTTGCAGAGTAGATGGGGTTCAGCCCAAAAGGGGCTAAGACTTCCCAAGGGCATGCGCTGGGGACAGGGTTGACTCCAGGGGTCCCCTCTTGGTTCAGGCCTCACCTGGGGTGTCCATGAGTCCCTGCTTGTTGACTAGGGGCTATGGCCCCATCTGTCTCCCTCCCTTTTGACACCCATTCTGCCCACACAATTTGGGGGTGCGGCCCTTCCAGCTCCCCAGCCACATCATGGCCATGACAGCCCTCCAGCCCTGGGGGACCCACAGGGATTTTCCCCAACAGGTGACATCTGGGGCAGGGAGAAAGTGCTATGCAGTTACCAATCTGGTCTTCTGTTCCTGAAACTGCTCTCCAGGAAGTGAGTAGGGGGTGAGCGAGTCAGCGGGGCTCTACTGAAGGCCCCCCCAGCCCCAGGTCTCGAGTCTGGGCCCTCAGTCAGGATGTCCACAGGCAGGTGGACACAGTTCTCTGACCCTCCAATTCCTCGTGGGTCAACGCGAGCGATAGCTCTCACCTCACAGGGCTGTGTGAGAAAGAAATGGGGCATGTGAGCAAAATGCCTCACACAGGGCCTGCCGTGGGGCTGCACGGGTACACTTACCCTGATAGATAGCACGCGGGATATACTTACCCTGATAGATAGCACGCGGGATATACTTACCCTGATAGATAGCACGCGGGATATACTTACCCTGATAGATAGCACGTGGGATATACTTACCCTGATAGATAGCACGCGGGATATACTTACCCTGATAGATAGCACGTGGGATATACTTACCCTGATAGATAGCACGCGGGATACACTTACCCTGATAGATACTGTGTGAAATATACTTACCCTGATAAATACTGCAGGGGATATACTTACACTAAAAAAAAGGACTCACTGCTTCTCTGGAATTCAAATTTACTTGGGCGTCCCGGGTCTTTTGTAGCTGTCATGGATCTCGTTTTTATTTGTGCTACATCTGGCCACCTTAGCCTGGCACAAAATGTATTCACCAATGTTCACTGAACGAACGAACGGAGCTAAAGCATATCAGCTGAAAGAATAAACAGATGAAGCAGTGATTGAAACGCACAGGCATTATTACTATGGTTGCCGTTGTTGTCTCACTGATGGCTCAGAAGTTCCTGCCTCTGAGAACATTCTATCTATCCCAGGCCCAGACCATGGGGGGAAGTCGGGGCTTGCAGAGCAAAGTGATTCACCCAAGGCCCTCAGGGCTGTCGCTCCTGAGGCGGGCCATCTGCACCCCCAGACAGCCCCCATCCTCCAAGCCTGAAACACACCCCAGCCTGAATCTCAGAATAACCCCACCAGGCTGGGACAGCTACCCTCCCCTGCTACCGATGAGGAAACCGAGGCTCAGAGAGGCAAAGGGACTCGTCCACGCTGACAGTGACCCCTCCGGGACCCTTCTCTCCATACTGGGGGCAGAGCCTGGAGCCCGAGAGCCACAGCTGGCAGAGCTCCAGGCTGGGCTGGAGCTGGTGAGTCCCACGGCCCCGCGCCTGCCCTCCCCGCCACCGCCGCGGGCCGAGGAATTACTCAGCCCCAGCTTAACTCTATGGAGGAAATTCTTTCCCCTGGCAGGCTTCCCACAGATCCCCAGCTCCACGGCCGGGAACTGCCTCCCCAAAGGCCCGCTCACCTCCTGGCAGCACCAGCAGATGTGGAAACCCAGGCTTGGCTCTGAGCAGGCAGACCGTGGGCGGCAGGCGGGGCTTGCTCCAGACACGCTCTGCCAACGCAGCCAGCGAGCTGGGCATTTCATTCAAGCATTCAGCAAACGGAGGGGCCAGGTGCTGAGCCCCATTTTGGGGGTTGGCTGTGGGGGAAAAGGAGGGTCAGATGATGATGTTTAAAAAGCCCAACAACACAGCAAGCACTCAGATCTATCTGTGCTCCTCTTCTGAGTACCTACTGTGTGCTTGGCACTAGCTAGAGCCCCCTGTGGCCCATGAAGCAGACAGGGTCACACCAGGAAACGAGAGTGAAGAAGAGACTAGAGGGGCTTCCCTGGTGGTCCAGCAGTCATGACTCTGCCTTCACTGAGGGGCAGGGGGTCCACGTTCGACGGCTGGTCAGGGAATCAAGGTCCCACATGTGGTGTGGGGTGGCCAAAAAAAAGAGAGACTAGGAAGCTGCTCAAACCGGCTCATGCTGTGGGGATCGGTGTCCCAGGGTTATCTCACAGGACCCTGGTGATAACCCTAAGTGGAGGACTGTTAACTCTCCCTGTTACTCAAAGCAGGGCGAGGGACCAAGGCTCCCAACGAGGGTTAGCACTGCTTCAACATCACCCACACTGAGGGAGAATGAGCCGTTACAGAGCACCTTTCAATGGGTCAGCTCCCTTCAATGGGTGATCATTTATTCACTCAGCAAATGTTCAGTGAGACTTACCATATGCCAGGCAACGGGGGCACAACAGTGAACCACACTAACGAGGCTAAAACTTGATACAGGACTGATAAGAGCACGGGGTCTGGAGCCAGATACCCGGGTTTAAGTCCCAGCTCTGCCACCCACCCTGTGTGACCTTGAGCAAGTCACTTGACCACTCTGAGCCTCAGTTTCATTTTCTGAAAAATTAGCAAGGATGGCAGTACTCGCCTTCTGGGGTTGGGAGGATTTAATGCACTTCTCCATGCAGAGTGCTAAGCTAAGAGCCTTGTAGACATTAACAGCTCAGCGCATACTGAGTCTTTTTTCTTTCGAATCTCCCTTTTCTCAGATGAGTAAACCAAGCCTCAAAGAGATTGTGGCAGCTGCCGCCAGGGTGAAAAATCAGTAGAGGTGGAACTTGAATCCAAACAGACTTTCCTGGTAGCTCAGACGGTAAAGCGTCTGCCTACAACGGGGGAGACCTGGGTCCAATCCCTGGGTCCGGAAGATCTCCTGGAGAAGGAAATGGCACCCCACTCCAGTTCTCTTGCCTGGAAAACCCCACGGATGGAGGAGCCCGGTAGGCTACAGCGCACGGGGTCGCAAAGAGTTGGACACGACCGAGTGACTTCACTTCACTTGAATCCAGTCAAAGGACTAGGAGGGCCCCTCCTTCAGGGCCGCAGCCTCAGTCCACTCCAGTTCAGAGGCGGTAGCTCCCTAGCCCCCGCCCCTCTCCCGTAACTTTCAACCTTGATCTTCAAGGGCCTCCGAGGGCACGCTCAGGACGTGTCCTATGAATTACCAAACCTCTTCCGGGTGTTCACCGCCACCCGCCCTGCCCCCAACCCCGTGTGCAAACACACCTGCATCCGCGAGGTCCTGGGGTCCGCGTTTGAATGCGGGCTGCTGACGGCTGCTGTACGGGGGCTAATGCAGCCAGCCAGCCTGGAGCAGGGCTGAGGGAGGTCACCCAGGCAGAGGTGAGGAGTGGGCTGGAGTAAACAGTGTTTTATCTCAGAGGAAGGAAGGACAGAGGGAAAAGGAAAGCAAAAGGAAGGAAGGAAGGAAAAGGAAAAAAGAAAAGGGAAAGAAGGAAGGAAGAATGAAAGAGAAAAGGGAAAGGAAAAAGAGAGAAGGAAAGAATTCTCATCTGGCCAAGCTTGCCCAAACTGAGTTTAGGGCCAGACCACAGGGCTCTCATTTTGCCCCTGATTTTTCTGCCAGAGGCAGGAAACATTCTCCCTTGGGATGATCAGAAATAGCTGAGTTCAAAAAACGAGCCTGGGTGAGAGAATTCCAGGCGAGGGGGAGGGACTGACACCAAAGGGCTCCGTGGAGTCTAGGGGTTTAGGGCATGGCCACGGGCGCCGGTCGGCCTGGGTTCAAATCCCTGTCCTGCCCCTGCCTGGCTGTGTGACTCTGGCTTTGGCCTCAATTTCTCACCCACAAAGCGGGAACCATAATAGTGCCAGGCACAGCGGCATCTAGGTATTCCGTTTTCATCCTCAGCACTTGTTTTTTCCTCCATTTTTCCTGGTTCCACTCTCATTCAAACTCTCTACTCATAGAAGCAAGACGAACTCCACTCCTCCAAGCTTCCAGTCAACCAGCCACCCCAACAGAAAGCACTGCATTATTTTTGTTTCCAGCTAAAATCCCAGGCCTGCCTCTTATTTGCTGAGAGAATGCAGTGCTCTGATTGGTCAGTGGTGGGTCACATGCCCTACCCCTAGGCGAAGCATTGGCCCCACCCCAAATCCCTGGACCCAGGATCAGGGAAGCCGAGTGGGTGTTGGTTTAGCCCATGAGGGATAAACATTCAAGAAAAGGAGGACTTCCTATGGCTGGTTCACGTTAATGTATGGCAGAAACCAACACAAATATTGTAATTATCCTCCAATTAAAAATTTAAAAATTTTTTAAATAAATAACATTTAAAAAAAGAAAAGGCGGGCTTAACACATGTTGATCCTGTTAAGCTTCCTGACAACCTCCTTGGAAGAATATCCCTTTGGGGAGGTGAACAGATTGGGTCAAGGCTACCCAGAGCCAGCCTCAGCTCCCAAGCCCTCCCCCGCCACCAATGCCCCTCACCCATCTCAGCCTCCAGGAGAACACAGGGATGACTTCCAGGGCACCTGCCTTGAGAAGAACATATCTCTGAGCCTGGGGGGAGGGATCATCCCCTGAAGCTCCCAGAGGTTCAGGCACTTGCCCAAGGTCACACAAAAGGGAGGGGGGCAGCCAGAGTCTGGACCTGGTGCTGCCTGAGGCCACGCAGGGCCTGGAGGCGAGGCTGGGTCCTGTCACTGGGGACAGGACAGGGCTTGGGAGAGCCAGGCCCCCTTGAAAGGTGGCCTGGTTTGAACCCAGCTCCGCCCCTTAACTCTTATGTGACCCTCCGCAAGGTGAGCTGAGTGCCTTGGTTCTCTGGGTCTCGCTTGCAAAATGGCCCGAAGCCCAGGAGATCCACCCCCTGCCTGCCGAGGCTCTCAAGCTGATGCTCACCACCGGTTCTTAGTGAAAAGCTGTCCCCAAGCCTGGCTGCTGCGGTAAGCACCTTACCCAGATGAATCTTTTAGGGAAAAGAGGTGCTGCGTCTGCTGCTGTTGTTACTGTTATCATTACCTGCACTTTACAAAAGAGAAACTGAGGTCCAGGGGGGCGTGGCTGGCCCACGGCCACACAGCCAAAGAGCAGGGATTCGGACCCAAGCCAGTCCGGTTCTAGAGCCCAGCTCCTCGCCGTTTTCCAGTGTCCTGTCTCCATCAAGTCTAGCTGCTATTACATTGGTATCTGCTTAACTTGCTGCAGTCGAGGTCCTACCCTGACGCGAGACACAGGGCAGGTCCAAACTCCCCATCCTCAATGGCCACCCTGCTGTGAAAACTTTCCCCCTGGGAAAACGGAGGCACCACGCAGCTGCGTATGGTACCCAAGGGTGCACAGCGCTGGGCTCCGCTACGGCTTCTCACGGCAGCCGCCCCCAGAGCCAGCATCTCCTGGGTCACTCCCCAGCTCACACACAATCTCCCTCTCTCTCACACACACATGCACGCGCGCGCGTGCACACACACCCACACCCTCCCCCGCCTCCCTCGGCTCCACGCTGGCTGCGGGACATTTGTTACTGTGTCAGTTCCAGCTCCCGCCCTGATGGGGGGCCGGCAGGCAGGGGGCTTCCTGGCGGCTCTGGGAGGGAAGAATGCGCCCCCGCCCCCCGCCCCATATGGCCTGCATCCCGGCCCATCTGCTTTCCATTGCCTGGCGCGGCCACTGCGGGGCCGCCAGCGCCCGCCCGCAGGGGTGCGAAGTTTATGTGGCCGGGCCTGGAGCCGGCGGTGACAGGGCCACACACGCTCACACAGACACACACCGGACGCCCCCCGCCAGCCCTGATGTGTGCTCACACACACAATCCATCCCTCCATCCGCCTCCCAAGGCACCCACGTTCTCACACACCAACTGACAGCAAAGATCCCCAACCCAAACACTCCGGAGACCTCCAACTCCCACAGGGTCCCCCAGAAAAGTGACACACACGCAGTCCACTCCCAGAATTGACCCTCCCAACGTACCCACCGACGAATCCACACACAGACTCACATGTGCCATCACTCTATACTCCCCACCCGCTGACACACACACCCACCAGCACCCTCCCCACTGTCTTCCACAGAAACACACACACACACACACACCCCTGCCCTAACCCCGATGACACCAACTCAAATCAGTGACTAACACACGAACGCGGGTCCCAGAGAGGCCCCAAGGCACAGAATGGCCACTCCCGTTTCACAGCCCCCTTCCCCCTCCTCTCCAGCATCTCCCTAACCTTGGAGCAGTTAGGAGTGCCCAGACCCCTGTGCTGGGCTTGGACATTTACTGTCCCGCCCCATCTTCCCTCCTAGAAGCTGCTGAATTTGGACCCAGACTCCAGGGACTCTATCCAGTGCCTTCTCTAGAACACCTGAGTCTGTCCCCACCAGACTCACCTGGGCTCCTGGCTACCTGGACCATCTCCAGCAGACCTCATCACTCACCACTACCTCCAGGAGCCCACAGTGGAACTCAGGGACCCAAGAAATTGGACAGGGAAAGAAGGGCACATCTTTTTTTTTCTTTTTAATTATTTTATTTGGCTGTGCTGGATCTTCATTTCTCCGTTGCAGGGCTCAGACTTCTCACTGCGGTGGCTTCTCTTATTGCAGAGCACCGGCTCTAGGTGCATGGACTTCCGGAGCTGTGGCTCACGGGCTTAGTTGCTCTGTGGCCTGTGGGATCTTCCCGGACCAGGGATAGAACCCGTGTCCCCTGCATTGGCAGGCAGATTGTTTACCGCTGGACCACCAGGGAAGTCCAGAAAGGTACATCTTTATTAGCCAACTGAAATGTGGCGTTTCCTGCCCGTACAGGCGGACTTGGGAAACGAACCTCAGCAGGACCGTGGCTTTGTCGCTCAGAAATCACAAACAGTTCCACATCCCTCTCCAGTGTTGTAGAAATAGTCTTTATCCTCTTTTCAACTTCCAAATTACCCTAGTTATTAGGCCCCATCTTATCATTAAATTCGTTAGCAAAGAAGTACAGCTGTCACCATATCTAACATTTGACTAGTTCAATATAACTGGTTTCCTTTTAATCCTGTATACTTTAATTTATAAATTGAAATCTAAATTTAGAAACATAAACCGGGTCCATGGCATGAAAGCAGGCAGGAGCCCCTGAACCAGGTCCAGGTACTATATTATTTCACATTTTTATTATTATTGTACCTTGTTATGGTAAGGACTACAGTGAGCTTGGGCAGCTTGCCCAGGCTCCCCCAGCTCCAAATGGCTGAGCTGGGATTTGAACCCACGCAGGCAGGCTCACCTGGAGTTCTATGTTATCCTGTTTGTTGGAAACGCAGGGTCCATGCCCCACCGCCAGGAAGAGGATCCCAGGGTCTCGGAGGCCCCAGCAGATACACCCGCCAGCCTGGGGACCCTGGGAAACATCCGGCCGGCCCGGGGTGGATCCAGCCGGCTGCCCCAGCCAGAAGGGAGCCTAGCGGCCTTTACAACGTGTGAGATTTCTCACCAGTGGCAATGACAGCAGAGCGGGCTCCCAGCTCCCAGCCCACCCCACTGCCGCGGGGGCTGCTGCTGCAAGTTGAAAGCGAGCTTCCCTCTGTAGGGCCCCGGCAGTAGGAACAGCCGGTGGGCCCTGGAGCCCTCTGCCCCCGGTCCCTCTGTTCACCTGACCCTCTGCCTGCCTGCAGCTCAGGAAACCTGTCCCCTACAAGCCAGAAGGAGCCACCAGAAACAAAGGGGAGGCTTTCTTTGTCCTCCACTGCCTGGTTCTGTCCATCCGTTCATTCATTCCCCATTCATTGAGCACCTACCTACTGTGGAGGAGAAGGGGACGACAGAGGGTGAGATGGCTGGACGGCATCACCGACTCGATGGCCATGAGTCTGAGCAAGCTCCGGGAGTTGGTGATGGACAGGGAGGCCTGGTGTGCTGCAGTCCGTGGGGTCGCAAGGAGTCAGACACTGAGTCAGACTGAGCGACTGAACTGAACTGACTGTCCTCATTCACTGAGCACCTACTGTGTGCCAGTCTGGGAGCAGAGGCTACAACTGTGAACAAAATCCCCATTCTCTTCCGGCTTATGGGGAGGTGGAAGATTCAAGAGAAGAAACACATGAGCCAAAAGGTGTATAATACAATAACAAGACACAAATCAGGGCCAGAGGGCAGGGAGAAAGTACTGGCGAGGGGGTGTGTTTAGACGGTAGTCTGGGAAGGCCTGGCTAAGGAGGTGACCTTTGAGCAGAGGCTGGAGGAAGCAGGCTGAGAGCCGTGGAGGTGTCCAGGTGGAGGGCGGAGCAGGTGACAGGCCGCCGCCATCTGGCTGCTCTGAGCTCTGCTTCTGCCTCCTTTGAGTCCCAATCTGAAACTGGGCCTTCAGGAGCTTGCCCTCTCTGCAGTTCCCCCCATTCCAGGTCATCTGCTTCTCTTCCTCCCCCTACCCCCTCCTTTCACCCTAAGGGCCCAAGGTGCTAATTACATAAGCACCTGTGTGACTATTCATCTCTCTCTTTCAAGGGAATCCCTTGTCACTCCCAGGGGAGTGGAAACCCAGGAGTCCGCAGGCTGGGGGTGGGGGTGGCGGTGGTCCTGCTCCCTTCTCTTCCCCAGCCTCTGGTCCAGTGCCTGCCACGTGCCCATTTGACAAACGGGAAGACTGAGGCTTACAGCAACACCTCGGCTGACTCAAGCTTCGGTGTGGCAGCTCTGCGGCTGGGCCCTCAGTTGTGTCAGACTCCAGGTCCTGGGCCCATATCCTTAAGCTGACGGCCTCTTCAGGGACGGCCCTGACTCCAAGCCTGGCTCCGGTCTCACCGCAGGCGGTTGGAGAACAGTCCCCCAGATCCAAAATGTGCAGCCCCTCCTGAATACCTCAGCCGCAACTTGTGGCCGATGAAATCATAAAGTTAATAGTACCCATAAATTACTAGCTCTGTCCAGGGCTTCCCATGGGCTGGACACCCTTGCATCTATCAACCCATTTAATCCTCTCCTCCCCCCAACCCCCAATCCCCCGCCCAGCGCGCGCAAGACAGGGCCCACTTTACAGACGGGGAAGTCGAGGCACAGAGCAGCAAGGCGCCGGGACGGGAGGGCCAGCGGGGCAGAAAGCGCAGAGCCCCGGGCTCCCTCCACCTGCCGGCCGCCACGGCCACGGGCGGCGCGGTCCCGGGGGGCCCGGGGAATGCGCGGGGGCGGGGGGCGCCCGCGGAGCCGGGCTCACGTTTCCGGCCCGGCCCGCAGCCCCCACCGCCCCCTCGCCGCCGCCGCTGCTGGCGGCCCCCTCATTAAGGCGCCTTGCCTTCCACCTCCGAATTTTCCACGCAGGGTTAGCCTGGCGACGCGCTGTCTGCGGGCCCCATAAAGGCCGCCGTGTGCTGCATTCGTCTCGCTGGGGGCCGGCGGGGGAGGGGGCCGCGGCCTGGAGGGGCGCCCGGCGGCCCGCGGGCGGGGCTGCGCCACGGAGGCCTGGCCGGCTCCTTGCAGAAAGGGCCCCCTTCCCGGGACGCAGCCTCGAGAATTCCACATTCATAAACATCCATTAAAAAAAAAACCAAACAACAACAACAAAAAAACCCAGCCGGAATTGATGGAGTCCTGCTCACAGGACCATGAAAGCGTCAGAACCCGCCCATCCCCTGAGACCCTCCTAGCAAACTCGAGGTGGAAAGGCTTCTCTCGAGCCTCGTTTGCAAGGGGGGAAACCAAGCCCCGGGAGCGGAAAGAAACTGACCAGGGTCACGCAGAAGGGTGTGGGGTCGTTTTAATGAACCTGTCCACTGCTCGGGGCTTCTCTGTGGAGCACCTACTGTGTGCCAGGTACTGTTCTAGAGCCTGGGATAAGGCGGTGAACAAAACACAAAATGCCCTACCCTCTCGTGGCTGAAATTCCAGTAGGGGAGACAGACATTGGCAAATAAACACCTAAAATAAAGTGTCAGATGGGGAGTGCTGCTGCGGGGAGAAATCAAGCAGGAAGCGGGCCTGGAGTGAAGGTGGTGGGGAGGGGCTCTGTGAGGCGGGTGGGGAATGCATGAAATGGCTCATAATAGGACGGTCAGGAGAGGTCTCTTTGAAGGTTGGAGTCATGCGGATTTCCATTAGCTAATAGAAGGGTATTCCAGGCAGGAGAAACAGCATGTGCAAAGGCCCTGAGGCAGGAGCACACTTAGCCAGCATTTTTTTTTTTTTTTTGATCATTTATTAGAGGTGTCTCATGTGTTATCTTTTTCCCATTCCTTCCAACCTCTCTGGCCAGTCCAGCAATTTACATAATTCTCCTTTTCTAGCTGAGGAAATTGAGTCTCAGAGAGGTTAAGAGGCCCCTCTCAAGTCCCCCAGCAGGTTGGTGGCCAAGGTGGGATTTGAACTAGGGTCCCTTACACTTGTAATGATGTGGTCCATTGATGTGATGTGGGACAAGCCAGGTCTTAATACCCATCTTCTAGGGCTGTCTGGGACTGGTCAGGGCAATAGAGGAGGAACAGAGGGAGGAAGCTTTCAGAGCAGGGTGCACCCGGCCCCCGATAGTGGTGGGAGTCCTCCAGGAGCTCCTCTCCGTGTGAAGGTGCATGCAGTCAGTAATACCTAGGTGGTCTCAGGAGGGCCGCATCTGGACGAGCTTGTCTGAGCCGCCAGTGCCTGGTGCTCACAGGGTCAGAAGACAGAGCAGAACGCGTGGTCTGTAAATCTCTGTCGGCGTGGTTTATATCCACATTTGTTTCCAGGGCACACACACACACCACCACCACCCTCCATTTCTGTTGTCAGAGGCGGGTCGGGTGTCCTGGGAGGTTGGGGTTTCTCAATCATGTCTGCATCTGAGGAAAGTGGGGTCCTCGCATGAGGAGGTCCCCGAACCCTGACCCCTCAAACTATGTCCATCTCACCTAGCTTCTCTCCTCTCCAAGCATCTGGGAACCAAGAGGCAGCTGTTCTGCCTCCAATGGTGCCAGGCTCCTCTGTGTTGTTACCCCCTCCACTGCACGAGTTCACGTTTCCCTCCTGTGCCGGCCGGGGAACCGGCAGAGTCGTCTTGCTCTCCCCGGGCTTCCCCTAGGCATTCTTTGGTCTCTTTGCTCAACAGTGTACCGGGTTTGGTTTTTACTCCCATCACTTAGGAATTCAGCCCCGGCCCTCCGAGAGTTGCCCCTGTCACCCAGCTCCTCTCCAGCCTCTCCCAGATTTCTGCGTGAGTCAGTCCATCACTCAGGAGACCCTTGTCGGCTCAGACCACAAGGGGTTACTCCCTCTGCTCCCCTATTTATTAGGCAGTGCGCCCCCACCACATCCCTCAGCTCCCATGCTCATCTTTCCTGCCCGGTACACCCGGGGTCCCCTAGCTACACTCCATGATTGGCATTTTACTTCCAGCTGCGGTCAAGGCTCGGGCCAGCGTGAGCCGGTGTCAGGCCTGTTTCTCTGTGTCCCCATCACCGTCACACACCCACCTCCTCCCTCCTGCCCTCACACACACTTGTGCTCAGAGGAGACGCAGCTGGTGGCCGCCTGCACCCCCGGGCCTTTGTCACCCCTCCTCCATGCAGCAAGACCCTCCTGCCTGCCGATGTCCTGGCTTCCGGGATCCAGGCCAGCGTGCCCCCCAGCTTGGCTGTGTCCCTGTGGGTGACCCGGCAGGCACAGTGGCCCCATCTCCCCAGTGTGCCCAAGTCCTGCTGCAGTGAGCCCCGCACGTGTGCTTGTATCTGAGCAACTGGCGTTAACAGAACACCTTGCCTGAATCGCCCTGCTCCTCCCTCCACAGCACCTCCCAGCCTCCCGGTGTCTCTCAGCAATTGTGAAGGGTCTGTCTCTCCTCGTCCGGTCCCCGCTGTCTGGCCACTGCCCCCTCTTCTGTGCTCTGCTCTCGCTCTGATGTCATCTGTCACCGCTTCTGTCCATCCTCCCTGCAGACAGGCTTTCCCGTGGTTTCCCAGGAAAGGGGCTGAAAGCCCAGCGCCTTCAGTACCCTCTCTGTCCTCCCTTCCCCCTTCTCTGTCTTTGCCTCTGTCTGCATCTCATCTCCATCCCTCCCTCCGGCTTGGCTCCAGCCTCTCCAGGGACGCGTTGTCTCGGCTAGTCTCTCTCCCGTGTCCCTTCTCTTAGGTTCACGCCTCTTTCTCCTCTCCCCTCCCCACTCCAGTCTTCTGCAGCCCCCTTTTTCTTCCTGGGTCTCACTCCCTCCACCTCGCTCTTTAATCCTTTCCCCCCATTTATCACACACACCGTGCCCCACGTCTCCTAGTCCCCCATTCTTCGGAGCCCCACTTTCCAGCCCTTGTTTTTTCAGTTAAACCCTTCATCTTACTTCCTTGCCAGTCCGTCTCCAGATCTACAGATTATCCTGATGCACTTTATCTCCCAGATTTATGTTCACCCCGGTCTTCTTGCCACCCATCTTTGGCCTTTATCCAACCCCACCCTGACGTTCATCTCTGCACCAGCTGTTACTTCCGGAGCCCCGTCCCCTCCTGAGCCGGCCTTCCCAACCCTTTCGGGTCTTCGCGGCCACCCCGTGCTCTGTCTCCCAGCCCTGCTCAGACCCCTGCTCATGCCACATCTTCTGCCCGCCCCCTCCCCACCCCGCTTGGCTCTCTGTCTCTGGGCTACCTTTCTGCCCCGTCTTCCTTATCTTTTCAGCCCCGTCGGTCATACCAGCTGCATGCTGTCCCCCTCTAACCCCATATATACATTTTGGCTCAATGCGAACATTTCTAATAGTTACAAATCTCTGTTTTCTGGAAGCTGAGTATCACCACCATGGAATGCATCTGAAAGAGGAGGGGGAATGTAAAATCCTATCAGATGATTTAAAATTGTCGGTCCATTTTTTTATGCATTGGTTTTTAAATTTTATTTATTTAAGTATTTTTGGCTGTGTTGGGTCTTCACTGCTGCTCGGGCCCTTCCCCAGTTGAGGTGAGTCTGGTTTCCGTGGCTTCTCTTGTTGCTGAGCGCTGCCTCCAGAAGTTGTGGATCCCAGGCTCTAGAACTCAGGCTCAGTGGTCGTGGAGCACGGGCTTAGCTGCTCTGCGGCATGTGGGATCCTCCCAGATCAAGGATGGAACCCTGGTCTTCTGCACTGGCAAGCAGGTTCTTTACCCCTGAGCCTCCAGGGACGCCTCTATCCGTTTTATTATCACAGTGACTAGTAGTCCATTTTAAACTTTTAGCGAATTGAGAAGATCAAATTCTCTCTGCCGTCAGCTGCCCAGGGACACCTTCCCACAGGGCACCACGCTGCAGAGATGGCCTCTCTCAGCAGACGCATGGGCAGGACAGTGGCTTTCTGGGTCCACAGCCATGAATTCCCAGACACATTTTTTACTAATATGTTCTCAAGATGGAGCTTTTACCCAGGATTCATGATTTGGGCAAATTTAAAACGTCCTTCCTTTTCAGCTACTGAAGCAGTTGCATGAATAGCAATAACTCCAGCACGTTGCTTGTATGGCGTTGTAGCCTGAAGGCAGGAAATAGTATGGAAAGTATGTACCTAAAGCTCTCACAGGATGTACACGGTTTTGAAGTTTGATTGGCGAGGACAAAGGGTCTTGTGGGTTCCTCATTTTCCCTAAATCTTCCCTCATTTTCTAAATACGCCCCGATAAGATTTTTTCCCTAAAAGACTCCTGAAAGAGGAAATGAAATAACTGAAATACATTACATTCTCAAAGGTTAAATTCTTATTATGAATTTTATGATTTGTTATGAGAGCTAGCAAACCACATAATGGTACAAGTATTAGAATTAATGTGACTGTTCTGTTGCTGTCGTTTAATTATTTATAATCATTTGCTGAAGGAAAAAAATGACGCTCCATCCAATTGTATTTGGATTTTGTATTAACCATCAGTTTTATATGCTTCATCTCTATGTCTTTGAACTTTTTTGTTTTTAATACAGTTGGCCGTATTCCCAATAATGATTATAACTGAACCATGTTTTACTCCTTTGTAGTAAATATACGTGTATATTTCAAGTGAGCGAAGGACTTTCAATCAACAGAGCCTGCAAGAAGGTATTCACTCAACTGCCCTGCAGGCTTTTGTGGATGTTTGATGATGACTTTTAGAAGCAACCAGTAAAGTGAAACACACATCTTGTTCATACCCCTGGCGAGGTGTGACAGTGACAACATGTTCACATATTGGCAAGTCAGGCAAGAGTGACTGAAAACAACTCAGAGAAAAGTACTTAGTTCTTTAGGACAAGCAGGGCCATTGTACGCTTTTGCTTGTGTGTGAGTGAGTGACACAGGAGTTTCTTAAAATAATTCTCATCTTTACTACACCAGAGGGACACAGCTACAGTTTTCTCTATTCTGTATTTTAAATTTTATTTATTTACCTGCTGTGCCGTGTAGCATGTGGGATTTTAGTTCCCAACCAGGGATTCAACCCGCGCCCCCTGCGATGGAAGCTCAGAATCTTAACCAAAAAAAGTCTCTTATTTTACTTATTTTAACCAATGTTCGGTCTCACCTTTGATCATAAACTTCCACCCCATCCCCATTCTCACTAATATTTTTTCTAAGATTTTTTTAAAAATATGGACCATTTCTAAAGTCTTTTGAATTTGTTACAATATTGCTTCTGTTTTGGTTTTTTTGGCTGCAAGGAGTGTAGGATCTTGGCTCCCCCTATCAGGGATTAAACCCGCACCCTCGGCACTGGGGGTCTTAGCCACAGGACTGCCAGGGAAGTCCCCACTCTCACTTACATTTTGAGTCCCAACATGTCACCCCTTCTGGCCCCCAGTCGGCCACAATGGAGACATAACTCTCCCAGAACTGATCTCATGGCCAAGCTCTGATGTCGGTCCACAGTAGTCAGGTGAGGCCATGAGGGACCCTGGTCTCAGCTCCATCTCGGTCAGACGTGCTGAGTCTCTCTGATCGCTCAGAGCTGCTGTGAGGATGAAGAAAGAGGACCCGTGAGACGGGCCAAGGTGATGCTGGTGCAGGGTCACCCCATCGCCACGCTTGTTCAGACCCAGACCGGCTCCCTCAGCTCCAGCAGCCACAACAAATCGAAAACACGATATTCCATCGAACTTGTTTGACTTTGCTTGAAATAATAGTAATAATAATACCTAATTTTTTCCAGCCTTTAACCCATGCCCGCTTACCTGCTTTCGAGTTTTCAACCTTCATAGGAACCACACAGATGGAGAGACTGGAACACAGACAGAAGTCCCGTGCCCAAGGTCACACAGCCAGGGAGTGGCAGAGCTGAAGTTTGAATCCTAATACTTGCACATTAAGCCACAGGGATGAAATGATAGCAAAGGAACTGCCAGCCAGTGTTTTCAGCATATGTTACAACTCTTTGTTCAGACTATCTGCCAAATGTATCTGATAGAGAACTTGAATCCAAAATATAAAAGAGCTGTCAAGATCTGATAAGAAAAGAAACAAATTTTAAAACAGACAAAAGATTTGACTATTGTATATCTTCACTAATCAAGATCTATGGATTGTGAGTAAGTGTGGAAAGAGGTTCAGTGCGATCTAAAACCACGGTGAGAAACCAGTAAACCGCAGAGTGGCTAAAATCTAAAAGAGTGCCCGTGTCAAGCGTTGGTGAGGACCTGGGGGAGCTGGAACCCTCGCACACCGCTGGTCAGAAGGCAAACTGCTGCAGCTGCTTTGGAAGATGGTTTGACGGTTTCTTAGAAAGTTAAGCCAATGCTCATCGTTCAGTCCAGCAATTACACTCCTATACATTCACGCAAGAGAGATTAACACAGATGCCCACGCAAAGACTTGTCCATGTCTGTAGCAGTCCTACTTGTAATCCAGCCCTCAGGTCTCTTTCGTAGAGGCCACCAAACACAGGTGCTAACACATGTCTGTATTAATGCTTGGAATGTTCTAGAAGGGCCTCTCTACCTAGAGGAATTCTTTCCCACCCAATTGGGCCCCCCCGCCTTTTTTTTTTTTTGCTATCTTTTACATTTTTATTTTTCTGAAAAAACTTTTTATAATTTTATTTATTTATTATTTTTGGCTGTGCTGGGTCTTTGCTGCTGTGGGAGCTTCTCATTGTGGTGGCTTCTTTTGGTGCAGAGCATGGGCTCTAGGGCCCACAGGCTTCAGCAGTTGCAGTTCCTGGGCTCTGGAGCACAGGCTCAGCAGCTGTGGCTCACTGGCTGAGTTGCCGTGTGGGATCTTCCTGGACTATGGATTGAACCTGTATCTCCCGCATTGGCAAGTGGTTTCTTTACCACTGAGCCACCAGGGAAGCCCCTGAAAAAGCTTTCTGAGGACAAAGAAGATTAAATAAGGACCTATATAGTCAGACAAGTCTGGGTTCAAATGCTTGCTCAGCCATTATCACCCCAGGGGCAACTTTGGCAAATGCCTCCTCCCTCTGGGAGTCGTCTCCTTATCCGTGAAGTAGGGATGTGATAGGAAGAGCCTTGGCATCTCCCAAGGGCTGTTGTGATAACCTTCACAGAAGGGCTTTAGAACCGGTTGCTCCACCTGGGTGAAGATCCCGCAGAGCCTCTGCCCTTCCTCAGGCCTGGGTGAGGAGGGGGAGAGTGAGAACTCACCCTCCCTTCCTCCAAACTCCTCTGTGGCTCCCTAGTACCATATTCTGCACCAAGGTCATCCACAGCCTTCTTTAACTAATTCACCACCTATTGACTGAGAGTGTCCTGGGCCCCGAACTGGCTGCTAGTCCTGCCCTCTGAGAGCTGGTGGCTGGTGGGGGAAACTCACTGAGGCGAGGGGAGGGACCCCAGGGAGGGAGTTGCGGGGCTGGGTGGGGAGGTCCATAGCGTGCAGGGGGCTGTCCACTTGGTTGCTCGTGGGAGCCATGGAGGTCAGGCCTCGGGCGGGAGGAACACGGAAGTGGGGCAGGTCGGGGGACGGGCTCCGGCAGACATGGCTGGGGGAGGCTCCAACAAGAGGGTTCTGAAGAATTCCTCCATCTTCTCTCCACCAGCCTTCTTTTCCAGCCAGTCGTGCCAGAATCCTTCCTCTGCCTTGTCCCCTCTTTCGGTGGCTCTCCGACCCCGGGCAGCCCACGCATGAACGCACCTCCCACCCGGCCTTCCTCAGCTGACTCCCCAGGCGGAAGCGGCTGCCTGCAGGTGCCTCCTCTTGTCTCCTGCTTCCTTTCAGTCCCCTCAGTCTATTTCCCACACACAGCCAAGGGGAAGTCTCTCCTCCGCATAAAATCCCCTGGCAGCTTCCCATGGCTTAGGATAAGATCCAAACACCTGGCCCACAATGCCCTGCGGGGTCGGTCCCTGCCCGCCTCTCCCACGCCCTCTCCCATCTCTTTCCCTTCCAGCCACACTGAACCACATCATGAACATACCAAGCACGTTCTGACCCCAGGGCCTTTGCACTGGAGGTTCCTTCCACTGCAACTTCCTCTTCCCACTCAAGTTCTCTTTGCCCGGCTCACTCCTCTTCTTTGCCATCTTGAGACGCCTCCCCAAATACCCCCACACCCCTAAGCTGGCACCCTCTCATGGCACCCCGCACCCTTTCACTCCCCTCCCTTAACTGTCAGCTCCCTGAGAATAGACAGCAGCCTCTCTGTTTGCTCCTACAGCAGGAGCGCCTGGGACCAGGCCTGGCGCACAATAGGTGCTCTGTGCAGGCAGGACCGAGTTCCAGTTGCAGGGGCTGGTCCCTGGAGCTCCAGACCTTCTGCGGACCTGTCCTCTGCTGAGAGAAGAGACCCAGATGGCAGAGTCAGAGCTGAGGCCCACTGGACATTTCAGCCTCTGCACCCCAAGGCGGTGGGCCCCACCGGCAGAAATCACCCTGGCCTTGGGGCAGGGCTGACCTCGGTTCAAATCCTGGTGCCTAAGCAGAATTACCATATGACCCCAAACCCCTTTACTTCCCAAGAGATTAACTTATCAAAAGGTGTACTTTATATTTGGCAGTTTATTACATATCGGCTGCATATCAGTTACGTACATACACATATTTATGCACTAAAGTGGCAAAACTAACAAATGCATGTGTGCTCAGTCACCTCAGTCGTGTCTGACTCTTTGCAACCCTATGGACTGTAGCCTGAGAAGCTCCTCTGTCCATGGGATTCTCCGGGCAAGAATACTGGAGTGGGTTGCCATGCCCTCCTCCAGGGGATCTTCCCCACCCAGGGATCGAACCTTGGGTTCGATCTCCCGCGACTCCTGCATTGCAGGCGGATTCTTTACCACTGAGCCACTGGGGAAGCCAAAATAATAAACAGAAACCAGTAATAACAAAATGCTGGCGAGGATGTGGTACAGCTTGACTCTCCCATAGATTGCTGTGGTCCACACAAGACCTGCTCAGGAATGTTCACAGCAGCCCTCTTCATTAGAGCCCCAAAGTGGAGACAACGCATATCCATCCAGCAGATGAATGGAAAAACAATATGTGGTATATCCATCAGTGGAATCTTCAGTTCAGTTCAGTCGCTCAGTCGTGTCTGACTCTGCGACCCCACGGACTGCAGCACGCCAGGCTTCCCGGTCCATCACCGTCTCCCGGAGCTTGCTCAAACTCATGGCCATCGAGTGGAATATTACTGGGCCATGAAAAGAATGAAATACTGACACGATACAGCATGGATCAACCTCAAAAACGGTCTGCTAAATGAAAAAAGCCAGTCATGAAAAGACACATGCTTATTTGTATGATCCATCTGTATGTGTCGAGAATAGGCCATAGAGACAGAAAACAGATTAGTGGTCGCCAGAGGCCAGGGGAGGGGGAAGTGGGGAGTGGCTGTTTCTTTTTCCGGTGATGAAATGTTCTGGAATTAGAGGGTGGGTTTGGTTGCACAATTTAGTGCATGTACTAAAAACCACTGAATTGTACCCCTTAGTGGATGAATTGCATGGTAAGTGAGTTGCGTCTCTATAAAGCCGTGGCAAAAAGAAAATCCTGGTGCCACCAGAGATCTCACAGCTGTATGTCTTTGGGAAAGTCCCTTGCACTTCCTGAGCCCAGGTTCTGCCTCTCTCACTCAAAGGATTGACCAACTCATGGCTGGTAAACAGCCACGCAGGGAACCCATCCACACTTTCGGGGAACAACGGCCCCACTGGGGCTGGAGGATGGGCTGCCCATAGACACACAGGATAAGTGCAGCCCACGGGTGGTGCCCGGGACGGGTGACGGCACTTAGCATCACCCTGCAGCCCTCGGTAAGTGACAAGGTGGACAGGATCATCAAGCGTGACTTCCTTCACCCCGGGGACATCGCCAACTCTTGAATGCTGCTCTTCTGTGAGTGGGTGTATGTGTTTCTGTTCAGAAAGAAAAACACATGCTCATTATAGAAAATTCTGAGATCTATGAAGAAGGGAATTGAAACCCCAGCAAACCTGCCATCCTCAGAGAACCACCATTGACCCCCAGACCACATCCGTCCTTCCCCCATTGACCCCCAGAGCACATCCGTCCTTCTCTATGAAGGCAAAGTCGGAAAAAGATGAAGGAACATTTTTATGCATCAGCTCCTTTTCATATCAACTTGTGAACATCTGGATTATTTGTGAAAATTTTGATTGATTGATTGTAAATCAGGGGTCTTCCCTAGTGATCCAGTGGTTAAGACTCCACGTTTTCAATTCAGGAAGCCTGGTTCCATCCCTGGTCACGGAACTAGACCCCACATGCCGCAACTAAGACCCAGCACAACCAAATAAATAATTATTGAAAAAAGAGAGAGAGATGCTCATCAGGGAAACAACGATAACACTGAACTGGAAAAGGTTAAACATTATGTACAATAAAATGCCCTCCTCTTCTCCAGCACCTCAACCTACCAGCAGAGATGATCACTCTGGGTCGTGGGTACACATCTTACAGATCCTTCTTTTTCTCTTCTTTCTCTCCTTCCTATCAACAGTTACTCAGTGAAAACTAACCAACCATGCCTCTATTCATCTCATCATTCAAGAAATATTTAAAGTGCTTGTCAGACGTCAGACATTTGTCTTTCTCAGTCCACACGCTACCTACACAAAGTGTTAACTGTTCAGTGACATCCGACTCTTTGCGACCCCATGGGATTCTCCAGGCAAGAATTCTGGAGTGGGTAAGCCGTTCCCGTCTCCAGGAGTCTTCCCGACCCAGGGATAGAACCCAGGTCTCTTGCATTTCAAGCAGATTCTTTACCTTCTGAGCCGCTGAGGAAGCCCCATCTGCACGTATCTATTTTAAAGATTGCATGGACATTTATAAAGCGGTTGCAGAGTTCTCAGGATGCCACATGGGCCCCTTGTGCTGGGCACTGGGGTTGTTTGCCGTGTCCCGCTCTTCTGCTAAGTGCGGGTGGAGTGCGTTTCTGTCCCTTTTATTTTAGGATTGGGCCAAGAGTTGAGCATGTTTGCTGATGTGCAAAGGGAGAGCTCGGAAGGGCAAGGACTCATCTAGGATCACAGAGTGAGGCCTCGATGGCACTCAGACCCACAGGGCAAGGACCGAGCTTCTTAGGAAACTCCCTGCCCAGCCCCAGGTCATTTCCCCAAGGTAAAAATGGGTTTCCTTGGGGGATTCCCGCCCCAAGCACCCACCTTAAGTGATACATGGTGCTCCTTTCTCCTTGCTGTTAGCTTTTCAGCACCACTAAAATGTGTATTTCAGGCCACGTGCGCGTGTGTGTGCTCGGCCGTTGTGCTAACTCTTTGCAACTCCACGTACGGTAGCCCACCGGGTTTGTCTGTCCATGGGGTTTCCAGGCAAGAATACACGAGTGGGGGGATCTTCCTTACCCAGGGATTGAACCCATGTCTCCTGCATTGGCAGGTAGGTTCTTTACCACTGGGTCACCTGGGAAGCCCATTTAAGGCCATAGCACCAGCTGCTGCTGCTGCTGCTAAGTCGCTTCAGTCATGTCCGACTCTGTGCGACTCCATAGATGGCAGCCCACCAGGCTCCCCCGTCCCTGGGATTCTCCAGGCAAGAACACTGGAGTGGGTTGCCATTTCCTTCTCCATTGCATGAAAGTGAAAAGTGAAAGTGAAGTTGCTCAGTCATGTCTGACTCTTAGTGACCCCAGGGACTGCAGCCCACCAGGCTCCTCTGTCCATGGGATTTTCCAGGCAAGAGTACTGGAGTGGGGTGCCATTGCCTTCTCCGATAGCACCAGCTAAATAGAGTCAGATTTGACAGCACCTGTTGCCCTCACCGCTTCCCTTGTGGCTCACCTGAGGCCCCTGCAGGTTGTCCCACAGCGGGGTAGGGGACACAAGACTTCACAGAAGGGCTTCAGCACCGCCGGACCCTGCCTCCTGGCCACTCCAGGCTCCAGGCGACACAGGATGCACACAGGATGCCAGACCCTGGGAGTCAGGCCTCAGACTTCAATAAGGGCCAGGAGACACAAAAGAGCCAGCATCATTAGGACGATCCTCTATGTGACCTTTGAAAAATACTCTTTCGGAGCCTCAATTGCTCTATCTGTAAAATGGGCATAATAATAGCCAGTGTTTACAGAGGCCTTCCTCTATGCCAGGCCCCAGGCCAAGCAATTTATAAGTATTCATTCATTTAATCTGTTCAACAGCCCCCAGAAGGAGGGGCTGTTCTTCAGAGGAGGAAACGGACACAGAGAGGTTGAGCAATATGCTCCAGGTCACACAGCAGGCAGGCCATGGAGGAGACGTGTGAACCTAGGCAGTCTGGCTCTAGAACCTTATACCTGTATGGCCTAGGGTTGTGCAAATGAAACCAGGTAACCTGTGCAAAACAGACAGTGAACCGTCATGAGATGTTTACTGGTGTTATTATTAGTGTTGTTGTTGTTATTATTTGCCTGACTGGTTGCTCTTCGCCTCGCTGTCTTTATTTCCCTCAGTTGCTGAAAAGTCTATAGACAGGCCTGTCCTGGCCCCTCCCCATCCCAAACGTCTCCCCATTGCACCCTTTCCTCGGCCTCATCTACATCCCCTCCAGGGGGCCGGCACTGCCAGCTTTGCTCCTACACAACTTCCCATGGGATCTTCCCAAAGAATATATCCACTCAGGCTTCTCCCCTGCTCAAACCCTCCCATGCCCTCACGAGTGAAGTGAAGTTGCTCAGTCGTGTCCGACTCTTTGCGACCCCATAGACTGTAGCCTACCAGGCTCTTCTGTCCATGGGATTTTCCAGGCAATAGTACTGGAGTGGATTGCCATTTCCTTCTCCAGAGGATCTTCCCAACCCAGGGCTTGAACCTGGGTCTCCCGCATTGTAGACAGACGCTTTCCATGATAAGCCCCAAATTCCCTACTTGGCCCTGGCCCTAATCCCAGCAGACCCCTCCCTCCTGGCTCCTAGCCCCTCTCACACTTCTGAGGCCAAGGGAGGGCAGAGTTTTTGTGTAAAGACTTCTATTTTCCAAGAACCACAGAGACAAAATCCAGCTCCCCAAGTCTCCTCCCTAGTGTCCCGCTCCTCCAGGCCAGTTTCCCAACTCTCCCTCTGAGTTCGTTGGTTGAATAATAAAAAGTTCCCAGATCCATTCCAGGCCCTGAGAAAAACTCACCACACCCTTCTCTGTAATCACCTGTCAGGAGTTAAATTATATCCCCCCTCCACCAAAAAAAAAAAAAAGGGAGAGAGAGATGTTTAAGTCCCACCCACCCCAGACCTGTAAATATGACCTTATTTGGAAATAAGACTCTCCTCGTGGCTCAGATGGTAAAGACTCTGCCTGCAATGCAGGAGACTCAGGTTCGTCCCTGGAGAAGGGAGTGGCAACCCACTCCAGTACTCTTGCCTGGGAAATCCCACAGACAGATGAGCCTGGCAGGCTACATCTGGGGTCTCAGAATCGAACAGGACTGAGTGATTAACACTTTCACTTTCACTTCTTTATTAAGTGGATGTAATGAAACTAAGATGATGTCATACCGGGTTAGGGTGGGCTTTACCTCCAGTGACTGATGCCCTCAGAAGAAGGGGAGTGCCACACCCTCAAAGGAATAAAGGCACAGAAGTCCACATGAAGGAGGCAGAGATCACAGCCATGCAAGGAGCCAAGGAGCGCCAAGAATACCAGGAGCCTCCCTCTAGAAGCTGGAAGAGGCAAGGAAGGATATACTCCCTCTAGAGCCTTTGGGATTCCCTGGTGGCTCAGTGATAAAGAACCTGCCTGTCAGTGCAGAAGACCTGGGTTTGATCCCTGGGTTGGGAAGACCCCCTGGAGGAGGAAATGGCAACCCACTCCAGTATTCTTCCCTGGGAAATCCCATTGCAAGAGGAGTCTTGTGGGCTATAGTCCGTGGGGTCACAAAAGAGTCAGACTAAATAGCGAGAGCCTCTGGAGGGAGCATGGCCCAGGTGACACTTGAGTTTGGACTTCTAGCCTCTAGAACTGTGGCAGAATAAACTTCTGGGTTCCCCTCGGGCCCCGGCCATCACACACAGTATGTGGGATCTTAATTTCCCAGCCAGGAAGCGTAGAGTCTTAACCACTGGACCACCGAGGACGTCCCAAATTTCTTTTCTTGTTAAACCACCCAATTTGTGGTGATTTTTTATGGCAGCCATGCATGCTCGGTCACTCTGATGTGTCCGACTCTTTGCAACCCCATGGGCCCTGCAGCCCACCAGGCTTCTCTGTCCATGGGGTTCCCCAGGCAAGAATATTGGAGTGGGTTGCCATTTCCTCCTCCAGGGGATCTTCTCCACCCAGGGATCGAACCCACTTCTCCTGTGTCTCCTGCACTGGCAGGGGGATTCTTTACCTCTGAGCCACCTGGGAACTGTACGGCAGCCATAGGAAACTAATATATCACCCAACTGTGGGCACAAAGAGTGGGTCTCAGGCCCAGGGTACTGAAGGAGGTTGTGCCAAATAACCTCTTGCCAAGTGGGTGGTCCTGCCCTCATGGAGCTCCTAGTCTGGAAATTTTCCTAGTCCTCAGGGACCACACAGCATACCCCACCTCACAGGGCCGTACGGAGACTGAACTCTCCTTTCCTGGTCCTAACCCGCGCCCCCATCTACACACACCTTTGGCTATCTACGTGGCTGGAGATGGATGTTGAGGTTTCTATTAACAGAAGACTCGTTAAAGAACAGAATGGGACCATCTATTCGAGACAGTCTGGACAGGCAAGTGTAGTAAGTAGAGACCCAGATTATGTTCCACTTCCATTTAAAAAGTTTTAATTACACCCACCCAAAGGGAGAAGGAACAAAATGACCACAATGATAAAAGAACTCAGCGTTTGGGATTTCCCTGGTGGTCCAATGAGTAAGACTCCGAGCTCCCAGCGCAGGGGGCATGGGTTCGATCCTTGGTCAGGGAACTGGACCTAACACAGAGCAACTGAAGATCCCGCAGGCCGCAGCTGAGATTCTGCATGCCACGCCAAAGGTGGGAGACCCTGTGTGCCACAACCGAGACCCAGCACAGCAGAATAAACAAACACATAAACATCGATACTAAAAAAACATTGTTTTAAAAATGTTCTTAAAAAGAAAAAAAATCAGGATGTCAATCCAAGCTCTGCCATCTGCTTGCTTTGTGACCCTGGACAAGTTACTTCACCTCTCTGGGTCTTGGTTTCCTTTTTCTCAAGTCTGTTGTGAAGGTTTAGGGAGTCGGTCTATGCAAGGTACTCAGCACAGAGTCATGGAAGTGCCCCATAAGGATGGTGGCAATGATGTATTTCCTAGGGACACACATGTGTTCACCACTCGCTCAGCAAGGTCTCACTGGGTGTGCTCCTCCTGTGAGAGAGACTGGACAGTGAACAAAGCAGACGCCGTTTTCCACTTGCACGGAGCTGGTATTCTGGTGGGGGAGACACTCAGAACTGTGACGAGTGAAATATTTGGGTTAGTGCGATGGCGATGAGCGCTACAGAGAAAAATAAAAGCACAGGGCGGGGGCTGGAATGTGAGGAGGAGCGGTGGGGCCGGGAGACCAGCTGTGCGGCTTCTCTGGGGGCTGAGTCTTCCTGACAGAGGAAAAGCAAGTGCAAAGGCCCTGCGGTGGCCGAGGGTCCCTCACGGCTAGAAGGAGGGGGTGTGGGGAGGGGAGGGTCTGGATGGTGCAGTCCCCCCTTGTGGGCCGAAGCGAGGGCTTTGGCTTTTCCTGTGAGTGAGATTGGAGCCATATGTGCATGTGAATATATGTGTTTATTTGTTTAACCTAGAAAGATGTCAACTAGGCACTTCACAGAGTCATGATGGAGACAGTAAGGGCATCAGGGTGGGGTGTGTGGATCACACATCCCTTGAGCCTCATATCTACTCTTTTCATTTTTTTTTTAAATGAAAGAATAAATCCCCATAACATTTGTGCAATTGACCATTTGAAATCAAAAAAAGGGCAAGGACCCAGATCTCTGTTCGCTGGAGCACGCCCCCATCCCAGCTCAAGGGACATCCATGAGAAAGCCACTGGATCACTAATGGGGCCCAGATGTGCCCAGAGGTGGCCCTGGCCCCAGACCTGCCTGCCTGGACACTCGCACGGAGTTTGGCTTTACAGCCAGTTTATTTCCTGGACTTGTTTTAAAGAAAAACCCAGGGGAGGATCTAAGGGCCTGGCCAGCCCCTTCTGTTCCCCACCCAAGCTCTCCCAACCCACAGCTCTGAGCTGCTGCCCAGAGGAGGGCAGTTCTTCCCTACAGTAGAAAGCCAACCAGTAAAAATAGAAGGAATGATGGAGCTAGAAAAATCGCCATTTGGCAACCAGCATAGTAATAACTGATTTAGGCAGAAATCACCAGCGAGGGCTAAACCTCTTGGGAGGAAGCTTAAGGAGAGTAACAGGATATTCACATGGTCCTGGAACGTCTCCCCGCAAGATACAGATTAAATACAAAAAGGGAGAAAGAGGAACTTCACCCACCTTAACCCAGTGATCAAAAGTGACGTCACCAGGAATGGGACAGGCTGACGTCATGTGCCGCGTGGTGACTTGCCCTGGGAAGGGCATGGCCCGACTGCTGTTGTTCTGCCCGCAGCGCACAGCCCAGATTTTAACCACGGGAAGCATCAGGAAAGTCCAAACTGGGGGACATTGCGTGAAAAGACCTGGCCTGAACTCTTCAAAAACGTCAGTCACAAAAGACCAAGGAAGGAGTTGTTCCAGAAAAAGAGACTGAAGAGACAAGACAAGGAAACTTAACGGGAGGTCTGGATCGCTCCCCGCCCCCACCCACCAAAGCGCTACGGAGAACATCACCAGGACAGTTGGGGAAGCCTGACTGTGACCGTGGATTGAATAATAGCGTTGCACCAATGCTGAGTTTCCCAATTTTGATCATTAAACTGTGGTCATAGGAAAGAATGTTCCTGTCCTTAAGAAATATCCACTCACATAGTTAGTGGCAAAAGGGCATCGTTTCTACCGCTTCCTTTCAAATGGTTAAAAAAAAAAGTGGGCATGTGTACCTGTGTAGACAGACAGAGAAAATGCAAACTTGATAAGATGTTTTTCTGAAGAATCTGATGGAAAGATTCCAGTTTATTGTACTTTCCTTGCAACTTTTCTGTCAGGTTGAAATTATTTCAAAATAAAAAGTTTTAAAGAAATCTGAAACACCTGTCTCCCTTCTCTCTCCTAATAGTCTCTATCCGCCCCATTTCAGCCCTATACCCCCCTAGAGACCCAGGCTTTGATTGCTTTATTATAAATCCTCCCCGAGTTTCTGTAGGCAAATACAAACAAGAATGCAGACCATGCTCAATTCCACCCTTCTTCCCACAAAAAGGAGCATGGTCTGCATGTAATTTTTTTCCCTTAGCTAAATGTGGTTGAGTGGGGGCGGGTCCACATCAGGACAGAAGAACCGTCAACCGTTTGATCCCCACTCCCGCCACCCAGTCCAACATCTCCTTTAAAAAAACCCCTAGGAACTCGCACCCACCAGCACTCAGGTATGCCTGGCACAGGCCTAGAGGCCCAGCCGTCACATACTCTTGAACCCCACCTTCCCCGAGGCCTCCACCCCTCTAGGCCGGCTCAGCGTCATCCCTCTTGTCTTGGGCCTTTCCCTGGCTCCCAGCTCTAGTTTCTCTCCTTTTCTGACTTGGCTAACTCCATTCTCCACCAGGATGGGAGGAATCGGTGTAAAAGAAAAGCAGGCCTCAGGACTCCTCCGCTTAAAAGCCTCTGTGCCTGCCCTGGGGCTCAACCGGAGTCTGATTCCTCCTTGCCACCCACACGAGCACTGCAGGACATGGACCCTCTCATCAACCTCACCGGGTCCCCCCAGCCCCTCTCAGCAGGGGGACAAGCTCATTCCAGCCTCAGAGCCTCTGCACTTGCTGCCTCCTCCAGGTCTCCACTGGAACGGGCTCTGGGCTCCGGCTCTCCGGGCCTTATCAGAGGGCGCCCCACCCCATCGCTCTGAAGCACATGCTCTCTTTAATTCCATCTTGGCAGGTCACTGTAGGAAAGCAGCTTGTTTATTTAGTCACTTGTTTGTTTTCTGTCTCCCCCGCTAAAACATGAGTTCCCTGAGCCCAAGGACTGTCTATCTATTCAGGGCTGTAACCCCGGGTCCTCGAACACGCGGGTCTCACCCAAACCCACTGCGTGGACATCCTTTTCTCTCGGGGGAGGAAAGCACTATCATCACCCTATTCCAGAGGCAGAAACTAGAGTGTCCAGGGGTCTGAGACGGGGAGAGCTTTGCTCCAGGGCCTGCGAGCCAAGGGGGCGTGAGCCTGGTTCTTGACTCCGGGGATAAGGGGAGTCTGGTGCACCCTGATTGAATGCAGGCTGGGGGTTCCCATGAGGCCCACGCCTCGGGGAGTGTGTGAGAACGGTTCTTCATCCCCCACACGTCAGCACCTACTGTGGGTAGGTGGACGCCCCCCAGGGACCTGGGACACAGTAGGCCCTCAGCACATTGATGCCCACCCCTCACCCACCCCCAACTCCCTGACTTCCCTTCAGGGAGGCCAGCTACAATTTGGCGATTGTTAGAGAACTTTTTTTTTTTTCTTTTGGGAGGAAAGCTGCAAGTCATTAAGGGCTGCTCCCGGCCTGCGGGTCACCATTTCCTGTTTAGAAGAAAGAATCATCTCTCCTTTGGAACACGAAGCTCCCCCACCCCCGGCCTGGCTCTGGGGCTCCGGGGCGCCTGCGACGCCCGCCCCGCTCAGCTCCCCGCAGGAAACTGGCACCTTCAGCACCTTTTGTGCGCAAAAAGGACACTCATTTTCTCCCGGCCCCAGGAGGGCCCCAGAGGTGAGGTCACCGTGCGAGCCAGTGGGGAGTGAATTATCTCAGTCCCGGGACGCAGTGCTGACTGCCTTCCCGTTCTGTCCTCGAGCAGGAAGTAGAATGACCCCTACCCTTTGGCCCGGCTTCTCACCCTCCCGGCTCCAGCCAGCCAATTTCCTCGCATCAAAGGCCATTTGGTACCCAGCAGCCAGACGGAGGTGTGGGCCTGCCAGGGAGGCCAGAGCGGGCCCGGAGCCCTTGGAAACAGGAAGGACATCCTCTGTCCCTCCTGGCCCACCGCATTCCACTCTCATCTGGAGCAGCAGCCGCGCCCTCTCCAGAAGACCTGCCGGGCTGGGGAAGGCCCCACAGCAGGCCTGCTTGATAAGACCTGGGAGCCAGCTTCCTTCCCCGTGAGCCTGGTCGGCTTGAGAACAAGAGGGCCACAGAGAGGATAAGGACCCTGCATGCACAGCCCTACCGCCCACCGGCCCGCAGGTGTTTCCCGACCTCCACATCGGACAGGACGTCCACGCTCCGAGGAAAACCCACCTGCACAAACAAGGTCCCCCGGCAAACCCAGAGGGCCAAAGCCAAGACTGTGGGCGTCCAGAGCACTCGAGCTCCCTGCATCCCTGCCCCGTCCTTCCTCCCCGAAGGCCCTTGAAAACACTCCTGCGGCGGTAAAACCAGGTAGACTTTTTATATATAAATTATATATAATTTATAAAACCAGGTAGACTTTTTATATATAAATTAACCACTTTATTGAATATCAATAAACCGTACATATAACTATACAAAACGTTTCCTTAGTACAAAATGTCGCTTGCGATATAAATACCAGTGTACCTTTAAAAAATTGTAAACATCTTCCTCCCAGGCCCACCTGTTGGGCCCCGAAAATAGTTCTGGGAGACACAGTGGTGGGGCCGGAGCGCCCCACTCGGGCCCCTGACAAGGGAAGGCAATTATTCACAGTCCCTTTGGAGACATCGTTAAATTGCCTGTGAAACAGGTGCCACCATGACACACAGGAGGCTGAAATAGCTGCCCAGGCCGGGGGGCATCCTGGGGTCCAGACGCGGTCCTCGCATCAGGGGGCACCGCCGCGGGGCACCTGGGGGTGGCCGCTTGCATAGTGAGGCACTCCTCCTGGAGGGGCAGCCTGGGGGTCCCTGGGGGGCAGGCTGGGGCCCCCTGAGTGGGGCGGGAACTTCTCCTCAGTCTGCCGGCTCTTGTCCCCGAGCTCCGAGCAGCTGCAACCAAAACCCAAACAGCTCTGGAGTCACAGAGCCGCGCAGAAAGGCCAGCTCCACGGACCTTGGGAGCAGCGGCTGCCAGGAGGGGTCCCTGCGGCAAGCCACCCCCCCCAGCAGGAAGCGCCCCTGCCCCTCTGAGCCTGGCAAGGCATCCAGAAGACCAGGAAACAGTCCCCAGGGTCCAGCCCGACGGTGGAGCTCACGAGGGGATTCTGTGGCAGTGCCCAGGAGGCAGGGTCTTCCCTTCTGGAGCGGGGGTAGGCCCCTCTGGGCTGCAGGGAAGGCCCAGAGAGGTGGAAGGAGCCTCAAGAGTCAGCGTGGCCCCCCCGAGCAGCCCGACTCTTGGTGCTTGTGGAGCAGGGACATTCGGGAGAAGGTTCTGGAGCATGTCTTGCACTGGTACTTCTTGACATCCGAGTGGGTCTGGAGGTGGGCCCGAAGGTTGGAGCGGTCGGCAAAGGCGCGGCTGCAGTGGGGGCAGGAGAAGGGCTTCTCGCCTGGGGAGAGACGACAGGAGGGGTTGGTGGAGGCGCAGTCACTCGGGAGAACAGCTGATGTCTGCTGACATCCCCAGCCACCCCCAACCTCTGCCACCCAGCTCACCCCAACCTTGAAGGGCTGCCGTGACCCAGAGAAACCAGAGGCCTGGATTCGGCAAGGAGCGCTCCCGCTTCCCACCGTGTGGCCCTGAGTTAAGTCAGCGGGCTTCTCTGAGCCTCCGTTTGCTCATCCGTAAAATGGAGCCATTCAGCCCCCACACACAGGGGTTGGTAATTGAGAGAAGACTGAATCAAATACTTTTCCTGCCCTGCCAGCAGACGTGCTGAACAATGACGCGGCAGTGACGGCCGTGTTTGCTGACCGCTTTGTGCCAGGGATGGTGGAAGCACTTCCCACTATCTCATTGAACCCCACCTTCGTCCTGAGTTTAGGGACGCAGAAACTGAGGCACAGGGAATACGCAGGGTCTCAGCAAGAACCAAGCAGCCCGACTCCAGCGCCCTTGGTTTTAACCACTACAGAGACTGCCTCTTAGTTAAGGAGGCTGAAATGGGTGTTTCTTATTACCACCCCTGTACTGCCTTCCTAAAGTCAGCCTAAAAGCCCCCCTCCCCTCCCCCGGTCACTCCTTTTCACTGCTTCCCCATCACTGGGATCACACTCAAGAAAGTGTCAAGTGTGTCTGTCCCCCCATCAGAGAGCCCCACGAAGGCAGGAACCTCCCCACCCTGACTCCATTCCAAGCTTCCAACCCAAGGCCTAGAACCCCCAAGAGGCTACAGAAATCTTTTCACCTTGTGACTTTTTAAAAAAGAATCCCACCTGAGGCCCTCTTGCCACCTGGCTGCCCAGGCTGTATTGGGAAGAGCCTGCACTCAGGGCTGGATACACAGTAGGAGCTTTAAGTGCTTGGACAGCAAATCTTTTTTCAATAATAAAAAAAAAAAGGTCTCAGAAGAGCCTGACTCCTCAGTCACCACCAGACAATACCATTCACCAGTTTTTCATAATTCCTGCCCCAATCAAGAGACTATAACTCACATTCCAGAAACCTTACAGCAAATGCTGTTTCGCTTTTCCTTGGGGCTGTGTTTCCCAAATAAAGCCAGAAGAGTAACTCATTAAATAAATACTAATCAGGCCTCTAACTCCACCCAGGCACTGTTCTTTAATACTGAATATTCTTTTCCCAGAAACACATTCTCCTCTCCTCCCATTCCCCTGTGTCCCTAGGCCAAGGCCCCCTAGTTAAATCCCGGTGCTGGAAATAAATGAATGCCAGCAGCCTTCGTGGGTGCCTGGGGGCACTGCACGGCGATGGGTGGGTGGGGTCCAGAAGCCAGGTGTCTGCAGCCCACAGGGGAGCCGCGATCACGGGCTCAGTCTCCTGGGACAGGGCCACCAGCAGCGTGGGGCTGGGGCCAGAGGACTGGGGAAGGGACGCCCGTGTAACCTGCTCTGCCATGACTGGCGCACCTCTGCATAGCAGGCCCGAAGGGTCTGATGACTGAGTCCTACAAGTTCTTCCTCATTCACACCCTGCTCTGAAAACTCAGGGCCTGGGCTCTGCAGACCTGGAAAAGCGGATGAGGTGCCTGGGTTCCCCGCTTCTCCTCGCCCACCTTGGGCGAGGCGCAGGAGCCCTGACTCCGGCCTATAAAGCTGGGACTTGGGTAAGTGGCGGCCTTCTCTGCGCCTCCGTTTGCTCACCGCTGAGACGGGGTCAGGACGGCCGCTCAGGGCGGCTGCTGGACTGACTGCCGCGACACAGGTGACGAGACAGGCCCAGAGCGCGTGCCTCCCCGCCTCCGGCGCTCATCGAACGTTATCTTTATGTTACGTGTGATTAGACACGAACCTGGACAAAGAGGCCAGCTGGATGGGATGGGATGGGATGGGATGGGATGGGTGGAGGTCTGTGTGCAGAAGCAGGAGGCCTCGCAGGCCTCCAGCCCCCACCCTGGCCCGGCCACATCTCTCTGGTGCTCCTGGAGTGTGAAATGGGCACCAGGCCGGAGGGGACAAAGGCCGCTGAGGGGGGCAGTGTACATGCGATACTCCCTGGATTAAAGGGGCCTGACACGCTGCGGGCCGGCAGCTGCGACCCAGAACAGGTGCTGGGCACCACTGCCCCGCGCACCTGCTCCAGCCCCCAGCCCCCGCCTCCCGGGCGCACCATTAAGACGCACAATGGGAGGCGAGGAGGATGGCGCTGGTGCATTTCAACAGGCTTTGTGTGTCTGGGCCATGCCTTTACATGAAAATAATGTCTGAACGGGAAGGGAGAGAAGCTGGGGGGCTAAGGGGAGCATCGAAGGGCTTCCACTGCCCCCAAATAGAGACCCCGTCGCTGGGCAGCCACCGAGGACACAGGCTAGGCAGTTGGGCCTTTACATGTTAAAATCAGGGCTTTTGTGCACCAAGAAGAAACTGCAGACATGGGCTGCAAGCTCTGGAGGTTGCCTGCCTCCGCCCCCCCACCTCCCACCCAGGAGGAATGACATCAATAATGCCTGCAAAATGCCAGGCTTCACACACCACCTCACTGACCCTCACAGCTCACAGGTCAGCCCTTGGGCCAGGAAATGCCAGAACTGAGACTCCAACCTGGCCAGCCTGACCCCCAAAACCAACAGTCATGACCCTTGAACCCTCTCTCTGAAGAGCAGCCCCAAGCAGAGAGGCCTCCCCCATTCACGCTCTGAAAAGGTGGAGTGGATACCTTTTCTGCACTTCTGTAAAGCTAAAGGCTAGGACAGGTTCTATCTCACAAGTTTCTACACATTTAGCATTACAGTTTTTGAAATGCCAAGACCTAATTGTTTTCTGCTGGCAAAGGAGTTCCTGGGCCTGCATGATGGGATTAAGTTTATCTGTTCAGCAGTGAGTGGGGTTGGGGAAAGCAGGTCTGAGAACCATCATGATACTATAACAAGTCATTATCAAGTGATGAGGCAGCCACTGAACCTAGACTGCCCCCTCTACAATACTGCAGTAACCCACTCTGTATGATTAAGTTATAATCAGAGAGGCTGAGAGAGTTAAATCCGGTACTCAAAGAAACACGGCTTGGGAGCAGAACAAATACCAACGATTTTTGTGCCTGCGGGTCGTGTCTCAAGCATTTTCCCAAGTAGTTTCTGTCCCAGGTGTCTCATTTAACTGGCACAAAAACCTCACAAGGTGTTTTTATGCTCATTTCACAGATGAGGACACAGAGGCTAAAGGAGGTGAAACGCCAGCCCAAAGTCTGGGGAGGATCCCAAAGCAGGATTCAGAGCGGAGGCAGGTGGGCAGGCTGACAACATCCTGTCTGGCTAGGGTGGGGGTGGGGGTGGGCTAGGGGAGGGTGGAGCAGGGTGGGCCCCTTCACACCTGGCCCCAACAGCAAGGTGTTGTTTATACCTTTCCCATATCCAGCTCCAACCCATTTGGCTGAGAGGAACTGAGCCTGCTGAGGGACATGTAAAAGTTATCTACTCAGCCCAAGTGCTTAGCTGATGAAGGATAGCATACTTCTGCCAAACTTCAGAGCCAGGCCCCCCGAACTCAAGCTAGGCGTCAGGAGATGGCGGGGGCCTCGGTTCCCACAATCTGAAAGTGACAGCAAAGCCCATCTTAGAAGCGCTGGCAGGGAAGGCAGGGAGAATGGGGGCCGGGGGGAGGGACTCACCGGTGTGGGTCCGGACGTGGCCCTGCAGCAGCCAGGGCCTGGAGAAGGCCTTCCCGCAGGTGCTACAGACACAGGGCAGAGTGTGGCTCCGGATGTGCATCTTGAGGGCACCCAGGCTGATGTACTCCTTGTTGCAGTATTTGCAGTTGAAGGCCTTGCGAGTCTGGGGGTCCTTGGCCACGGAGAGCCCGGTCAGCTGCTTGGGCAACTGGCCCAAGCCTGGGAAGGCAGCATAGCCCTCAGCCTCCAAGGAGGAGGCTGAAGTGGACGAGAAGGACGAAGGGGCCGGCGAGGGTGGGCTAGGGGGCTGGGAGCCTTTCCCGCTGTCCTCGTCGGACAGGGAGGTCAGCTCGCCAGCCTTGGGGATCTCCTGGGGCAGGAGAGAAGCCCAGCTGATGGGCTGGGCTTGGGGCGCCAAGAGAGAGTCCCAGATGAGTGTCGGCAAGGAGGCGGTGGGATTGAGGACCTCGGGCGGCGGGATGGCTGCCAGCAGGTGGGCCTGGTCGTAGGGCTGCTGGAAAGTGAGCTCTGAGCAGGGGACAGAGAAGAAGGCAAGGTCAGGCGTGAGCTCAGTCAGCCAGCAGACATCAGCCTGATGTGGGCCAGGGGCTGAACGGGGCTAGCACTCAGGGCTTATCAGATGAATACTAGGACCGGCGTGCAGTCTGAGCCCCTCTTCACCAGGTCACCTGGTTCTCCCGCTTCAACCTCCAGCTCTTCCGGGAAGAACCCCCCTTCCCTAGCTCCGACTCAAGGGGGTCATTTCCAGGTCTCCAAGTACCCAAGTACCCAGCTTGAGGCCAACCCCCAGCATCCTGGCCCCTCATCTCCTCAGCTGCCAAGGCACCACACCCCTGTCCCAGGCCCCCTTCCATACACATTTCTTCTCCCACACCCTCCCCCAAATCCTCTGGACTCTTGCAGAGCCCTCGGCCCGGCGTCTGTCCAGATAGAAGCCTCCTCTTCTCACTTTTGGGAGGGGCGCCCCTCTTCTCTGCGGCTGGTTAAGTTCCAGTTTCCTCAGCCCAAGACCACCGCCCTCCAAAAACCCTCTCCACATCTCCCGCACCCACCTGACCCGAGATTATTCGCACCCAGGCTGTATTCTTTGACTCGACTCTGACCCCTCGACTTCGTCCCCAAGCCCCCTGCTCCTCCAAGTGCTCTCCTCATGCAGCCTTCGCCTGCCTCCCCCAAACTCCCCAGGGGTCCGGTCACCCGGCCCCCTCACCTGGAGAAGAGTCGTGCAGTTCACTGTAATTGGGTCTCCGGCGGGAGCCCGCAGACTTCCTGACGAGGAAAGAGCGCGGCATGGTGGCCAAAGCAGCTGGGGGTGGGGGGGCGTCTCGCCGGGTCACGCCGGGACCGCAAAACCCTCCACCCGCGACGCCGTGCAGCTGCGCTGTGAGTGGAGACGGGCCGCCGACTCCCTTAAGTACGCCAGTCGCGGGTGGGCGTGGCCCGTCCCGGTCACGCCCCTTTGTCACCTCCGCGCCAATCGAAACGCGCCTTAGCCAGAGGCCCCGCCCCGAGCAGGTGCGCTGGGGGCTGGCGGGGCTCGCGCCGCGTGGCGCTGGGAGCTGGGCGGGGCCGCGCGGACGCCGGGCCTCGGGCGCGTGCATGGGCGCCCGGCGGCAGGCTGCCGGGGGCGGGGCGCTGGGAACCCCTGGACGAGGCGGGACCCCTCTTCGGGACTCGGGCGCCCGGGCCGGCTCGGCGCGGCACGCTCTCCCGCCTCTGGCGCCCTCTGGCGCCGCGCGCCGCGGGTCTGGGCACCTGACTTTCGGAGACCGCCACCGCCTTGGGTGTCGGAACGGGGCGGGGGGTGCCTTCGCTCGTAGGGTGCCTCGCAGAGAGCGTGGGATTGACCAGGGGCAGCACACAGTTCGGAGGCGGAGAGAAGCAATGGATCCCTCCACGTGGCTGCTGACAGTGTGCAATGCCACGGCCTTTTTTTTTTTTTTTGCAAAGCAAACGGGCATCAGCTAGAAAAACGCACAGACTGACTGTGTGCCCACTAACGGACCAGGCACCCCTCCCGGCGCTGGGGGGGATACGACTCTGAACAAAACACTCGGGGTCTCTGCTGAAGGGTCGCTCGCCCAGTCAAGTGGAGGAGACAGGTGAAGTCAACAGGCAATTCCAATGCAAAGGGAAGTGTATTTCGATGAGTGGGGGGGGTGGGGACCACAGGGCACTGTGACAGTCAAGAGGCGGGTCACTTGACCAAGGGTCGGGGCAACTTCCCAGAGGAAGTGAAAATGCCGAGGAGAAAGGCCTGAGGTTAGAGGCAGTAACCGTCTGAGCCATTGAGAGCCTCTCTCAGGATGGGGGTGGGGTGGGCAGGGCGGCGGGGTCAGGGCCTGGAGGAGTCTGGACTTTGCCCCAGGGGCACTGGAGAGCTGAGGAGGGACCTGTTTGGAGTGTGGTTGAGAAAGATTACTCTGGGCAGGTGGGAGAAAGAAGTGGGGAAGGGCGGAGCTCAGGTTAGTTGCCTCACTCATCTGGGGTCATCGATACTGTGTCTAAAGGACTTGAGGCTAGGCTCCACCGGGGGTCACTGACTGATTTAGCTGTGGGCTGGGCCCAGGGGAGGGACAGACTTCACCCCCAGCTCTCCTCTGAGCCCACCAACTGTGAGGGCCATGCCTGTCGTGGACTGGGGATTGGGCACAGGCCTAAATCCGCAGGTCTCTCCAACTCGTTTCCACCTGTGAAAACCCGTTAAGACCCTCCACTCACCACCTAGCATGAGAGCAGGGACAATTGTCTGGATCCTTAAGTGCTGTGAGCAAAACAATCATCCTTTCCCTGTTCTAGCTGGGGAGGGTGGGGGGAGGCGGGGGAGACAGGCCACGCACAGTCACTACAAAGAATACGGCTCCTGTCTGTTCACTTCCCATCGTGATTTTCCACCTACATCCAGAGGGAGGAGTAACGCCGTGTCCCTTTGCTCCAAACCTCCTGTGTCCCTATCTCACTCAGAGCAGAAGCCGAATTCTTCACCACCGCCCTCCACCTGCTGACCTGACCTCTGCTGCACTGATCTTGAGCCGCTCTGCCCCTCCCCCTGCACAATGATCCACCGCCTTCTTTCTGTTCCTCCACATCCCAGCCCTTGGCACCTGCCATTCATCTTCCCTGACCCCCCAGAATCTCTCTTCCGCAGGATCTTTACCAGAGAGTCTCTTTCTGTCTTTGTTTCAGCAGGAACTTCGCAACTGTTCAGCCTCATTAGTAAGGAGAGAAATGCAAATTAAAACCACAATGAGATACTATTTCACACCCATCAGAAAGATAAAAAGTTAAAATTTGGTCATAGCAAGTGTTGAGGATGTGAGGGCAGGAGGACTTTGGTTCCATGCGGGCGAGAGTGTCATGGGTATGAGCCACTTTGGAAAAGTTTAGCATCAGCGAACAACAGGTGACTCTCCTAGCATTCTACTCTCTGGCCTGCTTCATCCCAGAGGTTCTTAGCCCTGGCGTCAGATCCCCCCAGGGAACACCAAAGCCTGGGCCCCACCCTTGCAGCCGTTCTGATTCAATTACTCTGGGTGGGACCCTCTGGTAGTAGCATTTTTGAAAACTCCTCAGGTGAGCAGCCAAGGTTGAGAACTGCTGCCCAGCTTTAATCCCAGAAGAAATGAGAATATTTCTTGCACCCTCGTTCGTAATATGGAAACAAACAAACAAACTGGAAACAACCCAAATGTTTATCAACAGTAGAAAGGGTTAATAAACTGTAATTAATAAATTACAATCATATATATAATGGGATACTATACAGTGAGAAAAAACAAACTAAAACTCCATGCAACAACAGGGATAAATCTAAAAAACATGGTGTTAAGCAAAAAGAACCAACTCAAATACAGTTAGTTGGATTTACACAGGTTCAAAAGCAGGTAAATGAAACCCTTTATTGTCTAGGAATGTATAAGGAGGTGGTAAAACTATAAAGAAAAGCAAGAAAATATTTACTGCAAAATTCTGGAGGGTGGTTAGTTGGGGGCCGAGGTGCTTCTAGAGAGGTTTTGATAATGTTTTGGGATTTTTTTTTTTGAGGGGGTTAAAACATTTTTTTAATTGGAGTTGCTTTACCATGTAACAGCAAAGTAAATCAACCAGAAACTTACAGATATCCCTCCTCCTTGGATTTCCTTCCCACTGAGGTCACCACAGAGCATTGAATAGAGTCCCCTGGTTCTCACTGGCTGTCTATTTTATACATAGATATTTTATACATATGAATGTCAACCCCAATCTCCAAATCCATCCCAGACAATGCTCTATTTTAAGCACAGAAAGATGTTATTATTAGTCTTGAAATTGTACAATAGGCAATTTAGACACTCTTGCTAAGAATGATATATTTAACACATATTTGAAGTCACCTGAAGGGAAGCGTCTCTGATGATCCTAGCCAAGGTAGGATCCTGCCTTACAACGTATCTTTTTTCTTCCATTGCCTGCATGCTCCGTCATATCGGATTCTCTGCGACCCCATGGAGTAGTCGGCCAGGCTTCTCTGTCCATGGGATTTCCCAGGTAGAGTGGGTTGCCATTTCCTCCTCCAGGGGATCTTCCCCACCCAGGGATGGAACCTATGTCTCCTGCACTGGTAGGTGGATTCCTGACCACAGAGTCACCTGCGAAGCCCTTTAATTCTATTTACCCCATTCAATTTTCTTCAAAGCACTTAGTAGGGGCTCAAACAAGTGTTTGGTGAATGATTACTGGCTGGACCTTCTCCTAGTCACCCTGTCCAAGTCACTCAGCCTCTCTGAGCCTCAGTTTCCTCATCTGTACAAGGTGAGCGTCCTGTCTCCCTGCGATACCGGATGGGTAGTGGCCGGAGGTGGCTGGTCCTCGAATGCCATTGCCTGGGCCTCCTGCTCTCCCTTTCTCTGCGGGCGGACATCCGCGCCCTGGAGGAGGTGTAAGGTGCTGGTGGCGGGGCCTTTCTCCATCTGGGCAGTCCCTTCCCTTCCGATTGAACTATCCGGGCGCTTTATTTTGCTGGTTCGCCCACACACCCCTCCCTCCCAGAGACGGCGACGTGGGAGGGGGCTTTGGGCGAGGCGAGGCCCAGGGGCTGCAGGTCAGCTCCCGGGGGTGCGGTCCCGGCCGACACCTTAGATGCTGCGGCGTCAGGTCCTCCCGGAAATGGACCGGCTCTGCCCCCTCGCCCCACCTACCCCGCGCCCTGCGCCGCGGCCCTGCGGCGCCCTCTGCTGGCTGTCATGTGGGGCTGGACGCGCACACCGTGGATGGGGATGAAAACTGGTCCAGCTGCCTTGAAGAGTAGTTTGGGGACACCTCCCAGTGCCAGGACGAGGTGGCTGAGTGGTTAAGGCGATGGACTGCTAATCCATTGTGCTCTGCACGCGTGGGTTCGAATCCCATCCTCGTCGGCTTGTGGTTTCCACGCCCTACCTTCAGCTGTGGCTTCCTAAGTGCTGCTTGTGGTTTTTAACAGGAAAAAAAAAATCCTCTTCTGCCAATGCAGGAGACACGGGTTCCATCAGGAAGATCCCCTGGTGGAGGCCTGGAGAATCCGTTACCCTCAGCAAAGGCAATTATTTTTACCAGCGTCTTGTATGACCTTCCAGAGATAGTCTGTATAGAGACAAGGAGATATATACGTTTGTGGATGTTAATATGTACACTCCTTTTTATATAACACCAATGGGAGCCTATACTTTAGCCTACTTGCTTTTACCTCTTAAGTAACTACACTGCGTGTCTTGAAAGTTGTTCCATATCTTAACATGTAGCTCCCGTAACCCCTTGCAGGGCTGCAGACTCTTTGATTGTATGGATTATACCATAATCACAGAATTTATCTTACAAGGGGACTTGTGATAGGCATTTAGATTAGAATATAATTTTTTGCTACTACAAACAAGGGGGCAGTTTCAGTGAATGTCTTGTACACACATCTTTGACCTGAAAGGCAAAGATATCTTATAAAAAATAGAGGGAATTCCTTGGCAGTGGTTAGGATTCTGCTCTCATTGCCCTGAGGGTCTGGGTTCAATTCCTGGTCAGGAAACTGAGATCCTGCAAGTCATTTGACATGTCAAAAAAAGTTGTTGATACATTTGTCCAAATGTCCTCTAACAAGGTTAAACTAAATTATACTTTCACCAGCAGGGAGTTGGGGGCCCTTTTCAAAACCTGGTGGAGGCAGGGTGTTGTCAGCTTATTTTTTTTTTAATCTTTCCCCATCTGATAAGGAAAAGTGAGATCTCCTAGTTACAATTTGCATTTACATGATTGGGGTGGAGCATTTTTCTCAGCCTGCGTCCTTTTCCTTTTCTCAGTGTCCTGAACGGCATCTCTGTCATTTGGTCACCGATTTGATGAACTTCCTAATCAATAAAAATTCTTTGTATATTAGGCTAGCTGACCCTGTTGATTAGATCATTAACCGCTGAGTGGATCAATCAGAGAGTTCATCTCTGCCGGGAAGAAGACATTGTCCACGAAAAGTTCAATGAATGAATCAAGGCTCAACCTCTACACTTACCCTTAATTTAAAAAAACAAAACCTCTTGAGTGTCTCCCACCTGCCAGGACACAGTGATTCAGCCCTGGGCTGACTCAGAAGTCCCTCTGAGAATCAAAAGTCACCATCTCAGAATAAGGGTTTCAAGGGAAGTTTCTGGGTCCAAGTCTGTTGAGCGTGGCCCAGAGTTGGGGGCTCCAAGATGGATAAGCCCTTTTTGTTCCCATTTGCTGAGCGCCTGCTGTGTACCAAGTTCTGTGCGGGAGCTTCACAGCGTAGGTGTCCCGTTAGCATCCCCAAGTGGTATTTGACACTCTTGGGGGAACAGTTAATACATTATAATGCAGACAGATTAGCCATCTGTCAGAAAGGAGAAAACTCTAGATGTAATGAGTGGAATCATATCAAGACATGAAGTGATAAAAAGCCAGGTGCAGAACAGCATGTACAATGTGATTCCATTTGCATAAAAGAGGGAGAAATATGTGAGTATTTCTTAGAAACACAGAAACAGCCACTGGCAGGAGGACTGGAAACTGGTCTCCGGGATTGTCTCTGAGGAGGGGATCTGAGTGGCCACCAGGCAGAAGCCGGAGAAGATGGTCTATTACATGCCCTTTCCTGTGTCTTAAAAAATGTTTAAATCACTTGCAAGTATTAACCTCATTAATTTTTAATAGGGTAGCAAAAGTTGTCCATCACAGATGATCTGTTAAATACCTCAGTCCAATCAATGGATACTTTGCAGCTGGCAAAATCTCAAATCCTGTCGAAGAGTATATAGAGCCTCCCAGGCTCCCATCTCTCTCATAGAAAAAGCCAAAATGCTCACGATACCATGAGGCTCTGTGGAACTGGTCCCCTCATGGCCCCTCTGAGCTCACTTCCGGGACGAGGCTGCAGCCACAGCAGACCACGCAAGCCTTGGCGACTTGGCACGTGATGCTCCCTTTCTGTGGAGTACCTCCCCCCAGATGGCCACCCGGCTCACCTCACCTCAGGGACGTCTCCTCTGGCACCGTGTCAGCCCCTTCTACCCTCCCCCGTCTCACACTCCTTACCCACCCACCCACCCCAGTACTTGATGCATATCTGACACCGCGTGTATTTTATTTATTTTGCTGATTGTCCTTCAGATCAGAGGTTGGCAAACAATAGCCCCCAGGCCAGATTCAACCTGTGGTTTATTTTTCTATGGCCCTTGCGCTACAAATAGCTTTTTTAAAAAAAGAAAAGAAACCACTGGACAGCCAGGGAGGTCCACGAACAGCTTTTACAGACAAACATTTTATCAGTTTGAGGAAAGGAAGCTCTACCGAGGCAGGAAGTATCTGTTTGGTTCACTGCTGTGACCTAAGCCTGGTTTACAGTGGGTGCTCAATAAATATTAGCTGAATGAATGAATGAACCGATACAACCTTTTAAGTGAAAACAAAACATTCAGGTGATCAGAATATCCCATAGGCTGCCTGTTGTGCAGAAGTTAATAAATAATATCTACATGTAGGCCCAGGCTGTACAATTAGACCCAAGAATCCGGTTACTTCTGAGGAGGAAAGCAGACAAGGGTGGGAAGGAGACTTCTTTTTCTCCAAACTGTTCTGGTTTTTTAAAAATTATTTTATCATTCTTATTGTTATTTATTTATCTTTATTGGCCATGCCATGAGACATGTGGACTCTTAGTTCCCAGATCGGGGATTGAACCTACGACCCCCTGTGTAGGAAGCATGGAGTCTTAACCACTGGACCAATCCCTCCAAACCATTTCTGAATGGTATGCATGTTTTATTTCAGACAAGATCAGGCAGATTCAGGGTGGTATGGCTGTAGACTCAATGTCTATTTCAGATGCATGTCACCATTTCAAATAAAATACTTTTTCATGAAAAAAATCCAACCACAAAACCCAGGCAAAATTTAACTGCTGCTGAGACCTGGTTTCTTCATCTAGTGAATGAGGATAGTAAGTAGGGTGACCAGCCGGCCCCGCTTGCCCAGGACTGCGGAAGTTCTGGGATGTTCCTGGACAACCAGAAAGAGGTGATTTCCCTGGTTAGAAGGCAGTAGTCCAAAGCCTGGAGGGTGCCAGGCGGTTGTGTGGGGACTGGCTGGGGCCCTGAAGCTAGATGTCTCTACACCTGCCGGGCCAGCGTCGTACCTGGAGGTCTGCTGATGCTGCAGACCCGACATGGGTCCCTGGGATCTCTCGAAGGTGCAGTGCACATCTTGCCCGGCTAATCTCCGTGCATTTGTCACGGGGGCGGACACGCATTATCTCACAGGGTATCTGGAGCACTAATTTGCCTTGGCAGCCTCGCCCCTCGGACTGCTGATATCGTCCTGTTATCTCCACTTCTGGGCAGAAGGCTGAACCTGTTTCCAGGAAGAGCCCCAGGGCCGCCTCTTTCCCCACCCGCGCCCACCTGGAGACCTTTGTGCATCTCTGGACTATCGAGTGTGGGAGATACTGCCAAGGAGGGGACAGTGAGAACAACCCTGTCCTTAGGTCAGAGGCTGCCACAAGATGCTACCTAGCCTAGGGCTCATCTCCCCCGCTCTCCCACTGCTCACCTGCTCCAGCCTCTGTGGCCTTCCTGCTCCCTCTTCACGCAGGTTCTGTCCCACAGCAGGGTCTTGGCCTTCGCTGTTCCCTCTGCCCAGAACGCCCTTTGTCGGCTCTTCCTAGAGCCGTTCCCAGCTCATCCGTCACCTCGGAAATGCTCCTGTCATCGCCCTTGGCCACTGCTACCACGCTGGCCCATCTGGACGCCCCAGCAAGCCCCGAGTACTGGGTGAGGTTGTTGTTGTTCAGGTCACTAAGTCATGTCTGATTCTTTGTGACCCCACAGACTGTAGCCTGCCTCTGTCCTCCACTATCTCCTGGAGTTTGCTCGAATTCATGTCCACTGAGTCTGTGAGGCTATCTAACCATCTCATCCTCTTCCATAAAATAGTCAAGATTATCAACCCCATTTTACAGATAAAGAAACTGAGGCTCAGAGAGGTGACATGCCAATATGCTCAAGTTACAGTGAGCAAGCAATGGAATGTCCCTGGCTTAGTGGGTTAGGATTTTATAATAAACCAGCCAGACACAAACAAGCTCCTGCGCCCCCGGAGCCCACAGGTGAGGGAGGAATCTGCCAGCCTGAGGGACCCGGGTGAGTCAGAGGAGTGAGACCCCGAGGGGCCCCACGCTGAGGTCACAGGGAAGGGCAGGTGAGAGAGGGAAGTGAGAAGACATTTCCGGCAGCAGAGACTGCTGACCACCATGACTAAAGCCCGGGGGCAGCTGAGTGCTCCAGGATGTGAGTGTTCAGGTGGCAGAAGTTCCTCGCTGAGAGCCCCAGGCCCCTTGGGCCCACTCCCCCAGGACGCTGCAGCCACCGTGGGCCAGAGCAGCCAGGCTCCGGCCTCAGCAGCTTTGCCTGTGATATTCCCATTCTGTAAATAACTTCCCCACAGGTGACCCTTGCAGTTCTTGAGATTGCCCGTCTTTTTATAAAATTAGAAATGTCCAAATGGGAGTTTAGAAAACTGTGGTCTGGGGACTTTCCTGGGGTCCAGTAGCTGAGATCCTCCGCTCTCAATGCCCAGGTTCCACCCCTGGTCAGGGAACCGGACCCCTCATGCCGAAACTAATGTTTTGTGCTGCCATGAAGATCGACAATCCTGCGCGTTGCAGCTAAGACCAAGTGCAAATAAATACTTTAAAAAACACACTGTTGTCTGTTTTTAATGTTTGTATTTAATATGTTAACACTTTAAAGACATGTACACACATCTCTGCAGAGCACAAAGCTAGGGTCCTGCCTCGCCCTACCATCTGTGATTGTGTGATCCTGAATAGATCCCTTCTTTAGAACTACAACCACTGCATAGACTGGGAGCTAAAACCTGAACAAGCCGTCTCAGAAGCCCTCCTCGAAGGCACGTGTACACAGACACACACACACCCTCTGTGTTGACTTCACCTTGCTGTTCTCACTGATTCTAGAGATAGGGTTGCCAAACAAAATCCAGATATCCATTGAAACCAGAATTTAGGGGGTCTAGGATGGTTATGCACACACTGCTATCATTAAAATGGATAAATTACAAGGACCTACTGTATACCGTATACCATGGAGAAGGCAATGGCACCCCACTCCAGTACTCTTGCCTGGAAAATCCCATGGACAGAGGAGCCTGGTGGGCTGCAGTCCATGGGGTTGCGAAGAGTCAGACACGACTGAGCGACTTCACGTTCACTTTTCACTTTCATGCATTGGAGAAGGCAATGGCAACCCACTCCAGTGTTCTTGCCTGGAGGATCCAATGGACAGAGGAGGCTGGTGGGCTGCCGTCTGTGGGGTCACACAGAGTCAGACACGACTGAGGTGACTTAGCAGCACTGTATACCAGATGGAACTCTGTGCAATGTTAAATGGCAGCCTGGATGGGAGCGGGGTCTGGGGGAGGATAAACACATATACACGAATGGCTGAGTCCCTTCCATGTTCATCTGCAACTATCATAACATTGTTAATCAGCTTTACCCCAATCAAAATAAAAAGTTCTAAGTGTGAAAAAAAAAAAAAAAGAATCTCACATAAACCACAAATAAACTTTTAGTATCAGACTGCATGGGACAGACTTCTTTATCTGAAATTCAAAATTAACTGGCTCTCTAGTATTTTAGGGCTTCCCCGATAGCTCAGTGGTAATATCCACCTGCAACGCAGGAGATGCAGAACAGCTGGGTTCAATCCCTGGGTCAGGAAGCTCCCCTGGAGAAGGGAATGACTACCCAGTCCAGTATTCTTGCCTGGGAAACCTCATGGACAGAGGAGCCTGGGGGGCTGGAGTCCATGGGGTTGCAGAGTCGAACACAGCTGAGCACGCATGTGCACAAAGGGCTTTTTATTCGCTGAATCTGGCAGCCCTGCTTAGAGGCTGGCTCTACAGCACTCAGTGCGTCCCTGACCAGTCCCCTGTTGGTGATGGGCAATGAGGTTGCTTCTCTTCTTCTGCTTACCGGGAACGGGACAGTCCCAGGAAAATCCCTGCACAAAGGACAGTGACCTCATCTACACTTGTATCTACAGGGTGTGTCCCTGAAAGTCGCTTAGTCACTCTCTGCCTGGATTCCTGTGGCCAGGATGCCAGGGTGTCCACGCCTTAGACCTGCTCCCTGTCTCCCCAACAGCAGCCACCTTCTCTCTCTCAGGCTATCCCTCGACCTTGCGCTTTCTCCTTGTCTCTCTCCATCTCTCTTTCACGCTCTCTCTGGGTGTCTCTGACTCTTCTATTTTTCTGTCTCACCTCGTGTATGTTTCTTTCTGTCTCCCTGGACTCTGCCTGTCTCAATCCCTCCCAGTCTTTCTCTGTATTTCTGTCTCTCTCAACTTCTCTTCATTTGACACAGCACCTCTCTCTATAAAATACTTAGAAGTTTTGAATTTTTTTATAAGGGAATTAAAACCATTATTTTAAAATTAATGTTTTAATTGGAGGATTGCTTGACAATATTGTGATGATTTTTGCCATACATCAACATGAACTGGTCACCGGGACACACCTGAAACCACCTCCAACCTCCCTCCCCACCCCATCCCTCAGGGTTGTCCCAGAGCACTGGCTTTGGTGCCCTGCTTCATGCAAAGCTTTGAATTAAAAAGAAATTGATTTGGCTGCATTGGGTCTTAGTTGCGGCTCAAAGAATCTTCATTGCACACAAGATCTTTTCGTTGTGGCCCTTGAACTCTAGTTTCGGTGTGAGGGTTTAGCTGCTCCACGGCATGTGGGATCTGAGTTCCCTGACGAGGGATCCAACCTGTGTCCCCCTGCATCAACAGGTAGATTCTTAACCACTGGACAGCCAGGGAAGTCCTGTATATAAAGTACTTAGATGGGTGGGCAAAGATATATTTGGAAAGCTGTTCACTGTAGCACGGCCCATAACATAGTTGTGAAAATTAGTAAAGGGCTATTGTTCAGTTGCTAATCTGAATGATTTAGTCTCTTTGCAACTTCATGGGCTGCAGCACACCAGGCTTCTCTGTCCTGCACTATCTCCTGGGGTTTGCTCAAGTTTATGTCCATTGAGTCAGTGATGCCGCCTAACCATCTCCTCCTCTGCCGCCCTCTTCTCCTTTTCCTTCAATCTTTCCCAGCATCGAGGTTTTTTTCCAATGAGTTGGCTCTTCACATCAGTTGGCCAAACCTCACTAAAATGGAGTTGGGAGGCCAGAAAGGGGAGCTCTCATGCATACACCACTAGAAGTCAATACAGACCCCAACAGCAGAGATCCCTTGCATCTGCGGTAGGAAGGGACACTATTTTACTACTGCCAGCAGGAACAAGATTTCCTCCTTGTCAACAGCTTGGCCACTGAGAGACTGTCACAATGCAGCCAATGAGAAGGCACTGTCCTTCAAACTCCCAGTTTCCTCCAAGGGCCTCTGTGTTTATAACAGCCTCTCCCAACTTCCCCTTCTCCTGTGTAAGAGTTTCCTCTCCTTTATTTTACCGGACTTGCATTGAGTTTGCCACCTGTGCATGTCTCGAGTTGAAATTCTTTGCTGTTCCTGAATAAACTCATTTTATTGGTTAAAAACAACAACAGCTGATTGTGTTATTGTTTTAGGTTAACAGAGTCAAACTGGAAACCTAAATACTCATTGATAAATAAAAGTAAGGTCCATCCTCACCAGGAGGGTCAGGCAATCATTAAAAATAACACCACAATGACAGGAAAGATGTTGAGAGATAAATCATGGAGTAAAAAGTGCAAGTTATAATCTATATAGACAAGAAGTAAAGCATTCACCTAGTTTAAGTTTCAACCAAAAATATGACCCAAGGACATGTATTTCATTATTAAATGATCACTGATTGTCTGTGGGGTGGGATGAGGAGTGGTTTCCAATTTTTTATATTTTTCTCCTTTACCTGTCTTCTGCTATTTTCTAAACAATAAGCATTATAGTTGTTTGTTTGTTTAAGGAGACCCTGGTGACTCAGTGGTTAAGAATCTGCCTGCAACGCAGGAGATGCTGGAGATGCAGGTTCAATCCCTGGGTCGGGAAGATCCCCTGGAGGAGGGCATGGCAACCCTCTCCAGTATTCTTGCCTGGAGAGTCCCAGGGACAGAGGAGCCTGGCGGGCTACAGTCCCTCAGGTCACAAACTATCAGACACAGTTGAAGCAACTGAGCACGCATTATAATTTTTAACATCGTACATATTTGCTCATCATTTTATGTATCTATACACAGGGGCACACTATTTTTTCCTGAGCCATCTGAGAGTAACCCTTTACTTATATCATTTTGGGGCGGCTGCTCCGTGTGGCACACAGGACCCTAGTTCCCTGACCAGGGACTGAACCCGTGCTCCGTGCAGTGGGACCAAGGAGTCTTGAGCCCTGGACCACCAGGGAAGTCCCTTCACGCCCTTTGAACCCTTAAACGTCTGTCTCCTAAGAACAAGGACATTCTCTTATGTGACTGTGGTGCAACTCAAAATCAGGAAATCTCACACTGATAAAATACTGTTACTTGTTCCACAATCCTTATTCCAATGTTAGCAATTGGTCCATGAACACTCTTTAAAGCAACCCCCGTAACGTCAAGGATCCAACCCGGGATCATGCAGCATTGCAGCTGGTTGCAGCCTCTGGTCCTCTTCAACCTTGACATTTTGGAAGAGGTGGAGCTGTTTCGTAGACTGTCTCCCAGGTTGGAAGAGTTGCCTGATGTTTCCTTACAACGGTCTGTGTGTGTGCTCAGTCGTGTCTGACTCTGCGACTCCAAGGATCGTAATCCGCCCGGCTCCTCTGTCCTTGGGATTCTTCAGGCAAGAACACTGGAGTGGGTTGCCATTTCCTTCTCCAGGGGATCTTCCTGATCCAGGGATCAAAGGCGGGTCTCCTGCACTGGCGGGCGGATTCTTTACCACTAGTGCCACTTGGGAAACCGTTCCTTACAATTAGACTCTAGTAAATGTTTTTCTGTCGGACTCTGAGAAGTGCTGCATTCTCCAGTGTGTCCCATCAAGTCACCCGTGACTTGTCCCATTATCAGTGATATTAATTCTGATCCCTTGGTAAAGGAGGAGTCTGCTAGGTTTCTCCACTGCAAAGTTACTAATTTTCAGTATTTACTTTTATTTTGCTGTGCCGTCTTAGTTGTGGCATGAAAGATCTTTAGTTGCAGCGTGTTAAGATCTTTCGTTGTGGTATTCAAACTCTTAGCTGTGGCATGTGGGATCTGGTTCCCTGACCGGGGATCAAACCTGGGCCCCCTGCATTGGGAGCATGGAGTCTTAACCACTGGAGCACCAGGGAAGTCCCAAAGTTAGTAATTTTTCCTTTGTAAATAATTTGAGGGGTGATCATTTGAGACCAAACAGTCTAGATGATTTTTATAAGCAGAAAAGGTATCGTTAAAGTCTGGCAACCTGTAAGAACTGAGCTTGCCCACCCAATTCTAACCAACAACGGAGTGGCTGCCCTACCCCAACTATTATACAATAGATATGTTGTAAGACTAGCCCGTCTTACAAGATAGAATTTCCTACACTAGCCTAAGGATGGCTTCCCTAGTGGCTCAGTGATAAAGAATCCACCTGCAATGCAGGAGACCCGGGTTTGATCCCTAGATCAGGAAGATCCCCTGGAGAAGGGAATGACAACCCACTCCAGTATTCTTGCCTAGAAAATCCCATGGACCGAGGAGCCTGGCAGGCTACCAGGGGGTCACAAAGGGTTGCACAGGACTGAGCCTAACACTTGGACCCTAAGGATGCACTTTACCAGAGGCTCTTTTTAAAAGAAAAGATACCTAAGCCCCACCCACACCTGCCAATCAGAATCTGGTAAGCAAGAAGCCTGAGAATCTATCGGGTAGCAACTGTGACTGGTGATAGAAGCAAGGTCCGATGCTGTAAAGAGCAATATTGCATAGGAACCTGGAATGTCAGGTCCATGAATCAAGGCAAATTGGAAGTGGTCAAACAGGAGATGGCCAAGAGTGAACGTCAACATTCTAGGAATCAGCGAACTAAAATGGACCAGTGAATTTAACTCAGATGACCATTTTATCTACTACTGCGGGCAGGAATCCCTTAGAAAAAATGGAGTAGCCATCATGGTCAACAAAAGAGTCTGAAATGCAGTATTTGGATGCAATCTCAAAAACGACAGAATGATCTCTGTTCGTTTCCAAGGCAAACCATTCAATATCACGGTAATCCAAGCCTATGCCTCAACCAGTAACACTGAAGAAGCTGAAGTTGAACGGTTCTATGAAGACCTATAAGACCTTTTAGAACTAACACCCCCCAAAAAAGGTACTTTTCATTATAGGGGACTGGAATGCAAAAGTAGGAAGTCAAGAAACACCTGGAATAACAGACAAATTTGGCCTTGGAATACGGAATGAAGCAGGGCAATAATATAGAGTTTTGCCAAGAAAACACACTGGTCATAGCAAACACCCTCTTCCAACAACACAAGAGAAGACTCTATACATGGATATCACCAGATGGTCAACACCAAAATCAGATGGATTAAATTCTCTGCAGCCAAAGACGGAGAAGCTCTATACAGTCAACAAAAACAAGACCAGGAGCTGACTATGGCTCAGATCATGAACTCCTTATTGCCAAATTCAGACTTAAATTGAAGAAAGTAGGGAAAACCACTAGACCATTCAGGTATGACCTAAATAAAATCCCTTATGATTATACAGTGGAAGTGAGAAATAGATTTAAGGGCCTAGATCTGATAGATAGAGTGCCTGATGAACTATGGAATGAGGTTCGTGACATTGTACAGGAGACAGGGATCAAGACCATCCTCGTGGAGAAGAAATGCAAAAAAGCAAAATGGCTGTCTGGGGAGGCCTTACAAATAGCTGTGAAAAGAAGAGAAGCGAAAAGCAAAGGAGAAAAGGAAAGATATAAGCATCTGAATGCAGAGTTCCAAAGAATAGCAAGAAGAGATAAGAAGGCCTTCTTCAGCGATCAATGCAAACAAATAGAGGAAAGAAACAGGATGGGAAAGACTAGAGATCTCTTCAAGAAAATTAGAGATACCAAGAGAACATTTCATGCAAAGACGGGCTCGATAAAGGACAGAAATGGTATGGACCTAACACAAGCAGAAGATATTAAGAAGAGGTGGCAAGAAAACACAGAAGAACTGTACAAAAAAGATCTTCATGACCAAGATAATCACGATGGTATGATCACTCACCTACAGCCAGACATCCTGGAATGTGAAGTCAAGTGGGCCTTAGATCAAAGCTAGTGGAGGTGATGGAATTCCAGTTGAGCTATTTCAAATCTTGAAAGATGATGCTGTGAAAGTGCTGCACTCAACATGCCAGCAAATTTGGAAAACTCAGCAGTGGCCACAGGACTGGAAAAGGTCAGTCTTCATTCCAATCCCAAAGAAAGGCAATGACAAAGAATGTTCAAACTACCGCACAATTGCAGTCATCTCACATGCTAGTAAAGTAATGCTCAAAATTCTCCAAGCCAGGCTTCAGCAGTACGTGAATCATGAACTTCCAGATGTTCAAGCTGGTTTTAGAAAAGGCAGAGGAACCAGAGATCAAATTGCCAACATCCATCTGCTGGATCATCGAAAAAGCAAGAGAGTTCCAGAAAAACATCTATTTCTGCTTTATTGACAATGCCAAAACCTTTGTGTGGATCACAATAAGCTGTGGAAAATTCTGAAAGAGATGGCAATACCAGACCACCTGACCTGCCTCTTGAGAAACTTATACGCAGGTCAGGAAGCAACAGTTAGAACTGGACATGGAACGCCAGACTGGTTCCAAATAGGAAAAGGAGTACATCAGGGCTGTATATTGTCACCCTGCTTATTTAACTTATATGCAGAGTACACCATGAGAAATGCTGGACTGGAAGAAGCACAAGCTGGAATCAAGATTGCCGGGAGAAATATCAATAACCTCAGATATGCAGATGATACCACCCTTATGGCAGAAAGTGAAGAGGAACTCAAAAGCCTCTTGATGAAAGTGAAAGAGGAGAGTGAAAAAGTTGGCTTAAAGCTCAACATTCAGAAAACAAAGATCATGGCATCCGGTCCCATCACTTCATGGGAAATAGATGGGGAAACAGTGGAAACAGTGTCAGACTTTATTTTTTGGGGGCTCCAAAATCACTGCAGATGGTGATTGCAGCCATGAAATTAAAAGACGCTTACTCCTTGGAAGGAAAGTTATGACCGACCTAGATAGCATATTCAAAAGCAGAGACATTACTTTGCCAACAAAGGTTCGTCTAGTCAAGGCTTTGGTTTTTCCAGTGGTCATGTATGGATGTGAGAGTTGGACTGTGAAGAAGGCTGAGAGCCGAAGAATTGATGCTTTTGAACTGTGGTGTTGGAGAAGACTCTTGAGAGTCCCTTGGACTGCAAGATCCAACCAGTCCATTCTAAGGGAGATCAGTCCTGGGATTTCTTTGGAAGGAATGATGCTAAAGCTGAAACTCCAGTACTTTGGCCACCTCATGCGAAGAGTTGACTCATTGGAAAAGACTCTGATGCTGGGAGGGATTGGGGGCAGGAGGAGAAGGGGACGACAGAGGATGAGATGGATGGATGGCATCACTGACTTGATGGACGTGAGTCTGAGTGAACTCCAGGAGTTGGTGATAGACAGGGAGGCCTGGCGTGCTGCGATTCATGGGGTCGCAGAGTCGGACACGACTGAGCAACTGAACTGAACTGAACTGCCTCCCACGTAATTCATGTCTTCAGGGCAAGTTTGGGAAACACTTAACAGTAGTTGTCTCAGACACTCACAGCTGCCAGCTGCTGCGGTGCGCTGAGCACTGGATGGTCTCAGGAATGAGGAGGAAAACAGTAGTCGCATTGCTGTTGCTGTTTAGTTGCTAAGTCAGACTCTTTTGCAAGCCCATGGACTGTGGCCCACCAGCCTCCTGACCATGGGATTATCCCAGCAAAAGTGCTGGAGTGGGGAGCCATTTCCTCTTCCAGGGGATCTTCCCGACTCAGGGTCGGAACCTGAGTCTCTGCACTGGCAGGCGCATTCTTTACCACTGAGCCACCTGACAAGCCGCTGCGCTGCACCAGAGTGTGAATCACTTACCCTTCCCAGCCCCCACTCCATCGTCTGTGTAATGGGAATGCTATCAGCACCCCTCCTGCAGGGCTGGAAGAGGATTCAATGTGATTGACTTTTCTGGAGTATCCTGAATGCCTGGTTTCGGTCACCTTCTGGGAGCTAAAGGAAGGATTAAATAAAAATTACTTGAGGGATGTCAGGAACCTGGGATGAGGATTATCCACTGCCGTTATCCCTGTTCCCATAACGCCCAGCTGAGGCCTCACGTGGGACATTCAGCAGGTACTGTGGATCCTGAGCGCATCTAAGGACATCGAGGGCGTGGGCAGAGCAGGTCCCCACCAGCTTCTTTCAGGCTCTGTTTACCACCCAAATTCTGAGCTGGAGTCACCACAGAAAAGGAAGTACCATTGTAAAAGGGCTCCCTTTAAATCCAAGGAATATTTATGGAGTCTACTTGGAGCCAAGCATGGAGGACAGTGGCGCACCAGGTCTGGTCCTTGCCCCCCCCCAGCTTCGTGTGGGAGACAGCCATTAAAACAAGTAACAGCACAATAATTTAATGAGGTGTGAGCTTGCCAGCAAATAGATGTTCAGAACATTTATTCTGATAATGTACGTTCAGTAGAGCTCCCAGGCTTCCACAGGTGTCCAAGTGTTAGTCACTCAGTTGTGTCTGACTCTTTGCAACCCCATGGACCATAACTCACCAGGCTCCTCGTCCATAGGATTCTCCAGGCAAGAATACTGGAGTGGGTTGCCATGCCCTCCTCCAGGGGATCTTCCTGATCAAGGGATGGAATCCAGGTCTCCTGTACTGTAGGTACCTTCTTTAACTGAGCCATCAGCAAAGTCACACATGCCGAAGGATCCGACATAAACCTATTTAACTCAGAAGGGGAAGTACTTTCCAGATGTCCCACAGCCAGAGGCAGAGTGCAGAACCGAGACACGCCCATGACCTCAGATCTTTGCGTGTGGAACCCACTACTGCGATGTTTTAGGGCTGTTGCTAAGGCACCTGAAGTCTTGTTTCATGGAACAGGATCACTTCTTGCCTCACTGGAGTTCCCAAACGTGTGTGTCTGTGGTGGAGGACGGTGGGGACAGGGGTGGCAGGGAGGTGGGTTTGTTCTCCAGAGAAGACAGACCCGGTAAAACCAGCTGGTGAAGAGTCAGAGCTGAGATCAGAGCCAGATGGAATTCACTCGTGACAGACAAGAACTTCCCCTTAAAAAGCACAACAGTCTTCCAGAGGCTCCCCAAGACCAGGCTTCAGCAAACTGAGGTTAATAACAGGCATTACAGGGTACCAGTTGGATAAATCATGAGATTTATTTATATTTCACTTTAAAAGCCAGAACATAACAAACGTCACTTTCTGGAGAGTCATCTTATTAGAAATACATCAAGTGCACTTAATACAATGAAACTCGTCTTTTGGTACCATTGTGAGACCATCAGGTGAGGCTTTGTTAAATTTCCCTCTAAACTTAGGCTGAGATGATCTCAATTCAGGAGGGTCATAGCAAACTTTTTCCAAAACTACAGTGAAGAAGCTGTAACAACACCCGGGCCCTCCCAAATGACAGCGCGTTAGAGAAAGTTACTTTGCCCCACTGGACCCGGTCCCTACCGGTTCCTGAGCATGTGAGATTTCCGCGGCAGGGAGGGCGAGGCCCCAGCAGCGGTGTCCAGGCCCAGAACCCCGGGTCACCTGAAACTTCAGCCACTGACCAACAAAAATATCCCTATTCAGACAGAAGTCTAACAGGGAAAAATGAACCTAGACAGGGGGCCTTCTGGTCTACCAGAGGCTCTGCGCCTCCAGATGAGACAGCCCACGGCCTTATTTATTAACATTGGTGAAACAAGGTGAACTTCAAGCTTCTTGAGCTGTTAGCAAAGCAAGTTTCTGGCAGACAGTTTCAATGACCAACTGCTCCCAGGAGGTGTGCTGTGCCTCCTGACCTGCAGGTCTTGTCAGAGACAGCAGGTGGGGAGGCTGGACTTCCCCTAACCCCTCCGCCTCAGAAGGCAGGTCTTCGTACACTGATTAACATGTTGAAACCAGTTTTATAAGGAAGAAGTCTGTGACAGGAAAGCAACCCTCAGGTTAATCCAAGTTGCCAAATAAAAGATGACAGAACTAGTACCCCCTGGGCCCAGGACTTCTTACTCATCTGAGGGCCCCTCTTTGTGCTTCGAGGACAAGAATGTAAGCAGGTTCCCAGAGAGGCAAACATGACTAAGTCATTGGAAAGGAACTCATTAGTTTGAAAAAAATCAGAACCCAAAGCTGTGGCCCTCCCACCTCACTTAAGCTGACCCTTCTCCTTACTTAGGAATAAATGGAGTTTAAGTTTCCTAAGTCAGAAACACTTCTTTTCACTAAAAATATGTGGTTACACCTTACCCTAAGAAGGCACCATGCAGGCATTTAAGGTTGAACCAGTTAATCCTAAGGGTGTGCAAGAATGGGAGGGAAACAGCACTCATCAAAACTCCCAGCATCAGACCATGTTCAGCTCAGAACACTCACTCCAACGGGACTTGTGAAATGTTTCCCATGAGGTAACTCCAGCTTCCGGCAGCTGCTGCCAATGACCAACACACAGGAACTCGCACAGCACGGAAGCAGCTCCATCACCCACGAGATGCCTTACTGCCAGAGCTCACATACCCCGGGGACAAGGAGAGGAGACACTTGTCTCACTTGTGCTATTCATGACCCAGAAAAGATCCTGGCTGACTTGGAGGACCTGAGAGATCGACACAGGACAGGAGGACAGGAGGTGTGAGCGTGACCCACGGACAGGTGGGGCAGCTGGGCTCCCTTCCAGAGACGGGACAGAGGCTCCGCAAAGCGGCTGAGGAGCAGGACGAGAGCAGACAGGAGACACACAGGTGAGTGGAGCCCCGGGGGAAGGCGGGCCCGTTCCCTGTTCGGAGTGACCCTGCCCTAACACCAGGCCCACTCCCAGGCCTGCTGCACACTCGGGGGCGAGTCACGTTCTCCACACGGAGCCGAGGCTGGGGGCAGCCCCGGGCGCGCCTGCTCACTGGTCAATGATGGAGCGCTGCAGCACCTGGTTAATCATGTCTTCCTCATCCACGTCGTAATCCTGCGGACAACACAGACGCTTAGCAACTGTGTGCAGCTGAGGGGACTCACTGTGGGTCGGAGAAGCAGGGCATCTGAGCAGAGCTCTGGAGAAGGGCCAGGGGCCAGCTGCATGGTCTGCGATGCCGGCTGCCTGACCCTGGGCAGCTGCTTGATTTCCATGCCGCAGCTACCTCACCCTGACCGTGAACATGCCCACGGCACCCTCAGACGGGCAGGCACCTGCGTGAAGCCTGGCACAGAGCAGGTTCTCAAAGCTGGAGTGCCCGGGGTGAAAACAGCCTCTCTGATTCAGTAAGGCAAAGCTACCTACTTGGGCTTGTCTTGGCAACTGTATTCATCTTTAACAAAAAGATGCTAATTTTGAAGTCTGAATTTCAGATACTCTCATTAGGACAAGAGTAAATTGCTCTTTAGGACAACTCAGGAAAGAGTCATGCTTTCTATCTTAGGTCCTGAAACACAGCCATTGAGACTGAATGCTACTCTCAAATCCTAACCTGACACCTATATATGTAAATAAAAGGCTTACCTGAGACAACTAGCTGGATTTGTCACCATAATGCCAAGACAACAGTGTGCCCTTCAAACCACTCAGCTCCAGGGGAAGGATGTAAACCTGATGACCACGTTTGGCTATTTTTTTTTTTTTTAATTTTTAAATTGAAAAAAAATTTGGCTGCACCAGGTCTTCATTATGGCATTCAGTTGTGGCATGGGGGATCTAGTTCCCTGAACAGGGATCAAACCCAGGCCCCCTGCATTGGGAGCATGGAGTCTTAGCCACTGGACTCCCAGGGAAGTCCCAGTGTGTTTGATTTGACTTGAAGTACCTGAAGAAATAAATATGGGACACTTCACATGAAATTCTGCCTTTCCAGCTTCTTGGTATTGGGGCAGGAAGGAACCTGGCAACACAGTGCCCAGCTCTGCCCTCATCAGCTGGAGCTGCTGGCAGCATGATGAGTCATATACACTGTCCAGCTTGTAACTCCCTAGACAATCACATCCATGACTTGCCTGGACCCATGGGCTTCTGAGCTTAAGGATCCCAAACCAGGTTCTGTAACAGCTAGAAGCCACATACGAAACGAAGTGGATAAAAATTTTGGAAAACATAAAAGGAAGCTCACTCTGTCTCAGTCTCGATGGCTGGCCAGTTCACTTCCTTAAACGCCACAGAGCTGTCATTCCAGGGAGCCCATCACATCAGTGACAACCCCCCCGGGGGCCCGCAGTTCTCGGGTGAGGGGAGGGAGGGAGCCAAGTGGTCCGCTAGGTGCAGGTGGGTTGAGGGGGGTGGCGCGTGGGGGTGGGGGGGTGGTCAGGAATCAGCGCCCGGGCTGCAGACTCACCACGAAGGTGTCGTAGGAGAACTGGTGCCGGCGCTGGAGGTGCTCGATGAAGTTGGCGCTGCGGTAGTTGGGGTCTCCCCAGGGCATCGAGGCGCATATGGGACACACCTTCCGGCACAGAAGCATGGTGTCAGGGATGGCTTAGGTACTCGGTGCCTGAGCAGACACCAGCCCTCTGTGGACTGTGTCCGGCCACCTTTGCTCCAGGACAGCTTTCCTGACTCCCGGCCCACCACCCGGTCACACCCTCAAGGGCACATTCACATCCCGGAAGACATCAGTCTCCTACTGACAAATGGACAGGCAGGGCAGGGTGTGGGTGGTGGGTAAAGGCTTAAGCCATGATACCACCCATTTCTAATCCCCTACTGAGGAGAGAACAGGGTCAGTTTGTCAGACCAGGAGGGGCCCAGACTGAGCCTTCCAACCCAGTGGGCAAAATGATAGTAAAAGCACAAAGAAAACCAAGGAAATGACAGGTGAGCAACATCCCAAGGAAGTAACACAGTCTTACATGCTATTTTTATACAGTAAATGTTCAGATGAAGGGGCTCAGGGTGAAAAGCCTTCACACAAGAGGCTGATTCCGGCTTTGCAGAGTCGGAGGTATTGGAAAGACAAAGAGTACATGGCAAACAGCCAATCAGTGTGGCTACAGTGGAAAATTCCTGGAGAGAGGCCGAGAGGAGTGGGAAGGGGGAGAGCCAGGCCTAAGTGGGCTGGATTGGCGATAGCACGTCACCATTCACTTTACAAGGAAGATACGGTGACAGATGGGGCTGACACGAGAAGAATGTGACATGATGGGCAGCTCCTCGAGTGGAAGAGCTGGTGCTGTGGAGCACGGCATGGTCAGGACCAGAGTCTGAGGGGGAGACTTCCGAAGGGCAGGGCTCAAACACTGACCATTACAGAGTTCTGCAGAAGGAGGGCAGAATGGGGAGGGGCAAGGGCTTCAACGAGACAAAGTAATCAGAGGGATTTCAGGAAGCCAAAGGAAGGGGGAAAAGGAGAGAAAATTAAGCTGTAGTATCAGATACCATAGAGGAGTTTAGCAATAGGAAAAGGAGTTCGTCAAGGCTGTATATTGTCACCCTGCCTATTTAACTTCTATGCAGAGTACATCATGAGAAACGCTGGACTGGAAGAAACACAAGCTGGAATCAAGATTGCCGGGAGAAATATCAATAACCTCAGATATGCAGATGACACCACCCTTATGGCAGAAAGTGAAGAGGAACTCAAAAGCCTCTTGATGAAAGTGAAAGTGGAGAGTGACAAAGTTGGCTTAAAGCTCAACATTCAGAAAACGAAGATCACGGCATCCGGTCCCATCACTTCATGGGAAATAGATGGGGAAACAGTGGAAACAGTGTCAGACTTTATTTTTCTGGGCTCCAAAATCACTGCTGATGGTGACTGCAGCCATGAAATTAAAAGACGCTTACTCCTTGGAAGGAAAGTTATGACCGACCTAGATAGCATATTCAAAAGCAGAGACATTACTTTGCCAACAAAGGTTCGTCTAGTCAAGGCTATGGTTTTTCCTGTGGTCATTATGGATGTGAGAGTTGGACTGTGAAGGCGGCTGAGCGCCAAAGAATTGATGCTTTTGAACTGTGGTGTTGGAGAAGACTCTTCAGAGTCCCTTGGACTGCAAGGAGATCCAATCAGTCCATTCTGAAGGAGATAAGCCCTGGGATTTCTTCGGAGGGAATGATGCTACAGCTGAAACTCCAGTACTTTGGCCACCTCATGCGAAGAGTTGACTCATTGGAAAAGACTCTGATGCTGGGAGGGATTGGGGGCAGGAGGAGAAGGGGACGACAGAGGATGAGATGGCTGGATGGCATCACTGACTCGATGGACGTGAGTCTGAGTGAACTCCGGGAGTTGGTGATAGACAGGGAGGCCTGGCGTGCTGCGATTCATGGGGTCGAAAAGAGTCAGACACGACTGAGCGACTGATCTGATCTGATCTGATCAAGATTATGCATATAGTTAACCTTTGACCAAATTAATCTGTATCTAGACTAATTTTTTTTTTGGTCAGGAAGTAGAATTTACTGATGGCCTTGACTGAGGAAGGGACAAGGCCTTGTCCAGGGGCCATGATTAGGGATGAAGCTGACCCCAGAGCCATCTGGGATGGGCCCACTTTTCAGCCCCCAGGTTTTCAAATTCACCTGCATTCAGTTCAGTTGCTCAGTCGTGACCGACTCTTTGTGATCCCATGAATCGCAGCACGCCAGGCTTCCCTGCGTTAAACTTAGCAAATCCCTACTTCTTGGAAGATATGGATCTTCTGGTGGCCAGGGGAACTTGAACTTGGCCTTGAAAAGGGCCTCAATCACATACTCCTCGTTCAGCAGCTTGGTGCTGGTGGACATTATGACTTGGCCAACGTGGGCCCTGGCCACTGTGCCTTGGGGCTTTCCAAAGGCACTCTGCACACCTGTCTGGAGCCTAGACTGGGAATAGCATGAGGCCAGACAGAAATGTCCATGGAAAAAGCCTGTCTCCAAGGTCCCTTAGGGCAACCATCCAGGCAGCAGGGCGCACACACTACCAGGAAGGGCGCTGTCTGCGGTCACTGCACGCCAGGCCCCGGAGAAAGGAGCACAGTCGGCCTACCTGGCGGCAGTTCAAGACTTTACTTCACAGACATAAAAAAATACAGGCGAAGGTATGTCAAAATCCATGGCAGTCTTTTCAAACACACCATGAAAAACTTCAGGACTATAGGAAATAATAATTTAATAAACTATTCCTTATCCCCAATGCCTAGATTTAAGTGTGGCACACTTTCTTCAGCAATAAATGAAGCATTTAAAAATAAGATACAATTCACCCTTAACTCTTTCAGAACAGTCCTAAAAATGTGTTTCCCTTTATAATATTACTTATTATCTCACCCATCAAACAACCATTTTTTAGTAGCAATTAATATCCAGTCCTTAGATTTTTAGATACTGTCAGAAGTAACCCTGACATTTGTCAATAAGGGACCAGTTAAATCATGGTACAGAGACCAGTAATGGAAAACTGGCAGCTCATTAAAAAAGAATCCGATCCACATGTACTGACGTGAAACCAACGTCGGCGACGCCGGTTACAGTGTGCAGAATGCGCCGTCACTGGCATCAAAAGGGGGACAAGAAAGGGGGACAAGAAAGGAAGACATGCACAAATCACACTTCCAATCAAAAGCTAGAAATCTATTACTAATAATAGTAATAGAAATGAGTGCAGGGAAGATGGTGGCAGGAAATGAATGAAAGTATCTGTCATTTGATTTAACATCTGTTTTAGTTTTCATAATTAGCAACATAGGTGAGTTTACCTGGCTAACTTTAAAATGGAAAGGGGTAATGGGGGCAGGTGGCGGTGGCTGTTTGTCTCTGTGTCTAAGCTCACTGGCTCTTTCAATCAGTAGTTAGTTATTAAGAACTGTAACTAAAACATCTTGAGGCAGCAGCTGAAAACTTGGCTTTGGGGTGTAAGATAAATGGGAAAATAGAAATGAAACTAAAGAGAAAGTTGTATTAAGGCCTGTCTGTCAATCATACTAAGAGGGTGAGGTGACACTGCTGAGAGCGGCCAAATTCGAACTTTTTAAGGAAACCGTATGTCAGCCTTGATATTTAAATTAAATGTCAAAGACTGATCAGCACTTTCCTAATACTTCCATCTAAATTCTCTTTCTCCGCAACTATGAAGAAGCTATTCACATGGAAAACAGCAACTTTATGTAGAAACTTGGCCAACAAGATCCAAATTAACATTACCAACAATGGGAGCAACAGACGACTCCCCTGATGTGTACGCAGGGGACAGAGCATTCGCGTAGGTAATCATGAAGAAACAGACAAACCCAAATTGAAGGACAAGCTACAAAACAAGTGGCCCACCCTCTTTAAAAAACGTCAAGGTCATGAAAGAAAGAAAAACTGAGGACTAAAGGGACTTAACATTCAAATATAACACAAATCCAGGATCTGCGGGCTGGGGAAAACTGCCTTGAAGGACATTTCAACTGTTAAAATTTAAACGGAATTGCAGGTATTAGCTTGTATCAATGTGACAATTCCTGAGTGTGAAAATTAAAACACAAAAAATGTGGTTTTCTAAGAAGATATACTTCTTCCTAGGAGATATGTGCTGCAGTATTTAGGGGCAAAGGATCAGGGTATCTGTAACCTACTCTCAAATGGCTAGCACAAAATATGTATACAGAGTATGGTTAAGCGAATATGGTAAAATCTTAATCTGTGAGTCCAGGGAAAGGGTACATTAGAGTTCATTAACTAATCCTCTAACTTTTTGTAAAGTCTGACTTTTCCCCTGTAAGAATTTAAACAACAAAACCCACAAAACAAAAAAACTCAAGTTTCTCTTACCACAGATTTGGTGTCCGTGCTATGGGATAACTTGCAGTGTTCCACAAGTCCTTCTTGATCAAAATTCTTCTCAGGACAGTAAGGACAAGGGAAAGTATACCGGTTTGGGACGCTTCTGGAAGATGAAGGCAGGAAAAAAGAAGAAACTTCTCTGTGAGCACCTTTCCACGTAATTTCAACCACTGTCCCCTCCCCAGAGGAGCAAAGTTCACTCAATGCATTAGGACAGGGATTCTGGTGATCATGTCTGAGTCAGGTCAAATGTTTTGAAAGTAACAGTCTAGCCCGCATTTGAAGTGAACATGCGAGTCCTCCATAACCACCCCAAAACAAAAACTTACACCAGCTTTAGCCAGCCTAACAATTACACCTTTGCTTTCCAAAACTCATGAAGACAGATTTCCAAAACTCATGAAGACAGACATCACCGAAGAGAGTCATAGAACCATTTACCTTGGTTGACGAGACGCGTCCTTGGTGGTGGCCTTCACACCTTCCATGATGTAATTCTGGTACTTGGAACAGGTAGCCACATGTGCCCGGATCTTGGACAGGAAGAACTTAGGTGGGAAGGATCAGAGCCCACAAGTTAGCTGGGATCTTGTACCCAATCCAACACAGTGCCAAAGCAAAGGCAAGATGTAAACTAGACCTACACCTCCCTGGGGAGGCAAAGAGCCTCACGAGACTCCTGGCTCCACTGAAGGGCCTGAAACTCTGACTTTTTTTTGCAGGGTTTCTATTAGTATCAAGGCTGATGTTTTACTTGAGCAAACCAGGATATCTGCTTCCACTCTAAAATCACTCTTGGAGAGGTTTGTTTTATTCATGATATGCTCTCTGCTCACAGAGACACTCCAAACCCAGTGAAGCGTCTGAAGTTTTCTACCCCAGCACTTAAAACGCGTCTACTTTCAGCATGCCAAGAACCACATTCCATTATAAGTGCAGCAAAGTGATGATTTACATAAAAGGGATAAAGGCCAGTAATCCTAGTTAAATGATAATATTCTGTCACCAGATTGTAATTAATGAACTTCTTACAAAAAAAAACACAAACCAGATTCTGAATTCTACTTCATTAATAAAATCTAGTCTTTGCAAGACAGAAAGACAAAATTGTACTTCAATATCTTGAGTTTCTAAATCAAAACAAACTGGAAGGAAAAATATGTTTCAGTGCTTGTGCTATGGCTTACCATGATGCTTCTGTCTTATCTCCAGCTAAAGAACTTGACTTCAAGCTGCCAAAGAGCTCCCAGTTAAAGGGGATGGGAACTAGCTCTATTCAGAACTATAGCCACTGTGTACCCGTAGTGCCAAATTACTCTGAAAGGAGGAAATGGTAAAGAACACCCAGTCCATGGCTGCTCACACTAAGGTGTTAAAGAAACTGACACGCAAGAGTGTCCGACAAGTCACGGAGTGAAAAAAATTTTTCAAAAGTGAAAAGAAGTTGTAGAAATATATATTATAGTAGGATCCTATTTTGTAAAAATCCTACATCTATGTTTGTATAAAACCCACACCTGTGTTCGTCAGAGAGCGGGGAAATGTTTTGCAGCCTTCTAAACGGCAGTATTTTTAAAAAGGTAATCTCTGGAGTGGGGAACAAGCCTACATTGATTTATATTTTTGTGCTGTCTGGAATTATGAAATCACAATTATTTAAAACCCAGTAATTCTGTATATATCTCTTTTGAAAATAAAACAATAGCATTTCTCCTATGCAGTTATAATTATTTTAAAATAAATATTCTTGACTCTAATATGGTCATACAAAAAAAGAACACGGATGCGTTTCAAACACTGGACACGCTATCGTGAAATGTCTTCATATTGACCTTTGTACTAGAATCCCTCCTTGCCAAATGCCAAAAGCTGAACCAGTTTTACATCTGTAGTGAAATACATCACAAAATTTCCCCTCAGACTCACTGCAGCAGGTAGTTTTGAGGCACTGACTACATTTTATACTTTAAAAAATGGAGAAATATCACTCTGTCTTATTCTAATTAAATTTGTGTATGCTGCTTTGGGAAAAATGGGTCTTTTACAGAAAAAAACTGGGATAACTGATTTCTATGGTTTTCAAAGCTAAGCTATGTAATATGCTAAACCAATTATTTAAAAGAAAAAACCAAACCACACAACCAATCAGGTTACCAAAATGCAACAGCACGGCCACGGCCACAGCCAGCCAGCATGCACATGTGCTGCTGCTCACGCAGCTACGCTCTAAGTTCAGAAACAAGGCGGCAAGCTCTGTGTTTTACCCATCTTACAGACGCCGACTGCTCCGCCCCACTCCCACATACATTTTTACGGCAGCCGTGGCAGGAAGTCTCTGTGCTCTCAATCTGCCGCTCGAGCTCCACGGCTCGGACGCCAGGCGCCAGAGCGCTGCGACACACGCCACAGACAGGCTTCTTCGGCTTCAGACATTCCTGCAGGCATGCAGAGCAAAAGCTAGAACAAGACATACAGAGAACCTGCGTCATGCATCGTGGAGACAAGACAACAAAAATGGATAAACTTTTCAAAATGACATCAATGGATAATGAATTAAAAACTGCTCGATCCCTGCTCTTGATTCAGTTCTTCTGGGCAATAAAAATGGTGGTGGTAGGGAAGGGGGAGGAGGGCAGTGTTCCTTGCAAAGAACACACAGGTCCAACGACAGAAATAAACGTGAACTACCGTGACACGCAGCAGAAGGTGCGACGGCACAGCCTTCAGTCCTTAGCCCTGGCCACTGAGGGATCTTGCTGGGGTTTCCCGAACTTCAGTTTCTCTTCTGTGAAGTGGAGGCTTGCAGTACCTACCTCTAGAATTTAGGGAGGATGGATTACGTATAGTGGACTCTTAGGACAGTGTCTAGCACGTATGAAATGCACCATAAGCAGGAGCAGCCATCAACAGAGGTGAATGCAGAGCACTATGGAAACACAAAGTCAAGAGCAGCCAGATGTAACCCGAGAAAGACAGCAGTGGTTAGACTTCAGACAGCATACACGAGAGCACCTCAGAAGAGTTCAGTGGCAGAGGAGGGGAAGAATATTCCAGGCCCCTAGGCTTCCATTTCCTTACATGCATTGTGCATGTTTACCACTCTGCCTCATAAGCCTCAGGTACTTAAAGCAAGGTATCAACCAAACCAAAATCAAGATTTAGAAAAATAATTCTGGGATTAGCATGGACAAGAGAGTTGTCAGTTTTAATTTTTTTTTTTTCAGATGAGCAAAGAAACCAAATAGATGGCCGAAGGCAAGAGATCATGAGGGCCTGACTGAGGCAATAAAGAATTCAGGAAATGATGTGGGGATGGATTCAGGAGGACTTGGCAATTTACTAAATTTGGAAAAGAAAAGTTAAAGATGACCAACTTTCTGTATATCTGAAGCCTAGACAGGCGGCAATGCTGAGATAAGGTACAGAGAAAGAAGGAATAATGAGGCATGAAAGTATCCCAGCTGCACTTGCAACCTCAGAGATCTAAGGCAAGATAGCAAAATCTGCCAGGAAGAACTCTGGATATATAATCAAAGGTAATCTGCACGTTTCTTTTGTTTTTTACTGTCTCTTAACATTTTTCTCCCTTCTGTCATTCAGCTAGGGGTCAATGCTGCTTTTCTTAGCTGTGACTCAGAGATCAATGTTCACAAGCCACTCTGTGCCTGTCATGCCTAACAAACAAGCTCGCTTTTAAATGGCCCCTGTATCTTGGACGGGTGTCCCTGGTGGCTCAGTGTAAACAATCTGCCTGCCAATCCAGGAGACACAGGTTGGATCCCTGGGTTGGGAAGATCGCCTAGAGAAGGAAATGGCAACTCACTCCAGTATTCTTGCCTGGGAAACCCCATGGACAGAGGAGCATGGCAGGCTACAGTCTATAGGGTCACAGAGTTGCACATGACTTAGAGAGTAAACAATGTTGGTCTGGCTTTCAGTTTCCATTTCCTACTGATGGGCCTTTTTCAGTCTTCTAGATGCCCCACCCTTCCTGTTATAATTCTCCCTAGACAAGTCGTCCTGGGCACCCAGCCACCTGCCAGTCTCCAGCTGTACTCCACTAACCTGGAGAGGGATGTAAAATTCAGGGCTTGAAACAAAGTTTTATAAGAACTCAACGCCCCGTGCGGCTAGAGCTGCAGTGATGCTGTTTTCAAGCACAAAAGCTAGCAAAAATCAACCAGGCAGAGCAAAATGCACTCGGTGGGAGTTAAGGGAGATGTGGGGGCCCTCAGAGATCCCGCCAACTGTTTTCAATCAGCATCGAACTGATGAACATGTGGAGCTAGTATGGCGAGTATAGACAAGAGTCAAGGTTTGAGTATCAGTACTGCCCCCTGACCTCTGACCTTGGAAAGGTCCACCTGGCTCAAGGAAACCTCAAATTTTGCTGCTCTTTAGTTGGTAAACTGTGCTGGGTCAAGCCTCTTTTTAAGTATTAAATGTAAATTAAATCCACTCAAGTAATCCAAAATTAGGTAAACCTAATGAGAGCTGATTGACAGAAAAGCGGATTCAACTTGAAAGCCACCTAGGGGCCGCTTCAATTTTCACAGTGTGCTTTCACCAGTTTCTCAGCTTATGTGGCCTTCACCTGATCACTCCCCCACCCCCACGCACACGGGCTTTATCTCTGTGATACTTTCCCAGTGGACAATGAGTTTGACTGAACACTGCTAGTACTTATTTATCATCAATTCAGTGGACTGTGAACTCTGAGGGCAGAATCACCTTGTTTCTTAGGATGTTCCCCAATTTGGCACACAGTGTGTATACAAATATTTTTAGCTAGTTGAATATACGGAGAAGGCAATGGCACCCCACTCCAGTACTCCTGCCTGGAAAATCCCATGGAAGGAGGAGCCTGGTGGGCTGCAGTCCATGGGGTCGCTGAGGGTCAGACACGACTGATTGACTTCACTTTCACTTTTCACTTTCATGCATTGGAGAAGGAAATGGCAACCTACTCCAGTGTTCTTGCCTGGAGAATCCCAGGGACAGGGAGCCTGGTGGGCTGCCGTCTCTGGGGTCGCACAGAGTCGGACACGACTGAAGCGACTTAGCAGCAGTTGAATATAAGATTGGAAGATAGTTGCTCAAAACACTACACTGGGCACTTGCGACAGAAAGAGGTGCAAAACACTGCTTCATGAGCCCTAAGTTTTACTCTCTGAAAGGCAGGAGGAGTCCCCCGGAGAGAAGCAGGAAGGTAACTGAAATGGGAGAGTGACAAGGGAGGCTGTCACTAGAACTGGGCCTATATGGAAAGGATTTGGGGTGGTGACGGGAGAGGGGCTGAAGGGGCAAGAAGACTTCCAGGCTAACCGAACTGCAAGCAGGAACAGCCTGAAGCTGGAAAGAGCTTGGCGTACAAACAAAAAGGCGGCCGGGTGGCTGGGGAGCCCTTGCCAGGCGCCCGCGGTTCTCTGGGCAAACAGACACCCGGTCCATCAGGGGAGAGCAGACAACGGTAAGCCGGCCCTGAGGGAGCCTCGGTGCCCTCACCTGCAAAATGGCTGCCACGTCTCTGCCCCACAGGACTGCTTCAGGAACAAGAACGCCCAGCAGGTGCCTTGTGTGCCTCCTGACCAACGGAGGGGTCCTAACACCAACCCCAAGCGATGCCCGCGGTGATAAGCGCTGGGGGAGGCCACAGAGCAAAATCAACCCCCAGCAGCAGGAGGCGGGCAGCCACACTTTGTACAATTCTTTCCACTCAGCCGTTCTGCGGGTCTGATGGAGCAAGGCTTCCATTCAAATGTGGCCGGCCTCAAAGCCCACCCCAGAGCCTATTACTGCACATTCTCACACAAGCTCCTTTCGTCCTCACAAGCAGCCTATTAGCAGCATGGAGGCTCTGAATTTCGAACACAGTGCAACACGCCCCGTACGCCTGTGGGAATGCGGACCACCGCCACCTGCCAGCCCCCGACCCCTTTCCCGTGAAGGGCAGACGGGTCAGGTCTCCTTCAGGACTCCCCTTTCGTCCTTTTGGTCCAGTCGAGCGTTTCCCCAACTTCAGAGCACACTGGAACTGCCGGGCAGAGCCGGACACAGGACACGGCCTAGCTGAGGGGCCACGGGCAGCCCACTCACGGGGACCCGGCGGGCCTCGGGCCCCACGCCCCCAGCAGGCGGCCACTCCGCCATCACGCGTCGGGGGGGGGCCCGGGACGCAGCGGACTCAACGGAAGAGCCGGGCGCTGGGGAGGAAGCGGGGCGGAAGAGAAGAGCGCCCCGCCGACGTCCACGGGCCCCCGGGAGCCCCGCGGGGACGCGCCTCGAGGCCAGGCCTCCCGCTCCCGCCCGGAGACCCTTCCTGCTGGGGCCTCACTCCCTCAGCTCCATTTTCATCCCAGTCAGGAGAACCCCCTGCCTACCACCACCCCGATCGGGCCCCAACCCGCCACTTACACGTGTCCGCAGGGCACCTGCACCGGCTTCTCGTACACCTCCAGGCACACGGGACACGTGAAGCGGCCCAGGGGGTCGGCCTCCGCCGCGGGTCCTGCCAGCTGCGCACCACCATCACGGGCCGGGGCCTGCGCCTGCGCCGCCATCTTGCTGCCGCGGACCGCCGCGCCTCAGCGGCCGAGGAGGAGGCCGAGGGGCGGAGCGAGAGCGGTGAGGGGCGCTCGGGGCGTGGCTTATGGAACGTGTGTCGGGTTGGGGGCGGGGCCAGCGGGCGGGCCACGCCTCCTGGCCCCTCGGACGCTAGGGAAAAGTGTAGATCCGGATCCAGAGACTGTTATGAGTGGAGGAGGGTTTGTGCTTCAGCCACTTTTGCCCAAAATTTAAATGGTTGTTACTATTACTTCGGAGAAGGCAATGGCATCCCACTCCAGTACTCTTGCCTGGAAAATCCCATGACTATTCCTTAATCTTTCTCTTCAGTCGAGTTTCAGCAAACAAATTTTACAGGGAGATTTGATATCACTCCCAAGCTACAAATAGAAAATCAACACCACGTATTTCCACAAGGCACGGGGAACAAATACAATAGAAACAGTATAGTCTTACGAATTCGTGCCGGATACTGTTGACGCAGGAAAGGGAGATTGAGCATGATTACAGAGGTGTTGAAGACAGGCTATCACCACATTGAGACTTCCTAGGGAAAGCAGAAGTAATAAGATTATTTAGTATTGTCTTCACGTGCCTCCTGGCCATGGGGTCCAACTCCAGCTCTGTAGAAGATGGGGAACCTGGGGTTTGAGGAGATAGACTAAGCCTCAAGCTTGAAAGAAGCAGGCCTAGAACCCAGACGTTTTGAATCTCATCTTCCTTTACTTCCCACTGTACACAGTTGGCTCTCATATACAGCCCGTTATAACAGAAGCTACTTTTTTTTTTTTTTAAAGACTGGCTTTACTAACAGGTCTATGCGGTTTTCTTAACCAGGAAAGTCAGTGATCAATTAAACTCTACCCTGTAAGGCCACAGAGGCCTCACAGTAAGGAGTCTGCACAAGACAAATAAATCAGTTTGCTAAACCAGGTTAACTGAATGCAAATTTGCGCCTCGTCTGGCCCATCCCCAGTCCTCTGTATTGATTCTGCTTGACCTGCTGGCAGCAAGAGGATTATTTTTAACTAGCCATGTGGGCCATCTTTTCACTAACCAGTAACTTGGTGTGTAGGCAGCAGCCCAAAAGAGCCAATGCTTCCATTTCACCATTTCTTTTTCTTGTTCCGATGTCAGGCACTGTGCATCTGATATCTCCCCAGCCCAAAAGTGCTCTGTCTCCCCTTCAGGAATGGGGGTGCCTCTGTGGGGGCAGAGATGTGTTGTAGGTATTTATAAGTTTTTGTTTTGGCCTTGTAACTGCAGCCAGACCCTGTGCTGTGAGCAGGGAAGGTGGTGAGGGCAGGGGAGTCCCAGACTTGGGCTTCAAATCCACTGAGCGCCTCCAGTTTGAGCTCTTGAAATCGAACTCATACATACCTTACCTGCCTCTTGAGAAACCTATAGAGTTAGAGCTGGGTATGGAATAATGGACTGGTTCAAAATTGGGAAAGGAGTACGTCAAGGCTGTGTATTGTTACTCTGCTTATTTAACATATGCAGAGTACATCATGTGAAATGCTGGGCTGGATGAAGCACAAGCTGGAATCAATATTGCCAGGAGAAATATCAATAACCTCAGATATGCAGATGACACCACCCTAATGGCAGAAAGCAAAGAGGAACTAAAGAATCTCCTGATGAAGGTGAAAGAGGAGAGTGAAAAAGCTAGCTTAAAACTCCACATTCAAAAAATGAAGATCGTGGTATCTGGTCCCATCACTTCATGGCAAAAAGGGGAAAAATGGAAACAATGACAGACCTTATTTTCCTGGGCTTCAAGATCACTGAGACAGTGACTGCAGCCATGAACTTAAAAGATGCTTACTCCTTGGAGGAACAGCTATTACAAAACTAGACAGAGTATTAAAAAGCAGAGACATTATTTTGCTGACAAAGGTTTGTATAGTAAAAGCTATGGTTTTTCCAGTAGTCATGTATGGATGTGAGAGTCGGACCATAAAGAAGGCTGAGTGGCCAAAGTATTGATGCTTTCAAACTGTGGTGCTGGAGAAGACTCTTGAGAGTTCCTTGGACAGCAAGGAGATCAAACCAGTCAATCCTGAAGGAAATCGACCCTGAATATTCAGTGGAAGGACTGATGCTGAAGCTGAAGCTCCAATACTTTGGCCACCTGATGTGAAGAGCTGACTCATTGGAAAAGCCTCTGATGCTGGGAAAAGTTGAAGACAGGAGGAGAAGGGGGCAACTGGGGATGAGATGGTTGGATGGCATCACCGACTCAATGGACATGAATTTGAGCAAGCTCCGGGAGGTGGTGAAGGACAGGGAAGCCTGGTGTGTCTGCAGTCCATGGGGTCGTAGAGAGTCGGAATCGACTGAGTGACTGAACTACAGCAATGAAAGAGAAGAGGACAGGACTGAAATAATAGTATATTAATAGTGAACTTTGGGGTGCTTATTATTCTAAGCACTTTACATGAATTCTCACAGCAAGCTATGACAGGTTCTACTGTTTGCGTTTTTTGTGTGTGCTTAGTCTCATCCAACTCAGACCCCATGGACTGTATGTAGCCTACCAGGCTCCTCTGTCCCTGGGATTCCCAGGCAAGAATACTGGAGTGGGTTGCCATTTCCTCCTTCAGGGAATCTTCCTGACCCAGGCATAGAACCAGCATCTCCTGTGTCTCCTGCCTCAGCAGGGGAATTCTTTACCACTAAGCTATCTGGGAAGCCAATTTGCATTTTACAATCATGCAAATCAATGCACAGAGGTATTAAATCACCTTTTAACACAGATGGAACACAGGAGTCAGGATTTTCCCCGGCAATCCAGTGGCTAAACTTCCAATGTAGCGGGATCAAGGGGAACTAAAGGCCCATATGCCGAGGGTGGGGCTAAAAATTTTTTAAAGTAAAAAACAACCAAAAAGGACTGCCAGTCACTCTCAAAGTCTAGTATGCATCGGAGTCACCTGGGGGGGATTCCGAAAATAAGAGTTGCTGGGGGGCAGCCGCCCAGAGTTTAGAATTCAGCCGGTCAGTAAACCTAGAGCGTGGCCCCAGGATCTGCCTTTCTAACGTTTTCTCCAGCTGGTGCAGGTGCTGCTGGTCGGGGCTGCACTTTGCGCACCATTAACCTACGTTACACCCCACACCCCGCCCCAGTCAGTGCTTCTGTTGTTGTTGCTCACTGGTGTCCGACCCTTTAGGAGCCCATGGGCTGTAGTCCACCAGGCTCCTCTGTCCATGGGATTTTCTGGGCAAGAATACTAGAGTGTGTTGTCATTTTCCTACTCCAGGGGATCTTCCTGACCCAGGGATCAAACCCGTGTCTCTTGTGTCTCCTACACTGGCAGGCGGCTTCTTTACCACTGAGCCAGCTGAGACTCTAGTACAGATGGTTCCTAGACCTCAAATCAAGTAACCCTCAGAGTCTTATCTCTCAACCTCAGGTCACATATAAAATGTATTTATTACTATGCTTATCTAAAGTAGGTAGAATTTACACCATTATGCATTTCTACATTTATTAATCTGGGCTTCCCTGGTGGGTCAGACGGTAAAGCGTCTGCCTGCAATGCAGGATACCTGGGTTCAATGCCTGGGTTGGGAAGATCCCTTGGAGAAGGAAATGGCAACCCACTCCAATACTCTTGCCTGGAAAATTCCACGGACTGAGGAGCCTGGTATGCTACAGTCCATGGGGTCACAAAGAGTTGGACACGACTGAGTGACTTCACTTTCACTTATGGGTAGATAATTTCATCTCAATGTCAGCAGTTCTTCAAGACTGCCAAATTGCTAATAGAAAGCTGTAGGAATTCCCACCTGCACCACTAGGGGGCAAACGAGTATCTCACAGTCTCGCTGCACCTGGCCCAACTAGGTGGAACAAGGCTTCCCTTGTTCTTAAATCTTCCCAGTTGCTTAAATGTTGACTACCCCTATCCCTTATAGCTTGCTGCTGCTGCTGCTAAATCGCTTCAGTCGTGTCTGACTCTGTGCGACCCCATAGACGGCAGCCCACCAGGCTCCCCCGTCCCTGGGATTCTCCAGGCAAGAACACTGGAGTGGGTTGCCATTTCCTTCTCCGATACAAGAAAGTGAAAAGTGAAAGTGAAGTCGCTCAGTCATGTCTGACTCCTAGCAACCCATGGACTGCAGCTTACCAGGCCCCTCCGTCCATGTTTTTTTCCAGGCAAGAGCACTGGCGTGGGGTGCCATTGCCTTCTCCGCCCTTATAGCTTACTCGTGGCAAATAGATGGGGAAAAAAATGGAAACAGTGACAGACTTTATTTTCTTGGGCTCCAAAATCACTGCAGATGGTGACTGCAGCCATGAAATTTTAAAATACTTGCTCCTTGGAAGAAAAGCCACGACAAACCTAGATAGAGTATTAAAAAGCAGAGACATCACTTTGCTACAAAGGTCTGTCTAGTCAAAACTATAGTGTTTCCAGTAGTCATGTATGGATGTGAGAGTTGGACCATAAATAAGGCTGAGCACCAAAGAATTGATGCTTTTGAACTGAGGTGCTGGAGAAGACTCTTGAGAGTCCCTTGAACTGCAAGGAGATCAAAGCAGTCAATCCTAAAGGAAATCGACCCTGAATATTCAGTGGAAGGACTGATGCTGAAGCTGAAGCTCCAATACTTTGGCCATCTGATGCGAAGAACTGACTCATTGAAAAAGACCCTGATGCTGGGAAACATTGAAGGCAGGAAGAGAAGGAGATGAGAGAGGATGAGATGGTTGGATGGCATCACCAACTCAATGGCCATGCATTTGAGCAAACTCCAGGAGACAGTGAAGGACAGGGAACTCTGACATATTGCAGTCCATGGGGTCGCAGAGAGTCAGACATGACTGAGCAACTGAACAGCAACAACTTAGGATGGAAGTAAAAACCAAAAAGGAAAAAAATACTGAAAAAAAAAAAAAAGAACACAGTCTTGGATTGAAAGGACTTTTAACATGAGTAACACTGGCATGTAAATGTCTATTTAACCAATAACTTCTTTGTGTCAGGTATCCTGAGAGGTGGTGGAATTTGGGCAGTGAATGATTCAGCTATAAAAAGGAAAGACACAGGAGGATGACTACATAAAAAGGCTGCTCCCAGAATATTGCTGTTCATCAGTCACTCCACCAGCTCACCGCTTTTGCACAGCATTTTGCAATTTGTATTCTATCAAGCCATGTAATGAAGCACAAACAACGTCAATCTAGCAAGATCTAATCATGACTGTAACTGGAAAATGGATATTATGGTTGCCCCTGGGGACGTCTAGTCTACTTTCTGTCTCTTTGAATTTGCCTATAATAGGCATTTCTGGTAAGTGGAATCACACAGTGTTTGTCCTTTTGTGACTTACTTCTTTCACTTAGCACAATGTTTTCAAGGTTAATTCATGATGTAGCATTCATCAGAACTTCATTCCTTTTTAATGGCTGAATAATATTCCATTGTGTAGAAATACCACATTTTGTATATCCACTCATACGTTGATAGACACTTGGGGCCTCCCTAGTGGCTCAGACTGTAAAGAATCTGCCAGGAGTGTGGGAAACCGGGTTCGATCCTGGGTCGGGAAGATCCCCTGGTGAAGGAAATGGCTACCCACTCCAGTATTCTTGCCTGGAGAATTCCATGGACAGAGGAGCCTGGCGGGCTAGCCCATGTGGTTGCAAAGAGTCAGACACACTTAGCGACTAACGCTCACTTTCACTTGGGTTGTTTTCACTTTTTGTTTGATTTCTTTTTGGCTGCACCACTTGGCATGCGGGATCTTAGTGCCCCGACCAGGGATCAGACCTGTGCTCCTGAAGTGGAAGCACGGAGTCCTAACCAGTCAAACTCCAGGGAATTCCTTTTTTTTTTTTTTTTACAGTGGTGTCATTTCTCATAGGCTCCCTTTGTTGGCAGAACCAGGAAGTGTATATATATATATATACATATATATTTTTTTTTTCTTTTCCTAAATAAATTTAAATATTTTTGACCGTGCTGGGTCTTCACTGTTGTGTGGGCTTTCTCTAGTTACGGCAAGTGGGGGCTACTCTGTAATGGCGATCCTCAAGCTTCTGCCTGCTGTGGTTTCTTGTTGTGGAGCACAGGCCCTAGGGCGTGCAAGCTTCAGCAGTTGTGGCGAATGGGCTCAGTTGCCCGGTGCCACGTGGAATCCTTCCATACCAGGGATCGGACCCCGTAGTCCCTGCATTGGCAGGCAGATTCTGTTCTTAACCACTGGCCCACCAGGGAAGTCCCTAGGAAGTATGTTTACATACGGTGTTTATAATTGAGAAATTTCACTTAGAAAGCTGGACCTCTAGCTTCTCTTCAGAAACCTGAATGCCTGATCATGATCAGCTGGGAAACTGGTGATAATCAGCTGGCAGATGGTAGGGGTTCAACATTTGTTTTCTCACTGAAGTATTTATTGCACGCCTACTGCGGGCCAGGTACTTGGTTGTATTACGGTTCTTCTAACTTCTGGCGCTACGTAGATGAGACGGTAGTACTCTAGAAGCTAGTTACACCCACTGTGTATACTTGTAGGCAGTGGAGTTTCAGTACCCAGTCCTCACTTTTGGCTTCTTTTTTCCCTCCAGCTGGAAGGAAAGCTGGATACCCTTACATGTCCAGAGCCCATGCAAATGCCACCTCCTCCTTGGGGCTGTCCCGTGTGCCATCTCAGACGTCACTTCTCCATTCTCTAAGCTCTTTGTCCTTCTCACAACATTCATCACCTTCTGTCCTGAATCATTGGTGTTCAGTTCAGAAATGCCACTCCAGTACTCTTGCCTGGAAAATCTCATGGACAGAGGAGCATGGTAGGCTACAGTCCATGTGGTCGCAAAGAGTCGGACACAACTGAGCGAGTTCACCTTTCTTTCTTTACTCCTAACTTATTAATCTTCTCTTTCTGGTAAGGAGACGGTACACTCTTTGAGGGCAAGCACTGTATCTGTCTTTCTTGGGTCTGTCTATGTCCTTAAATCTAACATCAGTCCTGGCACATTGTAGGCATTCGATGAAAATTTTGGTTAAAAACAATTGCTGTTGACCTCTCTGATGGGTGCAGCGTGGCATGGAGTAGTAATATAATTGTAAGCAAAACAGACATAGTAGTTTTGTCCTCAGAGAGTTAACTGACTTCTAGGGGAGAAGGATATTAATAAAAATCATATAATTTGTATCTGTAGACTGATTTGAAAAACATGATCTTTATTTGCATTATTGTCCCCAGTTGGCTTCATACATACGCACCCTTAGAAAATATATATAGTGTTGGTTGATATTGTGTTTTGCATTTCAGGGTATTGCTCTCTTTTTTCCTTCCAAAATATATCTTGCAGAGTAATGTAGGGTTACATCATCCTTTTAAAGTGATAGATAGTAGTCATTAGTATGGCTACACCATTCCCCTATTGATGGGCATTTAGAAAGTTTCTGGGTTTTGTTTTTGCATTACAAAGAATAATGCAACAGGTCTTTTTGTACACTTCTGCTTTTTCTCTGGTAGATTCCAGAAAATCAAAGTGGTGGGTCATAGGCTTGCTTTTCTTTTTCATTTTTTGTTCTACACATGCCTATGTCATTAGAATTCATACAGCACTTTTGTGATGAAAAAAAATACGCTAAAAAATAGAAAGAAGTAGGTAGATGGTTCATGTTGCTGGCTTTTAGAACGCAGAGGTGCCTGATCACTGTCACATGACTGTTACATAATCTGCTAACCATTATGTAATAAAATCTGCAAAGGATGCTCCTGTGATTACACGTCACCAAGCAGAAAAATCTCAGGCCTCCAGCCCTGTTTTCAAGATGAGAAATGTCTCCCTTCAGAGATTTTGGTATTTTTCTGATACAAAATGTCACGAGAATCAGTGACCAGGGTTTCCTACCAGTAAAGCCTTCTTAAAACTTTTGTTTTCTTTTTGGCTGTCACAAAACCACAGAGCTGGAAGGGACTTATTAACAGCCTCATGCACTCTTGTAATGGTTTCCAAAGTACAGTTTGAGTTGTTGCAAAGGCGGAGTTTGGGTGGGACAGTTTTTCTCAGCTGGAATTCCTATAAACACCATTACCTTAGGAGTGATTAAGACAGGAGCTTAAACACGAGCTGGTAACAGCAGAAGTACACAAAGATCTAAAGCGATGCTCAGACAGCAACAGATAAATACAGTAATTGCTGCTCTTTGAATAGCAGGTTGTTGGTTCTCCAAATGCTCTCCAGGCACCATGTCACTGACTCCTGAGACAAGACCCACTGACTTTAGCTGGGGACACCAAGACCTAGAGAGGGAATCCCACACTCAAGCAAGGCCTGTTGGACAGCTCCTGATCAGACATGTGCAGAGCTCATGGGAAACACAGATATTATGAAAGACGGGATATCCCTGGCAATCCAGTGGCTAGGACTCTACACTTCCAATGTAGAGGGCAAGGGTTCTATCCCTGGTTGGGGAACTAAGATCCCACGTGGCACATGTCATGGCCAAAAATTTTTTTTTAACTTTTTAAATTATGAAATATGTTGTTGTGGGGTGGGAAACCAGGGGAAGGTGGGTTTTGCCTGGAGAAATCAGAGAAAGCTTCAGAAAGGATATGAGGACTCAGTTGGGGCTGGAAGTCAAGAAAACAAGGAAGGGAAGAAAGGAAGAACATTCATACCCAGTGAACAGCATATACAGGCATAGAGGCCAAAGTGGTCGAAGAATATGGTAGGTACAGAGAGCCAAGACCATGTTGGAGAAAGAGAATTTGGCATGTTGTGGGCCCTGAGTCTTCAATAAATATCTGGGGCGAGTTAGAGAGATAGAATGAGTGGTTCAATGGTAAATGTGTTCAACAAAGTCTTGAGTATGTGCTGGACACTTTGCAAGCACCAAGGGTTCAGTGAGTGATGAACCACAAAAGCAAAGTTCACAGTTAACATGGTGTGTGTGTGTGTGTATGCTAAGTAGCTTCAGCTGTCTGATTCCTTGCAACTCTATGGGTTGTAGCCCACCAGGCTCCTCCATCCATGGGATTCTCCAGGCAAGAATACTGAGTGGATGCCATTTCCTCTTCCAGGGGATCTTCCCGACACACGGATCAAATCCGAGTCTCCTAAGTCTCACTGTACTGGTAGGTGGGTTCTTTACCACTAGCCACCTCTGCGAAAACCATCAACATGATGGGTGGAAGACAAATCCATGAAGTGAAGTGTGACAAGCCACCAGAATTAACGCCAGTGTAGTCTACACTGCAGGAGTCTGGTGAAGTGACAAATCAAGGAGACAGTATTTGGCTGGGTCTTCCTCAATGCTGGTTTCCATTCAGGGAAGTTGAGGGCTGAGAAAAGTCATTTCCTTTGACTTTACCCAGATTTTATTTTATATTTTATTATTTATTTATTTTTTGGCCATGCCATGCAGCTTGCAGGATCTTAAGTTCCTTACCAGGCATTGGACGCAGTCGCTCAGCAGAAAGCATGGACACCTAAACACTGGACCACCAAGGAATTACCAACTTAACCAGATTTTTAAAACAGTGTATTTAGATTATTACACTAATGCAACTACTGTGGAGTTGGAGAAGACTCTTGAGAGTCCCTTGGACTGCAAGGAGATCCAACCAGTCCATCCTAAAGGAAACCAGACCTGAATATTCACTGGAAGGACTGATGCTGAAGCTGAAGCTCCCAACTTTGGCCACCTGATGCGAAGAACTGACTCACTGGAAAAGACCCTGATGATGGGAAAGACTGAAGGCGGAGAAGAAAGGATTGAAGAAGGAGAGGACAGAGGATGAGACGGTTAGATGATATCACCGACTCAGCGGACATGAATTTGAGCAAACTCCAGGAGATAGTGAAGGACAGAGAACTCTGACGTACTGCAGTCCATGGGGTCGCAAAGAGTCGGACACGACTGAGCAACTGAACTGAATGCAACTACTTTAATAACTTTAGTAAGTGGCTTCCATACTCACTTGAATCCCAGAAGGCGGTATATTATTATTGCATTTATAGGTGAAAAAGCCGAGGCTCAGAGAAGTTAAGTAACTATTCCAAGGTTATGTTGCTAGTAAGTGGTAAGGCAAAACGGGAACCCTCGCTCTTAGACACAGCCTGTAACATCGCCATTCCCCTCAAGGCTGGATTCAGTCTCACGTGACACTGGGCATCTTATTTGCTTTTTTTAAGCCTTGGTATTTCTACCTGTAAAATGGGGGTGAGGGATCCAACTGTCAGCTTCTTCTCAGGCGCGGTCGAGAGCTCATGGTCAGATCGCATGGATAATGGGGAAGACCGGGAGGTGGAAGCCGCGAATCTCTCCATCCGAGCTCACAGATCCAAGTTACCACCTCTGGGCTCCAGCCAGGTTCCCATGACAACCCGGCCAGCCGCCATCCTGGGACCCAGGGCATGCGTCACTTCCGGCCCGTTTATTTCCGGGTCCCAGCCCCAGCCCGGCGGCGGGAGGCCTTTAGGCTCCGAAGTGAGACGCCGCCGCTTCTCGCTCACCCTTCTGCCTCCGGCTTCTTCTCCGCCTCCGGCGAGCGTCGGCCTCTCCCCGGCCCAGCGCGCAGCCGCGGCCTGGCCTCCCTTTGGGCCCGCCTCCGAGACGTCACTTCCGGACTGAGTGCTTCCGGGTCGCCGCGGCCCCAGGGTACTGGTCGCGGTCTCCCGCAGCCGGCCGGAGCTCCGAGCGCCCATCCGGGCCCGGCTCCGGCGGCGGCCGCGGCTGCTTCCTACTCACCTCGGCCGGGGCGTCCTCGGCGGCGGTGCCGGGGTAAGGGCGGTTCGGCCGCGGGCGGAAACGGCGTCTGGGGCTTCCCTGGGCGGAGGGGGCGCCCGATTCAGCGGGGCTCGGCCGGCCCGGGAGCGGGGTCCCTTCGCGGCCGGCGAGGGGGCGATGGGCGAGCCCGCCTTTCCGGCACTCCGGGGGCCCGGCTGCTCCTCAGGATACCCGCTCCCCCACGAGGGCTGCCTCGCAGCCTCCTGGGGACCGGCGGTGGGAGGCTCAGGGCAGCTCAGGAGGAGCACCCCATGTTCGGCGACTAACGCGGCAGCAGAACACCCCGATTCCAGCCGCAGGCAGTTACCGCGCAGTTGGTCCTCAGCCCGGGCTCCGGTGGCAGACCGGGGTTTGTACTCACTCTGTGACCTTGGACAAGTCACTCCATCGTCTGAGTCTCAGTTGGCTGGTTAGTTCAATGGGGAGTGAACCTGTCTGCTCGGGGCCGGGGTGGGGATAAAAGGAGATGCACAGGAAGCACAGCCTCTGGCATACAGCAGGCATCCAATAAATGATGCGTGCGTGCTCAGTCGCTTCAGTCGTGTCCGACTCTTTGCGACCCCACAGGACTATAGCCCCGCCAGGCTCCTCTGTCCATAGGATTCTCCAGGCAAGGATACTGGAGTGGGTTGCCATGCCCTCCTCCAGTGGATCTTCGCAGCTCAGGGATGGAAGCCGGGTCTGCTGCGTTGCAGGTCGATGTTTTACCGTCTGAGCCACCAGGGAAGCCACCCCCCACCCCCCGCCAATAAATGACAGCTGCTGTCGATTCGGCCACAGTCCCTGGGGAGGGCCCGAGATTGGGACTAGGGTGTTTTGCACAACTGATGTGGCGCTTAGAGGCTGTAGGAATTACCAGACTGGGAATAGCAGTTGCCAGCTTCTGTGTGCTGCGGGGAGGGGAGCCTGCTTGCTCCAGAGCCCCTCTGCCAGCGGCAGCTGCCACTGGGGAAGCCCAATTTCAGCATCGGCTGAGGCTATTTTCAGAGGTCAGGAAGCCCTCTTTCTGAATCTCTCTGGGATTGGGTTGGGGTGTGGGGACCCTCTGGTGTTTTCACTGCCAGTGGAAGGTTGCCTAGGATGTGTCTCAGGGGCTTGGGGATGAGTGCCAAGGAGTGGGGTGCAGAGGTGGAGGGGGTTGATGGGCACTCCCCTTGCTGCTGTTTGGAGGCCCAGGGAACTCTGAGTGGCCTGAAGCTAGACCAGGGATCTGTAAACCTGTGGACTGGGGCAGTGCCGGGCCCAAAATAGCTTCTGCCTGTGCAGGGAGGAGGAAGCCTTCAGATGCTGCTTGGGGAATGTTTCTGCTTGAATGGGCCAGCTGAGGTAAAGCCAAGCTCATGCTTTGCTATCCAGAATCATTTCAGTTCCGTTCAGTAAGGTTTTAAACAGAGCCAGCTTTCCTCTGAGGTGTTTAAAAAATAATTAAAATGCCACCACCCCCCTGCCCCCCGCCCCTGACTGCAATATCTCTCTTCAAAGGGGGGCCCAGATTGTGGGTGCAGGAAGGTGCTGACCAGGTCTCTTGGCTCTGGACACCCACCGATTCTGTTAGGGATGTTCATGGTACCATGCTTTTTTTTTTTATTCTTCCGCCAGCCTGGCATGTCTTGGCATTCCAGTCCTTGGGTTGCTTGGAGAAATTAACGGCTTCTGTCACTGCGCTGTCTTGGTATTCTGTAACCACGCTGTTTTTGCACAGAGCGTGTTTTTTGTTGTTCTTGCAGAGTGCTAGGAATAAATTGCTGGCTCTGTGCTCAGAAGAGACACCAGCTATGACCAGCTACAATGCAGCCTGTATTCTCAGAAAATGAATTCAGGAGGGATGATGTCAGCTGCTTTACCACTGGCCGGGCGCTGGTCAGCCTCCCCTCTCAGCCCTTGAGCTTACGTCATAGAGAGATCTGTGCTCTTCCAGTCCCGCTCCGTGTGAGAAGATGGGAGTCTTGCTGCCACCGAAATTTTTAGAACTCAGCTGTGCTGGCCCTGCCACAGGGCGTCTGCCTTCATCAAGCCCTTCTGAGAAGAGCTATCCAGCAGCTGGACAGCTGTGCCTGAGAGCAGCGCAGCTCAGAGCTTGAGTCAGGGTTTTGGCATCAGACCCGGGTTCAGATCCCCGAGCCCCTTCTCCCTCTCCTTATGGCTTAGGGTGAGTGACTCGGCCCCTCTGCGCATGCACACCGAGTCGCTTGGTTGTGTCAGAGTCTTTGTGAGCCCATCGTCTGTGGCCCACCAGGCTCCTCTGGCTGTGGGATTCTCCGTGGCTGTGGGACTACCAGAGCGGGTTGCCATTCCCTCCTCCAGTTGGCCCCTCTGAGCCTCAGTTTTTTCTTGTTTAACCTTGGGGTTGTCGAGTGGATTTTGTTGATTTTCATGGGGCACTTAGCAGAGGGCCCTTCTGTGCTAATCCCTTGGTGAATGGTACTCATGGTAACCATAAATGAGTGAAGTAAAGGAGGAAGATCCCAGGCCATGGTGCCGGCCACCCCAGGTTCAAATTCCAGCTCTGACCTTTTCAGGCTCTGTTGAGCAGGTTGTTTAATGGCAGAGCCTTGGTTTCTCTCCTCGTAGAACTGTGAGGATTAAACTGGATGATGCAGTTAAAGTGGAAAGCCCAAGGCCTAGCGCACAGTAGGACCACGACAGTTGTTCCCTTCCTTCTTACCTTTCCTCAAGGATCTTGTAGCATTTTCTTTCACCTGTTTCCTCACCAGTGGAGGATGGTTCAAGATTCCCCTTAGATGTGTTTCCCGCCCTTGGCTTTAGGACTTTGAATACCAGCCGGGCTGTTTGCAGCCCTTTTGCTTGTCTATTTGCCAGCCACAAACAAGGGTGGGGACTGTGGTATGGTTACAGCACTGAGCAGACGCAGAGCTGAGCTTGAGGGTGGCTGACTCTGTTTTTTGTAAAAAAAAGTCAGTCTCTATTGGCTCAAGCCTGACTTCTTTGGAGAAAAATCATAGCAGTATTTCAGAGGCTTGATGTCGCTCTGTCTAAATTGTTCTCAGATGTACTAAAAAACAGTCCCTGGGGCCAGAGGCCGGATGGAAGCTTCTTTTGGATAAATAAAAAAAAAATGGTAAATGCATATGGGTTTTTTTTAGCAAGGACAGTGATGTCTTCTCTCAGGTTGCAATGCAGTTTTATTTTTAAAGTGAACACACATACTTTGATACTGAGCGGTAAGCCTGTTCAGCTAGAATTCAGGGCAGAGCTCTGTCTTCTCAGCCGCTGTGCCCTCCTGTCCCCTGCCTACGCCCTGTCCCCCTCACTGCACCAGCCTGGGGCCTGGCACCGCTGAGGCCTGCATATTGCTGAGCTCAGGGAGCATGGGGTGGCGGGAGGAACACAGCTTTCCAGTCCTCAGGCCAGGCTTGGAACCTGGGGTCCACCTTTTCCTAACCCTGAGCTTACATAAGCCCATGGCAGATCATGTCATGGAGCCTCTCTTTCTTCCCGCTCCCGCTGGCCTTCCAGAATTCTAAGGAGAGCTAAATGAGAAACGCGAGCGTGGTGAATGCTGACGTGCTTAGCATCGTGCATTTGCCTGTTTTATCAAATACCTACTGTGTGCCAGGTGCTATTAGGCATCATGGAGAACAAAACAGACATTGTCCTTGCCTTCGCAGGGTTGACTGCTTACTGGATATTGAGGGGAAACAGACAGAAGATAGTAAATGAATAAAGTTGAAAATTTCCCAGAGTATTTTTTTTTGGCCACACCCAGTGACATGCAGAACTTACCCCACTAGGGATTGAACCCATGCCCCCTGCAGTGGAACTGTGGAGTCTTAACCACTGGACCACCTGGGATGCCCAAAGTTAATGATTTCAGATGGTGATTACCCCAGGATAATGGGATGACAAGGGCCAGGCAGGTGCGATTTACTGAGCTGGGGTGGTCAGGGAGAGCCTCAGAGGAGTGATGATTGAGTTGAGACCTGAATGATGAAAGTGAGCCGGCGACAGGAGGGACCAGAGGAAGAACATGCAGAAGGAACAACGTGTGCAGAGGTCCTGAGATCAAAATGGGCTTGATGTGTTTGAGAAGCAGGCAGAAGGGTCTGTGTGGGTGGACCTCAAAGGACAGGGATGGCTGTTCTGAGGGCCACAGCGACCTTGGGCAGGAGGGAGAATCTGATCCCAAGTGGCACTGCTCACCTATGTGCTGCTCAGTCTGAGCCTTGGGCTTCCTTGGCAGGGCAGTGGGTGGGAGAAGGTGGCCTTTCTGTGTCCCTAATTCTCCTGCATGTCTTACCCCCCGGGCATCTCCCCAAAACTGGAGAAGCCAGAGGAGTATCTCATTGCCGCCTGTGTGATTTTATGGACTTCCTAATCGTCACCAGGCTCATGGGCACTTAGGACTTCTGAGCCAGACTCAGAGCTGCTGGAGGACTGTGCAGGTCCATCCATTCCACCGCAGCTTGTTTTCGGTCCCGCACCATCTCCCACAGTCAACAGGAGCCCCCCCGCCCCCCGACACACACACATCTCCCACAGCCAACAGGACCCTCCCCCTCCCCCCACACACTCACTCAAGACAGCGGCAGGCTTTTATGAAGCGTGTGCCCTGCCCTGGCACTGTGACCTTTCCTGAGTCACTTGGTCACAATCTGCACCCATGGAGCTTGTGGGCAGGAAATGCAGGCCAGGTGAGTGTGGAAGCACATGTCCACCCCAGCGGGAGATACTTGCCTCACTGATCTCACCTCCGGAGAGCGCTTGGCAGGTGTCGCACCTTCTGACACTGGGAGCGCCTGCTTGTGTGCCTCGTGAGCCTACTCTGAGCTGGCATTCTGGAGAGCGTTCTTTTCCTTTCCTTCCCTTGGCTGTACTGGGGCTTCGTTGTAGTCTGCGGGCTCTTTGTGGCAGTGTTCAGGCTTCCCTAGTTACCCCAAGGCGTCTGGGGTCGCAGTTCCCTGACCAGGGATGGAACCCTCACCCCCTGCATTGGAGGGCAGGTTCTTTACCACTGGACACAGGGAAGTCCCTGAAGAGCTTTCTGTACAGACTGCAGAGAATCCTTCTACCAGCTCTGGACTGTAAGAATTATTAACCCCCTTTTTCAGATGAGAAAACTGAATTGAGTACTTGGCCCAAGTAACCTGGAGAAGCAGATCCAGGGTTCACACCCAGGCAGTCCAGCTTTGAAATCTGTCTGTAACCCCTATGGGCTGTGTTGCCTCCCCTGGCCCTGGCAGTATCCCTTGATGAATACCGATTGCTGCAGCATCGTAGCGCCAAGAATACTGATGGATCTGTGCCTGCTCTACTAACAAGTGGCCAGGGAGATGGCAAGAGTGTGTGAATCCTGTGCGTCCAGCTTAGAAGGTTTTGTCCTCTCCCAAGAGAGAACCATAAAAAACAAAGGTGGGGTGGGATTCCCTCGTGGTCCTGTGGTTAGGACTTATGCCTCCACTTCAGGGGGCACAGGTTCAATCCCTCGTTGGGGAACTAATATCCCAGAAGACAGGGCATGGCCAAAACCCCCGCCCCACAGAAAAACCAAGGCAGATCAAGGGACTCTCCGAGGGTCGGCAGCCAAAGTAGCCTTTTAAAAAAAAAATGATTACAGGTGTGATCATGTACCTGTCCCCCTTGCTTTGAACCCTTCAGGGGCTGCACGGGGATCTTGGAATGAAATGTCTGACTCGTTGAGACCTGAGGCTGGGATCCTGCTGGTATGGGCAGCCTTGTGTCCTGTGACCCTCCTCCTCTCTCTGCTTCAGCCTCACTAGCCTTTTCCTTTCATTTCGAGGAATGACGTGCTTCTCGGTCTTCCCCTTCCAGAGTGTTCTGCGGGTCCAGGCAGGCAGCATGTCGATGCTTCTGGCAATGTCCCTGCCTCTAAGCCAGAAGCCATGGAGGAGATAAGGTAGCCCCTGTCCCTGGATCGGATTAGATGGGGAAGCCCAGTTCAATGGATGCAAAATACAAGGATGACTTGTTCCGGAAGTACGTGCAGTTCCACGAGAGCCAAGGGGACGCCACCCCCAGCAGTGATGAGTCCCTGCGGGCGGCAGCCTCCACCCTGCTCAGCCTGCACAAGGTGGACCCCTGTTATCGATTCCGGCTGATCCAGTTCTATGAGGTGGTGGAGAGCTCCCTGCGCTCGCTCCGTTCCTCCAGCCTGCGGGCCCTGCGCTGCGCCTTCAGCGTGCTCGAGACGATGGGCATCAACCTCTTCCTCTGCCCCTGGAAGAAGGAGTTCAGAAGCATCAAGGTAAGGTCTGGGGACGGGCTCTGCATGCTGCTCTCCCCTCTTGCGCCTTCCTGTCCATCTTGGGAAGAGGGTTTGTGCCCGTGTAATCTCCTCCTTCCTCTGCTTGGGCCCTCCTGGCTTCCCTGCTGCCACCTGGCCTCCCTGCATAGTGCCTTCTCTTCACTGGTTGCCCGCCCCTGGCAGCTCACATCTGAAACCGTGAGGTTGGAAAGGTGGGCAGCACCCAGTTATGCAGGGCCTTGGAGCCCGGGGCAGGGGCTGGAAATTATTCTAAGGGGGCTGGGAAACTGGCAGGGCCAGGATCCAGTTTCCACTGGAGAAGACGACTCCTGGCGGTTGTATGGGAGGTAGACAGCGTGGAGGCCTGGAGGAGGCTGCCGCGGGCGAGGGAGACAGGGATGAGGGGGGAGGAGGAACTGGAGACCGAGAGTTCTGAATCATTTCAAAGGTGGTGGTGGCTCAGGAGAGTTCCCCGGGTCAGGCTAAGTCTCACGGAAATACCAGAAAGGGTACTCGCATTGCTCCTGGGTGTTTCTGCCTCTGACCCGATTCCCTTTCTCCATCAGTGTTTGCCCTGCACCTCCCCAAGGAACAGGGCCCCTGCAGCCCATGTGGAAGGCCAGTGGCTTTGCTCCCTGCCCCCCCGGGGTCATTTCCCTCAGACCCTTGCGCTGAGTTGTTGGGGAGCAGTAGCCTCTACCTGCCGCCCTGAGATGGCCCCGAACCCCGCTCCCCACCTGCCCGTGTGCAGACTGGGTGCAGCCCGCCCGGGTACAGTCTCCGCGGTGTGTCTGGGAGAGAAGAACCCACCTCTGCTCCTCTGCCCTCCCTTCCCCTAGACCTACACGGGCCCCTTCGTGTACTACGTCAAGTCGACGTTACTGGAGGAGGACATCCGAGCCATCCTGAGCTACATGGGCTACATGCCTGAGCTGGGGACCGCCTACAGGCTCAAAGAGCTGGTCGAGACGTTGCAAGTGAAGATGGTCTCCTTCGAACTCTTTCTGGCCAAGGTGGAGTGCGAGCAGATGCTGGAGATCCACTCGCAGGTCAAGGACAAGGGCTACACGGAGCTGGACGTGGTGAGCGAGCGCCGGGGCAGCGTGGAGGACGCGCGGGGGTGCGCGGAGGCCCTGCGGCGGCGCGCCGAGGCCCGCGAGCCGCTGTCGGCCTCGATGGCGCGCGTGGTGCTGCAGAAGTCGGCCAGCGAGCGGGCGGCCAAGGACTACTACAAGCCCCGTGTGACCAAGCCCTCGCGGTCGGTGGACACCTACGACAGCTACTGGGAGAGCCGGAAGCCTCCCCTGAAGACCTCGCTGAGCCTGCGGAAGGAGCCGGCGGCCGCCGAGCCAGGGGACGAGCTCAAGGACGAGATCGTCCGGCCGCCACCCTCGCTCCTGCCCGTGGCCGGCTCCCCGCACGGCGGCGCCGACGACCTGCCGGCCCCTGCGCCCAGCAACGGGCTCGGCCTGCTCCGCGGCCCCTATCTGCCCGGCTCGGACGACGTGGATCTGTACACGGACGCGGAGCCCCGGGCCGCCTACCGGAGGCAGGATGCCCTGCGGCCCGACGTCTGGCTGCTGAGAAACGACGCCCACCCCGGCTACCACAAGCGCTCGACCCCCGCCAAAGAGTCCGCCCTCTCCAAGTGCCAGAACTGCGGCCTGTCCTGCAGTGCCGCCTTCTGCCAGCGCTGCGACAGCCTGCTGGCCTGCTCCCCGGCCGCCAAGCCCAGCGCCTTCCCCGGCAAGGCCTCCGGCCACGACAGCCTGGCCCACGGGGCCGCCTTGCGGGAGAAGTACGCGGGCCAGACTCAGGGCCTCGAGCGGCCGCCGCACCTCCACTCCAAGTCCAAGCCGCCCTCCGCTGTGGCCGCCACCTCCCGCTGTGGCTTTTGCAACCGCCCGGGGGCCGCCAACACCTGCACGCAATGTTCCAAAGTCTCATGTGACGCCTGCCTCAGCGCCTACCATTACGACCCCTGCTGCAAAAAGAGCGAGCTGCACAAGTTCATGCCCAACAACCAGCTGAACTACAAGTCCACCCAGTTCTCCCATCTCGTGTACAGATAGACGCCACCCCTCACCTCTCTGCTCCAAGGGCTACACCTCCGACCTTTCTGGTGTCACAGGGAAGCAGTGTTAAGGCATAGATCTCAGAAGCAGAGCCCTGCCCTTGACCACGCGGGTGTTGGGGGATCCTGGGGCCGGCCACCCCATGTGGGAGTTCCCTTACCGACTCAGATTATTTCAACTGATGGCTGCTTTGTCCTCTGGCAGGAGAGAGGGTGGCGCTTCTGTTGGGATTCCTTTTTGCTAATCTCTCCACTCCCTGTTCCTGTTTTTTTTGTTTTTTGTTTTGGTGGGGGGGGGGTTGTTTCTTCAAGATGGTTTCTATCTCTGGGACTCTTGCCGACCACTCACTCCCATGGCAAGCCAACTTGGATTGGGAAGGGCCCCCCGGGTTGCTTCCAGATGCCCACCTGGAGCGGTGAGCTAGAGGCCTGTTGGCTTGTGAAATGAGCCCTCCTGCCACACCGGGCCTCCTCCACTGGCTCATCCCTCCGTCACCGTCCCCAAACACCGGGACCCCCGCCGGCATCCCCCGCCTGCCTTCCCTGCCTCTACGCATCAACGGTGGCCCGAGCCCAGGATTCACTGAATGTCATGCTGTTGCCTCCACAGCTCAGCGCAGCTGTGGGGTCTGTGAACTTGGCCCTCACGCTCTGCAGTGTGGACCTTCCACCACGGCACTGACCCCCGGCCCCCCACCTTCTGTCATTTGCACATCCTTCTCTTCCTGTACTGTACATAGATATTTTTGAGATTTATTTTTAAATAAATATTCAACTTGCCGTGTGTTTCAAAGTGGTGAAAACATTACCGATGTAGCTATTTATAAAGATGCCCCAGGTTCTTTAGTCTTCCAGGGGAGGGGCTCATGCCCTTCCACCTTGCTGCCTCCGCTCGCCGCAGCCGGAAGGTTGAGTGGAGCGTGTGGGCGCGGAGGAGGAACAGAGACGATGTCCCCTGGGCTCGTGGAGAGCCGCTGTCTTCCCTGCAACCAATCTCAACACCTACCTCCAGTGTGCACCTCGGGGGGCTTGTCCGGGCTGAGAGGTCTCTGCGCCCGCAGACTGTGACCACCAGTGACGAGTCGGGAACCTCGCCCTGTGGACCTCCAGCCTGGTCTTCGCCGCTTGCTGAGTGGACCTTGCACTGCAGTCTCCTCGAGTCTCAGTTCAGAAGGAAGAGGGTTTGGGATCCCCACCACCCCTCCACCTCAGTCCTCTCCTCTTCACCTGTTTCCAGGACTCGTCTATAACCTACGCGACCTTTTTGCACTAGAAGTGGGCAGGAGTCTGCGTGCGCCCAGCAGATGGGCGCCTCCTGAGATTCTTAGCCGAGCCTCTCCGTATGTGAATTAACTGACCCCAGATTATCCTTTTGGGTTACAGAGGAGGAGCGGGGCAAGAATCTGAAAATAGAACCGCTTCCGTGTGAACTAACAATATATTTTAGCCATAAGTGTTGGTGATGTACAGAATGTTACGGGGATTGACCTGCAGTGGGTTTTCTGATGGGAGGAGGTATTCAGCTCCTGAGCACATTTCCATCTGGCTGAATCCTGAGGCCACTGTGAATTTGCTGATGTTCTTCCAACTCAGTTGAGAGATTTTAAGGTTTTCAAAATCTCCTATGGCTTTTTTAATATATATATCTAGTGGATCACTTGTAGATACTCCATGTGTATATGAAGCTGAGTTTCAACCAACTTTATTACTAAGGCCCTCCCACTCGGCACCCATCTTTGATGTTGTTCTTCCTTTTCACATTTCAGACATGTCAGTGCCTGTCCCAGTCCTGACTTTTCCAGTTTTCCATTTTCAGACTGCTCTAGCACTACACTAACTCTTAACCAACCGTGATGCCACGTAACTGACACAGCAGACGGAAGCAGGAATAACCCACTTGTTCTGGAAGAGAAGTCCAGTGTGGGTTATCATCACGGAAACACTGTGTTCATGGGTTGGAATAGGAAATGCTGTGACCGTGCTCCTCCTTGGTGTGTATCTAAATTGTATAAGGTTGCTGTGATCGAGATAAATAGATGCTAATTTAAAAATGCAGATGTTTTGCATTTGATTTCTACCAAGAGTTGAAATGTTGAGAGATGCTTTAAAAAATAATAATAAAGTGTCTTCCATTGTTACTGAAGTGTTTGGGGTTTTATGTCTCTCCTCTCTGCCGCTCTGAAGTTTGGGTTGCTTGGGTTTGTTTTTTTGCTGTTTTTGTTTGCTTTTTGCTCAAACCATGTTTTGTTCTTTAGTGACAGGACTCACATTTTCTCCTCCATGAAACTCACAAATGATAACAGCCAGCATTTGAGTGCTTGTTCTGTGAGACAGACTTTGAAAAAACAAAGATTTGTGTATTTGTTCGGGTTGCTCCAGCCTCTGCTGCGCGGCCTTCTCTCGCTGTGGTGGTCCGGGGCTGCCCTAGTGGCGGTGCACCGGTCTCTCATCGCACTGGCTTCTCTTCTTGCCAAGCACAGGCTCTCGGTGCCCACGCTTCAATAGTTTTGGTGGGTTGGCTCAGTTTTTGCAGCACAGGAGCTGAGTTGTCCCCTGGCACGTGGGATCTTCCTGGACCAGGGATCGAACCCGTGTCCCCTGCATTGGCAGGTGGATTCTTTACCACTGAGCCACCAGGGAAGCCAAGCCAGGCATTTTATATGCTGAGACTTTTGAGATCTCATGTAATAGTCTCGGTCCTCCTGGAAGATAACCTAAATCCCATCTTACAGATGGGGAAACCAAGGTGTGCAGAGTTCAGCCATGCTTCTGGAGTGGGACTGCAGACTCCAGGAGAAATGATTGTTAGTGGTGACAGACAGGAGTTAAATAACAGTGAAGGGTGTTGTGTTAAAAAAAAAAAAAAAAGCAATCCCATTTAAAAATGTTTTGATTCATTTAAATGCCTCAAGAGGATCCTGGTCAGTGTAATGCTAGCTTGTCTCTAAGAAAGAGAAAGCAGGGCCAAGAATCTTTAGCAGAATCTTGGCTTTTCAGTCCCCTCTATTCAGGGCAGACCATACTACTTACCCATTATAGCAACAATAGGAGATTACTTTAAAAATCAATTTAAGATTTCTTTTTTAAATGAAGTTTCCAGAAACTGATACAACATGGCAAATCAACTTCAATAAAAATAATAAATAAATAATGAAGGTTGACTTAACCTACATGGCAAAAATCTTCAGGGCAATGGAAGAGCAGCTGTGGTTTGGGGACATCCTGGCTTTATCCCCTGGTGGGGTGTCTGTGCCACCAGACTGCCCACTCTGGGGACTTGGCCCCACGAGGCTGCTCAGCTGTCCAGGAAGAGACTAAACACTTCTCTCCAGCTCACTCACTGGCTGAACAAATATCCAGGCCTTGGGCCAGACGAAGGCCCAGGTGCTGGGTTTGATTTTAGCGACAGCATGGGAAATGGCACTGCCATCCTGGCTTCCTGGAGATGAACACCCAGCCTGGGAGAGCTAAGGAAGCCAGACACTCGCTCCTGATGCTCCTGTATCTATCTGAAGGGGAGCAGAGACTCTGAGCAGCTTGCTTGATTTGCATATGTAAATGACAAGCATATTTAAGCATCACCAGGCCCACCAGCTGTACAGCATTACCATGAGCCTTGCTGCCAGCTCTGAGCACCAACCTGTGGTACCCCACACACTCAGAGGGATAGAGCCGTGGCAGACATTGCCAATTAAACTCTGGTAGCTGCTCACCCACCCTCCCTTGCTAATAAAAGCCGGGAGGTTTAGACATCTGGCCAGCAGGATAAAGACTGCCTTTCCCAGCCTCTCCTGGAGCTGAGCACAGTCATATGGGTAGGTCTGGTCCGTAGGATGGAAAAGTGCTGTGACTTCTAAGACTCGTCCTTCAAAGAAAGAAGCTTGTGCCTCCCACCCTGACTGTGCTGCTGGAACGGAGCAGCTCTGTGCGACTCTGAGGCAAAGGTCAAGGCAAGGCGGGCATGGCAAGTGGCTGGAAGGGGCTGGCTCCCTGACACTTAGGAAGCCAGCATCTCACCTGGCCCGCCCCACCTATCTTCAGATTTTATATGCAAGAAATAACCTACTCTCTTGCTTAAACCCACATTTGTATTTTTCCATTTGCTCATTTTAGAAAACTTGATTTACAAAGAAAGCCAGATGAGAATAATGATGCCGCATGTACACTGAACCCAGGGCTTCAGTGGTTGAATGGTTAACGACTTCCGGCCAACCTGATATTTTCTGTACCTGTCCATCCACTTCCCTGACTCCTAAATTCCCTGGAAGCAAATTCAGACATCTGTTTCATTTAGGAACATTTCAGTTTGCATATCTAAAAGACAAGGACTTCTAATACCCTGACCGTATTTAAATTTTTATAACAATTCCTTAATTAAGCAACAGATATCAAGTCAGTGTTCCCAGGTCTGGTTGTCTCCTAACTGCATACTTTAAAAACTGCTCGCCCTGGGGTCCCAATAAGGTCTCACACTCCAGTGGATAGATCTTTAAATCGCCTTAACCCTAAAGGCTGTCCCCACGGAGGGACACTTCTCATTCTTTTTCTTTTTCATTCCTCTTGGAATGTATTTGTTGAAGAGACGGGGTTGTTCGTCTTTTGGAGTTTGCCAGAGTCTAAATTCTGCTGATGGCAGTCCCTGCTGCTGTTTATCGAGTTCCTCTGTTCCCTCAGCCTCCTGAAAATTGGCAGTGGGATCTTTTCTTTTTCAACTCCTTTCTGTTTATTTGAACATATTGTTCAAAAGTAGAAAAATAAACATTTCTTCTGCAGCTCCATCAATAAGGGGTGAGAGAAAGTCACAAGGCAGAATCGGGGCTTAGTGGCTAAAGAGGGTCAGGGTCCCAGACGGGGTAGGGCTGGGTCCAGGTCTGCAGACACGCAGGTCTCCACTGGCAACACCTCAGGTTCTTATAAGGAGACTGAAGGGGTTGAACGGGACAGAGGCCTCGAGGCAGCCTTGGGACCCCTTGGGCCTCCTGGGGATGCAGCAGTGGTGCAGGCGGCCCTGGGGCAGCAGTCCCGCCCTGGGCCGAGCCCGGATGCAAGCCTGGAGCTCCAGGCAGATGTGGCACGGCATGTGCAATGGCCGGTCAAGGACGACCCCCAGGGACGATTGGGCCACGGCCCCCAGGACCTTCAGCATCACGACTAGCTCTCCCTCCAGGCCACAGGGCGCTCCACACCTGCAGCCGCCTCAGGTCCTGGGTCCCGGGGAAGAGGCGAGAGCTGCAGCTCCCGTTCTTCAGCGAGAGTGACTCTGCCAAGGCATGCTTGGCTCTCTTGAAGCCCTCCGGCTCCTGTGGCAACAGGGAAGGGAACCGGCCCCCGTGGCAGCCCATCCCTGCCACGGTGGGCTTAGATGTGGGGACAGGGCCTGCTCTGGCCAGGTCCAGCCAGGTCCAGCCTCACGATCAGCAACACCAGGACCCAAGCTGCAGCCACGGCTAAATCTCAACGGCTTGTCTGGCCCCAGGGCTCTGCTTTCAGCCAGGCGCGTGGGGCAAGCCCAGCTGATGTGTGCCAAGTGAAAAGGCAAAGGGAAATAGGAATCTCCACTTGGACTACAGAGCCAGGTGAGCTGGGGCCTGTGCCAGGAAGGAATGAGAGACTGAGATTCAGTTGCAGAAGAGAACTTTGTTTCTGAGAAGTCCCCGTGCCCAGAGAGACTCTGGGTTAGGACTCCTGGGGAATGCCTTTAGCTCACTGACTTTGGGGAGCCCCCGAAGGAGGCTGACGCTGGTGGAAGGATGGGAAACTGACTCTCACATTGGGGCAGGGACATAGAGGGGGTGGGTAAGTCTGCCTGAGCGGCAGAGAAGGGGCATCCTTTGAAGGTGCAGAAGTTTTAAAGTCCGCTGTGGCCCTCTTTTCTACTGCTACTTTTGTTACCTATGCTTTTGACATTAAATCCAAGAAACTGTTGCCAAATCCAGCTTCATGAAACTTTTGTTTTCTTCTAGGAATTGTTTTTTAGTTTCAGACTAAAACTAAATTTGGATCTTCAATCCATTTTCCATTTTGTGTATGCTGTAAGGGAAGGGTCTAGCTTCATTCTTCTGCATTTGGATGTCCAGTCTTCCCGGTACCATTTGTGGAGACGGTCCTTCCCCCACTGACTGGTCTTGGCGTCCTTGTGGAAGACCTTCGGACCACATACGTAAGGGTTTAGTTCTGGCCTCTCTCTTCTGTTGTTCTCTCTGTCTGTCTCTGTGCCAGGACCACACTGTTTTGATTACTGTAGCTTTGTGTGTAATGTGTTTTGATAAGCCCTCCAGAGTTTCTGTTGTTCTTCAAGACCGTTTTGGCTATTCGGGGTCCCTTGAGATCCCTTTTAAATTTTAGGAACTTTTTTCCCCATCTGTGCAAAAATGCCATTGGGGTTTTGATAGGGATTACATTGAATCAGTAGATTGTTTTGGGTAGTATGGACATTTTTAATGATGTTCAGTCTTCCAACTTGTGAACACAGGATGTCCTTAATTTGTGTGTTCTTTCAGCAATGTTTTGTAGTTTTTGGTGTACACGTTCTTCACTGCCTTGGTGAGATTTACTCCTAAATATTTTATTCTTTTTGATGCTATTGTAAGTGGAATTGGGTTTGTAATTTCCTCTTCAGATTATTCGTTATTTGGGTATAGAACAATGAATCATAGAGAATAATGTGTTGATTTTGTATCCTGCAACTAATTCTTACATTCATTCTAACAGGTGTGTGTGTAAAATTTTTAGGGTTTTCTACATGTAAGATCATGTCATCTGAGAACGGATATAATTCTACTTCTTTCTTTCCAATTTGAATGCCTTTTTATTTTTTTCCGGCCAAATTGCTCTGGCTAAGATTATCAGCACTATGTTCAGTAGAAGAGGCAAGAGTGGGCATCCTGGCCTCTTCTCGAGGAAGAACTTCCAGTCTTTCACCACTGAGCATGAAGTTAGCTGTGGCACCATGCGCTTTGGAAATGGCTTTTATCATGTTGAGATAGTTTCCTTCCATTCCTAGTTTGCTGAGTGTTTTTTTTTTACCATGAAAGTGTGCTGAATTTTGGCACACACTTTTTACGCGTGAATTGCAACGATCATGTGGTCTTTATCCTTCATCCTGCGTGCTGTATCACCTGGTAGTTGACTTTTTTTTCTTTTCAGTAGTTGACTTTTGAGGCTTGCTCATTTGTGGGTTGGGTTTTTTGTTGTTGTAAGAACACTTCATAGATGTTGTCTTTTTTTTTCAGGAGGCACATGGCATCGAGTTCTGTCCCTTTGGGATATGAATAGCCTTTAAGGCTGTTACTCAGTACTTAGATCCGTTATTTAACTGGAGACTGCAAAATGGAGATATTCCAATCTTAAACAATATTCCAATCTTAGTCTTAATCGTTTGGCAACTGTAATACTTCTATAAAAAGAAACTTTTCTGTGGCGCTGTGAATCTCTACCCGGGACAAAACTGTATAAAATTAAATACACGGGCACACACAGGACAGCATGTGAAACTGATGTCATGGGAGCAAGGCCCGTGCATTTCACCAGTTGTGCCAAAGTCAGTTTCCGGCTGTGATATCACTCTATAGCTGTGCAAGATGTTACCTCTGAGAGAAACTGGGTGCAGGGTACACGGAACCCTTCTGTACTATTTTTGCAACTTCCTATAAATCTAGGACTTAAAAAAAAGTTAAAAAGAAACATCCCTCATCTTTATGAAAAGCAGGATAGATGTTTACTTCTTTCCCTTTATTTTTACTTAGAACAATGAGTTGATGCCTTAGAATCCCCTAACAGTGACTGATTCTTTTTAAACTTATTTGTATTGGGGTACAGCCGATTAAAAATGCTGATAGTTTCGCTTCAGAACACTGAAGGGAGTCAGCTGAACATATAACATGTATTCACTCTCCTCTAGATCCAGTGACTGATTTTTAACAAGTATTACTCTGAATTCATTGATTTCAGTATATCTTAAGTATTTCAACCCACTCCATTATTACTGTTACTGACTTTCAAGTCCCATCTTTGTTCAGTGGGAACCTCCTCAGGCTGGCTCCCGAGTCCTTTTGACCTGACCCTGAAACCCCACTTGCTTCCTCACCATCTGCTGTAATGGGGGCCCCAGGTTTACCTTATACATTTCCTGTCCAAGTCCTGGAATCGAAGGTTTCTCCAAAGAGCCCTGGGTCCTCTCCCTGTGAAGTGACGTAACCTGCCTCGAGCTCCGCAGGGAGGTCAGTTCCAGGACCAGGTCCGACAGAGGCGTTAAGGACCGGGGCCCCGGCAGGTCGGCGAGGCTGTGCCTCGTGTTAGAGTTGCCGCCACAGGTCTGAGGAGCACTGCATCCCCACAGGATGGGAGACCAAGGCCAGACAATGGGAAGAGGGCGCTTCCCTGCTGTGAGTGTGAGGAAACAGCTGGAAATTCCCTAAGACGTTGCTTCCCTCTCCTGCCGGGACTGGGTCAGAGGCCTGTTGCTTAGCCTTCTCAGGTGAGACAGCGGAATGACCAGGGATGGCTTTACCTCCGCTCGGCACCTCTGGGCGTCCTATGCTGGTCACAGGGCCTTCAGCTCTGTGCGTGACCCTCCCCTGCAGCTTTCCGGCCTCTCAAGGAAAACCCTTCTTCCTTGGCTTGCTCCCCTTCACCCTGTTCAGTTCACTCAGTCGTGTCCGACTCTTTGCAACCCCATGGACTGCAGCACACCAGGCCTGCCTGTCCATCACCAACTCCCAGAGTTTGCTCAAACTCACGTCCATCGAGTCGGTGACGCCATCCAACCATCTCATCCTCTGTCGTCCCCTTCTCCTCCCGCCTTCAATCTTTCTCAGCATCAGTGTCTTTTCCAATGAGTCAGCTCTTTGCATCAGGTGGCCAGAGATTTGGAGTTTCAGCTTCAGCATCAGTTCTTCCAATGAATATTCAGGACTGATTTCCTTTAGGATTGCACAGTTGGATCTCCTTGCAGTCCAAGGGACTCTCAAGGGTCCTCCCCAACACCACAGTTCAAAAGCATCCCCGTCACCCCGAGTGAGTGCTTTTTCTGGGTGATGAGAAGGTTGAAATGTGAATGACAACACCCAGCTTCCCTAGGTGCCGCTCTGGCTCCCCTCGCCCTGACTCTGGGGCTTTGTTCCAGGCTAACTGGGCTCAGCACACTCCACTTCCCAGCCTCCGCGCGGCCACCGGGGCCTGGAAGAGCCTGCTCCCTATCTGCCAGAGTCCCCACTGCTCCCGGGCCCACTGGCATCACCCTTGCGCAGTTTCACTAGGCAGGAGAACCCCTTCTCTGAGCCCAGTCTCTGTCACAGGGGGATGGGAGCTGAGGGCCACGGGCACTCCACCAGCCCTGCTCCCCCCTAGTTCCCCGCTGACACCAGCAGGCGTTGATCGGCCATGCGGTTGGCAGCTCAGGAACCGAAGTGGCCAGCATGTGATAGATGCTTTCCCCACTGCCTCCTCTGGCCAGGGGCAGGGGAGGTGGGGTAGCAGCGGGAGGCATTGCAGGGTCGAGGGGGACCGAGAGGTCCAGTCCTGGCCTCCCGCCAGAAGGCTGCTCCCTGGGGTCAGGACAGGTTCTCTTGCCTGGTTTCATTTATCTCACATGTGTTTTCTGTTTGCATCTGTGACCAAAGGCTTCCCAGATGGCTCAGTGGTAAAGAATCTGCCTGCCAGCGCAGGAGACTCAGGAAACACGGGTTCCATCCCTAGGTTGGGAAGATTCCCTGGACAAGGAGATGGCAACCCACTCCAGTCTTCTGCCTGGAGCATCCCATGGACGGAGGGGCCTGATGGGCTACAGTCTATCGAGTCGCTAAGAGTCAGCACACACGCACAGCCTGTTACCATAAGCAGCTTAGGATGCCTTTTGGAAGTATGAGAGGGTAACAGCACACTGAGCCTCAAGACTTCCCACTTAACAGACGTTGCCACCACCGTCCATCCAACTCTTGCAGCCGTGTGGGCTCAGAGCCTGGCTTCAGTCTGGCAAAGGCCCACCACGGGCTGGCCTGCAACCCCAGGGGCCTGGTGAGGACGCGTCCCTTGCATCTGTGCGAAAGCAGTCGTGGGCTGGCTGAAGGCTGGGCACGGCCTGAGCCGTTCCCACAGAGGGACTGTACGCTTCGGCCACTCAAGATGGTTGCTCTCTTGCTCTTGGTACATATCCTGTTCGACCAGCCCATGCTTCCCTCACATGACTGTCCAGTCCTCTTAATTACAGGGTTTAATCAGATCCTGGTAACTGAGCCCATCTGACATCAATCCCCCCCACCTATTAAAGGTAGCCGCTTCCTCCCTGGGGTACTGAAGGCCACCGCAGTGTTCTGCCCATCAGCTGCTGTATACGGTGGGCTATCACTCCACCTTGTGTATCGACCTCTGTGTAAGAGCCCTCCGTCTGCCAAACCATTAAACCTTCCCTGGTGGCTCAGACGGTAAAGAATCTGCCTGCAATGTGGGAGACCTGGGATCGATCCCTGGGTTGGGAAGATCCTCTGGAGAAGGGATGGGCAACACACTCCAGTGTTCTTGCCTGGAGAATTCCATGGACAGAGGAACCTGGTGGGCTGCTGTCCATGGGATCACAAGGAGTCGGACACGACTGAGCGACCAGCACACACAGCAAACCATCAGGGCCTCTGCTGCTGCCTCTGGGCGATGGTCTCAAGGCTTGTGGGCCTGTGGGGTGCAGCCCCACGGAGACAGAGGCAGGAATTGGGCCCCTAGAGCCCACGCTCCTGCTCATCACCCCCTGCGTTCTGCACCCACCTCTGGCAGAGAGAGCCGAGCCATGTTGGCAGAGCTGGGCCTAGGGGCGCGTGACCCCTGCCTTTGCAAAGCCACAAAACACAAACACAGAAAGTGGCTCAGATTCAGCAGCTTTCGTCTTTATTTCTAAAAAAGCACCCAGTGACATTACCGTTTTCCATCCACTTCTGAACTCTTTAAGAGCCCAGCGAGATGAGGCAGTGGCTCCAGCACAGCAGCCGCAGGCCCCTCCACCTCTGACCCACCCCCCAACCCGCAGCCCCACCGAGAAGAGCAGCAAATCATTCTTCAGAGACCAGGACCGGGAGTGCCTGGGGGAGGACAGAGGAACAAGGTGGCCTCCCCACGGTCCTTTCTTTTTTACAAAGAAAACCAGTCAAAAGAATACAAGATTCTGATTAACCTTGAACACACCAAGTTTTGCAGGAGCTGTACTGGAGAAAACGTTCTACATTCCCAGGTGGTGCAGTGGCAAAGAATCTGCCTGGCATGGAGACTCATGAGACGCAGGTTCCATCCCTGGGTGGGGAAGATCCCCTGGAGGAGGAAATTGCACCCACTTCAGTATTCTTGCCTGGGAAATTCTATGGACAGAGGAACCCTGGAGGCTACATATAGTCCATGGGGTGGCAAAGAATCGGACATGACCGAGCACACACACAGCCACACACCTCGAGGAGGCCCAGCGAGTAAGGCGCCTTCTCAGCTCCGCAGAGCAGGGCTGGGCCCGGAGAAGCGGCTCTCTCTCGTGGCTGGCCGGCTCCTTGGATGGGTCCCCAGCGCCAGCAGGTGACCTTTCCCTTCCAACCACCAAGCTGCACGCTCCTCGTCAGCCCCGCAGCCTCAGGGGCCCGCGGCTATGCGCCAACCACTCAACCTTCTCGCCTGGAAGCCAGGATGCTCCTGCAGAGCAGCTGGGAGAGGCCCTGCTCCCGGGTAGGAAGCACCACGCATTCTGTTTCCCGCTGGGATTAGGGACCATGTCCTCTGGGCTGAGCATCGATGACGTGGGGTGGGCCAGGGCCCATTAGAAAGTCTGCCTTCATCTGTCACACAGGGCAAGACGGTGGAGTCCCTGCAGGTCTGGCTCCATTTGTGAGAGAAATGGCGGGAGACTGAGTGGAAGGCAGCTGCTTGCTCCTTCTCAGCCTTCATTCTGACTGTGGTGTTTTCATTTAACACATATTGTCTGGGGCTTTGGAGACTGGGCTCCCGGTACAACAGCTTCTTAATGATCCTGGCTGCTCCATCAGGAACCTTTCAGATTTGGTTTCCTACCCACCACCCAGCAGGGGACACATGTGCCTGCGTCCTGGAGCCAGTGAACAGGGAAGCCTCGAAGGATCTTTTGCTCTTTTTGGCATTTAAAGGCTAACTGACGGCCAGTCACTGCTGAGAGTCCTCACGCCAGACTCGGGGACCAGCTCCAAGGCCAGACCCACCCTCAGCCAGGCCTGTGCCTCGGACCGCCCCCAGCCCACCCCACCCTGGCTCTTCTCACCAAAGCAGAACGATCCTGACTGTGGCCTACCCGCTGCGGGCTCTGCCAAATGTGTGGGCCCCTGGGGGCATGTGGACCTGAGATCCCACGAGGCCACCTCTGATGCAGGCTTCAAGGAGAAGGCGCCCCACTCAATGATTTTTCCACATGCCGCTGTACACAAAGGAGTCTGCAGGCAAATGAGGCCGACGTGTGTGTGGGGGGGTGTGGCGCACAGGGTCTGCCAGGGCCCCGCCAGCACCCCAGTCTGAAGAGGTGGCTTGCCTGGGGGGTGGGCCCCTTGCCCGGCTCCTGGGCCGAGGGTCTGAGCCCCAGACGACGGGACTGAGCCACCTTCTGCCTGGCCTTGCGCCAGCCCAGCCCAAACTTGACCTCCGGAGGCCCAGGAAAAGCTAGCTTCTTCCCCTGTAAGGCCTCACACCCCAAACCTCCAAGTACGGTTGTGCCCAGGGGTTCTACAACCACAGGGATGCTCGGGGTGCCTTGGGGTGTGGGCTTACTGCTACAGAACTCCCCAAGACAGCATGTCTTCAGAGTTCACTGGCTGACTGACCACCTTCCCCAGAGGCACTCACTGACTCTGCAGCCTTCACCTCTCTAAAGTCATTGCCTTCTCTGTGTGCTATAGATCTCCTGTCCCATGTCCTGGGCCTAAAAGGAAGTATGTGGGAAGTTATAGTTATGCTGGGCTTTAAAAAATCTTCTAAGCATTTACTGCCCCAAACAATAGAACTATTACAAACAGTAAAGACAAAGTCAAAGTTGCTCAGTTGTGTCTGACTCTTTGAGACCCCATGGACTATACATACAGTCCATGGAATTCTCCAGGCCAGAATACTGGAGTGGGTAGCCTGTTCCTTTCTCCATGGCATCTTCCCAGCCCAGGGATCCAACCCAGGTCTCCCCCATTGCAGGTAGATTTGTTACCAGCTGAGCCACCAGGGAAGCCCCAGGAATGGTAAAGGTAGACCGCAGTTTTTGATTCTCAGGCAATGACAGCTGAAAGAAGTCCACCAGAAGAACCTCTCCACCAGCTCTGGCCTACGCAAAGGTGAACCGGCAGGAGCTGAGGAACACGGGCTCCCCGTATCCTCGCGGGCTGCGCTCCCACACTGCGAAACCTCGACTCGGCCAGCAGAGGGCAGCACCGGCTCACGGAAGGTCCAGGCTGGTGCCGTCCAGACCAGGAAAGGTTCCCCGGCAAGCACCTCCACACAGCCAAGCCCCAGACACCTTCCACCAAGCCCCTCACGTGCTTCTCTACTTAACGTCATTCTCAAGTCTCAGCTAAAAGTGGGAGGCCAGGTGAGACTTGGTGACCAAGCGCCCAATGAACTGAGAAGAACCTGTTTCCATTGTCTATGAACTCACAACCAAAAAATATTCTTCTCTGGCACGCTATTGAATTTACAATGTAACTTACACCTCAAGATCTGACTGAATTTCAAGGCGGGCAGGGGGAGCACGTTACTGATGAACTGAAGAATGAGAGGACGATCCGGTCTCTGAGCCCTGCTGCCCTCCCCCCACCCCACGTATGGACAAAGGTCCCCTCCGCTTGATCTTTTAGTTTTCCACTAAAAAAAAATGGAAATGATGGAGACCAGAATCAAGCCTGGCATTAATCTCCCAGTGGGGAGATTAGGTGAAGTAAAATAATCCTATTTGGCTCAAATTATGAGGTTAACGTGGGACGTGACAAAAGGAAGTGATCACCTTTTAGCAATCAAGTACAGATTTACTTTTCATGCCCAAAAAGGAAGCCACGGGCTGCCTGCCTGCCTGCCTGGCTTCACACCTACACTTCTGGGGATAGGGGAGGGGGGAGGGCAGGGGTCCGGCCTTGCACACAGGGCACGTGAGTCCTGGAAGGTCCTGAGGTCCGTCCCTCCTCACACCCTGAGCCACCCTGCCTGGGGCGGAAAAGATGGAGACAGCTCTGCTGCCAGCCCAAGGTCCACGCCGGCCCACCGGGTCCCCAGCAGAGCCAGGGATGTGCTCGCGATGAATTACACCACCCCAGGGGGTGCCGAGTTCCGAGGCTCCAGCTTCGACCCTGAGCCACATACAGAAATTGCCGTTGGCCTGGGGATGCACAGAGCAAGCAGGTAGAGACGTGTTCAAGGGCCGGTGAGGGGGGTGGATGCGGGTAAGTCAGTAACTCCAGTCATCTGGTCATGATGGACAGCTCACCCCTTGAGATGGCCCAGGGGCCGGACCACCGTGCTGTGTGTGTGTGTGTGAGAGAGAGAGAGAGCGAGCGTGCGCGCGAGCACGTGGAAAGGCCCTGTGAGTGAGTCCCGGTAGCCGTAGCTGCTCCGGCACAGCAGGTGAGGAGCCGATGTATCCGGCTCCAGGCCACGGGAGTCCCGGGAGGGGGTCCAGGGAGGACAAACAGGACCCAAGACGGCAGAGAACAGGGAGCGGGAAAGAAGAGATGCTCATGAGTTGACGGCGCAACGGGTAAACCGCGGGCGGAGCCCAGGGAAAGAGGCCTGGGCAAAAAAGGACCACTGCTAGGCTCTCACTGCTCCGTCAAAGTGCATGAGTTTAAACTGAATTAAGGTAGCAGCTGCTGGCCCGCATAAACCCCGCGCCTCCAGGTTTCCCCTCCAGAGGGCGCTCTGACCTTGCAGAGAGGCTCACTCACCCCCCAACCAGGGCTGCAGCTTCCAACGGGCTGGAAGGCCTGTGCCCGCGCGGTTCCAGTGTAAACATTCACAGCATTCCCAGAGAAGGCGGGAGCCGCCTGCCGCCCGGGGAGACAGCCTGTGAGGTGCCAGTCAGAGGTATAACAAAAAAGGTCACTCGGTTTCTCTTTCTCACGGAGCGCGAGCAACATCACTAAGGGTCGGGCGAGGGTCCGAGGGTTCTGAGCCTGCCGCTTGGATGAGAACTGCTGCTGCTGCTGCTGCTGCTGCGGCCAGCAGCACCGTGATGAGTAGGGAAGCGGCGGCCGGCTGCGACCCCGGGGGTCCCGACGCCCACCCAGCAGGGAAGGGCTCCGTGATGAAGGCAGCGGCCAGGGACGGCGGCGACTGCGCACCGCGCTCCCGAAACACCCCGCACGGCGGGTCCTCTCGGGCACCTTGTCACGGACACCTCGTCGGACAGATGGCTGCTCCCTGGCTCTGAAAGCAGCACGAAAAATCTACCTGCACGGGGCCCCTCCAGTCTGCGGGCCGCGGTCAGGTCCAGTGAGGAGCGGGGAGGGGGCGCTGCAGGGCAGCCAGCCGGCCCCGAGTATGTGGAGTCCTGGGCTGGGATGACCCCGGCCTGGGTGTCACCCTCCTTCTGTCCGCCCTGAAGAGCGGAGAGCTGCCTGTGCGCGCGCCTGGGGGCCTTGCGGGGGTCCTTCCCGGGCGTCGCTCGGTCACAGCAGCTCCTGCTCGTCGTCGTCCTCCGAGCCCGAAGGGCCCTGGCGCACCTCTTCATACCACTTGTTGGTCAGCGTTTTCATCTGGATGCGCCCGTGGTGGAGGTCCTGGGGCGGGAGACGGGGCAAGCCCCTTGTCAGTGGGTCAGGGTCAGGGTCAGGGGCAAGGCAGGGAGGGACAGCTGCTTTGTGCCTTGTGGCAGGCAGGGCGCCCAGGCAACTTCAAAGTGCTAACTGACTAAGGGCAGGCTGAGATTTTTCTTTGTGGGCAGAGGTAACAGAAGGTCTCACTCAGAACAGGAGCCGGCAGGAGGGTTTGATGTTAAAAAAAACCCTGGCCTCTGCAATCAGACACACCTGGGCTCTGCTCTCAGCCCTGCCCCACACTGGCTGTGTGACCCCAGGACGGGGACTCCACCTCTCTGGGCCTCAGCCTCCCTGGCTATCAGGTGAGGCAGCTCACTGCGTCTGCCGCGTGGGCTAGTGGGAGAAGGAAATGACGCCATCATGGCGCAGCGCCTGGCTCCCACTGAGAGCTCACGTGCTGAAGGCACGCTGACGCTGCAGGAGGAAGGCGGGGCTCAGAAGCAGAGCGGAGCCGCCGCTGGGGGAACCCCCAGCCCGGGCCTGCACAGGCGGGGTGACCGTTTCACTAGAGCAGGCCCAAGCTGGCCCGAGACGGGCGTCACTCCTGGTCACCCAGAGGTCAGTGGTGCCCGGAGGGATGGATGGAGCGAAAGCCCTGAGCTTCGGGCCACAGCAGGGCTGAGATTCCTCAGCCAGGTTCAGAAGCTGATCAATATCCCAAGACTACCATCCAGGGAAACCAAACTGTGTCAAGAAGCCTATTATTAAACTAACACTAAATAAGGCAGCAGAAGAGAGACAGCAGATGCCCAGCCCCACAAGCGTATCCAGCCCTCAAGCCTGGGAAGGAGAGAAAGCTGAGTGGGAGGACACCCCCACCCCACCTGGCACGTGGGCCTTCCCTGCCCGCCCCGCTCCGGCCCCTAGCCTGCGTCCCACCTCCCGGGTCAGCCGCCGCGTGAAGAAGGGGTTCAGGTACTTAGCGTCCAGCCACAGGAAGCCCTTGAGGTCCTGCCGTCTGATGTAGTGGGCCTCGTACTCCTCCTCCGTGAGCTCCGACAAGTGCTCCGACTCGACGGTGTTGCCCTGCAGGGGGAGCGGAGGCAGCCCAGGAGGCATCAAGCTGGCCCTGCCAGGAAGCCCACACACCACCCAGCCTAGCTCGCAGGCCTGTGCCCTGGGCCCCTGGGTCTCCAACTCTAACTGCAGCAGAAGGGCAGCAGGAAGGTGTGCAGGAACACGGTGGACACCCAGGGAAGTCAGATGGTGACTAAGTCGGCAGCTCGGGGCTGGGGCTCGGCCTGTACGTTCTCTGGCTGCCTGTCCTGTGCAGTCAGGACCGGGAGCCGTTCTGGACTGTCTCTGTACCAGTGAACTGAACAAGGAGGTGGCTTTTGTTGCCTTTTTGCCTGCAGTGGCCCACTGTGGGGAGTTTGCTGGTCAAGTGGAGAGAGGGCAGAAGGAACAATCCTGATGGGACCTGGAAAGGGAGGCACAGAAGGACTACCTACCCTCTGCAGGGGCCACCAAAGGCAGTTTTGCACCCCTGCCCCCAAGCACAGTGCCCCCCAGGCATAAGAGGTGGGAGAGAGCGAGGGCACAGTGCTTCTCACACTGGGGCCACCGCCAGAACTGCCTGGAACTTGGGGAGCCATAGAACACAGGGCCCACTAGGCCCTCCTGCAGCTCTGATTCAGCAGGTCTAGGATGGGACCCAAGAATTTGCATTTCTAATGAGCTCCCACTGATGCTGCTGGTCCAGGAACCCCCACCTTGAAGACTGGGGGTGGCAAGTGTGGTTAAGAGTCTGTGGGACCTTAGCTGTGCTCTGGCCTCTGTGTGCCTCAGTGCTCTCATCTGCAAAGTGGGGATCACGAACGGTGACCACCTGCTTCCTGCAGGTTATCAGGGAGACTCAAGGCAGTCCACGCAAAGCACAGGCACCGCAGCAAACAAGCCCCGCAGGGCAGCTGCTTCCCCTCCGAGTGCACATCCTGGTTCTATTTGAGCTGGGCTTGGCCAAATGCGGCTGCAGTTCCTGGCAATGGGTTAGAAATGCAAATTCTTTGGGGCCCCGCCCCAGACCCACAAGACCCTGGAGCCCTCCACTAATTATGACCCCCACTAAAAGGTCTGAGAACCTACACTTAGGCTTTGGTTAAAAGCAGACAAAACAGTGGAGGAGGGGGTGGGGAGAAGGGCTGCTGAGAGGGTGGGGCGCTCTGTGAGCCTGAGGGCACCTGAAGGTGCCGCCGGGCACAACCCTGGCTGCAGAGGCCCTGGGCAGAGACTGGGCCAAGGTCCCCCCCAGACTGGCTGGACTCTGCTAAGTGACACATGGGCACATCCTTTCCCCATCTTCCGGCTGAGGACTTCTGTGCCTTCCGTGACTAAGTCAAGTTACTGACGGCCTGGGATAAGCGAACTAGAAAATGATGTGTTTCTGGAAATGTGTGTGCAGAGCAGAGGGCGGTGCAGGAAGGCGTGTCCCACCCCCCCACCAGCCAGGGCTCTGCACCCAGGCTGAGGGAAACACAGGCAGGAAAGACACCACCTCAGTGACTCCGGGCACAGGGGCTTGGAGGAGGCAGGGGCGAGCAGGGGTCTGGGGGCCTTGGGCTCACTGCAACTTGCCCTGAGCACCCCCAGCCCCAAATCAGGCCCTCTCCTGTTCTGGGCAGAGTGTCTGCTCACCCGATCCTCCCAACCACTGTGAGAGCCTTCCTCCTCTCACGCCCCAAGAGGAGGCTTCAACTAAATGCTGGGGAGTGAGGTGATTCTGTCATTTGGTGACTCTCAAACATCCCTCCAGTCCTGGCCGAGGGGGTGGGGCGGTTACTGGGGGGGGGCGCTACTGGGAGACCCTGAGAGGGGGTTCAGGTCTGGCTGCCACCTACACATCACCACCTTTGGGGTTTCCGCGAGGCTGGCAGACAACCCACCCCAAAGAGCCAGATTTCAGACCCTGAGTCCAACCTCCTCCTTGGTGTGGGAAGCTGATGTGTACACAGCTCGAGTGTGCATGCGCCATGCGCGCCTGTGCACCCTCAGAGCTGTCTTAACCCCGCGTTCCCTGGCGGTGCACAGGGACCCCCCACCCTCCCGCCTGGCCCGCCCGGCACTGACCATCTTCTCGGTCTTGCTGAGGTTGACGTCCTTGCGGCCCCGGCGGCGCGCCTTGGCGCCCTCGATGTCCACGAGGCGGATGAGCGGCATGGTGCTGCCGCCCAGCAGCAAGATGGTGAAGAGCACGATGATGATGGTGGTGGTGCCGATGAGCTGCCGCTTCTCCATGGGCTCCAGGTCCAGGTGGAGGCTCAGGGCGTAGGGGATGGCGCCCCGCAGGCCTGGGCGACAGGGAGGGGACAAAGGGGGGCAGGGGGCGCCATGGTTCTCTGGGGTTCTGGGTCCACCTGAGCGCGCAGACTCAGCCCGTGCGGCACAGGGCGGTGAGGAGAGGGGGTGCAAACACGGGGCCTGGGAGACGCTCTCCTCCGCCCCCCGCTTCACAGGGCGGGCGGCCGGGCGAGGTGAGGGGCCCTGTCCCAGCCGGGCGGTGCCAGGTGCGTCGTGGTGGGGATTCATCCCGCCCGGCGCTCACGCTGGTACAGAAGAGCCCTCCCTGCAGTGGGGGGCTGGGGCGGGGGGGGGCGGCACTGTGCTCCGCGTGCGCAACCTCATCGGAGCCCCACAGGAAGCCCTCAGAGCTGGTCCTGACACGCTCACGGCACACAGAAGAGGGGCTGGGGCTGCGGAGGAGATGTCCTCCCAGGGCCCGTGCTCCACGGGCAACAGCCCAGGATACCATCCGTCCAGTGCCCGCTGGGCCCGACGATGCTGCGCCTGCGCGCGGGGAACCACGGGGGAGCCTCCCCTTGATTTCCTGCTTTGGTCCCCAGGAGCCTGCTGGCTGGACTGGGGCATGAATGTGCTGAGAAATGGCAAGTTCTCACTAGAAAGTTCCTGGTGCCCTGGAGAGGGAACAGGAGCTCCCTGAGTGGCTTGGAGCAGACACCCCAAAGAAGGACTCAAGGGAGGGGGAGGGCCCTAAGGAGCAGGGCGGGGAGGAGCGGGAGGGCGGAGCACACGGACAGGATCTGACCCAGATGGAGTGGCTGGCGCATCACAGCGCGATCCGGGCCGGCTGCTGCAGCATGGACGTGACACGGGGACACAGCAGAGAGGAGCAAAGGGTGGATCTCAGAGAGACACGGGGAGTGGAAGCAACAAGTCCCAGGAGAGGGGAAGTGTGGCTAACCCGGGAAGGGTCCGGAGGATGCCCAGTGCACCGGGCACGCGGTCAGGAGTCTGGCTCCTGGGCTCAGCCCGGCCCAGTCTGTCCCCGCAGCCTCCCAGGCCAGGCCGAGGAACCAGACACAGCAGGGCTGCCCTGCCGGTGGCCGAGGATGAAGCGCCTTGGCACAGGGCAGCATGCGCTCACAGCACACCGAGGGGCCACACCTGCTATAAAACAAGCTACTGTCTCACGCGGAAGAAAGGGGCTGCTGGAAAATAAGTAGGTTGGGCAGGAAGGTAGATTCAGTCCTAGACAATGAGCTCACAAGGGCTCCATGACACCCAAGGAGATGCAGACACTGCAGTCTGGATCAGAGGAAAGGCCGGGTCAGAGGAACCAGCTTGAGGAGGATGGGAATTTCAGGCCACAGGACAGGTGGGCTTGTGAGGGCTCAAGAGACGAGGCGGGTCTGAGATGGAGTCCTGGGGGGGCCAGTGTGACTGAGGTACTGGTGCAGGAAGAGGGGAGACCCCTGGGAAGAGGAGGGAGGCCAGGGAGGGCCCGGAGGCCAGAGAAGAGGGGAAGCAGGGAGCCTAGGTCAATGCAGGCTGGGGAGGAAGGAGCCCCAGACTGAGACGGTCTGGATCGCCTCAGAACGCCTAGAACCAGAATGCCTCCCAGTTTAAACCACCCCCACGTCCCCTAGAGGTCTCTCTCCACACGTCCCTACCCCCAAAGAGCTCACGTAACTGGAGAATGCCTCATACATTTCTTAGATTTTTTTTAGGGGGGGATTTTGAAGACCTTGGATCAACTAACTCCCTTAAACAATTTTTTTCCCCTCACTGGCAAAAAGGATTTAAGAAAAAAGTATCCTTCACTATCTACACATAAATACACACTTAACTACCTGCATGTCCTACACACACACACACACACACACACACACACATATACTTTAAACAAGATCTTTTGAAAAAGAAATCTTCAAGGAATGTAGAGATATGTTGTTGGATAGAAAACAGCCTATAAAGCATATTGCTATACCCTGAACCCACAAAGAAATAAGTAAATTTAAAAATGTCTACAGATCTGGTGCTTTAGGAGCCAAAGATTTATTTATCCATCCTTTACTAAAGGGGAATGAGACTGAATGGCGACTGAAATGGTCAAATAAACTATCAGAACTTAGTGACTGAATAAAAAAAAAATCCAAATGTAGCCTGAGGTACAAAAAGGTTTGAACTTTAACCTTTTAATTTTGAGCTCCTAGACTTCCCTGGTGGTTCAGTGGTTAAGAATCCTCCTGCCAATGCAAGAGACCTGAGTTTTGATCCCACATGCCAGACCTAAAGCCTGCGCTCAGCAACAAGAGACACCACCATAATGAGAAGCCCTCACCCCCCAACTAAAGAAAGCCTGTGAGCAGCAACGAAGACCCAGTGTGGTCAAAACATAAATACATAAATAATAAAGTTAACTTCAAAGTATTTGAGCCCCTTGTCCCTTCAGCCTGGACAGCATGCAGGTAGAGCGACGACGCCATGCACAGCATGTGCTGCCGCCCTCGGGACAGGGGGGTGGAGGGGGGTGGGCAAACCCTGGCCCTGCCCCCGGGGCCCCTCGGAACAGGGGGGTGGAGGGCAGTGGGCAAACCCTGGCCCTGCCCCCCAGGACCCCTCGGAACAGGGGGGTGGAGGGGGGTGGGCAAACCCTGGCCCTGCCCCCGGGGGCCCTCGGAACAGGGGGGCGGAGGGCAGTGGGCAAACCCTGGCCCTGCCCCCCAGGACCCCTCGGAACAGGGGGGTGGAGGGCAGTGGGCAAACCCTGGCCCTGCCCCCGGGGCCCCTCGGAACAGGGGGGCGGAGGGCAGTGGGCAAACCCTGGCCCTGCCCCCCAGGACCCCTCGGAACAGGGGGGTGGAGGGGGGTGGGCAAACCCTGGCCCTGCCCCCGGGGCCCCTCGGAACAGGGGGGTGGAGGGCAGTGGGCAAACCCTGGCCCTGCCCCCCAGGACCCCTCGGAACAGGGGGGTGGAGGGGGGTGGGCAAACCCTGGCCCTGCCCCCGGGGCCCCTCGGAACAGGGGGGCGGAGTGGGGTGGGCAAACCCTGGCCCTGCCCCTGGGGCCCCTCGGAACAGGGGGGCGGAGGGCAGTGGGCAAACCCTGGCCCTGCCCCCCAGGACCCCTCGGAACAGGGGGGTGGAGGGGGGTGGGCAAACCCTGGCCCTGCCCCCCGGGACCCCTTGGAACAGGGGGGCGGAGTGGGGTGGGCAAACCCTGGCCCTGCCCCCCGGGACCCCTCAGAACAGGGGGGCGGAGTGGGGTGGGCAAACCCCAGCCCCTGCCCCCGGGGCCCCTCGGAACAGGGGGTGGAGGGGGGTGGGCAAACCCCGGCCCTGCCCTCTGGGGCCCCTCGGAACAGGGGGGTGGAGGGGGCCCTGCCCCCCAGGCAGCTCGACCCCCAGCAAGCCCTCTGCCCTTAGACCTGGGTCTCCCCGTCTGTAGGGCAGACACACTCCCCTGCTGGGGGCGCTGTGGGGAGGGGTGTGGCCCGTGAAGGGCCTTGCGTGGATTCTGAGGGCTGATGAGGCCCCCTCAGTTTGGAAAGACTCCGGGGACAGCTGTGTCCACTCTCCAAAAGGCCAGTTTGTGCTTTAATGACACGGTCTCCTCCACGGCTCACTTGAGACTGGACTTACCGCTGAACCACATGATGAACATCATCTTCGGGGTGATTTTATGATCACGGAAGAAATTCAGGAGGTAGGAGAGGGGGAAAATGTTCACGGCTCTGCCAAACAGCACAAGCACCTGCAAACAGCAGCAGATGGAGTCTTACACGGAAACCTCCGGTTCTTCAAGCTTACTGAGATGAACACAGACTTGCTAACACACCGTGATGAAGGCAGCATCCCTCTGTCATCAAAGACGTGAACTTGGTGCTAGGCAGAGACGCGGGGATGCCAATTTCTATGTGTGGCAAGGAATAAAGCTCTGTATGTTATGATTCTACTGTCAGAAAGAGAGGACTAACAAGGTATCAACGACGGCTTCAGCAACACCAAGAGAGATTAATTTAAGGGCCACCTGGCTCCTCCGAAGGTGCCCAGCTGTGGGATGAGCTAGCTCTGGGGAGACAGACAAGGTGCTCTTGCCTCTCCCATCAGGGCCCCACTCCCCGGGGAAAGGAGGGAAGATGGCCTACCCATGCCCGTAAATGCTGCTCCCTGAGCACAAGGAATATGCAGGTAGGTTCTAACAGGAGGTCACATACACCCTGCCAGATCCTAGCCATCTCCAAAGGCAGGTCAATTTTAACAAAATATAGAATTATGTAAAGTCCAAATCTTATCTGAGTGGCTTTTTAGAACTACTCATTTATTTTCTTCTCTTTTCTCCATCCTGGTTCTCACTACCACTAACTTGAACAGAACAATATAGCCATAAGCTGTATTATGGGGAATCTAAGTTTGTCCTTTTAACCAGCATGAATTGAGGTGCTTTGGACTGTGTGTCCTGGCAAGTCAAGTTAACAATAATTGCCCCCAATCACCTAACACTTACATGCCAGACAATGTTCTAAGGATTTTATATGTATTATCTCGTTCAATTTCCATCCTTCCAAAGGTCTTATGAGGTAGGTATTATTGTCTCTGTTTTACAGACAAGGAAACCGAGACAGAGAGGTTAAGTATGAAGTAACTGGTCCAAGCTGACACAGGCAGGAAGTGGTGGAGCCAAATCCCCCAAGCCTGGCTCAGTCCCCAGTGCCCACGCCCTTGACTGCTGAGTGAGCCTAAGGTGTTCCATCTGAATGGCACAGGCTACCTCCAGGGGCAGCAGCGCCAGACTGACCAGGTGCTGGGGGGAAACTGAGTCCCCATCCCAGGCACCCACTTCGTTTCTCCTTCCCTCCGGGCCCATGGCTGAGATCGCCATGTCCCTGTCTCACCCTCTGAGGCGAGTCCTCCACCCCCAGGTCTGTGTTCCAGGTGTGACCAAACTGGCCTCTTACACCCAGTGACCACACTAGAGGCCATCGGACTTGCTGTAGAAGACTTGGGCTCCTGTTCTCTTGTCCTGCGTCTGGAGGACAGATAACAGTAACAAAAGCCATGAGGTTGTGCTGACTAAGGCAGAAGCACCCAGACTGCAAAAAGAAAAACATCTATCTTCCACGGGCTCCTTATCCTCTCTGCCTCAGGTCCCCCATATGCAAATAGGAAGAAGGCCTCACTGGCCTGCACATGGTAGGTGACAGTGATTTAAAAAAAAAAAAAAAGCCTGCCTCTCAACATCTGGGTCTTGTTAAGTGGAGTTGGTAATAAAAGTTAACTCAGGATGAATTACACTAACTCAACGAGGTGTGCTTTGCAAGTGTCTTAACAGAGGATCTGAAAAGACAATACAGAGACCCAATTCGGGCTGGAGTATGACTCAGCAGGAGGACCTTGGGTTCACATGGAGGGAGCAGAGACTCAGGAGGGCCACGGGGGAGGGGCCTGGGACACGAGGCGAGATGCCTGAACGCTCACCACTGAGGCCACTTTCATCAGATGCCTGAGGGAGCTGGGCCTTTCTTTCAAATGCTGAAACATTTGTTTTTCTCCCGTTTCCCAAATCTGATTTTAATGCAAATCATTAAACTTCTATTTTCCTTTCTTAAAGGCATATCCTAATTCGTCTTCTACTGCCAGCACCCCTCTCCTGTCCAGTTGTAACACTTTCCCAAGTCTACTTGATGGTAAGAATCACTGGGGATGATGATGCTTCAGGATGAATCTCCAGAGGACGGAAGGGCCCTGGAATCTTCACCTTGAACAAGTGTCCAAAGTCACTCTTATAAATGGACATGTAAGAAGGAAACCGTAGTAAGAATTCAGTGTATTCATTATAATCATCCAAAAAATGCAGAAAAGAAAAAGAAAATCATCCCCAGTCTGCCAACCACTGTGAATATTTGGTGTATTTTCTTACAGATTTTTTTTTCTAGGCATACTGCTTTTGCATGGTTATAATCAATTACACATTCAATTCTGAAATCTGCTTTTCCCATCTAACGTTAAAACTTGTATTTTATTTGTGTGCACACACGTGTGTCCCACTCCACACAGCACGTGGGATCTTAGTTCCCCAACCAGCGATCAAACCCGTGCCCCCTGCAGTGGAAGCGTGCAGTCTTAACCACTGGGCTATCAGGGAAGACACAAAAGAACTGATAATTTCTGAAGAAGATTGTAACAATTCAGGGCTTCCCTGGTGGCTCAGATGGTAAAGAATCGCCTGCCAATGCAGGAGACCCAGCTTTGATCCCTGGCTCAGAAAAATCCCCTGGAGAAGGAAATGAAAGCCCACTCCAGTTCTTGCCTGGGAAATTCCATGGACAGAAGAGCCTGGCAAGCTACAGTCCATGGGGTTGCAAAGAGTCTGACACGACTTAGCAACTATACAATGCAACAGGTCACGTAAAATTAAAAACCAAGCAAAAATGCTTTTCTTGGGATTTTATTTCACCCTTTCCCATTTATTGTATGTTTATGATTTTTTAACGAAAAGAAACTTGCAACAGAGGTTGTCTATGTAGCTGTTGACTATGACCAGTTAACAGTTACATAAATGAATCCAGAATATGTGGTTATTGATCTACAAATAAGTCATTAAATAAAAAAACAAGGAAAATACTTACTATGCACCAGATGACAAAGGAAATTTCAAACTTGTGAGGGAAACTAAAAATGGACAGGCCAAGAAATGCAAACACACATGTTTCTGAAACAAACCAAAGAATGGATTATTCAGCCTCAACTATTTTCTTCCAAGACAGGATGGGCTCATTATGCAAACAAACATTTCAGAAGTCAATCAGAATCCAGTATAACACTGCTTATTTTCTGAAAAATCCTGGTCAAGCTTGTCCTTTGATTCTCTCTTTTTTTCCCTATCACAACAAGCAACATGTGCTTGCTATGCAGAATCTCCTAATTTAATGAGCCAGCTGTCAAACACCCATGCAAATAAATACTTTCCCACCCAGGGACAAGGATAAATATATGAATCTGTCCATTTGCTGAACACTGTGATTAGCAAGGATCCTGACTGCGGCACAGTGGCAGAAATTCAGAGCAAAGTGGCTGCAGACACCACACGACCCGTGTGAAAGGGCCCTTTGTCAACTTCTTTGCCAGAGCGGACAAAGCCCACTGACTTCACATATTTAATGCCACCACAAGTTTAGAAGGCTTACACCCTGCAGGATTTGCAGGAAGAGATACGTTTCAACTCTTGGCTCCCCTCCACAAATCCAAGAGAAGCTGACATTTACTCTTGCTGTACAAGCAGCCACTTGTGTATTCTAAGAAAAAGCACCTTATAAATTTCCAGCACTAGGCTCCCTGCTTAGATTGTGACATCCTCCAGAAGAGCGCTGGAGCCAGGGAGACAAAGACTCTATTTTAAAAGCTGAACATCATAAAACATCAAGGCTGTTTTAAAACATTTAGCAATGGTATTTTTTTTTTCCTTCTTCAAATGTGTATCCCTTTCGAACAAGTCTACAAGCTGGACAGTATACGTATCCTTCTCCTCCTCGAATGTTTTTCTTATCAAATATTTTTGTCACCTTTTGAAATCAGCTCATTTAGAAAACATTCCGATCTAGGTAATGCTGTTCTCTGGTAGCATGAATACAATTATGTGGATAAGTCATGGTTAAAAATGAATCCGTGATGGATATTTAGATTGATTCTATTTCTAGTATTCAGAAAGCTACAACAGGGACTTCCCTGCCGGACCATGGTTGACTCCATGCTTCAAATGCAGGGGCTCAGGTTCCAGGCCTGGTTGGGAACTAGGATCCCATACTTCTGGGCGCACCTCCCTCGATATTCCCCAAAGAAAAAGCAACTGCAAATACCCCTGTGCACAAGCTAAATTCCTGATGGTAGAATCACTGGGTCCAAAGAACATGTGCCTCTGAAATTCTGACCGATACTGCAAATGACTCTCCTAAAAAGATGGCACCAATGTACATGCCCATCATCAGGGCCTATTTTCTATACATTCATGCCAGAAGTGGGGAATCACCAAATTTAAAATCTGATGGGTTCAAAATAGAATCTGACAGATGTTTTGCTTTACATTTCTTTGTGGTGAGACTCAGAGTCATTGGCCGTGACTATCCGAGAAGAGTGCTGTGCAAACAATACCCACTGGGCTAGGAAGGGACAGACCAGCTACCAGACTCACTTCTTAGCTACGAGATCGTGCTCAAACCACTGGGCCTGAGCCTCCCTGTCTGTGGAATGAAGTCTCTGTACAGCTTGCCCCTGACCCCTAGCCCATGACAGCGTGGAATTGCCGCTTGGATATGAGACGGCCCTTAGAAATGCCAGGGGTGGTGCTGACGATGACAAGCAGGGGAGTCACTCGGGGCCTTCACTCCCAGGTATAAACTTGGGGGGGTCCAGGTTTCATCAGAGTTCGGTGCCTCACTGAGACTGCTGGAGAGAAATGTCAGTGTGGGCCCGACTCCCTCCTCTAATGCAGGATCGGCCCGACACGTCCTTCAGGAGACTTGTGAACCAAGAAATACTTGGGACATTTTGGGAAATGCTCAAACTCTCTCTCTCGTAGAGATTCACAATGCATGTTAGCTGAAAAGTCTCCCAGTTCGGAAACTTGTTAAACTTTATTTTTTCAAAATACTTATTTATATATTTATTTCTCTGGCTGTGTCAAGTCTCAGCTGTGGCACGTGATCGCCTCACTGCATGGTGCAGGATCCTGAGTTGCGGTGCACGAGCTCTCTAGTTGCGGTGTATCCACTGAGTTGCCGGGCGACATGAAGATCTTAGTTCCTCGACCAGGGATCTCACCCAAGTCCCCTGCGAAAGTGGACTGAACCATTAGGGAAGTCCCTGTTAAACTTTATTTACCCCAGGATTTCCCAAATTCTTTTTTGACTACGGAGTCTTTTTTCACTTTTTGGCCGTACCTCAAAGCACGTGGAACTTCCCCGACCAGGGATCGAACCTCGTCCTGTGTAGTGGAAGCATGGAGTCTTAACCACTGGACCACCACGGAAGTCCCATGGAGTCTTATCAAACTCTTATCAATCTCTTATCAATCTCAGTTCCAAGGAACAGACTTTTGGAAATGTCACTTTCACATATTTTAAATGTACGCATCTCAAATGTTCGTAATTATAGCAGTTCTCATTATTTTCAGTTTTAAAGTTATAGGGTTCAAAAATTCCACCTGTTAGTTATTAGAGCTCTATGGAATGTGTGAAAGCCAGAGGAACTAACACAAAATAAGGGAGTGCAGTATCTGGCCCTGAGGGATTCTGCTGCCTCTTCTGCCAGGGAAGATCTCAAGGGACTCCTAGAACAGAGAAAGGAAGGACAAGCAGCTCTGGGAGGCCCACACGGGACCGCAGAGGCCGAACTCACCGCACAAGAAGGCCACGGTCCGCAGGGTTTGCTGCATGAGGATCTGGGTGACCGGGGACAGGTTGTGGTGTGTGTAGTGAGACATCACAATGCCGGAGAACAGGATGGCCATGATGCCTGGAGAGGGACAGAGGGGCGAAGCGCACAGCCATGAACAGAGCAGAAAAGCACCTGCCATGTGACACGCAATCATGTCTCACACTTCCTACAAGTCCCCGCAGCCTCCAGTATTAGGTGTTTTAAGAAAAAGGAGAAGAAGTAATACCTGAGGCTTCCCAGAGAAATGTTACGGGCCCAGCTCTCTGGCAGCTTCATTACCAGCTGGGTGATCTTGGGTCAAGTTTCTTTCCCTCCCCAAGCCTCAGTGTTCTCAACTGTACAGTGGGACTAACAGTGCCTGCCCATGGAACTCTTAGGTGGGTAATGAAGAGAAGCCATGTCAAGGGCCCCTCACGAGACCAGGGCGGAGCAGGTGTGAGCCGTCACTGTCATCCGTGGATAGAAGGGGGGCAGGTATCATTCTTGGGGCAGAAAGGGGACATAAGAATCTGGGTATAAAGAATGGGTGGATTTTTACTTTGCTGTACTTTAATTTTTTAAAAAGCATGTATTTATTTGGCTGCATCGGGACTTAGCTGTGGCCCCTAGGACCTTCAGTGCATCGTGTGGACCTTCTGTTGTGGCACACAGACCCTCGAGTTAAGGCACCAGGCTCAGTACTTGCGGTGCATGGGCTCAGTTGCTTAGTGGCACGTGGGATCTAACTTCCCCAGTCAGGGATCGAGCCCAGGCCTCCTGCATGCAAGGCAGATTCTTAACCACTGGGCCACCGGGGAAGTCCCTGTCGTACTGTGATTTTTGATCTTCCCACCGTCACCATGAATTAACCTTATAATATGAAAAGAATGACGTTTTTCATTTTTTCCTAAGTGACGTGTTTTTTCTTTAACGGTCTCCATAAGAGCATCCACAACTTTTCTTGTGCTCTGAGCATGTGAGTTTCAGCTTCTGTCCACTGCCCTAATCACTGCTGAAGCCACTTAACACAGGCTTTCCTCTCCGTGTTTTCTTGCTGAGGCAGCAGCAAAGAGGCCTTTATTTCATGTAAATAAGCTGAGATTTTTACAAAGCCTTTAAAAAAGCTGCCAAGATACATGAATTCCAAGTCAAAGTCTATAAGCAAAAACTTAACTCACTTCTGCCATTTTGTAGAAACAGATTACCAGCTAACTTTTCAGTTAAAAATGAGTGAAAAACAGAACTGCACTGGAGATGTTTCAACCGGTAAGCTTGCTGTATAAATGACACTTTACAAAATATAGGAAAACCCCACTCTTTGTGGCACCGAAAAGGTATTTGCTGGCCGGAAAGAGAGCACAAGCTGGAACATTTCATCCCCTGGCCCTTTTAGGAAAACAGCAAATTCTTGTCTGCTTTTTCCTTTTTGCTCCAAAAGGAGACCGGGCTGGGAAATTCCAGCAACGCTGCCCATGAGCCACACCTGACGAGCTTGGAGAAGGGAGAGGAGAGGGCAGCAGCCTTCCTTACTGGCGACTTCAGAGCAATGGCGAGCCTCTGGCAGTCAGAAGCCACTCTGAGCCTCTGCTCCACTAGATAAAGCACGACCTCAACCCTCCGACTGTCCCCTCGATTCATCTGCTCCTCTTGGGAAGTTCCTGCAGGCGAGCACCGGGAGAGCTTCTTTCTGACTCTGCACCCAAACCATGGATGCCACCGGCAACGTGAGGTGACAGAGGGACAGCCCGGAACCACCGCGGCGGGGGGCATGCAGCACAGCTCACTTCGGTTTCTGTGCAACTGTCCCAAGGGTCTCTTTTTCTTCAGCGCAATCCAGTGCTAGACAGTTCTGGGTCTGGGCTCTCAAAGGGCTTTGTTTCGCTAGCCAGCTTCAAGAAGGGTTCACTGCAAATTCACTGCAAATTCACTGCAAAGCTGAGACTTCGGGGTTCTCACCCTGAAGGAGAGTCAACCCCAGAGGAGCCTGAACCATGTAAACTGTGAATCACAACCACGTAAATTGTGACAGGAGTGGGCTTGCGCCCATGTTGTCATTCTGCCCACAGACAAAGGCTGTCACAACCCTCGGGAGGCCTGACATTAAATAGTCACTCCAGAAAGCCTCCCACTTGGGCTTCCCTGGTGGCTCTGATGGTAAAGAGTCTGCCTGCAGTGCAGGAGACCTGGATCTGATCTGTGGATCAGGAGGATCCCCTGGAAAAGGGAATGACTACCCACTCCAGTATTCTTGCCTGGAGAATTCCATGGACACAGGAGCCTGGTGGGCTACAGTCCATGGGATTGCAGAGTTGGAGACAAATGAGCGACTAGTAGATGGGGAAACAGTGGAAACAGTGACACTTTATTTTGGGGGGCTCCAAAATCACTGCAGATGGTGATTGCAGCCATGAAATTAAAAGATGCTTACTCCTTGGAAGGAAAGTTATGACCAATCTAGACAGTATATCAAAAAGCAGAGACACTACTTTGCCAACAAAGGTCTGTCTAGTCAAGGCTATGGTTTTTCCAGTAGTCATGTATGGATGTGAGAGTTGGACTATAAAGAAAGCTGAACGCCGAAGAATTGATGCTTTTGGACTGTGGTGTTGGAGAAGACTCTTGAGAGTCCCTAGGACTGCAAGGAAATCCAACCAGTCCAGCCTAAAGGAGGTCAGCCCTGGGATTTCTTTGGGAGGACTGATGTTGAAGCTGAAACTCCAATACTTTGGCCACCTGATGCAAAGAGCTGACTCATTTGAAAAGACCCTGATGCTGGGAAAGATTGAGAGCAGGAGGAGAAGGGGACGACAGAGGATGAGATGGCTGGGTGGTATCACCTACTCAATGGACGTGGGTCTGGGTGGACTCCGGCAGTTGGTGATGGACAGGGAAGCCTGGCGTGCTGCGGTTCATGGGGTCGCAAAGAGTCAGATAAGACTGAGCGACTGAACTGAATTGAGCGCCTAATACTTTGACTTTGCAGAAAGTCCAAGGCTCCAGGAAATCATATCTGACAGCAAAATGTGGAAGCTCCCTTGGGACTGAGGCCACTGCCCCCTGGGAAACAAGGAGACAGGCTCAGTGCACAAAGGGTCAGGCTGGCCCCATGAATCTGGTGTACTAGGCCAGGGGTTGGAAACCCTAATTCAGGGGCCAGACAATAAAAACAAAGATAAAAACAGTAAGTGGGTGTGTGGCACGTGTAGGGAGAAGGCACAGGCCCATCTGCAAAGGGAAGACAGCAGCTCTGTGGATGGGGACCGAGTGCCGACCAATCTTTGTTTCCTTCTGGTTTTTGAGGGATGCCAGAAAGCTGCTTCTTAGGAAACCTTCCAACGTTTTCCTTCTTTGGCTGCACCGTACAGCCTGTGGATCTAGGTTTCCAACCAGGTATTGAAACCCACACCCCTGCAGTGAAAACACTGGGTCCTAACCACTGGACCTCTAGGAATTCCCAGACATCATCCAACTTTTAATGACATCTACTAACTCAAATGTTTAAAACTTTCTAAACAGATAAACCCCATTTGGGGGCTGAATTTGGACCATATAGAAATGGGCTCTCTGGCCAAGAAAAGGGTGGACAGCCAGCCACAACCCATGCCAATCCAGTCTGGAGTCAGGGGAACTCCCAAGTTCCGGGGGCTGAAGGAGAGTCAGGGTCAGTAGTGGGTGCCAAAGCCCCTGGGTCAGCTCGCACGCCCTCCCTAAGCCTGGATGACGTCACCCCCAGAAGACCCTCACCCACTGCAGCTGCTCAAAGATACTGAAGGGGAAGACGGTGCCAGCCGTCTCTGTCCTGGAGATAAAAGACCTGGGAACTTAAAACATGACCTGGAATGAAGAATCCCGATGTGTTCACTTCTTTCAGAAGGCAGCGTTTACGGAAGTGGACCGCAGTGCAGCCAATGATCAGCCTCACAGGAGGGAGGGAGAGAGGGAGGGAGGTGGGAGGAAATCCGTTTCTAGTCTTAGTTAGACCTATGGCTTCGAATGTAATTGAGGACTAAAGGGATTCAAGTCCAAAAGGCAGGAGTTGAAAGAGTATCATGTGTAATTTCTGCTGCACTGACCTTTACTGTGGGTAAAACACACTGAGCTTCCTGAAGGCCAAGGCCGAGTCAAGCCCCAGGCAGTTTTGCTGATGACCCAATCAGAAACATATTGCGCTATAAGATCCGGACTCAGAGGTAAACAGTCAAACAAGACACTCTCCATTCACACCGCCTGCCCACAGGCAACTACTATTAATAGCTGGACGTGCAGACTGCCAGCTCTTTTACCATGTGCTGTCGTAAAGTTTATCTATCTCTAAAAAGTAATAAACAGGGTCATATTACAGATATGGCATGTATTCCTAGCACAGTGGTTTTTAAAAAGTCCCTCAACACTTAGCTTTGCCTGTATAACAGAATCCCAACTCATTTCCAGGTCTAAGAACCCTGTGTGGGTCGGAGCCTTTGCCCCTCTGGCCCAGACCCAGTCTTCCTGCTCTTCCTGGAGCAAGTCCAGCTCCTCCCACCCCGCCCCCACCACCTGGGACCCTCAGCATCTGCTGCCGACCCACCTTCCCTGGCGCCTCCTGCGGCCTCCCTGGCACCTCCTGCAGCCTCCCTGGCGGCCAGCTCCCTCTTGCCACGTGGGTCTCAGCCCCATGGCACCACTTCGAGGACAGCTTCCTGACCCCCCGCCTTGGGATGCTCCTGCCCCCCCTGCTGCTCTATTACGTCACTCTGATTTCTCTTTTTCACATCATTTCTTTTTTAAAAAGTTACTGATCTACGGCTGCACTGGGTCTCTGTTCCTTCGCTTGGGTTTTCTCTACTTGCAGGGAGCGGGGAGGACTCCTCGCTGTGTGCACAGGCTCCAGGTGCTCCGGCTTCAGCAGCTGCAGCTCACGAACCCTAGAGCATCCGGGCTTCAGTAGTTGTGGAACTTGGGCTCAGCAGTTTGCAGCTCACGGGTTCTAGAGCTCGGGTTCAGTAACTGTGGCACACGGGCTTAGCTGCTCTGAGGCACGCAGAATCTTCCTGCACCAGGGACTGAACCCATGTCCCGAGTTACAGGCAGATTCTTACCTACTGCGCCACCAGGGAAGTCTGGGGGACACCTGTATTATCATGTCCACTTCAAGTCTGCTGTCTGAGATCACGCAGCTAATGAAAGGAGGGGGTAGGATTCCAACCAGGTCTTTCTGGTGCCCTTAATCGCTGTGTTCTGAACACACACATTTACACAGGGAGAGTGTGCTGTTTGGTGGTCCTGGTGACCTCGGCGACAGGAAGAGCAGAGCACAAGGAGAAAGGGGGGGCAGCACTGAAGTCACCCCTCCCGTTGCTGCTTTTACAGTAACAGGCCAATCCCCTCTTCTCTGAAAACCCTGCGTGACAAACATCCCACCCACAGAGCGTGGGCAGAGCCAGCCTGTTACTCAGAGGTGAACGAGCGTGTTCTTGGCTTGCATGGGCTCTCTTTGGCCCCATTAGCGTACAGAGCAGAAGTTTCTAAGGAAATGAAACCCCTACAAACAGAAAACACTGCATCTCTGAAGAAAGGACAAGAAAAACATCCCTTCATTTTAATCACAAATTTCCAAAGGATGCATGAAATTTATGTTTGCCAACAGGTACTCAGTGTTCCTCTCAAGGAGGGTGGGACACGATTTAGAAAAACCCATGTAAACACAGTGAGTCACTAGAGCCAAGTGACTCACAGGTAGTATTCATGTAAGAGCCAAAAGATAAGAGAGGCATGGGACGGCAGAGACCGGGATGGAGTTATCCAAGAGAACTGGCTTGGGGTTCAAAACAAAGGAGACCCTGAGGCTCACAAGCTTCGCCAGCGAAAACGGCCAGAGTCCTCTCTCTCCTTCCTCCTTGGCAAGACCTTCTCACAGAGAACCCATGCGTGACACCAGACAGTGACCCGAAGCAAAGAGGATTCTGTTCAACAGCAGAGGAGGAACAGAAAAAAATTTCAAGAAACCAATAGAAATGTACTAAATTTGATAAAAGCCATAAACTTTACATAAACTATAAACCCATTTAGTTCAAGAAATCCCAAGAGGAACATGAGGCAAACTATGTCGAGGCACATCAAAATCAAACTGCCACATACCGATATCAACACGGCTAGCTTTTAAAATTAAACTAAAGTGTTGGTGAGGATGTGAAGCAGCCGAAACTTTCCCATACACTCTGGTGGGAATGCAAAACGGCCCAGTCCTCTGTAAAACACCTGGCGGTCTCTGATAAAGTAGAGGATACACCTACCGTAAAGCCAGGCAGCTTTACTTCTACCTGTTTATCCAAGATTAATGGACATATACACAGTAACGGTCAAAATCTGGAAAACCCCAAATGTCCTTCGGATGGTGAATGGAAAAAACAGCTCAGTAAGAATGCATAAACTATGGATACAGCAAAAATGTGGTGTCTCTCAAGATTATGATAGCTGAAACAGATAAGTCACAAAAGACTACATACTACATGATTCCCTTCATATGACATTTATATTCTGGAAAAGGCAAAACCACAGTGAAAGAATGCAGATCAGTGGGTGACAGCGCCTGGTGACTGCCCCTGGAAGTCAGACCCCATGCTTTGAGTGAAGGCCTTGCAGAGGGCTTGCTTTGAGAAAGAGGCAACCTTGGAAGAGGTATTTTGATCTCTGCTACAAGATAGCGGTAAAGAGAAAAAGGTGACCACGGGAACACTGAGTCCCTGCACCCAGCCGGGTCTAAATCCAGACTCTCCCTAGAGATCCAGGAAGCCCTGTTCACTGCTCGAGCTCTTCTGAGCTGTGTCGTGTGACTGAGAGTGACCCAAGCGACAGAAGCTCTTTAACCAGGCAGGACAAAGTGCCCCAGCATTTCAACACTCTCCATCACTTACCCGACAGCGAGATCCCTTCTGCGAGCCCATATGGAAGGTAGGCAAAGATGATCATCATGCCAAACTCCAAGGAAGGTGTTTTCCTCAAGTCAATGTGCTTTAGCACGTAAATGACAACTGTCAAGGAAAAAGAACCCAAGGACCCTATGGGTGATCTAGAGAAGTCACAAAACCATGACCTTCCAAATAGAAAGGGTAAACACTGGATACAAAGATGTGGGAACACCCAAGGTAACGAGTGAAAAATCTGTCATTACAGACTTTTTCCTCTGTAGGGAGGACTCTTGTTTTAAAACAGGGAATCTGACAAAATACTGAAAGATGTAAATTCCTGAGACAAGCAACGGGGAACATTAAAGTCACCCAAGTCAATTCATTTGGAAATGCTGACTTGGAGGGCCTGGGAGCAGCGGGGGCAGAGCTGGGCCGGCAGACAGCCCGAGCACAGCCCACTCTGCCAGGTTGCCTCCAGCACTGCGTCCCCCTTCCACGCCTCCTGCTCCATCAAACGAGGTCACTACGGGGTTTCCAGAACCGTGGGCATCAGTGCGCTACTGCAGGACCTTCTCTCCCGTCCCTGGACCTTTATAAACCCACGCTCCTGTGAAAGGAGAGTCTTCTACGTGCTCTACTGTCGTTCGCAGGCCTGTGCTGGCACCCGTCTACTCGGCTTCATTAAGGTAGAGGCTCTCCCTCTCCTCCACCCTTCTAAAGAAAGAGATAAATGAAGAGGAAAATACTGAACTGGAAAAAGTCTTCTTTTCTATTCTGTTTATTGGTACAATATGAGAAGCTGTCAGCCAACTCAACAGCACCTTGAGACTTCTGGACGTAGGAACTGAAGGGAAAATTTAACAGGACAGCAGACACATGTGCCTGTCTGAGGCAGAAGCAGCTCTTCTGGCCGTCTGCGAGACAGACTGCTCGTGGAGGAAGGCCAGGTGGCCATCTATCTCCCTGGCTCAGGCGCACACAGAAATGGTCTGGTGCCTGTTCCTGTCTTAAACACGGCATTTTCTACAGCAATAAAGGTGTCAGCGGCCTTAACAAGTTTCTTTGTTTCTCTGGCTGGAAGAGCTTGTGGGTCGTTAAGCCACAAAATCAGTGCAAATAACTTACATGGAGCTCATTTTGAAAGCCTCTTTCCTGATTCATCCAGATAAATACTTTCAGTGGGGTAGAGATTTGCTCAATTTGACATTTTCAAAGGAAATTAATTTCCAATTTTCTTAATGTGAAAAGTGAGACAGCGGAAAATGAAATTCATCTGAATGCGGTTTTCATACTCTGGGAACTGAGAAGACCCCAAAATCAGACCTGATATTCAACCATGTACATGTTTTTTAAGCTTTGAAAAGTGACATGCTACATTTCACATGTTAAATTTTAAAATCCTTGAGTTTAAAGTGCTCTTCAAACCAAAACTAAGCATAAAAATCCTCCTTAAATATGACTTTAGACTACAATTGGTCCCCTTAAGGAACTGGAGAAAATGATGAGAGATGGATGTAATTAGGAATAATCTTCCTGGCCACGCGTGTTCATCATATTAAAAGGATATCAATGCAGATATTAAGCCAGTGAGGGTGCCGAGTGCCGCGGAGCCAAAGAACATTTTGAGGAAGTAGCCAAGGGCTTGTAAAAACGTCTGCCACCCACTGACATCTGACATATTTTTTCTTGTTAAACCTTCAGCTGTGCTAGGAAATAAAAGAAAAACACAAAGAAGTTAAAATGTTATAGACAAAGTTATCAGAAATTAACTTAGGACTCAAAACTTAACTTCTTGCTTAATCTTTCATTCATTCATTCAATCATTCAACCTGTTAGCCAAACATTTATTTGTTCACCTCCTTTGTTCCAGGCACCGTGTTAGTTTCTAAGGGTTGGGAGATGAGAGCAGGTCCCTGCCCTAAGGAGTGCTGTAGTCTAATAAGGGAGAAAACAGATGGAGGCACTTTCCCGGTGGACCGGTGGCTAAGACTCCAAGCTCCCAATGCAGGGAACCCGGATTTGATCCCTGGTCAAGGAACTAGATTCAACTAAGAGTTCTCACACCACAAGAAAGATCCCATGAATACAAACTAATACTCAGCACGGCCCAAAAGAAGAAGAAACAGACACACGAACACACAGACGGGAACTAGGGCCACCTCAGTGTCAACTACAAACGGGCGCTTGCCAAGGGCATTTGCCACATGCCTCTGTGCAGACTGAAGCCTGCGCTGCTGGCCTTCAACACACATCCCCTGCATGGACTTCACGGTGGAGAATGCACTTTGTGCTCCAGGGAAACTGGTGGAACAGGTCTTCAGATAGTTATTTACAGGAACTGACTGCATAATCCCAATCCTTGCATCTCCTCGTATCTAGAGCACTAAATCCCTTCATGATGACATCAGCTCCTCGTTAGCAGCAGAAAGCCTTTTGTCAAGTAAGTGCTTGACTGCGCTGAATGCTCCCTTCGCCAAAATCATAGAAGCTGACCTTCCCCCCATGCCTCTCTTTTGAGTTTTTTTCCCTCCACTACCTCTTCGGAGCAGTTTCTTGGAGCTGGCTTAGGTGCCGTCTCCCGGGCTGCAGTCCTCATTTTGCTCCAAATAAAACTGAACTCGCAACTCTCAGGCTGTGCATTATTTTCAGTCAACATCAGGAAAGAGCAGAGGAAACACGTGGAGGCATCTAACTCAGACAGGTGGGGCTGTAGAAGCAGGCTCTTTATGACACACGGGCTGGGTTTCGACTTAGGCTAAAGAAGAGTTAGCCAGGTGAAGAAATGAGGGAAGGCACTCAGGGCAGAGGGAATGGCATGTGCGGAGGCACGGAGCCTCCAGGTTAGCAGCACACAGGTGCTGTGCTGTGCCTAGTCGTTTGGCTGTGTCCGACTCTGCGACCCCCAAGGATTGTAGCCCGTCACGCTCCTCTGTCAATGGGATTCTCCAGGCAAGAATACTGGAGTGGGTTGCCATTCCCTCCTCCAGGGGAATCTTACTGACCCAGGAATCAAACCCAGGTCTCTTGCACTGCAGGAGGATTCATTACCGTCTGAGCCACCAGGGAAGCCCAGCAACACGTTGCAATCACACAGATGACTGTGGATAGAACATAGGAACAGGGTGTGGGGGGAGAGGTCCATGGGGAGGATAATGTTAAGAGGTGAGGCCGGAGCAGCAGACAGGGCGAGACTGTGAAACGCTGTTGATGAACCCAGCTAAGGAGCCGGTCTTTTATTTGGAAGGCCCGGAGGATTCACAGGGAGTGTTTTCAGGATGGAGTGGGGGTGGGGGAGTGGGGCTCCTGTGAGATACAAACCTGAAACTGAGGCTGTGGCATGAAGCCAGGTAGCATGGAGCCGCCTCAAGAAGACATGTCTGCGGGTAAGGCTCAGAGTGGGGATTGGAGGGTATTAGGAGGAAGAACGGAAAGGACTTTCCTCTCACTGTTAGACAGCAAGGTAAAATGTCAGCAGCCGTTAAATGCAATTGTTGGTTTCATCCCCAAAGGTAAAACCATTTTACCGTTAAAATATTTATTCTCCTTAAGTATTTTCCTTCTGCTGATTACACCTTCTTTCAAATCCATCCACTTCTCTCCCTCCCTCTGCTATCCTCCTCCAGTCCAGGGCTTCTGCCTCTCTGATCTTTGCATATAAACACCCTGCTCTTTCTAGGAGAACCCAACACTCAGGGGCCTGAATGATCCCTTGAAAACGCATATCTGATCAGGTTACCGTGTGTGTTAGTCATCCAGTCGTGTCCCACTCTTTGCAACCCCAAGGACTGTAGCCCACCAGGCTCCTCTCTGTCCATGGGATTCCAGGCAAGAACACTGGAGTGATTGCCATTCTCTTCTCCAGGGGATCTTCCTGACTCAGGGATCGAACCTGGTATCCTGCATTGCAAGGGGATTCTTTCCTGCTGAGCCACCTGGGAAGCCCTGATCAGGTTATTAGCCCAAGCAAAACCCATCCTCAGTTTACTGCTACGTTTAAGAGGAAACCCAGTCTGACCCTGATCCTCCCCACCACACCTCTCACCTCATTTCCTCCTATTCAGGTCGGGCCCCACCACCACCGGCACCTCCCTGCAGGTCACCTGTCTTTCTTCCTGGGCTCCGGCCAACTCGTTTGTTCTCAGAACCCAGGGTCAGTGACCCTCCCTCAGGGACATCTGCCCTCACACAGGCCGGCGCGCTTACAGGCTCTCCTGGTGCCTAACTCCCTGCACCGCACGCGCAACTAGCGCATCATCCCACGAGGACCATGCCTGTGCCCGCCTTACTCACGGCGTATGCCAGGGCCTGGGCAGAACCCAGCACACAGAAGGCACTCAACCAACTTTTGCTGAATCAGTGAACAAAACAAAGACTTGTCTAGAGAAACATTTGGCCTCATTAACCAGTGTTTCATGAACTGGTTTCGTTTTCTTTAAGCGTTTTATTTATTTTTGGCTGTGTGAGCAGGGACTCCTCTCCAGTTGCGGTGTGCGGGCTTCTCACTGTGATGGCTTCTCTCGCTGCAGAGCCTGGGCTCTAGGGTGAGTGGGCTTCAGTAGTTGTGGTGCATGGGCTTGAGGTGCCCTGCAGCATGGGAGATCTTCCCGGACCGGGGATCGAACCCGTGTCCTCTGCATTGGCAGGCGGATTCTTGACCCCTGGACCACCAGGGGAGTCCCGAGTTGGTATAATTTTTTGGTGTGGGGAGGGTTCTTTTTTTTGCTGGCTGTGCTGGGTCTTCGTTGCTGTGGGGCTCTTCTCTAGCTGCACCCAGCTGGGGCGGCCCTCCAGCTGTGGGGCCTGGGCTTCTCAGTGCGGAACACCGGCTCTGGGGCACGCAGGCTTCAGCAGTTGTGGCTCCTGGGCTCTAGAGCACGGGCTCAACAGTTGTGGCGCACGGCCTCCCAGACCGTGGATTGAACCTGTGTCTCCTGCAGTGGCGGCACTTTCTTTACCACTGAGCCACCAGGGAAGCCCCAAACTGGTATACCTTTAAAACAGGATCATCTCAGGAATTCCCTGGAGGCCCAGTGGCCAGGACTCTGGACTCTCACTGCTGAGGGCCTGGGGCTTGACCCCTGATCAGGGAACTAAAATCCCACAAGCTGTGTGGTACAGCCAATTAAAAAAAAAAAAAAGGGCAGGATAATCTCTGATAAAAGGATGGCTTGGTCAGATAACCTCAGCCTTTTGTGGAGATTCACAGCACAATATAACACAGTAAAGGTTTTAAAAAGTCCTGCAGAAAAAGAAAACTAACTTTTCTCACATAAATGTTTTCCAAACTCACTCCAATCGCCCCCATTCCTGTTCTTTCCCAGCAGATCATGGGTTAACATCCCACCCAGGGGAATGCTGGGAACCAACAGGGTTCCTACTGGGGAAGTGCTTTTGAAGGCGAAGGGCACCTCTAGCCTCAAACGACCGACCCACAGATGACCTGAGTAGCGTCCCACCCTCACCCCATTTCATGACCACAGCCAGGGTGCCAGCTGGCGTCACTGCTTTCTTTTCATGCAAAGGAGGCTGAGGGCCAAAGACAGTGGCTAATGGGTGAGGTCACAACAATGGTTAACAGCAGACCCCAGGCCACGGCCAGTGATTTCCCAACTCAGGACAAATGAAGGGAGGATTCAGACCTTTTCTGGCCTGGAGATTTTGTGCATTTTATTTTTCTTCAGGCCATGTTTCTCATACCTTAAAGAATAAAAAGTAATACTGATTCAGGATCCATTTCATGAGCTTTAGCTGCAGCTGGAGAGAACAAAAGGTTTCTACAGCAATTATTTTAAGAATAGACTGTCAAAGTAACAAATCAAAGCTAAAAATAATTAAGCTTAATGAAGAAAACAGAAGACACTTAGCTTTTCTGGCATTTATGAAAGTGAAAACATTAAAAAAAGGGGGTAGTTCATTAACATCTTCAGTTACAAAGATAAATGCATCATCATCGGATCACTTTGAAAACAGTCATTTATGAAGTATACACTTAAAAACAAGATGTGATTCTTCCTTGTAACCAAGGAAAGCTGGACAACACCTCCCTCCTACACGACAAACACAAGGCAGACCTGCCACGCCCCCTCCCCCACCTCCCTCTTCTCCCTGAAAATGCCAACAGGCTCACGGGATAACCGGCCGGGATAACCGGCCGAGTCAGAGGCTGACTTAGGTCAGTGACTCCCGCCCCAGTCTGTGTACCAGCATCAGAGGAGGTGAAAGCTGGAAAATGCACGTGGCCCATTGATCCAATTTTGGGAACTGTCATCAGAGGTGATCCTGGCCTTCAAAAGTACTTTTCCAGAAAAAATGTGTGGCTAGGTACAGTGACTCCATCCTTTCTCATTTAAAAAAACAAAGTATCTCCTAAGCTTTGGCCTTTTTTTTGTGGCAAAGAGACCTGGAAAAGCTCAAAACTAAGATTCTACCTTGAGAGATTTAGGAAAAAAATAAATCAGAGATAAATCAGTTGAGTTTAGCTCCTAATCTATAAAAATAACTCCTGACGTCACCTCCAATTTAGGCAAAATTCTTTTTTTTTAAAGATCATTTACTCATGGCTGCATCAGGTCTTGGCTGTGCACACGGGCTCTTTGCTGCAGTGCGTGTGCTCCTTACAATGTGGGACCTTGGTTCCCTGACCAGGGATCGAACCCATGTGTCCTGCACTGGAAGGCGGATCCTTAACTACCGGACCACCAGGGAAGTCCCTCGGCAAAACTCTTTATCACAAAAGTTCAAATGCACAGCCAGGACACAAGATAAAAGTAAAGACCAGAAAGCTAAGAGGTTTTCAAAGCAGATCTTAAAAAAAAAAAAAAAATATTGCCATCAGATTATTTTTTAAAGCTCTTAAAGCATGATATATGATGATCTCCTAATAAAACTATAAAAAGTTTTAAGAGAAATGTAAAAAAGCCAACAATGGGGAACTGGTCAAAGAGAGAGCGGTAAATCCATAGAAGGAACATTCTACAACTGATAAAATGATGTTACAGAAGACTATTTTATCAACTCTGCTCAATGGAAATGTTACAATATATTCCCATCTAAATAAAACACATGTATACATCTACCAAACCGTTACCTGTAATTATCTCTTGGGAGTTACAACGCATGTATTGTTTTTTCTTTTTTCTTCTTCCTTTTACAGTTTTCTAAATTTTATATGCAGAATATATGTATTATTTTAGAATATATACATATATTTTTGTTTTAAGGTCTGGTGAGCCCCTCTTTCAATTAAACAACATTTGGTAAGTTCTTTCTGCAAAAGGAGGACAAAAAGGGACAAACAAGACACAGCAGCTGGGGGACAGGAGGAGATGAGAGGACCTCACATGACGGCAGCCGCCGTCACTGCCTCGCATGACGGCAGACGCTTCTGTTTTTAAACATATTTATTCATGGCTGCACTGGGCCTTAGCTTCTCTCTAGCTGTGGTGTGTGGGCACACAGACTTTGTTACCCTGTGGCATGTGGGATCTTAGTTCCCCAATCAAGAATCAAACCCGCATCCCCTGCATTGGAAGGCAGACTCTTTTAACCACTGGACCACCAGGGAAGTCCCTAATGGCAGATGCTTTTCATGTAAGTGTATTTATCTAGTAAACTCCCAAATCGAATCCTACGCTGAGGCGTTATCACCCTCACTCTAATACTGAGACACCAGTGGCTCCAAGAGGTGAAAGAGCTGACCCAGGGTCAAACAGCTATGAGTGGCCATCACTGGAGCTTGAACCCAGGTCAGTCTGACTCCAAGATCTGGGCTCTTTCCACTACAAAAATATTCTTTTATTCCAACACAAGAATTGTCAATGTAGTCTGTATTGAGTGGTTATACTTTGCAAGGAATCCCACAACAAAGAAAGCAAGTCCAAAATCAGAGAAAGGAGAAGCTACTCTCTAACAGAACACAGAGCGGCCCCTCGAACACTCTTCGCTCGTCTCTGACGCCCGCACAGGGCTCCCTTCTCTAGCCGCTCTGATGTCTGTGCCTTCTCGGTTTTCTGGCAGGACCGTCGGGCCCTCCTGGCAGGACCTGTTAACAAACACCCCAGCTGCAGAGTGCAAGGCCAAGGAAACAGCCCTGCATCCAAGAAATGCAGCTGAGATAACTCAGACGCACTTCCTTTGCCCAAGGACTTGAAAAAAAATATTTATTGTTATTTATTTGGCTGTGCTGGGTCTTAGGTGTGGCATCCAGAATCTTTAGTTACCGCATGTGGGATCTAGTTCCCTTGACCAGGGACTGAACCCAGGCCTCCTGCCTTGGAAGCAAGGAGTCTTAGCCACTGGACCCCGAGGGAAGTACCCACAGTGACTTCCTGACATTTCATGACACACCTTTAATTTCTCAGCTACTGTCAACATGGGCAGTGATACCAACAAACAACTGAAAAGACCCGCAGTTTCCAAAGCAGCCTTCACACTAGAGCAGCTTAAGGCAGGATGTCTTACAGTGGAGAAAAGGAGGGTGCCCTGCACCGGCTCACAAGTGGGAGAACAGGGCCTCTGCTGACTGCTTTCGTCTGGAATAATCCTGTCCAAATACTGATCCCTCAACTGGCTGCTCAGCTGTCCTCTGGGGACTCACCCCAGACCTACTGGATCAGGAGCTCTGAGGGTGCCGCCTGGCAATGTGACATTTAATAAGCATCCCATGATGCTGATGACAAGCTGGGCTTAGTTTAAAAGCACTGCTAAGGACTTCCCTGGCAGTCCAGCGGTTCAGACTCTGTGCTTTCAATGCAGAAAGCACAGGTTCAATCCCTGGTCGGGGAGCTAAGATCCCTGATGCTGTGCGGCCCAGCCTAAATAAATAAATAAAAGCACTGCTAGGAGGTAGGTCCTCCAGGGCAAGGATTCTCCTCTAATCACCCTGGGCCTTGACAGTATTCCTGAGGCACACCAAGGTTTGTCGGGACAGAAGGACGGAGAAGCGGCGAACAAATCACCCACAGGACAAGCAGCCGTATGTGCAGCTGCACGTGGATATCTGCCCTCTGATATGAGGCCCTTTAGTTCCGCCGCTTGAAGAAAGCACACTTACTTGGTCAGGACAATGGAGACTGCGTCATTGAGAATGCTCTCTCCAAACACCAGCATGTTGAGCACTGGGTCCACATGAAGGGCGTTGAAAATAGCAATAGTGGCCACTGGATCAACAGCAGAAATCAGGGAGCCAAATGCAAAACTGTCAAGAAGAGAAAAGGAAGGGGCAACTCTGTAATGCTTAACACCTGGTCCAGAGAGTAAAAGTCAAAGACTATTTAGTGTAACATAACAGGACACCCTGTAGCTGAAGGAACTACAGAAGATGGTGTCTTGTTTTCCACTTAAAATACCTGCTGATTGACACTGTGGGTGGAGCAGTGAAAGGCCCACTCTATAAGGAGCTGTTAGGAATGGCCTGGTTTTCCGCCGCAAGTACAGAGACTTCATCTTGAGCAGTGACTGAGGGAAGGCTTCTGCTTAAATACATGACGGACATCCCAGCCTTCTTGGTCAGGGCAGCTAGAGCCGTGAACCCAAAGGGCCCATGTGCTCCTGGGTCTGACCTGTGCTTTGCCCGTCACCAGGCCACCGGAGTACCGTCTGTGACGTCACCAGCGTCCACTCAGATTTGCAACATCTAAGGAGTGCCGAAAGTCAGCAGCACCTCCAGCGTGCTACAGGGGCCGGGCGGCTCGGGTGGCAGACATCAAAACCAGGGCTGCCTCTCACCAGGCCAGAGTGCTCACCTCAGCACCCGTGAAGGTCTAATTCCTCCAATGCACATGCATCGCCTAGTATGTTTCAAGCACTGAGGCTAATAACAGCAAATACGTATGTGGCATTTACCACGTCCCAGGCACTGTTCTAAGCGCTTTACAGATAGTAACTCAATAATTTACACAGCAACCATATGACACCGGCTTGCATCTCGTACTGCCCCGCTTACACAGGAGAAAACCGAGGGACAGTGAGGCTAAGGAACCTGCCCAGCAGGATCCAAACACAGGCCAGCTGACTCGCAGTGGGGGACCTTAGCCACTGCGCTGGACACAGTGATGCCCAGAGGCCAAGACCAGCTCAGGAAACGGCCAGTGCTACACAGGTGGTCAGGCTGATGAGAGAGGAACATGGCAGGATGGTGTGGGTGGGGACCACTTAGATTGGGTGGTCAGGAAAGGCCTCTTTGAAGAGATGAGGATTATTGAAACAAGGGCCTACGTGACAAGAAGCGGGTGGCCAAGCCAAGGCACTGGGGGCAGTGACCAGAGTAAGCCCCCTTGGAGGCGGAGCAACCTTGGAGGCGAAGCAAGCTTGGTTGCCTGAGAGGCAAAACAGTGAGCCTGGCAGCAGTGTAGTGAACCAGAGTGGCTGGAGATGTGGAGGCTGGGAGGGAGGCAAGGCCAGGTCACCCCTGGGGGCTGCCTAAGGAACTGGGACGATTATTCTCTCACCCATTTGTCTTTTTCCCGAGAGTTCTTGCAAGCCTTCGATTCCCTCAGAAGGCTACACCTGGCACTGTTTCCCTGCCGCTGTCACGGGACAGTCTCAGGTAGAGACGTAAGCCAGAGCCCATCCACCCGCTTCCCGTCCTCCCTTCTAGGAGGGAAGAGGGGCTACTTGGCCTGGGGACCAGGGTGTGCTGTCCCCTGGATGTCCCCAGCAGCTTCCGTGATCATCCAGCTCTGAGCTCAGGGAGAGGAGTGCCGGAGGAGCGGACTCCTGGCTGCCCGGCCAGCTGCAGAGCTCTTCATAAATCAATAACCTGGCCTTCTGGTTTCCACGACAGTGCCCTGGGACACTCTCAGCTCAGACTGCAGCTCGCAGACTTGCTCTGCCCCCACAGACGGTCATGCACTTTGTGAGCTGTGACCTTACCTCTTGCCCCGCCAGGAGCGCCCAGGCGGTGAGTGCCATGTTTTAGTCACGGGTGTTCTCAGGGTCTGCGCTGCTGTTTGGGGAAGGCGGCAGGCAGGAGGGAGGGCAAGGGGATTCCACCAACCCGGGAGGCTGTGACCTGCTGGTGGCTGGCCTTAAGGCCCTCGCTCTGAAACCCACAGAGATTCTCTCTTCTTTTAGTCCCACTCTCCTCATCCATAGCACATAAAAGGGGCCTTGAAGGAAAATGAGTGTCTAAAAAATACATCTTGGAGACTTCCTTGGTGGCCCAGTGGTTAGGACTCCTCGATTTCACTGCAAAGGCCTGAGTTCAATCCCTGGTTGGGGAACTAAGATCCTGAAAGCAGTGAGTTGCAGCCAAAAATTTAAAAAAGGAAAGTATGTCCCGAAGCGGGGTGGGGACCTGGGAGCCGTGGCAGGTCGTGCGTCCGGCACTGACTTCGTGTGGCTCGGCTGGCCCCTCCTCCCGCCCCTCAGGGAGCACCCACAGCCCCAGATCCAGTGACCTTCAGTTTTCCTTTGTGGAGCCTGCCCCCCCCCCCGACTCTCCAGCTGCGGAGTTGCATGGGGTGCAAGGAGTAGGCAGGGGACCCGAGCCTGGTCAGAGGACCGTCACCAGGCATGTTATCAGGTCACCGGGCATCAGGCTGGCCCTTATGGCAGGGGTGGCTGAAGTGAGGGGCACCGTGAGCCCGGAGCCACTGGTGCTGCCAAGTGGGGTGAGCATGCCCGTGGTGAGGCTGACCAGGGAAAGGCTAAGACCGTGAGAGGAGGGGTTCCGGACACCGGGTCCCCAGAGGCTGTCGTGCAGGAAGCCGTGACTCTGGGGACACTTCAGTTCTACGAGTCAACAAACTCCTTTTTTTTTTGCTAAAATGAGTTTGTGCCGGGTTTCAGTTGCACTGAAGAGGACTGACTGCTGCTCTTTCTAACAGTCCCCGTGGCATCCTGACCTGGAAATCGAAGAGTGGGAATGAGAAGACGGACTGATGGATGGACAGAGGGATGGAGAGATGGCAAGACCCGTGTTGAGCAAATCTAGCTTAACAGTGACTGTGGAATCCAGGGGGTCGTGTGCGTGCAGCGCCTCCCCTTCCTGTGTGTCTGACATTCCCTTAAGAAGTCAGGGGAGACGTGCTCGGCACGAACATAGCACATGTGGCTTTGGCTGTGAATCTAAACTAGGGCACAGTGTTTCTGACAGAGAACACGGAGAGGCTGAACTATGAACTGTCTGGATCACGGAGGGCCCTGCCTCTAAGCGGTCACTGGATCTTGCCCTCAGCTTCTCCACATCACACCTTACGACCCAGTCTTTCAAAGGCCAGGAGCCGGAAGTTCAACTCAACAATGCCTTTTCTTGAGTCCGTCATCCCCAATGACAGCAAGGTCCACAAAACAGAAAGAAAATGGACTGGGTGGTGAAATAATACCGGGTGTTATCTACGAGGGAACTAGCTTTCTGGTAGAAACACCCATAACGTAAAATCTTCTGTCCAACAAAGTTATTTTCATGTTTCTACAGTGCAGGGGTCCATGCTTGACAGGCATGGTGTTTTAAACAGGACTAAGTGGTCAACATTTAAAACTGGAAAAATCCCCTATTAAAATCTAGAAACTTGGCCTCTTTTGAATTAAACAATTAGGTATCTGGTCATTCCGGGCCCACGTTTCTACATAGTAATTACTAGATGCACCTGAGGTGGCGGCCCCCTTCAGAGAGAGCGGGCTCCCTGGTTCACCACCGTCACCAGCTCTAGACACACACCTGGCCAGCTTCCTTCTGTGAAGGGTTCCACCAGGCCCTGCAGCTGTGTGGTTTACAACCACTGGCTAATTTCCCCCAGAGGACACCCCCTCCCACCCCCGCAATCTGTGCGACAGTCACTTTCTAACAGGAAAGGAAGTGTCTGCCCACAGAGAAACTCCACCTGGGTCTTACTCTGCTTGTCTAAGGGCCAATTCTTTTATTCCTCTCTTCCTGAACATCCCATCCATCGGTTCCATTCAATTTCACAAGGATTTATCGAGCATTTTTTGCATCTCTAACCAGCTGTTCCTAAACAGGCTGAAGGAATGAATGCTGTGACATCTGCCTTTATAGCCACTGGGTTTTGAGCGTTTCTTTTCAGTTGCAAAATACCTTCAAAATACAGACTGTCAGTTCTGCTCTGCTTCCTGCTCCCTGTGAAACAAGAATGCATCTTTCCCTACTTATTTATATATTGAGACTATCTTACAACAAAAGCTTTGAGATCTATGTCCTTGGAGAGAAAACAAGATTGGACTTGATGTTACCAAAGGCACATTTCTCAAGAAAAGGGCTCCAAGGTGCTGCTGTAAAGACTGTAAAGTCTCACCGATCCAGTGAAAGGGACCCCAGGGCTGAGCACTGGGTCTGACTTCTGAGCGCCCCAGCCGGGCCAGAGGACAGAACCCAGTGTTCCTGGCAGAGAAACACGAGAGATGGGCTGCAGACTCACTGGCCGTCTCAGTGAGGGGAAACCAGGTCACACTCTGTGTGCACTTCTTTAGCACTAGATCTGGTACCTTCCAAGAGACAGCTGCCTAGGCTGCCTCCTGCTAAGCTGATTATGGAAATTTCTGGATTGGGCTCCTAGACAGCAGCTCTGAGTGTCCGACGGAGTAGCTTCAGGCTGGGGAGGGTGCCCACAACAGAGGCCTCGGCCCTGTCTGCTTCCACCGCCCCCTCCCCGCTCCCTTAGTGGGAATCCCAGAGTAAAGGCTGACACCTCACCCCTGACTCCATCCCCAACCTATCAAAGAGACAAGTTTCCATTATGGCCACTGAAAAGCTTTAGAAATGAGCTGCAGGTGATCTTTAATAATAAAAGGACAAATGTGTAGCCTGCAGTGTGTGTGTGTGTATGAGGCGGGCGGGGGGGGGGGTGGGGGGGGGGGGGGTGGCGGGGGCAATTAACGAACCAAGAGTTATTCCCTTGAAAGCTGAAACTAAATCATTCCTGTCAGCAAATGACTGGAGATCTTCAAAATTCTTCAAGACAGTTTGATTCATTTTGGAGATACACATCAATTCAGAATAGATTCTACAGCAGAAATCGTCAGCCAAACCAAGAGACACAATAGAGAAGTCAGGAAATCAATACGGAGAAAACTTTCCCCAGTAAAAAAGTATAGCCACATGGGTGTTACAGGATGAAAGGTTTACCTGTCTGTCATGTTGAGTTTAGAGATTACATCAGCCTGTAAAATAAAACACACAAACACACAGACACACAAAAAAAACCCCTGGAGAACAGCCAAGAAGATTGAAATGTCCATTAGTGTTTTATTACAGACTTTATGGACATTAATCTTCAGTCCCCAAACCACTTGCAAAATACAGAAAACTCCTAAGTTTTAGTTTAGGCATGCATCTGATCATCATACGTCAAAAGTATGACAGAGAATGCTACATTCGTCAAGCCAAATTAACTAGTTTTCTTCTCTAAAGTTTATTCCCCTCTGATGCTGGAAGCTGAGCAATGAAGAAGGCTGCATGACAGACAGATTTATTCTGGTGCCATCGAGGCAGCGGTAAAGGTGAAAATCAGACAGAGCCATCAAAAGAAGCAAACGCATCTTACACACATATAAAGGAATCTGCCAGTCAGCCCAAGGCCTGCGCCTCAGACTGCACTCGCACGACTGGGGCCGACACACGGTCTACGGCTGACCGGCTGGAAAAGAACGGGGACGTGCGATAGGCATGCGTGAGGCAAAGTCACAGACACTGCCTTCCTAGGCAGGTCAGGGTTAATTCAAATTAATTTGAACTCAAAATACAAAGCACTCAATTGATGACACTGGGAACTGCTTTAGGAATGGTGGAGAATCCAGGGAAAAGAATTCTACAGGACAGTTTGGAATGGAGTGAACACATTCACAACCATTTTTGATTTTTAAAATGCAAATTTTTATTAAAGAAACAGAAATTTAACTTTGCTTCAGTCTGATAACATAATCAATATTGTTATAATTTGAAGATCTTGATGGTATATATTCTGTTTTATTTTTAGGTATTCCAACTTAAGACAATACTGGTTTGCAAATATAATCAAATACTTTGGGGGATTATGGAAAAGATTCACTCAATTCCAGACAGCAAAGCTTCTCGGGGACGCTGAGAAACAACTTGAGCATGCCTTTACTGTGCCTGCTTGACTCTGGATTTCTTGGCAGGAGAGCATTTACCTCGACTGGAAACCCAGGCCCCATCAGGTGTCCCTACCCCACTTCCCTGCACAAGCTCTAAGAATGTAAGGTTTTCAAGGTTTTTCAAAGATATTTTCCTTACCTGACCCAGAAAGTAAATTCCTCCACCTACTACAAAAGCAGAAATTGCTGTACCAAAAACAGCAAATAGGGTGATGGAACCAATATTTTGAAAGAAATTACCCTGTTTGAAAGAGCAGAGATGAGAGAAATGATTAGAAAGGCTGGTCTGGTCAGTGAAGTCATGGCCCCACAACTGGCCCTCCTTATATGCTTGAATCTCTGTAAAGGGCACCGTCACCCCGCAGGGTGGGCAAGCTGGAAACCTGGGTGCCCTCCCTCACCCCCACCTGCAGTGCAGAGCCAGTCCCGCGGCCTCTGCCTTCCCCTCGTCACTCACGTCTCTCTGCTTGTCTCCACTGCCCCTGCCAGCGGCCAGCATCTCTCCCATGGACCACTGCACAGCTTCTGTTGATAATAAGTCTCAACCATCCCTGGCCTTGCCCTCTGCTCTTCAAGGGCTTCCAGAATGATCTTTGCAAAAGATAAACCTAACAGTGCTGCCTTCATTCTGACCCCCGTTTCCACTGAAAACACACATAAAACGCAACCAAAGCCTGGATGGTTTGATTCCTTCAAAGTCTCCAACCTCCCGTGTTCTCTGGGTTCCCAGTCACACTGGTAGCTTTTTTTCCCTAATTTTTTTATCTGGCTGTGCCAGGTCTTAGCTGCCGCACACAGGATCTTTGATCTCCGTTGTGGCACGCAGGATCTTTAGTTGCAGCATGTGGGATCTAGTTCTCTGACAAGGGACGGAACCTGGGCCCCCTGCACTGGGAGCTCGGGAGCTGAGCCCCTGGGCCACCAGGGAAGTCTCCTCACTGGGAGTTTTTTGTTCTTCAAACACATCGTCATACTCTCTGGGCTTGGACCACTCTTCCTTCCCCTCTGCTTAGTGACCTTTCATCATTCTCACTTTCCCTGAGGGAAGTCTCCTCTGACCCCTCCGCCAAGTCAGACGCAGCCTCTGTTCTTGATGCACACCGCCTCTTCTCTTGGTAGCGCTTGACGCGGCTGAAATGTGACACTTACTTATGTCATGACCTGACTGCTATCTGTCCTTCCCACTAGGCTGCAGGCTCGGGGGGGCAATGACCATGTCTGCTCTGGTACGACACAGTCACCGGCATATGCTTATCAGATGGATAATGCCCAGTGAACAGGTACTGAAGGAATTAACTGTGTTTCTGTCTGATCAAAGTCCAAAATCTATATAACGATAATTTTTTCAATTAATTAAGAAGAGGTACATTACTATAAAGAATATCAAGATAATAGGTTATACTATCAGAAACTCCTTTGTGCTGTCCACGTCTTTTAAGCAATTTTATTCCACTCTATTAGTGAAATAGAGTGAAATAAATATGACAAATATATTCCCATCTATACTTTACAGCATTTAAGAGAAAATATCTGAGTCCAAGCAGTAGTAACATCTTTCACATATCCATTAAAGTTAAGAAAAACAAGCTGTTTATTAGAATCCTGTGGACTCTACTTAGGGACAAGGCCAGGGAATCTTGATGGCCTTTGACTGTGGGCCTGGGCAAGGAATCCTATTTTTTTTTTTAGTCAGAAATGGTCAAGCCACAGACAAAAGGAACTGATACTTTTTTTCTGGCCACATCATGCAGCTTGTGGGATCTTAGTTCTCTGGCGGGGGACTGAGCCTGGCCCTTGGCAGTGAAAGCACCGAGTCGTAACCATCGGATACTTTAAATCTAACTTCAAAAGACTGCCTCACTCCACATGTAGAGCCCACTAAGCCTATCTCCTTCAGGAAGTATCTCTGCTTAATTTTTTGCAATTTTGACTTGGCTGCCCACGATCTGACATTCAATTACTTTGGCATATCAATCTTTAGCATACAAAGAACTTTAAAATAACTTAAGGCAAACACAATGATTGGGTTCTTTCCTAAACAAAAGACTTTCATCTATGAGTTTTTCTTTGCAAAGAGCTGTTTTGTCTTTTTAAGAACAGATTACACTAACTCTTGGTCTGTTTGTGTGTGTTTAGTTGCTAAGCCATGTCTAACTCTGTGACCCCATGGACCGCAGCACTCCGGGTTCCCTGTCCTTCACTATCTTCCAGAGTTTGCTCAAATTCATGGCCATTGAGTCGATGGTGCTATCCAACCATTTTATCCTCTGTCACCCCCTTCTCCTCTTGTCCTCCATCTTTTCCAGCATCAAGGTCTTTTCCTGGTGCTTTCCTGGTGGCTCAGATGGCAAAGAATCCACCTGCAAGGCAGGAGACCCAGGTTCAATCCCTGGGTCAGGAAGATCCTCTGGAGAAGGGAATGGGTACCCACTCCAGTATTCTTGCCTGGAGAATTCCATGGACAGAGGAACCTGGCATGCTATGGTCCATGGGGACAGAGGAGCCTGGTGGGTTACTGTCCATGCGGTTCCAAAAAGTCAGACATGACTGAGCGACTAACACTTTTGTCTGTTTACAGGGATCTAATTCTGCTATAACTTATGTAGTTGGCTAATATTAATCTGGATATTGAAAATTTACCAAAATTCAATTTACCCCACTATAAGAACTTCCCTTTGCTACATAAGGCAAATTCATCTGCTTCTTTCTGACATAATTAATGTTCTATTCTTTATATGATACTAATAATTCAAAGAACCAAACAGCCGCCTACCTAATGCATATCAGCTGATGATAATCGTATGGAAATTTTTAGTCCAAACCCAAATTTACACCAGCAAACACAGCAATGTTAAAATAAAACAAAGTCAACTTTCTATTCTTTAGGGACAAGTGCAGGCAGTGGACAGAAGTCTCTAAATTCACACTTTCAACTCACATTAGTCCCTTTCACATAAACTGTCACATTTTCCGCTGGAAAGTCATCTTCAAAGAAGTTTTTTCTCAAGAAACTATTTTCCTCAAATTCTGAATAAGTTTATTTCCCTCTTCTCCAAAAAAATTAAAAGATAAAAACTTTACATGTGCTAATATAATAACCAGTGTTATGTTTCTAAATCAAACAATCATTTTCGGGAGTTCCAGTTCAATGCTTAGGACTCCATGCTCTCACTGCCGAGGGCTCAGGTTCAATCCCTGGTCGGGAAACTAAAATCCCACACACCGAGCAGCACACCAAAAAGAATATAATACGCACATCACTTTCTTCAGTACTGTTGTGAAGTATTTTCATAGTCTGCTCTCAGTTCTTTCAATATTTGTCCACAAAATTAAAGAGTAAAAGACACTGACCTTCAAACCCTTCTTGCTTGTTTTTCTAACAATTATCTGATGTCAGTTTTAAAAGATATAGAATTTTTTTAAACACTAAATTTCTTTTTCCTTTTGATTAATACACAGTAAAATGGTAACTAAAAAAATCTGGACTGAACATCTTAATTTTGCTTTACTATTCAGGAAGAAAACTAAAGATTTAATTTGTATGTTTTTGCCAAAACTCTCATGACAAATTTAATTTTCAAGTTTATTATGTTATTAATATTATTTAATCTGTATTTATTTTTAATTGGAGTATAATTGCTTTACAATGTTGTGTTAGTTTCTGCTGAACAAAGTGAAACAGCTATATGTATAAACATATCCCCTATTAAATTCTTATTAATAGTAACATTGCTTAGAGGCCCTCATTCTTTTTGATTTCCTGGATTGAAGCTCGCCAGGCTCCTCTGTCCATAGGATTTCCCAGGCAAGAATGCGGGACTGGGTTGCCATTTCCTTTGCCAAATAACAACTAGTCAGGTTATAACAGAGAATACAAGCAGCACTACCAATTACTGTGGTGAGTGGTGAGTTGCTTACATTCTTTCATCTAATGTAAATCTCAAAGCAACCTAGGAGGTAGGGTTTTGGGGATCTTTTTGTTCATTATTTTAAAATTTCTACTCTACTCAAAAGGGGGCATCCCCCGTGGCTCGGCAGCAAAGAATCCACCTGCAATGCAGGAGCCACAGGAACCACGGGTTTGATCTCTGGGTCAGGATTATCTCCTAGAGGAGATCTCCAGGATGGCAACCCACTCCAGTATTCTTGCCTGGAGAATCCCATGGATAGAGGAGCTTGGAGGGCTACAGTCCACAGGGTCCCAGTCGGATACGACTGAAGTGACTTAGCACGCAGGCACTACTCAAAAGGAACCCATAGGGGGCAGCGCATGACTAGACCTGGGTCTCTGGGTCCAAAATTCAGGCTCTTCCCCTCTCCAAGGACAGGCCAAACCTTGAGTCCTTCCAACTCTCATATTTTTTTAAAAATCACATTTACAAAATAACTGTTGTACTACTAGTATTTTAAGTTGAATCACTTTCTTATTCCAAAACTTAAATACACGAATATTTTAAAAGAACTCACAAAGAAAAGCCTATGGTACACAAAGTGATAAGCTCCTGCCCAGGCAGAAAGAACCCCATTGGAAGCTGGAGGACAGAGACCAGAAATGTCAGAGCAAAGCAGAGAACCGGGCGGGGCCAGATGCTGCGCTGCAGGGTCAGGAGCCAAGAATGGGCGGAGCAAACTGTGGGAGTCCGGGAAGGAACAGGCCAGAAGGAGCTGGAAGCCCGGGGGGAAGGTTGCGCTCTCCTCTGGAGAAGAGAAGCAGGGCCAGGGACGGGCTGGGAAGGTACAGGGACGGGGGCTTAAGTCAGGTGTCTGAAGGGTGGGTGGGCCCAAGGAGGGAAAGAGGGAGAAACAGGAGTGGGAGAGAACCAGCAGGCCCGGGGCCCCCATCCTGTCATCGCAGGACAGTCTGACTTTTTAACATGGGTCACTCTGCCTCCAAGAGGAGTCAGTATAACGTCCACGTGCCATTAAAATTACTTTGGGAGACTTTTCTGGTGGTCTTGGAGAAGGAAATGGCAACCCACTCCAGTATTCTTGCCTGGAAAATCCCAGGGATGGTGGAACCTGATAGGCTACAGTCCATGGGGTTGCAAAGAGTCGGACACGACTGAGCGACTTCACTTCACTTCTGGTGGTCCAGTGTACAGAAATACACCTTCCAATGCAGGGGATGTGGGTTTGATCCCTGCTTGGGGAGCCAAGATCCCACATACCCCGGGGTAACTAAGTCTTTGTGCTGTAACTATTGAGTGTCAACTAGAGAGAAGCCCGTGCACCACCACGAAAGACCCACGTGCCACAATGACAATCCCGCGTGCAGCAACTAAGGGCTGGCGTGGCCAAATAAATACATATTTCTAAAAAAATCACCTTAGTCATCTCTAAGCAAAGAACCCCTCTAAGGAAAACACTAGTAAGCCACACTGCCTGAAATCATGAAAGCAGCCCACGGATCGTGTTTGCTCCTCTTCACCAGTCAGGTGTGATGGTCCAGATTCCACCTCATACCCTAGGCTGTTCACACAGAGCTATCGCTACTAATTAACACCCAAGCTTTTAAGGAAACACAGGGAGTCACCCAGACCAAAAGCACTAATGCACGCCCAAGTCTTACCTTGTGCAACGAATATCCTGACTCAAATATAATAGGTGGAAGCAAGAGGAGGAAAAACATATTTGGACGAAACATTTCTTCCTCCTGTAAACATAAAATGGGTATTTTCAGAGGCATGGGATTAAGAAATAAATCCATCAGTGAAGAGCCAAAGTCATTCTTCTCTTGGAACTTGGCCCAGTGGAAACATACACTGTTTAAATCACCACCTTGATGATAAAACCAAACAAAAGCAGTGACAAAACAAACAAACAAACATACAAAGACTTCAGAAGAAAACCTGTATTTAAAAATGTAGAACTAATGATTTTAAAAGGTGACCAGAAAAATGAACAGCAGAATGAACTGCTTCCAAATGTACAGCAGTAGGCTCTTCCTTCTACTAAGGAAAGTAAATTAATTTTAATATAGAAAACATTTCGATTCAAAAAGAACATTTTCAAAAACAAGTCCACAAATTGGAATTCCTCCAGGGAAAAGGTAATGGTAAGCCCTAAAACAATCCACTTAGAGGGAGGGTAAACCCCACTCATGTTTAAAATAGCCCTGCCTTTTCTCTGCCTATCACAGACAACTATGCCATTTTCCTAAATCTGATTGTGATGAAACAATTCTCACCTGATGCCCCTGCAACTTGGGACATGGCTATAAAGTGGGCCCCTTGCCATGCTTTCAGATTCAAATATTAAGTACCATTATGAAATATATTTTTAGAATATGAAAATCTTCGGGGGCAAAGTTACTGTAACTTTGGGGGATGAAATAATAATTTCATCTTCTACATTAATACAGCTCTCTTCTTATAAACCTACGGAAAGAAGGAAGGAAGGGATGAAGAAAGGAAAGGACGAAGGAAGGAAGGAAGCTCTCACTGCGATGGACTGGAGGTAAAATGCATGCTGGTTCTTAAACCCAATGGTGATGGTAACACCACCCGCTTAAAACTGCAAAATCAGGACCTTTTCAAAAGAAAATCCCAAGCCACAATCTCAACAATCTGATTTCCTGTCAAAATACCTAGTCAAAAGAATGATAAATGTACCCTTACAAATGTATGGCTGTTACCATAAAGACTTAACATGACATTTGAAAAAGGCTCAAAATAGAAGCAAATGATGACTTCTGAAAATGCCTTATTAAGTCTTAAAATAACAGCCTGTGTAACAAGCTCATGACTCAGACTAGGGCCATGTGAAAGAAATGGGCCGACCTCTGTGATCTGTGGGGTACCCTACTGGCAGGCTCTGTGTGGTAGGAACACAGCAGAGACTCTTGGAGTTTCAGAAACTATACTTCCCCTGGGAGAAAAGAGAGCCCGCCTGCAGTGGGCTCACAGCATCCTCGGTCCCCAGTTCACGTCCACCTGGAACCTCCGAAAATGACCTGATTGGAAAATAGGGTCTTTGCAGATGGAATTAAGGGCAGAATCCAGTTGGGATCTTTCTGGATTAGGTGGGCCCTGAACCCAATGAGAGTGTCCTTAAAAGAGACAGAAAATGACACTTAGACACAGAGATGAAGGCGCGTGAAAACAGACTGAGGCAGAGACAGGAGTTATGCTGCCACAGCCAAGAAACGCCCGGGACCACCAGAAGCTAGAAGAGGTAATGAACGATTCTCCTGAGGGCCTAGATTCGCTCCCTTGAGGGAGTGTGGCCCTGCCAACACCTTGACTCCAGACTTCTGGCCTCTGGAACTATGCCTGAACAACCTCTGCTGTTTCAAGCCACTCAATCTGTGGTAATCTGTTACAGAAGCCATAGGAAACACACACGCCACCTGACGGGGAACAGTGTTACAGAAAGATCCTAGGTTCCTTTGGGCAACATCTCCCCTAAAGTGGTCTGAGGTGGTTTGAGGTGGTACTTGAGCAATGTGTGTCAAATACCACCCACCCCAAAGACTGAGAAAGTCAGCCCTTTCTGACTCTTTTTGAATCCCAATTAAGTCAGACGCATCAGTCTGAGGCTACCGTGTTAAGCCTCTCTCCAATGTGCTGATCCCTCTTTTTGACAAAGAGGAGAGGCTTGGCCTCAGAGGCTTCAGCAAGCAAATGCACTACTCTGTTTTTAATTTATAAAAACAATTTTGGTTTCCCACTTCAAACAGTATTATAAAGTTTCCTTATTTAAAATGAACGTTCATCAGTGTTCACAGCAGTCAGAAGGTGGAAACACCCCCGGGGCGCATCAACAGATGAATGGATAAACAAAGTGTGGTATATGCCTACCATGGAATATTATTCAGCCATAAAAAGGAAAGAAGTGATGCTACAGGTTACAGTGTGGATGAACTTTAAAAACATCATGGTAAAGAAAATAAGCTAGATGCAAAAGGACAAATATTGCATGATTCCACTTATTTGAGGTACTAGAATAGTTAAGTTCATAAACACAGAAAGTGGAATGGGGCCACTGAAAAAACAGAAAATGTTAAAAAAAACACAGATGAACAGAAAGTGGAATACAAAGTAGGTAAAGAGGAATGGGGAATTGTTTAATGGGTAGGGTTTCTGTCTGGGATGATGAAAAATGTTCCGGGCATAAACAGTGGTGACGATTAAATAACACTGTGAATGTATTTAATGCCACTGAACTGTACACTTAAAAATCGCTCAAATGCTAAATTTTATGTTCTCATTTTACCACAATAAAAGCTTTTAAAAAACTGTTGTAAAAATGCGTGTACATAAACAAGCAGGCTGACTTACAGAAATACACCCAGCACATGACAACCAAGGTAGAAGGCCGCCCAGCAGGAGAGTGTGGGAAGGAAACACGGCTCTGTCACTGCTTTCTCACCTCCCACCGCCCCCCACAGCACCAGCTTTCCAAACAGGCCCTGCTTCCTCCTGCGGCTTTCCACAAACACGGCTCCTCTAGAGAGCCTGCCCTACTGTCTTAGCCTAAAAACCTCACCCCTTTCTGAGGTCAAGCACTGGCTGCCTGAATGTGGTTCACTTGTCTATACTATTAAATACGTTACTATTCTTTACCTTGAAAACCAACCCCTGCTGAAAAATATATTTAATAACTCTGAAGCATAGAAAATTAAAAGATAACTCTTTTCCTCGTCCTGCTCAGAGCAGGCTCACCCACTCACAGGCTTCCCTGGGCTACCCCGCAGTCCCTAGGGAGCAGCTGCACTCAGCCGGGAGAGTGTGGGCCTGGGGCTGAGAGAGCGTCTGCTTCTTCCAGACGCCAGAAGTTCACATTTTTACATGAAGTTTCTAGAATTTTATATAGATTAATAATATTTAAAAGAAAACTAATGATTTTTTAACTGGTTTTAAATTGATTCCAATTTTGATCAACTGATTTTAAATCAAACAAAATGTGTCGGGAGTGGTACTTACACATCAGGCTCTATCCAGGGTAAGAGTAGAGAAAGGGTGTACGGTCTGTGCTCCCTGCCCGAAAATGAGCCACTGTGAGGAGGTTAAAGTGAACCAGTTGCAGGAAGGCCGAGCTTTATACACAACGCGCTCCAGTGGGGCCTGCCCAGTCCCTTCCCAGGCGGAGGGGAGTTCTAGAAATATTCCAAGCTCAATCCACATCCTAAGATTCATTTCACACATACAGTATGTCCTGAGCACTATTATCATTTTATAAACGTAGCCTTTCTCTTTTTCATTGGAGTACAGTTGATGCACAGCGTTGTGTTTGATTCTGATGTAAGCTGACTCAGTTTTACATATATGTGCATATATATATTTTTCACATTCTTTTCCATTATAGATTATTATAAGATACTGAGTGTTAATTATAACAGTTTCAAATTGCATTTTACCTCAGACTATGAGGCTCGTTTTACAAATTTTATACTCAATAGTTCCACAAGTAAATTAATCTTCACGCCTAGGAGCTGGCTCAAAGTAGGGGGGGCTCAAATGTGTATTTTTATCATACAATTCTTTTAATATTTTGAAATGGACCTTCTTTCCCTTCGCAAAATCAGTTTTGCTAAGCTTCCTACTCAAGTTTCAATCAGTCCGTGGCCCACAGATGATGGTCACGTGCTAATGACCCCTGAGGGAACAGAGGGATATGAACATCCACAGAGTGATGACAGCGTGGTATGGCAGAGAAAACACGGAACACACAGAACCAGAAGGCCTGGACCTAAGTGCCAAGTCAACTGCTCTCTGGCTCTGTGATGCTGGACATGCCCCAACCCCTCAGAGGTCACTTTCTTCACCTGTAAAAATGGAGATAATATGAGGTCCATCTAACTCCATGGCTGTCATGAGGATGACAGAAGCTGGCGTGTAAAGCATTCTCTAAGGTCTAAGTGCTGGATAGGTAAGTCTCATTAGCTGCAGCTGTTACAATAGAATCAGGAGAAACAAACACTGTTCAGCATTTAACGCTGGTTAGAGGGCTGTATACAGCAAGGGCTTCGCTGGAGGTTCAGACGGCGGCTCAGCTAGCGGCTCAGACGGTAAAGAACCCACCTGCCATGCAGGAGGCCTGGGTTCAACCCCTGGCTGGGAAGATCCTCAGGAGAAGGGAATAGTCACCCATTCCAGCGTTCTTCCCCGGAGAATTCCATGGAGAGAGAAGCCTTTCGGGCTACAGTCCATGGGGTCACAAAGAGTCAGACATGACTGAGTGACTAGCATACAGTAAGGTAATCTAAGACTGTAAAAATGCACACAAATAACAAAACATGGCACTGAATGCTTCTTAACTCAAAACTGAGATTTATGCTTTTTCAGAAAACTCAGATGTAAAGATATCAACCCTAATCTACTAAAATCAACGGGACAATATAAACTTCATAGACAGTCAAGTAATGATAAGAAGGCCACCATAACCTTCACTGTCACTAAAACTAAGAACCAATCAAACTTGTACTTATGTTAAAAAAAGAACAGTTGGGTAAACCTACCTTCCAATTTGCCAGTTTTTTAAACTCTATAATTTTTATAACTGCTCCCATGAGAATACCTAGAAGAGAAAATGTACAGATTAACAAAAAATTTAAGATATAAGAAAGATTTCTTGAGTTTATTATTCTAAAGAAACTGATTACTATTACGTCTCTGAGTGGCTTTTATGAATTTCTGCAAGTTTTGTGTCTGAAAACATAAGAATGGAAATTAGTGTGGAGTTTTACAAATCATATGAGTTTCCCACCTGCATCTCAGGCAAACCTCCCATAACAAAGTCTACAAAAATCTGGGGGTGGGGAGGAGGGGGCGGAGAGGGGCAAAAAAGCTTTATAAAACAAGACCAAAAAAAAAAAAAAATAAGACCAAAGGGTAGTTTGCCTGGCATGGAAGACTTAACACCGCTCATTTTTTATTTACCTGCTCATTTTTGCTTTATCTGCTCATTTTCGATGTAAAATGGCAGAAAGCTAAATTTGCCCTGTTACTGCTTATTCCTACCATTTCACAAAGGAATTAAAGATCACGTTCTCAGGCTCAGATGGCAGCGCCACGTAGAGTATTTAGTTAGAGATAAAGTCCTGATGCTGAAAATAACCTAAAGGAAAGGTTCTGTGAAATTCCTGGAATAAAACAGAGCATCTAAGTTCAGGCACGTCTCCACAAAGCTGACAGGCTCACTGCTCTCTCATAAAGAACCCACCAAAAACAATTCTCGAAGAAGCGTCACAGGTACAATTTATGACTGCTCTGTCCCTCGCTAGATAAATGATTCTTGACCCCGTGGGCACATCAGAATCAGCAGGGGAAATTTTTATGAAATAAAGACGTCTGAGCAGAACTCGGGACCTGCCATACCACCATCTCTGGTCCAGGGGACACAAAGTAAGGCTGAAGACCACCGCCACAGACACGTAAAGACTTCCCTGGCGGTCCAGCGGTTAGGACTCTGCGCTTCCAAGGCAGGGGGTGCAAGCTGGATCCCTGGACAGGGAACTAAGATCCCACGTGCCTTGTGGCCAAAAAATAAATAAAAAAGACTTTTCTTTTCCCTAGAGGAAGAAGCTTTTCTCCATCAACAACAGAGAGCTGAAGAAACATACCTTATTGGGTAGAGGTGAGGAGAAAATACGAGAACATAGAATTTTATTAGGAGAAGAAGCTGCACAAATGCTAACTGATAAGGGGAAGGAGGGGTTTGAGGTGAAGAGAGGAAATAAGTTCATTTTAACTTTATATATCTCTGTACTATTTGTACATTGTTTATATATTAATAAAACAACAATAAAACTTTTGATCAAATGGACTAAGATAAAATCTGATAGATTTGAGCTATAAAGGGAATAATGATCAATGATATTTTCAGGACAGTAATCATACATTCCTATACAGTAATCATACATTCCTATGGGCTTCCCTGGTGGCTCAGACAGGAAAGAATCTGCCTGTGATGTAGGAGACCTGGGTTCAGTCCCTGGGTCAGGAAGATCCCTGGAGGAGGGAACGGCAACCCACGCCAGTGTTCCTGCCTGGAGAATCCTGGACAGAGGAGCCTGGCGGGCTACAGTCCATGGGGTCACAAAGAGTCAGACACGATCGAGCAACTATCATCTCCACTTCCAATCAGATGCTCACTTGCCATGTGAGCACTTATTCTAGTCTTTCTCAAAGTTCCCCAGTTGCTTCCTTCTTCTTATATTTTTAAATTGTGTGTATATTTTAAGGAGTTTTCATACAATTTTTTTTATTAACCAGATAGTTTATGAATCCGTTGTAAAACATTATAAATAAGAAAAAAGTCTCTTGATGAAATCCCACCCCATCTAGCTCCCTGTCTCCGGTTCCAAGGTAACCAACCGTCTTGATAAGTCTGGGGAATATTCCAGCAGACCCTTTCTCCACCCTCTTACATATTTACATTAACCACACAGTTCTACAGCGTGTGTGTATATGCACACACAAGGCACACCTGTGAGTATTTATATAAAATGTACTGTATCTTTCTATTATTTGCTATTTTGCTAAGTGTTAGGATCAGGGGTTACTACACACGGATCTGCCTCATTCCTTTTTAACAGCTCTACAGCACAGCATAAACATGCCAGAGGCTGAACACACACTTCTCCAAAGAAGGTACACAAATGGCCAATAAGCACAAGGAAAGATGCCTCACATCGTTAGTCATCAGGGAGACGCAAATGAAAACCGCAGTGATTCGTCAGTTCACACCGACTAGGACGGCTATCGTTGTTTAAAAAATGGAAAAATAACAAGTGTCGGCAAGGATGTAGAGAAGTTGGAACACGTAACATTGATGTATCGATGGTGGGCATGTAAAAATGGCACAGTTGCTACAGAAAAGTTTGGCAATTCCTCAAATAGTGAAAGTTCCCACATGACCCAGCAATTCCACCCTAGAGAACAGAAAACTTGGATGTTCATAACGGCATTCTTAGCCCAAAGAGGGGACCAACCCTAATGCCCACCAACTGATGGCATGGATACACAAGATGCGGTATATCCACACGATGGAATGTTACCTGGCGATACAGAGGAATAAACCACTGATACATGCTGCAATGCGGATGATTCTTGAAAACATGTGAAGTAAAAGAAGCCAGACACAAAAGACATCTTTCATGATCCACTTATATGAAATATTCAGAACAGGCAAATCTACAGAGACAGAAATGTTATCCTGGACAGTATCAGGGATGACAGCTAAAGGGTATGGGATTTCTTTTGGGGATGAAGAAATGTTCTAAAATTGCTGTAATGGTTGCGCAACTCTGTGAATATATTATGCTAAATCCCTGAACTTTTATAGGGTTTAAAGGTTACATTTAAATACAGGTTACATTTAAGATGAGTAACTTGTATGGTGACTTACATCTCATAAAATGATTACCCTTTCCCCACCCTGCAAAAGCCAGATTCTAATAACTATAATTCCCATGGTTCCAATTCATATGAAATGTCTAGAATAGACAAATCTAGAGATAGGAGGGAGGTTAGTGGTTGCCAGGGGACAAGGGAAGGGGAAAATGAGGAGTGACTGCTAATGTGTAGGGAGTATTTTTTTTAATAAATACATTCATTTTTGGCTGTGTCCGGTCTTCGCTGCTGTGTGGGCTTCTTCTCTAGTAGCGCTGCACGGGCCTCATAGCAGTGGCTTCTCCTACTGTGGAGCAGGGGCTCAGCAGTTGTGTCTCCTGAGCTCCAAAGCACAGGCTCAACAGCTGTGGGCCACGGGCTTAGCTGGTCTGGGGCATATGGGATCTTTTCAGATCAGGGATTGAGCCCGTGTCTCCTGCACTGGCAGGCAGATTCTTCACCACTGAGCCACCAGGGAAGCCTCAGAGAGTATCTTTTTGAGGGGATAAAAATGTTCTGGAATTAAGGAAGATAGGAGTGAGGTTGCACAAGCCTGTGGATATACTTAAAAGCACTGAACTGTACAATTTAAAATTTATGGTATGTAAATTCTACTTTAAATGTTTTTTAATTTTATGGAAGCAGAGCTGATATACAATGTCATGTTATTTTCAGGCGTATAGCACGTGACTCAGTTACACACATATACATTGTTCTTCAGATTCTTTTCCCTTACAGGTTATTACAAAATGCTGCGTATAGTCTCCTAGGCTGTACGGCAGGTCCTTGTTGGCTATCAACTTTATTTATAGGAATGTGTTAATCCCAATCTTCTAATTTATCCCTCCCCCTGTATTTTTTGAAAGTCACTTGTTTTTTTTAACATTCCTCCCATGATGGCTATCTCCAGCTGTTTACCATTAACAGCTGCAGTGAGCATGCATGTACATGCCTCTTTGTGATATTTATTTCCCTAGGGCAGATCCAAAGACAATGAATGGCATGAGCACTTTTATCTCTGCAACTGTTGCCAAACTATCCTCCAAAGTGGTTATGCGGATTTAAACCCCTGCACCAAAGCATCCTCACCAACCCTGGAACACCATCAGCCTCTTCTGCCGATGCGACAGGCAAGAAACTACTTTTATGGTTTCAGTTCGCATTTACAGTGCCTTCTGCACTCAGGAACTGTTCCTGATCACAAGCGAGACTGATCCTTCTTCCATGATTTCAGATTTCATTTTCAAAGCTAGTGTTTTTGTTGTTGTTGTCGCTGTTATTAAAACCTCAACTTTCTTTTTCCCTTGTAAATGTATAACAAACTTTAATACTTACAATAAATGCTTTTATAATTACACATGAAGCAATCACATCCGAGAATCAGTGATTATTCCATTGCCTAAGCTTGTTTCTGTATTACTATTTATGAGGAACTGGAAGCTTTGTAAAATACAGTATGATGTTATTATTACTACTAATACTATTACATGAGTAATCCTTTGAAGTGTCCTAGGACTTAACTATGGTGCAGCATCAAATTGGCCAACTCCTCCTTTACCTTTTGAGATTGAGGTTCAAAGTTAGGTCAAATCAATCTAGTATACAGAGGAAATTAATTTATACTGCACAACCAGACACCCTAGAAATAACACTCTAGCTGCAATTTTGAACATCCCTATCAGTAAAAAGAATTTGAGCATGCACCTCCAAGCTACAAATTTTTATTTTATTATTACTAAAAAAGTGCTACTTCATCACTGTATTTTAAAATAACACAGGAAATTCCGTGGCAGTCCAGTGGTTAGGACTCTGCGCTTTCACTGCCGAGGGCCCAGGTTCAATCCCTGGTCCAGGGAATTAAGATCTCACAAGCTGTGCAGTGCAACCAAAAATAAATAAACAAAATAACACCAAAAGTAGAGACTGTGAAAGAGATTCAAATTAAATAGAAATATAAGTTCTATTATCTCCTTTTGCCCCAATGAATCTTCATACATACACCTGATTATGGATACCACTGGATTAATTCAAAGGATCAGGAGCAATTCATAATTATTTGTTAAGCTCCTTCTCCCAGGTTTTGTTGCTTTAAATTATCCTTAAAAAAAAAAAAATTATTTGGCTGCACCAGGCCTTAGTAGCAGCATGCATGATCTTCGTTCTCGGCTGTGGCATATAGGATCTGGCTCCTTGGCCAGGGATCGAACCCAGGGCCCTGCACGGTGAGTGCAGAGTTTTAACCACTGGACCACCATGGAAGTCTCCACTTTAAGTCATTCTTAATCCTCAAGAGAATGCTTCAGGCAGGAAGGCTCAGAGAGTTTCCCAGGTTTTCTGACAGCTCAGGGCCAGCGAGTGACCGTGGACTGCTGGCTCCCGGGTGCGTTCTACCACCTCTGGAGGCTGAGACACGGGTAGGCCACACCACGGCAGCCCACCTGCCCCGCTGCCACACACTAACATCCGCCACCCTCTCTCCCAGGGCGCACTGCTGCTCTACCATCATCACTGTAAACCACGAGCGCTCGTGAATATGAGCATTATCGGAAAATGCTTCAAATACATTAAGTATAACAATCAGGTTACAAAACAGGATGTAGGACACGATCCCTGCTGCTGCTGCTAAGTCACTTCAGTCGTGTCCGACTCTGTGTGACCCCACAGACGGCAGCCCACCAGGCTCCTCTGTCCATGGCACTTTCCAGGCAAGAGTACTGGAGTGGGGTGCCATTGCCTTCTCCAGGGACATGATCCCAGTTCCCTTAAAAAAGTAGAAATATATATATGTATATATATGCACAGTTCAGTTCAGTCGCTCAGTCGTGTCCGACTCTTCGCGACAAAAAAGTAGAAATATATATATGTATGTATATGCACACACACACGTATTTATTTGCATTGTGTTAAAAAGAAACACACACACTGGTGTTAGGCATTGTCCTACAGCATACAATGTATATTACTTAAGCTCATTCTCACCATTACCCTACAAGGTAATAGACCATAATAATACAAATGATAATAATATTAACAACAGCAGGTAACAGTTCCTGACTGCTTAGCACGTAGGCATTACACTACGTGATTTCTATGCCTTGCCCTGTTTAGCATCGTCAGTCCTGAAAAGGAAACCAAAGGCCAAGGACCAGCATCACCCAGCTAGTAAAGAGCAGGTCTAGACTTGTTTTAAAACTTGAAACCTCCAAGAGAGTCTGCAGCGAAAACTTAAGTCTCTGTCCTATCCTGGCTTCTTTTCTCCTTTTTGGAGGCCACCTATGTTACCAGTTTCTTGGTTATACTATACATTTCTGCTGAGTGTCTGTACATTTAAAATCATGCAAAAGGCTTCCCTAGTTGCTCAGTGGTTAAAAAAAAATCCACCTGCCAATGCAGGAGGCACGGGTTTGATCCCTGATCCGGGAGGATCCCACACGCACGGAGCAACTGAGCCTGTGCGTCACACCTACTGGGCCCACGTGCCGCAACTACTGAGGCCCGCGTGCCCTGGAGCCCGTGCTCCAAACAAGAGGCCATGGCAGTGAGAGGCCCGAGCACCACGACTAGAGGACGGTGCCCCACTCGCCACAACGAGAGAAAAGCCTGTGCAGCAACGGAGACCCAGCACAGCCAAAAATACACAAATAAAATTTAAAAATCAAATCAAAGCATATGCGTGCACAGGCATGCACATGTAACATAGATTTTAAGTTAAATGGTAGTACGGTATCAACTTTTTAAACTTACCACTACCTCTGAGAAACTATCCCATATCAACACATGAAGAGCTTCCTCAGGCTTTTTGTGTTTTTAGTGGCTGCAGTGTATTCCACTGTGCCATCCAGTGATCTGCCCCTCGGAATGGACACACAGGTGTCTTCCAGGCTTCGCTCTCACTGCCATTCCCATCTGAGCAAACACATCGTTTCACATGTGTAAGGGTATCCACAGGCAAAACCCCTGAAAGAGGGGTTGCTGGCTCAAGAGTCCAGGCATTTTAAATGTCGTGAAGAGCTTACCATGGTAAACCCTGGGCCCTGGGGCCAGCCCAGTCCCCTGCACTGGGCCCAGCTGTGCGGCTACTAAGGGCTCACAGCTGTCCCCTTGTGCAGATAATTGTGCTTAGCTGCCGCGAGGCACCTCATCTTGGAAGCTGTGCCCGCCCCACACCCGCTCACAGCCACTGACCACCTAATGGGGGTACAGAAGTCCCACCCCTTTGCCTGAAGGAAAAACAGAGGCTGCTGGGCGGACTTGCCCCAGAGCCGTGTGCTGAGGCCAGGCGAGGGCTCCCCTGAGGTCACGCCCACCGTCTGGCACGCTCCCTCCCTAGCCTGTTGACTCCCTCCTTACGGATTTACTCCTAAAGAGCACCCCGCAATACACCACCTGTCCCCAAGCCCGTCTCAGGTTCTGTGTTTAGGGAGCCACCTGGGACCAGCGGTTCTAGGAGTAGGGTGGTCGCGGGAAGCACACTTGAAGGACGGGATTCTGGAGCTGGACCCCTCTACAGCTGCCCAGCAAAGGGCCCCAACACTGGAGGCAGAACACTGCTCGTCCCTCACCAAGGGTAGCAGGGCCAGTGCTGAGACTTTCACTTGTGGCGGACTGGGTCATGGCTGCTGGAGGAGGCAGGGGCTCACGAAACATCTCCGGTGTTACAGAGGTTACGGCTGAAACAGTAACTGTAAGAAAAGCAGTGGGACTTCCCTGGTGGTCCAGCGGTTAGACTCCACACTTCCAATGCAGGAGGCACAGGTTTCATCCCTGGATGGGGATCTGAGATCCCAGACGCTGCAGAGCAGCCAAAAAACAAAGATAAAAAGAACAGAGGAACTGCGGTTGTTGCTGAGTGCCACTGATGCTCTGAAAAGAGAACACGAAAGGCTGAAACAATCACCAACCTCAAGCAAAGGGTGAGTCAGAGGGCCGCCTTGGCAGCACTGAAATCGACCCTCATCTCCTGCAGTCGGACGGTCTCCAGAGCTGAAGACTGGGAAAGTCTGAACCGCAAGAGTGGCAGACCTTCAGAGAAAGGTGAACTCAGGAAGACAAACCTCCCACACCTTCTCGTAGCAGGGCTCCAACATGGGAGAAGTGGGACTCAGACGTGTGGATTGGGGAGCCTGGAGATGTACACAAGCACCTTTAACCTGCAGGTTCCCGTGGACCTTCCAGAATTTTCCAGAAGTGGCCCCACCACCCTGCTGGAATACAGAGTTCCCAGGCTACTTCAAGATTACACAGATGCCCCCAAATGAGGCCTTAGGTTAACTCCTGCTTCCTGTCATAATGTAGCCCCCATGGACACAGACCATTCGGGTGTTCAGGACAACACACTGGTCCACTACTGACCTCACGCTAATCTGCTAAGCACAATGTGGCAAGGAGATGTCTTGTAAGACACAGATGCTTCAGAGGATGGAGAGTTTTGGGGGCCTGCCTATCTGGGAAGTTTTCGGGGATCAAGTGGTCTGGAGCACACCAAGCCACTGCCTCCAAGTCAAGGACAAGGTCAGTAACTTCTACTCTAATAAAGAAGCACAGTGCTTGGGAGACCTCCCCCAGGTTTTGGAGGCAACACATCCCACACTTGAGAAAACTGCTCCCACCCATTCACTGGTGTTTAAGAGGCCGATGGTTTTGAGTGAGGACAAGAACCACCAGTCGCAGCTCAAGCAGCTCTGCTGCTTCTGCCATACCATCTGGCTGACTCCAAGGGGACTGGAAGTATCTGCTAGAAAGGGAGGCCAGCAAGCCCCCAGGGGAGGGTCTCTCAGCATAGATCCCTGGGGTTCTGGAGCAAGGTGATGCCACATGCAGAAGAGAACCATACACCCCTCGGAAAACCCCCAAGGGGAAAGAACCCCAACAGCTCCTGGCATGCTCTTGGGCCGTGGCAGAGACAGAGCCCCTGAGTATGAGGCATCAAGTGCCCACGCAGCCAGAACTGTCCTTCACAAGCTGGGATGCCACATCTACCGAGTTATGAGGCCAGACGGGCCCAGGAACAACCCACTTTAAGATGACATTGAAGACCAAACTTGTGCGGGTCCACAAGGCACAAGTACTGGGGTACTGCGCAACCACACGTCAAACCAAGAGACTCACTCTATGACAAAGGAGGTGCAGAAGTGGGCTGCGGCCGTGGACGTCACACAGTCCTATCTGGAAGCTACCGGCTGGAGTGCTAGGCGGCCTCTTAAAGACGAACCTGAGGAACCAGCTTGGAGATGACGTCTGTGAGGAACGGAGCCCGCCTCTAAGATGCACTGTACTTCTTAAACCACTACGTGGGGTTACATACCCAACAGGCAAGCGTGGGTAGAGCACACAACAGGAGCACCACCCAACACCACTCTCAGGGACTCCCTCTGGAGTGGAGATTCCTACTTGAAGGACTTCTACTTCCCTTAGCCTGAAACTTTAGGCTCAGTGTCTTGAAAGGACCTAAGAAGGGGACGTGGCTACCAGGGTTCACACAGTAAGAGTTAACAGCAGAAACTGCCTGATCAGTTTGGGCTCTTTGTGCCAAGAGACCAGCAGGCCTGGAAACCTCCTACACTGGCAGGGATGACTGAGGCTGATCACCATGAGGAGACAGGTCTGGCCACGACATAAACGGGTGGAAAAGAACACAATTACTGAGGCAATACGTTTTTAACCACAAATGATTTTTTAAAATACTGTTAGCACATTTTCGGAGAAGGCAATGGCACCCCACTCCAGTACTCTTGCCTGGAAAATCCCATGGATGGAGGAGCCTGGTGGGCTGCAGTCCATGGGGTCGCTAAGAGTCAGATCCAACTGAGCGACTTCACTTTCACTTTTCACTTTCATGCATTGAAGAAGGAAATGGCAACCCACTCCAGTGTTCTTGCCTGGAGAATCCCAGGGACGGGGAGCCTGGCGGGCTGCCGTCTATGGGGTCGCAGAGTCGGACACGACTGAAGCGACAGTCGGACACGACTGAAGCGACTTAGCAGCAGCAGCAGTAGCACATTTTGTCAGCTATAATCATACAACCACTTATCCTATAATAAGGTTAATTTTGAAATTCCTGTCCTTGATGCTGCCACCTGTACTAAAATAAATACTCCAAAGATAGTATTCTGAAAGACAGAAGACTTGCCAGAAAGGGGAGAGGGGGTCCTCAGGGCCGTCTGTCTGTTTCCTGGGGAAGTGCTGTTGATAAAGTTTTTGTTTGTTTCTGGCTGTGCTGGGTCTTTGTTGCTGCGCCCAGGCTTGCTTTTGTAACAAGTGAGGGCTACTCTCTAGTCGCGGTGTGCAGGCTTTGCACTGCAGTGGCTTCTCCTGTTGCAGGGCACGGGCTCTAGGGCACTCGGGCTTCAGGAGCTGTGGCAATTGGGCTCAGTAGTCGTGACTCCCGGGCTGTAGAGCACAGGCTCAGTAGTTGGGGCACACGGGCTTAGTTGCCTCTGTGGGCTCTTCCCAGACCAGGGATGGAACCCATGTCTCCTGCACTGGCAGGTGGATTCTTTACCACTGAGCCACCAGGGAAGCCCTAAACACGTATATATTCAAAGGTAGCTTACTTCTTGAGTGGAATGTTATTCCTTTCTAACCCACTGAGAGCACGTATGTGATGAAAGAGGAAATGTCTAGAAGTCAGCCCAGTAAAGCAAGTTTCAGAATGCAATCCTTTAGCAACCTTTCTCTTCTGAAGTTGAGACTACTTCACTATTCTGACATATCTGAAAGATTTAAGTGTAAAATGTAACTTTAAGATGGAAAAAATGCTGAGCCAAGAGAAGATGGTCAGAAAACTAGGGGCAAGAGTCCAGGCAAAAGGGCAAGTATCACACTGCGCTAACGGCTGTGAAAGAGCAACAAGACGCTCCAAGAATAAACTGTCACCTCTGATCCACGTTCCAGAAACGCGGAGGTTAAAAGTCTCTGCTAGCATTCTTCTTGGAATGCAACAGCCTGGACAATCTTGAGACTCTAATGCGATCATTTTGTCAATTTGACAACCAGTTTTGGCCTCTACCTCTAAGACAGCTACTTTAATGCCAACAAATGAATGCCTGTTCTTTCTCTAATATAAATCAAAGTATCTAAGGTTCAGGGAGAGTTTACCCACGGGACAGTTCAAGCTGCATCACTGTCAAACTCTCATTAAAGCTGTTAACAGTTACAGCCGGGATTCTTGCTTTAAGTTTTCTTTAAAAAAACAAAACTTTTTTTAGAACTTAAGTAAAATTAGATGGAAAAGGAAATGGCAACCCACTCCAATATTCTTGCCTGGGAAATCCCATGGACAGAGGAGACTAGCGGGCTATACTCTATGGGGTCTCAAAACAGTTAGACACGACTTAGTGACTAAACGACCACAAAGGTATCTATTTATACATTTATACTTGTATAAATTTCTAAGGCCTATGTGTATACATATATGTCTACAATCCCTTTTTTTTTAAATTTTACAATTTAAAAAATCTGAGGGCAAACATGTTTTTTTATGATCTGTTTGGTTACTAAACCTGAGATGACCTGAATTTATTTGCTGGTGAAATAAAGACTTTATCCTCCCCTCCCCGACAAAAAAAAAAAACAAAAAACAAAACCTTAAGTAAAATTAGAACTACAATCACTATATATGCTATTTTCAGAATTACTCAGGGTCAACAACGCAGGAACTGAGTGGTATTTTTTCAACTTCCACTGAAATCTTCCATAGACAAAAAGAGCCCTACTCTTAAAAAATTACAATCTTTTAATCAACACAAGGAGTTAACATAACTAAAAGCACAAAGTTAAGAAGACTGTGACAAGGAAGCACATTTGTGTATTTCTATTTACTCAATGATTCAATCAAATCCAGTTACAAGTTAAAACTTGATTTGTCTGTCAGCAGTATTTAGGCTCGGAGAAGGCAATGGCACCCCACTCCAGTACTCTTGCCTGGAAAATCCCACAGACAGAGGAGCCTGGTGGGCTGCAGTCCATGGGGTCGCTAAGAGTAGGACACGACTGAGTGACTTCACTTTCACTTTTCACTTTCATGCATTGGAGAAGGAAATGGCAACCCATTCCAGCGTTCTTGCCTGGAGAATCCCAGGGACGGCGGAGCCCGGTGGGCTGCGGTCTATGGGGTCGCACAGAGTCGGACACGACTGAAGCGACTTAGCAGCAGCATTTAGGCTAAACCCTGGCACATGTAGTCAAATTTTCACTCTTAACCCCATTCTGGCCTTTCCTCACTCTACAGTAAAGTATGACTAAGAAAAAAAATCTACTCCCGTTTCTGCTGTATATATCAGGACAGTGGACAGGGTATTTATTTTCATTCTTTATCAATTTCAGTCCCAAATATATAAACAATGAATCAGTACTATATGGCCAATAAAAATAAATATGTGAACTTTACTAATACATGGAAAGAACAGGAAAAAGTAAAGAACATAAAAAATGGTATCAACTCAAACCAAGTCAAGTCATCTGATGGATATGTGTACTTCCAAGAGTAGTTTGGAGAGAAAGAGGCATGATAAGAGGAGCTGGTTGTCAAAAAAAAAAAAAAGAGGATTTTTCTTTTTTGGTATAGCTATTTAAATGTGCCCCAAAATTTTTACTTGAAAAGGCCCAAACTACAGAATTCCCTAAGTATAGAAAGCATCTGAAAGCTGTGAACAAGGGCCAAGGAAGCATCTTCAGAGCTTTATGCTGGTACTATGTTTTTATAAAGAATCAAAGTCTCAGGATTCACTTAAAATATAATAAAACAGAAGAGTAGAAATGTGCTGTTTAGAATACAGACAGTCCTTTTATCTTTCTTTTCTTCTTTAATATTTTAAAAATTTATTTCCTTGCCTGCACCAGGTCTTAGCTGCGCCATGCAAACTCTAGTTGTGGCATGTGGGAGCCAGTGCCCTGACCAGGGACTGAATCCAGGCCCCTCGCACTGGGAGCACGGAGTCAGCCACTGGCCCACCAGAGAAGTTCCCGGACAGCCCTTGTCCATACCAACAGTTTCTCAGGAACTATGAATGCTTGACACAAAAGGTCAACAATATCTCTAAATGACTATGGACTAAAAAGTAACTTCTGGTTAGAAGAAGTAGGCTAGGAAAACGTATCCCTGAGAGAATGAAAACCTCATTTTCTCTGGCAGCTGTTTTGGCACAAAAATTGGAAATTCTTGAAATAGTGGCTATCTCAGTATTTTGTTACACTTTGCTCCAATAGGAGAAAAAAATTTTCCTCTCATCTACATAGCTTTATGAATTACAGGACTCTTTTGAAAGCTTTGTCAGCATTTCTAAATTCTAACCAAATGTCCTCTAATATAACAAAAACTATTTTCTGGACCCCAGCATGGTCCCTAGAAGTGCTCTTAGCATTCCAATCACCTGCGTTAGAAAATCTGTACTGAAAGTAAGATGGACTTTCCATCACCCCTTCCTAAGACCTGGCTCTTCTGGCTACAGTTATTTGTGTAACATCAGCAAAGAAATAAACTCTGTGGCCGAACAGCCTTGGCTGATCCCCACCATCACTCCACTCCATGTCCGGTTCTGGGTGGCCATTTGGTGAGTTCATCCTACAACTTCTGGTGGAACCTGGGAGGAGAGGAGGGCACCTCTCCCACTGTGACTGCCACTGCAAGGGGAGTGAGCCTGAAGCTGGAGAGGCTTGCCACGTGGAGAGAGCCTGACAGGGAAGCCAAAACAAAGGGAAGCACTGTTGAGAAATGGAGAAAACTGAGTCCAGGAGACTTGATCCACTGAAGTCTGAAGCTGGCACTGCCTGTAGCTTTTCTCGTGCCCTGAGCCAATGGGTGTGCAACCACACCCCCACCCATTTGTGTTCTTTGAACCCTTTTGAATTGATATTGTCCACAGAATGGAAAGAGTCCTGTATCAGTTAAGATGTTTTCCTCTGCAAGGAAAAGAACACCTGACTAGGAATGGCTTAAACAATAGATGTTTATTATCTACTATAACAGGCAGCTCTGAGACAGGTGGTTTCAGGGCTATCAATTCAACAGTGCAGTTGAGAATCCGGGTTTTCCATCTGTCCCCTTGGCAGGCCCTAGCGTTCTGGCTTTGTCTTTGAGCCACAATGACTGCAAGATGGCTGCCAGTGCTCCAGACATCATATCTTCATACAACAGTATCGAAGGAAGGAGAAATTTCTTTTTACCAGAGAGAAAAAAGTTTTCCAAAACTCACCACCCCGGCCTATTTCCCTTTGATCTCACTGGCCAGAACTGGGTCTCACGCTGTCCACTGCCTCCCCCCCTCTCAGACACTCACTGGTAAAAGATAACGCACTTTTCATGATGGCAAAGCCCAGTCTTGACTCGGAGGGGCCTCCCTTTCTTACGTGCACTGTGGCGAGACACCAGGTTCAAGGCGAGGACTCTGTCTCCACGGAGGGGGTGGCCCAGGCCAGGCGCCTACCACCACCTCCGTAAGTCGTCTTCTAAGTGCCGGTGCTCAACGGCCTGCCGTCCCTCAAACATTCAGAAGTCAGTGAGGACCCTGACATTCCAAACCAAATCATACAAACCGCCACTTCAACTTCCATGAGCACCAGACCAGATACCCAGCAACTACGTAAACTGACCACAGAACTGTAACTTCCTTGAGCGGTTTTTTAAGCCTTTACTGGATGCCCAAGAATAACAGGTATTAGCTAAATAGGTTATTTTCAACATGCCCAATATCAGGAAAGGAATGTTAATGAATGATCTTCGTCTTCTTAGAGCTCTAAGGCTCTTGTAGAATCTGCCAGGATGTGCATATGAAGAGCCTGTTCAATAGAGAACAGGAACTCTGAGTAAAACTTATTTCTAACTCTTCACTGAAGATCAAAACTTTCTAGTGGTACCTCTTCCTTAAAACATGACATCACCTGGGGCTATGGGGCTTAAATGAGATGACACTGTGAAAGCTCACAGCCCAGAACCTGGCACTGAAGGTACCATGAAGTCCAGGGAAGACAAAGGAAGGGCTGAACCAGAGTTGTGGGAGTGCTGGTGGGAGAAGAATGGACAGAGTCTGATCATTCCATTTATTTTAAGATATTCTTGATGTGGGCTACTTTTTAAGTCTTTATTGAATTTGTTACAATATTGCTTCTGTTTTGTTTTGGTTTTTTGGCCTCAAGGCATGTGGGCTCCTCAGCTCCCTGACCAGGGAACAAACTGGCATCCCTGGTAAAATCTTTAACCACTTTAATCAGGGAGTCCTTGCTCATTCATTTCTAAAGTTAAGCTGTGCTGTGCTATGCTTAGTCGCTCAGTCCTGTCCAACTCTTTGCAACTCCATGGGCTGTAGCCTGCCAGGCTCCTCTGTCCATGGGGATTCTCTAGGTAAGAACACTGGAGTGGGTCACCATGCCCTCCTCCAGGGGATCTTCCCAACCCAGGGATTGAACCCAGGTCTCCCGCATTGCAGGTGGATTCTAAAGCAGATCTAAGGCAAGGAAAATTAACTTACAGAACACTAAAGGTGATGAGGCAATATTAAATATCATCAGGAGGCGAGTGGAAATTACAGAAAGGAACGGCAACGTAGTAAGCTGCCTACTCACCTTAGCCAACCTTAGTGAAACCCTATTTACTACCCTGCAAGCGCCCCCACCCATGTCTTGACTTTAACACTCACTGAAGAGTGAGGCCGTTGCTTCTTCCTTCTTAAACACTTCAATGAACTCACACGTGAGCTCAACTGTTATTACACTGATTCACATACTCTAAATTGAGGCTAATTACCTTTCAATAAATTGCCACAGGAAACAAAAGAGGGAAACGTAAGTGAAGTAGAAGGGAATGCCCTCTGACGACTTTAGATCTGACTAACGTTAAACCTTAAAGTGAGAATATCTTCTGGCTGTAAAATTCAGTGATTCTATGAATTAAGTGTCAGTTACTCGCCTCAGTGGAGTGACAGCGCAGCCTAGCAGTGGGCCTTAGAGTGAACAGCATGAATGTTTATTTCCAAACCTAACCTAAACCTATGCTGCATCGGGAAAAATTTCTAAATATACTAAAGCAGATCTACAAGGAAAAGAAAACTTATAAAGCACATACAACTGTGCGTGCATGTGTATTCAGATGCTCAGTCGTGTCCACCTCTTTGTGAGCCCATGGCCTGTAACCTGCCAGGCTGCTCTGTCCATGGAATTTCCCAGGCAAGAATACTAGAGTGGGTTGCCATTTCCTACTCCAGGGGATCTTCCCAATCCAGGGATTGAACCCGTGTCTCTTGCGTCTGCTGCACTGGCAGGCAGATTGTTTACCACTGTACCAACTGCAAAGCCTGTCATGTAGAAATATATACACAAAATTAACTTATAAAGCAGTGGTGATAAGACACAGATATCAGCAGCAGGCTACTGGAAACTAGAAATAAAGTAACCACAATATACTAAACTGATGAAAGCCTTGGCTGTGCCCTGGTTCCAGAAGTAGAAAGGGATCTTAAGCATATAGTGGGGCTTCCATGTGACTTTTAGGAGGTCATCACCACTCTCTGAGCCCCCGGTGTACTCATCTGTAAAATAGGATCATAACACCCTCATGGCAGCTGGCAGAGAAGATGAAATGAGGTCGGGTGTACACCACATCTCTCGTGCTCAGGAGCACTTGGGAGGCACTCAGAAAATGGTACTGTTACTGCTTTAAGTACAGGATCACCATTAAGCACTTACCTAATGAGACCACAGCAACGCTCTCTGGCAAGAAATGTAATCTGTATCGGATCAGTAAATGCACCAATATGATGCAGATAGCTGTGGGAAAAAATAAGACACTGTTAAAACCACCCAGCTTTGAATGGAAACCCCAAGCCCAAGGCAGCAGTTACTTCCGGGAGGCCGCCAGGGTGTGGACAGCTGGCAGTAACACGGTAAGTCCCAGCTGTGTTTTCAATTTATTTCTGAGTCTGGAGGCAGTTCATTACATTTTACTTATTCTTTACACACTCGACCTAGCTGCTGCCTTCCAGTTGCTGAAAGAGCCACAGACACCTATCTTTCTTCTGAGTGGTTAAATCTCATACAACCATTTAAAATTATTCAAATTTCCCTTATTCTGAGAAATGATCCTCAACAGTGAGGAAGAAGTCAATGAACTCAATCACTTTTACACAAAGACAGCTGCATCAGAATATATGTTGACAAGCAAGTATTTTGCAGCCGTGTGATCTGTTCTCTTTCAACACAGAAGGAAGTCAGGGTGTTTTACAAACAGGAAAAAGTTAATCCTAATCTGGTGATAAGAATAGAGACCTAGAGACGGGGTGCCTGCTCCCCAGCCAGGCACTGGGGCCTCCCCAGTTGAGGGCTCGCCACGAGCCGGGGCGGCCCTGCGCACTTCCCAAGTGCCCTCTCAGCTGACTGCCAACACTCCCTCTGAATGAGCTGCCATCACTTCTGCCTCCTTTGATTAAAGACAAGAAAGCTGAGGCTGAGCAAGGTCACACCGCCGCTGGGTGCCACCGGCCCAAGCTCGATTCCAACCCTGTCCCCTTAATCCTTGGCACCCACTACCCACTCCTGGCGGCCTTCATCCTCAACCAGGAAAACGAGAATAATGTCTGACTTTCCTCACAGGGGTGTTGTCATGAAAGAAAAGAACCAAAAAGATGTAAAACTGTTTGAAAGGAATAGGTATTTCAGACCAAAAAAAGCACACTTTCACATAAATAACTCCTGAATGTAATTTCAAGGCCCAAGTGTTACTGTGCATGTCTTTTTTCTTTTACTAGGCACCTGGGTGGTATGCCATCCCATCAGAGTATTATAGTATTAAAAATAAATGAGTTGCCTTTTTTTGTAAAAGGAAATGTTCAAACAATCTGCATGACTGTGAATGGGCCACCCTCAGAGCCCACGTTGACAAATTAGATTATCTTTAGTCCCACCAAAAAGCACCAGGTGGCCAGAGAAAGGAAACAGTTGTAAATATGGAAATTTTGTCCTCCTTTCATTCTGTGCTTTAAACTGTCAATCTGTGGTGTTATTTTATTATAAATATTTAGCCTAGTTAGAAAAGTCCTACATTAAATACTAAGAGCAAGAAAAAAGTTCCAATGCATGAGCTCAACATGGAACCAATGAGAATGCCTACTGTATAAAAACGTAGACACACGAGCACATAAGTAGACAGAAATATACAGCTCTAAGGAGTGGAATCAGTTGCTGCTCTCTCTTTGCACCAGTCTGGATGACAAAATTTAAAAGCTTCTGCTCGTAAATCATATAACTATCTGAAGCTAAAGAGGAAAAGAGGGACTCCCTTGGTGGTCCAGTGATTGAGATTCTGCACACACAGTGCAGGGGGCGCGGGTTCCGTCCCTGGTCGGGGAACTGAGGTCCTGCAGCACGCAGCAACTCAGGCCGGGTGCAGCACCCCACCCCAAACAAGAGCCAAAGAAGAGCTGTCCATCAACAGAGAGCTGCATGTAAGGACGAGCAATGCCGAAGAATGGTCTTCAGAGACAAAAAGGAGATCTGCAAAGACAACCCACAGAACGACAGAAAATATTTGTTGGTCATATGTCTGGTAAGGGTCTTGTGTCCGCAGTATATAAAGAACTCCTACGACTCAACAACAAAAAGACAACACACTTTTTTAAAATGGGCAAAAGACATTGTCGACATTTCTCTAAAGAAGATATGCAAATGGTCAATAAGCACACGAAAAGGTACTCATCCTCATCAATCATTAGAAAAATGCAAATCAAAACCACAATGAGACACAACTTCACAGCCTTTAGGATGGTAACAAGGATGGAGAGCAACTGGAGCCCGTGTGCACTGCTGGGGCGAATGTAAAACTGGGCAGCGACGGTGGGAAGTTCGGCAGTTTCTGAGAAAGCTCCTCACAGAGTAACCACTTAACCCAGTGATTCCATTCCTAAGTACATGGACAAAAATGTTCACAGCAGCGCTATTCACGATAGCCAAAAGGGGGAAACCATCCAAATGCCCATCAGCTGATGAATGGATAAACATGCAGACTATTATTCAGTAACGGAAAGGAAGGGGATTCTGACACATGCCACAACACGGATGGACCCCGAAGACATTGTATCAAGTGAAAGAAGCCAGACATAAAAGGCCACAGACCGCATGGTCCCATTTGTATGAAACACCCTCAGCAGGCAAATTCCTAGAGACAGCACAACAGTGTTCACCAGAGACTGCAGGGAGGGGGAATGGGGAGTGGCTGCTTTTAACAGGAACTGGGTTTCCTTTAGGGGTGATGAAAATGTTCTAGAACTAGATCATGGTGATGGTTGCCCAGATTCAAATTACATTACTGTGAATGTAATAAATGCCACTAAATTATACACTTCAAAATGGTAAATTTATGTCTATTTTACCACACACACAGATTTTTGTCTTAAAAAAAAAAAAAAGGTATATGCAAAAAGCACTAACATGGAAAGATCTCCAAGCCATTCTGTGAGAGGAAAAGCCGAGCTATAGGACTCCTCTTACATTAAAACAAACTCCAGACAGTATGTGCCTATCGCTGCCTATGTGCTTATGAATGTACATATGTATACACACACATCTGAGCACACATTTTCAAGTACACCTGAGAAAATACAGAGCAAGGAGGGACAAAACCTTCTGTGTGATATGGATGGTATGAGCACCACAAGTTAACGTATTTCCAATTTTTCATGCCTTAAGTTTTAATACACTGAAACATAAGATGTCAATTTTAACAACTCCATTAAACTCTATGGCCCATAAAATGTGTCAAATGACGCTAATGGTGTAAATCAGCAACAGGGACTCACCACTGTCGCTGTGGAGTCAGAGACCAGCAAAGGATAAGTGCAGGTCAACTGATCTCAAAGTTCTTGAAGTCAAAATAAGAATTCTGGCATCCTTTGCACACAAAAGTCACAATCTCATTTGACTTGACTAAAATAGTAAACAAAAGCGGTAAATCTGTTATAGGTTAGGAACTCCTGAAGTCTAGAATAACTTATGGACTATTTCCCTCAATTCACTAGTCTATGTATTAAGTGATTTGGCAAGTTATCTATTAATAGACATTGTTTTCCTTATCAGATTTACATTGTGTGGACATCTAATCAGGAATAAATATACAAAATATGTAATAATTTGTTGATACAGAAGGAGAGGGGAAACCTCCCTTCAAATTGACATAGAAAGCATTCCACTCCCCCAACACATGCTAACCTACGGATGCAAATCGTCAACTGATTAGGGGAAACAGAAACCCTCTGACCAACATCAGAGGCTTATGACGGGTTTGTAGAGAAGACAATCCAAGAGAAGTATGCAGCACTGCTAAATACAGCTCAGCCCTTTTTGGCTTCAAAGATGTACAAACACTGGGCAGCACTTTATGTGGATTAAAAAGCACATCATAAAAACCTGTTTTGTGATCGCTGGCACAAGCTAATCCGGGATGCTCCACACCCTGAAAGTCACTTTGAAAGTCTTATTTCTCACCCTCCTGTGAAAAAGGTGATCACAAAACAGAAGTTTTTTCCCAAGGCTTGCCTTTTATATCCCCTAACATATCATGCTGACCACAGTGTAAACAGTCTAACAATACTCCTTCAGGATTAAGAATCCGGTACTAAAGACTTCTTGGTCAAGAAAACAACTGCTTTCTTCTTAGTATTCAAGTACTATAACAAAAGGGGGGAAAAAGAAAACAAGAGTCCTTGATTGTTGAAGTAATCCCTGAGAAGTAGAATTACATTGACAGAGTAAAAATTACTTGGACATATCCAATCTAAATGGAGACTGTACACTTGTGGTTTGGGTACTTTTTTGGAAAAAAGCTTTTTTAAAACTATATGGGAATTCCCTGGCGATCCAGTGGAGAAGGCTCTGCAGTGATGCCAAGGGCTTGGGTTTGATCCTTGGTCAAGAATTAAGATCCCACAAACCACGCTGCATGGCAAAAAACCTATAAAAGACAAGGATGAGTTCTGAGATTTTAAATGAAATAAAATTACTTAGTAAAATTACTTAATAGTCTAAATATAAATGTGAAAGAAGTTACACTTTTCTGCAAAAAATTAAACCCAAAACAACCCTAATAGCCATCAGAGAAATACTCGGCACTCATATTTTTTGTACCTTCCGTTCTTCTGAAAAGATCTAATTAGAAATATGACAATATAATTAAAGAGGAGCATAAAATGTAAACGTGCCAACTTCACTTTACAAACAAGTTTGGAGAATCCTATTCGAAGTTATTTCTTTCTTAGCTGATCCAAAGTGGTTATGCAGTTTTAACTGGGTTTTCTGGTCTAAGACACTTGTCTCCTGTCCATAGTGTCTGAGAGGCAGCTAAGAAATTGTCTTTTATCTAAACTTCCTGACCGATGTCTGGCAACCTGAATATTAGCCTCTGCTGCTGCTGCTGCTAAGTCGCTTCAGTCGTGTCCAACTCTGTGCGACCCCATAGAGGGCAGCCCACCAGGCTCTCCTGTCCCTGGGATTCTCCAGGCAAGAACACTGGAGTGGCTTGCCATTTCCTTCTCCAATGCATGAAAGTGAAAAGTGAAAGTGAAGTTGCTCAGTCGTGTCTGACTCTTAGCAACCCCATGGACTGCAGCCCACCAGGCTCCTCCGTCCTTGGGATTTTCCAGACAAGAGTACTGGGGTGGGGTGCCATTGCCTTCTCCAGTATTAGCCTCTGCTGCTGCTGCTAAGTCGCTTCAGTCATGTCTGACTCTGTGTGACCCCAGAGATGGCAGCCCACCAGGCTCCCCCGTCCCTGGGATTCTCCCGGCAAGAACATTGGAGTGGGTTGCCATTTCCTTCTCCAATGCCTGAAAGTGAAAAGTGAAAGTGAAGTCGCTCAAGTTGTCTACTTGAAAGCTACAGAGACGTGTCCGACTCTTACAGACCCCATGGACTGCAGTCTACCAGGTCCTCCGTCCATGGGATTTTCCAGGCAAGAGTGCTGGGGTGGGGTGCTATTGCCTTCTCCAATATTAGCCTCCAGTCTCCCTTAAAACAGATCTGTCAATTAATTTAAACTCTATGGGCCTAAATTTCTTCACCTATGAAATAAGTACGTTGAATAAAATGAGATCTGAAGCCTGAGAGAGTGAATCTCTTTGAAGAAAAACATCGCGTGAGTAAAGAGCGGCACAGGTGCTACACAGACATGGCAAAAGCAGTGACCACAGTTAGCAGGAGCGACAGAGACCACAGAAAGCGGTGTGCTAACACAGGGGGTCTGGTCTTTCACTCACAGCAAACTCTTAACTAAGGGAAAGTTTACACGGAAGCCGAACGGACACGAGAGACAAAATGCGGCTCCGGTCAGAAAGTCAGACGCTCTGCCGTGTGACCCCCAACCCCCACCCACGGCGTCATACAGACACACCCAGAGACTCATGAGCAGAATCTGAAATACAATGAACTAGAAGATGCTCAAGGCTCTTTCCAGATCAAGAATTTCTGAAGTCTTTGTTTCAAAGGACATCTACAATAAAGATGTTCTTCAGAATGACTAAGCTCAATGATTTTATAAAAAAAGAGGACTATGAGATGAAACAGTTATGGCATCAGGAACTGATCAGTGACCCTCCGTGTATGAACTGAAAGTCAAATGAGAGGCGGACTTGACACAGTCAACAGTAGCTGACCCGGGGTTGACCACACAGACAGTGCACACAGACGCTCAAAATGCCAGGGGCTGGTGTTTCTGCGAACATTCGCCGAGGACCCGCATTCACCTAGGACGAGGAGGCTGAAGAAAATGGTCATGCCACTCGACTGCTCTTCCTGCTGAGCTTGCTCCCCTGTCTGTACCGGGAGGATGGGCTTGGCAGGGGTCGGGAGCACCAGTTTCGTAGTGACCACCAGGGTGGTGTGAAGGGTGACATTGAAACCTTCATGAGTCGTGTTGGGGAACCTGTTGGAGAACATAAAAAGCAGCAGAATTAGACAAAGGAAAGAGGGCCCGGAGTTATCAACACATACACAAACCAGAAAGAGAACTTTGGCATAGAGCTCTATGGCATTCACAAGGCCCGAAACCAAGAGGCAAGCCTTGGAGAGAAGCTGGTTAGGAAAATTCCTGCCTGCTGCTGCATGAGGGTACGGGTGGTCTCGGGTGCGCTGAACACAACCACTTAGAGGTCAGGGACAAGGGGGCGTCAGGGCCAGTGTAGAACCAAATGCTGCCTGCTCTTTGGCCCTTAATGGGGGATTTAAGGACTAAGCACAGCAGAAATTCCAAGATCCAACATCATTTACTAAGTGCCTTTACTTCTCCAGCTTACATTCTTTCCTTAGATCGAATGTGCAAGTCGAAGAAGCCACTTTTACTCAATTGTTGATTAAGTCTGAATGCCCCACCCTACTTTACAAGAACCTCAGTTCAGTGGCCCAAAAGTAATCCCCTCTGTAACACCCCCACTCCATCCCACCACTGTGTTCCTCACAGCTACCTCTTCACTTTGTGTTGGGATTGTAAACCAGTGTGATATTGACGTAGTAACCATTGCAGCTGTGATTGTAACAACTGATGTTTGAGTACAGCCTCATTCTGGGACCAGGTAACATACAAACTTGCATTTAACAGGCATTAACAAGCCTGAGGTGGACACTGCTACTTTCTCTTTTTTACCTGTGAACAACAGGCTCAGAGAGCCTTTTGTTATGCCTTTGGCTTAACTTGGCCAGTATCTCAGTCAGTCAGTGGCAGAATCAAGCCAGATTTGAATCCAAATTTGAAATCACTGAGCCATACCACCTCTTCTGCTTTGTGCTGCTGAGGCCCAGTTTAGTGTCTGTGACAGCCAAGATGTTCAGTAAGTAAGCTAACTAAATGAAATGACCACTAGGCTAAAAGACATATAGAAAACTTGTCAGGCAAGGGAGTCAAATTTCAACTGTTTGGCTTGGTTCCTTGTTAATTTTTATACACTCCTTCCACAAAGATGGGCATCTATAACATGCAACAGACTGTGCCTGGCAGGTATGCAGAAAAGACTAAAAGAGTGGTCCTTCGCCAGAGGCAACTGAAGGACGGAGATACCTCACTCCCTTTATCTTATACAGCCAGCTCCCCTGCTTTCTACACTCCAGCCTTCCCTTTCTTCTGTCCCTCAAAAGACACTAAGCTCTTTGTGGCACCTGTCTTCCCTCTCCTATTCCTCCTTTTGGTCTCTAAGGTTTCATCCGGCACGTCACCTGTTCCTGAGAAGCCTCCTCCACCCCAGTACCATTCGGCTTCCTTCAGAGCCCTGAAATCATCTTGTCTATTCATGGTCTTCTCTTTAAACTAGAATGAAAGCTCCTTGAGAGGGACTCCTGGTCGGTCTCCATCTCTACCATGTGACCAGGGCCTGATCGACAGTAGATGGCCACCAGTTTAATGAATAAATGGATTTCATTGAAGGAAACTAGAAAACATGATCGTTACAACGGAGGAGGGGACTGGCTACGTAAGGGGTGGGGGGGACTTGCTGGAGGCGGCGGAGCGCTGCGTAATCAGCAGATGAACGAAAAATGGGAAAGTGAAATCTGGGCTGCGGTTTCCGCAAGGCAGCTTCCGAGATCGACGACGAACGGCCGATAACTAGCCAGAGGGTCCGACCTCAAGGGGGCCGCGCCGCCCAGGCCCGCCCCTCCCCCTGCTCGCAGGCGCCAGCATGGTCAGTCCCGGCCAACCAGCGCGAGGAGCTCCGCCTTCTGGGGCCGGAGGGCGGCCTGAAGGGCTCGCTGTCACCCGACGGGGCCCAGCCCTGCCGCCTCAGCCGCCCAGGAAAAATCCCACTCACTCCTCTTCCGCCATCTTCTCCCCAATCCCGCGGAGCCTCCGAGACCACCGAGCGCGGGGCTAGCAGGGCCCGCTTTAGCTTCCGGCTTCCGCTGGAGGCGCGGGCGGGCCGACCGGCAGGGGGGCGGAGTCTCGGCTGCACGAGGCCGGCGTTTCTGTCCCATCGTCTCTATGGCCGCAGGGTGGGAGGATGCGCGTGGGAGGACCGCGGGGAACTTTCAGGATGTGTGGCCGCACTTCTTTTGGCCCCTCTGGCCCTGCGAAGTTCCGGCTGTTCCCTTCCACAGGGTTGGGACGTTTTGGGGAAACTCCTGTGAGGTGACTGTGACTCATCCTGAAAGCACGCGCGTTCCTCCCGGTGTCCAGGAATTGACCATAGTTAAAGTGGGTCGGAAGCTTCTAGAGTAAGCTGAGCGGAGGGACCCCAGGGGTATACTCCCCCAGTCTCTGTTTTCCCCAGCCCGAAAGAGGACTAGCCACCCGGGTTTTGCAGAATTGTGCAGTATTCGGAGAAGGCGATGGCACCCCACTCCAGTACTCTTGCCTGGAAAATCCCATGGACGGAGGAGCCTGATAGGCTGCAGTCCATGGGGTCGCTAGGAGTCGGACACGACTGAGCGACTTCACTTTCACTTTTCACTTTCATGCATTGGAGAAGGAAATGGCAAGCCACTCCAGTGTTCCTGCCTGGAGAATCCCAGGGACGGGGAAGCCTGGTGGGCTGCCATCTATGGGGTCGCACAGAGTCGGACACGACTGAAGCGACTTAGCAGCAGCAGCAGCAGCAGCAATATTCTATCTGTAAACATTTATTGAGTTCTGACTGTATTCCTGTCTTTAAAATAGAGGAGGATGATCTAAGAATGAATCCTTCATTCATTCGTTCATTGTCTCAACAAATAATAAGACGCCTATACGTGGTTCCAGGTGGCCCAGTGATAAAGAATCCGCCTGCCAACGCAGGAGACACAAGAGACACCGGTTTGATCACTGGGTGGGGAATATCACCTGGAGGAAGAAAGGGCAATATTCTTGCCCGGAGAATCCCATGGACAGAGGAGTCTGGTGAGCTACAGTCCATGAGGGTCGCAAAGGGTCAGACAGGACTGAGCATGAAGGCACATGGTTTGTGTCGTGGTCTGTGTGGGTTGGAAAAGAATTTCCAGACACCAGGCAGAATGAAAGGAGAATAAAGTTTATTTCCAAGGCCCCCCTTGGTTGTTTTTTTTTTTTTTCTGTTCTTTTGTCCTTGGGAAACCACAGTTAGCAGTGATCTGTGGGGTTGGGGAAACAGGAAAGAACAAAGTGAAGTTGGAGGGGTAGGAAGGCCCCCACCCGGAGAGCTGGTACCCTCTTGTGAGGCCTTTGGCTTTGATGCCAGCTCTGTAGCTACTTCCCTTCCTGGTGGCAACCATCGTAGCTCAGCAGCTGTGATAGCTGTTTAAACCCTTTATCTGGCTCTGCTGTTCTTCCTTAAGCTTTTCCCACAGCAGAGGGACTAAACACACACAACAGAGGCCCCAGTGAACCTTTTAAACTTCAGTCATTCCCCTGCTTAAAAGGTACCCTGGCTTCCAGTCTCAATCAGAGGGAAAAAAAGGTGGAGAAGCTCCAGGACTCAACCCCGGCCCCTCTGCCTTGTGAGGTCAATCCCCTCCCCTCCTACTCACACTTTCCACTGTGGTCACAGTGACTTCTTTGGGGGCACCTGAAACACACCAGGATCACTTCTACCTCTGCGCTAGCCAAGCCCTTGGCCAAGAATCCTCAGCCCTGGGACTTCCCTGGTGGCCCAGTGGCTAAGACTCTGGGCTCTCAATGCAGGCAGCTGGGGTTCCAGCCCTGGTGAAAGAACTGCATCCCACATGCTGCAACTGAGACCTGGTACAGCCAAATCAATAAAACCTTTTAAAAAAGAATACTCAGCTCCTCGGTTGCTCCTTGACACCCACTTTCTGTTTACCCTTTTCTTGTCCAATATGCCTTCCCTGACCGACCTGTCTAAAATCCAAGTGCCCTTCCCTTTACTGCGTTCTTTTCCTCCATAACCCTGAACATATTACATGTTTTACTTACATGTTCATTTATTGTTCTCTCCATGAGAACATAAACTTCTGAATGCCAAAGTTTTGTTCTTTTTTATTTCTAGTGCCTAGCATAGTACCTGGCATAAAGCAGCTACTAGAGAGAAAAATGACCCTCAGACCCTAATACTCCAGTGGTTATGACTGCACTTCCAATGCAGGGGGCAAGAGTTGGATTCCTGGTCAGGGAACTAAGATGCCACATGTATTGGCATAGCCAAAAGTAATTTAATTTAATTTAAAAATGAACAAATAATCCATTTTGAGTTTATTTTTGTGTATGGCATTAGAGAGTGTTCTAATTTCATTCTCAGAATAGGAGAAAATATTTGCAAATGAAGCAACCAACCAGGTATTAATCTCCAAAATAGACAAATGGTTATGCAGCTTAATATAAAAAAAAAGCAAAACACATAACCAAATCAAAAAATGGGCAGAAGTTCTAAAGGAGACGTTGTTGTTCAGTCTGTTTGTCGTGTCTGACTCTGCAACCCAACAGACTTGGGTGCTGCAACCCAAACAGCACGCCAGGCTTCCCTGTCCTTCACCATCTCCCAGAATTTGCTCAAACTCATGTCCATTAAGTCAGTGATGCCATCCAACCATCTCATCCTCTGTCACCCCCTTTTCCTGCTTCAGTCTTTCCCAGCATAAGGGTCTTTTCCAAAGAGTCGGTTCTTCGCATCAGGTGGCCAAAGCATTGGAGCTTCAGCATCAGTCCTTCTAATGAACATTCAGGACATAAAGATGGCCAAAAGAAAACATAAGGATGACCAAAAAGTGCATGTTCAACATCATTAAAGATTCAGTTCTGTTCAGTTACTCAGTTGTGTCTGACTCTTTGTGACCCCATGAATCGTAACACACCAGGCCTCCCTGTCCATCACAAACTCCCCAAGTTTACCCAAACTCATGTCCATCGAGTCAGTGATGGCAGCCAGCCATCTCTTCCTCTGTCGTCCCCTTCTCCTCCTGCCCCCAATCCCTCCCAGCATCAGGGTCTTTTCCAATGAGTCAACTTTTCACATGAGGTGGCCAAAGTATTGGAGTTTCAGCTTCAGCATCAGTCCTTCCAATGAACACCCAGGACTGATCTCCTTTAGGGTGGACTGGTTTGATCTCCTTGCAGTCCAAGGGACTCTCAAGAGTCTTCTCCAACACCACACTTTAAAAGCATCAATTCTTTGGCGCTCAGTTTTCTTCACAGTCCAACTCTCATATCCATACATGACCACTGAAAAAACCATAGCCTTGACTAGATGGACCTTTGTTGGCAAAGTAATGTCTCTGCTTTTGAATATGCTATTTAGGTTGGTCATAACTTTCCTTCCAAGGAGTAAGCATCTTTTAATTTCATGGCTGCAGTCACCATCTTCAGTGATTTTGGAGCCCAGAAAAATGAAGTCTGACACTGTTGCCACTGTTTCCCTATATACTTCCCATGAATTGATGGGACCAGATGCCATGATCTTCGTTTTCTGAATGTTGAGCTTTAAGCCAAGTTTTTCACTCTCCTCTTTCACTTTCATCAAGAGGCTTTTTGGTTCCTCTTCACTTTCTCCCATAAGGGTGGTGTTATCTGCATATCTGAGGTTATTGATATTTCTCCTGGCAATCTTGATTCCAGCTTGTGCTTCTTCCAGCCCAGTGTTTCTCATGATGTACTCTGCATATAAGTTAAATAAGCAGGGTGACAATACACAGCCTTGACGAACTCCTTTTCCTATTTGGAACCAGTCTGTTGTTCCATGTCCAGTTCTAACTGTTGCTTCCTGACCTGCATATAGGTTTCTCAAGAGGCAGGTCAGGTGGTCTGGTATTCCCATCTCTTTCAGAATTTTCCACAGTTTATTGTGATCTACACAGTCAAAGGCTTTGGCATAGTCAAGAAAGCAGAAATAGATGTTTTTCTGGAACTCTCTTGCTTTTTCGATGATTCAGCAGATGTTGGCAATTTGATCTCTGGTTCCTCTGCCTTTTCTAAAACCAGCTTGAACTGGTTTTAGAAAGTTTACGGTTCACGTATTGCTGAAGCCTGGCTTGGAGAATTTTGAGCATTACTAGCGTGTGAGATCGGAGAAGGCAATGGCACCCCACTCCAGTACTCTTGCCTGGAAAATCCCATGGACCGAAGAGCCTGGTGGGCTGCAGTCCATGGAGTCACACAGAGTTGGACACGACTGAAGCGACTTCACTTTCATTTTTCACTTTCATGCATTGGAGAAGGAAATGGCAACCCACTCCGGTGTTCTTGCCTGGAGAATCTCAGGGACGGGGTAGCCTGGTGGGCTGCTGTCTATGGGGTCGCATAGAGTCAGACACGACTGAAGCGACTTAGCAGCAGCAGTAGCAGCATGTGAGATGAGTGCAATTGTGCGGTAGTTTGAGCATTCTTTGGCATTGCCTTTCTTTGGGGTTGGGATGAATTAAAGATTAGAGAAAAGCAAATCAAAACTACAGTGAGGTGTTATCATGTGCTATCAAAATGGCCATCATCAAAAAATCTATAAACAATAAATGTTGGAGACAGTGCGGAGAAAAGGGAACCCTCCTACTCTCTTCATGGGAATATAAATTGGTACACTCACTATACTAAAAATAGAACTACTGTATGATCCAGCCATTCCTGGTTATATACCCAGAGAAAACCATAGTTCAAAAAAGATACATGCACCCCGATGTTCAATTATTTACAATAACCAGGACATAGAAACATACTAAATGTCCATCAGTGGAGGAATGGATAAAGAAGACATGGTACATGTATATACACAATGGAATATTCAGTTCAGTTCAGTCACTCAGTCGTGTCCAACTCTTTGCGACCCCATGAATCGCAGCACGCCAGGCCTCCCTGTCCATCACCAACTCCCGGAGTTCACTCAAACTCATGTCCATAGATTCTGTGATGCCATCCAGCCATCTCATCCTCTGTCGTCCCCTTCTCCTCCTGCCCCCAATCCCAGCATCAGAGTCTTTTCCAATGAGTCAACTCTTTGAATGAGGTTGCTGCTGCTGCTGCTAAGTCGCTTCAGTTGTGTCCAACTCTGTGCGACCCCATAGATGGCAGCCCACCAGGCTCCCCTGTCCCTGAGATTCTCCAGGCAAGAACACTGGAGTGGATTGCCATTTCCTTCTCCAATGTATGAAAGTGAAAAGTGAAAGTGAAGTCACTCAGTCATGTCTGACTTAGCGACCCCATGGACTGCAGCCTACCAGGCTCCTCTGTCCATGGGATTTTCCAGGCAAGAGTACTGGAGTGGGGTGCCATTGCCTTCTCCATCACTTGAGGTTACTCAACCATAAAAGAACAAAATTATGCCATTTGCAGCAACACAGATTGTCATAGTGAGTGAAGTCAGACACAGAAAACCGAATATAATATCACTTATATGTGGAATCTTAAAAAAAAGATACAAATGAAGTTATTTACAAAACAGAAGTAGAGTCACAGGTAATGAAAACAAACTTATGGTTACCAGGGGATAAGTAGGGGAGGGATAAATTAGGAGATTGGAATTGACGTATATACACAACTATTTGTAAAATAGATACCTAGTAAGAACTAGCTGTATAGCGTAGATATTCGATAACAGCCTATAGAGGAAAAGAATCTTAAAAAGAGTGGAAGGACTTTCCTAGTAGTCTAGTGGTTAAGAATCCGCCTTGCAGGACAGAGGACACAGTTTCAATCCCTGGTTGGGGAAGTAAGATTCCACATGCCTCAGAGCAACTAAACCCACACTGCAACTACTGAGTCCAACAGAGCAAATAAAGACATAATTTGAAAAAGAGAGTGGATATATGTATATGTAGAATTGACTGACTTTGCTGTACACCTGAAACTAACCCAACATTGTAAATCAAGTATACTCCAAAAATAGTTTGTTAGCTCCAGAAGTGTTAGGAAACACGAAGGATTTGAAAAGAGGAGTGCTGTGGAGAGTCGGGGGTGGGGAAGCGGGGGAAGGATGGAAGGTCTCAACTAGGAGGCCTTTGCAGTAATCTGGGCGAGAGCTGGTGGCGCTTTGAACTAAGGTGATACCTTCGGTATGGCAGGAATGATTGGGCTGTGGGTGGGTGCTGAAGGCAGGATTTGAGGATGGACTTGGGAGAAAGAAGGGAGTCAAGGATGATGTCAAGTTTTTGGCACTTGAACTGGGTGGAGAAAAGATCTATCTATCTGGCTCAAATTCTCTGCCAAAAGGATTTAAGCTCTCTCGACGCTTGTCCAAGCTTACTGAGAGAATGGGCTCATAATCAGCCGACGTTTTCTGTCCTTCCTGTGGGTGTGGTGCTGGGCTATCATTTCCTCGATTCCTTACATTTCTTTCAGGCAGGTATTATCATCAAAGCACAGAGACATCAAGCTACTTGTCTAAAGTCACACAGCTAGCAAATACTGAGCTGGGATTCAGGTCAGTTCAGTTCAGTTCATTTCAGTCGCTCAGTCGTGTCCAACTCTTTGTGGCCCCATGGGCTGCGGCAAGCCAGGCTTCCCTGTCCGTCACCAACTCCCAGAGCTGCTCAACCTCATGTCCATTGAGCCGGGGATCTCTCTGAGTCACATTCATTAGCTGAGACCTCAAGGCTGCCACTTTTCTTCCAGCCCCAGAAAACCCCACCTGGCTGGATTTGGGCTCCCCGGGGCTGGAGGTAGGTTTCTTTGCATCAGGCTGCAGGCTGTGGGCCAGTCACGATGAACACAGGGCCCTGAACTCATCGAGGGCTGCCCGGTTTTTTGGTTTTTTTCTGTAACATCTTATGGAAAAACCTGGACGAACTTTCTGGCCAACTCAATAGTCACCGTGCCACCCACTGCTCTTGACAGGGCCAGATCCAGGCTTCGTGCCAGTCATGGACCTACTGCCAACTGGGAGGCTGGAGAACACCCGTTCTCAGGACTGTGGGCCAATCCCAGGTCCTTCTCACCGATTCCTGGGCATGAATCTAAAATCTCCAGGCACTGCCCTCAGGAAGGTAAATAAAGCGTTTCAGCATGTAGTTCTGGTCTTGTGCGCCATGCCAGCAGAGCGGGGGCAGGCTCCAGGGTCAGGCATTCCTGGCTCTCCACCCCAACTCAGGACCTGTTGTTTCACAACCCTGAGACCCGTCCAACACCCTCAGAGCTGCAAGGTCCTATCTTAGTTTTGGACAGAGCCCCTCTTTGGAAGGCTGTTGTAAGATTGGACAGAAAACTCTTGCCTTGGTTCTTTGTGCCCTCTTACCCCTAATCTTCCTTTTTCTTGCCTATTTAGGTCTCAGCTCAAATGTCACCTCTTCTGGGAGGCCCTCCCTGACCAGTCTAAAGCAGGGGTCAGCAAACTTTTTTGGGTAAAGAACCAGACAGTAAATGTTTTAAGCTTTGCAGGCATTCTGCTTTGTGGCAACAACTAAACCCTGCCATCGCAGTGGGAAAGCAGCCATCTCCAGTTTAAATAGGCATGGCTGTGTTCCAGCAAAACTCTATAGATACTGAAATTTAAATTTCTTGTGACTTTCACATGTCATGAACTGTTCTTACTATTTTTTCTCAACCATTTAAAAATATAGAAAGCAGGCTTCTCTGGTAGCTCAGAGGTAAAGAATCTGCCTGCCAATGCAGGAGACATGGGTTCTATCCCTGATCTGGGACGATCCCACATACCCCAGAGCAACTGAGCCTGTGCATGGCAACTACTAAACCCGCGCTCTGGAACCCCGGAGCCACAACTCCTGGGCCCTGGTGCTGTACCTACTGCAGTCTGAATGCTCTAGAGCCTGTGCTCCTCAGCAAGAGAAGCTGCTGCAGTAAGTCTCTGGGAACTGCAACTAGGGAGGAATCCCTGCCCGCCACAACTAGAGAGGAGTCCACGCAGCAAGGAAGACCCAGCACTGCCAAATTAATTAACTGATTAAATTATTAAAAAGTATATTTTAAAAATATAGAAAGCATTCTTAAGTCACAGGCCATATAAAAACAGCTGGCAGTCTGGAATCTGGCCTGCTGTGGGCTGCCAACCCTGGTCTAGTTTTGTGTGTTTTTTTTTCAAGCCATGCATCATGGCATGTGGGATCCTAGTTCCGCTACCAAGGATCGAACCTCTGCCCACCCCATTGGACTGCAAGGGAAGTCCCACCCTGGTGGGACTGATAGCCATCAGATATTTTCCCCCCTTCTTCCCTCCCTCCCTTCTTTCCTTTCTTCCTGAGTTTATCTGTGTGTTTGTGTGTGTACTCCATGGACCATCTCTTTTTTTTTAAATTAATAAATTAATTTTAATTGGAGGCTAATTACTCTACAATATTGTGGTGGTTTTTGCCATACATTGACATGAATCAGCCATGGTTGCACATGTGTCTCCCCATTCCGAACCTCCCTCCCACCTCCCTCCCCATCCCATCCCTTTGAGTTGTCCCAGAGCACAGGCTTTGGGGGTCCTGTTTCATGCATCGAACTTGAACTGGTCATCTATTTTACATATGGTAATATACATGTTTCAATGCTGTTCTTTCAAATCATCCCACCCTCGCCTTCTCCCACAGAGTCCAAAAGTCTGTTCTTTATATCTGTGTCTCTTTTACTGTCTCACATATAGGGTCATTGTGACCATCCTTCTAAATTCCATATATATGCGTCAATATACTGTATTGGTGTTTTTCTTTCTGGCTTACTTTACTCTGTATAATAGGCTCCAGTATCATCCACTTCATTAGAACTGACTCAAATGCGTTCTTTTTAACAGCTGAGTAATATTCCATTGTGTAAATGCACCACAACATTCTCATCCATTCGTCCGCTGATGGACTTCTTGGTTGCTTCCGCATCCTAGGTATTGTAAACATCGCTTCGATGAACTTTGGGGTACACTTTCAATTCTGGTTTCCTTGGTGTGTATGCCCAGCAGTAGGATTGTTGGGTCGTATGGCAGTTCTGTAAGGAATCCAGTTTTGTAAGGAATCTCCACACTGTTCTCCATAGTGGGTGTACTAATTTGCACTCCCGCCAACAGTGTGAGAGGGTTCCCTTTTCCCCACACCCCCTCCGGCATTTATTGTTTGTAGTCTCTCCTGTCTTTCTTCTGACCTCTAGCTCTCCTAACATTTCTTAAACACCTACTCTGTACCAGGCATTATTCCCAGTGCATTATCCTCAGTGATTTATTTAATCCACTCAATAACCCCATGAGGTACTCATTCACCCAATTTCACACATGTGGAAACTTGGAGTTTTATTCATCACTCTGTTCCCAGAGTTTAGAAAATGCTGAAGCTGTCAATAAAACTGAGGTACCAAGGAAAAGTTGTTTTTTTTTTTTTTTTGTCAAAAGAAAGGAAATCAAAGTGATTACCACCAAATGGTTATCAGTAGAGTTTCAGTCAGAGAAGCAGAACAAATAGGAAATATTCATTGAGGGATTTAGTGTAAGGAATTTTCTGCAAACAGCACAGATTTTTGCAGGTTAGAAGTGTCATGGGGGGATTTCCCTGGCTGTCCCGTAGTCTGTGCTTCCAACTCAGGGGGTGCAGATTCCATCCCAGGTCGGGGAATTAAGATCTTTCATGCCGTGAGATGCAGCCAAAAAACAAACAAAAAAACACCCCACAATGCCATGGTCATCACTTCATCTCTGACTCTCCTGCCTTCTCTCCTTTTGTGTCTACATTGAGTCCACCCAGATACTCTGGAAGGATCTCCCCATCTCCAGGTCAACAGATTTAACCACCTTAATTGCCCCTTGTCATGGGACATAACACATTCACAGGGGCCAAGAATTAGCACGTGGACATCTTTGGGAGGTATTTTTCTGCCTACCATGCCATGAAAAATTAAATTCTGTGTTGGCTTTCCTTGTAATTTTTTTTCTTTTACTATTTGGTATTATTTCACATTCATTTGCACACTGGGGAGAGTTGTGGATAATTTCTTAAAGCCCGCTGACATCAGTGTTTCAATCCGGCCCTGGCCACTTAGCATTTAGTAGGCACTAGAGTTACTAGCACAAATGAAAAAATTGAGCTTGTAGAATTCAGTAAAGTCAGGTGCAACAGGTATGCTTACGATGTGGTGAAAATGTACAGATTCCAGTTCTATCCACGGACCACTGGATCTTGGGCTGGAGCCTGAGAATCTGAATTTCTTCTTGGCTCTCCCCAGCTCTTCTCAGACTCTACTGGTGCCTGCTCATAACATCTTGGGGAGTCCTTCTGCAGCCTAATGGCTTCCTTTCAGCACAACACAAGCCAGCTGTGCTGGGCAGCTGATGCTACCAGAACAGCCCTCGGCCAGTGAATGGAAAGAGCTGGAAGATAAACACCCTCAGTCCTTTGCCCCTTGGGTAAGACAAGTCTGAGGTTATATTCTAGTGTCCCAGAATCCTCCAGTGGGATTAAGCTGCCCACAGTGGTGACCCACTAGAACACACACAGGCACCCAGAGCCAGCCCACCTTCATATCGTGGGTTCTGCCTCCTCGGATTCAACCAACTGTAGGTCAAAAATATTTGAAAAGAAACATTCCAGAAAGTTGCAAAAGCAAAACTTGAATTTGTTGTGCACTGGAAAGTGTTTACATAGCGTTTATTTAATATATTGTGTTAGGTATTAAAGTAATCTAGAGATGATTTAAAGTACGCCGAGGATGTCCTTGGTTATGTGCAGATGCTACATCATTTTATACAAGGGACTTGAGCATCCGTGGATTTGGGTATTCGTGAGGATCCTAGAGCCAGTCCCCCTAAGGATACCACGGGAGACTCTGTGTGTGTGTGTGTGTTTACGTATTTATTCTTGGATGATATAAATGTCCAGGAGTTTACTTTGTGTTGAAAACCTGCTTTGAGGGTATCTCATGAGTTTTGACCCGTGATTCTCTCTTTGTGGTTTCTTCTTTGAGACAAGACTTACTCAAGGAGGCATTTTAGAATTTTGTCCTTATTGAGTAACTTTTGTTATTCATTTCTAATTTTATTATACCCAGTAGTATATACTAAACATGTTCTGCTTTTATGGCTTCACAGAGATTTAGTTCATTGCCTAGTTCATGAATAACTTTTGTGAAGTACAGAGAGAAACAATAAAATTTATTTTTGCTTTCAGAGTAAAAATATTGATGTGTCTATAGTAACTCATATTATTTAAATTCTATATACATTTAATTAGGTTTTTAGATCTAAGAAGCTTTTCAATGCATATGAAATGAAAGAATACCTTTGATAAACAGTAACATTCTGTATAATAGACAATGCCCCAAATACCTTTCTTCCTAGTTTAATAAAAATTATATACTTTAAAAATGCAACTTATAAATGGGACTCTGAACACGTATACAATCATATTTGAAGTGTCCTTGATATACAGTATTGTGTTAGTTTCAGGTATACAACAAAGTGATTCAGTTATACGTATTTTTTCAGATTATTCTCCATTATAGGAGAATTAGTTATTAGAAGATGATGCTGTGAAAGAGCTGCACTCAATATGCCAGCAAATTTGGAAAACTCAGCAGTGGCCACAGGACTGGAAAAGGTTAGTTTTCATTCCAATCCCAAAGAAAGGCAATGCCAAAGAATGCTCAAACTACCGCACAGTTGCACTCATCCCACACACTAGTAAAGTAATGCTCAAAACTCTCCAAGTCAGGCTTCAACAGTATGTGAACCGAGAACTTCCAGATATTCAAGCTGGATTTAGAAAAGGCAGAGGAATCAGAGATCAAATTGCCAACATCCATTGGATCATAGAAAAAGCAAGAGAATTCCAGAAAAACATCTATTTCTGCTTTATTGACTACACCAAAGCCTTTGACTGTGTGGATCACAGCAAACTGTGGAAAATCCTGAAAGAGATGGGAATACCAGACCACCTTACCTGCCTCATGAGAAATCTGTATGCAGGTCAAGAAGCAACAGAACTGGACATGGAATAACAGACTGGTTCCAAATTGGGAAAGGAGTACATCAAGGCTGTATATTGTCACCCTGTTTATTTAACTTATATGCAGAGTACATCATGAGAAATGCCAGGCTGGATGAAGCACAAGCTGGAATCAAGATTGCTGGGAGAAATATCAATAACCTCAGATATGCAGATGACACCACCCTTATGGCAGAAAGTGAAGAACTAAAGAGCCTCTTGATGAAAGTGAAAGAGGAAAGTGAAAAAGTTGGTTTAAAACTGAACATTCAGAAAACTAAGATCATGGCATCTGGTCCCATCACTTCATGGCAAATAGATGGGGAAACAGTGGAAACAGTGTCAGACTATTTTGCAGGGCTCCAAAATCACTGCAGATGGTGACTGCAGCCATGAAATTAAAAGACACTTACTCCTTGGAAGAAGAGCTATGACCAACCTAGACAGCATATTAAAAATCAGAGATATTACTTTGTCAACAAAGGTCTGTCTAGTCAAAGCAATGGTTTTTCCAGTAACTATGTATGGATGTGAGAGTTGGACTATAAAGAAAGCTGAGCACTGAAGAATCGATGCTTTTCAACTGTGTTGTTGGAGAAGATTCTTGAGAGTCCCTTGGACTTCAAGAAGATCAAACCAGTTCATCCTAAAGGAAATCAGTCCTAAATATTCATTGGAAGGACTGATGTTGAAGCTGAAGCTCCAATACTTTGGCTACCTGATGCAAAGAACTGACTCACTGGAAAATACCCTGATGTTGGGAAAGATTGAAAACAGGCAAAGGGGACGACAGAGGATGAGACGGTTGGATGGCATCACCGACTCAATGGACATGAGTTTGAGCAAGCTCCAGGACTTGGTGATGGACTGGGGAGCCTGGTGTGCTGCAGTCCATAGGGTTGCAAAGCGTCAGACACGACTGAGCGACTGGACTGAATTGACAGGTAATTATAAGATATCCAATATAGTTCCCTGTGCTTGAATGGTAAGTCACTTCAGTTGTGTCTGACTCTTTGTGACACTATGGACTGTAGCCCGCCAGCCTCCTCTGGTCCTTGGGATTCTCCAGGCAAGAATACTGGAGTGGGTTGCCGTGCCCTTCTCCAGAGTATCTTCCCAATCCAGGGATCAAACCCAGGTCTCCTGAATTGGCAGGCAGATTCTTTACCATTAGTGCCACCTGGGACCCTTTCCTGTGCTATAGAGTAAATCCTTGTTGCTTATCTATTTTATATACAGTGGTGTGTATCTGTTTATGCCATACTCTTAATTTATCCCTCCCTCCTTCCCCCATCAGTAACCACAGATTTGTTTTCTGTGTCTGTGAAGTTTACAACCATGTTGATTTCAGAGTCCTAAAATTAACACTGTTGATGTTCTCCCTATAGACTTTAAAAAATATATATGTATTTTTTTTAATTGAACTGTAATTGACAGACAAGATACCTATACTGAGTTATTTATCTTCCCAATCTTAGTTCTTTAAGACATCTCCTGAGCAAACTAAGACATCCCCTTCCAGAATTTCTTACGATAATCACACTTTGTAACAACTGCTGGGGATGATCCTGTTTTAAAAAAAAATCCCTGTGCTTACCATGTGGCGGACCCCACTCTTGGCATGGGGAACAGAGAGATGAGTCAGGCTTGGATCTCTAAGGAAGGAGGAAGTGGGATTTCAGCAGGTGTTCAGAGTATCATCTGGACGTTAACCCACTGAGACTTGGGGAAAGAGGGCCAGCTAAGTGCAGACTTCTACTTTTGTTTTGGCTGCACCAGGTCTCTCTTAGTTGCTGCATGCAGGATGTTTTGGCATGTGAGATCTTCAGTTGCAGCATGCAGGATCTAGTCTCCTGACCAGGGATCGAACTTGGGCCCCTGCACCACCAGGGAAGTTACTGGACTCCTACTTTTACTATACCCCTTGACTCCTCTAGGTTGACAATAAAGTGTTTTTGTTTTTTTTTTTTTAACCCTTAAGGACTGGAGGACAGGAGAGGAGACAAGAGTGAGAACATTTTGGAGAAGAGAAAGTACATAGATTAATCAGCAGAACTGAGAAGACCCAATCATCAGGCAGCACTGGGGAAAGTCAAGGCCAACCTGATTTACCCGCAGAAATTCCTCCCAAAGGGTCGGGAGTTGGTGGCACCAGGTAACTCTGAAAGTAAAATTGAATGGGCAGGGGAGTGGGCCTGAGTAGAGGCTGGGAAATAAAAGAAATTGCCTAGAAGTCTGTTTGAGAAGCAGTCCAATTTGCAGATCCTCCCAACTCTAGGCGACTGGGCACCAGCCTCAGCAAAAGGCTGGCAGTTTCTTCTTTGGAGGCAGTAAAACAGAGAGTCTGGGGGTGGGAACCCCAGCACATTTTAGGGCAGAGGTACTGTATTGAAAGCAGGAGGATTAAGTGAAATCTTGTGTTTTAATTTCCTGGGAGTGCTGTAACAAATTACCATGAACTGAATGGCTTCAAACAATAGAAGTATATCCTGTTACAGTTCTGGAGGCCGAAAGGCTGAAATCAAAGTGCTGGCAGGGCCATCCTCTTCCAGAGGCTCTGGGAGAGAGTCCAGCCCTCATCTCTCCCAGCTTTTGCTGTCTGTCAGCACTCCTCGGCTTGTGGCCCTGTCTCTTTCTGCTCCATCTTCGCTCTGTCTTCTCCTCCAAGCTCATCTGCATCTGCCTGTCTCTTAGAAGGACATTTGTGATGGTACATAGGGCCCACCTGTACATGCCAGAACTATTTCCTCATCTCAAGAGCCTTAACTTGGCACTTGCCTGGTGGTCCAGTGGTTAAGACTTCATCTTCCAATCCGGGGGTACCAGTTTGATTTCTGGTCAGGGCCAGTGACTCAGCAGTAAAGAATCTGCTTGCAATGAAGGAGACGTGGATAGACCCAGGAAAGATCCCTGGGTCCGGGAGATGCCCTGGAGGAGGAAATGGCAATCTACAGCAATTTTCTTGCCTGGAAAATTCTATAGACAGAGGAGCCTGGCCAGCTGTAGTCTATAGGATCACAAAGAGTCAGACTCTACTGAGCACAAAGCACAAGGTTGTAATACTAGCCCACAGATGCTATAGTGTAAAAAACTGAAAACACAGGGAGCGAAGAGCCCACACGCCTCGAGGCCAATAACTAAAACATAAAACAGAAGTAATATTGTAACAAATTCAGTAAATACTTTAAAAGTGGTCCATATTAAAATATATATATATGGTCCTTTTTTTTTTTTTTAAAGTCTTAATCATAGTTGCAAAGACCCTTTTTCACAATGAGGTAACATTCACAGGAATTTAACATGGAATCTTTGGGAGGAGTCTTTTGGGGCCTGCATGCTGAGATACCCTTCCTGGTCCTTCACTACATCTGCAGGGCTGGCCCCATGGCTCACATCAGGGGCCAGGCAAATCATATGCAGCTGTCTTCCCCAGGCCATTCCACTCCAGGTAGGAGACTGGAAGAGTCTTCTCCAAAAAACTCTGGCTAGACTCAGAGGAATCACCTAAATACATTTTTACTTATTTGCTTTTATTGGATTGTAGCTGCTTTACAATATCATGTTAGTTTCTATCATTACCTAAGTATGTTTTAACATCAGGAGAATCCCAACAAATGGCCCAGTTCAATGTCAGCAGCCCACTTCCCAACATGTACAATGATCAGCTTCTTGGTCCCCTACTCTTAATTATGATCAGAAAATCAAGAAATATCAGACATCTGAGAACACCCTCTTAAATGAAAAATTGAGACCATAGCAAATAGAGAAAAGTAACTAGAGGAAATAGAGACAATACAGGAAAGGGAAAAAAAAACCTAGCAAAAATTGAAAAACAACTTTTCAGAGAGTTACCCTGAAGCAAGAAAAAGATGCCGTTAAAAGTGGGAATATTTTGAGGGCTTCTTGGAAATGAAAAGCAGAGATATTAAAAAATTAACAACAGGAACAGAAGATAAATGTGAGGGTTTGTCTCAGAAAGAAGAACAAAAAGACAAAGAAAGAAAATAGGAGAAAAATGATAAGTTGTTTAGGGGTCCAGTCTAAAAAAATTCCACATCTGAAACATAGTCATTTTTATCAAGAAAGAAGAGAAACAGAGAGAGGAATCATCAATAAAATAATTCACAAAAATTCTCCAGAATGAAAGGACATGTGTTTCCAAATTGAAAATGTTTACTGAGTGCCCAGCGCACTGAATAAAAATAGATCCACAGCAAGGAACATCACTGTGAAATTTCAAAATGCCAAGAACAGACTTGCAAAGAGAAAGGGAAATGGGTCACGTTTAAAGTAACAAAAGCAGAATAATTTTGGACTTCTCCTCAAAAATGCAGACATAAGAAGGCAGTGGATTGATGCCTTCAAAACTCTGAGTGAAAATGACTTTCAACCTAGAATTCTCTACCCAGCCAAACAGTCATCAAGGGAGCAGAAAGAATAAAACCATTTTCAGTTATGGGAAGTTGAAAATTTTCTACTTCCCACACGCCCTTTCTCAGGGAGTTACTGGAGGCTGTACTACACCAAAAAGGGTGTGTATATGCTTGCCTAGGTGTGTGTGTGTGGTCAGACGAGGAAGAACGAGACATAGAACCCAGGAAATAAACCCAGCACGTGGGAGAAACAGATGGATTTCCCAGATGATGATGAAGGGACATCTTAGGATGACAGCTGTGCACCAGAGGGTAACTGGTCCAGACTCTGCAGATCTGAAGGCTCCAGGGAGATTTCTTTACAAAGGTGAACACATAGAGTTTCTGATGTATTGGAAGGAGCTGGGAGGATGCTTGGTCCATTGGCAAAGAACTTGGAGTTGAACTGATAACAAATACTGAGAAAATGAGGTCAGCTTGGGGTGGGGGTGGAGAACAAGATGATAACCAACTTAAAAAAAAACAAAACACTGGGGAAAAGCTAAAGGACATGACAGTTTACCACGGTGTTCAATGATGAATGGTATTTACATAGTCACAGTTATGTAAATAGTAACCATTGGTCCCACCAAAATTACCATACCCCTATCCTGAGAGGATGGGGGAGTGGGAAGGGTGTAACTATATGGGCCAACTTTAGAGAAGGAAGGAGAACAGAGCCCTCACATCCAAGAGCGGGAAAGCAGATTATTTTTTAAAAAAATATTTCTTTCTTTCTTTGACTGCACTAGGTCTTAGATGTGGCATGTGGCATCTAGTTCCCTGACCAGGGATCGAACCCAGGCCCCGTGCATTGAGAGCTCAGAGCCTTAGCCAGGGGATTATATACTACAAGGGAAGTTTCAAGCAGATTACTCTGAAAACCGCCAAGTTTAGAAGTGGCAATCAGTAGAAGCATGTTATTTAGAGAGATGAAATTGAATATTTAAAAATTTAACTAAAAGTGGTCAGAGTCGTTGCCTTTGGGGAGAGGAAAATGGGAGGGAGAAATGAAGTGAGGACTTCTGTCTTTTAGGGAATTTGATACTTCCGTTCAGGTGCGTGTATAACCGTGATCACATAAAGTCTAAAAATAAAAAAGGATAGGCGCATTATACACTACAGTGCTGTTTTGATAATGATTGTTTCTGCATTGTGCGCCTTGGGTATGCCCCCCATCTTCCTAACTTATTATTGTTTTAATAATTTTTGTCTGCAAATGATATATGGCATGAAATGAGAAAAAAAAAAAGGAGGCTTTTTTTAAAAGGAGAAAGGGAAAAAGGGTCTGCTTGAGGGCAGCCTGGAAACCAGTGTTTCCGTCTATCTCCAGGTCTCAAAGCAGGGACAGTGAAAGGGATACAAAGGTGAGCAGGAGGCAGGTCGGGGAGGAAGCATTGTCAGAGCTTGATGACTCATAGAACGGGGAGGCGAGGCAGTGTCACGGACAGAAATATCAAATAACCATGGCCTTGACTTCCTGTTTTTAAATAAATATGACAACCTGGCATGTTTCTAGTTTATGAAAGATGACTGGCAGTTACTAAATGTTCCTAGTCACAGCGCAGTGTCAAAGGGCTTTGCTTACAGTTTATGCTTCTGCTTTTACTCACCTGTTATTTACTTTATGTGGCAGTCCAAGTGGTCCTTTTTTTAAAAGTTTTTTTTTTTTTTTTTTAATTTATTTGGCTGTGCCAGGTCTTAGTTTCGGCACTAAGAATCTTCAGTTGCCGCATGCAAACTCTTAGTTTCGGCATGTGGGATCTAGTTCGCCGACCAGGAAATCAAACCTGGGTCCTCTGTATTGGGAGCGTGGAGTCGTAGCCACTGGACCACCAGGGAAGTCTCCTGAGTGGTCCTTTTTAAGCTTTTGTCTGATCACGTTTCTCTTTTGCTCAAATCCATCCCTGGCTCCCCACTGTACTGTGAGCTAAACCCAAAGTCTTCTTAGTTATCCACAGTGCCCAGTTTGGGCTGCTTTCTGCCCCTGCCTGCAGAGGTCTCTGATGTCTTGTGTCCTTTCCTCTGCACCCCAACTCTATGGACTTCAGTTCATCGAATGTGCCAAGCTCATCCCCCAAACTCGGGACCTTTGCACTTGCTGAGCCTTCATCTATTAATACCTTCTTGTTGATGTTTATATAGAGCCTCCTAGTCATAATTCAGGTTTCATCACAAATGTCACTTTAGGGACTTCCCTGGCAATCCAGTAGTTAACACTCCACATTTCCAAGGCAGGAGGCTGGGATTCAGTCCCTGTTCCGAAAACTAAGATCCTGTGTGCCGTGTGACGTGGCCAAAATAAACACAAATGTCACTTCGTCAGAGGGGCCTTCAGGAACAGCTTGCCCACTTGCCCCAGCCAGCTACTATCTCCTCCACACTTCGCTTTCTTATCTTTCAATGAGCACATCACAATGTGCAATTATCCTCTTTTTCTCTTTTCAAAATGTTTTAAAATAGTGTTAAGATGTAATTCATATAACATAAACTCTAGCATTCAAAAGCATACAGTTCAGTGACTTTTAATTTATTTATTATGTTGTACTACCATCACCACGGCCTGATTCCTAATTGCTTCCATCACCCAACAAGGAACCCTGTACCTGTTAGCAGTCATTCTTTCCTCCCCCTATCCCCTAGCAGTAGAAACTAATCTACTTGCTGTCTCTATGGATTAACTATCCTGAATGTTTCATACAAGTAGAATCATAGATGTGTCATTTTTGTGTCTGGCTTCTTTCACTTAACATGATATTGTTTCTTTTAAAATTTTGCTTCCTTATTATTTATCATCTCCTTTAGATTCTCAGAAGCTTTGGTACCTAGAATAGTGCCAGTATAAGTCATTACATGTGGAATAAGCACCTATTATGTGTTAGGCACACAGTAGCACAAAAAATTGTCTCCAAGAAAACTCTCTTTAATCTTTCTTTTTTCCTAAGTAGTCTTTAAGCCTCCCCTCATACATCCCCAAGGGGTGTGATGGGTCAAGGCTCAGTGGGCTGGTTTGGGGAAGTCTTCTCCTTCTTTTTATAAGAAATCTTTTGTTTATGTATTCATTTGTTTGGCTGTACCAGGTCTTAGTCGCAGCACATGGGATCTTTGATTTTTTTTGTTGTTGCAACATGAGAACTCTTTAGTTGTGGTAAATAGGATCTAGTTCCCCAACGAGGGATTGTACCCCAGCCCCCTGCATTGAGAGTGTGGAGTCTTAACTACTGGACCACAAGGGAAGTCCCAAGTCTCTGCTTTCTTGATCCACCAGACATGATCCAGCTCCCTCCAGAAAGAGACACCTCACATCAGCATGGGGGCCCCAACCAGCACTGCAACAAAAAACAGGTCCCAACAAAGCACCTGCTTCTAAGGGGTTTCCGTGTCCCTTTGATTCTTATTCAAGAAAAATCTATGGGACAGTTAAGCTCAGATCAGATCAGATCAGTCGCTCAGTCGTGTCCTACTCTTTGCGACCCCATGAATCGCAGCACGCCAGGCCTCCCTGTCCATCACCAACTCCCGGAGTCTGAGTTCACTCAGACTCACGTCCATCGAGTCAGTGATGCCATCCAGCCATCTCATCCTCTATCGTCCCCTTCTCCTCCTGCCCCCAATCCCTCCCAGCACCAGAGTCTTTTCCAACGAGTCAACTCTTCGCATGAGGTGGCCAAAGTACTGGAGTTTCAGCTTTAGCATCATTCCTTCCAAAGAAATCCAGGGCTGATCTCCTTCAGAATGGACTGGTTGGATCTCCTTGCAGTTCAAGGGACTCTCAAGAGTCTTCTCCAACACCACAGTTCAAAAGCATCAATTCTTTGGCGCTCAGCCTTCTTCACAGTCCAACTCTCACATCCATACATGACCACAGGAAAAACCATAGCCTTGACTAGACGAACCTTTGTTGGCAAAGTAGTGTCTCTGCTTTTCAATATGCTATCTAGGTTGGTCATAACTTTCCTTCCAAGGAGTAAGCAGTCTTTTAATTTCATGGCTGCAGTCACCATCTGTAGTGATTTTGGAGCCCAGAAAAATAAGGTCTGACACTGTTTCCACTGTTTCCCCATCTATTTCCCATGAAGTGATGGGACTGGATGCCATGATCTTCATCTTCTGAATGTTGAGCTTTAAGCCAACTTTGTCACTCTCCACTTTCACTTTCATCAAGAGGCTTTTGAGTTCCTCTTCACTTTCTGCCATAAGGGTGGCGTCATCTGCATATCTGAGGTTATTGATATTTCTCCCAGCAATCTTGATTCCAGCTTGTGCTTCTTCCAGTCCAGCGTTTCTCATGATGTACTCTGCATATAAGTTAAATAAGCAGGGTGACAATATACAGCCTTGACGAACTCCTTTTCCTATTTGGAACCAGTCTGTTGTTCCATGTCCAGTTCTAACTGTTGCTTCCTGACCTGCATACAGATTTCTCAAGAGGCAGGTCAGGTGTTCTGGTATTCCCATCTCTTTCAGAATTTTCCACAGTTTATAGTGATCCACACAGTCAAAGGCTTTGGCGTAGTCAATAAAGCAGAAATAGATGTTTTTCTGGAACTCTCTTGCTTTTTCCATGATCCAGCAGATGTTAGCAATTTGATCTCTGGTTCCTCTGCCTTTTCTAAAACCAGCTTGAACATCAGGAAGTTCATGGTTCACATATTGCTGAAGCCTGGCTTAGAGAATTTTGAGCATTACTTTACTAGCGTGTGAGATGAGTGTAATTGTGTGGTAGTTTGAGCATTCTTTGGCATTGCCTTTCTTTGGGATTGGAATGAAAACTGACCTTTTCCAGTCCTGTGGCCACTGCTGTTAAGCTAGCCACATTAAATAACAGTTTGAAGAGACCATGGGGCAAGGAATATAGGAGACATCTGGCTGCAGAGAGAATAGCCTCCGCAACCAATAAGCAAGGAAATTAGGACCTCATTCCTACAACCGCAAGGAACTGAATTCTGCCAACAACCTCAATGAGCCGGACGTGGAGTCTTCCTAGAGCCTCCAGATACAGACACAGACAGGCTGCTGCCTAGACTTCACTTTTGGGACCTGAGCGTGGAACACAGCAGAGCCAGCTGGACTTAGCACCTAAGAACTCTGAGCTGGATGTAATTTAAAAGACAACAACAACAACAACAAATTCACTTTGCTGCCTGTGGTTCCTGCCTAAACGTAGGCTTGCTTTGAGGATCCCAGGGCTGATTGGCTCATTTGGGCTGGAGGGTAGACCCAGAGGCTACTTAGAATAGGAGTTAAGAACTAGATGCTGGAGCCAAATTTCCAGGGTCTAGACCCCAGCACTGCCACTTATTACTTCTATCATCTTGTGCAAGTTACCCTCCCTGTGCCTCAGTTTCCCTCAGTATACTGTATTATACTGTATATTTTTAGACTAGAGTATTATTTTTAGATGAAATAAACTGATATTCAGGAAGTCTTAGAACCATGCCAAGTATATGTTTCTTAAATAAACGTATCACACACACACACACACACACACACCCCAGATGCTATATGTGTACCTAATGGGGCAGCTAGTTGCAAGTAATGCTGCTCTGCTCGTTGTTGGTTCTCCTGGGTTGGAAATACTGGTTGTGGTGACATCTAACCACAAGCTTTTTTGGTTTTGTTTTTAACCTCATTTAAAGACCAAAAGGGAAATTCGTCTCTGTTTCCTGGTAGGAGAAAGGTAGAAACATCCCAATTATCCATTAATAGAAGAGTAAATGCAGACGCTTTAAATGATGACTCACAGCTATGGATATTCAGTTAGGAAAGGGCCTGTGTTCTGCCTTGGTTAAGATCATGGGCCTTGAAGCCAGACCATCTGTGTCTGAATCTCAGCCTGACTACCTATAGCTGTGTGACTTTGGCTAACCCGCTCAACCTCTCTAGGTCTCTCTAGGTCTCTCTTTTCCCATTTGTAAGGTTGTTGATGTTCAGCTGCTAAGTTGTGTCCAACTCTTTGTAATCCCATGGACTGAAGCTCGCCAGGCCGCCCTGCCCCTCACTGTCTCCCAGAGTTAGTGCTTATGTAAGTGCTTGTCATCATCATAATAGTGCTTATCACACAGAACCACTGTGAGGATAAAATGAAGTCAAACCCAGAAAGCAGCCAGCACGAGCACTGTCGGTGCTCAAAAAACCTTCGCTGTTACTGCTTCATAAAAAAATAAAAGTAGCGCAAATGAGCTTCAGGGTTCAAACATATTTCTATGCACTGAAAAAAATCTAGGAGATACTTTATAAACGGCTCTAAAATGGTAACTGTTTCCCACACCCTTCTTCATGCTTTCCTGTATTGCCTGGGAAAAAAAATTTAATATTAATAAGCCAATACTACTTTTGTAACCAGAAAAAAATTTTTTCAAGTTAATTCCATGTGGGGGTGTGGGCCTTAATAAACAACTCCACCCTCCACTGCAGAGGCAATCGATGCGTTATTTGCCTGTCCTTGCCTTTTGTGTTTGAAGACTGTTTTTGCCTGGGAGATTTTTGCGAGAACAGAAAGTTAACCTTGTTTACTCAGCTCCTCTCCCTGTGAATCAGCCTGTTAAAAGCTGGGTAGGTTCTCCTTCCCCCTGCCTGATTCTGTTGCAGGGGAGGAAGTACTGACTCATGCATCCTCTGGTTCATCTGGCCATTTATTTCATTTACAGTCATTCAACAGGATTGGGAAACAAACATGGCCCACCCAATCAACAGAATTTCATGGCTTCGTCTCAAAGATCAAGACTGATTCATATCTATTACCCTGGAGAGATGCTTGCCCTCAGTGAAAACAAACAAGCCAACTACAGAATGATATTTATTCAACAAGTATCAAATACTTCACCCCTCTGTTCAAAGCACTAGAAACACAGCAGAGAAAAATCCCTGCCCTTGCAGAGCAGAAACTCTGGAAGAAGAGATAGAGTTCACAAGAAAAACATAAGTTCATCTAGGTAATGAAAATTACTGTGATGCAAGAGTGAGAAGGAGACAGGACTACTTAGGTGGCGCGGCTGTGGAAGGCCTCTCTAAGGAAGTGGTGTTTGAATTGAAAATATACAGTGATTCCACTTGTGTGAAATATACTCCTCCGTGTGTGAGAATATGTCTGTTTACTGTAAACACAGAATAGTTCTCAGGACACTAAGATGATTCAGGCAGGTATGGTCCTGGCCTCCGAGGACTATCTCCTTTTCTCATTCCCCACATCAGCTGGACTGGGCTGGGCTCCACACTCATCACTGCAAGTAACAGAACCTCAAACTAGTTTAAAAGAGAATTTTTTAATTCTCTTTTAATTCCACAAAAGGAAAAGTCCAGGGCTATCATGGGTTCAGGCACAGCTGTATTCAGGAGCTCGATGATGTCAACATGTCTCTGCCTCCCTCATCCTCCATCTCTGCTTTTCCTTCGGTTGGCTTCATTCTGAGGCAGGCTCTTCCCGTGAGGTGACCAAGACGTCTTCAGCTTTTGTCCTCCTAGCTCGTGATCCCAAAGAGAGAAGAGCACCCTTCTCCCCGGCAACACTGGCAAAGTTCTCGAGCTGCCTGTCATTGGTTCACTTTGGAGCACATGCTTTCCCTGAACCAATCACGTTGGCTTGAGGGGTGCAAAACTCCAGGTGAGGATAATGCATCCACTCTTGGAGTCAAAATGGAGTCTCCCTCACCTGGACCACATCTACTGAGGAGGGGAAAAGACCAGCCCAGAAGCACTATCAGCACAGACTGAACATTCACTTTTTGCCACGCAGTAATGACATAAGATGGGGCTTCCCAGCTGGCACAGGGGTCAAGAATCCACCTGCCAGTGCAGGAGACACGGGAGACGTGGGTTCAATACCTGGGTCAGGAAGATGCCCTGGAGGAGGAAATGGGAACCCACTCCAGTATTCTTGCCTGGAGAATTCCACGGACAGAAGAGCTATAACCCATGAGGTTGCAAGAGTTGGACTCAACTTAGCTACTAAACCACCATTACCACCATGTGACCTAGGTCTGGCCAAGGGGAAGTGAGGAGATAATTGCCAAAGGCTTCTTAGGAAGTTCTTCCTCAGTCTTTCAGGAGAGGGTCTGGAAGTGACCCTGTTTTCCTACTGGACATGAAAGAGAATGCCTGTAGCTCTGAGAGCTCTTGGCAGTCATTCTGCGATGACAAGGAGAACCAACATTGTGGATGGCAGAGTAGAGAGACCTAAAGAACGTGGGTCCTTGGTGATACCATTAGGTCACTAGAACTACCTCTGTCCTACAGCTGATCTGAGCTGGACACCCAGTGAGGGGAGGCAGGATAGCCTGTTCTGGTTAAGCCAGTTTGAATTTTATTGACTCCTTCTTTCTAGCAAAAGGCGTTCTAACGGACTTACTGTGGATTTTTAAATCTTTATTTCACAGATGGGGAGACCGAAGCTCAGAGACATCAAGTGAGTTGTTTAAGGTCACACAGCATGCCAGGCTTTAATCCAGGGTTTGTCTGATTCCAAACTCATCTCATAGTGTGATTTCTACATGGTAGTAGCCTTCCTTCTGCTAGATACATTTTTTAAGCACCAAGACGCTGAATCCTCACAACTATTCTGTGAAGTAAATGCTTTTATTATCCCCAATTTGCAGATCAGAAACATCCACAAGGGAGGGGAGGTTGTTTAGCAGATGGACTTTTGGATCAGAGGCTTTCCTTTCGGGTTTATGATTCAGAGCCAAGGGCAGATAATAGTTAAGTGGAAAGGGAGGGGAGTAGGATTGGGGAAAAAGGAAATCCTGGAGGTTGTAAAATGCAAGGATCTTATTTCAACTCTGCTGAAGTATTGAGCCAGGAGAATCGGGAAATAGAGCCCCAGAAATTCTTTTGAAATTGACTCTTAATTCATTTTAAATTTGGTTTAAAAAATTCATGTAGGGAATACATTACCATTTTAGAAAGAAATTGGAAACAAAGGCACAAAGCAAGATAACATGATTTTTAAATCGTACCAATACTCCAGCTGTGTAATTGTTGACAATTATGCTTAATCCCTTTGTGCTTCTGTTTCCTCTACACAAGGAGTCAGGAAAGCCTTTCTGAGGAGGCAGCATTTGAGCCAAGGCTGGAAAGATGATATGGAACCACCACTGGGAGAGTATTCTAGGCAGAGGGACTAGCATATGCAAAGGCCCTGAGGTGGGAGCGAAGCTGGCTGATAGGAAGGTTAGGGCGAAGGCCCGTGGGATTCACGAGAAACAAGGGAAAGGGGAGTTGCAGGAGATGCGGTCAGGGAGGCAGAGTCGGATCACAGAGGGGGAAATGGCTTTGGGGACAGGGAGCTGCCCAAAACACAGGTGAGCAGCCAGTACTCCAAGCAGAAGGTTTATTAACTAGCATCAAGCTTCTGGGAGGAAGGGCAGATGAGAGACCCTGCCAGTTGATACATTTTTACCAAGCATCTGTTCTGTGCCAGGCCCTGCCTGGAGTGCTGGTTTCCAGGAACATTTGCTTTGAAGATCAGAATTTCAGGGACAGCCAAGTCTATAGAGAGGCATTTTTCCAAAGAGGATGCCTGACTAGCCAACAAATGGATGACAACCTCCTCAAGAGCCCTCTAAAGCAGGCAGCGCAGGTGAAACGCCAGAGACATTGCCCAGCTGTAGACTGGCAACAGTTTGAAAATCAAAAACACCAAGTCATAGAAGAGTGGTTAACAGCTCAGGCTCTGAGACCAGCTCATCCGGGTTGGTACCATGCTCCATTATTTCTAGCTGGGCGATTTGAGGCTACTTACGTCCCCTCTCTGTGCCTCCATTTCTCTGTCAAATGGGGATGATAACTATCTTTAACTTAAACTTTCTTAGTGAGGTTACATGAGTCACTAAAGGTTAACTGTTGAAAAAGGTGCTTGGCACATACTTACTGTCATATGTGACGGTGGTATTATTATTGGTGAGGAAGTGGGAAACAGAACTTTCGTATACTGCTGTTTGGCATTTGAAAGGCATGCAACCTGTGACCAGTCCCCCTTCCAGATATCCGCCCTAGAGCAGCTCTTACACAGGTAAGAGTAGGTGTGGCAGCTTCACCCATAGTAGGGCAAGAATAGGAGTCAGGAGGTGAGTGAGTGTAATCAACTATGACATATCCCCATAAAGGAATACCAGTGAGCAATAAAAATGAATAGTCAGTTTTCATTCCAATCCCAAAGAAAGGCAATGCCAAAGAATGCTCAAACCACTGCACAATTGCACTCATCTCACACGCTAGTAAAGTAATGCTCAAAATTCTCCAAGCCAGGCTTCAGCAATATGTGAACCGTGAACTTCCAGATGTTCAAGCTGGTTTTAGAAAAGGCAGAGGAACCAGAGATCAAATTGCCAACATCCACTGAATCATGGAAAAAGCAAGAGAGTTCCAGAAAAACATCTATTTCTGCTTTATTGACTATGCCAAAACCTTTGTGTGGATCACAATAAGCTGTGGAAAATTCTGAAAGAGATGGGAATACCAGAACACCTGACCTGCCTCTTGAGAAACCTGTATGCAGGTCAGGAAGCAACAGTTAGAACTGGACATGGAACAACAGACTGGTTCCAAATAGGAAAAGGAGTTCGTCAAGGCTGTATATTGTCACCCTGCTTATTTAACTTATATGCTGAGTACATCATGAGAAACACTGGGCTGGAAGAAGCACAAGCTGGAATCAAGATTGCTGAGAGAAATCTCAATAACCTCAGATATGCAGATGATACCACCCTTATGGCAGAAAGTGAAGAGGAACTCAAAAGCCTCTTGATGAAAGTGAAAGAGGAAAGTGAAAAAGTTGGTTTAAAGCTCAACATTCGGAAAACGAAGATCATGGCATCTGGTCCACACAGTGGAAACAGTGTCAGACTTTATTTTTTGGGGGCTCCAAAATCACTACAGATAGTGATTGCAGCCATGAAATTAAAAGACGCTTACTCCTTGGAAGGAAAGTTATGACCAACCTAGATAGCATATTCAAAAGCAGAGACATTATTTTGCCAACAAAGGTCCATCTAGTCAAGGCTATAGTTTTTCCAGTGGTCATGTATGGATGTGAGAGTTGGACTGTGAAGAAAGCTGAGAGCCGAAGAATTGATGCTTTTGAACTGTGGTGTTGAAGACTCTTGAGAGTCCCTTGGACTGCAAGGAGATCCAATCAGTCCATTCTAAAGGAGATCAGTCCTGGGTGTTCATTGGAAGGACTGATGCTGAAGCTGAAACTCCAATACTTTGGCCACCTCATGCGAAGAGTTGATTCATTGGAAAAGACCCTGATGCTGGGAGGGATTGAGGGCAGGAGGAGAAGGGGATGACAGAGGATGGGATGGCTGGATGGCATCACTGACTCGATGGACATGAGTTTGAGTGAACTCCAGGAGTTGGTGATGGACAAGGAGGCTTGGCATGCTGTGATTCATGGGGTCGCAAAGAGTCGGACACGACTGAGTGACTGAACTGAACTGAAAGAGGTCTTAGGGCTTCCCTGGTGGTTCAGATGGTAAAGAGCCAGCCTGTAATGCAGGAAACCCAGGTTCAATCCCTGGGTCAGTGACAATCCCTTGGAGAAGAGAATGGCTACCCACTCCAGTATTCTTGCCTGGAGAATTCCATGAACAGAGGAGTCTGGCAGGCTATACAGACCATGGGGTCACAAAGAGTTGGACACGACTGAGCAACTAATATTTTCACTTTTCAAAAAAGTCTTAAAAATATAATGTTGAATGAGAAAAGAAACTCTCAGGGACTTCCCTGATGGTCCAGTGGCTAAGACACCCCGCTTCCCGTGCAGGGGCCAGGAAAGGAAAATAGGGGCCTGATCAGGGAAATAGATCACACATGCTGCAACTAAGACCCAGAACAGTCAAAAAAATATATATATTTTAAGCAAAGAAAATATACGTTCAGAAGTAAACTCTTGGTATGATACCATTTATGTAAATATTAAAGCCACAAAACATTATACAAACAGGAGTAGCAGGGTGATATTAAGCATTTAATAACTGGCATGACCCAAGCACTGACCAAGCAGAGCAGAGGCTGACCACGTGGGCCCCACCAGGCTGTCCAGAAGTGGCTTCTCCATGTTCATAAGCCCCTCCCAGCCTCCCTGCTCCTCTCCTGTCCGTCCTATTGCTCATTAGCTATGTGATGTCGGGCAAGTTGATGAATCTCTCTGGGCATCAGCTTTTCCATCTGTAACCCAGAAATAATAGTAACAAAAATGAACAATGCAGAGTTCCCATGTGCCAAACCCTTATTATCATCATCATAGTAACCATCTGTGTTAAATTCTACTATTACTCCCATATGTACATGTGGAAACTGAGGCATAGATGGGGCTGAGAAGTTTGCTCATGGTTTGTAGAACTTAGCCTATAGGATTATTGCAAATATACTGTTGATGATATACGGTAAGAGCTTAGGGAAAGGCCTGGCGCTGCGTAGTACTCAGTAAAGGCCAACAGTGATTATGATGTCACTGCCCTACTCGTAGTCTGCAGTGGCCACCATCGCCCTTAGGGGACAGTTTGAATTCATCGTGGGCTATAAGGTCATGATCTTTTCCCTTCCCACCCCTCTGTCTTATTCACCTGTTTCCCCTTGTTCTCTGGTCTCCAGTCAACTGGCCTTCTCTCAATCCCTCCTACACCCCTCACCTTCCCTGCCACTGGGCCTTTGCACATCTTTTCCCTCGCCTGAAATGCTGTTTCCACCTGCTCTTGTTTTATCTGCTTAGCCTCTAAACATCTTCACAGCCACATGCAATGACACCTCTTTCAGGAGGCCCTGTTGAAGTGGGGGGGGGTCCTCCTGGTCTATACTCTCATAACTATTTTTTAAGTTTTTTTTTCTTTTGATGTGGACCATTTTTGTAAAGTCTTTATTGAATTTTTTACAATATTGCTCCTGTTTTATGGTTGTTGTGTTTTTTTGGCCCCAAGGCATGTGGAATCTTAGCTCCCCGACCAGGGATCAAACTCATATCCTCTGCAAAGTCTTAACCACTGAACCACCAGGGAAGTCCCTATGTTGTCATAACTTTAAACAAATGTCCCTTAAGTAATACTTTTCCCTCCTGGAATTACTTCTTCAGTGTTGGTCTGCCCCACTCAACAGTAGCTCTTGGAAAACGGAAGTTTTCTGGCTTTATTGTTATTGTTGGCCTGTGGCAGGCAGTACAGACCGGCTTGCTCAGCACTTGTCCCAATCCCCCTGTAACGTGGCTTCTTGTGCTGTAACAGCTAGAAGTGAAAAACTAGATTCCTCAGAGTTCTGGGAAGCAGGTGTGATGCATGCGGCCCTGGTTCCCCTGGTAAGCCTTAGAGGCAGAAACAAGCTGCGGGGGTGCCGAGTGGTAGAGTCTTCTGGCAAGCACCATGGTGGAGATATCGGGTCCTTCCAGGGAGTCATAGAGGAGTTCTAGCTCCAGCCCCAGCTCCCTGCGCCCTGAGCAGCAGGGGCAGAGATGTTTCTGTTGGAACAGTTCGGCTGTGAGGTTGTTTATTTCTCCTGGCTTTGATGCGCCTGGCTACACTGAGGTTATTCAGCATCCATAGTACTGCTTAATACCTTTAATAAGTCCCTCTTTGCCTAAGCTGGCTCTCGTTGATTCTGTTGTTTGCAACTTAGAATACCTTGCTCAAGAAATATTGGTTGAATGAATGAGTGAGTGAGTGAATGAATGAATGATGACCTCTTGGCAACTTTCCTGTTCCCATTGATTTAATCCTCAAGTAGTAGCGTCAAAAGCCCTGGACGGTTACCGTTCTTCCAAAGGTCAGGGACAGGAAGATGACGTGGAATGTCTTATCACTGGCAGGCCTTGTAGATGAAAGAGACTCCTAGGAAGGAACTGGGGCTGTCCCCAGGGGCTGGCAGGGGCGCTGGCTGGAGCCTGAGGATGATTGGACTCTGGGGAAGGATAGTGTGTGAGGAAGAGGGAAGAGGCAGGGTGGATCACTGAGCTGTCCCAGGTCCTTTGGGGTGGGGGTTCTCTTATTGGGGGTCACCATAGGTCAGTGCGTGTACTGCGTTTCAGCTGAAAAGCATGTTAGAAAAATATAATCAGGAGCCAAATATTTTCTAAGAAAGCTTAAACTGCATGTCAGCCAGAGTACTTTTGGCTGTGAATGACAGAAAACCAATCTCAGGAAAGGCTTAGGTTGGGCTCCAGCAGAAGCAGATCTAAGATGAGGATTTGTGTGCAAGTAGCTCATTTGGGCAACGGCACCCACTCCAGTGCTCTTGCCTGGAAAACCCCATGGACGGAGGAGCCTGGTGGGCTGCAGTCCATGGGGTCGCTAAGAGTCAGACACGACAGAGCGACTTCACTTTCATGCATTGGAGAAGGAAATGGCAACCCGCTCCAGTGTTCTTGCCTGGAGAATCCCAGGGACGGGGGAAGCCTGATGGGCTGCCGTCCTGGGGTCGCACAGAGTCGGACACGACTGAAGCGACTTAGCAGCAGCAGCAGCAGCAGCAGCAGTTCATTTGGGAGATGATTCTGGGATAAGCTGGCTGTCGGGGAGTGGCAAGTGAGACGAAAGAGGGAAAGAAGCCAATAGAAGGTGAGTTACTGAGCAGGGATTCGTGTTGCGTAGCTGAGGCTAGACTCCACTGCGGGACCCTGGGCCACAGAGTGGAACACACTTCAGAACTGTCCACTCGGGGGGCAAGTGAGTCTGGGTATTTGTCCACCAACTCCCGTCGATCCTTGGGGAAGGTGAGCCCCCAACATCCTCAGTCTGTTTGCACTAAATATTCACGGGGGACGAAACTCTCAGAGCACCAGAGCTGGGAACTGGAAGCCATAAGGTCACTGAGTATCAAAACAGTGATTGCCAAGGGGATATAGACATCAACATCATCCGCTACAGTGACTTCAGCCAAAAACAAAAAAATCAAAAACATTTGGCTCATGGAGAATAACATGTCCCAGGATATGCTGGCTTCACGGACAGCTAAATTCAGGGGCTCATTAGTTATAGGGACTCAGTCTCTCTCTTACTCTCCCAGTTGTGGTCACCTTTGAGCGCTAGGCTCTCTTCATACTGGTCTAGCACAGCAGAAGGAAAACAGTGCTCCCCAACGATTGCAGCAAAAACTGGCATTGATCCACCTGTGGCACATGCCCACCCCTGAACCAGTCCCTGTGGGCAGAGGGTACAGTGTTGACTGGCGCTTTAGAGCCTCCAGTGGAGTCAAGGATAGGATTAGCCCCATGTACTTCATATGGACAGGGAGCAAAGAAGGGGCCTCCTGGGAAAATCAGGGTGCTGTTACCAGAGGATGGGGCACCGGATCCTGAGAAGGTAAGCCAAGAGGACAGGTGTTGTCCAAACTCCCCATGTATAGATGAGAACCAGCCGTCAGATAGCGAAAGGGACTTACCCTGGCTCATTCAGTGAGACAGTGGCAACCTAGCTTCCCGTCTTAACCCCCATCGTTCACCACAAGCCAGTGGCCTCTCAATAAATAGGATTGGTTTATCCAGTGCAAACCCTTTAACATCCTCCCATCCTAGCTTCTTCTCTCAATCCACGACAGCCCCGTGTGATTCTGACACATTTCTGTTAAATAAATATGTAATCCCTCATTTTCCAGGCAGAGAAACTGAATTTTTTTTAATGGTATTAATTCAGAGGTTAGCAAACTTTTTCTGTAAAAGATCAAATAGTAGATATTTTACTCTTGCAGGCCACTGAAGCTCTCTCTTGCATAGTCCTCTTCTTCTCCACCTCCTCCTTCTCATTTCTTCAGCCCTTTAAAAAGGTTAAAACTATCTTCAGCTGCAAGGGCCCACACGCCAGTTTGTCCATCCTTGGTATAATGGAAGAGCAGCAATCCTCGGTGTCCCAGAAGGTGGACTCTGCTGCTCTTCTAGAGCAAATCCCTGCATCTCTGAGCCGCAGGCCCTCAACCATGAAAGGCAGGCCATGCTCCTTCTCTCCAAGACTAAAAATCTGAGAAATAAAGATTATGAATATATACATTATATAATATATTAAAAAATATATAATTATATTATAATTATATATATTATATAATATGTACTGTATAATGAGTAAAAACTGGGAACACAAAATAACCATGGCCTACCCAGGGAAAAATTGTTTTTGCAATTGAAATAAAATACACACAGAGCAACATTCACCATTTTAACCACTTCAAAATATATACTGCAGTGAAGACAGCAGTTTTTTAATTTCTTTTTTCAATTTATCTTGGGTCTTCGTGGGTAAGCGCTCCAGGGCCAGGATGCCGTGGCTCCATGGAGTGGGGGCCCAGGCGCCTTCTCCCTGGTTGCTCCTCCATCCCTAGAGAGGCATCCTTGGTCACAAGGTCCCAGATGGCTCCCCAGCACCTTGTCTGTCACTTCAGCCCAGCTGGAAGGGAGCAGTGAAGGGCAGAACATTGCCCATTCCTTGTGAAGGGCAGGACCCGGAAGTAGATCCAGGGGCTTTGTAAGGGAGGAGCTTTCCATTAGCTGTAACTTAGTGCCAGGACTCCACCTCCCTACCAAGAAGCCTGGGATATGTGGGAAGCTGTGTGTCCAGCTAAGAACCAGGCGATCCGTTATTAGGAAAGAGCGGGCCGGAACTGATATTGAGGGGATCATCCATTATCTTTGCCCAAAGCATCTGGCTCAAAGAAGCTCTACAAAAGATAACTGCTATTGTTGTCTCTTCTTTGAAAAACTCAGAGGGTGAATTTGAAAGGTGCACATAAATACTGGATACCAATACAGCACATTAGACTTTGCAATCAACACAGGAGGGTTTAAGTCTCTATTTTCATGCCTTCCCAGGCTGTGTGACCTCTCTGAATCCTGCTTTCATCATTTGTCAAGCCCGGCAAAAGTTATACTGTTCACAGGAAAAATTAATGAACATAAAGCTTAAGTGCAATGTCCAGCCCGAAGCGGGTGCTCCATAAATGGTCATTAATATTGATAAGAAATGTGTATGATATTTGTGATGAACTCAGAGATCAGACAGGCCTGGGTTCAAATGTGGACTCTTGTACTTCCTAGCTGGGCAAAGTCCAGCTCTGACTCATTCTCCTCTCTGTGAAATGGAGCAGTAACAGTTCCAGCCCACTGGATGGCTTTCAGGCTCCAAGGAATCGGTGACACATTGAAACCAGCAGCAAAGAGTTATTATCAGATCACCTTTCCCATTTTGAGCGTGCAGAGCAAGAGGCAGGGTCAAAAGGCTGTTGTTGGTTTTCCCTGGCGGTGCAGTGGTAAAGAATCTACCAGCCAATGCAGGAGACACGGGTTTGATCCCTGGTCCAGGAAGATCCCACATGCCATAGGGCAGCTAAGCCCGTGGGCCGCAACTACTGAGCCTGTGCTCTAGAGCTCGGGGGCCGCAGCTACTGAGCGCATGTGCCACAGCTAGAGAAAAGCCCACACAGCAGCCAAGGTCCACCACAGTCAAAAATAAATAAGCGATTTTTTTTAAAAGGCTGTTGCTGCAAACATAATTTTGTGCAAAGAAGTCATACGTGAAAGAATTAACGCTGTGTTATGCCAATTCATAAAGTCCGTGCACGCGAGCTCAGTTGCTTCGGTCGTGTCGCTTTCCTTTGTGATGCTGTGGATTGTAGCCAGGTTCTTGGGTCCGTGGGATTCTCCAGGCAAAGAATATTGCAGTGGGTTGTCACGTCCTTCTCCAGAGGATTTTCCTGACCCAGGAATCAAATCCGCATCCCCTGCACGCTGGCAGATTTTTAACCGACTGAGCCAGCAGGGAAGCACGTAAAGTTTGGTTACCATTCAGCGTGGCAATAGAGACTAGCAGAGAGCTTCGAGGGGACTGGGAAAGCTCCGGCCCTTGGTCAGGGGGCCGATTACCCTGCTGTGTTGCCCTGGTGAAAATTTATTGAGCTGTCACTGGTGTGTGCACTTTTCTATACGTAGGTTACCCTTCAGTAAAACGCTTCCTCCAAAGCATGGCTGTGGTCTATTAGAAGCCTCGGCCGTGGCTGAGGGGCACAGATAGGGACATCCTTCCTCGCCAGCCACCACAGTTTCTGTTTCGGCTTCCCGGTCAACCTAGCCTCTACGCCTGGAGCCTCGGGCCACAGAGTACCTCTTCCCCTGCAATGTGGCCTCATTACCACATCCGGGGCCAGTCTGGAGCCAGCCAGCCTGACTGCCCAAGGTATCAGCTCCTAGACTGTGGGAGAGACTTGTTGAGACAGGGGAACTTCAATAAGTCACCTGGAACAGCAGCCTTATTTCACTGATCTTATAGATGGGACTAGTGTTCAGCCTTCATTTCATTCATCCAGACATTATGTAGGTAGCTCTCCACAAGGTTTGTGGTTGATTTTTGTTGTTCAGTTGCTAAGTTGTGTCTGACTCTTTGTGACCCCATGGGCTGCAGAATGCCAGGCTTCCCTGTCCTTCACCATCTCCTGGAGCTTGCTCAAACTCATGTCTACTGAGTCGGTTGTGGTTGGTACAAAGACGTTTCATTCAATCATGCCATGAACAGGAATTGAGCACCCACCAGGCACTGTGCCCCTGTAGAGAAACAGACATGGTCCCTGCTTTCCTGAAACATTCTATGCAATTAACTGGCCTGCTTTCTTCAAAAGTGTTAATAAAGTGTTAATAAAAAATAAAGTCATAAAGGACAAAGGAAAGCTAAGGAATCAATCCAAATTAAAGAAAACTAAAGAGACATAATAGCTAAAGGCATAACATGGTCTTGAACTGGATCCTGTACTTGAGGGGGAAAATGCTGTAAAGGTTATTGTAACAATTGACAAAATTGAAATATGGATGGTATTAAAGTATTATATTGAGGTAAATTTCCTGAATATGGCAACTGTGCTTAGTTACTTAAAATAATATCCTGTTCTTAGGAAAGATATGCTGAGATATTAAAGGGTAAATGGGGCATGATGTATATAATCTATTCTTAAGTGGTTTCAAAAAAATGAATGTTAGTAATGAATAAATATTCACATGAAGAAAGAGAAGATGATAAAGCAAATGCAGCAAAATATGAAAAACTGGTGAATCTGGGTAAAGGGCATCCTGAAATACTCAGAATTATTCTTGCAACATTTCTATAAATTCAAAACTATCTTGTAACCTGTAATTGTGGTTGCATCTGGGGTGAAGAAAGGAACAGGGAGGAAGGAAGATTCACTTTTCTACCCTTTTGTACTTTTTAGAACATTACCTAGTCGAATAAATATAAAGTGTAAAAAAAAAAGAAGTTCATTTATTAGATACATGTTCTAGACACTGTGCTACTTCTTACGTACTCCAGATAATTCTCATTTCTTCCTCTCTACTATAAGCATGCACAGAGGAGAAAACTTAGTCTCAAAAAAGAGAGGTGTTCACCCACGGCAGAACCCGGAATAAGGAATTCAGCTGGGTCAGTCTCATCTCAAAGGCCTCAAAGTCAGTTGAGCAGGATCTTTGCCTGTCAAGAGAGGTTTCTCAAAACCTTCTTCATTGTTTAAAGGAAGAGAAAAATGCATCTGGCTCTTACTCTGTGGGTGTGGTTTGTCCACTGTGAAGATTAATCAGGGGTGTAGCTATTTGACCAATTAGTCATTCAACACACATTTATAGAAAATCTTTATTGGGCTCAAAGGCAGAATGACCATGATTTACAAGTACAGGGAAGTATTAGGAGTTCTAAACTGTTCCAGGGTAAGGAGCAGCCAGGGGACAATCAGGAAGCATTTCTGTGTAAACTGCTCAAACAGATTTCAGAAGCTGACTCTGCAAATGTCCAATAATTTGAGCTGAGTTGTTTTTTTTTTTTTTCTTTGTCAATAAATACTTTCTTACCTGTTTCATATGAATAGTTTGTTTTCCTAAAATTGCATGAACTTCAAAACCCAAACCTCTGAGAGTCGAATAGGGAGCTCACAGCCTGGGGGTGTTGAGCAGTTACAACAGTGATGGGTGCTCCGCTAGGTGAAGTAGAGGTGCCGTAGGGGGCCCTGATCTGGTCACGCAGAAGTCCCCAGGCTGTCTTTCCCATTTCCTCTCAATCTCCTATTTGACCAGAAATTGATATTTTTATTAATTGGGTGACATGGGTTAACTGGTGATAGCTCTGTAGGTCTATAGTGTGACAGTATTAGGTAACATAATGAAGACTTGTGTGCTAGCATCCCAAGTGTGATTTTACTGAATTTATCTCATTTAAGGCCTTCCCTGGTGGCTCAGATGGTAAAGAATCCACCTGCAATGCAGGAGACCTGGGTTCGATCCCTGGGTTGGGAAGATCCCCTGGAGGAGGGCATGGCAACCTACTCCAGTATTCTTGCCTAAAGAATCCCCTGGACAGAGGGGCCTCCTTATAGTCAAGGCTGTATATTGTCACCCTGTTTATTTAACTTATATGCAGAGTACATCATGAGAAACGCTGGACTGGAAGAAACACAAGCTGGAATCAAGATTGCCGGGAGAAATATCAATAACCTCAGATATGCAGATGACACCACCCTTATGGCAGAAAGTGAAGAGGAACTCAAAAGCCTCTTGATGAAAGTGAAAGTGGAGAGTGACAAAGTTGGCTTAAAGCTCAACATTCAGAAGATGAAGATCATGGCATCCGGTCCCATCACTTCATGGGAAATAGATGGGGAAACAGTGTCAGACTTTATTTTCCTGGGCTCCAAAATCACTACAGATGGTGACTGCAGCCATGAAATTAAAAGACACTTACTCCTTGGAAGGAAAGTTATGACCAACCTAGATAGCATATTGAAAAGCAGAGATATTACTTTGCCAACAAAGGTTCGTCTAGTCAAGGCTATGGTTTTTCCTGTGGTCATGTATGGATGTGAGAGTTGGACTGTGAAGAAGGCTGAGCACCGAAGAATTGATGCTTTTGAACTGTGGTGTTGGAGAAGACTCTTGAGAGTCCCTTGGACTGCAAGGAGATTCAACCAGTCCATTCTGAAGGAGATCAGCCCTGGATTTCTTTGGAAGGAATGATGCTAAAGCTGAAATTCCAGTACTTTGGCCACCTCATGTGAAGAGTTGACTCATTGGAAAAGACTCTGATGCTGGGAGAGATTGGGGGCAGGAGGAGAAGGGGACGACAGAGGATGAGATGGCTGGATGGCATCACTGGCTCGATGGACGTGAGTCTCAGTGAACTCCTGGAGTTGGTGATGGACAGGGAGGCCTGGCGTGCTGTGATTCATGGGGTCGCAAAGAGTCGGACATGACTGAGCAACTGATCTGATCTGATCTGATCTGATCTGAAGGGACACACTCCTTTATCACCATTTTGCAGATGAAGAGATTGAGGCATGGAAAGGTTAAGTACTTTGCCAAGGACACGGAGCAGGCACATGGAGGAAGCAAAACTCAAACTTGGGCAGTGTAGTGAGGGTCCCCCAGTACTGTGGGCGTCTGTGGCTCACACCTGCCCAGAATCCCAGTTTTCCTTTGGAGAGTCACCCACTTTCACTTTGGACCACGTGGTTTGGGTGAGGCTGACCATGCCCCTTGGCTCTGGGGCAGATCATGTCACCAGTCCTGGCCCATCAGAGCTAGGCCACAGTGATTAATTCAAAGGTGACCCCATGGAGAAGGAAATGGCAACCCACTCCAGTATTCTTGCCTGGAAAATCCCATGGACAGAGGAGCCTGGAGGGCGAGAGTCCATGGGGTTGGAAAGAATCAAACGCAACTTAGCAACTAAAACAAAACAAAAAAGGCTGGGAGTGGTGGGAGAAAACTGCAGAGTGATGGTTACAGGGTATGCGGCTTCTTTTAGGGATCATGGAAAGATCTCACATTGGTTGTGGTGATGGCTGCATGATTACATGAATATAATAAAAACCATTTCACTGTAGGAATGAAAAAAAAAACACACAAAGGTGACCCCAGTAGGGTCAATGAGAACCCTCCCTCAAACCCTTATTAGAACTATGTGGATGGGGGACTTCCCTGGCAGTCCAGCGGTTAAAGACTTTTCCTTCTAATGCAGGGGTTGCAGGTTTCATCCTTGGCCCAGGAACTAAGATCCCACATCCTGCTTGCCCTGTGGCATGGCCAAGAAAAGCGAAATAAAAAAACTGAAAATAACAACAAAAAAACCTACATGGAAAAAGTACTCCTCACAGCGGTTGGGGTGGTAAGACGGAAGCAGACTAGAGTACTGAGACCATCTTTCTTACCTGCTTGAGAAGGAAGGCAACAGAGACCAGTCTGAGCAAGACAGAGTCCCCACTGACGTTGCCTGAGTCCTAGATCCAGCCATACCTGAAATGTCCACGAGCTTTTCCATTACATAAGCTAATATATTCTGTTTTCCTCCCCTGTTTTGTTGGCTCAGGCTAGTTACGCACATATTAGGAGTAAATGTTCAAACAGCAGTGGTGGTTTTGCTTATAGTCACAGGCCCATCCCCTTACTTTTTTAAAAAACATTTTTTTCTTCAATAGCTTTCGTGATGTGTCATGTGAAAGTCACTCCATGTCCAGTTCTTTGCGACCCCATGGACTGTAGCTCGCCAGGCTCCTCTGTCCATGACATTCCCCAGGCAAAAATACTGGAGTGGGTTGCCATGCCCTTCTCCAGAATATCTTCCCTACCCAGGGATGGAACCCAGATCTCCTGCAATCCAAGCAGGTTCTTTACCATCTGAGCCACCAGGGAAGCCTGTTGAAATATAATTCACCCACCATATAATTCACCATTCACCATTCACCTATGACGTACACCATTTAAGGTGTATATCACAGGGGACTGGAATGCAAAAGTAAGAAGTCAAGAGATACCTGGAGTAACAGTAAGTTTGGCCTTGGAGTAGAAAATGAAGCAGGGCAAAGGCTAACAGAGTTTTGCCAAGAGAACGCACTGGTCATAGCAAACACCCTCTCCCAACAACACAGGAGACGACTCTACACATGGACATCACCAGATAGTCAATGCCGAAATCAGATTGATTATATTCTTTGCAGTCGAAGATGGAGAAGCTCCACACAGTCAGTAAAAATTAGACCAGGAGCTGACTGTAACTCAGATCATGAACTCCTTATCGCCAAATTCAGACTTAAATTGAAGAAAGTAGGGAAAACCATTAGGCCATTCAGGTATGACCTAAATCAAATCCCTTACAATTATACAGTGGAAGTGACAAATAGATTCAAGGGATTAGATCTGATAGACAGAGTGTCTGAAGAACTATGGACAGAGGTTCATGACATTGTACAGGAGGCGGTGATCAAAACAATCCCCAAGAAAAAGAAATGGAAAAAGGCAAAATGGCTGTCTGAGGAGGCCTTACAAATGGCTGAGAAAAGAAGAGAAGCGAAAGGCACAGGAGAAAAGGAAAGATATAAGCATCTGAATGCAGAGTTCCAAAGAATAGCAAGAAGAGATAAGAAAGGCTTCCTCAGCGATCAATGCAAAGAAATAGAGGAAAACAACAGAATGGGAAAGACTAGAGATCTCTTCAAGAAAATTAGAGATACCAAGGGAACATTCATGCAAGATCACATCAGATCAGATCAGTCGCTCAGTCATGTCCGACTCTTTGCGACCCCATGAATCGCAGCACGCCAGGCCTCCCTGTCCATCACCAACTCCTGGAGTCCACTCAGACTCATGTCCATCGAGTCAGTGATGCCATCCAGCCATCTCATCCTCTGTCGTCCCCTTCTCCTCTTGCCCCCCAATCCCTCCCAGCATCAGCAAAATGGGCACAATAAAGGACAGAAGGGGTATGGGTCTAACAGAAGCAAAAGATATGAAGAAGAGGTGGCAAAAATACACAGAAAAACTATATAGAAAAGATCTTCATGACCCAGATAATCACGATGCTGTGATCACTCACCTAGAGCCAGACATCTTGGAGTGTAAAGCCAAGTGAGCCTTAGGAAGCATCACTATGAACAAAGCTAGTGGAGGTGATGGAATTCCAGCTGAGCTATTTCAAATCCTAAAAGATGATGCTGTGAAAATGCTGCACTCAACATGCCAGCAAATTTGGAAAGCTCAGTGGTGGCCGCAGGGCTGGAAAAAGTCAACTTTCATTCCAATCCCAAAGAAGGGAAATGCCAAAGAATGTCCAAACTACCACACAATTGTTCTCATTTCACATGCTAGCAAAGTAATGCTCAAAATTCTCCAAGCCAGGGTTAATCAGTACATGAACCAGGAACTTCCAGATGTTCAAGGTGGATTTAGAAAAGGCAGAGGAACCAGAGATCAAATTACCAACATCCGTTGGATCATGGAAAAAGCAAGAGAATTTCAGAAAAACATCTACTTCTGCTTCACTGACCATTCTAAAGCGTTTGACTATGTGGATCACACCAAACTGTGGAAAATTCTTAAAGAGATAGGGGTAACAGACCACCTTAACTGCCTCCTAAGAAACTTGTATGCAGGTCAAGAAGCAACAGTTAAAACTGGACATGGAACAGCAGACTGGTT